>NW_024881546.1:0-1494328 GCF_019059575.1 Amphibalanus amphitrite | reverse complement strand
CAGAGGTCACAGAATATCGCGATATTATAAAGGGGCTACCAGGTCACACACTGAAATTGAGCGGGATTCACAAGGCAGTAGTTGCACTAAAAAAAACGGTATCACATACGCAGTATGATTGTCCTCTCTTATCGTTCCGGACGCTTCCGCTGCCCATCGAGTACCTAGCTCATCACATTTCATGAGTCACAGTCACGTCACGCTGCGTCACGCGGCGCGGCCACCCACCGGGCGAGCACAGTCCAGGCGTGGTGGGGCGCGCCACGGCGCGACCCCGGCCGCCGGCGGCACAGCTGCCGCGGAACCCGCGCGCCACCGCCTGCCGGCCGACCGGGCAGCCGACGCCAAACACCTCCGACTCGGGCGCGCGCAGCTCCGAGATGTGCGTGCCCAGGTAGTGTCGCACCCCGGCCTCGAGCTGCGATTGGTACTGCAGGTGTACCACCTGGGTCACGGGGGGGGGGGGGAAGCCCGGCAGGACAGCGGTCAGTGTGGGACGGTACATCGCCGGGACAGTCCATAACGACCAACGCTCATCGCCGGGACAGTCCATAACGAACAACGCTCATCGCCGGGAGAGTCCATAACGACCAACGCTCATCGCCGGGACAGTCCATAACGACCAACGCTCATCGCCGGGACAGTCCATAACGAACAACGCTCATCGCCGGGAGAGTCCATAACGACCAAGTTATCGCATGTATGGTAGTGTGCGAAAAACCGTTGCTTAGCTATTCGCCAAAAGAAAACACTCCAGGCGGTGAGTGTACTTACATACAGCATTTGGTAGCGTGGGCCGCCGCGATATTACCTGGTCGACGCGCCGCAGAAGAGCGGGGTCCCTGTAGAGCGCTGTCAGCCGGCCATCACCGGTGCAGGTCACCGCCGCCAGCACCATCTGTCGGAGACACGCCGAAACAGAGGTCAGCGGCCGCCAGGTACATACGACGCTGAGACGCTCGACGTGTAATAGCGCGGTGAATGTTCCGGGCCGAAAAGGATTATCAAATGAACTATGTTCCATGGTTCTACTTAGTAACACTGAATCATGTTTCGGTGTTACATGTGGTATTTGCCTTTATCCTATCAGCGTCGCTAAAAAAGAGCAAAGGATCATCATATTCACCAACAAAGTCTGCTTACCTTTCTGACGCCGGGCGTCGGATCGTGAAGGCAAAACTCGTTGCCGAACCGAAAACGCACGCCTGATGAAATAGGCACCTCTTCAGTGTCGGACAAAATCCAATGGAATCTGGCGGGGAAACGGCGCAATTCTGGTGACTTTTCCACCTTTTCAACATTAGATGATTGTATTTTTTAAACTTGCAAACTTATAGGGGTGACTTTACGTTCAAAACACGGATGAAGTTTTAAGTTTTAAAATGAAGTTTTAAGTCTCTTAACCCGCGCGGGGCTGGGGTCTCCAGCCGAACGCGCGGGGCTGGGGGGGGGGGGGGGTAAATTTTACCCCCCCTGTTATCTCCCGAACTAATGGTCCGATTTGGAAAATTCAAACGCCAATCGAAAGCTCTCATCACGAACTACTAAAAACATGTACTTAATTTAAAGTTTGAGGTCAAGGTCAAGGTCAGGTCAAGGGTACCTACACATTGCAAGTTTCTACAGTATCGGCCTTGCACCGTAGTTGCCGAAGAATGGAGTCATGGACTGAGACTGATCGCCCAAAACGTGTTCTTAGGCTACCAAGACAATATTCGTTGCATACAATATCATTCAGAGGTCAAGGTCAAGGTCAGGTCAGGTCAGGTCAGGTCACCAAAAAACAAAATATAGAAAAGGGCATGTGCGACACATGTTTCATGGGTCATTTTACTCATAGAATTCAATAGGCACACTCAATAAGTGATATGGACCACCTCTGGATGAATTTCAGGTCGAGGTCAGGTCAAGGTCAGGTCAAGTGAGGTCAAATTTTGAAGTTGGTTATTAAGGCCTAAAAAGGTGTCTATCTGATGCAGTTTTTCACGGCGAATCGAATGGTGCTATTTTTGTTTCCGTACGAGGTCTAGAACTTCCAAAAAAGTCATTTTTCAAAAAAATTGTGTGTCGTGACGTCATAAAATTTTGAATAACTCCCACATTTTGAACCGATTCTTCTAAAATTTGGTATGTAGGTGCACATAGACCACTTCTCTGACATATATTCCGGTTTTTTAGATAGACTTAAAATTTTGGATTTTATAATGATTTTCCCAAAAAAGTCAGTTTTTAAAAAATTTAGGCCAAAATCAAAAAATTTTCAAAAAACCGAGATAACCATTTCATAGACAAAGTAAAATTACGCATAACCTTTTTTGTTACGTCTTGATTCCTTTAAAAATGAAGATGTTAGCGGCGTTTGAACTTTTGCCGTTTTTGAGGCGAAAATGGCGAACATGACGTCACTAAAACGTCAATTTCTCAAAAATTTTCCGACGGATTTCGCTCAAATTTTCAGGAACGTGTCAAATTGATGTAAGAAAAGGTACTGAAAGTTTGGCGGCGCTGCGCGCCGCCGTTTTTGAGATATCGCAAAAATTCGCGAGGGGGGTAAAATTTACCCCCCCCCAGCCCCGCGCGGGTTAAGTTTTATTATTATCGTGTTTATATCTTGCCTGAAAATATTCGTTTTTAAGAAAAAGAGTCGTGACAAAGTTAAACTAAATAAATAAAAATCAGCTGAAGTTGGTGGGGCAAAACGCTTATTGGTGGGGCAAAATGGCAAGTTGGTAGGGCAGGCGCCCCACCAACCGAATAGGAAGCTCCGCCCCTGGAGTGCAGCTATGTATATGAGTGATAACATATCTATCAGTGCTGGTTATATTGAAAGGACCATTAATTTTCGTGCACATGTGCATCAAACATGATAAGTTCTTCCAAAAAAACACTGGAGATAACATTTTCGAGAAACGTGGCAACGTCACCCCGCTTGGCAAAGTCACTCCCGTTTACGGTGCCTAATTGGCTAGCTAATAGCTTCTATAACCCTCTCGCTCTAGCATGGCAATGGCTGGGCCGATAAATGAGAGAACGAGGATGGGACGCTGGGCTGACTGCTGAGGCGGCTGGGTTTCCTTCCCCGTTGGTGCACCGTCAACCGCTGCGGAGCCGGAGTAGGTGTCGGAGTCAGAGTCGATTTTGGAAGTCGATGACGTAGTCAACCCGGAGTCACTCCATCGACTCCGTGCCCCGTCGCCAACATATGCCTATTGCCTTTTGCCTATATTACTCTGCGGGGAAGGCTGCACAAAATATTTTCAGTTCAAGCACATTGTACACCCATTTTCTGGAGCCCGAAGAGTTATGGAATGTTCGATATTAGGTACTGCCCTTACCCTGCGTGCTCGTTTGCTGAATGGTGAAGTTCTTCATTGAAATAAGCTCTTCTTCTCGTCCAGCAGTCGTATCTCCTCTACCACCTTTGGGAGGCGGTTTTATCAGGCTGTACACAATCTGTGGATGATGGGGGGGGAGGGAGGGTGGGAGAGAGAGAGAGAGAGAGAGAGAGAGAGAGAGAGAGAGAGAGAGAGAGAGAGAGAGAGAGAGAGAGAGAGAGAGAGAGAGAGAGAGAGAGAGAGAGAGAGAGAGAGAGAGAGAGAGAGAGAGAGAGAGAGAGAGAGAGAGAGAGAGAGAGAGAGAGAGAGAGAGAGAGAGAGAGAGAGAGAGAGAGAGAGAGAGAGAGAGAGAGAGAGAGAGAGAGAGAGAGAGAGAGAGAGAGAGAGAGAGAGAGAGAGGAGAGAGAGAGAGAGAGAGAGAGAGAGAGAGAGAGAGAGAGAGAGAGAGAGAGAGAGAGAGAGAGAGAGAGAGAGAGAGAGAGAGAGAGAGAGAGAGAGAGAGAGAGAGAGAGAGAGAGAGAGAGAGAGAGAGAGAGAGAGAGAGAGAGAGAGAGAGAGAGAGAGAGAGAGAGAGAGAGAGAGAGAGAGAGAGAGAGAGAGAGAGAGAGAGAGAGAGAGAGAGAGAGAGAGAGAGAGAGAGAGAGAGAGAGAGAGAGAGAGAGAGAGAGAGAGAGAGAGAGAGAGAGAGAGAGAGAGAGAGAGAGAGAGAGAGAGAGAGAGAGAGAGAGAGAGAGAGAGAGAGAGAGAGAGAGAGAGAGAGAGAGAGAGAGAGAGAGAGAGAGAGAGAGAGAGAGAGAGAGAGAGAGAGAGAGAGAGAGAGTCAGGCACTAAGCACTTGGGCAATGGGCAGTAGGTAGGTAAGCACGAGTAGGTACCTATTAGAGTGAATGGCAAAAATGGTGAGATGATTGATAATTATAAACCGATCTTGGGAATAGGGGAGAGCGGGGAGAGTTGTATCATGTCCAAGTTGTATCAGGGCGAATTGTGCCAAACTTATCCAATAGATAGCGCTCGTGACACGACCAGCCGACGAGGTTTTCCGGGCGCCATCTTTCCCTGTTCTGTCGTGTGGCTGGGTGGACGCGTCTCGGGGTGAGAGCCGATTTTATATTTTTTAATGTCATTCTAGAAAAATGAGTTGCAAGAAAATGTGTGTTTTGGGCATTTAGATGTGCACGAATTTGAAAGATCTCCGTAGCGGTGGTGAGGGTAGGTTCTAAGGCTGCGTGAGTGAAAATGGATTTCTCCAGCTGTCCGCTGTTTTTGAGCACGAGGATGTTTTTTTCCAAGATGGCGGCGAGGTACATGTTGTATCAGAGCCGGGTGGGGTATGTTGTAACATGTATGTATGTATGGGCATGTTGCTTTTGATCGCGAAAGCTAAGCCCTGTCTCGCGTTTGTAGGTAGCTAGTCAATACTCGTTCCATTTCGGCACAATGTGTTGGCTTCTTTGCTCTTAACGGGCCACTTTTGCATCTAGTCTGTTGATGTTTCGTTCGTTTCGATGTTTCGTTCGGATTGCATTGACCTAAGTTTGGTCTAATAAAAGTGAAGCCTTTGATTGAGCATATACATTGTATTAACCCCATTTAATGTTGTTATCTTCAAAACCAGTAGCAAGCACACTCCCTGAAACGTGCAATACCTAGTGATACAAATTACCCCACCATGTGATACAACTCACCCAAGCAATGGGGCAAGTTGTATCAAAAACATTGCTCCATTCGGCAGACCGTAGAAGAAAAACTGGTAGAGGTAGCGGAAAAGTTACTTTGCACAAAAAAGCAGAAGAATCAAGGAAGGAGATAGTATGGAAATAATGAGTTTATCACGGATAGTTACGAGGTTATGGGTCTCGGAGTAAAAACTGATACAACCCACCCCACTCTCCCCTATTATTAGAGCTATGGCTTGCATGGGTAAACAGTGGCGGTGGGACACCTTCAATTAACTGTTACGCGATGTTTGTGAGTGTTAAGGATGACTTTTTTTCAAAAGAAGCACTGTTAAAGTTTCTCTTACTGACTTATCACAAATTTTGACCTGACCCAAAGTCACTGGTATCGAAATTCCAGACATGGCTGTTGAAAGGTACAAAGTAATGATGTCAATTACGGAAAATCGTGATACTGATACCAAACCAAATGCCAACAGTAAACGTGGGAAACTACCGAAACCGAATGGACTTGAAATTATTTGGGAAATAGGTACCAACTTTTTGCCAATTTCTCAGCCTCTTACACATTAGTGAGTGTTCATAATACCAACAACATACCAAACACATTAGGATTGAAATACCAAATAACGGGTGGTCAGTATGAAACTGGACAAAGTTTGAATTGTTACTGTCGAAAGTTTTCAAGCGAAAGCAGCGAAAATCGCGTTACCGTGCCATTATTTTGTTGTGATCACGCTCGCCCTAATGGATGTGCGACACTGGACCTCTGTCAGCCTCCAAGCGCACGCGCGCTGGCAGCCCCGCTATGGTCTTTCGCGGCACCTCTGGGTCGATTTGACGGATGGCCTGCTGGATTCTTCGCTTCTATTGTGCGTCTCAGCTGACCTGCCACCTTCCTTTATACACTTTCTGTTTGATGAGCCCCCACAGATCATCAATGGGCTGAGGGGTACATAGCGGGTTCATGTCACGTGCTATTTCGGGCACCCTAGCCTCCTCAAGAAGTTTCGTGCTCTAGCGCGCGTACTGTGACTGTTGCAAGGTCGGCACCTAACAGAGCATCATGCTCTGTGTTCTCGAAACTCAAGAAGTGGTAATAACACGCCATTCAAACACTTTTCATAGCACAGTTCGCCCGTTACATTGCCTGTGCTCGGCAAATAACTGGACGCGCGAGCCCCTCGGACTCATGGCAAGCCAGACGGCATCTCGGGTGGATGCTTGCTGTCAGGTCGAAAGCGAAGGTGCGATCCACATGTGGAATAGTGTCTCCACCAGCTGAGATGTAAAATTTGACAATGAAGGCATTTGGCTGCCACTGCGGGTGAAATAAGATTCATCGTCCATATGCACCTCCATGTTTTTGCTACCCTGCATTGGACCATGTGACAGACGGCGCAGGCGGGTTTTCTGCGAGCGAAATTGTGCCTCCGTCACCTTTATCCTATTTTTGTACCAGATTCCTGCTTGTTGACACATTAAGTGGTCATATGTTTTGAAGATTCCAAAGTTCATTCCCAAAGATCACAAGGAGAGCCCCAACTGTTCGGTGACGGCACCTGTTTGTTTCTGCCGGTGCTGAATGAGCCTTTTCTTGGTGATCTTGCCGTTCCCACCATGCAAAACATCTGCAAGTCCTCAGAATTTATCGATGATCACATATTCTTAAGATCTGGTTACACCCTATGGCGTAATGTGACGTATAATGGTAACATTTTTTCGTAATTTGTGTTATTTTCACAAACTTGCGCGAACAGGTCCTGGAACGCTTGCTGACTCACCGGCGCAATGTTTACTATTGTTTACTATAGCAGAAAGTTGAAATCTGAGCTAGTAATATAGAATAACTGGAAGTATTCACCTGCCAAAAATAATTAAAATCTGTCCATAATTGGAGATGCTATGCTTGATCAAATTTTGTCCAGTTTCATACTGACCACCCGTTACCAAGTGGTATCGGTTTGGTATCGGTATACCAAAAAGTTGGTATCAGATTGCCATCTCTAGTATAAAGCAAATCGTTCTGTCGGTGTAGCTAAGGCGAATAACGTCACTTGACGTGACTTGGTGACCTTCCAGTGCTAGTGATCTGAACTTAGCGACCTGGGTCTAATTCCACTGAGCACGGAAGCAGTCTCGATCAGGAACACCGTTGAATGTCTCACCACTGAGCCCGGAACAGTCATTCACCATCTGGCGCGTTTCACGACAAATCGACAAATAAAAAATTAAATTTGCACCCTCATATTTTATTCTTCGTTGGAAACTGGTGTAAGGGGTTGTGATGGGCGGGGAAGCCAGCTGTGGCAGATTTTTTTTCTTCGAACAACGTTTCCGAGATATAGCCTCGGGCAATTCCTGGAGTTCGCGCTGCAGCCCTATATTTGGCGGCCTATAACTCAGAAACTATTGGTTTTTTACGATAAAAAACTTTACATGGTTCAACACACAATCAACCAACAAACATTTTGGCTATCTCGGATTTTCAATTTTTGAAAATTTTGATCACGTGACCTTTTGTCCTATTTTTCGAAGAGTGACCTTGATATTTTCCCCACTGAAAGTTGCAACTTTGTCTGATGACGATTAAAGCCTTATCAAGTGTCATTCATATGCGATAATAAAAAAGTGGTTATCGCCGACGCCCTGCGTTGACCTCAGGTCAGGTCATTTTTATGACCTGTCCATTATTACGAGCGGGAGCGACAGCGAGATCTCGAGAATAAAGCAAGATAGCGACAAGCGGTAAACGGTAAAGGGTACACACGGATAAGGTCTATAATTTTTACTGAGGTCATTTTCAGGTCAGGTCAAAGATGACGTCACAGGAGCTAAAAGGAAGTCAAAATAGCGGCACTATACATATATATGAAGTTTTTCTCGAATAACTTTCAAGGTATCCCAGCTAGGAACAAACTAATGGCACCATCGTGATCCTCTCGTCGATCCGCATCGAAACATATATATTTTGACCTCGAAAGGTCGAAAGGTCAAAAGTTGACCCTAGGTCACGTGATCTAAGGTCAACTTTTGACCTTTCGACCTTTCGAGGTTAACATACATATGTTTCGATGCGGATCGACGAGAGGATCACGATGGTGCTATTAGTTTGTTCCTAGCTGGGATACCTTGAAAGTTATTCGAGAAAAACTTCATATGTATATATGTATAGTGCCGCTATTTTGACTTCCTTTTAGCTCCTGTGACGTCATCTTTGACCTGACCTGAAAATGACCTCAGTAAAAATTATAGACCTTATCCGTGTGTACCCTTTACCGTTTACTGCTTGTCACTATCTTGCTTTATTCTCGAGATCTCGCTGTCGCTCCCGCTCGTAATAATGGACAGGTCATAAAAATGACCTGACCTGAGGTCAACGCAGGGCGATAACCACTTTTTTTTATTATCGCATATGAATGACAATTGATAAGGCTTTAACCCTATTCCTGGCGGGCTCCGCCGGGGCAAGAAACTGGCGGGGGGGGCGATTCGGCCCCCCCTTCAGATCTCAAAAACTACACATCGCAGCGACAAACGGCGAACGGCGTTTGATAGGTCGATTAAAGATCTACAACTTTTACATAAAACATTTTCAGGTCAGGTCAATATTGAGGTCACCAGAGGTCATCAACGATAAAATGTTTTGGAATTAGTTACCTATATAACTTTTAAACTAAGAAACATAGAGACATAAAACCAATACATTTTTTGTTGCTCTCGCCGAGGCGATGCGAAATAAGTATGTGATGACCTTCACAGGTCAATTTGAAATTTGACCTGAGGTCAAGGTCAGGTCATTCATCAATGAGGTTGTGGTCATGCTGCATACCAAACGACGCGCCTTGACCAGGCGAGCAGTTTGGTACCACTTACAAGTCTTTAGCACCATCATGTCGTGATTTATTTACAGAAAAACGATTTATGACGTCACATGACCTCAGATGACCTTTGCCGGTGCCCCTGTCAATTAGCGGCACCAGGATCATCACCGATGAGATAATCTTCCATAATACTGAAAGAATTGGTTGGTTTTGACTCGTTTACACGAAGCAGGAGGCGTTTCAATATTTTCCCATAGGCTTGCAATGTAAAGGTCACGAGTCTGGCCTGACCTCAGGTCACAGATATGAAAATTCTGAGATATACAAATTGCACATACTGGTACCCTAACTAAAGCCTGAAGAGAAGACATTGATCGGTCAAAAACTCTAGCTCTGGCGTGATTGCAAACTTTTCTGAGGTAGGGTCACCAAACCGCCTCTGGTGACCTGACCTGAGGTCAGATCAACTCAAAATTTTCAGAAATGTTGCGTAAAAGCCTTTTAGTAAAAGTCAGAAAATTTGAGCTTCCTAGCTCAAAGCGTTTGGGAGAAATAACCAAAAAACCTCAGGGGGGGCTCCTGAGGCCCCCCCCCCCCGCCAGGAATAGGGTTAATCGTCAATCGTCATCAGACAAAATTGCAACTTTCACTGGGGAAAATATCAAGGTCACTCTTCGAAAAATAGGACAAAAGGTCACGTGATCAAAATTTTAAAAATTGAAAATCCGAGATAGCTAAATGTTTGTTGGTTGATTGTGAGTTGAACCATATCAAGTTTTTATCGTAAAAAAAAACAATAGTTTCTGAGTTATAGGCCGCCAAACATAGGGCTGCAGCGCGAACTCCAGGAATTGCCCGAGGCTATATCTCGGAAACCGTTGTTCGAAGAAAAAAATCCTTGCCACAGCTGGCTTCCCCGCCCATCACAACCCATTAGACCAATTTTAAGCAAAAAATAAAATATGAGGGTGCAGGGCACTTGTCGATTTGTCGTGGAACGCCCCATCTAGCGGTGCGAGTGAGTCGTCTCTGACGAATCGTGCCACCATTGTCTCACCAGAGACGACTCTGCTGTTTTCCCCGCTGCGGCGCCACGGCCGATATACGGCCTGGTTATCAGGCGGTACACAGCCGGCTGTGTGCAGCGCTGACGCAGAGAGCTGTATCGCGCCCAGCCCCGGACCGGGGCTCTGCTGACGCGGTGCTCAGCAAACGACGGCTGCACGATAGTCGCCGGTCCGTGTGAAGGTCACACAGGGACGGCACATGGCCGAGCACGGAGCGGGCCTGGGGTGCATATACCAGGTGGACACAGGGAATAGGAGCGGGACGGGACGAAACGGCCGACCGTGGCAGAACCGACCTTGGTGGGAAAACGGCCGATAGGGGGATAGGGGACGGCGGATTGGTTGGCACCTGTTGAAGAGTTTCGTTTTCATGAATATTGCATTTAATATTTCGTTTTCAGCCGTACTATTCTACTGTTTAGGTAAGTAGAAACGCATTAACCCTCGCCGGACCTATTGGTTTTCTACATACCTACGCGCCGCGGCCGAGGGGGGAGGCGGGTACGACCCCCCTCGCCGTTTCGCCCCTGGTGGAGCTAGCGCGTCGCGGAAAAAAACGAGCGTGTGCGCCGTTACGAGACACAGAGATTGATACCCGATTTTAAGGTCCTAGGTCAACTGGTGACCTCTGAGGTCAGGTCAATGCCCCAAGGTACGGTTCCGTTTTTGGTGAATAGCTTCGTAAAAACGGCCGCAGAGCCGCGATTTTGGCAGCATCGTGTTCGTCTCGCTCAGACGCGTCGAATGATATACTTTTTGTTTGGGTGAGGTCAACTTAGGGTGTTGACCTCAGGTCACGGTCAGGTCAGCTCCCCAGGTCACGAAGTTGGTCGAAGTAGGTCATGTCGCATATTATTCGATTCGGTAGGTCTTTCTGAGTCCGTTGGTGGCTTTCCCGACTCGCTAGCTCAATTTGATCGGGAGTTGTTGGCGAAGAACTAATATGACGCTCATGACGTCAAAACGATACATCAGCATATGCAAGCAAAGTTATTCCGCTGAATAAACTAACCCATTGCAAAAAAAAACACTGTTTCCAATATTTTTCTCATCTCTTTACCCGACAGCAACAATGCATCGCAATCAAGACCCTTTGGAATTTAAGACATGTTTACATGTAAAAATGGTACCTATGGGCGTTTTAGAAACCAGGGCCCAATCTTACCAAATGCTGTGTGCTACATGGTCTAGAATGGCTACAAATTGAGCTTAAAAATTCGACGTCATCAATTTTGAACAGTTTTGTCGCCATAACCTGGCCAAAAAAAGAGCTATCGATCTCAAATTTGGTATCTAGACGGGAGACTCTAAGGGCTATAACACATACTTTGTTTTTTTTTTCTCGAAATTTTGATAATTTCTTGGATTTTTAAGAGGCAGCCATGACTGATGACACATTGAATCGGTCGACAAATATCTTACTGGGATTTATGGTTCCACTGTGTCTTGACAACTTGAAATCGCTGTATCTATTCTTAACCCTCGCACGACCAGGCCATTTCTCATAACACGAACGACCAGGGGGGGGGGGGGGGTTGTTACGACCCCCCCCTGGCGTTTCGAAACGGAAGGTCGTAGAGCTTAGCGGAAAAAACCAACGGATTGCTCTCAACGAGATCTCGCGATTGGTGGTATATTTTTTGGTCCTAGGTCAACATTTGACCTACTTATGACCGGTCAAAGGTCAAATTTTCCGAAAAAATCCAACTTTTTCAACTTTCCGCGGCGATTGCGGCAAACCGGTGGGAGATATCGACTTGAAACCTTCACTATCGTGTTCCTTGATCAATTCTCTATCGTTTGGTATGTATTTTGTTTCCCTAGCTCTAAAAATGGCGCGTTGGGAGCGCCGGAAGTCGGCAAGGTCACAGTCGGCGGCAGAAATTCGAAAAAATCAAAATTTAAATTTTTGAAATCTGATTGTATTTTTGGATTTGGGAGGTCCATTTGCTCCCTATAGAAGCTAATATTGCTGCATATTCCCATTGAGGTGACAAGAATTAGCAAAATAGTGGTTCGGGCGCTTTTCAAAAATAGTACCGGACGCTGTTCCTCTTGTGACGTCATAGCTCCGTGACCTGACCTGACCCGGTCAATTTTCTTGCACTACATGATAGCCAATGCTTGCCCCAACATGCATGGGAAGTTTCATCATGATCCATCAAACAATGTGGGTATCACCGGCAGAAAACCTAGGGATTCGGCGCACACGTTTGGTAACTGTCGGCCGGAGGCTGTACCTCTTATGACGTCATAACTCCGTGACCTGACATGACCCGATCAATTTTTTTCGGCAAAAGATGAGCAAAGGTTGCCCCAGAGGGTATTGAAAATTTCAGCCCGCTACGACAATCCGTTTAGCGTGCACTTCGAAAAAACCTCAGGGGGGGGGGGGGTGATACAACCCCCCCCCCCTAGGCGTTCTAGGGTTAAATAGTGTTAGCAGTCTAAGCAAGATCAGCAGGAGCAGATCCCAAACATTTTCTTTGAGCAATGCAATACCTATGTTCGCTTGAAGCATAGGCTTATTTTGCATGGCATCTGAAATTTCTTTTTGCTCAGCGCATTCGTAATGTATCGCCTATCTACCTACCTACATTCTACACTACACATTGAAAGCAGTTTAATCTGTCATACAAAACCACCATGGCCATAACAAAAACGACTGTCTGGGCAAAGAACAAAAAAACAATATATTTTGATCCAGACCGAACGCAATCACTGTGCCTGCGCCATTGGATGTTAACTGACCGCTGACGGCTGTGCCATGGAACGAGGGATCAATGCAATCTTCTCGGAGAGGACCGCTCAGACACCGTGGAACTGGACACGGAGGTCGGGGGGACTGCTGCGCCCCCCCCCCCCCCATACACACAGGCGACACAGACAGGCCGCCGGCCTAAAAGACAGGCCGCGGCGGTCGAGCTGACCTTCAGTGACAGCTTGTCTTGCGGACAAGAGCGGGTCTTCCTGCTCCGCTGCTCTGGTGCGTCTTTTAGCCGAGTCTTGTGCGAAGGCGTCTAGCCGCGAGAGCGGGCGCTCCTGCTCCGCAGCCATCCGTTCGAACGCGTGGGTACAGCTCACAAAGCGCAGCACCGCGTACAGGACCGAAAAGACAGTGGGCATGTGTAGACAGGTAGGGCGCATTTACTGCGGTACCCATGTCTATGTAGACACGACGGAACGATCGCGATATCACCAAAGAGCGTTACCTCACGGATAGAGCATCTGTTCTGTCGACAGACAAAGCTAGCAAATGAGCAGCCTGTCTCATATCCGTTGTGACCTGCAGCTGAATTGAATGTCTCTGCGAGCATAGCAAAGCTCGACTTGCTCGAGAGAGCAGAAACAGCAGACAGAGCACATATACTCGTATGCCTAATGTTTAGTCTATCACAAAGAGGCAGAGCGACGGGAACATTTGGCATACCGGTTTTCTTTTCATAAACAAGTGGTACAACCATAAAGCAGGAGAGTGTTAAGTGATCGCTAACGTCGATCGGAGCGATTATACCAATCAGTTTTTAAATGTATAGAGAAAATATACGGCACACTTTAAGAAAATGGGGCCAAAACGTGCATCATTCAATGCATTGCAACTTTGCAAGTACGCCCGAAAGAAACAAGTGTGAAGGGAGTTACCTTCCATATTTTGATTAGTTATTTGACGATCGTGACCAGCGAATGGAGCAAAATGTAGCCCAATGCCGATCCGCTGATGCAGAGAAGGATTTGAATGTAAAGGAAAACCTACGATACAATGACGGTAGCCGGCTCAGAACTGTTCGTAAAGATCTCCAATGTGAGCAAAGTAGGGCAGGAATATATAGATACCTCATGAACGCCAACAGAAGTCGCACTGCAGCATACTTCTCGTCGCTGCTAATGTTTCTGAACTAAACAAACCATCGCTTAACATTTCTGGCATTAATGCGTTATAACGTTGACTGTTAAGAACCGAGAGTAAATTCTAATGACGACCATGGGCTCAAAATGCTGACTGCTCAAAGACTTCATTGGGATGATCACATCCAAACAGGTTCCATTTAGTGATGGGTTATGATGGCCTCCGTCTGCGACAGGCTGCCCCCTGTCGTCAGACGGCCGCCGCGTGTACCGCTCAATGGTAGGTGACGGTGGTGGTGACCACGGTTTTGGCACCACGCCCCTTGGACTGGGCGCGGTGGCGTTGCGGTGGCTTTTTGTTGCCTGGGGGCTTGTTCTGGTCGGCTGCCGGCTTGCGCCCGGGCCTGCTGGGTGGTTCAGCCTTTGCCGCCATGAGCGGCTGGGGCACGGTGGCGGCGCGGCGTCGCTCGGCCTCCAGCTGTCGCCGGGCGCTGCGCGTCTCCTCGTCGTGTCCGTCGAACCACTCGGCCACCGTGTCGTCGATGACCAGCGAGCGGACGGCGGTGGCGATCGGCGCGCGGCACAGCGGGCACGGCTGCCGCTGGCGCTGCACGTCGCGCACGCAGCCCTCGCAGAAGGTGTGCGTGCAGCCCAGCGTGGTGGCGCGTACGAACGGCTCGCAGCACACCGCGCAGGTCAGGCTGACCGGGGCGCCGGCGCCGGCCCGCTGCGGCGCTGACGGCGGCGCCGCTCCGCCAGTGGCACCCTCCGGGCACTCGACGGCCGCGGCCTTCTTCGCCGCCGCTCTGGCCTCATACCCTTCACGGATCGTGGCGAACACGTCCTTAGCACCAAGGAGATTGAACTTTTTGAGTATCTCCTTGTTTTGTTCTCCTTTGAAGATGTTGTGTTCTTTGAGACATTGTCCTTTTTTGTCGCAGGTCCCCATAATATAGCTGAAGCACACATGCAGGAAAGGGCATGACGTCTTGTTGCATCCATTTTTGTTGTAGAGTATGCAAGCAACTGGTGCAGTTTGCGACTTGCCTTTCTCAACAGTTTGTTTGTCTGATGAGTGCTTTTCTTCCACCGCCTTCTGTGACTTTTCTTTTTGCTTTGAAGCAGGCTCTTCCTTTTTCTTTGGGTCTGCTTTGTTCCTTTGATTTGCCATCGCCGTATACTTATTATTCAGGCTATCAATAATGGTTTGCTGCTCAGTATCCAGGAGCTTCGCAGCTCTAAGCACTCGGATATTCTGCTCACTTCGCACCAGGTCATGCCCAAGGTGACATTTGCTTCCGAGAGTGCACTTTTTCAAGATAAAGTTCAGACACAGGTGCAGGTTTGCGCAGTTATCACTCCCACATCCAAGAGTGTTGTAGTTGAAGCACACCTGAGGGGTTGTTAAACCATCCGCCTTGTTCTCTTTGGGCTCTTCAGCATCTTTTTTGAATTTTTCCGCCAGCAGTTTGAGTACTTTGGGATGCTGGTTCTCATGGATCCAGCCGTTGGCCTTCAGCACTGACTTGTTGTGCATTGTGGTAAGCAGGTGGGTTCGACTGCACTTCTCTCCAAACCGACAGCTCCCGGTGGCATAGTAAAAGCAAATATGAAATTCTCGACAGTCTTCTCGATAGCATCCGCCTTTGGCCGAGTTGAAGTGGCGGCAGATTCCTGGGACAGTCCTGTCGTCCGGCATCGTTTCACCAAGAAGTAGTTACCTGAAACGGTTCGGTCCATTAGCAATCTCACAGAGCGACACAGACGCATCACGCATCACTTTGTGCCCTCGCCCAGCATCATAGGTAATCTACGACACCAAACACATAGGAACCCGTTCATTTGTTGGCTCAGCTGATGAAAATCATAAATTTTAATTTTATTTTAATGTTTTGAATGTACCCGGGCGCTTTTACGTTCCTCTAAAATACCCTGGAAGTGGAATTATAATGTCGAGAGAATTATTTCACCAGTGCGATGCTATTTGGTGCTAGTTTTATTCACAACAAATAATGTAGCCTTACAAAAAGGACTAACGGCCAAGATCCCTACTACAATTCTGCGTCAAGGCGAAATATGCCGTGGTGGCCGACATGATATTTAGAAAGGTTTTTAACCCGCGCCGGGCCGGTGCTCTGAGATTCCGCGCCGGGCCGGGGGGGGGGGGTGTCTGAACACCCCTCCCTTCTAACTCGGCTCCTGGGCCACGTAGCGACACGCAGTAAGCGGCAATCGAAAGAACATCCAAAATAAGGACGAAAACACTTCAGTCATTTTTTGGGTCAGGTCAAAGGTCCGGTCGCCAGAGGTCACCAAAGGTAAAATGTTGACTATTTCAACATTTTGGAAACTGCCAACGGCTATCTCGGGAACCGACAGAGCTACAGCGCCGCGGAAAAGCGCATTCGATAGCCCTTTTACAGACCTTTCTGAATAATGTTCTCAGATTTGACCTCAGGTCAACGGTTTAGCTCCAGAGGGCAAAAACTCCAAAAATAGCCGTTTTTACGAAAAGTGTTTTTTCGGCAATAACTTTTGACTCAAAAGAGCCATGACATTGCTTTTGCCAGCATCGTGTTCCTCTCGTCGAGACGCGTCGAATGAACTACAATTTGACCTTGAAAGGTCAACTTGAAAATTTGACCTCAGGTCAAGGTCATGACCTGACCGGAAAAGGTCATGTTGCATATCAGTCGATCTGCAACGTCGAGCCGAACACATCTAAGGCGTTTTCAGCGTTCTACCACGCCTCTATCAGAAGTTATTAGCGAAAAACTGCTAGATTCTGTTCGTGACCTGAGATGACCTCGGGGACATAACGAGGGGTCACAGTTACCATTTTCCGGTTCAGTGTGTCAATTTTACCTACATCTCGATGTTTGAGAGTGTCTAGAATAGCGTTCGTGCAAAACAGACGCTTTTCAATTTTCTCCCATTGACTTGAAATGGAGAGGCCGCAAAATTGACCTAACCTTAGGTCACCGATATCAAAATTCCGAGATGAACATTTTATAGATAATGTTGCTCTTATCAATCGCTGAAAGTTTCAAGGTAACCGATCAATCGGTGTAGCTATGACGAGCATTGTTATTTTTTCTGAGGTGAGGTCACTTGGCGTGACCTGGTGACCTGACCTAAGGCGACCTGGGTCTGAAATTTTCACAATATGTGCGGAAAAAATGCAGGAACAAATGTGCCAAAAACGGCGCCGCCGTTTTAGAGATCTGCGAAAAACCACGGGGGGGGGGGTGTTCAAACACCCCCGGCCCGGCGCGGGTTAGCTATTAGGTATAGTACAAAGCACCACCAATAATTGTAATCTTGGGCCGGTGTAGACATTTTCAGCAAAAGGAAGCGTCGCAAATAGTTATGTACATATACAAGGCAAGAAGTGCCCGACAGCGAACCCAGAGGACATCTAGGACACGGGATTTGGACCATTTTGGTTTGAGAAGGAGGGCGGAGAGTGAGACAATGAAATTCCAGCGGTACCTACATACATAGCATAGCTTTTAAGCAGGGGTGCGGAGCCGGAGCCGGCATATTTTACCCGGAGCCGCAGCCGGAGCCGGAGCCGTCAAAAAAGGGGCGACTCCGGCTCTTTTTTTTAAGAGATTGATTGACCTAGTTCGGTTTGACAGTGCAAGGCAGTAAAACATGTAGGGTAGCCTGGGGCAAGACGCCCCAGATAATTTATTTTGCTACATAAATTTTGTCCCACATCACCTGGAAGGCCAAATTTGAGCTCAATGCGTTCTTTGGACATTTTACTTTAAATTGCACCCCTCAAATTCATTCACTTATGATCGGACTCCAAGCTAGGAAGTGATTTGTGAAGCAACTGCAAATGGGGCATTTTGCCCCAACCCCAGGGCAAAACGCCCCACGGCCTGGGGCAAGTAGCCCCATACTTAAGATTAAAGATTTAACATGGTAGTTGGCTAAATCTTATGTGAGAATGTGAGTTAGACCTCTGGAGGCACGGCACTGAAGTTAGCACATTCCATCCTGTCAGGTGTTCAGCTATGACACTAATGTATGAGCAGGTTTTTCACCTGCCTCATAAGACTAAATAATAAATTATTGCAATGCAAATGTTTACAAAATACTTCCTTTGCCATCCAGTTGCTGAGAAAAATACACATAAAGGCATAGAAACTTACTGTTCGCCAGCTACCGAACATTAAAAAGTGGGTAGCCCAAACAACACATGAGGTAAAACGCCCCATGGGGCTTTTTGCCCCGCGACCTACTGGGGCGTTTTACCCCATCACGTAGTTCGGTCAGAGAACAACGCCTTGCACTTACTTACTTACTTACTTCCTCGGCGGCAGCTTCGTGGACGAACGGGACCCGAAGCACCGCGCCCATGTCGTCTCAGCATCCCCCGTCCCGCTGATGTCAGCCAGCGTCCTCCTGGAGATGGTCCCACAAGCCAGCTGACACGCCAGCCTTCCAGTCGCTCCTGAGCGGCGAGAGCCTCGCGCCCATCCTCGCTCCAGCCCTCTTCCATGCATCCTTTCGACCTCTGAGCTTCCGTGGCTCTCGAGTTGATTGACCTCTCTGTGTCTTTGCATTAGCAGGTGTCTGACGTCAGAAGCTGAGAGAGTGATTCGACTACTCATTCTGCTTGCGCGCGCTGCCAGTCGATCAGCCGTTTCGTTCAGGTCGATGCCGGCGTGGCCGGGGCAGTAAACCCAGACCGTCTCGCCCCCAGCCATGACCCACCATTCAGGAGGAGACCAGCCGGCTTCCAGTCTACTCAGTAGCGACTGTGAGTCGGTAGCGATGACTAACAGGTCCGCGTCGCGTAGGAACTCCTGGGACTCGGTCAAACCGAGAGTCACAGCCTCCAGTTCGGCACGCATGCTTGAGAGGACGAGTCCGCAGGCACCGGATGAGCAACGGGTGTGCTCATCAGAGCGCAGGAAGGATCCCCAGCCTGTTCGGGCCGGTTCGCTGGTCACAGAGCCATCGGTAGCCAGAATTAGCGGTGTCTGATGCTGATCGACGAGCGATTCCAACAGAGATTCGAATTCCGCGTTCGCCACGCCTGGAGCCCAGTCACGACATGATCGACTCAATGAGTGCTTGCAGATGACAGTCCATCGGCTGGCGACGTCAGAAGGTGTCCGCATGAATTGAGGCCGGTCACGGAGCTGGTTCCTGCCGCGCAGTTCTCGCACGGTGTCGCAGGCCTGCCTCACCCACCCCGGTCTGGCGAGTCGGCGCAGAGGGGCCCTGCGAGTCAGCGACCTGACGGTGGCGCAGAGAGGATGAGATGTCTCTTCGCCGGCTCTTGCAACGGCGTAGACGCGCTGGACCTGGAGCTGCTCAGGAACCGAAGAGACGCCTAGCATGTAGCGCAAAGCCGTGCGTGACGTGTCGCGGGTGCATCCGGTGATGATGCGCAGGGCCGACGTCTGGACGCGATCCAACTTTTCCAATGTGGTGGGACAGGCGGCCACAACCTCTCCGCCGTATGAGAGCCGACTGAAGATAAGGGATCGATACAATGTGAACATGCGCTGCTGGTTTAAACCTTTCCTCTGTGCGGTTTTCAGGGCGCCGAGTGATCGCAAGCAACGGGCCGTGGTTTCCTCGACATGTTTGCTGAAGGTTAAACGCCTGTCCAGTGTGATGCCCAAATGGGTTATCGTCGCGTCAACACGAATGGGCTGACCGTCATATCGGAGGACCGGGACCGGCAGCGGCGTTCTGCTGAGGGACAAGACGCATGCTGCCGCCTTCGCTGGGTTTATCTCCATGTTAGCTTCGCAGCAGGCTACGCGCACATCGTCGAGGACCTCCTGCATCTGATTCGCGACTGTTGGCAGACATCCTCCGGTTCCGCACAGCAGTATGTCGTCGGCGAAGGTGTAGACTGTGAAGTTCGGAGGGACCGGCAAGGTGGCCAGTGGGAGCGTGTAGGCGTTGAAACACACCGGGGAGAGCGGGGAGCCCTGCGGCAGCGCCATCGTCACGGTCGTCCAATCAGAGAGCCATCTGCCACTCCTCAGCGCGCATCGTCTGGCCTGGAGCGCTTGAAGGATCCACCGGACGAAGAAGGGGTCGATACCTAAACTCCTCAGACGTCTGACCAGGATGGGCACCGACACGAGATTGTAGGCGTCCTGAAGGTCCAAGCCGACGATCAAGGCATGTTCCCTGGCTTCGAATGCCTCGGTGGCCTTGTGGACAACTTGTCCAAGGTTCAACCAGGTGGCGCGCCCGGAGCGATAGGCGCCGAGTGTCGGCGGGAGGAAGGCCTCGAGCGCTGCTGACAGCTTCCGGGCGATCATGCTCTCTACCAACTTCCCGCCTATATTCTGGACAGTTATAACTCGGTACCCTCCGAGGCTCCGGTGGTCCTTGCCCGGTTTGGGGATGGGCACCAAGAAACTGTCAGTCCAGTGAGCTGGTATGGTTCCACAGGCAACAGAGGTGTTGATCTCGGCGAGTAGCGATCGTCGATGTACCTCGGTCAGCGCTCTGAAGTCGCCGGCGCGCAGTCGGTCGGGGCCGCACGCCGTGTCGGAGAGCCGCCGGATCGCTTCGTCCAGGTCCTCCGCAGTAAAAGTCGGCGGCTCGGTCGCCTCGCTAATCACCGCGTCCAGTTCCGAACGAGCCTCTTGCCTTTCTCGGAGATCTTGCTGGGAGCATTGGTCGATGAAGCGACCGAGGAAGGCCTCCCCACGCTGCTCCTCGGTCCTCAACATCGTACCGTTGTGCTCAATATGTAGACCGGAGGTGTTCGGCTGGTCGCTATATGCACTCCAGCAAGACATAATTTAACACGAACCAACCCGGCATGATAAGCGTTAGACAATAGTTGTTCAAAATACATAAAAGTCGTTAACCTGATGTGGACCATAAAAGAACGCCATGATGCATAATCTGCCAACAAAACATAAAAATCACTCAAAAAACACATTTTTGGCTATATCTCCCGAAAGAGTCATCACAATTTCTTTCCAGTCTGCTCATATAATGATCATATAGTGCACGTTTTATAGAAGAGAGGATGTTTCCCCAGAACTCTGCCAGTTCCGAGAAACATCGGTGAGGCGTTTTACCTCGGCGGGGCGACTTGCCCCGGTCTACCCTAGTATTCAAAATATGAAAATAGCCTTGTTATGCAAAAACAGAAGCAACGTGCACCAATCCTGGAGGATCTGGAGATGTTATAGTGTGACGTTAAAGTCACGCGACATCTTTATTTTACGAGTTCATGGTTTTTGAGAAAATACACGGAGTTGATATCGAGACATGTAGTCCTGTTGTTTTATACCTTACATGGCGCGGTCGGAATATCCATTTGCACTATAGAAATGTCACGTCGTAGGCGCCGTCAAATGGGCGCAATGGACAACAGTGCAACGAGTGCAGAGCCTGCGCAAGATGGCAATGTCAACGAGTGTGTGGCATTGGTACAGAGCCAGCAGCAGATGCTGATGACATTGCTGCAAGAACAACAGCGACTGCAGAGTGAACTGGTGAGACAAAACCAGGAGATGAGACAGCAGCAGCAGCAGCAGCAAACGAGCCGGGCATCGGTGAGAAATGTCCCTTCCTCGTCCCTCTCCAGCAAGGCTACTTATGACATGTCCATGCAGCAGTGGAGAATTTGGAGACGGGATATTGTGCAGTTCGCTGAGATGTGCGGCTGGGATGTCAAGACCACCGTCATGAACATTCGTCTGCAGTGCGACGAGAAGTTGAAGCGGGTGATAGAGGCAGAGTTTGGAGATAGATGGATCGAGCTGACGGCGGATCAGGCCCTGACCGCCGTGGAATCCATCCTGCGAAAGGCTTCCAATCCCGCCAGAGAAAAGGAAAAATTCCACAAACTGAACCAGCAACCAGGTGAGACGGGCAAAGCATTTGTGCACCGCTGCGAACAGCAGGCTCTCGAGTGTGACATGGCCTGTCCACACTGCAGCAAGGACTTGTCGGAATGGTGCATCCGTGACAGGGTGCTGGCTGGTCTCCACAGCGATCAACTGAAGATCGATCTGTACCAGAACATTGACAAATATCAAACTCTGGCCAGCCTTGTCGAGAAGATCGACATTTTTGAAGCGGCAAGCGCAGGGTGCTCTGTTCTGGCACATGTGGATGCAGACGGAGAGCCAGAGTCGTCAGAACCTGCTGATGACGGTGAAGCAGCAGTGGCGGCGCTGAAGTCCGCCTACAAGCGAGGAAAGTCAAAGTCTCACCAGAAAGCTGTATCCAGTCTACCAGATCGAGGCGGCACAGTGCACGAGCGAAGAAATTGCCGAAGAGACATCGTATGTTTCAAGTGCGGTGGCAAAGGTCACCGTCAGGTGAAATGTCCCAGTCAAACCGGAGCAACAGCAAGTCACGTGGCATCCGACACGCCTAACGGGCGCACAGCAAACTCATTCCATATCCATGGCGTTGATGGACGAGCTAGCAAGCTGGCAGAGGTCTGCTTGACGGTGAGGCCCAGGACACACAAGGCCGCTCAGTGTCCGGCGGTGGCTGACACAGGAGCAGAGTGCTGTGTGGCAGGGACACAGCAGCTGAAGATGTTGGACTTGAAGGTGTCCGACCTGGATAAAGCCCACGGCAAGATTCGCCATGCCGGAGGTGGTGCATTGAGAGTCCTGGGAAAGAAGAAATGCACGCTCCAGCTGGCCAACAGGACCACAACACAAGATGTCTTCTTCATCCAGGGGGTAGAGCGTTTTTTCCTATCTGTAGACGCGTGCAAAGATCTGGAGCTGATCAACAAGAACTTCCCATACCACACACAGGATTCTGTGATGACAGCCGGCGCGGTGAGCAGCGATCCCGCTGTGAGCCTGTCTGGGCCGGGGAAGAGGACCATGCCGGCACGCCCTGACCAGATGCCGTTTACCCCCACAGAAGGGAACGTGCCGCAGCTGGAAAGATTCTTGAAGCAGCAGTTTGCTGACACCACCTTCAACAGAGAGGCTGTGCCTCTTCCAGCGATGAACTGTGTGCCGCACACGATTCACCTCATGCCGGAAGCGATACCGTTCGCGCGTCACACGCCCATTCCAGTGAGCAAACATTGGGAAGACGAAGTTAAAGCTCAGCTGGACGAGGATGAGCGAATGGGAATAATAGAGAAGGTCCCGGCAGGCCAGCCTACCGTGTGGTGTGCCCAGATGGTAGTGGTGCCTAAGGCAGATGGAAGACCACGTCGAACCATCGACTATCAAGAGCTGAACAAGTTCTGTGTAAGGGAGACGCACCACACCAGAGTCCCGTTCGACATGGTGTCGTCCGTCCCGAAGCAAACCTACAAGACAACACTGGATGCCTACTGGGGCTTCCACCAAGTACCGCTGGCTGAGGAAAGCCGACCACTCACGACGTTTATCACGCCGTGGGGCCGATATAGGTATCTGAGGACACCTATGGGCCACTGTTCAGCGTCTGATGCCTATACAAAGAGGTACGACGATGCGGTGGTTGACATCGACAGAAAGTTCAAGTGTGTGGATGACGTGCTGCTATTTGACCACGGCATAGAAGAGGCCTTCTGGCACTGCTGGACATACCTAGATGCGTGCGGCAGAGCAGGTGTGACGCTGTCACCTGAGAAGTTCAAATTCTGCAGGCGTGAAGTCGAGTTTGTCGGGTTCAAACTCGGCTGGGACGCATATGGACCGGCCCAAGGGAAGCTGGCGGCCATCTCTGAGTTCCCGATGCCAGCTACCCCAACCATCACAGATATCCGGTCATTCGTCGGTCTGGTGAATCAGGTGGCGCCATTCGTGGCAACGGCACCCGTCATGGAGCCTTTCAGAGAGCTGCTAAAAAATCCCCAATCGAAGCATGTGTACTGGGACGACCAGCTAAGGAGACGGTGCGAGGAGGTGAAGTCACAAATAGCCGAGCTGGCGGCACGCGGTTTGCAGTATTATGACAAGCACAAACCGACCGCTCTGCTGACCGACTGGAGCAAGACTGGAGTCGGCTTCGTGGTTCTACAACAGCATTGCAAATGTACAGGCGGGGACAAGCCGTTTTGTTGTCCGAACGGATGGAAACTGGCACTGTGCGGAAGCCGTTTCCTGACGCCAGCAGAGCAGCGATATGCCGCTGTGGAAGGAGAGGCCCTCGCAATCGTCTGGGCCCTGCGGAAGGCAAGACTGTTCCTGTCAGGCTGTCCAAATCTGGAGATTATCACTGATCACAGACCGCTAGTGAAGCTGTTCTGTGACAGGCAGCTCAAGGATATCTCCACGGCTGTTCCGGCTGAAGGAGAAGACTCTCCTGTTCAGGTTCTCTATTCGGTTCCGCCCGGGTAGATTGAACGCCATAGCAGACACGCTGTCTCGCTATCCTGTGGAAAGGATAGGGCCGTCCGAAGCAGACCTGGCATTGGAAGACGAGCTGACCGTGGCGGCCATGACAGCGCTGGAGGAGTGCAGTGACATGATCACTGTCGACCAGGAGATGGTGCGTCAGCATGCACAAAATGATGGAACCTACCAGCTGCTGAAGCAGCGCATTGAAGGAGACACGTGGCCAGGAAGCTGCTCAAACGAGGTGAGCGAATTGAAGGCATTCTTCAAGGTGCGGAGCAGTCTCAGCGTGGTGGATAACTTGATATGCTACTCACACGAAGGTGGCGCCCTGAGACTAGTCATCCCAGAAACCCTGAGAACGCTGGTCGCTCAAAATTTGCACGCAGCACATCAAGGCACAGGAAACATGCTGAGGCGGGCCAGACAGGCAGTGTACTGGCCAGGATTTGAAGCTGATGTGGACAGGGCGAGGCTTCGGTGCACAGAGTGTGATTACCATGCACCCTCGCAGCCAGCTGAGTCACTTATCATGACACCACCGCCCGAATACCCGTTCCAGCAGGTGGTTGCTGACCTATTCGAGGTGCGCGGTCATCGCTACATGGTGTACGCCGACCGACTAACGGGGTGGATCAAGCTGGATCATCTCCGCTCGTTCGCATCCAACATCATCATACCGATACTGCAGCGGCATTTCTCCCAGTACGGAGTGCCAGAGCAAATATCGATCGACGGAGGGACCAGTTTCGTCAGTGCGGAGATGACTGGGTTCTTCCGACGGTGGCAGGTGGATGTTCGCCAGTCATCCGCCCAGTACCCACAGTCGAACGGAAGAGCAGAGGCAGCGGTAAAGTCTGCTAAGTCAATCATGCGAAACAACACAGGCGATGATGGCAGTCTAGAAATGGAGAAGATCGCATCCGCCCTACTACAGTACCACAACACGCCGCTCCGAGAGGGCGATAAGTCGCCCGCGCAGCTGCTGATGGGGCGGCAACTGAGAGGTGGTGTGCCGGTCCCGGCGACCCTGCTGCGCGTGCAGGATCATTGGCGGGAGGACTTGGCCCGCAGAGAGAGGATGATGGCTCAGAAGGCTGACCGGCTAGAGAATCTCTCCAGCAGGACTTGCCGTGACCTCACCAAGCTGGCAGTGGGTCAGCGTGTACGAATCCAAAATGCTGCGACTAAGCGATGGGATCGGACCGGAGTGGTAACGCGGATTCTTCGTGCGGTCAGACAGTACACTATTCGTCTGGATGGGTCTGGTCGACTGGTTCTCCGCAACAGGAAGTTCCTAAGACCACTACGCACAACAGGAGAGGAACGCGATGTCCCATCCCCAAGCAGCACCAACCCGGAGCCACCGGTGCCACCGCGCCGGCGTTCCGAGCGCCTCGCGCTGCAGTGAGCCGGCTCAAGGAGTATAGACGGTACTGGGGCCAGAGCTGGTACCCACGTGCGGTCCACGTGACAAAACGACACGTGTACGAGTGGGAGAGGGGAAGATGGAAACATAAGGGGGGTTGGAGGATCTGGAGATGTTATAGTGTGACGTTAAAGTCACGCGACATCTTTATTTTACGAGTTCATGGTTTTTGAGAAAATACACGGAGTTGATATCGAGACATGTAGTCCTGTTGTTTTATACCTTACAAATCCCATCGTCTTTTTTCTTCCACCCGTATTTAATTGCATAGGGGATGTACTGAGTACTGGAGCCGGAACCGGAGCCGGACTATTTTACTCGGAGCCGGAGCCGGAGCCGGAACCGCCATGGTATTTCATCCAGAGCCGGAGCCGGAGCCGGAGCAATATGAAATTTTCACGTCTCCGCACGCCTGCTTTTAAGGTTTTGGACGGCACTAAAGAAGAAAGTGGGAGGTGATGTCCGGTTATTAGAGAGCCAGTAGATGCAGCAGGACGGAGCAACCGTTGAAACGGCCGCCGCAGCCCGTAACTGGCTGCGACGCGCCTCGGGGAAACGGCTGCTCTCTCGGCTGGAGATGAATTTATGACCAGCGCATTATCCGAACCTGAACACCCCTAGAATTCCTAATTGGGGACATTGAAGATTCAGGTGTATCGGATGAATAGGAAAATAATCAAGGAGCTGAAGAAATCAGTAGGGGAGACCGGGCCCGGGGCAAAGCGGCCATCCTGATGTTTGTTTCTATGCCGACGCTTTATTTTCAAACTTGGAAGAATTCTTCCTATTTGTCAACATGATCCCATTAAATTGTCTTTCATTTCAACTTCGTTTCATTTAATACCGAACTAAGGGTGTTCGGATACCTACAGGAGATATTGGCAAACCTTGATAGTTTGATACCTGCGAATGTTGACCACTTTGCCTCAATGCATATACTGCACGTGATACATTGATTGCAACATTAAATTGATGCAAACATGATTGCACGCGATCATGTCTATTTCTATCTCTGAATGCTGAAATATGCATAGGCAGTTTTGGACAATCATGAATTCCCGGCTGCTCAATGACGAGTAGTTTCAACCATTGACGATTTGTTTTGCATAATGTTGAACCTTTCACTCAATTGAAGCTTTCGCTCAATGTACTTAAGAGAACCCCACCGAATAGTTTTCACACAATAGTGATTCTTCGTCACCAACCGTCCATTTGTAGCGCCATATATCTACATATATGGCGAATGTGTGAAAATGTTTTGCCCAATGCAAATGGTCAAAAGCAAACGCAGAAAGGTAGGGTAGACCGGGGCAAGTCGCCCCGCCGAGGTAAAACGCCTCACCGATGTTTCTCGGAACTGGCAAGGTTCTGGGGAAACATCCTCTCTTCTATAAAACGTGCACTATACGATCATTATATGAGCAGACTGGAAAGAAATTGTGATGACTCTTTAGAGAGATATAGCCAAAAATGTGTTTTTGGAGTGATTTTTATGTTTTGTTGTCAGATTATGCATCATGGCGTTCCTTTATCGTCCACATCAGGTTAACGACTTTTATGTATTTTGAACAACTATTGTCTAACGCTTATAATGCCGGGTTGGTTCGTGTTAAATTATGTCTTCCTTGAGTGCAAGGCGTTGTTCTCTGACCGAACTACGTGATGGGGTAAAACGCCCCAGTAGGTCGCGGGGCAAAAAGCCCCATGGGGCGTTTTACCTCATGTGTTGTTCGGACTACCAACTTCCTAATGTTCGGTAGCTGGCGAACGGTATGTTTCTATGCATTTATATGTACTTTTCTCAGCAACTGGATGGCAAAGGAAGTATTTTGTTAACATTTGCATTGCAATAATTTATTATTTGGCCTTATGAGGCAGGTGAAAAACCTGCTCATACAATAGTGTCGTAGCTGAACACCTGATATGATGGAAGGTGCTAACTTCAGTGCCGTGCCTCCCAAGGTCTAACGGACCTCTCATATAATATTTAGTCAACTAGCATGTTTAATCTTTAATCTAGAGTATGGGGCTTCTTGCCCCAGGCCGTGGGGAGTTTTGCCCTGGGGTTGGGGCAAAACGCCCTATTTGCAGTTGCTTCACAAACCACTTCCCAGCTGGGAGTCCGATCATAAGCGAATGAATTTGAGGGGTGGAATTTAAAGTAAAATGTCCAAAGAACGCATTGAGCACAAATTTGGCCTTCCAGGTGATGTGGGACAAAAGTTATGTAGCAAAATAAATTATCTGGGGCGTCTTGCCCCAGGCTACCCTATATCTACGTAATCCAGTGCTACCTAAGTGCATGTCCTATACCTAGGGGTGTCTGTCGGCATTGAAAGGGTGCCTCAAACGCTATACTTCGCGTTTGCGTCTGATTCTCTGTTTCTGCATATTCGTTTGTACCTGCTATTGTGCTAGCTCATCAGTCCGCCCCTCCACTCGCTCTCCGTTTGTCATAATTGACAGATTCAGTCCAGCTGTTACTTGTTAGATCCTTCGCCAGGCTTTCCAACTAAAACGGATTCATTGAAGTACTTGCATCAGGGTAAGTCATAGTTATGTATATTCCCTTTGTTTATTCTCTCTTTGTTCCGTCAGCTTTTCGTGAAAACCCGAGATAGACCTGTTCCCCAAACGAGAGCGAAAGCATGCCGTCCTATCGGCGTCCGGCTGACGGGACGGGGGAATCCCGCTGAGACTGCGCAGCTGGCGCAGCCGCCCGTCTCGCCCGGTCGGCGCGGCGGCTCGGAGCTGAATCACCGGCGCCGTCCCCGCTGGCAGCAGGGTTGTATACGACTCAAATTTTTGGTGAGTCGATTCAGAAGAGATTTTTCTAAAATTGAATCGACTCGACTCTGATTCAAAATTTCTTAACCGAAATGATTCGATTCAACTCATGACTCAAGCATGACAAAAAATATATGATTCGATTCGACTCATGACTCAAACATGAAAAACATTTGATTCGACTCATGACTCAACATGACAACAAATGTTGATTCGATTCAAATTATGACTCAACCATATTTTCAGTCAGACATGTGCATGGATCCGGGAAAATGGATCCGAGATCTGATCCCATGTATCTGGATCTGGGATCCACTCAGATCATAGATCCGACTCCTAGATTTTGTCGGAGATTCAATGAGATCATAGATCCGCCCTCCTAATTTTGTCGAGAGCTCCACTGAGATCATAGATCCGGCCCCCACATTTTATCACAAGATCCACCAAGATCACAGATCCAACATCCCACCTTTTGTCGAGAGATCCACTCAGATCATGGATGTTATATTAGATCCTGATTGTACTTCTTTACTGGTATAAAAAGATATACCAAAGCATGGTTATTATGCATGCTATCACTATCAAAATATCACATATTATGCAAATTTTTCAAAAGAATTTGTAAGCAAAAAACCCATACTTGCATTATGGGAATGCAATAATGTGAATGCATTAATCAATAAACTTATGTAAATATTGCAGTGAAATATTCAATACCAACTGTTCAAAATGTGGCAAGACGTAGGTATAAGAAGCAGGGACTTCTTTGCAAATATAAATTGAGTGTTGACTGTTGACGTGAATATATAACATGTCAACACTAGAAATAGGGCATTGTGAATTGTGATGAAGTTACAACAAATGAACGTGCACTAAAAATAACTTTTACAATATCACCAGTTAGTAGTTAGGTAGGTACATCACAATCCACATGAGAAAACCATGATGCCTACCCAGTAATGACTATTGACCACTGACCAGATCTAAAAACAAAACATAATAAAACATGTGGAAGTGAGAGATAGAATGTGTTTCTGTGATTATTTCGTACAGTACGCACTCACTCACTGTCACTGCAACATAAACTCAACACGGACTGTAAACGTGACTACAATTTCCAAGGATTCCATGACAAATCTTCGTATGGCATTTCTTCGTCGCGCGATTATTCGTCCGTATTTCTTCCTCCGAAAAACTTCGTCACGCATTGTGTTCTCCCCCTCTCCGTAAATCTTCGTCCGCAAGATTACGATGAAATGCACCGACGAAACAATGCGAACACCAAGAAAAGAGGATACGAAGAAATGCGCGGACGAAGTTTTGTGGACGAAGAAATGCCATACGAAAATGTGTCGGGATACCTACTAGTAAACCAGTCAAGACTTTCAAAGGTTGTCAATTATTTTATCAAAAGCAAAAACATCTTACGTCACTAGCCCAAAATACAGATTGCAGGTGAACAATGCGAGGGTCATCATCGGTCAAATATTAATGACGTAATAAATAAAATCATTGTTACAAAATGTCTGTTAAGACCTAAAATTTGTCATTGTTATTTTTAAAGGAGGTTGAAGTGAAAGTTGAAGTTGAAAGTGGGGTTGAAGTTGAAGTGCTCGGATTGAGACGAGACTAGTTACTGTTATTTTCAATATTGATATTGATTACGCTAAATTTATTAAAGTACTATGTACTAAATATGGCATATGTAACCTTTGTTGTAATGTATATGTAGTCAAAACTGGGATTCTGGACTTATATTTGTCGCAGTGAGTTGATACTTACAATTTACTAGGAATTTTTGCCTATTTTCCAATCATATTTGCTTTCCAGACATATATCCTGTTAATCTGTTCAAATCATGTTGATAAACAGTGTAAGCTGTCGTGACAGTGATTGTGATCATTTATTAGAAGTTAAAGTATAGGTAGTGATAATTTAAATACTGGCAATACAGGCTGAGACAATGATTGCTTGCAAATGTTGGATGTACATAGTTGATCTTTATATGCCTTGAGTTTCCTCAAGTTGATTTAATATTTATCTAAAGTTTATTAATCACATGTAAATCACTTCGACTCATGACTGATTCAAGCCTCAGTGGCAAAGCGAATTGATTCAACATATGACTCAAGTTTCATTGAGTTGATTCAACCTTTGACTCAAACGGCTTATGGATATGTGAATCGAATCGACTCACGACTCATTCTGATTTCAAAGCTTTTGATTCGATTCAACTCATGACTCGAAGAAAATCGACTGATTCTTGAGTCGATTCATGATTCAACTCTGAGTCGTATACAACCCTGGCTGGCAGCCGGGCAGGGTGGCGCCCACCGCCCGCTCCACGGCGCGCTGCCCTTCTACTTACCCCAAATCCCACTTATATATGTAAGCTATCCCTCTACAGCTTACGGGAGCTCCATCTCGTCCTGCGGCGTCATGTATCGTAAAAACGAGTTGAAAACTCGACTGAAACGCAGCAGGATTCTAAACGCGTTACGCCAGCGACGTCAAACTTTCAGTACCTTATCATACATCAATTTGACACGTTCCCTGAAAATTTGAGCGAAATCCGTCGATTTTTTTCGAAAATGACGTTTTAGTGACGTCATGTTCGCCATTTTCGCCTCAAAAACGGCAAAATCTCAAACGCCGCTAACATCTTCATTTTTAAGGGAATCAAGACGTAACAAAAAAAGGTTATACGTGATTCTACTTTGTCTATCAAATGGCTATCTCGTTTTTTTTTTTGAAAATTTTGGATTTTGGCCTCAAAAACGGCAAAATTTCAAACGCCGCTAACATCTTCATTTTTAAGGGAATCAAGACGTAACAAAAAAAGGTTATACGTGATTCTACTTTGTCTATCAAATGGCTATTTCGTTTTTTTTTGAAAATTTTGGATTTTGGCCCACTTTTTCTTCTTCTTCTTCTTCGTCTTTTTTTGGGAAAATAGTTATAACATCCAAAATTTTGAGGGTATCGGATAAACCGGAATATATGTCAGAGAAGTTGTCTATGTGCACCTACATACCAATTTTTAGAAGAATCGGTTAAAAAATGTGGGAGTTAGGTATTCAAAGTTTTATGACGTCAAGACACACAAAATTTTTGAAAAATGAATTTTTTGGAAGTTCTAGACCTCTCCCGGAAACAAAAATAGCACCAATCGATTCGCCGTGAAATACTGCATCAGATAGACACCTTTTGAGGCCTTAACAACCAACTTCAAAATTTGACCTCACTTGACCCGACCTTGACCTGACCTCGACCTGAAATTCATCCAGATGTGGTCTATTTCACTAATTGAGTGTGCCTACCTTGACCTTGACCTTGACCTTGACCTTGACCTTTGAATGATATTGTATGCAACGAATATTGTCTTGGTAGCCTAAGAACACGATTTGGGCAATTAGTCTCAGTCCATTCTTCGGCAACTACGGTGCAAGGCCGATACTGTAGAAACTTGCATTTTGTACCCCTGACCTGACCTTGACCTGACCTCTGACCTACTTAAGCAAAAAATTGGGCTCTTAAGATCCGCCTCCTTGAGAGATTTCGATTGCCGTTTTCCCCGTCTTTGTACGACCATCGGTTCGGAAGTTCGACAGGGGGGGGCAGAATCTGCCCCCCCCCCAGCAGGGCGCGTATGGCTGAATAGTGAATAACCCAGCGGGGCGCGGGTTAAGTGAACTTGGAAGTTAATAAGTTTTAAGCTCAACTAACTTCATCATATCGGATAGCATTTGACTCGGCTGACCAAAAGGAACACAATGACAACATTTTGGAAGCTTTGACCCGTGCCCTGCAGGGAGTGTTTGAATTTGAACGCTGCCGTTTTTTTTTTTGGCACACCTTCATCTTTTTCACATATGTGAATGTTTCAGACCCAGGTCTTTGAAGATCAGGTCGCCAGGGTACGTGAAGTGACCTCACTTAAAGGGACCCTCCCACCTTCAAAAAAGTTTATGAATTGGCATGAAAGTGATGTCGCTCGGTTCAGAAAGAGCGAAAACAAATATCTACCAAATTTCACCGAAAAATATTCACCGGTTTTCAAGATATCAGACTTTTACTTTTGTTTACTTTTTTGGGATCTCCGCTGTTTCTAGCGACTTTATTTTAGAAGTGCGGCGTTTGCGGCAGATGTTGCGCGCAAATAGCATATACCACCGCGTGCTACAAAACGTTTTAGTCAAACATTTAAAAATCGTTAGATATTTGCGCTGACGTCACACATTCAGAGGGGTATTCCTAAGCATTAGCCCCTCTGAATCAAAATGCTGCAATTTTGAAATTCAATATTTCCGATTTAAGGCATTTCTCGATGTTGTGAGTGCCGAAACCGGTAATTGTGAGCCAGGGACCCCATTTTGGCTATCTCAACTCAAATCTAATGTTAAGGTGGGAGGGTCCCTTTAATTCAATTACTACGCTGCATGAAATATATTGCACTATCAACTCAATACGCAGCCTCCATTTACAAAGAATCCACACTCCATAAACTAAGTGCGTCACACATACTCACCAGTTAGTACAGCAGCACAGCACCCGCTGATCGGCCAGGAAGGCGGAGGGAGCCGTGAGGCGGCCACAGCGCGAGGCGCTCGCCGCGCTGCGGTCCTGCAGCGACTGACGAGTGACGACTGGCGACTGTGCCCCTGTGCCTGGCCGCGGCCGGCCTGTCATGGCGGTCGGCCGGCCGCCGCGCCGCCCTGGGGCGCAGCTCTGTGACGTGACGCCCCCGTCCAGCCCCAGTGCAGCGGTGGTCATTGAGCGCCCACGAACCGCACCCGGAAGCTGCACTCACGGACTTGGCAGGAAACTCCCCTATGCACTTCTTCCCGAAACCTTTCGAAGCTAACAAAGCAGGCTAGCAAGCTTCGCCCCCGAAAACAAAGAAAAAACACAAGCAGACAACGCAACGCTTCCGCATTATGTCGTATTGAATGACCATTTTAGAAAAAAAAAATGGAAGTTCAAAATAGTTGTAAATAAATTGGGTACTTGTATGTATTAATGCAAAATAAGACTCTTTTTTCCATCCCGTATCCATGAAGAAGTTTTACATGAGCGCGATAAATAAAAATAGTGATTTTATTACACAAGCAGACCAGTTTTGAAGTGTTGGTAACTATTTACCGGCACTCGAGCTGACTTGACATTTTGCCACCTTTATTTTTTGGTGGTTATATTACAATTGTGATTGTAAACGTCCCAACATGTGAAATGATGTTGGTCCGACCTTATGGCAACGTTATAGTTGATTCCAATGCAACGTAAAGGTCAGGTAAAGGTCACTGACCTTTGATGACGTTGGTTCACTTTTTTCGAGTTTTACCAGAATGTTTCCAGAAATTCCCATAGAATAACCGAATAACTAAGACTCTCCTTCCCTCCTTAGCTGGAGGATCTTTGGGTCTGAAGTGGTCTTTAATTCTTCAGCAGCTACAATGGGTATAGCTACAGCAGCTACAGCTGGTCGCAATGGGGAAAAAATGATTGTTTATAGCGATCTGAGACCGTCTTGGAGTTGGAGATCTGTTAGCCCTCGCACGTATGGGAAAGGTGGTCGAAAGGACATCCCTCGGTTTTTCGCAAATAACTCACGCAAATAAGCAGCTGATCGCGATGAAACTTTCAACACCCTCGAGGTTATCAATTTTACACCTACCCTGAATATTTCATGATCCTGACCGAAATGATCTTTGACAGGTGACCTGTTCCATAGGCGTAGGAACAGAAGGGCCAGGGGGCCAGGGCCAGGGCCCCTCACATTTTAGACACTTTTAAGCAAAATCTTTATTTTTGATATATGTAAATACACGAAATGGTTCAGCAAGGTGAGATGAGCACAAAACTGCAAAGAATTTCTTCATAGGGGTATTGGGGCTCCCGTAAAATGACATTGAAGTTTCGCTGGCCCTCCCACGTTTCGTGAGGTTCCTACGCCCATGACCTGTTCCTCGAGACCATGTTTGGCTGGAATCACGATTCAGCGTATTTCATTCAGCGTACAAGCTTACATTATCCGCGCGTTTCCAGTCTTTTTGTCCAGTCTTTTTCAGTCTTCTTGTGGTTTTGAACGTTCAAACATGTGAAATGACGTTGGTCCCATGTATTATGGCGGGTGTCTAGGTCACGTGATTGTCAGCCGTCAGGCCAAGGTCATTGACCTTTGATGACCTCGGTTCACTTTTTCGAGTTTTACATGTTTCTATAGTGCTTTTTATAGCTGATTTCGAATTTGGCCCCGATCTGAACATTGACGAAGTAGTTATAGCGCCTTCGTAACATGTTAGGTACGAGGCAGTGGTGGTTGACACCTACTATGGATAGCCGATAGGACGGCTACTGGTTGACCTGGCCTGACTTGACCCGACCTGGCTTAAATCGAAATTAGAAGACAACGCCATCAAACTATGATTGTCTCCTACGACTGGGTGACGTGTGCACCTACCTTTTCGATGGCGAACCGTTGGGGGCACATGAGGTAGGTTCTGGGCCGCTGTTCGTGCAGCAGGTAGCGGCGCACAGTAGCGGCGCCGGCCGCCGGCCGCTCCTCGTGGTAGTCGTACGAGCTGTCCTCGGGCACGGAGCGGCCGTCGATCACCCACGACCTGCCCTGGCACAGCAGCTGCAGCACGACCACCGCTGCAACAGCCACACCAGCCGGGCATTGCACATTATAGGGCCTTGACCCGCGCCCCACTGGGGTCTGCGTGTAACACGCCCTACGGGGGGGGGCTCTTCATAGCCCCCCTTCTAACTCCGAAACTACTGGGCCGTTCGTCAAAATTCAAACGGCGTCTGATAGCCCCGGACAAACTGTCGAGCAAACCTAATTTCATTGACCTCGAGGTCTCTGATGACGTCACAAGTCATGTCAAAGTAAAAATTATTAGCATTTTGGCTTGTTCACATTTTGGGCTCTGGCCGCCGTCTTACTGGTCAGATCAGGCTCAGTTTTGGTTTACACACTCGTGAATAGATACTTTAGATACCCTGAGGGTACCAAACTTGTACTTTGATTTTCAGGTCAGGGTCAGGTCATCACAGGTCACGGAAATCTTATATCATAAGTCGGTCACGTGACACATGTTTTACGGTCCATTTAGTCCATAGATTTCGAATTTGATGTCGTTTGTGTCATTCGAGGTCATTTTGAGTTGAATTTAGCTTAGGTTAGGTTACGTTCAGGTAAAAAGGTCAAATTTTGAAATTAAAATTTTTCAACAAAAAAGGTGTCTATTGGATGCAAATTGAGCTCTGCAGGAACACGATGGTGCTATTTATATTGGTGCCTACAATGTCAAAAACGTACTCAAAAATTGGTTTGAAAAATTTATAATTGTGAATTGTTTGCAATAATGCGTAATAACTTGGCCATTTTTAAAGATATTTAGCTAAAACTTGCTAGAGTAAGCCATAAGCATGTGTTCTATCACATATATTCCGTTGTTTTTGAAAAGTCAAACAGTTTTTGAAAAAAAATATGAAAATAGAAGTTTTGAATTTCATTATATATAATTTTCAAAATTTTGAAAATTTTGAAAATCCGAGATAGCAGTTCGATAGCGCAGTCTATTCTGAGTATTCTCATGCACGGAAATTGGATCTATCTTAAAAACTTAGCTCTTGGGAGCGATTGCCGTGGTTCAATGTTTTGCGTCGAAATCGGCCGAACATGACGTCACTTTGACGTCATTTCCGGCCAACCTATGGTAGCTACGAAGTTGATATTTTGATGCAAGGTGTCAAATTGATGCAGCCGAAGGTACTGAGAGTTTGGCGTCGATACGTCAAGCGGTTTGGAAGTTATTGCAGAAAAACGGGGGACTATTCATAGTCCCCCTGCATCTGCATTCTGCAGCCTATCTGCAGCCGTTTAGGAGATATCGACGGAAAAGGACAGGGGGGCCGTTTCGCCCCCCCCCCCTACGGGGCGCGGGTTAACTATTGCGTCGGTTTCGGACATCTTTGGACAAATGGCTGGCTTGGACATTTTTGGACGGACGTTCGACGTAAGTATTGGACTCTGCACGGACGTTGGGCATACATTTTCTGAAACTGACTTCACTTCAACAGTGTACAGTGTAGTGACACCGATATCGGCTTCACAAAATAAGTGTTAGAGCTCAGTGAATTTAGTTATCGTCTTTTCGCCCGCTTGTGTCGGCTGTGTTTCTCCTCGGCCGACGCGCGGCCGCTGTATTGCGGCACAGCATCTCTCGCTGGAGCGGGGCTGTGCGTCGCGGACTCGTATGTACAGCGATTGGTCGGCTGCTGACCACGTGATTGTGAGGCGAGGTCGGGTGAGGGCGCGCCGGCGGAGGGCAGTCGGGCAATAACCCGGTTTACATAGCATATTTGACGAGGCTCTAGCTCGTTAATTTGGGGATAGTTTCGTTGCAGTGGTCTTCAAATATTTAGATGGGATCATTCTGTAAATTGTTAAGCACCATTGGCATCTTTTGCAACATCACGGACGGAGATATAAGCTTGCAACAAACCCTATGTAAACGCGTCTAATGTCTGTTGTCGCGGCTGGTGCGTTGGGACCTCGAATGTTATATGCGTTTGCTGGGGACGTCGTCAGTCTTGTCTGAGAGGCATTCTGTCGTCTTACTCGGCGACGCATATGCATTCGAGGGTCAAAATCTGGGGCTACGTCTGTCTGGCTAGTTTCCACATACGGGGCATTCCACGTCAAATCAAACACCGAAATCCGTCATCCCCTTCGATTTTTCTGAAAATTTGTAGGCAGACTGGGCATGGTTCAAAACTGAGTTACGTATAATATTTTCAAAATTTGATAACGTATCGCTGAGATATAGGTCACCGAATATAGCGAAAAATGCCACACATCAATTTTTTAAATGGCTATAACTCTGGTTCCTTTTCTGGTATCAAAATGATGTTAACAGGGTCTTATAGGCAATTGATAAGGCTTTGATTTTTAATTATAAAATTAAATTGAAGTGACCTTGAAATGCATTTGACCTTGAATTAAAACAGAAAAATTTAAATAGCAAAAAACACGTCACCTTCGATTTGGGTAATTTTTACATATTATGTCCGTCACAATGTTCCTAACCATCTGTGAAAAAATTGGAGTGGGCCATTCATAACTTTCGCGGTAAACGCCGTTTTCATGCATCAACATCACGCAACCGCGCGTGACCTTGAAAGACAGAGTCAAGACATGCTTGCTTGTGTACACTTTCTGAAATGAATGATTGCTGATTAGTGATATCCCAAACTCTGCGAGAATGGAAATGCATAGTCATCGTAGTCAAGCATTCACGTTCCATAGTAAAAGTGTCTCAGGCAAACGGTATTTTGCGGTGAATTTTGAGCCGTGTGGAAATGCATCATGAAGTAAATTCAACGAAAACATTATCACGCTACGATATTTTCACGTCTTTTGATCTCCACTATACGAAAGAACATACATTTTTTAGTATGTATGGGGAATTTCTAGTTAATCCAATAATAAATATGGCAGTTAGAGGCCTGCTAAGAGTAACATGTCGCCGGCTGAGGCGGGCTCGGCCGATGCGGGAAACGCAGCAATCACAATTTTGTGTTTACACGTTCATATTTCAATTGTTTACCAACCGATTTTCAAAATTCTTTCACCATAAGATTGCCTGTACATTTCTTAGTCTTCTCACAAAATTTGACGCGAATCGAAGGTAATCAGCGGTAGGGAGCGCGATGTAAAGACGGAACCGTTCCGTTCCGTCCCGGCACAGTCTACAATTCAGGCGGCGCGTAGCGGTCGGCGCCGGCTGCCGAGCCGCCGCGTTGCTGCGGCGACAGGATGTTCACTTTACACCGCTATTACTAGAACAGTTGTGAACCGATTTTCTTATTGCTTGCACGATGAGATGCCCAATTCAATTCTTGACAGGTAGCCATAATTAATTTCGCATTAATCTTATGAGATATTGGCGAAAAACAGGAGGGGTGGGCCAAATTTGTTCTTCCCCCTCCACTGCGCGTACTAACATACGTTTGCATATGTGCAATTTTCTTCAAAACTTATGAATGGCCCACTCTAATTTTTTCACAGGTTGTTAAGAATATAGTAGGCAATAAAATATATGAAAATGAGCCAAATCGAAGGTGACGTGTTTTTTGCTATTTCAATATTTGTGCTTAAGAACAGAGTTAAGCAAATTTCAAGGTCATATATTTAAATTAGTGCAACTCTTAACAAATGCTTAAGAAATTACCTAAACAGTAAGGTTTATTTCATTCAAATCAAACAAGTACAACCAAAGTTATGGTCGTTCAAAAATATAAAGATGCAACATTTTGTAAAAATTTGGTGCCCTATATTTAGAAGACCTGTGGTCAGAATGTGCAAAAAACATCAATGTAATGTCCGGAGCCACACAGGAACTCGCTCACAAATTTATAATGAAATCGCTGATGGTAAGGTGCAAAACAGCCGATTTTTGTTCGATTTGACGTGGAATGCCCCATACGCTTTTTGGACCCAACCACCGATAGCATAGCGCCGTGAATATGTTAGCCTTACCAGTCTGAGCGGCTGTTCGGCGAGCATATTCACGGAGTTGTTTGTATCATTTGAGCGTGCCTTGCAAGGTCGCTATTCCACACGGCTGTCAGCCTATTCAAGGGTGGCAATTCTTGGGTTTCCTCGAGCGTCTCTCGAGATTCACTAACATATTTCTCCGCCAATTGGTCGCTTAATATCGAGTCCCTCATACTTCATAACCGGGGTCTTAGCCAAGTGTCTATCTTGTTTGTCTTGTTTTTGTTGACCAAAATACATCCGCCTGGTGTATTTATACCTTCTTTAACCCGCGCCCGGCTGGGGGTCCTGGATTTCCACGCCCTGCTGGGGGGGGGGGGTGTTTGAACACCCCCCCCTTGTAACTCGGCTCCTGGGCCACGTAGCGATACGCGGAAGGCGGCGTTCGAAAGAGCGTCAAAAATAATATCACTTCGGTCAATTATTTGGTCAGGTCAAAGGTCAGGTCACCAGAGGTCATTGAAGGCAAAATTTCGCCGATTTCCAGGTCGAATGTCAAAAATTTCCAAGAAGCCAACGCATAACTCGAGAACCAATAGAACTACAGCGCCGCGGAAAAGCGCATTCGATAGCCCTATTAAAGGCCTTTCTGGGTAATTCTCTCAGATTTGACCTAACGTCAACGGTTTTGCCTGCAGGGGGTAAAAATTGCAAAAAATAGCCGATTTTTTTCGGAAACAGTTTTTCTGCAATAACTTTTGACCCAAGCCTTGTACGAGCTTACTTTTACCGGCATTGTGTTCCTCTCGTCAAGACGCATCGAATGAACTATAACTTGACCTTGAAAGGTCAACTTGAAAATTTGACCTCGGGTCAAGGTCATGACCTGACCGGAAAGGGTCATGTTGCATATCAGTCGATCCGTATCGTCGAGCTGAACACATCTAAGGCGTTTTCATCGCTCTAGCATGCCTCTATCAAAAGTTATTTGCGAAAAACTGTCAGATACCATTCGTGACCTAAGATGACCTCAGGGCATAAACAAGGGTCACGGACACCATTTTCATGTTCAGTGTGTCTAAACCACTTGTAATTTGGTGTTTGGGAGTGTTTATAATGTCTTTTGTCCAAAAGAGGCGCATTTCAATTTTCTCCCATTGACTTACAATGGGGAGGTCGCAAAATTGACCTGACCTTAGGTCATCGATAGCAAAATTCTGAGATAAATATTTTGTACATGCTATTGCTCTTAGCAATTGCTGAAAGTTTCAAAGCGATCGGTCACTCGGTGTAGCTATGACAGACATTGAAACTTTTTATGAGGTAAGGTCACTTCAAGTGACCTGGTGACCTGACCTTGAATGACCTTGGTCTGAAATTTTCACAACATGTGTAGGATCGATGTACGATAAGGTGTACCAAAAACGGCGGCGCGGAGCGCCGCCGTTTTTGAGATATTCGCGAAAAACCACAAGGGGGTGTTCAAACACCCCCCCCAGCAGGGTGCGGGTTAAAGGAAAAGGGCCACCTTCGTGAAATATGAAGATATCGCTGTTTTTCATTTGGACATTATTATTTTTCATTTTCTTTTTAAAACTGGTGCCAGAAGTGCACAATTCGCGAAAAAGTATTTAAAACTATTTAACATATTGGTACTATGTTGATACTCTCTACGGCACCTACTGTATGATGGCATAGCGATGACGTCACACTCAAGCCAATCAGCGTTCAGAAGACAGACTCGTCGGATTGTGTCAGATAAGCTGATTGGTTAAAGCTGAGCTGGTTGGAGCTGATTGGTAAAAAACCAAAGCCTCGCCGCGGGTGGCTGTATTGTCGGATAAGAACGCATTCCTGGGATAAGGACGCATTCCTGGCGTATTTTCTTTTAAAATTGCCGATAACTACGAATGGAAGCCGAAATCGGCCGTAAGTAGGTAGACAGGTTGAGGTAGGTTTTCGGACACGGGCACGGACGTATAAATAAACTGGACCCGCAACCACCTCCATTCAGGTGAAGCCGACAAGGCGCCATTTTACGTTGCCAAAAAACCGTGCTCTGGAAGGTCATCGAGCCAATACAATTAGAATTGCGTCTAAACGGATGATCGGATCGAGATGCTGGTGGTACCGTTCGACGGGTAATGCTTCGAGGCAGGTGATGCTGCATGTCACAGGTCATTCGGTGTCACGTGGCGCGTGCCACGTGCCGACAAAGTCAGGAAGGGCAAGAACCTTTAAGCGACGCTCCAAATTAAACGGTGGGCGGCACAGGTGCCAAATTCACAGGTCACATGTCCCGGTGTTCGACCATTAACATATGGTATACTCGGCAGCAGGGGGTGCGGAATGCACGCGCCAGGGGCGAAAAACATGCTTTGGGGAGGCGTCCTCCGATTCCGGAAAACCTTGACCTAGGCACACCAAATTTGGCACACTGACACGACTGGACGAGTGCTTTAAGGCGCTGTACAAATAAGCGTGCTGGGGTACACGGTGCACGTGCTGTGCACGTGCAAACCTTTTGATGTTGCACTCTGTGTCACATATGCGGGTAGGGCGGGTAGCGCTGGCAAGCTCAAGGTGCCAAATTTACACAGGCCACCCAGAATGCATTCCAGCATAGTTATTGAGCATATCCATTTCCTGGTGGACCCTAAAAGTGCGCTCTGCACGTGCAAAAAATTATCCGCGCCGGGCGGTGGGGATACTTGGACACCCCATGTGGATTTATGTAAATATCTTGAAAACGGCGTTGTGTAGCGCCGCCGTTTTTGGCACACCTTTTCGTAAATCTTTTTCACACATGCTGCGTAACTTTTAGACTTAGGTCACTCAAGGTTAGGTCATCAGGTTAGGTCCAAGTGATCTTACCTTAGGAAAAGTTATAGTGCCCGTCATAGCTACACAGACTGAACAATCGGTCTAAAACGTTGGCAGCGATTACTAAGAGCACCATTGTACCTCTACCTCGGAATTTCACTGTCCCTGACCTAGGGCTCTGTTGATTTTGCGACCTGATAGGTAAGTCAATGGGAGACAATTAAACTGCGCTTCTGTTGCACGAAACTCATATAAACATACTAAACAATGCACTCAAATAACGGGACACAGGTAGCAGGGAAACGTGACAAATTTAATCGGGAAATTGCACCTGTGACTTCTACTTATGTCCTGGGGTTATTTCAGGTCATGATAGCCCTCCACAACATTTTGACAGTAACCTTTGGTAGAGACATGCAAGAGCGCTGAAAACACTTTTGATATGTTAAGTTCAACTTCGTAAATTGAGTTTGTTGCGAGTTCTGCGGGTCATTTATCAGGAATGTCATGTTTGTTTTGATCACAGCTGATGTTTTCATGCATTTAGGCCAGGTCGGGTCAGGTCAGGTTAGGTCAATAGTAGGTGTCCTGCCGCTTATCCATAGTAGGTGTCAACCACCACTGATGGCGTCGTAACATGTTACGATCGAAGGCTCTAATAACTTCTTAAATGTTAAACTGACAGAGCTGGGCAAGTGCGTTCCTTTAGTGCGTTCCTGCGTTCTTCCGTACGTACGCACCGCCCTTTTTAGGAACGCAAGAACGCAGGAACGCAAAGTTTTTCAAAGGAACGCAAGTAAGAGGAACGCACCACCCGAAATTTTGAAGCGTTCCTGCGTTCTTGCGGAACCACCCGAAAAATCATATTGCTGCCAATGACCTCTGTGTCAAATGTTTGAATCTCGAGTACGTGTGTTTGCCGGTAGAGGCGCCACTTGTCGGTCGAATCGAGGAAGGCTTGTTTAGATTTAGTGGTGATGTTCACTATTCGATTCGGTTTCAGGCATCAAATGTGTAAAGTAAATATGATAACTTTTACTTAGGTACATCTTTCAACTTAACTATTGTTTTTAAGCAGGTCGTATTTTTGTTGAAAACCCTACGGATGATATTGGTAAAACGTATTTCAGATATTCGATTCGGAAAAGAGATGTCGAATTGCTTTTCGGCCCCGCGTCGCCATTCTGGGTATTCGGCCTTGGGGTATTCTGTGATCGATTCGCCCCGTGTTTGGTTGGGCCCGCGCCGCGTGGTTCGGCGGTATTTCTTTGTCCACGACTTCGGTTGTGAAGAACACGCCTGTAGTGTTGGACTGGCGCGATTTGCCTACTTTGTCCGCTACAGTGTTGCGTTGCACTGATTTTGGTATGATTTGCTGCTTGGTAGAGCCAGAATACAATACGGGTTAACAGTTTGGGACGCAGGAACGCAGGAACGCTAACGCACCGAGCGAAAAAAAATTGAGGAACGCTATTCCAGGAACGCACTAACCACGGCCGGAGGAACGCAGGAACGCTAACGCACTACCGAAAATCGAGGAACGCGCCCAGCTCTGTAAACTGAATGCTAAATTCGAAATCAGCCCCCAAAATTGTCCTAGGAACATGTAAAACTGGAAAAGGTGAGCCAAGGTCATTAAAGGTCAGTGACCTGGACCTAATTTTCACGTGACCATGACACCCACCATATTGCATGTGACCAACATTATATCACATGTTTGAACGCTTGAAACCACGAAAAGACAGCAAATGCGCGGCTAGTGCGCGCCGACATACGCCGAATCGCGATTCCGGCCAAACATGGTCTCGTAATAATAACTCAATATCAGATGCTGATTTACCGCTACTCAGTCAAGTTAGAACCATTTCTTGGCCGCGGTCACCGTTCAGGCCACCACATAATCGTATTACACCGCGCTTGCTCAATGCTCAGTTCGTATTGTAAAAGCACTGCGGCACAGCATAGATGCAGGCGCTGTGCTACTGCCATCTATGGGTGAAAGATGAAGATAATGGTTATTGCGGTACAGTATCACTGCGGGCGCAAACAGCGTGGAAACAAAGATGCCTATGCTGCGCTACCGGGCAATGGTAGCGTAAATTTGCGTACCGGCTGGGTAGCTAAAAGTTTTGAAGCCCGAATTAGCGTAACCTGATGACCTAACCTTGAGTGACCTAAGTCTGAAAGTTACGCAGCAAGTGTGAAAAAGATGTATGAAAAGGTGTGCCAAAAACGGCGGCGCTACACAACGCCGTTTTCGAGATATTTACATAAATCCACATGGGGTGTCCAAGCATCCCCACCGCCCGGCGCGGACAATTTTTTGCACGTGCAGAGCGCACCTTCGGGGTCCACCAGGAGATGGATATGCTCAATAACTATGCGGGAATGCATTCTGGATGGCCTGTGTAAATTTGGCACTTTGAGCTTGCTAGCGCTACCCGCTCTGCCGTATATGTGACACAGAGTGCAACGTCAAAAGGTTTGCACGTGCACAGCACGTGCGCCGTGTACCCCAGCACATTTATTTGTACAGCGCCTTAAAGCACTCGTCCAGTCGTGTCAGTGTGCCAAATTTGGTGTGCCTAGGTCAAGGTTTTCCGGAATCGGAGGACGCCTCCCCAAAGCATGTTTTTCGCCCCTGGCGCGTGCATTCCGCACCCCCTGCTGCCGAGTATACCATATGTTAATGGTCGAACACCGGGACATGTGACCTGTGAATTTGGCACCTGTGCCGCCCACCGTTTAATTTGGAGCGTCGCTTAAAGGTTCTTGCCCTTCCTGACTTTGTCGGCACGTGGCACGCGCCACGTGACACCGAATGACCTGTGACATGCAGCATCACCTGCCTCGAAGCATTACCCGTCGAACGGTACCACCAGCATCTCGATCCGATCATCCGTTTAGACGCAATTCCAATTGTATTGGCTCGATGACCTTTCACAGCACGGCTTTTTGGCAACGTAAAATGGCGCCTTGTCGGCTTCACTACCTTCCATAGGAGGTCCATTGGGATCGTCAGTCCAGTTTATTTATACGTCCGTGGACACGGGCTACAAGATGGCTATCTCAGTTTCAATCCCCATGTTACGGGTGGCCCTTTTCCTTTAACCCGCGCCCCGTAGGGGGGGGGGGGCCGAAACGGCCCCTCCCTGTCCTTTTCGGTCGATATCTCCTAAACCGCTTCAGATATCGCCACCAAACTTTCAGGACCCCTCCGGGCATCAATTTTACACATTGTGACCAAAAATTTTCCAGAGGCTATGATAGGTTGGCCACAAATGACGTCATGTTCTGTCATTTTCGACCGAATAAAGACCTTCGCGAGAAGACCTGTCAGGCCTACAGCTTTGAAGATACAGAAAAATGATCAAGACATAAAAGGTGTAGAATTGACAGGGCTACAAAACTGCTATCTCGGATGTTTGAAATTTTTGAGTTTTGAACCCCAAAAATCAAAAAAACTTTTTTTTTGATATATTAGCCAAAAAATCCAAAAAGTTTTTTGAGTTTCAAAAAAACCGGAATATATGTGATAGTACCTACCGTCTTCTATCTACATACCGAATTTCAGATCGATACCTCGTTTTTTGGCCAAGTTATAGCGAAAAAACTGTTCAAAATTGATGACGTCAAATTTTCAAACTCAATTTTTGGCAGTTCTAGACCTCGTAGAGCAAAACAAAGACCACCATTAGACTCCCCGTGACGAGCTGCATCGAATAGATACCCATTTTTTTGCAAAAATATCAACTTTGAAATTTGACCTTATTTGACCTGACCTTGACCTGACCTTCACCAAAACGTGACCTAGGCTGGCCCCAAAGGCTGCCTAACCCACATAATCGCATTTGTCATGTAAAATGGACCATAAAACATGTATCACACGACACTTTCATATTGTGACCCCGGTGACCTGACCTCGCTGTGACCTGACCTGGTATCAGTGACCTCAGATAGCAAAGTATGTGTTTGACGAACAATGTACCATCGATGGTTTTCAATAAATTACCAATTAACTCGATTTCACAACACATTTCTTGAAATGCCTGTGAACGGTGAAAATCTGACCTTTGACCTGACCTGTGACGTCATCGGTTTGACCTAGGTCAATGAAATTTGGTCACAAGGTAGTTCCCGGGTGGGGCTATCGAACGCCGTTTGAATTTTGAAAATCAGCCGGTAACTTTCCGAGATCTTAGGGGGGCCGAAACGGCCCCCCCCCCTACGGGTGGTAGGGTCCGCCGGTAGCCCTACGGGGCGCGGGTTAACTCGGAATTGTAACAATAAGCACGTGATGATTTACTATTTAGAAACTTTATGAATTTGAATAATTCAATGATCTTGAATCACATCCATGTTTCGCTTATGATGGCTTATGCTTTTCTACGCATCGACGCTCTCCAAAAAAAAAAAAAAAAAAACGCTTTCCTTCCCGGCATTAAAATGGTGAGATTTTAGCCCTGATGGCGGAGGAGGGGGGGGGGGCAGGTCGGTGACTGCGGGGATTTGGCTTCCCTAGTCAACATGCTAGACGAGTCCCTGACCTTTCGTCCGATGGGCGCATCAATCAAACAAAGATGTCATGGTATACGCACATGTCAAAAAACATCAATCAAAGATGTTATTGTATACACAATACACATACGCCTCGAGGCTCGAGACACTTTCCTCCCAACCACTCACCTGTGACCGTGGGCGCCATAGTGACGGTGACAACAGCGACGGTGTAGTCTCCTCTTCGCCTCTCGTTCGACCACCAGCACCAAATCTACCTCCCTGTCAGTCCAAGCATCACCGACACGGCCGCACCGACCAGTCCAGCGCGGCGGCACGGTTCGACTCCGCGCACTGAAGGACCCGCCGACGACGTGCCGCCGACGCCGACGTGCCGCCGACGCCGACGAGACACGCCGCTCGTCCTTCTCAAGTGCGCGGCCGGGGACAGCTGCGGGGCACCGAGAGCACCGGCTCCGGCTGACGCCCGACTCGGATGTCGGGCGCGCAGGCCACGTGCCCGACACGGACCGGGCCGTGACGAGAGGCGGCGCTCCTGGCCAGACGCGCAGTGCACCTGTGTGTAGAGAGGGACGTGCCGGCGGCGATCAGAACAATGCCACCCGGACCGTACAGGTGCCGCCGCCGCCGGGGACGACACAACCTGGCGCTGAGTGGCAGCAAGAAGCCACGCGACAGTACACGCACGCGGTCTGTCTGACAATGGGAGACCCAACAACTCATGAAACGTTGAATAGCTGAATAGCGTCAGATAGGTAGCTGCTAAGTGGTAGTGAAAATTTTAATTTAAATCAGCCTACGTGTTAGCTTAATCCTTCAGCCCAAACTTCCATGAAGGCGAGTTTTGTAGGAAGTATCATTAGAATATATGACCTTCTCCTCGGAAAATGACCAAATGAATGAAAATGATTATTTATTGATGAATTGATGATATTTCGGTCACAGACCTTCGTCTAAATCGAATTCGTTAAATCGTACAAGGCAAAAGTAGCGAGTGAAATGCGCAACAATTGTCGACTGCCTGTAGAAAGTGAAAAATTCAAAATTCGTTTGTCTCGTGGTCGTCATGCAGGGCTAACATCACATTTCGAGGTTCGCATCGCTTTCGATCGTAAAAACGTATCGATATCAAATCGTACAACAATATCGAACAACAAAACATCAACAAAACATCTGATCATACACCCTAAAGATATCATGCACTTAAAAAGCAAAAATATAGCTACGCCCTAAAAGGTACACATGAGCAGAAGTTCGGTACAAACAGATTGGCAAAAGCATATTCATCTAAATACATGCCTGCTGGCAAGAGGGCGAAGCGCCGGCAAGACGGTGCAGCGCCTAGACCCACAGCGGGCCTCGTGATGGATAGGTCAGGCGGCTGGCGGGGGGGGGGGGGGGGGGGGCGCGGCCGTCGCCGAGCAAAAGTTGTGCGTCATATATAGGTACACTGTACAACGTACATACATATAATGAGGTACACATACATGGTGAAATATCAAAAAACCAGTAAAATATATATAACATACACATCAAATCTAAAAATACAAAAATACAAAAATACAAAAAGTCACACTACTCGCATGATAGGCCATGACGATCCCTGAATATTCAATGTCGGTGTCTCGCTCCTAATGAGTATGCTTTCAGCAATTTTCCTGTCTGGATGATCCTGGGCTCTGTAAAGTATTCTAAGATGTAAGACATCTGAACCCGTATCAGTCACTGAAACGTGCTCCTTCAGAAAGTGGTCACCGAATGGAGTGTTGGGGGTTCTATTGATAGCGTCACGTCTGTGTTCATTATATCGTAGACGGACTGGACGCATGGACTCCCCCACGTAAGTGGCATCTTTTCCCTCACTTTTGCATATGCTACTTTTGCATCACTTTTGCATCACCTGCATCACTTTTGCATCACTTTCTACAGGCAGTCGACAATTGTTGCGCATTTCACTCGCTACTTTTGCCTTGTACGATTTAACGAATTCGATTTAGACGAAGGTCTGTGACCGAAATATCATCAATTCATCAATAAATAATCATTTTCATTCATTTGGTCATTTTCCGAGGAGAAGGTCATATATTCTAATGATACTTCCTACATTTATCATGCTCCTCGCAGCAGCTCTCAACGATATACGAAGGCGAGTTTTGTCTAACTACTTAAAAAAGTGGCTTAATTCTTCGTGGATCATTTACCTACCTACCACTACACATTTTGAGTTCGAAAAACTAGTGGGGCAAAGTGGGCCACCGCACTTTTTTCTTGCTCAAGAGCCACTTACTTTCAAGAACATTTATTAACGTCCTTAATTCATCTGCTATAGTTCGTTTTTTTTTCAAAAGGACGCTGGCTCCAAGTTCCTTATCGAAGCTCTCACGTGAGTTTTGGCAGCTTCAGCGTCTGGCCAAGAATTTCTTACCGAAAAAATATTCGATTTCAAATTGTGCACGGTAAGTACCCGGAAACTGTGTCTTGAAAAATTAGCATACTATGATGACGTCACTGGTGGCAGCAGGCACCCAATGTCTGTACGATGCGTGGTACGATGGGACAAAGTTTCGACGAATTTGGGGGAAACTTCGTTTTTCACTGTTGCCGAGGTTATAATCGAGTAAGCGGTTTCGTCCATAATAGTTATACGTTACATTGCAATACAAGTTCGACAGCATGACGTCACCACTGTTCTCATATCTGGTTCCAAAATGCACGTATGGAAATTATTGGGAATACTTCACATGTTAAAATAAGGCGACGCTCGAGTTTCTCAGGTTCAGTTTTTGCTCGTTTTGCTCGCTAAAACGCGTGCTTTTACGAAAAAAGTACTTGGAGCCAGAGTCCTTTTGAAAAAAAAACGAACTTTAGCTACAACGAATTCAATTTTACTTTTTAGCCTATCCCATTTTTCTGAATTTTCCGATAAAGAGGCGAGTGTATCACTTTACCCGACTCCAGTGGCGCAGCCAGGATTTTGTTTCGGGGGGGGGGGGGGGGTTCATTGCCTCCAAGGCGGGCCCCCTAGTGTGCGGGCCCCCACCCATTTTTCAGAATCTCTCCATATTTCATATGCGTTCTGCTGAGCGGGCCCGCTTTACCTACCTGCACGACAGTGGCGGCGGATTCGATTTTGGCGTGGGGGGGGGGGGGCAAGATCCCAGTCGAGATGATGTCATAGGCGGATCCAGAAAGGCGTTTTCGACGCTGTAAGGGACATACCCCCCAAAAAGTGTCCAAAATCCAAAAACTCCTCGGATTTCGATTCCTTACGGACTTACTACTGAACAGCATAAAGCAAAAAAAATCCTGATAAAAGTGTTATTATTAGGAAACATATTTGTCTATTTCGGGCGATGCAGGGGCCAGGGGAGGGGGAGTAAATATTTGCTTTAAATGGCCTCTCCCTGGATCCGCCAGTGGACGATGTAACGCTTTTCGTATTGCTGTATTAGAAAAAAGCTCCTATGGGAAAAAATGTGCCATAACCCGATCGCATATCAGATGTTGAAGAACGGTGCCAAACCTTTTGAAGTAGGCGCGCGCTATTCTTTGCAATAAGGTAACTCGTTACCATTTCCTCTGTTCATTTTACGTTCGATTTCCATTTAACCTTCCTTTAAAAAGTATTTCTGAGACAGATATCAACTGAAACTAGCTCACAGCGGGAGGAGACCGCTCAAACATTCAAAGACAGTCGGTCGCATCTAAACATATTGGGACAGCGATCCGCCAGAAACCCTCCCCAAGGCAGTAGTTCACCAAATAAGCTCACCGAGACGGGCTGTCTCGATGGGTTTATACAGTAAGCCTACAGCAAGGCTTAACTAAGGCCCAAACGCTCGTCAAGCTGGGAACGGAGGGTGAGGGAGCGCGGCGGCGGGCTGAGGTGAAGGAACGGTGGACTGGAACGGGAATCCAGAAGCTCTGGGCGGGGCGTTTCTTTATTAGGGCTTTAGGGTGTGCTGACTGCGGTAAGGTCCAAATTATCACACCAAATTTTGCCACGACATCTACCGGTTCAGGCACTCGAGAATCAGTGGCCAGTGATATCTGCAAAGACGAAGCATTTCCAACCCAGCTTCAGCCTGGTGTCAGGGCGCCTCAGGTGGCTTTAATTACAGTTGCACATACCAATTACCAAACGACCTTAGTGCAGCCAGTCTGTGGCCGAAACCATTCGGAACAGACTTCAACGAAAAGGACTTGGGCCCCGTTGGCTTGACCCACTGGAAGGTGGTAGCTATCCGACGCTGCGGGGCATACTCATTTTTCCAAAATGCCTTAGATTTTGCTTTCGTGTTCATAGGCGGCGGAACGGGGAGGGCACCGGGGCACCGTGCCCCCTTTGATTTTGGCATTTTAACGTTAGCCCTATGGGCGTTGCATGGAAAGAATGGGACCAAAAGTCGGCAGTGCCCCCCCCCCCCTAATTGAAGGTGTTCCGCCGCTACTGTTCGTGTTTGATGCTCTTTATTCTATAGCCAGCCTTTAGACAGAGGGGGGGGGGAGGGGCACTAATGATCAGTGCCCTAACCCTCAAAAGTTTGCATCATTAATTTTTACTTTTTTAATAGTGAAAACTGAAATAAAGCGGATACTGAACTGTGGACATCCAGTTTTAACACTGGCCCCACACAAGCCTCCGAATGCCCAAAGCAGATCTATGATGACTGGCCTTTGGGTGCCATACCATACCATGCATTGGTCAATGTGGTCAATGCGTACGACCGTGGCTTATTATGAGCGCTCATCAGTCCTAACTACCCGCAAGCGAATGGCTAGCCCTTCCGTCTCCGCTCGCTTGCGATTTGGCATTTATGTAGGTACAAAATAGCGGCAAACGACCACTGAAGGTATGAGTTGCGTCTCTTGCACACTTAAAATATCTCTAAATCGAATCTAAAAAGACAAAAAATGATATAAAGCGGAAATGGTTAGCATTTACACATATTCAAAAGGCACCGTTGGACAAACTGTAGGAGCGCATAGCTGCAATATCAGGTTATGGAAATTTTCCCCATGTTTAGGGCACAAATTATAGAGGGGCAAGAATATACGTTTGCCCCTCCTCCAAAAGTTTCTTAGGGGACGATGCCTCCTCTGCCACCCCGTATCTGTCGCCCCTGTAAGCGGTCACTGAAGGCCTGGGTTGCCGCTGCGTCACGTTGACGCTTATAATGCCTCCAAAACTAGGTTGAAGAGAGGAAAACTTCAATTGAACGCGAACGCTTGCCATTTAAGAAAGGCAACGTATGAAAGTATATGGGCATCTGGTTACATCTTCAGATGATCGAACAGAATAATCAGGTATATGGTTTCTTGTCTAAGCTTTGTCACAAATTATGGGGGGGGGCAAAAAGATACTTTTGCCCCCCCACGATTTTGCCAGGGGGGCAGCTGCCCCCCTGCCCCCCGAATCCGCCGCCCCTGCTGCACGATAACCCTGAGCGAGTTTGAATAAGAAAATTTGGATAGAACAATAGCTCGGTAATCACCCGGTGTTCAATTTTTACGCAAATTTATTTTTACAAATTTATTTAGGGTGGGTCACATACCGTAGAATAAGAGAACAAAGATGGGTTGGTCTCTTTGCACACACAAAAGGGAGGGGGGATTAAACACAAAAAGCAGGTGATAATTTACACTCGCTGATCACCACTACAAGCTAGCAATACGAGTACATGGACTGATAATTATGTTTAGGCTTCGATCGATATCCGTGTGCGTCTGTATGTAACATGATGATTTATGTTGTTCGATTGTTATCAAATTTGCCCACTACATACTACGACCGAATCGACAATTTACGACATTTGTACTAGTGTGAAGGTAGTTGTACGTCTGCTATACCTATGTAGCTGCGAATAACAAGACACACTTTTGTATATATAATCCTGATTGTGTCTCTGGTATTGTCTTATATTGTGTCTTTGTTATTGTGTCTTTGGATCACCTACAAGAGGTAGCGATTTTTATGGCGCATGTGTTCTTCCCATCGCCAATTTTGAAATTTTGTGAAAATGTGACAAATGTGACAATGCATTTCGCTGAGCATAGCAGTGGCAATAAAGACCACGAAACTGTCCGATAAAGCCGAGTTATATTTATCAAATTTATTTATCTATTTTTTATTTATTTATTTACCAGAATCACCAACAGGGACAAGCCCCACTGACAGGCGAAGTCAACATAAAAACAGTTAAACAGTATAAGACACATTGTAAACATCATACCTGTCGCATCACAGCCCGCAGTTCCCAACTATTTTATAAAATGAAAATTAAGATAAAGGTGTGCTAAAATACATGATGCATAAAAAGAATCATCAAAAGATGCATATAAAAGTACAAATGAAGCAAGAGGGGTTAATAATAAACATCAGCAGAATGATGAGAAATTAAGAATACACATAAAAGATAAACACAATAAAAGTAAAGTAAAACAAAACAGAAGTGAGATCGGTGAGCAAAAAACTACACGGTTAAAACGTATGCGGTGACACGAGTTTTAAAAGCACGTGAACTGTCATTAAATATGTCCGCCTCTGGATTGGTGGACAAAAAAGCGTTGATTGCCTTCGGGATCCTGCAATATACATGCCCGACTGCACTGCCATCACACGAGCGCGGGGCACAGCAATAAGAGTGTTGGTGCGGGTCGATCGAGGTGGCACATGGAGAGGAGATGCATTCACAAGGATGGCGGAGCTGATTCTCCCATGAAAGATGTTCTTCAGGAAAAGGATATCGTGCTGGATCCTGCGTTGTGCCAGAGAAGGGATTTGAAAATGGAGTAATAGGCTGCTGTAGGAGAGAGACGGAGAGAAACCAGAGGATGTGTTCGCCAGCAGCCAGATGAGGAATTTGTGCTGAACTCGATCGACCCGCACCACGTGGGACTTTGCCGCCCCCGCCCAGACCGTACTGCAATATTCTAAAATGGAGCGCACGTTTGAGAAGTATGCGGCTAACACTGCGCTGCGGTTGAATTTTGCCTTGCCGAAGCCGACTTGAAAAGAACGAATGAGGAGGCCGAGCGCACGATTGGCCTCGCGGACAATGTCTGATATATGCGGCGCGAACGTTAATTTGGTGTCGAGGGTCACCCCTAAGTCCCTGATCTCGCTCACATGTTCTAGTTCCGCATCGGCTATAAAATATTTGGTCTGGACGGGGGCACGCTTGAGGGTCATCGTGAATGATTTGCACTTTTTTTGATTTAGAGTAAGTCCCCATCTGACGGACCAGGCTGACAGCTGATTGAGGTCGTTCTGCAGCAATAGTCCGTCAGCTGGGGAGTTGATTTGGCGGAAAATTTTGACGTCGTCGGCGTACAAAAGGCAGCCGGATGTGATGTGACACGGTAAATCGTTGATGAACATTGCGAAAAGGAGGGGGGCCAAAAGTGCTCCTTCTGGAACGCCGGAGGTCACAGGTCTCCAGTTGGAGGTCCTACCATTCACGATGACCCTCTGACGTCTGTCGGACAGATAGGAGGCGAACCATTTTAGCGCGTAGTCCTTTAGATGGAACGATTTTCCAGTTTATGAATGAGTAGGGAATGGTTCACACTTTGGAATGCTGCCGAATAATCAGTGTAGATGCCTGGTGTCCGTCTGATATCCGTCCGACAATTGACCACGACAGAAATTGACCACGACAGAAATATGTTACTATAATGACGTATGAATTCGCATCTTTCGAGGCCGAAATGTGCCCCTTCCGCAATATAGGTAGGTATATAGGATAGGTATATGCAATGGGAACTGTTGCCTGCTTCTGTCGGACAATTTTGTCCTAAGTCATCTATTATTGGCTGTTGTAGTAGATGTGCCTTTATTCTTTTTCATTGCGTGAGTTTGCTCACAAGAAGTTTTAACCCTCGCCGGCACAAGGGGGGAGGGATTGATGCAACCCCCTAAGGTTTTTTCGCGAATAACTCTCGTAAAAAGCGGCTGATCGCGACGTAACTTTCAGTACCCTCGCGTTGATCAATTTTACACCTACCCTAGAAATTTACTGACCCTCACCCAAATGACCTTTGATCTACTTTCCGAGACCATGTTTGGCCAGAATCGCGGCTCGGCGTATGCCGGTTGGCATTAGCCGCGCGTTTGCAGTCCTTTCGTGGTTTCAAGCGTTCAAACATGTGATTTGATGTTTGCATGCATAAGGGACTTAGGGTGCATCAAACGCCCCGATGTCTTCAAATCGATCTGTCTGTTGATTTAGTTTGTTCCACTAGTGGCACAATGACGCTGTGCAAAATCAAAATTATATCGGATACCATCTAGGGGGTCCGCATCAGCTATGAACATGCTTCATCACTTAACCTTCCCCGATGGAGGGGGTTGGTGCGACCACTGCTGTTTTTGTCGCGATGGGTCGAAACACGTCCGGTTAGGGAACTTTAATTTGGCTTAGCTGGCCTTTGATACTTAAGCCTGAACATTTGGCATTTGCTGCATTTTGATATCAGGTCAGGCCAGTGACCTATGACGTCATACGCGAACCTCTCGGTGGTCTAAAAATGCTGTATAGATTCGCAGCGCTCTCAGAGTCGGGGAATCTTTCGCAGGGAGACGAAACTTAGGAAATCACAAGCTTTCAAATTTTTTACAGCTTTTTTCCTCTGATTTTCTTTTCCGTAAAGGTCGCCTGAGGTCAGGTCAGTCACGACGTGACCCCTCCGTTATGCCCCATAGGTAATGATACAGAAACTGCGCAGTTAGCGCCAAATATGATGCAAATTTGTTTCAGGAATTGAAATGTATTTTTGTGCCCCGTTTTCGTGGACTGATGCCTGGTCTGTATTCAACTTGGACCTTATATGATGTCCTTTAACATCACTAAGAGAAGTATTTGAGATCATCGCGAGTTTTTCTCAATAAGCCCAAATTAAGCACGAAAATAATAACTAAAGATAGTTTCAGCTTAGCCCGCTGATACACATTACCTATATTTAGGAAGTAGGACTTTTGCTGGGAGGGAAGACTGGGACAAATCGCTTCGTTAAGCTCCAATGATTAACTGAATTCCTTGGGTTTAGAGCGGTTCTTGCATATTATTTGGTTTTGTGATTCAACGACATGACTCGACTCTGGGCTCGCAGAAGACGTACACCATCATGAGCTCGCCGATATGAAGCCCGAAATTCCTAGTCGACCACGGCAGCGTCAAAACCAAATGGAGTTACTTTGTCACGCATGCAGCCCTGACAAAACCGGTTTTAGACGAACTCATGTTGAGGTAAATGTTAACACCGATATTATTGGTTTAGAGTGACTCGTGAGTATTTTTTTTTAGCAATCCGTGAATAATTCTCATGTAATTTGATGAGCACGTCTTCGACGACAACTAGAGTGAGCCGCTCTTCCCGTCGGTAATTGTTCGTCGACCTCAGGATGGACCAAGTCCCTGTGGAGCGTCGCAAGTCTGGACTATCATCCTTCGCAGACAGGTGTATCCGACGTTGTCAACGACCTTGCGGTTTCAGTAGCGACGTACAAACTTGATATCTTGGTTTTGTTGCCGCCACTTGCGCTATTGAATGTTGCCGGGGTATGGGCGCGATCTTGCCGGGGTGTGACTGGCGATGATCATTCTGACTCGGTTTTCATATTTCTCCCACTGACCCAAAACAAAAGGTCACGACCACGTGAACGACATAACCTCAGGTGACCGGAATGGAATATCTGAGACATGCCAGTTGCTACTTTCTGAGTTTCATCTCCTTGTGAAAGACCCTTCCCCGTGCGTCGACGAGTGGATGCAACGCTGAATGGTCGGCGCTACATAGTTGCTGCACCAGACACATGGTCCAGAAAGACGGGAGAGCGCAGGATTTTCAAAAAGCAGACGTTCTGACACTGCAATAGCGTCTGATGATAGGAGCATTGTCTACTCATCTCGTACGCGTGACTACATTGAAGCGTTTGAGCATTGAACACCTACGAAGTAGTTTTGTTGCCTTCGTAACATGTTTCGAAGCTGTCGGTGGTGATTGCCACCTACTATGGATAGCTGGCAGGACGCCCACTGGTTGACCTGACTTGACCTGACCCGTCCTAGTCTAAATGCATAGAGACATCATCTTTGATCAAAACTGATCTGAAATTCGTAATCAGCACCCCGAAAAAACTACAACAAACTCAATTTACGAAGTTCTACCTGGTCCCGATTTTCCCGAATTTTTAGTCATTGACCTGACCTGGAAGGTCAACCAATGACCTAGGACCTTAAAAATGGATACCATCGGCTTCTTCTTGTTACGGGAAACACGCTAGTTTTTTCCGTGAAGCTCTAGCTTAATCAGAGACCGAACAGCAAGAGGGTCCAACGGACCCCCTCCCCTGTACGTTAGACGCACACAAAACACCAATACGGGCGAGTGTTAAGACTCCTATAGGTGAAGTCAGATACATTTCAGATTGATTTGGTGGACAGTTTTAGGATAGCACTTGCAATGATTAGCGATGCTTAAAGATGTTTTGACCTAAGGATAATTTTAAATAACTTGTAATTAAGCGCCATTAATGATAAAATTCATGAAGTTTCGTTAACTTTAGGGTCGATGCGGACCCCCTAGATGGCTTCATAAACTCTTGAAATTTGGCATGGTGGATACATTTAGGATACGTAACAAATTAATTTCGGTGACAGGAGGTTCGCAGAAATTTTTCGAAAAAGTGGGGCGTTTGATGCACCCTAATAAGGGTGGATGTCAATGTCACCTGAAGGTCAGGTCAGGTCATTGACCTATGATGACCTCGGTACACTCTTTCAAGTTATGCATGTTTCTAGGCTTGTTTTTTTTTTTTGAGCTGAATTCGAATTTAGCAACCATTTCAACATTTACGAAGCAGTTTTGGTGCCATTGTTACGAAGCTGTCAGAGGCGGTTGACACGTACGGGGGTTGATGACACGTATGCAGTTGCTACTACTAGTGTACAGCGGCCCTGAGTAAATTGTCCCAGCACCCTCACAAGGAACAACGATAAGCTGTCAGAGGGCACGCACAGAAAACCTCAGCTGCTCTTGTACACGGACCGGCAGTCGATATCAATGTTATCGGTCGTTACTGGACAGGACAGACGGAGTTGGGGTTCGTGTACAGTAGCAACTGCGGGTCCCGTACATATACTACAAATATCCGGCAGGGCCCCCACTGATTGACCTGACCTGACCTTACCCGCTCTAGCTCGATCATGGGCTAAACGCGAGGGGGGTCGTACCCTCCCTCCCTTGTGCTGTCGAAGGACACAAAATGGCCTGTACCGGCGAGGGTTAGAGGGACCCTCCCACCAGGGCTGCGGAGTCGATGGATTTTCGGCGACTCCGACTCCGACTCCGACTCCGACTCCGGCTTTCAAAAACCAGCTCCGACTCCGACTCCGACTCCGGGCAGAATTGTCGATTCCGACCGACTCCAACTCCCGACTCCGACTCCGCAGACCTAGCAGGGCTGCGGAGTCGACAGATTTTCGGTGACTCCGACTCCGACTCCGGCTCGGGTTTCTAAAACTTTATTTGACTTTATTTTATTAAAACTTTATTTGCGACTTTATTTGGAAGCAATAGTTTGGCAGCTGAAAGTACGGCACTTGTTGCGCGCAAAGCAGCATATACCACCGCGTGCTACAAAACGTTTGAGTCAAACATTTAAAAATCGTTAGATATCTGCGCTGACGTCACACATTCAGAGGAGTACCTATTCCTATGCATTAGCCCCTCTGAATCAAAATGCTGCAATTTTGAAATTCAATATTTCCGATTTAAGGCATTTCTCGATGTTGTGAGTGCCGAAACGCGCTCACATGGGACAACATATTGCCTTGGGCCGAGTTTGTTGTGGTGTGGTGATGTGGTGACGTAGATTCTGTCTGTTACCGTGGTCCCGGCATAGTGTTACTTAGCGCGGGGTAGGTAACTAGGTACTATTGTTTCCAAATTAAGCTTGATCCTCGCTGTGCCGGCTGCCGCAACGCCGCGCTGTAACTAGTGAATACCCCAGAGAGCCTCTGTGAGCGCCGAGAGCGAGACCGAGGAGTTACGGGCAGGTAGACTGACTGCAGCACTCAGGTGTTCACCGGGATAGTCTGCCATTTCAGGCTTAGGTATGTGACCTGGCTAAACGAGCCGTGTCAGCCGCGCTGAGGCGGTGCCGGACATCGAGGCTTGGGACCGCGCCTGGGGCAGGGACGCCTGTGTGACCTTTGATTGCGACACACCTGACTCGCTCGGTTACGGCGGGGCAAGACAAGACCGGCCGGGCCAGTCCGGCGAGCATGGCTGGATAAGCAGTACGGCATGCTATCTATGATGGCAATGACACCGGACGTCATTGCTGAACACAATTTCAGCGCGACAAAACAGTTTTTATTTTTCCTACATGCCGGGGTATGTCTTAAGCACAGCACGAGCCGGGCAGTAAAACTATGACCAAGAAACTGTCGGTGTCAAAATGTCATGTTATTTGATAGGCCGGGCAGGAAACAAAAGTTTACTGCCCGAGTTTACTGCCCAGGGCAATGACCTCTAAACTACAGTTTATCGCATTAGCCCAGAGGTATAATTGACAGGGAATGTATAATTGACATCATTATTGCATGATAGACCCCTATTTGCCGCGTAAAATTAGAAAACTAACATTTTTTGGTAAAAAATATCTGCTCTGCTTATCAAGGGTTTTGAAATATTTTGCATTGGTTACTAAGCCGAAATTATGTTAAGATATGCGCCTAATAATCAAAATCCGTTATCGCTTGTTATCTTATCTTCGTTTGATATGTCCACGAGACCTTGGGCCTAAGTTATTGCGTTATCATTTGACAGTTGTAGTCCTTTCCTCGAAACAAACATGTAAAATATGGAAAATATGATGTATTTCACGGAAGTTTAGCCATAGGGCATCAACAAAGTACGATTACATAAATAAAGAAAAGATTCTTGCAAGAGTACTGGAAAATTCACGTTAAATCACTAGGATTATTATACCTTCTTCTTGTTCTTCTGTCGTGGCAAATTATTCATGTATTATGTTCCTTGGATATCCAGTTTTGTGCCATTCTGAGTTGATATTTTCAGACGCGATTCTTTTTGAAGTAAGGTGTTTTGATGCATTTTCTTCTATGAATTTCCTTTAAAGCTTTATCCACAGCAGTAGCGCAATCACTGTTAGGAAATTATGGACAAAACACAGCAGTATAGCGCAATCACTGTTAGGAACTTATGGACAAAACAATTGTAGAAAAGTATCACCAAAACCTGTCGAAACATACTTAGCAGGTATGCGGCATGTAGGAAAAATCTTACTGACCTCAGCCGTACGAAATTATTTGGAAACTCGGTTTGCAAAATTTGACTCCGGCCCTCGTGCTTCGCACTCGGGCCTACGTCAATTTTGCAAACCTCGTTTCCAAATAATTTCGTCGGCCCGGTCAGTAATATATATTCCTAGATGAGGATGAGTTGTAGGTAAGTAAAGTTTTCACTGGGTCAGCACTCACCAACCGCTAAAAATGCTCAAAACCATGCGTTCCGTAATTATACCCAAATTATACCTTTCTGCCCATAGCACCATCCGTAGGGTAGGTGATGTCAAATATCCTAGCTATCTATATTACTATTTGAGGAGGGCGTAGTTTCTGTCTATTACGAAGGTCGCGACATGGTGCTACGTAGCGCGGGTTACAGATCACACCGTTGCACCTACCGCGCTGAAATTTGCGCAAGTTATAGAACAAGGATGGACAACGTGCCTTTGAGCGGTCTCGGCTCGATCGGATCGATAGCGAGCGCGTGGCGCGTGCCCGAAAAGTGCAAATTCGCGTCATAGACTTTACATGTATAAATCGGCTTGCGAAATCGGGCTAAAACGGCTAATTTTGGCCGACACAGGTCCAATCCCCGCGTGCAATATCTCGGTGACCAGGGGTCCGACCGGCATGGGGAAAACAGCATCGTGTAGAGAATCGAACGGGCTATCGAATGGTGTGCGGTGCAGGGGTTGGCACGCGCCACGTGCACCGGGGAGGACACTTTCTTTTGAAAAATGGACGTTTTGGACGGATTTTGGAATTTATATTAATTTCAGGTGATCGTCAGACGGAATGAGTTGAAACAGCACCTATTAGCAATAAAAATGTACCGTCTCTCATGGAAAAATTGTGAAAAGCTAATTGATCAAAAACAATGTGGAAAAAATCGCTGAATTAAAATGGTATTTGTCCATAATGTGCCACTAAAAAGATACACGGGATTTGCTGCTTAACCTGATACGCTTGACAATTGAAAATGCTATCATTAGAAAGAGCATTCAATTCTCTCCAAGATCCAATCATCACGTTTGCATGACAAGCAACAGTATTCTTTAAAATATAAATGTTTTAAACCTCTGCAAAACGATTTTTAGCGAAAATTATCTACGCCTTTCATTTGTCTTAAAACTACGCACCTCAATTATAAAGCACATTTGACAGATTCTGAAGTGGAAAGCATGCTTATCAGACACGGGCACCTCGATGCGGTGGATATTTTTTCCACAAACCAAAACGTTTAGCCGTCAAAAAGCAATCGACCGAAATGGATAGATAACCCAACCGACACAAGAACAACCGAACACCCGCCGATCGAAAATATCCCTTTTCGCGTTGCGGAGCACGCGGGTCACCCTATATAGTCATAATCTAAAAAGACAGACATTCAAATGGAACTGCCCTTTAGCATGCTCAATGCTTACGCGGTAGAGCATGTGACAAAATGATCAATGAACATTTTGCGCTAGGCGCATGTTTTGCAACTTCGCATTATGTGTGCATGTGTGTTTTTGAAAGCGTAACTCCGCTGCGGTTCCAACACACAACGCATCTGCCCGAACTTCACCGCTCTACCGTCGCGCCTCCGAATCGCCACAAAATCAGCGGAAACTGGGCGCGGGTGTGTGCATGTAGCCGAGCGTTCGAGCTGCGCCTCTCCCCTTCCTCGCCGCCCGGCGGGTCGGCCCAAGGTCGGCCGTCCGTGACCCGCCGCACACAGCCGCTATTTGAGTTCGGAAGTGGCCAAAATGTGATAACTCGTTAACCAGTTGACATTTTGCCAAGGATTTTTTATTGTATGTGAAGTCAACCGTAAGGTCACATATGGGAACGTATGAGCATCCATGCTGATACATCATTGCCGTAAAAAATATTTTTGCTTGTAATTCGCGGATGACGGGTATATCCCATAACGTGGGTGACTCGGGAGGGGATTCTGCATAGCTTCCCTGCTGTCTTCGAAACTACTCGTTCAATACTAAAAGTTCAAAGGGCTTCTGATTACGGAGCGAGCGAAGCGAGCGTAGTCTTTCCTTAGATTAACGGAAATTTCTGAGTATGAGCGGCCGGCCGGCCGGCCGGCCGTGGTCACGCTTTTGCGAGGCTTATATCTCAGCAACCACTTGACCGATTTACACGCGGTAATTTTTGTAGGGTAGCTTCATTCCTTCTACCAAGTATTGGACTATTCCCGATGCATGTGGGTGACCCCTTATGCACGTGCCACGTGCAAAACGAAGAGGTGTCACTTTTGTAATTGTTGCAATATCTCGGTAACTACTTGGCCGATTGCGCTGAAATTTGGCATGTAGGTAGGCACCCACTAGGCAATGCATATCCATGTGCCAGGCTTGGGGTGCTGCTGCACGTGCGCACGTGCAGGGGTCAATTCCAGATCTCGAGAACGGCTGGACCGATGGCGCTCAAATTTGGTACATGGTTATGGACCGTTTAGTAGGGTGCCGTGCAAAAGTCAGTTGGGACCCATTTTGCACGTGCGCACGTGCAGGGTGCCGCTTCCAGATCTCGAGAACGACTGGGCCGATTGTGCTCAAATTTGGCACATCGCTAGAGACCGGTTAGTAGGGTGCCGTGCACACAAGTCAGCTGGAGGTACCCCCTCGAAATTTCGCACGTGCAAGGCTCACCCTCTCGCTCGCTCCGTTAGTCGCCCCAAAAGGCGTTATACTGGTAGGAATAGCTGACAAACGAAACCTAACTTTGTCACAAAAGGTCATGGAAAGGTCATGGGTCACAAAAGGTCATGGAAAAGGTCATGGAAGGAAATGTATACATTTTTAAGGTCATGCGACACATCTTTAATGGTCCATTTCGGCAAAAGCATCTAAAAATGGTCATCTGGGTCGTCCGATTCGAAACTTTTTCCATTCGACAAATGAATGTCAGGTCACGGCGAGGTCAAAAAGGTCAAATTTTGAAGTTGAACATTCTCAACAAAAAAGATGTGCATCGGATGCAATTTGAGCTCTGGAACACGATGATGCTATTCGTTTTGGTTTTCGATGTCAAGAACGTACTGAAATTGCCTTGACAATATCGAAAATTGTGATTAACCGACTACGGTAAAATGCAAAAGCCGGTAACATTGCCATTTCTGAAGATATCTGACTGAAACTTTCCAAAAGAAATGCAAATGTTACATACAAAAGCCAATAAGTTTCATTCTGGTCGGTGGCTGCTCCCCAAAACTATGAATGTTATCAATCATATCGGACATTCTTACGATGTTCTGTTGGTTCTGTTGGCTGGATGTCTTTTTGCTTTATTGAATTTGATCAGACTACATTCAGTTAAGACGACGTATGTACATTTATTGGTCACCAGAAAGTATACCCACAAGTCAATCGACAATCGACAACCAACAAATGCAATCGACACGAGCGTCGAGCACCCCTCAGCACAAACAACTGCCGGGGGCGGTTAGACGGAACGCGCTCCTCTCTCGCAGCTGATTGGTCAGCTGCCGAACCGCACGGACGTCAGCTGCACGGCCGCCGCCCGGCCGACCTGACCGGGGTCGGCCGGGCGGCGACCTAGCGTCACTAGAACTGCAATAACTTTTGCCGGCAGTGTGATGCCGACCTAATTTTTTCAGCAAATGAGTCACAATTGTACGGTATATGTTATGGACGTTGTCTCGATGTGAAGCACGCTGTGCGTTTTCTGGTAGGCTTATGTAAATATTGAAATCCTCAAGCCCTTCTGCTTTGTGAAAGTGTGCAACAATTAGCTTACAATAACTGAGTGGGAAGTTTTTTAGATACACTATTGTTACCAATGGATTCCGCACATTTTCCCCTTTCAGCTGATATCTTACTTACGCATTTTCAAGCACAGAATATGACAGTAGACTCGTCAACATTTACATGAAAATCGCAGCACAAGTTCGGTCTCACGGAGCAAAACAAAACGGTGTACTTTGGGAGCCCACCAATCTGTGCCAGAATGAGTAATATTTTTTCTGGATGATATTTTATACAGTTTGATCAATTTACGACCAGAAAATGTGAGAAAATCACGCTTGAAAATTTGTCGAAAATTAGGGTATTGGCCACTTCTGAACCCGGATAGCCGCTGTGTGCGCCGCAAGCCTGCTGCCGGCCGGTCAGTCAGCTGACCGCCCGCGGCTGCCGGTGCTGTGCGGGTTGCCTACCTGCGAGTGGCCGTCCGACTCCCGTCCGGCGCCGGCCCGGGAGGACTGAGGACTGAGAGAGTAAGTTGGGCTCGTGACCCTGCCTTGGTCAGGGTCTGATGTGTAGGTATTGAGCTCACCATAAGCCAATACAGTGAGTCAGGTAGAGAAGAAAACCAAGCGTTAATGTGTATAAAATAGCACCAGCAATTTGCGAGCAACACGTTACAAGAATTGGAAACATTCTAATTTCTAACAACTAACACAATACAAGCAGACGTATGTGTTATTTTTTTCTGAATGGACCGACTGTCGGTGTCACCGACATAACATTAACCCGCGCCCTGATGGGGTCTGCCGAGCAACGCGGTCTGATGTGGGGGGGGGGGACATTTTGGCCCCCCCCTAAGATCTCGAGAACCACGCAACATAGCGATAAGCGGCAAACGGTGTTGGATAGCCCCAACGGGGAACTACCTTGTGACCCAATTTCATTGACCTCGGTCAAACCGATGACGTCACAGGTCAGGTCAAAGGTCGAATTTTCACCGTTTACAGGCATTTCAAGAAATGCGTTGTAAAATCGAGTAAAATGCATTTCATTGAAAATCATCGATGGGAAAATGCTCGTCGAACACATATTTTGCTATCTGATGTCACTGATACCAGGTCAGGTCACAGAGGTCAGGTCACTGAGGGTCACAAATTAAAAATCATGTGATGCATGTTTTATGGTCCATTTTTTATGCCAAATGCGATTATGTCGGACAGGCAGCCCTTGGGGTCAAATGAGATTATGTTTTGGTAAAGGTCAGGTCAAGATCAGGTCAAATTAAGTCAAATTTCAAAGATATTTTTGCGCAAAAGGGACATCGATTCGATGCAGCTCGTCACGGGGAGTTCAATGGTGGTCTCCGTTTTGCGCTACGTGGTCTAGCATTGCTAAAAATTGAGTTCAAAAATTTGACGTCATCAATTTTAAAAGCTTTTTCGCTATAACTTGGCCAAAAAAGAGGTATCGATCTGAAATGTGGTATGTATATCGAAGAGCGCAGGGACTATCACATATATTCCGGATTTTTTTTTTTGAAATTTGAAAAAATTGGAAATTTTGTGAGTTTTTCTAAAAAATATTTTTTTTAATTTTTGGGGGTCAAAATCCCAAAATTTTGCAAATCCGAGATAGCAGTTTTGTAGTGCCGTGTTTTCTCTACACAAACACATAAAGAACTTTAAAATTGCTTGTTAACTGTAGAATTGGTCAGCATTTCAAGATGTCATGTTTTTTGCTCATTTTTACTCGAACATGACCTCAGTTTGACCTCAATAACTCCTGACCCGAGGTGACCTGTGACTTGAAATTTTGTGTGAAGGTGTCAAATTGATGCCCAGTAAGGTACCCATAATTTGGCGGGCGCAGCGCCGCCGTTTTCTCGCTATTTAAGAAAAACCACAGGGGGGGGGGGCAAAATGGCCCCCCATCAGGGCACGGGTTAATGTTTAGGGAGAGTGAGACTATGCGTTACACTGTTTGGACTTCTGCACTTAGTGGCCAAGCTATTCAATGAAATTGTAGTGTACCAAATTTAGTCACATGCTAGCTGAATCAATTTGGAAAGCACATGCAAACTTTCACTTCTTTACGACTATTCACTTGTGGTCACGCTGCAACCCTATGTTTGGCGGCTTATAACTCAGAAACTATTGGTTTTCTATGATAAAACTATTTATGATTCAACTCACAATCAACCAACAAACATTTTGGGTATCTCATATTTTAAATTTTTGAAAATTTTGATCACGTGACCTTTTGACCTATTTTTCGAAGAGTGACCTTGATATTTTCCCCACTGAAAGTTGCAATTTTGTCTGATGACGATTAAAGCCTTATCAATTTTCATTCATATATGCGATAATAAAAAAGTGGTTATCGCCCTGCGTTGACCTCAGGTCAGGTCATTTTTATGACCTGTCAATTATTACGAGCGGGAGCGACAGCGAGATCTCGAGAATAAAGCAACAGAGCGACAAGCGGTAAACGGTACAGGGTACACAGTACACACGGATAAGGTCTATAATTTTTACTAGGTCATTTTCAAGTCAGGTCAAAGATGACGTCACGGGAGCAAAAAGGAAGTAAAAATAGCGGCACTACATATATATGAAGTTTTTCTCGAATAACTTTCAAGGTATCCCAGCTAGGAACAAACTAATAGCACCATCGTGATCCTCTCGTCGATCCGCATCGAAACATATGTATGATAAATGTGGACAAATGTGCTGAGGGGTGGACAAATGCATAGGCGTAGGAACAGGGGGGGGGGGGCAGGTGGGCAAGTGCCCACCCACTTTTCGAGGTGGGGGGGGGGCAACCATGTGTTTTGGCCCACCCACTTTTTACTCGAGGCCCCTCGTCTCGATTTGAGAGGACGTCGTCACCTTCCAGAATAAACAAACTCGGTAAAAATAAGTTCCACGAATCCCCACGCACGGACTCCAAGGAGCCGTGATGGATTCAAGGAGGCCCTCTGTTCATACTTGTCAGTCGAAGCCCCTGAGACGGATGGCCTGAGAGGCCCTAGTGGATCTGAGGAGGCCCCAATATCCACACTGGTCTGGGGAGGCCCCTGACACTGGCGGTCTGGGAGGCCCCTCTATCCACACTAGTCAGAGGTCTGAGACTGGTGGTCTGGGAGGCCCTCCATCCACACTAGTCAGAATAGGCCCCTGACACTGTCGGTCTAGCCGAGGCCCCCTACCCTCACTAGTCAGAGGAGGCCCCTGAGACTGATGGTCTGGGAGGCCTATCCATCTACACTGTAGTCAGAGGAGGCCCCTGAGACTGATGATCTGAGAGGCCCTTATAATCACACCAGGCAGAAGAGGCCCAATGAGACTGCTGGACTGAGAGACCTTTCTATTCATACTGGCCGCAGGAGACCCCCAAAACTTTCGGTCTGGGAGGTCCCTCAATCCGGCACCAGTCAGAAGAGTCCCCTGAGACTGATGGCCTGGGAAGCCCTTATATTCACACTAGGCAGAGGAGGCCCCTGAGACTGATGGTATGATAGCCCCTCATATTCACACCAGTCAGAAGAGGCCTCCGAGGCTGATGGCTGTGAGGCCCTTCTGTTCATATAACTGGCCACTGGAGGCCCCTGAAACCGGTGGTCTGGGAGGGCCCTCTATCCACACTAGTCAGAAGAGGCCCCTGAGACCGATGGTCTGAGAGGCTCTTATATTCATACTGGCCACAAGAGGCCCCTGAGACTGATAGTCAGAGAGGTCCACTCCTAATGAATCTGAGGGGGCCCTCTATCCACATTTACACTTTTCTAGGGAGGCCCCCGAGACTGATGGTCTGAGAGGTCCTTTTATTTATACTGTCCACAGGAGCCCCCTGAGATTAATGGTCTGAGAGGCTCTTCTATTTATACTAACCAGAAGAGGCCCCTAGGATTGATGGTCTAACAGGACCTTTTATTTATACTAGCCAGAGGAGGCCCATGAGACTGATGGTCTGAGAGGCGCTTCTATTCAAACTAGGCAGATGAGGCCCCTGAGAATGATAGTCCGAAGAGCCATGCGGCGGCAACTGGCCGTGGCCATATTTCGGCTCGGTAGGGCCCCACAGAGCTCATGAGAGCACCTCAAGGGCTCCTAAGTAGACACGCTTATCCCCATAAGTGCCGCGCCGGCTTCTGAAGGCTCCTTGTAGGCATCTAAGGGCCCTTTCCGGCCTCTAACGGCTCCACCCGCCTGTGATGGCTCCACACCAGTGTTTATGAGCGCCACACAGCGGCGCCTTTGAGGGTCATACTAGTGTCTCTTAGGGCCCTATATCGGTGGCTCTGGGCCCCACACCGGCGCCTCTGTAGGCCACCACACCTGTGCATCTCAAGGCTTAGTCGACTACAGAATGATGTTCAACTCTTCACAGGCAATTATTTGCCTGGAGTGGTAGGCTGTGCCGCATCACACGGGCTGAGTTCACAAATTATAGCTTTGTCCCAATGCTCACAATTGACACGCTTAATTGCGTGATAAACGGCACAACTTAGCGCTCCGGTCAACTGATAGCTTCTGAGGAGTGGAACATCATTCTGTAGTCGACTATACATCTGGAGGACCCACACCGACACCTCTGAGGGCCCCACACCAGTATATCTCGGAGCTCTGAAGGCCCCACACCGGTGACTCTGAGGACTCACCGGCTCCTTAGAGCACCGTGTTGATGTCTAACGGCTCCACAAGGCCACTGAAGGCACCATACAAGCTCTCACTGAGCTCTAATGTCCATGTACCGGCCTCTGAGGGATTTAACCCTCGCCCATGTAGGGGGGGGGGTGCAACTCCCCCCCCTGAGGTTTTTCTTAGCTACACGCCGAACCGTTTCAGATAGCCTGCTTAAATTTTCAGTACCCTTTGGGGCATCCTTTGCGCAACTTTTGGTAATTTTTTTGTCAAGGTCATGTCAGGTCACGGAGTTATGACGTCATGAAGATTAAAGGGAACAACCTCCGGCCAGATTTACGCTGAATTGGAGATTGCTTCACATTGGTATAAATGCCGACTGACCTGACGCACTGATGGATTGTTTTAGAATCACAACTGGCTGATTTGACATTGGCACAATGTCCGTTGACATTTTGAAGGTCACTAAAGGTCAAGGTAAGGTCAGTGACCTCGGTTGACCTATAATGACTTCTTGCACTTGTATGCCTTTTCGGGGTATTTTAATGCCCTGAATTCGAATTTGCTATCCATTTCAGGCATCGTCGGTTGTTTCTTGTAGTTCATTTTGGGTCAGGGTCAGGTCAGTGACGTCACACGCCTGACGTGACCCAATGCACAAATGACCTTGCAGACTTCCGATGCTCCCAACGCATCATTTTTAGAGTTATGACATCGAAATACACACCAAACGATAGATAATTGATCAAGGATCACGATAGTGAAGGTTTCAAGTCGATATTTCTTACCGTTTTGCCGCAATCGGCGCGGAAATCTGAAAAAAGTAGATTTTTCCGAAAATTTGACCTTTGACCGGTCATAAGTAGGTCAAATGTTGACCTAGGACCAAAAAATATACCACCAATCGCGAGATCTCGTTGAGAGCAGTCCGTTGGTCTTTTTTCAAACGCCAGGGGGGGTCGCACCAACCCCCCCCCCCCCCTGCATGGGCGAAGGTGGGAAAACACCGTTTACGGGCGAGAGTTAAGCCAGCGCATTCATAGCTCCACACCAGCAATTGTAAGGGCTTCACACTGAAGTATCTGAGGGTTCCACACCGGTGTCTCTAAGGGCCACATACCGGCATCTCTGAGGGCCCCATACCGGTGTCTCCGAGGGTTCACATCTGGCGGGCACCCATCAGCGACTGCAGGTCCCACACTGTCGACTCCGAGAGCCCCATCTGCGTCTGGGAGCACCATGCCGTCTCTAAGAACCACAGCGGCTCCTCCGTACGAAAGATGGGCGTCTGCATGCCAAAGGGGAGCGGTATAGTCTCAGACAGTAGGGCACCTACGTGCAATAGAGGGGCGCCTATGAAGCCCATATGGGCGCCTCAATGCCTCAATGCCTCTGGGGCCTACATATATGGGCGTCCACGGCAATAGAGGTCTGCAAATTGCAATTGATCAATGCCATGGGGGTGCATTCATAAGAAACAGGGGCGCCGGCATGGCAAAGAGAGGCGCCTTCAAGTGTCCATAAAAGAGAGATGCCTATTGCCTATGATAAGCGCACATTGTATGCGACAACGGGGCGACTGTGGGACATATAGGGATGTCTCTGATAACTATACATAGGGCGCTTATATGCCAAAGAGGGCGCCTATGAAGCTAATGGGGGCACCTGGGAAACGAGGAAGACATTTGTGTAAGGGTTTTCAGGGGTCATGCGCCGTTTGCGGCAAATAGATTCTAAATAACTGGCGTTATCTTTAGTTAATCCCGTAACGCTTCGGCATCGTATGCTCCATACTCATGTGTTGGCTGTTTATCGGCCGGCCGTCTCTCTCTCCCTTATATCCTATTCACCTTCCAGGCGATCGTTAAGAGAGAGGAGACGGTCGACGAGGTAAGGAAATGAAGGTAAGTAAACCAACGCAGATGGTTGGAGGGGTGGGTGGAGGAAAACGCGCTCAGCAGCGACCGCTGCTGGTCCGCTTCACTCGCCCGGGCCGCGTTGAGTGGACCTCAGCCGTCCCGCTCGCGTATTCGCCAATTGTATTACACGAATCGGCCGACCAATAGCGTGCCTGCTCACGGCGGCCCGCTGCTGGTGACGTCACGAACCCTCCGGTGAGGTCAGGGCCCTGTTTCACCGGTGATAGCAGCACGCTGCTTTTACACGTGTCAAATTGGGTTTCCATGGAAACATCAACAGGCCCATTGCTCCAACACTACCACAAGTGTGACGTCAGCTTGCGCAATTTGATAGCAGCGTGGTAGCAGCGTCCCGTGAAACACCGCCCTGGTCGGATCACCGCTCGACAGTGCCGGCCGGCGCGGCTCTAGAGGCCAACCGCGGATACGCGTTTGAGCAAGGATGCGGAGTTACCATTAACTGGCATAAAAAATCAGAGGGGGAATAAGTTTTAAAAGTGGTGCGGACTTTCCGCACTGTTCGCGGTTACACCCCTGGGTACATCTGCCCGATCTCAGAAGCTAGATTTGGAGGTCTTACTTGAAAGCAGCCAGCAGGACGAGGCAAAAGTTGGAGGCCCCTGAAAATAGGAGGCCCCCTGGAAAAGGAGGCCCCTTGACAGGGTGGCCCACCCACTTTTCATGACGTTCCTACGCCCGTGGACAAATGTGCTGAGTTGGGGTAGCACGGGCGCAGCAAATCCGCCGCCGCCCTAGCGGTGACCTTGACCTCCGCCGTCTGTTGCGGCTCTAAACTCTAAAACCAAGCCGGCGCGGCGTGGAATTGGGAAAGCTGAGCTCGTGCTACCCCAACTCGGCACAATTATCCACCCCTGCGTTTTTGTACGGCCAAAAAAGGGGCGCTAGGGTAAAAATGGGTATCAAACGAGAGATCTCGTTTGATACCAGAGGGTATCAAACAGTTGATACCAGAGGGTATCAAACAGTTGGCCTGGCGCGGCGCCCGGGTGCGCACGCTGCCTCAGCTCTCCCGTCCCCCACCCGACCGCGCTCCATTGCGCAACCCGCCTTGCCAAGTGACTGCAAGGATTGTGCTGTGACCGTCAAGGATTGTGCTGTGATCGTATGTGTTTTGGCATTGCGGTGAAGTGAATTGAGTGACTGCAACAGGCCTCAGCCACAAGGGCGGCGCCACCGTGGGGGCAGTGGGGGCAGACTGCCCCCACTGGCAGGAGGCCGTGGGGGCAAGACTATGTTTTTGCCCCCACAAAATTTGGCTGATGTTGAAAAGGGAACAGAAGACCGGTGCAACATTCATGATAGGCGGTTAATAACATAATAGTACGCCTGTTTTTGACCGTCCCCGTATCAAGTGCATCAGCAAAACGTTCGTTCGCATATCTCCTACTCCCACTCATTCTCCTACTCTTTTTCATTTGCACCAGAAGGCTGCCCTCGAGCTTGACCTCGAGGAGGTTGAGAGGCAGCTTGTCAAAAGTCGGCTAGAGAAGAGATCTTTTGGGAAACCTTAGACTGAGACTGAGCTCAGGAAGATATGACAACATGTGATGGGTAGGTATGTATATCCGGGTTATCTGGAAATGTGTGTGGGTCGCCCTAATGGAGCTTATTCTGGTATCAATCGTGGTGAGAGAATCGCACATATACATACGTACTACGGGAAAAAAGAGAACTAGGTACCTACTAAGTACTAGCTATTGTTTGGAGGAATACACCATTTTACATCTCAACGAACAACATAACGTTTTCACAGGTTTGTGTCTCGCAATCTAGTTTTATAGTTTTATTTGCTCGCGACCTTTTAACCCGGCCGGGCCCGGGGGTAATCCCAACCACCGCAGCTCGGGGGTAGCCCCCCTCCCCCCACCTGTCTAACTCCGTAAATAAGGCAGCTACGTAAACAAAAATGGTACCAAATGAAAGATATCTACGAGAAGATTCTTAAAGCCCCTAAACCTTTTGACCTCAGGTAAATTTTTAACCCGCGCCGTGCTGGTGGCCTGAACTTTCCGCCGAGTGCTGGGGGGGGGCGTTTTCACGCCCCCCCGTCTAACTCGGCTCCTGGGCCACGTAGCGACACGCGGTAAGCGGCAATCGAAAGAGCGTCAAAAATAAGGACGAAAACACTTCGGTCATTTTTTGGGTCAGGTCAAAGGTCAGGTCACCAGAGGTCACCAAAGGTAAAATGTTGACTATTTCAACATTTTGGAAACTGCCAACGGCTATCTCGGGAACCGATAGAGCTACAGCGCCGCGGAAAAGCGCATTCGATAGCCCTTTTACAGACCTTTCTGAGTAATGTTCTCAGATTTGACCTCAGGTCAACGGTTTAGCCTCCAGAAAGCAAAAACTCCAAAAATAGCCGTTTTTACGAAAAACGTTTTTTCGTCAATAACTTTTGACTCATAAGCGCCATGACATTACTTTTGCCAGCATCGTGTTCCTCTCGTCGAGACGCGTCGAATGAACTATTTGTTGACCTTGAAAGGTCATTTTGAAAATTTGACCTCAGGTCAAGGTCATGACCTGACCGAAAAGGGTCATGTTGCATATCAGTCGATCCGTATCGTCGAGCTGAACACATCTAAGGCGTTTTCATCGCTCTAGCATGCCTCTATCAAAAGTTATTTGCGAAAAACTGTTAGATACCATTCGTGACCTAAGATGACCTCAGGGCATAAACAGGGGTCACGAACACCATTTTCATGTTCAGTGTGTCTAAACCACTTGTAATTCAGTGTTTAGGAGTGTTTATAATGTCTTTCGTCCAAAAGAGGCGCATTTCAATTTTCTCCCATTGACTTATAATGGAGAGGTCGCAAAATTGACCTGACCTTAGGTCACAGATATCAAAAATCCGAGATATACATTTTATACATACTGTTACTCATATCAATCGCTGAAAGTTTCAAAGTGATCGTTCAGTCGGTGTAGCTATAGCGAGCCTTTGAACTTTTTCTGAGGTAAGGTCACTTGACGTGACCTGGTGACCTGACCTTGAACGGCCTAGGTCTGAAATTTTCACAACATGTGCGGAAATGATGTAGGAACACGTGTACCAAAAACGGCGGCGCTGCGCGCCGCCGTTTTTGAGATATTCGCGAAAAACCTGAGGGGGGGGGCGTAAAAACGCCCCCCCCCCCAGCACGGCGCGGGTTAAGGCCAAAAGTCAATGTCAAAGGCAAAAACCGGCACTTTTGTATAGTGGTCTCAAAGTACGTGTTCCAGAGGACGGCATGGTGCATAAAACCGGCTAAAATGCAGATGTTAAACGAAAGACGAGAGTCTGGAATTCCCATGATGTGCATAACATTCAAATTCAAGGTCACGGTCATGCTCAAAATTGGCCACAGCTTTGCACATTTTCTTATACTTTTTCTCTTTCACTTATTCAAGTCAGGCATAATACCTATATTAAGACACGTTTTGCCATCCTGAGGCTCTAAACGAATGCTTACGCTTAGAGCAAAATGGATGCCAGAATCGTGACCAGCGGCTACGAAATAATCACAAACGACCTTTCATGTGTCAAAATCAACCAAAGGTCATTCGAGGTCTCATGAGGTCAACATAAAACTTGACCTTTTCAAAACAATATATATGTCATTCGACGCGACTCGACGAGACGATTGCGAAGATACCACTGCCGTAGCTCTAGGACCATCATTTTCATGTTGAAGTTATTTGCGAAAAACTAAAGCCCCAGCTCGGGGTCGTTGACCTGATCTCTGACCTCAGGTCACCAAAGTTACTTAAGTATTTTTTCTCGGTCAAATGCTACACAACCACGCTCGTAATTTGTCTTTATCTCTAAAACTCTATTTTTTGGCAGGTGGTTGAAGTTCACGTCTGTGGCGCCGAAGTTTCCCTAGAGAAATCGGCCCTGAGACGTTATCAAGGAGGCTATGTCCAATTTTTTTTTTGCTTCAAAAAATGTTAAATTAATGGGTGATAAGGTACCTAGCAAATTTTGGCTTTCTATCCCTAAGCGTTCGTGAGGTATCGCAAATATTCGCCAGGGCCGGAGGCGAAAAACGCTCTCTTCCGCGCGGGCCCGCGAGGGTTAATGGTTCAGCTCAATACGTATGCATGAAACCTGAAACCACCTGAAACCATAATAGTTTTGAATAGCAACATCTAGGGGCAAGGTGCTCATGGATTTTGCAGATCGGCGTATCAGACAACAGTCGGGTCACCTCAATCTTGCCCCCACTGGCGAAAATTCGTGGCGCCGCCACTGCCAGAATAGATAGCCAGGCTTTAACAGGATGGCGAGGAAATCAACGGTCACTACCCGATTCAGTCCCTTGATGGCAAGGCAACTGAATACAGGCAGATCCCTAGGATACTCCGGTGCCTTGCTGGCAAGGTACACCGGAGCTGACGGATTGCTCCCCTAGTATGAGGAATCCCGCACCCCGCGTCTCGAGGGCGAGACACGGGAAACGAGTTCAAACCAAGGCGCTCGGTGGCGAGTCACCTTGGCAGCCTTCCTCACACACCCCGGAAAAGGCAGTAGATGAGAATAAGCCCCAGGTAAAGGAATCAAGGAATATACTGATCTTGTCCACAGACGGCTGGCTTGCACCTCGATTCAGCACTCACTCTTTCACTTCGTCACTCGCTCACCAACACCAATTTTCCACTGCTCTCGGTGTATATTTCCACAGATCCTCTTGCGACCAAATCCCGAGCCAGACTGCGTCACACATGTCGCCCCGGCCCGACATCACCTCGCCAGTGCCCGGGGCGAGGGTCACCAGCGACCAACCACCGGGGCGCTTACTCAGCGCCAGCTCGGCGCAGACACGGCCCCGGGCACCACGTGGCCCGGGCGTCTCCCGGGACCACGCTTGCGTCATCATGCAGCGGCTGGTGCCAACAGCTGTGTATGATAACAAAGTACCTAGTAACAATAATAACGAAAAACAATGTCAAAACGAGGGCGGCTTGTTTAGTGACGATGCTCAAAAGAAGCATCGTCTTGTTCCTACTTAACGAATGAAGCTCAAACTAGGTCAAAACTAACGTATTGCTCAACCCATAGTCAGATGACCAGCAGATCCTACGCCGCCCAATCCAGTCATCGAATTTGCCAGCGAATTCGTTTGAAGACCATCATATTATTAAATATCGGTGGTCTTCAAACGAAATCCCTTACCAGTTTGATGACGAATTCATCCGGTCCATTCCAAAAACGCTCAAGATAAAATGAAAGTGTATTTCTGAAATAATATGCTTTCTTGCAATGCACCTTTCGTATATCAAGCGAATCTTTCACTTCCAGCGCCCGTTTACAGTTATCAATCGAATCAGAAGCATGCACATACCTATCGATAGATCTGAACCTAAGAACACAGACGACATTTTGTAGAGTACCTGTCTGAGCCTATGCAGTGGAGCCCGTGAGCCGCCCAACCGCAGCTGCCTCATGAACTTGATGATAGGTCTGAACCTCAGATTGGCCAGAGCTTGGCCGTCAATAACCAGCTTATTTATATCCACAGTTGTAGTGACTTAGGGTTTGGAATTTGCCAAACCTAAGTTTTGATTACCAAGAGAAGTTTTGTACTTCTTGCACTTGCCCTTTCTTCATAACTTTGGCGGAAATCGTCGTAGTGAAACTTCAGTGTTCCGTTAGCTGTCGGTTCTTGAGAGAGTTGGCCAGGCCGGACACCGGGGGCGGCTCCACAACTTTCGAAAAATTAAACCTAAGTCCTATTGCACTGCATGGAGAGCAATTCATTTAAAATCGCTCTTGTTTCGCCCCCCCCCCCCCTCGACAACTTTGCAAACGTCTCTGCGCGATTTCGTTGAGAATAATGGCTTATGGCAAGTTATTGAATCAGGGCCCGTATTCACGTCGGAATTTTTCGTAAGATTTATCTTACGATCGCTCTTTGTCGTACGATAATTTGGTATTCACGTTGGCATTGCAAACAGTTAAGATTTATCTTACGATCAAAATTTTGGTCGTAGACATTTGTCGTACGATCGATCGTAAGTGCGATTCACGTCGGGACATCTTAAGTCGAATCTTAACCCTCGCATGTGTGCGGCGTTTGCCAGCTTCTAATGTGTAGGGGGGGGGTCGGTTGGACCCCCCCTTGCCGTTTGGCCCCTGATCGAGCTAGAGCTTCGCGGAAAAAACGAGCGTGTTGCCCGTGACGAGAGGAAGCCGATGATACCCAATTTTAAGGTCCTAGGTCATTGGTTGACCTTCCAGGTCAGGTCAATGACCCAAAGTCGGGAAAATCGGGACCTGTTAGAAAGTCGTAAAGTGTGGCTGCTAAGGGGTTTTTCGGGGTGCTGATCACGAATATCGTGTTAGTTTTGATCACAGATGATGTCTTGAAGCATTTAGACCAGGTCGGGTCAGGTCAGGTCAGGTCAACCAGTAGGCGTCGTGACGGGTATTCGTAGTACGTGTCAACCGCCTCTGACAGCTTCGTAACATGTTACGAAGTCACCAAAACTACTTCGTAAATGTTCAAATGGTTGCTAAATTCGAATTCAGCTCCAAAAACTAGCCTAGAAACATGTAAAACTCGAAAAAGTGACCCGAGGTCACCCGAGGTCACCAAAGGTCAATGACCTGACCTGACCTTCAGGTGACCTTGACACACACGGGAGTAACATCAAATCACATGTTTGAACGTTTGAAACCACGAAAAGCTTGCAAACACGCGGCTAGTGCGAGCCGACATACGCGAAATCGCGATTCCGGCCAAACATGGTCTCGGAAAAGAGGTCACAGGTCAAAGGTCATTTGGGTCAGGGTCATGAAATTTTCAGGGTAGGTGTAAAATTGATCAATGCGAGGGTACTGAAAGTTTCGTCGCGATCGGCCGCTTTTTACGCGAGTTATTCGCGAAAAACCATGGGGGGGGTCCATCCGACCCCCCCCCCCTACACATGCGAGGGTTAAGATGATCGCAAGACCTTAATGATGAAGGTATTGGGAAGATACGACTACTCACTGAGCTGTCGTAAGACGTCACCTATGCATATGAATTGTATATTTAGGTATTGAATTTGTTGTTTATGATTTTTTTTTCTTGCGAGCGAGCGCGAAAAAGAGTTTTCAATGTAACGGGAAAATATCAGTATGAGTGGTACAGCTCGGACCGGCCTGCCCTACAACGCTTTTGAGAAGCTTTCATCTCGGCCACCGCTGGGCCGATTGAACCGCTTTTTTTTTTGTTTGGTAGCCCCATCTCTCCTACCTCGTAATTGACTACTCTTGATGCACCTGGGTGATCGCCGTGTCATGTGGCTCTTGCGAAGCCAAGGATGTCAACTCAGAAACCAAAGTCGTTCTGCTGAATTTACGTTTTTGAGAGGATTATGTCTGAGTAAGCACAGGATCGATTTACTAGGAAATATGTTTGTAGGGTATATTCATCCATTCTGCCGAGGACACGACTTTTCTCGATGCAAGTGGGTGACCATGGCACGTGCATAATAAAGAGATGTCATGTTTGTAGCAATTACAATAACTATGTAATTATCGTGCCCATTGCGCTGAAACTTGGCATGTGGGTAGGCACTCATCAGGCAATGCATTTCCATGTGTCACGTTAGGGATACTTCTGCACGTGCGCACGTGCGGTGGTCGCGCCTAGATCTCGGGAACGGCTGGACCAATTGCGCTCAGAATTGGCACACCGGTAGGGACCGCTTAGTAGCGTGCCGGGCAAAAGTCGTTTGGGACCCCGTTCGCACGTGCGCACGTGCAGGAGGCCGCTTCCATATATAGAGAACGGCGAGGCCGATTGCGCCCAAATTTGGTACACCTTTAGGAACCGCTTAAGAGGGTGCCGAGCAAATGTCATTTGTGACTCCGGTTGCACGTGCGCGCGCGCAGCAGGCCGCTTCCGGATCTCGAGGACTGCTAGGCCAATTGCGCTTAAATTTGGTACACCTTTAGGAATCGCTCAGGAGGTTGTCGAGCAAAAGTCAATTGTGACCCTGTTCGCACTTCGCACGTGCGCACGCGCAAGAAGCCGCTTCCGGATCTCGAGAACGGCTGGGCCGATTGCGCTTAAATTTGGTACACCTTTAGGCTTTAGGAACCGCTTAGGAGGGTGCCGAGCAAAAGTCAATTGTGACGCAATTGGCACGTGCGCACGCGCAAAATTGCACACGCGCTCAAATTTGGTGCACCGTTGGGGACTAGTAGGGTGGTTCGTGCTTAAAAGGACCTTCCCACCTTCAAAAAAGTTAATGAATTGGCATAGAAGTAGTGTTGCATGGTACCTAGAGAGTGAGCAAAAATGAATATCTACCAAATTCCATTGAACAATATTAAAGGAAATAGTTCACTTTTGACATGGGGTTTTGAACTGGAATAGCAGTTTCGTAGCTTGAGCTGAGACTAGCACAAATCAGGAGCTTTTACGGCTCAACGGTCACCCTAGACGAAGATATTCCATTTCTCGTTCCGAAAAGAGTGCCTTGCAGAGGAATGCGTGCCTTGCACAGGAATGCAGCCACGTCATCGTAAGCCAATCAGCATGCTGCTTACAGCCAATGCATACAGCCAATGTGGGGTCAAGGTTAGGTCAAACACCTTAAATCGGGCTTTCAGTAGCATGGACTTCAGGACTTCGCAATGGGCGCCTCTCGTCATAAACTCTGTCAAAACGGTACACAATCATATAAGGCCTGGAGGATATAAGGATGAGTGTCAGATCCATGTAGGGGTCAGTCAAGCATAGGTCAGGGTCAAGGTCAGGTCAACCGGGTAGGCACACATCCCCGAAAATCAAAACTGATATTCGCAGCCCGTGGCCGTGACACATGTTCAATTGGTAATTTTGGGCGTATGACACGATGGTTACGGAGCGAGCGAAGCGAGCGTAGTCTTTCCTTAGATTAACGGAAATTTCTGAGTATGAGCGGCCGGCCGGCCGGCCGGCCGGCCGGCCGGCCGTGGTCACGCTTTTGCGAGGCTTATATCTCAGCAACCACTTAACCGATTTACACGCGGTAATTTTTGTAGGGTAGCTTCATTCCTTCTACCAAGTATTGGACTATTCCCGATGCATGTGGGTGACCCCTTATGCACGTGCCACGTGCAAAACGAAGAGGTGTCAGTTTTGTAATTGTTGCAATATCTCGGTAACTACTTGGCCGATTGCGCTGAAAGTTGGCATGTAGGTAGGCACCCACTAGGCACTCCATATACATGTGCCAGAGTTGGGGTGCTGCTGCACGTGCGCACGTGCAGGGGTCGTTTCCAGATCTCGGGAACGGCTGGACCGATTGCGCTCAAATTTGGTACACGGTTAGGGACCGGTTAGTAGGGTACCGTGCACAAGTCAGTTGGGACCCATTTTGCACGTGCGCACGTGCAGGGTGCCGCTTCCAGATCTCGAGAACGGCTGGGCCGATTGTGCCCAAATTTGGCACATCGCTAGAGACCAGTTAGTAGGGTGCCGTGCACAAGTCAGTTGGAGGTACCCCCTCGCAATTTCGCACGTGCAAGGCCCACCCTCTCGCTCGCTCCGTTAGTCGCCCCAAAAGGCGTTATACTGGTAAGATTCATTTTATCATATGTGTACGTGTTTGGTTCAAAAAAATTCAATTTAGGAAATGCATGTATCATGGTCGTGAAGTAGCCACGAGAAATTGCCACGATTCAGTTCAAGATTTTGGACAATGCAGAACGATAAAAAAATCGAAGATGGCCATTTGATTGCTCATGGTATTGGCAGTCTAATGACGTTTACGGCATGTCTGTATGTCTATTCTGTGATTTTATGATTTTTTGAAAATATGCTGTTTTTGGTCGAAAAATGAGAATTCATGACGTCACTAAAACCTCGATATCTCAAAAAAATTTCCGACCGATTTTTAAAACTTTGTCACAATACACTTCAATCATTTCCCTAAGGTAGCTAAATTTTGGTGCGCCTACAGCGCGCCGTATGCTAAAACTAACTAGCCTAGAAACATGTAAAACTCGAACAAGTGAACCGAGGTCACCAAAGGTCAATGACCTGACCTGACCTTCAGGTGACCTTGACACCCACCCTAATGCATGGGAGCAACATCAAATCACATGTTTGAACGTTTGAAACCACGAAAAGCTTGCAAACGCGCGGCTAATGCGAGCCGACATACGCCGAATCGCGATTCCGGCCAAACATGGTCTCGGAAAAGAAGTCATAGGTCAAAGGTCATTTGGGTCAGGGTCATGAAATTTTCAGGGTAGGTGTAAAATGGATCAATGCGAGGGTACTGAAAGTTTCGTCGCGATCAGCCGCTTTTTACGCGAGTTATTCGCGAAAAACCTTAGGCGGGTTGCATCAACCCCCTAAGGTTGATGCAACCCTGTGCCGGCGAGGGTTAAAATGCATGTTTTATCGATTTATTCTTCATATGATCATTTGTAATATAATAATATAGTTTCCATAATACCTTATGGTAAAATAATTTCCATAATAACTTTGAAGCATACTAAATCTGTGGTACTTTTATAATGTTAAGAATAGCTCACTAATAACTGTTTGAATATATTTCGTTTGCTGTATCATTTGACGGAGGATCCATTTTCTCTGTCGTCCCGGAATATGCTGCTAAAAATCAAATCTTCGGAACTGCTACGACATCTTAAGTTGGGTCGTAGGATGAATCCTAGGACTTTTGACATGAATACCAAATTATCTTAAGATTGTCGACGTGAATTAGAAGTATCCTAAATATCCCGACTGATCGTACGATAAAAAGTTAAGATGGTCAACATGAATACCAAATCGATCGTACGATGAAAACTGATCGTAAGATGTCGACGTGAATACGGGCCCAGAACGTCGATCACTGCAGGTCATATATCGGCAAGCAATTCTTCATAACTAGACACTGCACAAATGGAAACGATACAGGTTTGCCCAGTGATAAACACTCGCACTGCACAGACTCGCGCACCCCCGACCGAACGCGGCACGGCACAGCGCAACAGCTGGCGCCGGGAAGCCGGGAACGCATTAAGTGAAGGATTCACAGGTGCGCAACTTTATTGCGAACAATAAAAACCTACCGCAAACGATTAAAAAAAAAGTTTTAGGGCGATCGGAAATACAAATGTATTGACTTATAGAAATAAAATTGTCATTCACCTTCCAAATAACCCAACAATTTATTTGCCGTAAAAAGTGTCTGGAAATGGAAAGTTGCTAACATGATTCAGCAAGTAGGGAAACGCAGCCGCTACCTGGCGAATAATCTCAGGCTGGTTTAGTGACGAGTGCATTGCTACGGCTTGTTCCTCAACCTTCACAGATTACTATGACAAAACTACCCCTAGTATTTTGATCATCCTGAGGCTGGCTTTCACCTAATAATTTGATGAGGGTCTTCCTCGTTTCGGATTGAGGCGAAAACAAACGTCAAACAACCTTGATAGTTAATTCAGCACTTCAAAACAAAGGTACACCTAGGGTATCATTACAATACCGGATCATAACGATCTGGATAGTTCTCAGCCTGTAAGCTAACTAAGCGGTAACTAGTCAAGTGGTAGGTACCGGAAGCATTGACAACCTGGTGACTGTTTCGAGACCCTTGTTTTGACACATAGCTCGTCAATATTTTTTACAGTGTGGCTGGACTTGGAAGAACTATCCCCCGTCCCGACGAGGACTGTTCAACCATACGCACCACGCTGGGGGGGGGGGCAGATTCTGCCCCCCCCCCTGTCTAGCTTGTCAGCTTCCGGACGTTGTCGTAGAAAGACGACAAGAAGCCTAATCGAAAGCCCTCAAGAAAATAGACCTTTAGAGCAAAACATTGAAGGTCTGGTCAAATGTAAAAACTGCAAGTTTCTACATTATCAGCTGTCCAGCAGGGACGCTGAAAGGAGGGCAGGACGTTTTTTGGACGTAAATGAACGTTTTTTTGTGGAAAAAGATTCTCTGCAACAGCTTTTTATTCTGAAAAGTTACACGAGTTTACTTAAACCGGCATCGTGTTCCTTTCATCGATTGTGTTTGTTCCTTTCGTCGAATGAACTAAAAGTTGACCTTGAAAGGTCAACTTAAAAATTTGACCTCAGGTCAAGGTCATGACCTGACCGAAGAAGGCCGTGTTGCAAATCAATAGATTCGTAGGTATATCGTCGAGCTGAACACATCGTAGTGTGCCTACCATCGCTCTACCGTGACTCTATCAAAAGTTGGCGAAAAACTGCTGAATGCCTTTCAAGACCTGAGATGACCCCGGGGCATAAAGAGGGGTCACAAACTCAAAGTGCAATAATTCGATACAATACTTTATGTTTACGTGTAAATTGTAACCAGATGTTTGAGAATGTTTGGCATGACGTTCGTCCAAAAGAGCCACATTTCAATTTTCTCCCACAGACAAAATAGATAGGTCGCAAAATTCACTTGACCATAGGCGTTGCCAGAGATTTTCGGTTGGGGGGGGGGGGCAAAAACAACTTTTGTGTTAAAACTTGCCCTTCCCCAGTCTTTAGGTACTCACTAGTCACTCGTTTTACATATCATTCGACTCGCAATGGTGCGAGGAATCCGATGGTGACAAAGGTTTCCTTCTAGCTATGCCTATGACATGTAATTTTTTTACAGAAAATTTCGAAATTTTGACATTTCAAGACAAAAACGACTGGTAGAATTATATATATAGTGGCTGCGATTGCCGACCCACTGCAGAGGGCCCCTGTGCAGACGCTCGACGCTCATGATCATTACCCAGAAAAAGGTGAAAAACGCTCCATTTAATCGGATCACCCTGCTAAAACCTCCATTCACGCATGCATGCAGAGGTTTTACGTGAAATGTATAGGACTTATCCCAGCCGCCGATCGTAGCTAAGTTGGGCATTCGGCGGAGAGTGAATGTCGGAAGTGTGAATCGGAAGTAATTCATCTTTGCTCCAGTGAGAGGAAGTGTTTTGTTCACTCGAGTGTGAGCAAAAGTTTCTCGTTTTTCGTGTGAAGGGAAGCGCTGCAAACGCGAACAAAAACTGTTAAACGGAACCAAAAGTTACGCACGGCATAGCGGCAAGGGATCCCTTAGAGCTAGGCTTGGGACTTCTAGGCCATTTCAGGCCACTCCAGGTCAGTGCTGACTCTTAGAAGCATGCTTAGGATCCCGGAGATCGGCGTGGGTCACCTCAAATATTTACGTGTACGTGGTGCTTAAGGGCTTTCCGAGCCCAAGGTGGGGCCCTCAGAAGCCAGTGTGGGCGGCGGGCGCTACGAGACTAGGCCCAGGGTGAGCCTGGAGCCCTCGGATAACAGTATGAACCCTCGGAGTATGTGGCGAATCCCTAAGGACCCTACGTAGGGACATAATAAACACGTGTTGCGGACCTCAGAGGGACACGTGAGCTGTGACCCCTCAGATGCCAGCTCGGGGTTAGCAAAGTATTTCGCCTCAAAAGTTTGGCTGAACTATCAGAGGCCAGTTAAGTTTCTCAGAAATGTTCGAAGGCTCAAAGATCCCAGTATTGGCCCTCAGAGAACATGGACACCAGTGGGACTTTCAGAGGCCGGTTTGGGCCATCCGAAAGCTTCTTTAGGGCTCAGTGGAGCTCCTTATGGAGCCTTTGTTTAGAGCAAGCTCATGAGCCCTGCGACACTTGTACGGTACTTGAGCCTGTCGCAGACATTTGACGAGAGTTGAGAAAGGCCCCGAAGATTTCGTTTCACGCTTTGAACGAAAATTGTGTCAGCACTCCAAAACTTGTGAAAATCAGCTGTAAAATGTAATAAAGAACGAACTAGGAACATGGAATTAGGAACATGGAATGAATCACAGCATTGACATTTCCAAGTGTGGACTCGGAGTCTTGAAGATTTTGGCGACTGCGAGTCAGACTCTGGTTTGAACTGCTTGTTCCAACCGAGTCTGACCTCACAGGCATTCTCAGAAAGGTACCCCCATTTTTTCCCGACTCCAAAATCTCATCGGATCTGTATTGATCTCAGGGGGTGCCCGGTGCGAGGATGGGGGGGGGGGCAAGCTGCCCCGCTTGCCCCCCCCCGTGGCGACGCTAATGCACTTGACCCTTTATGCGACCCAGTAGCGGTGGAACACCTTTAATTAACCCGGCAGGCGGTGGGCCTCCCGGCCACCTTCCGCGCGGTGGGGGGTGCATTTTTAACCCCCGTATCTCGGAAACTACTGGACAGATCCGAAAAATTCAAACGGCGTTCGATAGTCCTGTCAAATTTGTCGAAGGAAACCAAATTTCATTGACCTCAGGGTCACCGATGACGTCACAGGTCAGGTCAAAGATAAAATGTTTCACCGTTCACTAGGGAAAGCGCTATAACACCGAGTAAAACGCATTTTGTCGAAAATCAGCGACAAGGCGTCAGCTGTCTAGTACATAGGTTGCTATTAGAGGTCACTGGTCATACCAGGTCAGGTCACAGGTCAGGTCACCAAAGGTCACTATAAGGGTCACCACATGACCCAACTTTACTAAGGCCCGTTGTGCGATGCATGTTTTATGGCCAGTTTTTCATTTCCAACTCAATGGTATGGTTATAAGACCATCAGGTACGGTTTAGGTCACTTTCTAGTGGAGGTCAGGTCATGGTCAGGTCAAAAAAGGTCAAATTTCAAAGTTGATATTTTTGCATAAAATGGGTATGGATTCGATGCAGCTCGTCACGGGGAGTCTCATGGTGGTCTTTGTTTTGCGTTATGAGGTCTAGAATCGCTAAAAATTGAGTTTGAAAATTTGACGTCATCAATTTTGAACAGTTTTTTTTCCGCTATAACTTGGCCAAAAAAGAGGTATCGATCTAAAATTTGGTATGTAGATAGAAGGCGGTAGGGACTATCATATATATTCCGTTTTTTCGAAATTCAAAAAACTTTTTGGATTTTTTGGCTATTATAGGTATTCAAAAAATCTATTTTTTGATTTTTGGGGATCAAAATCCAAAAAATTCGAAAAACCGAAATGGAAGTTTTGGGGGAGAAGTGTCATATTGCGCCCACTTAATCTGAAACCCGTCTGTGATGAAAAGTTATGGGTTGATGTGGATGGGTGTCATTCCCCCGTATTTAGCCGTTATTTTGGCGGGAAATAGGACATGCGATAACGAGATATATACAAACACTTTATCAGCAAAACGGTTTTTTCGGACCCTAGCAAAGGGCGCATTTGCAGACGGGCACCCTAAAATGCGCCCATGCTGAACATCAAAATGCGCCCTACTCCAGCTTAGTTACCTAGAACAGTTGTCTTTGGTTTATCATCCTGTATACGGTTCTTAGCTATGGCACTGCTGGTGTGCATCATCGCGGAGTACCTAATCATGTTTTTATACATAACCTATTGTAATAGCCTATGTGCATAGGCCTATGTGCACGCCACATATCATGTTACCATAAACAATTGCCGTTGAGCCCTTCAATATGTATTCTTATGAAAGCATCACATGATGACATCAAAAGCTTTGCATGAGGGCTGTCAAAACGCAAAAAAAAAACGTCCGTGGACCTAGAAACGTCCTTCACCCCCCCCCCCCCCCCCCAGCAAACGGAATAGGAAAACCATGGCTTCTCGCCAAGTTATGGAAACAGATGAGAACACGTGCAGCTCAACAGTTTGACATCCTTATGTACTACATAGTGGCATTGAAGTGGGCCCCGACTTGGCGAGTGCCGTGTCGCTAGTTAATCACACCAGTCACAGGCGAAAGAGCTGTCGGAGCGAGATCCTCCAGAACACGCCTCGTGACACCAACGGAAGCAGTTTCCGCACTGAAGCCAAATCTCCCCGGCTTCGACGACGCCCTCTCCACAAAGAATGCAAATATCCGCCAGCGGTTGCACCTCAGCTGATGGTTTTGCTTGTTTTCGGTCAGACTTGCTCTTTTTTGCCTTGCCGCTTCGGGCGCTGCGTTCCTCCAACTGTCTTTTCACTGGAGAGGACGTCAGGATCATCGATCGCTGGGCCTTTGTTCGACGCTTGACTTCTCTTGGCGATGGGCGAGGAAGTCTCAAAATGTCCTCTGCAGTCACATCGGTTGTCGACGCGTTTGTCGACGTTCCGGCGGCAGGCGTCCCTGCGCCAGAGCCGGCGGCAGGCGTCCTTGCGCCAGAGCCGGCGGCAGGCGTCCCTGCGCCAGAGCCGGCGGCAGGCGTCCCTGCGGCAGAGCCGGCGGCAGGCGTCCCTGCGCCAGAGCCGGCGGCAGGCGTCCCTGCGCCAGAGCCGGCGGCAGGCGTCCCTGCGGCAGAGCCGGCGGCAGGCGTCCCTGCGCCAGAGCCGGCGGCAGGCGTCCCTGCGGCAGAGCCGGCGGCAGGCGTCCCTGCGCCAGAGCCGGCGGCAGGCGTCCCTGCGCCGGAGCCGGCGGCAGGCGTCCCTGCCTCAGAGCCGGCGGCAGGCGTCCCTGCCTCAGAGCCGGCGGCAGGCGTCCCTGCGGCAGAGCCGGCGGCAGGCGTCCCTGCGCCAGAGCCGGCGGCAGGCGTCCCTGCGCCAGAGCCGACGGTTGACTCTGTGGGCCTCCCTTCGTCCACCTCCAGTCCACGGTCCGCAAGAACGTGTTTCACAGCGATGAAGTCTTCTTCTGTGAATACTCCTGAATTCATTGGCACGATTCCAGCGCAACGGAATCCGTTGATCGGCTTGTCCACCGATGCCGTTTTCATGTACGCACGCCCGAAAAGTTCCCCGACTTCATACGGTGTGACACGCTGGCCAGGGTGGAGCCTCATCCACTGCAGCATTTCTTCACGGTACCAGGTTTTCAGTGGCCCGAAAACAGAGACATCGAGCGGCTGCAGGCGGTGTGACGTGTGCGGCGGAAAGGTTAAGATATCGATGCCTGCGTCCGTAGCTAGCTGAAGTGCCTCTAGTGACATATGGCTTGCGTGGTTGTCCATTAGCAGCAGTGTTGGAGCTGCTTTAGACGCGCCGGTCTCTCGCACGAAGTGCTGCAGCCACGACACAAATGTTTCACGCGTTGCCCACCCGTTATCTGAAACGTCGAACAGCGTGCCTGGAGGAGCTCCTTTTTGCAGCCGCGCGTTCATTCGCTTTCTTGCGAATATCAGCTGCGGTGGGATAAACCCACCAGCGGCGTTACAGCACAGCACAGCAGTGGTGTGTTGGCCCCTTTCAGCACTTGCGATCACACCAACTCTTCGACGACCTTTCGCAGCAAGGATCCGTGGCGGATCCGTGACAGTAGATATTGCTGTTTCGTCGACGTTGAAGATTCGCGACGGCGAGTAGCTGTGCTTGACCACAAGACCTTCCAGATTCCTGAAAAACAGCTGTACCTCAGACTTTCGGAAACCCGATAGCCGACTGATGCTCGTTGGTTCTGGGCGTCGCAAGGTGAGATCCGGATGCCGTTTCAGAAACAGGCGTGTCCATTGATTGCCCGCTTGCTTGCTATCCTTGTTGAACTTGTGCTCCACGCCCTTTGCTTCGGCCAGCTCGAAAGCAAGGCGACGAAGCTCACCTTTAGTGATGCCGTAGAAAATGTCAGCCATCTGCTTGACGTAACGAACCAGATCGCCCTCAAAGTTGGCACTCAAAACTGTTTTTCTGCCTCTCTTCATGGGAGATGGTGGCAGTCCAGCGCGTGATCTGACTCGCTGATCCACGTGGTCTCGGAGCGTTGTGCGCGGGATCCTGTGGGCACAGAAACGGGAATATATTAATCAGAGATGGAAAAAATCCCCAAAACCAAATCCCGGCACCGGTCCCACCCCCGCAAAGGCCTTGACCTGGCCCGACCTGTACCGTCTGTGCACCGCCCAGCCCCGGCCGCTTGGCGACCAGCAGTGTGCGTATACCACCACGTGTTAACGATGGTTTTAAATCGTTAGATCTCCTCTGACGTCACAAATTCTAATGGGGCATTCCAATGCATTAGCCCCTTAGAATCCGAAAACTGCCAGTTTGAAATTCCATATCTTCGAATTAAAGCATTGTTCGATGTTGTGAGTGCCCAAACCGGTATTTGCAGGCCATGGCCACCAACATGGCTATCTCAACTCAAAACTAATGTTAAGGTGGGAGGGTACCTTTAAGCAAAACATGACAAATGATGCCCAATAGGTACTTACCCGAACCGGGCAGCGGCCTGGCGAACAGACATTCCATCGCGTCGCACCGCTGTCTTGGCTAGCGTCAACGTTTCCAGGCTCCAGGAAACCCCCGAGGAGTCAGGTGGAGGATTCATCATGTTGACGCGGATGACATGAATTTGATATGGCAGGTGTTGTCAAATCTACAAGGAAGGCATTGGAAATTAAATACGACAGATGATCACACCATGGCTAGGCAAGGTAGGTAGGCACAAGGGGGACTGGATAGATTAGTTGTATAGATCCACAAGTCAAACGGTTAATAGGGCACCCAGACACAGGATTTGGATTGCATTGAAGCGTTCCTTATTGCGCCAGGTATACCTAAATGCGCCCGGGTGGGCGCAATTGTGTAGGCGCTTTTGAGAACATGCGTTGTCTATCAAACGAAGCCAATATGGCGGAACCATGAACCAGCACTCTGACGACGAAGGTAAAAATAGAAACTCATGGACGTACCTTATCATAAATATAAACATTTCTTAAGTCCGACAACAAGTTATCACACCAACATGTCACAAAATAGCATGTTTCAGTTAAGAAACCACTGTAATTATTATAAATCGCTCCAGTGATCGCAGACACGCCCACACCTACCTGTTCCAACCGGAAAGAGAGAGATATAGTGATGGACAATTCAAAATACGCAAGTAAATAGTTGTAGGACTTTTATTTACCGAGATAGAGGTGTATGGCGCTTTTCCGAATATGGCGCAATATGACACTTCTCCCCTGTAGCCCTCTTGATTTCACAACTTTTATGTCCAAAACATTTGTCTATATCTCTAAAGTTGTAGGCCTGACAGCTCTTCCCGCGAAACCTTTTTTTGGGTCGAAAATGGCAGAAATGACGTCACTCTGACGTCATTAGCGGCCAACCTATCAAAGCCTTTGGAAAAATTTTTGGTCACCATGTGCGCTAGCTACTCCCGGGAGGGTACTGAAAGTTTGGTGACGATCGGCGCAGCAGTTCTCGAGATATATTGAAAAAAAAAAAACTAAGGGGGGGGGGTGGCAAAAAATGCCACTCCCCACCGCCTGGAAGGTTAAGGGGGGGGGGGGGGCACTGCCGACTTTTGTTCCCATTCTTTCCATGCAACACCCATAGGGCTAATGTTAAAATGCCAAAATCAAAGGGGGCACGGTGCCCCGGTGCCCTCCCCGTTCCGCCGCCTATGATGCCATTCCTATATAAACATTCCGAGATATACATTTCATACATACTTTTACTCTTATCAAGTACCTACCTACTGAAAGGACTTTCACATGTGAATGTGAGAAGGTAGCGTAGTTGAAACCTATGGAATCAGCAGCGTGGTTCAAAAGCGTAAAGAAACTACCGTATGTTCACTGTCTTCAAAAGTCTGTCACTGGCGGACAAGGGCGGCGCCACCGTGGGGGCAGTGGGGGCAGACTGCCCTCACTGGCAGGAGGCCGTGGGGGCAAGACTATTTTTTTGCCCCCACAAAGTTTGGCTGATGTTGAAAAGGGAACAGAAGACCGGTGCAACATTCATGATAGGCGGTTAGAACATAATAGTACGCCTGTTTTTGACGGTCCCCGTATCAAGTGCATCAGCAGAACGTTCGTTCTCGGACAGTCTGTCGCATATCTCCTACTCCCACTCATGCTCCTCCTACTCTTTTTCATTTGCACCAGAAGGCTGCCCTCGCGCTTGACCTCGAGGAGGTTGAGAGGCAGCTTGTCAAAAGTCGGCCACAGAAGAGATCACCCTCTTGTGGGAACCATAAGACTGAGACTGAGCTGAGGGAGGTATGACAAAATGTGATAGGTAGGTATGTATATCCGCGGGTTACCTGGAAATGTATGTGGGTCGCACTATGGAGCTTATTCTGGTATATCAATCGTGTGTGAGAGAATCGCACATGTACATACGTACTACGGGAAAAAAAGAGAACTAGATACTGACTATTGTTTTGAAGAATACACCATTTTACATCTAGTTTTAAAGTTTTATTTGCTCGCGACCTTAACCCGGCCGGGCCCGGGGGTAATCCCAACCACCGCAGTCTGCAGCCCGGGGGTAGCCCCCCTCCCCCACCTGTCTAACTCCGTAAATAAGGCAGTTACGGAAACAAAAATGGTAACAGACGAAAGATATCCACGAGAAGATTCTTAAAGGGACCCTCCCACCTTCAAAAAAGTTTATGAATTGGCATGAAAGTGATGTCGCTCGGTTCAGAAAGAGCGAAAACGAATATCTACCAAATTTCACTGAAAAATATTCACCGGTTTTCAAGATATTAGACTTTTACTTTTGTTTACTTTTTTGGGATCTCCGCTGTTTCTAGCGACTTTATTTTAGAAGTGCGGCGTTTGCGGCAGATGTTGCGCGCAAATAGCATATACCACCGCGTGCTACAAAATGTTTTAGTCAAACATTTAAAAATCGTTAGATATTTGCGCTGACGTCACACATTCAGAGGGGTATTCCTAAGCATTAGCCCCTCTGAATCAAAATGCTGCAATTTTGAAATTCAATATTTCCGATTTAAGGCATTTCTCGATGTTGTGAGTGCCGAAACCGGTAATTGTGAGCCAGGGACCCCATTTTGGCTATCTCAACTCAAATCTAATGTTAAGGTGGGAGGGTCCCTTTAAAGCACCTAAACCTTTTGACCTCACGTCAATTTTCAAGGTCAGAAGTCAAGGTCAAAGGCAAAAGCCGGTACTTTTGTAGTGGTCTCAAAGTAGGGGAGAGTGGGGTGGGTTGTATCAGTTTTCACTCCGAGACCCATAACCTCGTAACTATCCGTGATAAACTCATTATTTCCATACTATCTCCTTCCTTGATTCTTCTGCTTTTTTGTGCAAAGTAACTTTTCCGCTACCTCTGCCAGTTTTTCTTCTACGGTCTGCCGAATAGAACAATGTTTTTGATACAACTTGCCCCATGGCTTGGGTGAGTTGTATCACATGGTGGGGTAATTTGTATCACAAGGTATTTCACGTTTCAGGGAGTGTGCTTGCTACTGGTTTTGAACATAACAACAACATTAAATGGGGTTAATACAATGTATATGCCCAAAAGCTTCACTTTTAGGCATTAGACCAAACTTAGGTCAATGCAATCCGAACGAAACATCGAAACGAACGAACAGCAACAGACTAGACGCAAAAGTGGCCCGTTAAGAGCAAAGAAGCCAACACATTGTGCCGAAATGGAACGAGTATCGACTAGCTACCTACAAACGCAAGCCAGGGCTTAGCTTTCGCGATCAAAAGAAACATACCTTTACATACATACATATATACATGTTACAACATACCCCACCCGGCTCTGATACAACATGTACCTCGCCGCCATCTTGGAAAAACATCCTCGTGCTCAAAAACAGCAGACAGCTAGATAAATCCATTTTCACTCACGCAGCCTTAGAACCTACCCTCACCACCGCTATGGAGATCTTTTAAATTCATGCACATCTAAATGCCCAAAACACACATTTTCTTACAACTTATTTTTTTAGAATGACATTAAGAAAACATAAAATCGGCTCTCACCTCGAGACGCGTCCACCCAGCCACACGACAGAACAGGGAAAGTTGGCGCCCGGAAAACCTCGTCGGCTGGTCGTGTCACGAGCGCCATCTATTGCATAAGTTTGGCACAATTCGCCCTGATACAACTTGGACATGATACAACTCTCCCCGCTCTCCCCTACGTGTTCCAGAGGACGGCATGGTGCATAAAACCGGCTAAAATGCAGATGTTAAACGAAAGAAGAGAGTCTGGAATTCCCATGATGTGCATAACATTCAAATTCAAGGTCACGGTCATGCTCAAAATTGACCACAAGCCTTGCACTTTTTCTTACCTATACTTTTTCTCTTTCACTTATTCAAGACAGGCATAATAATTAAGACACGTTTTGCCATCCGGAGGCTCTAAACAAATGCTTTGAGCAAAATGGATGCCAGAATCGTAATCAGCGGCTACGAAATAATCACAAACGACCTTTCATGTGCCAAAGTCAGCAAAAGTTCATTCGAGGTCACATGAGGTCAACATAAAACTTGACTTTTTCCAAACAATATATATGTCATTCGACGCGACTCGACGAGACGGATGCGAAGGTACCACTGTCGTAGCTCTAGGACCATCATTTTTGTTGAAGTTATTTGCGAAAAAAAAACTCAAGTCCCAGCTCGGAGTCGTTGACCTGATCTCTGACCTCAGTTCACCAAAGTTGCTTGCGTATTTTTTTCTGGGTGAAATGCTACACAACCGTGCTCGTAATTTGTCTTTATCTCTAAAACTCTATTTTTGGCAGCTGGTTGAAGTTCACGTCTGTGGCGTCGAAGTTTGCCTAGAGAAATCGGCCCTGAGACGTTATCAAGGAGGCTAGGTCCAAATTTTTTGCTTCAAAAGATGTCAAGCTAATGGGGGATAAGGTACAGCAAGTTTCGTCTTTCTATTCCTAAGCGTTCGTGAGGTATCGCAAATATTCGCCAATGGGAGGCGAAAAACGCTCCCCCCCCCTTTCAGCGTGGGCCCGCGAGGGTTAATGGTTTAGCTCAATACGCATGCATGAAACCTGAAACCATAATAACTTGAATGGCAACATCTAGGGGCAAGGTGTTCATGGATTTTGCAGATCGGCGTATCAGACAACAGTCGGGTCACCTCAAGCTTGCCCCCACTGGCGAAAATTCGTGGCGCCGCCACTGCTCAGCCAGCATCTGCAACGAACATCAACCCACCAGAGTCAACCACCGACCGTCTGACATGGCGCGTACGTACCAACAACGCTGCCGTGCGACTGGAGCCGTTTTCGCCCTGCTATACGCCGTGGTTCTCACACAGTCGCTCTGCACTCTGCTGCAAGCGATTCAACCTTGACCTGCCGTCGGCCCGTGGCCCCGCGCCCGGCGCCCGTCTGTCGTCGCCCGACCATTGACCCGTGACCCCGCCGATCAGCTGATTCGGCTGGGGGACGCCGGCCTCCCTCGTACCGCGGGCCGCCGGCACGGTTCGTCGGAAGGTCATCTCAGGCTCAAAAGAAACGGTATATACGATTCGAAAGCTGACGGTGAGCTGAATCCAAAAATGTATTTTTTATCAAAATCGATCGATGGCCTTTTTTGAAAATTGCGTTTTTGTAAAAACTTAATAATCTTTTATTCAACGGGCTGTCCCGGACATTCTTGAAAACATAAACACGTATTTTTGAGTTCCAGTGAAAGCTGAACGCCAAAAGAACAATATTTAGCGAAGCAATATTTCCGAACATGCATATGCGTCTCCCACAGCCGACAATAAGGCGCAATCACACAGCTCAGTGTCACGATGGACCAAAGTCAGCCACACAGAAGCGTGAAATGACCCTTATCGACTCGCTGACCCGGCGCTCTCGGCCCGCCTGACCGGCCACGGAAAGAACGTTCGGCTCTCGTTCTACTAAACAAATGTCATATTTGTCACTTTAACTGTCCACATCGCTATTAAAGTTATTCAGGATACCTGTGAAGAAAATTCATTGTTCTGCTTGATTTACAACATGATTTAATTTACATTTTTCTTATACATGTTTTGTTCCATCCAGCTGCGATCAGTGCCCGCGCAGGGGAAGTGAGCGGGGTTTCACTGTCAGAGGCTGTACTGGTGACAGCTGCTCGGCCGTGCGACCGGTCAAAGGTTACCCTGCCCCGCCGGGCGCTACCCCCACTCCACCCGAGCTGAGGCCGGTGCAACCTCTGACATTTCTGCGCGGCCAATTTTCCTTATATGGGCATGACACCAAGCTCAATTGAGCAAAGTAGACATGAACAAATGCAAATTAATGCATGATGTGAAGATGACAGAACAATGAATTTTCTTCACAGGTATCCTGAATAACTTTAATAGCGATGTGGACAGTTAAACTGACAAATATGACATTTGATTAGTAGAACGAGAGCCGAACGTTCTTTCCGTGGCCGGTCAGGCGGGCCGAGAGCGCCGGGTCTGCGAGTCGATAAGGGTCATTTCACGCTTCTGTGTGGCTGACTTTGGTCCATCGTGACACTGAACTGTGTGATTGCGCCTTATTGTTGGCTGTGGGAGACGCATATTAATGTTTGGAAATATTGCTTCGCTAAATATTGTTCTTTTGGCGTTCAGTTTTCACTGGAACTAAAAAATACATGTTTATGTTTTCAAGAATGTCCGGGACAGCCTGTTGAATAAAAGATTATGAAGTTTTTACAAAAACGCAATTTTCAAAAAAGGCCATCGATCGATTTTGATAAAAATTACATTTTTGGATTCAGCTCACCGTCAGCTTTCGAATGGTATATATCGTTTCTTTTGAGCCTGAGATGACCTTCCGACGAACCGTGCCGGAGCCGGGGCCGCTCGGAGCGGGAACCGGCCCAAGGTCAGCTGGTGGCCGTGGGACGCTCCGCTGGCCGGCCGGCGCGTGCCGCCGACCAATCAGACAGCAGCGGGCCGGCCGGCGCGCGGCCCCGGCGAGGTCGCAGAGGCGGAGGAAGGCGCCGTGGCGGGCGAGGCGGAACCAACTGGCGCCGTCACGGGGACATCAGCTCCGACCATTTCATCGTGGGACACATCAACATCCAATCAATGAAGCCTAAGCTACCCGATCTGCGTAACGATATTCACAACGTGTACGATTTTGACGTGCTCTCCGTATCCGAAACGTGGCTGACGTCAAGTATTCCAGACCGCCTGTTGACGATCGCTGGATACACCCTTGTTAGATGCGATAGGTGCCCGAGGAAAGGCCTGGCTCGGGGTCACGGCGGTGTGGCGTTCCTGATACGTGATAAATATAGTCATGAGGTGATTAGTGCACCAATTACCGGAATCGCAGACTCTAACCTCGAGATCTTGTGGATCGCTGTGCACGCTAACAAACGTCTGACATTCCTTATAGCATCAGCATATCGCGTGCCGCAGAACACATCCCGACAGCTGACGGCCGACCTGGACGATCTTTAAGGGCAGCTACAGCATATGATTACGTCCTACCCGAACGCTAAAATTATTCTAACCGGTGATTTGAACTGTTGCATATTGAAATGTGACACTGCTAGTCCAGGTCATAAGCTTCAGAGAATGTTATCTTCTTATGGGCTACATTTGTGTAACCGGACTCACCCCACGTACAGGCCCGCTGCCAGTCTGCTCGATGTTGTCGCTGTCGCGTGTCCTGATCTCGTTCAGCGCACTGGAGTCACTAGGTGCCACTACGGGACCCCGCACGACTTTACTCGCATAGTGTTGCGACCCATCCGTCGGCCTATTAACAGACCTGGCCCAGTCTCTCATCGCCGCAACCTAGTGAGAGTAGATAACGACGCGTTCAACCAACGTCTTTTCTACGCGGACTGGACCCCTCTCATCCATGGCCAGACTACAGCAGAGAAGTGGCGGACGTTTCTGGATATTTTTCTACCGATGCTGGACGAAGTGGCCCCTCTCCGACGAGTACAGCAGCGTCAGATCAGGAGTACGCCAATCAGCGCCGACACCAAGCGGCTTATTGACCGTCGCCAGGTGGCGCTGCGTAACGACCTGCCAGAGTACAAGGACGTCAACAGGCAGTGCCGCGCGGCGATCCGTAAGGATTGTAAGGCACACTTTCAGAGGCAGATCGCTCAGGCTCGGCCGCACGACCTGTGGCGAGTGTTGCGGCCGCTCATTGGTGCTAAAAGCAAACATTCGTCGATACCCAACGCTACTCCTGACGCTCTCAACAATTATTATGTATCGGTAGGACGGACTACAGCGGCCGCCGGCCAGCGTTCCTACCCCGGCCACGGGCCAACCCTGTGCCGGTGAGGCTGCCGCGTGTCTCAACCAGCTACATCTGTGTACACGCCATCGACATGGACACGCTCTTCGCGACCCTTGCTAGCATGAAGAGCTCCACGTCCACTGGTACCGACGGCATCAGCGTTCATATGATGCAGAATTTTTTCGAAGGACTAGGACATGCTCTACTGAATATAACCAACTCGTGCCTGACTACCGGCGACATACCAGCTGAATGGAAACATGCGCTGGTGACACCTATACCCAAAGGCAAAGTCAGCAGTGAGCCATCGAATACGCGACCGATTTCAATATTGCCTGCAGCGATGAAAATAGTCGAGCGTGTAGTGCAACGACAGCTGGTCACCTACCTCGAGAATAGCCACCTGCTGTCTAGTACTCAGCACGGGTACCGGAGAGGCTACTCGACTGACACTGCCCTGCACGTCGTCACTGACAAGGTTCTGCGGGCGATGGATAGTGGAGAGGTGTCGTTACTTGTGCTAATCGATTTATCTAAGGCTTTTGACGTTGTGCCGCACGACAAGCTGCTCGAGAAACTAGCGTTGTACGGTGTGAACCCGAAATGGTTTGCGAACTATCTGTCAGGCCATACGCAACAAGTGCAGGTACGCCGCAGTGACGGAAGCGTGTGTTTCTCACAGACAAAGCCAAACAGTATCGGTGTGTACCAGGGCGGGTCGCTCAGTTGTGCATTGTACACGCTGTACACAAATGATCTCAGTCTGTACGTACCTGAATCCGTGACCGTTGTGCAGTTCGCCGACGACACACAACTCCTGGTAACGGGTAAGAAGCAGGACATTCATAGCATGGTAGAGACGATGGAGCAGGCACTGGACTCTTTATATCACTGGTACTGTTCTCATGGAATGAAGTTGAACGCGACTAAAACACAGATGATCGTGATTGGAACGCCGGCTCTGCTGCGACATATGCCCGCCGTTCAGCTGAAATTCTGTGGAGTGGCTGTAAACGACAGCAGAGTAGTGAAAAACCTCGGCGTCATCATCGACAGACACCTGACCTACCAGTCACATATTGACGAGATGACACGTAAATGCAACGGCGTCCTCGTTGCGCTGAGCCATGCGAGACATGTGATCCCAAGGCGTGCGCTGAAGCCAATAGTTCAAGCTCTTGTTATATCAATCGTGAGATATTGCATGTCAGTGTACGGGACTTGTGGCCAGACCCAGTTACACCGCGTTCAGAAGATTCTGAACTTCTGTGCACGTGTAGTGTCCGGGAAACGAAAACGGGACCATATCTCCGATGTATTCCATGATATGGGGTGGTTCACTGCATCTGAGATGGCGATGTACTGCCGCGTGTGTAGTTTGCGCAGCGTTCTTGTCAGTGGTCAGCCCGAGGAAATAGCCGACACGCTCGGTCAGACGGCGAGACAGAGACACGCTCATAATACGCGACGCGCCTCTGAACTTGCTCTCCCACGCATCCGAACGGAAGCGGGACGACGCAGGCTGTGCTATGGGGCTGTACAAGCTTTCAACCAGCTCCCAGTTACCGAGCCAGGTGTGTCCTTCAAACACCAGCTAAAGCAGCATATTTTTAGTATAAGGAGTGTTTAAAACATCGTCACGTGCATCCGTGTGGCCACTTTGGCCGACCTCTTCCTGTTTTTAACGTTTGAATTGCTGACGTGCGATTGTGAAAAACCATGTGTGATAATGTGGATCTTTCGCCAAATAAATCTGAAATCTGAAATCTCGTTTACCCAGACACAGCTGTGCAGTAAAATTTCACTTTTCTCCCATAGGAAAGTTTTTACGGGAAAATCAAAATTTTGGGTCAATAAGGGGTCCCTCCCGATTTCGTTCAAAATCGGCACATAGGTGACGTCATTTCTAGGGGAAAACGGGTCATAAAGGTTTCCCCCTACCGGATCCTTTTTTCCCCTTTTTCCCCTACCGAATCTGTGCTGTGCTGAATCTGTGCTGAATCTGTGCCAGCTTCCGTTACCTACATGAGGAGCCAAGAAGTAGCAGCATGCTCGCAGCCAGGGACGTATCCAAGGGGGGGGGGGCGACGGGGGCGGTCGCCCCCCCCCCCTGGGCCCTGCCGGGCCCCAAAAGCGGGCCCGGCAGGGCCCGCTAGGCAGCAAGAAAGCGGGCCCGAAGGGCCCGCTTTGGGGCCTAGTCAGGAACAATTTGGGGTCGGCTGGGCCAAAAAGCGGAAGGGCATGTTCAGAAGGATTTGTTCGAATTTTTTGGTTCGCGGATGGGCCCCTGGGGCCCTGCCGGGCCACAAACAGGTCCGTAACTGGGCCCTTCGGCCCACTTTTGGGCAGAGCGAGGGCAATTTGGAGCCCGGCAGGGCCCCAAAAGCGGAAAGACCCGTTCAGAAGGATATGCTCGAGCCTTCGAGCTTGAGGAAGGGCCCCTATGGCCCTGCCGGACTCCAAACGGGTCCCTTATCGGGCCCAAAGGTATCGCTTTTGAGCTAATTGGCCCCGGAGAAGTTATGGTTAGCGGATCCGAAAAAATCCTCTTCCGTGCCCAGTCACAGGGCCTGTCTGTGCCCGAGATGTGGAAGGGCCCGCTGAGAAGATCTTGCCCAGACTTCCGGGTCCAAAAAGGGCCCATAGGGTCTTGCCGGTGCTCATATGGGTCCCTAGCCGGGCCCCACAAGCGGACCGGGCCAAGCCAATGACAACCGGGGGCCCGGGAGGTCTACAAAAGCGGAAGGGCCCGCTCAGAAAGCCTTGAAGCAGGCTTTTGAGCTTAAGTATTGGTCCCTCGGCCTCGACAACGTATCAAGAAAGCGAGCCCAGATATACACTTCCGTGCCCAGTCTCAGAAACAGCTTGTCCTGGCCGGGCCCCAGAAACGGAAGGGCCCGCTGAGAAGGCCCTGCCCAGGCCATGGGGCCCGAGGAACAGGCAACAGCCGACGATGGGACCCTTTCGACTGACCTCATGGGGCTGCTCCTGTTTACAGTTCTCCGAACAAAATGAGCTCCATAGTTGCGCCACGGATGGCGTTTGGGACAGGCGGTGGGGGAGGCGTTTGAACACCCTCTCTCTCTAACTCGGCTCCTGGGCCACGTAGCGACACGTAAGCGTACGTGGCATTCGGAAGAGCGTAAAAAATCATGCCGAAAGTAACTCGGTCATTTTCTAGGTCAGGTCAAAGGTCAGGTCACCATAAGTCAGCAAAGGTCACATTTTGCCTATTTCAACATTGTTTGACAACTCCGGCGCATAACCCGGGTACAAACAGAGCTGCAGCGCCACAAAAAAAAAAACGCATTCAATAGTTCTTTTAACGTTCTTTCCGTTAACTGTTCTCAGAATTGACCTGCGATTAACCCGCGCACCGACGGGGGTCCGCGCCAACTTAGAACCGACGGGGGGGGGGGGCGGATGACCGCCCGCCCCCTGAGATCTCAAGAACGAAGCAAGATAGCGACAAGCGGTAAACGGCATGGGGTACGCACGGACAAGGTCTACAATTTTTAATTAGGTCATTTCCAGATCAGGTCAAAGATGACGTCACAGGGGTAAAAAAGTCAAAATGGCGGCGCTAGATATGAAGAGTTTTTCTCGAATAACTTTCGAATTAGCCAAGCTAGGAACAAACTAAGGGCACCATCGTGATCCTCTCGTCAATCCGCATCGAATCATACTCCGTTATCTACTGTAGCTCTGACACGACGTGACAAAGTTGCAAAAAAGTGATTTGAGGTTGGGTCATTCGAAGTAACCTGGTGATCTGACCTTAAAAGTTAGGAGGTTCAAACTTGCACACCATGTGTAAAATTAATGAGAAAATAGTCATGCCAAATTTCGCGGCGCTACGCGCCGCGGTTTTCCCGCTATTCACGATAACCTCAAGGGGGGGGCGGATAACAGCCCCCCCGTCGGTGCTCGGGTTAACGGTTTAGCCTCTTGAGAGAAAAAACTTTTAAAATAGTCGTTTTTATGAAACTCTTTTTTTCTTTAACAATTTTCGACTTAGGAAAAGGCACGACATTTCTTTTGTCAGCATCGTGTTACTCTCGTCGAGACGCGTCGAATGAACTACATATAATTTGACCTTATCAGGTCATTTAGAAAATTTGAACTAAATTCAAGGTGTCCTGACCTGAAAGGTCATGTTGCACATCCGTCAAACCGTATCGTCGATAAGGCCTGAACACATCTAAGGTGTTTTCAACGCTCTAGCGTGTCTCTAACAAATGCTATTGTCAAAAGCTGTGGAGACGTTTCGTGACCTGAGATGCCCCATAGACATAAGGAGGGGTCACGGGTACAAATTTCCGATTTAGGTTGTCATTTTTTATGTAACCAGGTGATTGAGGGTGCCTAGGATGACGTTTGCCTAAAAGAGGCACCTTTCGATTCTTATCAATCGCTAAAAGTTTCAAGCCGATCGTTCAGTCGGTGTTGCTATGGAGAGCATTCTAACCTTTTCTGAGGTGAGGTCACTTGACGTGGTCTGGTGACCTGACCTTGAGCGACCTGGGTGTAAAATTTTCATATCTGTAGATAAGATTCATCCCTCTTTTTTATACCCACGCAAAACCGCAAGGAGGAGGTGCTCAAACAGCCCCCCCCCCCGGCCGGGCGCGGGTTAACGAACTTCAACGGAAGTGAACTGCAAAAGCCAAAAACGAACTTCAACGGAAGCTAACTGCAAACATGTTATCAAGGTCGAGAAACGCAAGACAATGCATTTTCATTTACAATGCCAAATTCTATCGTAAATTTGCTGTTTTTCGACATTCTCGAATTTTTACACGCCAGGATAGGCAGTCGCTGTGGGGCCCCTTTTGGCTGACCTCCGGGCCCTTCTCGGCTGTCGCCCCCCTCCCCCCTGAGCGAAATCCTGGATACGTGCCTGCTCGCAGCCTACTGATAAATAAACGGGTGGCGAACAGAGTTCAGGCAATAATGTTTTGTGAGTTGTGAGTCTGCAAAACGCATCAGCACGCAAGCAAGCACTGGCGGATCCAGGAGGCGGCAGGGCCGGCAGGGGCTAAAGCCCCCCCCCCCCCGGCTCCCCCCATTCGAAACTCGACAGGGGCGACAATATAAATTCGCCCCCCCCATGCACTAGGATTGGTAATTGAAATCATTGATTGCTGAGGGCTGTGCCGCTGTTCACGGGCCCTGTGTGCGGTCGGACCGCACACAGCCTCCAAGCTCCGCCCACTGCGTCCCTACGACAGCCTTCCGTCACCGCACACAGCAATCGCTGACCGCTGTGGCCGGTCGGCGGTCGGGACTGGCCACAGCGGACCGTCCACCGCACGCAGCCGTGATGTCAGAGCCGCCTACCCATCCCCTACCCCAACGCCTGCTGCACACACTGCACACACCGCACGCAGCAGTGTGCGGTGCACGTGAACACCCCTCTTGTAAGTTCCAGCCTTCGATAGTGAAGTTCCTTTACAAATTCCTTTCCGCTGTTAGTTGGTAGCGATTTGGCAGTTATTCAAGGATGGAAAAGTGGCGCCCAACTGAGCTATAGCGTCGGATGTTTATCCCAAGGCAAGGCCCTATGTTTATCCTACCGCATATTTACCTCTGGACAACGAGTTGCGTTGGAGAGGCCGGAAATAGTGGCGATTTCAGGACCGCAATAATGGACCGTCATTGGAATGATTCTTTTTTTAAACGTGCACGGTTTTTAGCCGAAATTTAGTTCTTACTACAAAATATTTTGTGATTGGATTTTGGCCGAGAATGAATACCATCAGGGCTTATTTTTTACTGTCATTGTATTTTGTCCAGAAGCATATAGTGCTGTTTTATTGCAGTTTTTGCGCGTTTGTTACAAAATATGAAGCGAACCTGCAAAAAAGTTCCAAGGCAACGTTGATGTATATCGCAAAATATCATATTCACCTCAAGTTCATCCGTTCCTTCCATGATTGACTAGACAGTTTTACACATTTCAATTTTATCTTGGATCAATCAGAGGTGTCCGTGTGATCAGTGCCAACTGCCAGAGGTTAACTTGAAGGGAAGCTATGATAATTGCTCTTGTCCATGTCCCTCCACTCACACTAAGAAGAAGTTATTAAATATTTTGGTTTGTGTATTCCAAGAGGAGAGAGAAGTGGGACTAATTTCTCTGTGGCTTCATGTCGAATTGAAGATGGATCATTATATTTTCAAGGCGTTGATTAACCAAGCATTTAGTCTTTCTCGTACATAAGCAGTGGCTAAGAAGAAAAAGTTAATCATACCTTGTCCTGAAGTTCAGTCATCTTACTTCAACTCAAACTTTGCAGCAAGATCCCCAAGGACAGAGGATATATTGTATACCCATCCCGTAAATCAAAGTATTTTTGTGCCTGCAAAGGCTAAAGTTATTTGTTGTGTGCTCGGAGTGAGGCATGGGCGTTTTGTTGAATGTTTATGCGGAAATTGAATATACCTAACTGTGACCCTGTGATTGTTTGTATATTTACTACAGTCAAACAGCATATTCAAATAATTTACTCACCTAGCTCATCTCATAGCTGTACCCCGCAGGATTTGTACTTAATGATGTCTCGAGCAGGAACAAAGCACTAAACTAGCTTAGTTACATTTCCCACATTTTTCTGAGCGTCAAACATGGCATACAGCAGTGCAGAGCAGCTTCAGAGAAGAAACACTTAAAATGCACAGACTCGCACCAGCCACCCAATGAGCCAGTTCCTCATTTGGCTGCTGTTACCCTGGATGTGGTTTGGCAAGGTGAGCTAACTGTTGTCAAGTTGAAGGTTAGCAGGTAAGATTGAGTTAGGGTGAGTACTGAGTACCTAGTACCTGTAACTGGGTGCTAATGCTATGCAGGTCTTGGGTAAGTTGCAAATAAGTGTGATGATTGAGGTTAGGTCAGGTTAGTCCGGTATGAATTGATCAGGTCACATTTTTTATGGACACTTGGCAAATTAAAAAAAAAAACTAGCATGACCTAATCTTAGCTAACCCAACTATACCTACATAACTACTAAACTACTGAGCACCTACCTAAATTGTGCCTACATCTCATACCAAGTCAAAATAAAGTTCCTTTCTGGAAGATTACCCTCAGTCCCTCAGTACTTTTTATCCCAGCCCTGTGAAAACCTAATACTTCTAAGTTCTGAGTCCCTTCTGGCCATCCACAGAAAGAAATGCTGACAGCTTTGCTTGTGTATATTAGACCAATAATCACCATCACGAATGACTATGAACACATGACATGATCACATCGTTGCATGGATTTTCACATTGACAATTTTACTTAAATCCTTTTTTCAAGAAATGCAAAGTAATGATGAACATCAAATTAAACATTAAGCTGATTTAGTGATCCAAGCTTTCTTCTCCAGTAGCAATAGAATGATCGCATGTTTCATTTGCCAGACACTGAGTACCTAATGCACATTACCATCTGCATAGCAAAGTAAAGCTGCCTGGGTTCGTTCATTCTAGAATTTTTCACTTGATAGTTAGCACTCATTGATCTTGCTGCTGTAAGTTATATTTCAATATTCATACCAATACATCTAATACGCGTTCATCAGCCAACATTTACTAGCTTGATACTGCGCGTGCGCGTGCTCTTCAGTATTGATCTCCTGCAATAACTATTATAGCTTGTTTTCGGCCAATAAGCTCTTTTAATTTTACTTTTTTTCTTGCTGATAAGTGAGCCAGATCAACTTGCGTTTATCAACCAACATTTCCCAGCTTCAACCTGATATTACTCAGGACTCAGGACTCTTCAGTCTCCTGTATACTTCAACTTCAACTTGGGATCGTTTTCAGTCAACATGCTTCTTTAATATGATATAATTCAGTCACAAGGGATTGAAAACTTCCAACAAAACGACATACTAGAGTTCGAAAACCACCAGATAAAATGCCTTGGAACGGAGCAGAACGGAGCCAAGTGGTGCTCCATTTGTTTGTTTACAATAATTGTAGTGCTGATGTATTGTTTTAGGACTCTAGCGGTCGGCTTATAAAAAAATGAAACATTTTTACAAAATTTGTATGGTAATTAATATTTTTCTGGAAGAACTAAAATATTCAAGAGCCAAACACTATGAAATACAGGAATCGGAACGAAAAAGTAACCCAAAAATCCAGCCTAATAACCGGCTCCTAAAACTGCGGCAAAATCAGCACTTTTCCCCGCAACTCGTTGTCCAGACGTAAATATGCTATCCTACCTTAGGTAATTTTTTTTTGGACACCCTGTGACAGATAGGCGATATAGGCAAGATTCTATAGCCTTGGGCAATTGTTGGGCAAGATTATTTATATATACACTGTGGGGCAAGATATAGGATTGTGTTGGGATTGTGACAGATTGCAGGCCAGTAAAATTTGAAGTGGGAAATAGCTCTAGAAAATGGGGATGAGAGTGCAAAATAATTTTCATTTGGAGGTCAGTTCGCACCCAAATTGACCAATTATCTGCTTAACCAATTATCTATTAAAATCTGCTGTAACCTGGACTGGAAGGTCAACCAATGACCAAGAAAATTAAAATTGGGTAATTCGGCTTTCTCTCGTTACTCACGGGCGGGGCGCTTGTTTTATCCGCAAAGCTCTAGCTTGATGAGGGGCCGAACGGCAGGGGTGTCCAACCGATACCTCCTGGCCCGCGAAGGCTGCGCCAAGCACTGACCCGGAGTGGGCTAACTGGTCATCAAAGCAATTTGAAGTGTTTGTAAAGTAATATAAAGGCGCGGGTCGGGTGGGCTACCATTTGTATGTTTTATATTTTATTTTTAGTTTTTAAAAAAATACTCTTTCAGGGCTGTGATGAAAAATAAGTGGCCTAAATCTGATGACAAAACAGGATTTGGTGGTACCCTAGGTTTGGCTCCTGGCATGATTTGGCCCCCCAAAAACGCAGGTCTGGATTCGCCAGTACCAGTCGGGGAATCTATGGTAAAATCTGCTATTTTTAGCAGTCTGCTATTTTTAACAGAAATCTGCCAAAAATTACAGGCAAGACTGGTACAGACTGGTAGACTGGTACAGGCAAGACGTTGTGCAAAACCATTCAAAGACCGTCTCTTTCAAACAAAAGTGCCTGCAACATTTGCTTGCTTTTTTTTTGCTTAATTGTTATAAAATGCTTAGTTAATCTTTTTTAGGATAGGTGGTCAAAATAAAGACCCCGGAGCAGCTGAAAGCGAGGAATAATGACAGGTAGAGGCCTTTAACAGAAATCTGCCAAAAATTACAGGCAAGACTGGTACAGACTGGTAGACTGGTACAGGCAAGACGTTGTGCAAAACCATTCAAAGACCGTCTCTTTCAAACAAAAGTGCCTGCAACATTTGCTTGCTTTTTTTTTGCTTAATTGTTATAAAATGCTTAGTTAATCTTTTTTAGGATAGGTGGTCAAAATAAGGACCCCGGAGCAGCTGAAAGCGAGGAATAATGACAGGTAGAGGCCTAGAGGGTCTGGTAAAAGGGCAGAGATTGCATTGAGCATAAAATGAAAAAAATTCTGGTATTCTCTTAGCAGACTTGCTGCCATATCTAGTTAGGTTAGGTTGTAGGTTGGTAGGTTGTAGGTGGTAGGTTGGTAGGTTGTAGGTTGGTAGGTTGTAGGTAGTAGGTTGTAGGTAGGTTAGGTCAGGTTGGATTATGTTTTGTTATATTTTAACTGTGAAAAGACAATTGTGGCGCACATGAGACAGATATGGCAGCGAGGGTGACGTCTGCTAAGAGAATACCTACCAAAATTCCACCCCCACTGCCTTAGGGTATACACATGCCATCACCCACCTAGGACCTGTCTAAAAAAAAAACTCAGAATTATACAGCGTGCTTCGCCTGCAGTGGTGTGATGTTTGAGATGAGTTTGCCTCGATGCTCCAGCATTGACGGCGTCCGAGTTTGTTGATGTTTCCATGAAGACCCAATACATGCTGTGTGCAGGGCGGTGCAGTGCAGCACCGTGAAACACCACCCTGACATTTATAAGGGTATTTATGGATTTTTTTTTGCATAGAATCACTGATCACATGGGGTGATCTTGCTTTGATACCTACCGTAAACCGGGGTGACTATGATCATAGATCAGTTTCGGGCCAAAAAATGAGCATTTTGCAGCTGTGCACTGTATTTTCTATGCCAATGGTGAAATAAAGCAATGAAGCATTATAGCAGACACTTAGGTCATGTTCAAGCCACTGATTGTTTTTTTGTCATTGCCATGAAGTATGAACTCTCTAGCATCTCCAGCAATAATAATGGTAAAGATGAGAAAGACCCAGATAAAGAAAGAGAAAGCAAAGGTTCAGATACTATACTGAGAAATGAAGAATGATCATTGAGCTGCTCTATCTGTGGTAATTGGAGCATCACAGGGAAGTGAAAAAGACAATCAACTGGGAGGGGCACGAGCAGTGTGGCAAGTGACACCACAGCCACCTGCAGACAGAGTGTGATGCATGGTCATAGAATACTAGTGTGATGGAGGACAGGTAGCCTGTTGGCTTAGGACATCTGTGACTGTTACTTTACATTGACGTCAGAGGTTAAAGTGGCTAATCTTGCTGCTTATAGCTCAGTAATGTGAGTTTAGGACTGGAGCATGCAACTTTATTTTAATGCTTAAATGATTCATAGTTTTGCTGTGAAATGTGTGAATTTTTGTCAAGCAAAGCCTTTGATTTTATTTAAAACATATAAGCTGATCACACAAGCCCCTTCTGACTTCTGAGGGCTCCTATGGCACATGTAAGGTGATTTTACTGTAGTGATAAAAGTTACCCCGACCTGTAGGTGAGAATGATCACTTCTTTAAAATAAAATGAAATATTTATGAAAAATTTCCAGACATTTACTGTGCTCAGTTAGATAGACAATTGTCCCATTGGTATCATGAAACAGTTTCCAAAGTGAAATCTCAAGTGATATAGAAAATAGGTATTGAACCATAATGGTCAAAAGTGATACAAACTCATCCCGGTTTACGGTATCAATTAAATATACCGAATTTAAGCCTATTGATAAGAAAGCCACCAAGCTGCATAGAAAAATTGGAATGGTTGTGCTTTGTGAATTGGAGTGGTTTCGTATGATGCTAGTGAATGCTTAACCCGCGCACCGACAGGGGTGTGGTTGAAATTCAGTGTCCCAAAATTTGTTGATTTGGGAGTGAAACGACATCCGAATGAAAATCATTTTGCACTCACCACCAATTTTTCAGAGCAATTTCCTCCTCCCAATTTTACCGAGGAAAGCATTTGCGAAGATGGTCGTTTCACACAGGGCTGCGGAGTCGATGGATTTTCGGCGACTCCGACTTCGACTCCGACTCCGGCTTTCAAAAACGAGCTCCGACTCCGACTCCGACTCCGGGCAGCATTGTCGACTCCGACCGACTCCAACTCCCGAGTCCCGACTCCAACTCCGCAGACCTAGCAGGGCTGCGGAGTCGACAGATTTTCGGTGACTCCGACTCCGACTCCGGCTCGGGTTTCTAAAATCGACTCCGACTCCGACTCCGGTCACAACTGTCGACTCCGACCGACTCCGACTCCGACGCCGACTCCGACTCCGCAGCCCTGGTTTCACATCATACATTTTGCCACACTTTTATAGAAGTTTATGCTATCTATCTCTTTTCACTCTTTTTGGGCCTTATCTGACCAGCTATTTTCCACTCTCATCCCCCTTATTGCTGATAAATTTCTCCCTGATAAAGTTCACAGCTTTCACACTGTTTTAACCAAGTTATTCTTTTCAGGTTGTTGTCTAAAAAACTACAGTCATCAGTCACAATTCACAGATGTCATCTTTAAAACTAGCATTATTGCTATGGATCTGGAGCTGTTGGAAAGCTCATGGAATGGATGTACACATGGCGGCGTTCAGCCAACCAAGACCGAAATCTCTGGAATCTCTTGGAATAAACACACAGCATTATCACAAAAGTGAAGCTAAGCTGTCAACTTTAGCGAAGCTGGCTGCAGAGTATCCTCATCTGCTGAGCGTGTATTCTATTGGTGATTCAGTGCAAGGACGGCCACTCCTGGTGCTTAAAATCAGCACCGACAAAGAGCAAAGGAAGCTGGAAAAACCCATGTTCAAGTATATCGGAAACATGCATGGAAATGAGGGAGTTGGGCACGAAATTCTGCTCTACCTCACTGGTCACTTGCTTTATAATTATGGGAAGGATAACAGAATTTCGCGGCTGATTAACACTACGGAAATCCATATTATGCCTACGATGAATCCCGACGGTTTTGAACTCGCTCAGCCTGGCGATTGTAATGGATATGATGAACGTTCTGGGAGGACAAATGCCAACGGAGTTGACCTGAACAGAAATTTTCCAGACCAGTTTCGGACAAAGCCACTAACGCCGGAGACCATCATGGCCGATCGTGAGCCAGAAACTCTGGCTGTCATGACGTGGATCATCAACAACCCGTTCGTGCTGTCGGCAAACCTGCACGGCGGCTCCGTGGTGGCCAGCTATCCATACGATGACACGCCACAGCCGAACCCGCGAGGCTGCTGTGTGGCCAGCGACGGGCCCGATACGGCGCTGTTCCGCCGGCTGGCGGCCATCTACGCCCAAGGACATGCGTTCATGCACCGTGGAGAGGACTTTTGTCACATGAATGAGAGGTTTGCTGGTGGGATTACAAATGGCGCCATGTGGTACGACGTGCCGGGTGGAATGCAGGACTTCAACTACGTGTTCAGCAACTGCGTGGAAATCACCGTCGAGTTGTCGTGTTGTAAGATGCCACCAGAGTCCAAACTTCTCACAGAATGGAAGAGCAACAAGAAAGCCCTGTTGGATTATATTGAAGCAGTCCATATGGGCGTCAAGGGCCTCGTATTTGACGAGAATAACAATCCTATCCACGGCGCGTTTGTTGGTGTAGAGGGCATCGACCACAATGTGACGACCACCGAGCGAGGCGAATACTGGCGCCTTCTTCTTCCTGGAGAATATACGCTCTTTGCCAGTGCCGTAGGCTTCCAGGCGATGCGTGCTTCGATCACGGTGAAGGATGGTGAGACATCACGACATGTGTTCCATTTACCTCGCCGCTCGGATTCTTCGGCACCGGACAGCTCGTCTGATCAAGTGGCCGCGGCCATAGCCGGAGGCGCCTTTGTGTCAAAAATCGGTCCGTCGGCGACGCCTCCGCCGCCAACTGTGTCGAGCAGCACCGCCTCGCCACCCACCAAGGAACCGGAACTGGCGCAGACGCTGTCGGCTGAGTTTCTCACGCCGCCGGACTGGCAGCATCACGACTACGCCAGCATGGAGTCGTGGCTGAGGGACCTGGCCACGCGCTACCCTGACATCACTCGGCTGTACTCTGCCGGCGTCAGCGTGCAGAACCGCCAGCTGTGGGTGCTGGAGGTCTCCGACAATCCTGGACGGCACGAGCCGGGTGAGCCAGAATTCAAGTACGTGGCCAATATGCACGGCGATGAAACGGTGGGACGCGAGATGCTGTTGCTGCTGGCCCGCTATCTTTGCGAAACGTATGCCACCAGTAATCAAACGAGGGACATTGTGAACAAGGTACGTGTTCATATTATGCCTTCAATGAATCCTGATGGGTATGAAAACTCGACAGAGAATGGGCCCTTCTCACAATTCGGACGGATGAACGCACATGGCATCGATCTCAACCGCAACTTCCCTGATCGCCTCGGAGTTTTCGCTCAAAATGCAGAGCAGGAGCCCGAAACAGAGGCCGTGATGCGCTGGAGTCGCCAGTACCCGTTTGTGCTTTCCGCTAACTTCCACGGCGGTTCGGTGGTAGCCAACTATCCCTGGGACTCTGACAGCACCGGAACACCCGGCGTGTATGCTGCCAGCCCCGATGACGCCGTCTTCAAGAAGCTAGCCAAGGCTTATAGCTTTGCTCACTTGACAATGCACAAAGGAAAAGGCTGTGGTTGGATTGATGGGGAGGGATTTACAGACGGAATCACCAACGGCAATCATTGGTACATCCTGAATGGAGGTATGCAGGACTGGAACTATGTCAACACGAATGACTTTGATCTGACTCTAGAGATAAGCTGCGTCAAGTTCCCGTTGGCTAATGAGCTGCCTCATTTCTGGAACGAGAACAAGAATGCGTTGTTAACATTCATTGAGCAAGCGTTGATTGGGGTATCAGGCTTCGTGAAAGACACTAATAACAACGCATTGTCGAACGTCACCGTGTCTGTGGAGGGCATCACCAAAGACGTAGTAACGGCGAAGGACGGAGACTACTGGCGACTTCTGGTGCCTGGCCAACACACGCTCATTTTCCACGCACCAGGGTACCGGACGGAGCGAAGGCAGGTGACCGTGCCCGATCTCGAGTCTCAGCAGGTGAACATCACTCTGGCAGAGCAGGACGTTGTGCATTGGTCAACCGAGGATGACGTCATACACCCGAAAAATCAAACTCAGTCTTCCGTAGCTGGATCACCGGAAGAAGGTGAGCAAATATGAACAATCGGCCGTTTGTACTGTCGCCAACCGCTGGAGCATTAGCTGCTTTGTTTTTACCGTGTTTATCCTGGAAAATTAGAAGCGGCTTGTGCTTCCTTATTTTGATGTTTCATTCTTTGTCTACCATGCTCCATTTAAGATGTATCGACCTGCAACTCTGTGATTAGCCTGCCTTGCTAGTGACTGGTGGGCGGGGAAATCACTGCGTTTTATTTACGTTGTGTATTTGTTGTTTGCTTTGTTAAGTGTACTCAGACCATGTTGTTTTTTATGCTATTCCACCCGTCTGTAATTAGTTCACTTTGGAAACTGGCGCTTTCTTGCGGTTCATTGCTTCACATGATGTATTTCATACCCGTACCATGCCGTTACATCTGGTTCGTCTCGTTTTAGGATTGCTATAGCGATTTGATTACCAGGAACAGCAATACTCGTTATATCAAACAACATGCGCACGTGTGACGTACATATGATGTGTCACCGGCTATCCGAGCAGTAAGTGTGTACATCCACTCGTATACTCTAAAGAGCTAATAGGTGATTGCTCGGTAATTGCTTTTCGCATGGTTTAGTGCACTCGGAGCAGTCCGTATGCATAGCAATTCTGCTCCGGCTCCTTATACAGTTACAGTCCTGCTCTTTGAATCGCTAGCTCAGTCCAGTCATCTCAGGCTCCTCCTTGCTGTTAGCTTCCTTTTGTGTGAGAGGTACCTACTGGCATAAGTCTAAGTAATTATACAGGTGCATGTTCGTGATTCACTCACCTGCTGAGACGTCCAATTTGCTCATTTTTTCTCCTGTGGTAGCCCCTGGTATACTGATGCATCTACATAGTTTGGTTGACGCTGGATTTGGAAGCGCTGTCTGGCCTTTTCAATGATCTCTCCTCTATTCTAGCTTTCCTGGGGCACGGGCATGATACTATTTTCCCTTTGAGAGGCAGCTCAAGGCCCAGTGTGTGTTGGTGGCGTCTTCCTCCACCGTGTCATCGTCGCTGAAACTCGCTATCGAGTTCGATGCCTGGCTGAACTCGCTTCCAGACAGGGTCTTCCACCCGCTGTTCATTGGTCGGAACCGACTGTGGTTCTCTTAGTAGGTACTTTTGAACTATGGCCCAACTTAGGTTCTGATGAGGGTTGGGTCTGCTTTTTTCAGTAGGTACGGCTCTCGCGAGATTAAGCGGTAGGTTTTGCACTTTTAGATTTCCGGCTATATCTCAGAAACTAATCGATCTACGATGAAGCCATGCCCGGCTTGTGAACCAACAAGTCGATCGCATCTTCAACACTTAAAAGCTTAAGACGACGAAGATATAGCCTGAAGTACACTAAATTTTATAGGTGCAAAACCTACCTCTAAAACCCGCGAGACCTGTAGATACTATATAGTTTCCTTTATGTTTTCCTACTCTGCTACGTCTTGCCAGTTGCCATAGCCCGCATGGTAGCGCATATTGAATCCTGGCAACTAACTAGGAGTGGATGTCGGACTGCAGACCTCATGCTTCATTCAGTCGTATGCTTGGGTACATGCTTAGGAATCCAGTACAACACTGAAGTTCAAAACGTTCAGATCAATGGCAGCGTCTGTTGCTAGGTACTTGGGACAATTCAGGCACAACATTCCTAATGTCGTATCTGAGAGGCGTAATTTGCATATCTTGGTTACATGTGGATAACTCATTATCGATTTCAATATAAATTGTCCTAACATGACTATGCCTGTGTCTCTGTGCTCGGGCATAGCGCTTTAGATACTCTGTAGGAAAGGTGTGTTTCATTGAGGACAGTAGTGCCGCTCGCTTGACTTTGGCAGGCGACACTCTGTTGTTTTATCGATATTTGACTGTCTAAGGCCAGCTTCTGTGTGTTGTTATTGTGTATTGTTGCGACTTTTAACTCTTGAGTGAGCTCTGGGTTTTCCTGACGTAATCGATCCGGTGCGTGGTCCTTAGTGCCGTCTTCATTTGAGGTTTGATTCTAGGTAATGCTCGGCGGCTGGATGGTTCGACTTAGGGTCGTTGCCAACATTATCCTTGCCCTGACCCAAAATGGCCTTTACTGGTGTTTCCAAAGGGCGGCTAGTATGCCATGGTCGGCGTCCATCGAAAGTGCTCGAGGAGCAATCGGATATAGGTATAGCTGTACACCGCTTAGTGGTTCTAAATCATCTTTTCGTGTCAGTCCTAATAGCAATTCGTTTCCTATGTGTTTTATAGAAATGTGTATCAGTTCATTTGGTTGGCATAGAAATGCTCATGATGAGATTTGTTGCTTTGTTCGACATGTACGTCCCGTGGCGGGTACTTTAGGTATACCTACAGCTGTGGTCAATCACACGTCTTGTTCGTAGATATACGTGAGTAGGAGCGCGTTTTTTGTTGCTCATCATTCGTGTGGTATGTTTAGCATAACATTGTTTCAAGGTGGCAGGTTGTGCTTTTAACTCGGGAAGGTCTGTGACCGTCATGCTTTTTAGAGTGATAAAACGTCAGAACCGATTCGATATATGACAGGCTGTACAACTGAAGAACATGGCACAGTAGAAATAGAGCTGTAGAAATAGTGGGCTGTGGTGATTGGATTTCATCTCGTAGTGCACGCGCATTGTTATGTCCTGTAAAATACACCACCGGCGGGAGCCGGCTACTTTGTGTGACATACTTTTGTTTACCAGTTAGCATGGGCGTCGAAAGCGGGTGGGGGCAGTAGCGGCGGAACACCTTCAATTAACCCGCGCCCCACTGGGGTCTGCGTATAACACGCCCTACTGGGGGGGGGGGGCATTCATAGCCCCCCCTCCTAACTCCGAAACTACTGGGCCGATCGTCAAAATTCAAACGGCGTCTGATAGCCCCGGAAAAACTGTCGAACGAAACCTAATTTCATTGACCTCGAGGTCACCGATGACGTCACAGGTCAGGTCAAAGTAAAAATTATTAGCATTTTGGCTTCTTCACGTTTTGGGCTCTGGCCGCCGTCTTACAAGTCAGATCAGGCTCATTTTTGGTTCAAACACTCGTGAGCAGATGCTCTAGATACTCTGAGGGTACCAAACCTGTACTTTGATTTTCAGGTCAAGGTCAGGTCATCACAGGTCACGAAAATATTATATCATCCGTCGGTCACGTGACATATGTTTTATGGTCCATTTAGGCCAAACATTTCGAATTTGATGTCGTCTGTGTCATTCGAGGTCATTTTGAGTCAAATTTAGCTTAGTTCAGGTCACTTTCAGGTCAAAAAAGGTCAAATTTTGAAGTTAAAATTTTTCAACAAAAAAGGTGTCTATTGGATGCAGTTTTGAGCTCAGGAACACGATGGTGCTATTTATATTGGCGTACGATGTCAAATTCGTGCTGAAAAATTGATTTGAAAAATTGATAATTGTTAATTTTTTGCAATAATGCGTATAACTTGGCCATTTTTGAAGATATTTAGCTAAAACTTGCTAGAGTTAGTCATAGTAATGCGTTCTATCACATATATTCCGGTTTTTTCGAAAAGTCAAAAAATGTTTGAAAAAAAATGTAAAAATATAAATTTTGAGTTTTATTATACAAAATTTTCGAAATTTTCCAAATTTCGAAAATCCGAGATAGCAATTTGATAGCGCAGTCTATTCTGAGCCCTCTCATGCAAAGAAATTGGATCTAGCTTAAAAACTGAGCTCTTGGGAGCGATTGCCGTGGTTCAATGTTTTGCGTCGAAATCGGCCGAACATGACGTCACTCTGACGTCATTTCCGGCCGACCTATGGTAGCTACGAAGTTCAAATTTTGACACAAGGTGTCAAATTGATGCAGCCGAAGGTACTGAAAGTTTGGCGTCGATACGTCAAGCGGTTTGGAAGTTATTGCAGAAAAACGGGAGGGGGGGCTATAAATAGCCCCCCCCCAGTGGGGCGCGGGTTAACGGGGGACACTGCTGACTTTTGGTCCCATTCTTTCCATGCAACGCCCATAGGGCTAATGTTAAAATGCCAAAATCAAAGGGGGGCACGGTGCCCCGGTGCCCTCCCCGTTCCGCCGCCTATGGGTGGGGGGGGGGGGGGACGCGTCCCTCCCAGTCGAGGGATCTGGGGGGACGTCCCCTCCAAAAAATTACTCAAGAATGTTTTTTAAAAAAGTTGCTATTTGCAATGGTTATTCACAATAGAGCTAGGTAAAAAGTAATATAGCTTCTTTAAAAGAACGCTGAATGCTGGCCACGTTCGACCGTACACAAATAAGACCTTACTCTTAGGTACCTACATACCTACTTCATCAGCTTATGAAATTCGGACTGGTCAGAGACCGGGCCACTGCCCCCTCGGCAGGGCATATTTTAAGGCCCTTACTGCGTCCCATTCTGGGACGCAGCCCCCGCGGCCGCGCCTTGGGACGTAGCCCCTGCTGATTTGACCCACTGCCTCCCTGCCCTGTGCCCTGTCCGGTTCCCTGACCTGTACCCTTTCCTCTAAAATGTCCTGTGTCATGCCCTGTAACCTGCCGTGCCCTTCTTTCTTCCCTTCTCATTGCCCTTCTCTGTTCCTTGCCCTGTGCCCTTAGTGGTAGCACGTGCCCTCTGCTCAATTTTGGGACGCAGTAAAAAATTTGTTTAAATAGGTATGCCCTGCCCCACGGTGGCGCCGCCCTTGCAGTCTAATAGTTCTGTATGGCTGTAAGGGTGGCGATCGATCAGTGTTGTCTGTTGTCCCTGATGATGTCCCTGATGATGATCAGTGTTACTGTTGTCCCATGCAGGATTCTTACAGATATTTACCCCGCGTTCGATGTCTCTCGGACGACGAAGATTCTACGTCGTCCGGCCAATCCCATCCAAGGTCAGCGGGGGCTCGGCTGCGGTTGTGGAACGTGATTGGCCAGACGGCGTAGAATCTTCGCCGTCCGGGAGACATCGAACGCGGGGTTCTAGTCACCGTCATAGATATAAAGACTAGATAGGGCACCCCCATGTCGGGAGCGACTCGCGAATACGTAGCAGCGGCCGCCATATTGGTGAGGGCGAGAATCTGCGGCGCTGTGCGAACACTTTGGGAGGAGGGGGGTGTTTGGGACAGATTTTGTGGTATTTTTCGACCGAAAAGTGTTTATCTTTTTTACCTATGGCATTCTTTGGAATGAGTAGATTGTGAAACAAGGGCAGAAACATGTGTATTTTTTGTAATGTAATTACATCAGCCCTAGACATATAGCCCTGAAGACGCTGATAAAGGATATGCGGCACCGAAGGTAGATGCAATTGGCATGCTAATTTAAGATTAAATTCGTTTCCCATTATGGCTACCATACTTTATATCTATGTATGCAGTATGCAATGGACAGTGATCGACAATAAGTGCAATTTTAGCTCTCACCCGTTCGTAGTTTGTCAGCGTCTTACGAGTAGGGGAAGCCAGGGTGAACGGAGTGAACTCCAGCCGTTCGCCCCTCGACGGAGCAAGAACGGAAAAAATAGGTATGCTGTCCGCGATGTGAGTAAACCAGTGATACCAAATTTCAGGGTACTAGGTCAACAGGTGAACTCGGAGGTCAGGTCAAACACTGGAAATCGAACCAGTAAAGTCACTGGAGTTTGAGATCTTTCGCTATAAAATCGACCAAAACGCGTGAACTGTCGGCGAAATGGGTTACATCATTCCCAATCAACCTCATCTCGAAATCTAGCGAACCGGGTCACATAAGGTCATACAAGGTCAGCGACCTTAGATGACCTCGGATGGCCTTGACACATGGCGGGTCATGTGAAGTGTATTTATGGGCGCCGATCTCGAATCCCGTGTCAATCTTACTTTAAAAAATGATTTGCGGGCACAAATCCGCAAACATAATTAAGGATTACGAATAAAATGAGCAACATGCTCCGAAAACTGCCCATATGAAGCGCAGCCTTGACCTCGAGGCAAATGCACGTTATCTAGACATCAACACTAAAAAAAACGCATGTAAAATGCATAAACATGCACTAGAAGGCAAGGAAATTCACCCGGATGCGGCAAATCGCAAAATCCGCTTATTTTAGCCGAACATGACCTGACCCGAGCTCCGATGACCCATTCCTCACTTTGAATCAATCCGCGCCCCCTACAGGCACCGACATCGCCCTTGCAGACAGCACCGACGATAGTCGCACAGGCACGTGGCGAGCTAGTGTAACTGTAGCCGCGCCTTCAGCCACGAACACCAGTTTGTGCCGGATCAGCCAGCCACGGAGCAGAGACGGCCGGCAACGAATCGGCAATTAACAGTGCTACATATCGACACGGTCACAAGAGGCGAGGCGTTAACCCAGCGCCCACTGCATTGGTCGCCAGTGGACCCACTCAGTCACTAAGCAATCATCGACAAAATACGTCTTTTATCGGCCAGACATTGATCTGTTCATTAATATGAAGTGTCCATCCAAATCCACGCTATCCGCCACACAGCAGCTATCGACGGTAGATACCCACTCCAGCGGCAGCTGGCCGCGACTCACTGACACTGGCTAGAGACAGCTGACCGCTGAAATCACCAACACTTTGGCAGGGTATGAGCGGGTCTCAGTCAGATCCCAGGCATGTAACCCGTCCCCACCTTAGCTCATCTGGCAGAGATGATGAAGAGGTGGTAAAGCTGTGTCATGTCGTCCGGCTGGATGTCGCTCACCAGGGCCTCCTGACAGGTGCTACAGCTGACAGAGTCGAGCGCCTTCTTCACCACGAACCCTGCGATGTAGGTGGCGATGTTGCCCACCAGACGACAGCCCAGGCTGGAAGTCGTGCTCCGTGATGATGTGGAGTGCCGTGGCACCGTTGTCTGAGGTGGTGGAGGCCGAGGTAGTAAGGCTGGCTCCCCGTCCGCTGGTCGTGTGACCGACTGCCAGGATGCTGGTCGGGTCGAGGGCTGCCACTTTCCCTGTGCTGCCGGGCCGGACGCCGCAGCGGTGGAGCAGGTGCCGGAATATCCCGCAGAACTGTGCGGCACTGGGGTTGTTCCAGCCACCTGGAAGGTTCGATTAGTATCAATAAAATATGGCTAATAGTGTTTAGTGTTAACATACGCCAGGCACAAGTGTTGTATTTGTTGTTAACACATTGTTGACACACACGCACACGCACACACACACGCACACACACACACACATGTTGGCAATGGTAAAGCAGTCTCCGGGCATTTGGTAATAATTTTTTGCACTTATTCTGGTTTTAGTGACTGATGGGCCTTTACCCACGCATGACTGGAGGGTGGGGCTCTACAGAGCCTCTCTCCTGTTTTCTGCAATAAAATATTTACATTTATATAATCTATATTATGATTTATAAGATGTCTGTACGTGTGTCATGCCTTATGTGTCTTATTGCGCCTGAAAGGCGCCGCGTATCGGCGTGAAATTTGGCATGCCGAATCGGTGGGTTGATGTCACCTCTGTATTAAAATTTGGGACGGATTGGCCCAGGGGTGCGCCGTCAGCACGCGCTCGCGTGCGCCATAGGGTTAACACGGGAAACGGTCAAATCGAAGATCGGGCGAAAACCGGCCTGCGGCGCCCACTTCCCGGGCCCAAAACTCGGCGACAAATTGCCGTAGCGAGGTGGGGTTGCCACCACTGGATAGAGGAGAGATGGACCTATCGTACTGATGTGGTTTCATAGTATAGCACGCGTCACGTGCAAGACAGCACCCCCAGTTGCGAAAAAATGACCGATTTCGTGCATTGTGGGAAGAAAACCGATGCCGCTGGAAAACGGCTTGACGGAATGAAATCGGTGTTGTATCATTTTGCAGAAAAATGTACGTGTAATAATAGGAAAGCAAATAAAAAGTGACGATCCGTACCACTTCTTTAATAATGAAAAATTAATTTGAAAATTTGATTTGCACGGAGCGCGATGTCCTTTACAACACCAAAACGCATTGAAAACGATGATCAATCGTTATGAAACCTACATATTCGGAAAGAGCATTCTTTTCTTACCAATATTCACCCAAAATATTATCGAAAAGTCGATAAATTTTTGTGAAAATGACTCAAGCATGCGACCGTGTTTTGATAACGTTACAGGTATTTTTCGACAAAATCCTATCGATGGCTTATGGCCGTCAGGTCATTCCACTTTTCACAATAGCTATCAAAGCATGGGCTGCAATGCACCGCCCGCCCAGCGGAAACCAAAATACTTGAAATAAGCGCCTACCATTAAACAGCACATTATTGTACTGGGAATAACTCAGCTACAACTGGGCCGATTGCGCTGAAACTTGGACTGTGGGTGGAGGGGGCACTAACCTGCAGCGATGCATGGTCATGTGTGACAGGTAGGGTGGATCGATTGCACGTGCGCACGTGACTGGTCCGCTTATACATCTCAAGAACGGCTGGGCCGATTTCGTTCAAATTTTGTACACTGTTGGGGACAAAGGGTGGCTGGCACAAGTCATCTGGAGTCTCAGTTCGCGCGTGCGCACGTGCAGTTGGCCGCTTTTATATCTCAAGAACGGCTGGGCCGATTGCGCTCAAATTTGGTACGTTACTTTAATCGAGTATGAGAAGGGTAAGTATGTGTAGGTTATTAGTAAGGTAGGGTATGGGTAGGTTAGGGTAGGGTAGGGTGGGTTTGAGTTCAATAAAGGCAAACCATGAGAAAGGCTCTAACAACCCGCAACCAGCACCAGCATAACATGCCGTTTAAACAAATATCCAACTCCGACAAAATAAGACAAATAAAAATCATAAGTTCCCACACCCAAACTAATGCCCCCTCAAACGCATCTATCAAATCGCACAGTTATAGCGCAAAATATGCCATCTAGTGAAAAAATAAAATATATATTTATTGCAATATTTCTAAACCACTAGACGTGTCAATACGAAACTTGCAGTACCTTCGGCTGCATCAATCTGAAACATTTTATAGAAATAAAAATTGTGTAGCTACCATAGGTCGGGCGGAAATGACGTCAGAGTGATCAATGAAGTCATATTCTGCCAATTTTGATGCAATAAATTGAACTACAGCAATCGCTCTCGGTGACAGATAACCTGTAACAATATAAAAAATCAAGAGTCTGTAGCTTTTACTTGCCAATGCAGGGTGATCTCTTGACTCTTGAGCCTCATCCCTGGTTTGTCAGCAATCAAATCCTGCACATCTATTTGGCATCTTGAGAGACTGAGAGGCAAATTTCAATTTCAAAAGATACTAGTCTTTAAAGCTGAAACATATTAACAGTTAGTCAGATCAAAACAAGGCCTGTAGCATACAAGTGTAGGATACTGGATTTGCACACAGTACACACTACAAAATACACATAGCAAACAGTGAGATTACAGTCATGGAAAAGCATCAGGTTTTTAAAATAATAGTTTACACAGACTTAAATACAAGAATTTAAATGAGCTTCAAATAAAATGAGAAGTGGAGTGAAGTACCTAACAAATAAGGGTATCCATAAATCCGGTGCCACCGTCGGCACATATAAGGTTGGTAGGTTGTAGCTGGGTAGGTTGTAGGTATGGAGGTTGTATGTAGGTTGAGGTTTGTAGGTTGTAGGTTAGTTAGGTTAGTAGGTAAGGTTTGGTCAAGTAAGATTATGATTTTTATCTTCCTTGGACTTCATATTTACTTGTTAGCACTTAGCATTGATGGTAACGCCAGATTTACTAATACCCTATTTACTGATACTGATAACAGGTGAGCCAAAAGAGCATGAAGTGTAGTTTAAGCTTTACAATGTGAAAACTAATTAGGTAATGACAATCTGAGTTTAGGTGCTCCAACTAACGCACATTTTTACGTCACCCCCGTGCTGTTCATTATTGGGATCAAATGTGCGACACAGTTCACTGGTGCAGATATCACGACGTCTGGCATTTTCACTATCTATCAGCTCTGGTTGAGGGTGAGCGTGGTATGCCACTGCACTCTGAACCCAGAGCGGATAAGAGCCCCCGAGGCATCTGGCATAGTGCATGGATTTTTCGTTTGGCACTGAACTACTATTTAATACTGATGACATTAAGTAAAGTACTTATTTAAAACCTATAATCATAAAACCTTCTTACTTCATAAATATTGTCCATTGAAGGCAACAGTAGAAAGTGAGCAGGCAAAGCAAGTGTAGGTAATGAGCCTGCTTTCCGCTGCCAATGTTCTGGTACCTATCTAGGTAAGCTTTCTTTGTGAAAAATCATATGACTGATGCTCTATCCATGCAAGAATAATTAAAGGATTGTGGTGTGCACAAAAAAAAACATGGGAACTGAATTAAATCTAAAACAGGCATGCCAAGCAAATCTACCTTTGGTGCCGCCTTGGTGCCGCCTATTCTTCATCAGCGTCAACAGTGCAACATGTCTAAGGCTAACGTAGCCAAATTACAATAGATAAGCATATTTCAGCACTTGTTCCACAATCTACACATTCCAAAGAATGCCGTGAGCAAAAAATATTAGCATTTTTCGGCCGAAAAATACCACAAAATCAGTCTCAAATACCCCCCTCCTCCCGTAGTGTTTACACAGCGCCGCAGATACCGCGCCCTCACAAACATGGCGGCCAGTCGCACGCACTAAAACACTGCCAATGTCCCATCTAGTCTTTTATATCTATGGTCACCGTGCTTACAGACGAGGGATAATTTTTTCAGTACCTAAATTTCAGTTATTTTGCACTATCATAAGTTCAGTTTTTCGCAGGCAATTCCTGTCAAACACAGGCATATCCGGTCATTCCGCACTATTTTAGTTAGTATAGAGGCGATGCCAGATCTGGCATAATAAATGGGTGTGTGGTAGCTCATTTTGCACTAAATCCGGCATATGAGCACTATTCATGATATCACTGCCGAGCACGAGCTACTGCTATGATCACAGTATTCTTGAGCTTTTTTATGTTGTACGTAAGTTGGACATCAAAGTATGATCCTCCATTCAGCGTATTACTTCCACGATGAAAACGGAATTGGAGCAAGTTTTGTTGCATAGGTCCTGCCCTCTACGCAATACACCACGCCCGGTGCTGTCCCCTAACGACTAATAGGCATGCTGGGTATATGTACCTATATTAGGTAAATTTGTGGACAAAAATGCGCATCGCTTAGGTTCGTGGGACAAAATCATGTACGCAAATGTACGGTACACGGTCTGTCTTTATCTGGCTCACGATGCAGCGTGACCACTCTGCACTCATGCTCCTCAGCAAAGTACCACCCCCTCGAAATGAGAGCTGGCTAGGCGTTAGGCCGCTGAACGACGAAACGCTGCTGCGAAATGCTACAATCAAGATCCATCTAGTTGATGTGCGTCAATAACAGTCAGACACGTCCCTTCCACGACACGTACGGAAGGGACGTCGAGCGCTTCCTACTAAGCATGGGAAAATGCCATCGCACATTTAGATTAAGCATTTGCTACTGCAATGCTGTACCTACATGCCCATAGCGCCGTTAGATAACCTGACAGAATAAAGACAGCAGCACTGGCGGACCAGTACGCTTGGGCGGACGGTAGGCTCAGTTCACTCTTAGACAAGAAAAGGCAGGATGATCGGCACACGCTGAGGCCGTACGTAAATCAATCTATCCAAATTCCTTGCCAAATCCGTCCAAGAAGCGCGCCTTGCGTCCTATCGGTCCTCTCAAAACGCATGCGCCGAAACAGACGCTAATCGACCTGGCATCCTCGCGGAAATCGTCATCACTCCATGCTAAGAACCTCGCTCAGTTCACTCTTGGACAAGAAAAGGCAGGATGATCGGCACACGTTGAGGCCGTACGTAAATCAATCTATCCAAATTCCTTGCCAAATCCGTCCAAGAAGCGCGCCTTGCGTCCTATCGGTCCTCTCAAAACGCATGCGCCGAAACAGACGCTAATCGACCTGGCAACAAACAATCTGTAGCTAGTACAGACTAGTATTGTAGTTTATTTCTCCATAATATACTAAAATCATTCTAGATTTAGTAGGGATGCCTAAACATCTACCAAAAATAGTGCGAAATGACTACCATTAGGTGCTATTCAAACTAAAAGTACTGCGAATTAGACTGAAAGCAGTGCTAAAGCCCCTTAAATAGGTGTTATAACTGGTTAGGTGCTAAATGACCCTGTTATACCTCAAATTAACTGGAAATGCCTAGTTTTGCCGAAAATACCACAAAATGACCGGTTTTTAGTGCTGAGAAAATTACCATCCCTTACAGACAGGTCCCTCCTTGGTGATAGGGACTAACCAAAGATGACGTTTGTATAATTGCATGCAGATTGATATCAATCTCGTACATGCAGATTCCGGACCCTTTCAAATCGCCTCAAAATCGGCATGTAGACCAAACAGGACACGCTGATCACGAATCCGAAGTCCGTTCCGCGGCACATATGAAACTTTTCCCGTAATTGACGAATTACGGATCTGCATGCAGATTCCGGACCCTTTCAAATCGCCTCAAAATCGGCATGTAGACCAAACAGGACACGATGATCACGAATCCGAAGTCCGTTCCGCGGCACATATGAAACTTTTCCCGTAATTGACGAATTACGGATCTGCATGCAGATTCCGGACCCTTTCAAATCGCCTCAAAATCGGCATGTAGACCAAACAGGACACGCTGATCACGAATCCGAAGTCCGTTCCGCGGCACATATGAAACTTTTCCCGTAATTGACGAATTACGGATCTGCATGCAGATTCCGGACCCTTTCAAATCGCCTCAAAATCGGCATGTAGAACAAACAGGACAGGCTGATCACGAATCCGAAGTCCGTTCCGCGGCACATATGAAACTTTTCCCGTAATTGACGAATTACGGATCTGCACGCAGATTCCGGACCCTTTCAAATCGCCTCAAAATCGGCATGTAGACCAAACAGGACACGCTGATCACGAATCCGAAGTCCGTTCCGCGGCACATATGAAACTTTTCCCGTAATTGACGAATTACGGATCTGCATGCAGATTCCGGACCCTTTCAAATCGCCTCAAAATTGGCATGTAGACCAAACAGGACACGCTGATCACGAATCCGAAGTCCGTTCCGCGGCACATATGAAACTTTTCCCGTAATTGACGAATTACGGATCTGCATGCAGATTCCGGACCCTTTCAAATCGCCTCAAAATCGGCATGTAGACCAAACAGGACACGATGATCACGAATCCGAAGTCCGTTCCGCGGCACATATGAAACTTTTCCCGTAATTGACGAATTACGGATCTGCATGCAGATTCCGGACCCTTTCAAATCGCCTCAAAATCGGCATGTAGACCAAACAGGACACGCTGATCACGAATCCGAAGTCCGTTCCGCGGCACATATGAAACTTTTCCCGTAATTGACGAATTACGGATCTGCATGCAGATTCCGGACCCTTTCAAATCGCCTCAAAATCGGCATGTAGAACAAACAGGACACGCTGATCACGAATCCGAAGTCCGTTCCGCGGCACATATGAAACTTTTCCCGTAATTGACGAATTACGGATCTGCATGCAGATTCCGGACCCTTTCAAATCGCCTCCAAATCGGCATGTAGACCAAACAGGACACGCTGATCACGAATCCGAAGTCCGTTCCGCGGCACATATGAAACTTTTCCCGTAATTGACGAATAATTCGTCAATTACGGGAAAAGTTTCATATGTGCCGCGGAACGGACTTCGGATTCGTGATCATCGTGTCCTGTTTGGTCTACATGCCGATTTGGAGGCGATTTGAAAGGGTCCGGAATCTGCATGCAGATCCGTAATTCGTCAATTACGGGAAAAGTTTCATATGTGCCGCGGAACGGACTTCGGATTCGTGATCAGCCTGTCCTGTTTGGTCTACATGCCGATTTTGAGGCGATTTGAAAGGGTCCGGAATCTGCATGCAGATCCGTAATTCGTCAATTACGGGAAAAGTTTCATATGTGCCGCGGAACGGACTTCGGATTCGTGATCAGCGTGTCCTGTTTGGTCTACATGCCGATTTTGAGGCGATTTGAAAGGGTCCGGAATCTGCATGCAGATCCGTAATTCGTCAATTACGGGAAAAGTTTCATATGTGCCTCGGAACAGACTTCGGATTCGTGATCAGCCTGTCCTGTTTGGTCTACATGCCAATTTTGAGGCGATTTGAAAAGGTCCGGAATCTGCATGCAGATCCGTAATTCGTCAATTACGGGAAAAGTTTCATATGTGCCGCGGAACGGACTTCGGATTCGTGATCAGCGTGTCCTGTTTGGTCTACATGCCGATTTTGAGGCGATTTGAAAGGGTCCGGAATCTGCATGCAGATCCGTAATTCGTCAATTACGGGAAAAGTTTCATATGTGCCGCGGAACGGACTTCGGATTCGTGATCAGCCTGTCCTGTTTGGTCTACATGCCAATTTTGAGGCGATTTGAAAGGGTCCGGAATCTGCATGCAGATCCGTAATTCGTCAATTACGGGAAAAGTTTCTTATGTGCCTCGGAACGGACTTCGGATTCGTGATCAGCGTGTCCTGTTTGGTCTACATGCCGATTTTGAGGCGATTTGAAAGGGTCCGGAATCTGCATGCAGATCCGTAATTCGTCAATTACGGGAAAAGTTTCATATGTGCCGCGGAACGGACTTCGGATTCGTGATCAGCGTGTCCTGTTTGGTCTACATGCCAATTTTGAGGCGATTTGAAAGGGTCCGGAATCTGCATGCAGATCCGTAATTCGTCAATTACGGGAAAAGTTTCATATGTGCCGCGGAACGGACTTCGGATTCGTGATCAGCCTGTCCTGTTTGGTCTACATGCCAATTTTGAGGCGATTTGAAAGGGTCCGGAATCTGCATGCAGATCCGTAATTCGTCAATTACGGGAAAAGTTTCATATGTGCCGCGGAACGGACTTCGGATTCGTGATCAGCGTGTCCTGTTTGGTCTACATGCCGATTTTGAGGCGATTTGAAAGGGTCCGGAATCTGCATGCAGATCCGTAATTCGTCAATTACGGGAAAAGTTTCATATGTGCCGCGGAACGGACTTCGGATTCGTGATCAGCCTGTCCTGTTTGGTCTACATGCCAATTTTGAGGCGATTTGAAAGGGTCCGGAATCTGCATGCAGATCCGTAATTCGTCAATTACGGGAAAAGTTTCTTATGTGCCTCGGAACGGACTTCGGATTCGTGATCAGCGTGTCCTGTTTGGTCTACATGCCGATTTTGAGGCGATTTGAAAGGGTCCGGAATCTGCATGCAGATCCGTAATTCGTCAATTACGGGAAAAGTTTCATATGTGCCGCGGAACGGACTTCGGATTCGTGATCAGCGTGTCCTGTTTGGTCTACATGCCAATTTTGAGGCGATTTGAAAGGGTCCGGAATCTGCATGCAGATCCGTAATTCGTCAATTACGGGAAAAGTTTCATATGTGCCGCGGAACGGACTTCGGATTCGTGATCAGCCTGTCCTGTTTGGTCTACATGCCAATTTTGAGGCGATTTGAAAGGGTCCGGAATCTGCATGCAGATCCGTAATTCGTCAATTACGGGAAAAGTTTCATATGTGCCGCGGAACGGACTTCGGATTCGTGATCAGCGTGTCCTGTTTGGTCTACATGCCGATTTTGAGGCGATTTGAAAGGGTCCGGAATCTGCATGCAGATCCGTAATTCGTCAATTACGGGAAAAGTTTCATATGTGCCTCGGAACGGACCTCGGATTCGTGATCAGCGTGTCCTGTTTGGTCTACATGCCAATTTTGAGGCGATTTGAAAGGGTCCGGAATCTGCATGCAGATCCGTAATTCGTCAATTACGGGAAAAGTTTCATATGTGCCGCGGAACGGACTTCGGATTCGTGATCATCGTGTCCTGTTTGGTCTACATGCCGATTTTTAGGCGATTTGAAAGGGTCCGGAATCTGCATGCCGATCCGTAATTCGTCAATTACGGGAAAAGTTTCATATGTGCCTCGGAACAGACTTAGGATTCGTGATCAGCCTGTCCTGTTTGGTCTACATGCCAATTTTGAGGCGATTTGAGAGGGTCCGGAATCTGCATGCAGATCCGTAATTCGTCAATTACGGGAAAAGTTTCATATGTGCCGCGGAACGGACTTCGGATTCGTGATCAGCGTGTCCTGTTTGGTCTACATGCCGATTTTGAGGCGATTTGAAAGGGTCCGGAATCTGCATGCAGATCCGTAATTCGTCAATTACGGGAAAAGTTTCATATGTGCCGCGGAACGGACTTCGGATTCGTGATCAGCCTGTCCTGTTTGGTCTACATGCCAGTTTTGAGGCGTTTTGAAAGGGTCCGGAATCTGCATGCAGATCCGTAATTCGTCAATTACGGGAAAAGTTTCATATGTGCCGCGGAACGGACTTCGGATTCGTGATCAGCCTGTCCTGTTTGGTCTACATGCCAATTTTGAGGCGATTTGAAAGGGTCCGGAATCTGCATGTACGAGATTGATATCAATCTGCATGCAATTATACGAACGTCCAAAGATGGCGTCAGTTTTGACAAGGCGTCACAAATGCCTTCCTTGATGCAAGTAAACGACTCCAGCAGTTCAGTGAGGTGATTGGGCGGTGAGGGCTTGGGTTGGCTTGTTGTCTATGTAGGTATTGTATTTATACAATACGTAGATATATACACAGTGTAGGGGAAGGAGGGTGAATTGCGCCACCTTAAGGAAAAACGCTAATTGCAAGAAAACCGCTGGAGATATAAGCATGCTTTGGTAACCATTTCAAAGAGGAGCTCATTGACTACGATTTAAGAGCCTCCCGATCAATTAAGAATGTTTCGTTTGCTTCTGACAGCTGCTTTTTCAGAAACATGCAAAAGGGCGCATTTGCCAACAACTGCTGCAAATTGCGCCAGGGGGATGGCGCAATTAGAACCCAATTGCGCCCTATGCTTTAACATGGCTAAGTGAATGAGACGGAATGCATACACCCCGGCAGTCTAATGTCATTGCGGCTTACTTACGTTTATAATGTTATTCAGGCTAGATGAATAATAAATGTAGGTATAAATCGCGATGTTTTTTGCCCAGGTAGATAACTTTACATGTGTCCGTACGCTTGTAAAAGTGCAACGAAAACGTTTACTGTAACCGACTAGATATATGTGAACGTATGCGCCTATACAGTTAACTTTTCAATCGGTTCTTTCAAAATTAATAGTTTTTATCGTTTTGACAACTTAATGACATCAGTTTTTACTTTTTTATCATAGCTGTCACTTCTCACGCCTGAGTCCATGTTGAAAATGTCGTATTTTGTCAATTACACCACAAGTCGTGGCCTAAATGGCAGCTGCATTATAAGTTTGACGAGAGAAATAATTTGCGGACTAACGACAGCGGGCTGCTCCCTTGCCTGACATTAAACTCCTTCTTTATTGCAATCAGTTAATGATACATTCATACTGTCGTGATACAATGGCTACACCATTATTCTATTTGCGCCCCCCTGGCGCAATTGCCATGGGCGCAATTAAAATTGAGGCACTTTTTAATAAAAGCATAGAAGTTATCATAAAGATGTTGCAGGAAGTTTACGGTTTCAGTGATATACAATGAAAAAGGGGTTTTTCTTTCTAAATATCACTCTGAAAATCACACAAATATCGTAAATTTTTATAGCCAACGATTCAAAATACTGCAAAAAAGTTAAGAAAACGCCATAACATCTTTGATGGCGTAATGAGCCTTGCTGATTGGCTTCGTCGGAGTGTTTGGGCCATAAAATGAACAATCCAGTGGTGAAAATAATGTTTTCGAACACAAAATTCTAAACATGCCATTGAATCCGTGGGAATGTTGGTGGGCGCAATTGGTTAGGAGGGCGCAATACACCCACTTTCCCCTATTTATATACACTGCGGTAGCGTCGTGCTGGTAGGTCATGTTGGTTGCAAGTTGGTTGCTTTTAAAAAATGTAATTGTTCATTGTCATATGAATTACCTACACAGAAACATAGTACCTTGGTGATCAACGCTTTTGTCCATTGAATGCCTTTCTTTTATTGCCAATTCCTCCATATTTTGAAAGCTGAACTTGAAGTAGTAACTCAAACTGCTTGATGCCTCGGTTGGTGGGTAGGTACCAAACCTACCTACCTGCCTATTCGCATTGTCTCCATGCTACTACCCTATGCTTCATAATTATTTTTTTATTCATGGACACAAATTGTGCAGCACATTTTCTGATACACAACAAAATGCTGCCATGGTCCATAGTCCATACATTTTCTGCACTTCACGTGACTTGTAAAAGTTATTTATTCACTGACGTTCCGAGTTTCATTAATTCAAATCTTGTCTCCAGTGTTGGCGTTTGGGTCAAAGTTCAGGTGAAGCACTCGTATATGGACTTAAAACTTAAGTAGGTACAACAATGAACAATACCCGCAGAATATATGCCTACTAATTTTGTATAGTAATAAAATATACAGGACACCTTGGCTCACCATGGCAGGACACTTTGGCTACGTGACGATATGTCATGCAATGATTTGGGCAGTAGGCATTGTGCATTGCTTACCGATGGAATCACCGATTGTCATAACCGCGCCAGAAACAGGAACGTACTCAATCTATGTAAGCTGCTGATTTGCCATGTCAAATATGCCTAGGGTTTTAGTCTTTAGGCTGTGAGGCACAGGCTCACAACTCATGTTTTTCCAATGCAGGCCGCTGCTTCCTTTGGCACTTTCAACATTTTTGAAGAATAAAGTAAGGCATGATGAGACAATTCCCTGAACTACAAGGATGCATCTAGTTCAAATATTTTTCGTTTTTAGTATGGTAAGTTCTAACAAAAAATACTGAAGATATATTAATGTCAATAGTTTTATATTTTAAATCACAATAAATTGATCTTAGCTATTTTTAGTGAGGCTGTGCCTCACTTAATTCTCCCATACAAAGCATTACCTAGGCCACTAAATTGGCATTTATTATGTAGCATGGTAAACACCCAAAGTGGCAGCATTGCTATGCCGAGGCATGGAAGCTATATGACCTAAGCCATGAATGAAAGAAAGGAAACAACCCAATAAAAGCTTTTTTGACCAAAAGCTGGTGAGGCACTGCCTCAAGTGCCTCAATGGAAGAACCACCACTGCTTGGCTCTTCTTGCAAAGTTACCTAGGTATATATTTGTCGAAACTCAAAAGTAGTGACCCCAATCGCATGAAATGGTCAATATGTACCTATCAAACATGGATTTTCCTATTCATTCTGCATTGTAATAGCTATTATGTTTTCAATATAGATTTGCACTGCTCTTGGTATGCCTCGGTAAGTCAATTTTGCTTGATCCAAAGGGTTTAAGTGCTTCAGGTTTGCATTTATTCACTTTCCAGTGGGCTCTGTGGATTTGGTTTATTGGTGTGGGACCCGTTTTGCCAGGGCCCTGTCTGCCCGCTGCTGCCAAAACAGTTTCCCCAACAGCTCACTACTAGCCACTAGGTGGCTAACTGTGTTGAAGGGATAGGGCTCAGGACTGTGCTGTTGACCAATGAGAGGCTGAGGAATGCACGCAGGCTGCTGATGCATGCTGACGTAGGCTACTGAGGTCTGCACAGGCCTTACTATGGGCAACTTAATGTGTTTTAACCCGCGCACCGACGGGGGGGGGGCGGTTGACGGCCCCCTGAGGTATTTCGTGAATAGTGCAAAAACTGCGGCGCGTAGCGCCGCGAAGTTTGCCATGACTTTTCCCTCATCAATTTTACACATGGTGTTCAATTTTGAACCTCCTACCTTTCAAGGTCAGGTCACCAGGTCAATTCGAATGACCCAACCTCATATCACTTTTTTGCAACTTTGTCACCGTGTCAGCGCTACAGTAGATGACGGAGGTCTTTGAAAATCGCAGGAACTAACGAGGTCATTAGTAGCTATTATTTGAATATCTGGGAATTTGATATCAATGACCTAAGGTCAGGTCCCGTCAATTTCTTGACGTCCCCATTATAAGTCAATGGGGAAAAATCAACTTTGTTTTTCCACCTAAACGCGTCGGAATGGCCCAATATACCATGAATGACTTCAGATACGATCAACCCTGACTTGAGTGACTACCTTGAGACCTTTTTTGCTCTTGGACAACTGTAAGGTCATGTGACGTCATCAAGGGTCACCAAAGGTGTTTTGCTAATAAATCCTTACAGGAACGAGATGCAACCGCGCGGATGGTCTCATTGTGTTCAGTTGGTCAGGGCGCATCGAATGATATATATGATGGCCTTGAGGTCACGAGACCTAAGGTCGACCTTTGACCTTGATTCGAGATCAACACATACATGATTCGATGCGGATTAACGAGAGGTTCACGATGGTGCCATTAGTTAGTTTCTAGCTTGGCTACTTCGAAAATTATTCCCTGAAGACCTGAAAATGACCTTTGTAAAAATTGTAGACCTTGTCCGTGTGTATCCCATGCCGCTTACCGCCTGTCGATATCTGGCTTCGTTCTCGAGATCTCAGGGGGTGGGGGGTGGGTCAGCCTTCCCTCGTCGGTTCCAAGTTGGCGCGGACCCCCGTCGGTGCGTGGGTTAATATAAGACACATGCTTCACGGCTTACTTGAGGTACATAACTCAACGGTGGCATCTATATTTTCATATATGTATTAGCACATGCACATTCAAAGAAAGTCATATTTGTAAATTGATATATAATCGTAATTAACCTGCGCCGTGCTGGGGGGGGGGGGCGTTTTTACGCCCCCTCTCCCAGGTTTTTGGCGAGTATTGCGCTGCCGTTCTTCATGGTTCCACTTCCTACTTCCTATGTACATCTTTTCCGGACATGTGAAAATTTCAGATCCCGGTCATTCAAGGTCAGGTCACCAGGTCACATCAAGTGACCTTACCTCAGAAAAAGCTCGAAGTCTCGCTTTAGCTACACCGATTGAGCGATCTATTTGAAACTTTTAGCGCTTGCTTAGGGTAACAGTATGTATAATATATATATATATATATATATATATATATATATATATATATATATATATATATATATATATATATATATATATATATATATATATATATATATATATATATATATATATATATATATATATATATATATATATATATATATATATATATATATATATATATATATATATATATATATATATATATATATATATATATATATATATATATCGGATTTCTTATATCTATGATCTAAGGTGAGGTCAATTTTGTGACCTCCAATAACTCAATGGGAGAAAATTGAAATGCGCCTCTTTTGGACGAATGTCGTTCTAATCTAAACTCTCTCAAGCATCGGTTCGTAGGTAAACATGACACACTGAACCGGAAAATTGCAACTGTGACCACTCTGTGTGCCCCTGAGGTCATCTCACCTGTCCTAAAAGGTGTTCAGCAATTTTTCGACGACAGCTTTTGACAGAGAGGTGCTAGAGCGGTGGAAATCGTCCAGATGTGTTCAGCTCGACGACACGGATCGGCTGATATGCAGCATGACCCTTTCCGATCAGATCATGACTTTGACCTGAGGTCAATTTTTCAAAACGACCTTTCAAGGCCAAATTATAGTTCATTCGACGCGTCTTGACGAGAGGAACACGATGCAGGCAAAAGTAATGTCGTGGCTCTCCTGAGTCAAAAGTTATTACCGATAAACCTTTTTCGTGAAAAGAGCCAGTTTTAGGGGTTTTGTCCTCTGGAAGCTAAACCATTGATCTGAGGTCAAATCTGAGAACATGACAGCGAAAGAGCGTTAAGAGCTATCGAATGCGCTTTTCCGCGGCACTGTACAGTGTAGCTCAATTGGTTCCCGAGTTAGCCGTCGGGTGTTTCAAAATTTGTTGGAATCGATAAAATTTAACATTTGATGACCTCTGGACTCTGGTGCCTTACCTTTGACCTGACTTTAAAGTGACGGAAGTGTTTTCTTCCCTATTTTTGACCTTCTTTCGATTGCCGCTTACCGCGTGTCGCTACGTGGTCCAGGAGCCGTGTTAGACGGGGGGGGGGGGGAGGGGGGCGTAAATACGCCCCCCTCCCCAGCACAATACGCTCCTCCCCCAGCACTCGGCGGAAAGTTCAGGCCACCAGCACGGCGCGGGTTAAAAAGATATTCTTACAAAAGACCATAGTTTGGTGTTAAGATTGTGAAATATAAAAAAAAACTTTGCAATAAAAGATAGGTACTTCATTTTAGACGTCTTTTGGAAGGGAGGGGGGGGGGAGGTTGTACCCGGCTTGTTATATACTTTTATGTGAACGCATACAATTTTTTAATCATTGATCTATATGGACCAGAACCTCTTTAAATATGGCGGCGGTCGACCCCCCCACCTGTAGTTTTTTTGCTGTCAACGGAAAACGACTTAACCCTATTCCGGGCGGGGGGGATATTTTAAGGGGGCCTTAACCCTCGCCGGCACAGGGGGGGGGGGGTTGATGCACCCCCCCTAAGGTTTTTCGCGAATAACTCGCGTAAAAAGCGGCCGATCGCGACGAAACTTTCAGTACCCTCGCATTGATCAATTTTACACCTATCCTGAAAATTTCATGACCCTGACCCTAATGACCTTTGACCTGTGACCTCTTTTCCGTGACCATGTTTGGCCGAAATCGCGATTCGGCGTATGTCGGCTCGCATTAGCCGCGCGTTTGCAAGCTTTTCGTGGTTTCAAACGTTCAAACATGTGATTTGATGTTGCTCCCATACATTAGGGTGGGTGTCAAGGTCACCTGAAGGTCAGGTCAGGTCATTGACCTTTGGTGACCTCGGGTGACCTCGGTTCACTTTTTCGAGTTTTACATGTTTCTAGGCTAGTTTTTGGAGCTGAATTCGAATTTAGCAACCATTTGAACATTTACGAAGTAGTTTTGGTGCCTTCGTAACATGTTACGAAGCTGTCAGAGGCGGTTGACACGTATTACGAATACCCGTCACAATCCCTACCGGTTGACCTGACCTGACCTGACCCGACCTGGTCTAAATGCTTAAAAACATCATCTCTGATCAAAACTAACACGATATTCGTGATCAGCACCCCGGAAAACCACACAGCAGCCACACTTTACGACTTTCTAACAGGTCCCGATTTTCCCGGTTTTCGGGTCATTGACCTGACCTGGGAGGTCACCCGATGACCTACTATGCATTTCAGACCCCATGAGACCCTGTTTTTCGGCGATAATTTCTTCAACTTTTGTCCAATTAGCTTGAAATTTTGGCAGACCATATTTCAGCTCAAGCGCCAATTTTTGTCAATATGGTCTCTTAACAAAATATCAAAATTTAGAGCCCTTGTCGTTGGCTCGTAATGTTAATCAGTTTTTGCACCCGGGTAGAGGCTCGCTCGCTACCGCACCGGATTGGATAGAAGCGCTGGCCAATCACGTTACGCCGTGCTCAATTTGACTCCGCCCACTGGCCGTGACCGCGATGGGTCTATGCCGCTTCAGTCGGTGTCAGCATCGCGGAGAGGTCGCAGCGGGACCACATATGTAATGGAGACAAGTGAAGCTGGCAAGTTGTTTCGGGACGAAAAAAATATCCGTTCGATGGCATTTGGTGTGCTCTTCTCATTATTTTGGTAGGTATTTAAAGTTTAAACGTCGAACCAGCTCAGAATATTCAGAATGATCAGAATCAAGGTAGGATCTATTGGAACGGAACCGGCCGTGGAAGGAAAGATAGATGGACTCTTGGACTCTGAAAATTTATATAAGCTGGAGTTGCACCTATCTCATCGTCAGACTGGGTCAGGTCACTACCCGATTACCTTTAAGATCATGCGTAAGCCTCTGCATGACCCAAAAATATTGATATATTTGGTAGCGTCAATAAATGTTTCTGAGGAAGGAGCAGAAAGCAACAAAGTAGGATGAAGAGTCTCGGGCACGGCCGATTGCCTGGGGCATCGCTCCAGCGAGAAGACCGTATTCGTGATTCGTGAAGCGGTGCGGGGCGCCGGGTGGGGAAGAAGCGAATGTGTCGCATGGTATAGATGTGGCCTTTATCGCGGTGTCGTGTGTGTTATATTGTTAAGACGTGCACAAAAAGAAATAGGAATGTGGCAGGCGGACATTGTGCACTACCCGAGAACGATAATCAAGAAACACGTATCTTTTTGTAAAACTTATGTAACAGTAGGTATGTCCTCAATGGTGAGGTAACTATCTCTAGGCTTTTACTTTTCATGTTTGCATTTCAACACAAAAGATCTGGGGGTAAAGTTAGTCCGGCGACCTCCTCAACCTAAGTCGATGATAAAATGGATTAGTCCTGAAGGTGTTTAATGCTTATGTTGCACCGGGATGACATAAATCAATCACGCCGACATACATTCCTATTCAAATTTCATATATCAAACACATTAAATGCATCCTATTAATGGTGATTCTATTTTGCAATTTGGACGTAGTCTGACGCGATACATAATTTTACGCAATCATTTGAAATCAACAGCGTCTTTTATGTGCCTTTTTCACAAGCCCCGAATCTTGTGTGGAAATGGTTATTTTGTTGTGACTGAACAAGGTGTACAGCCCTCTGCAAACTGCGTGGTAGGTATTCTTTTTTCGACAAAACCGAGAATAACGCGGATACTATGCTATCGGTCACTCGGAAATCGTAACAGCAAGACGCGCGGGAGACTCCCACCTTGGATTGGCATTACCATCGTACTCATTTTCCATCCAATTTGGCAACAAAACCCAAAAGTTTATATTTGCCCCAAAAACAAACTTTTGCATTTTGTTGCCACACAAAGCATCTACTTTGTTTAGTGATAGACCCAATCGAAGGAGTGGAGCATGGCGCCTCTACTTGCAGTGAGTTCCGACCGACTGATAGCATAATCTTTGAGTTATTACCGGTTTTGTCGAAAAAAAATACCTACCACGCAGTCTGCTGAGGGCTGTACGTACATTTGTGATAAATACAAAGTCGAGGGCTTCAGCTAGTGCGTTACTTATGCGCGCTATTTAGCTCATTCGATGAAGTTACGGCTGCAACGACAACTGCACGGCAGCTACGTTCCACGCGAGCCGCCCTGGTGCGACAGCTACCGCCCCGCCCGCTCCACGCAGCCGACTGACCGGCCAAGGTCACCGCCCCGTCCGCCGGGAGGGCGGAGCTTAATGGTCACGTGTTTGTGACGTCACCCCTACGCACGGATAGCCTCTACTCCAATGACGGATTTACGGAGCCGATTTTAACATTACGAGGCAACGACAAGTACCCTAAAATTTGATATTTTGTTAAAAGACCATATTGACAAAAATTGGCGCTTGAGCTGAAATGTGCATTGTGAAAATTTGAAGCAAATTGGACAAATATTAAATAAATTATCGCCGAAAAACAGGGTCTCATGGGGTCTGAAATGCATAGTAGGACCTTAAAATTGGGTATCATCGGCTTCCTCTCGTGACGGGCAACACGCTCGTTTTTTCCGCGAAGCTCTAGCTCGATCAGGGGCCAAACGCGAGGGGGGGTCGTACCAACCCCCCCTTGTGCCGTCGAAGGACGCCAAATGGCCTGTGCCGGCGAGGGTTAAGGCCCCCCCCCCCTTCAGGTTTTTCTTGTGCCATTGCCAAACGCCGCAAGACTGAAAGCTCATACTCGGTGACTTTTTCTTAACATCCATTGCGCACATTTTGACAAAAAAAAATTGCCGGGTCAGGTCAGGTCACCAGAGGCGGTTTGTTGACCCCACCTCAGAAAAGTTTGCAATCACGCCAGAGCTAGAGTTTTTGACTTGTCAATTTCTTCTCTTTAGGTTTTAGTTAGGGTACCAGTATGTGCAATTTGTATATTTCAGAATTTTTATATCTGTAGGCCAGAGCAGACTCGTGATCTTTACATTGCAAGCCTATGGGAAAATATTGAAACGCCTCCTGTTTCGTGTAAACGAGTCAAAACCACCCAATTCTTTCAGTATTATGAGATTATCTCCTCGGTGATGATCCCGATGCCGCTTATTGACGGGCACCGGGAAAGGTCATCTGAGGTCATGTGACGTCATAAATCGTTTTCTGTCAATAAATCACGACATGATGGTGCTTAAAGGAATAGGGCCACCTTTAACATGGGGATTGAAACTGAGATAGCCATCTTGTAGTCCGTGTCCGAAAACCTATCTGTCTACCTCCTTACGGCCGATTTCGGTCTCCATTCGTAGTTATCGGCAATTTTAAAAGAAAATACGCCAGGAATGCGTTCTTATCCCAGGAATGCGTTCTTATCCGACAATACAGCCACCCGCGGCGAGGCTTTGGTTTTTTACCAATCAGCTCCAACCAGCTCAGCTTTAACCAATCAGCTTATCTGACACAATCCGACGAGTCTGTCTTCTGAACGCTGATTGGCTTGAGTGTGACGTCATCGCTATGCCATCATACAGTAGGTGCCGTAGAGAGTATCAACATAGTACCAATATGTTAAATAGTTTTAAATACTTTTTCGCGAATTGTGCACTTCTGGCACCAGTTTTAAAAAGAAAATGAAAAATAATAATGTCAAAATGAAAAACAACGATATCTTCATATTTCACGAAGGTGGCCCTTTTCCTTTAAGACTTGTAAGTGGTACCAAACTGCTCGCCTGGTCAAGGCGCGTCGTTTGGTATGCAGCATGACCATACTCCACATACTCATTGGTGAATGACCTGACCTTGACCTCAGGTCAAATTTCAAATTGACCTGTGAAGGTCACCGCATACTTATTTCGCATCGCCTCGACGAGAGCAACAAAAAATTGCATTAACTGTCTCTATGTTTCTTAGTTTAAAAGTTATATAAGTAAGTAATTCCAGATATTACTGTTCATTGCTCTGGTAAAGATTAACAAAAAGACGTATATTGAGGCACAGAGCAGCATATTTTAATAAATCCAACCGGTTTCAAAGACCTCTCGTCTTCGTCATCAGGGATTGAAACATACAGAAAGGAGAGAGGTTACATATTTAAGCGCTGAAGAGAATAGCTATAATCATGCTTTTTCTGTTAGAAAACGCGTGGAGAGCGTGCTTAAAAATAAAGGTCACTAAAGGTCGTCATTCACTATTTCTTGTTGACGTCTTTCTCATTCTTGAGGAGGTCAATCCATCCCTGGTAAATTGTATATTTCCCAACGTTTCTGTTCATCTTTTCTTCGGTTGAAGCTTGGATATATATCGCTTCTTTTATTTCTCTTTGTCTTGACTTTGTCACAAGACTTTAGTTTTAACACCAAAAAAGTGTTAAAAAACTCAATTCGGGCAACATAGACCCACAAACATCGGAAGCAACGGCAGAACACAGCTACGACACAGGACATACAATAAAATGGGAGAACACATCAGTGATTGGATTTGAGGCTAAAAGGAAGCAAAGAGAAATAAAAGAAGCGATATATATCCAAGCTTCAACCGAAGAAAAGATGAACAGAAACGTTGGGAAATATACAATTTACCAGGGATGGATTGACCTCCTCAAGAATGAGAAAGACGTCAACAAGAAATAGTGAATGACGACCTTTAGTGACCTTTATTTTTAAGCACGCTCTCCACGCGTTTTCTAACAGAAAAAAGCATGATTATAGCTATTCTCTTCAGCGCTTAAATATGTAACCTCTCTCCTTTCTGTATGTTTCAATCCCTGATGACGAAGACGAGAGGTCTTTGAAACCGGTTGGATTTATTAAAATATGCTGCTCTGTGCCTCAATATACGTCTTTTTGTTAAGTAATTCCAAAGCATTTTATCGTTGATGACCTCTGGTGACCTCAATATTGACCTGACCCGAAAATATTTCATGTAAAAGTTGTAGATCTTTTAACGACCCATCAAACGCCGTTTGCCGTTTGTCGCTCCCATGTGTAGTTTTTGAGATCTGAAGGGGGGGGGGACGAAAAGGCCCCCCGCCCAGAAACGAACCTTTCAGAGCCCGCCCGGAATAGGGTTGCTAGGGGCTCGGAATTTGAAGACTTTTCCTTGCCATTCATTTGGCACATTGTGCCATTTTTTTTTTAAGTTTCTAACTTGCGCAGCGGCATCTCGAGGATGAGTTTCTTTCTGGGGGTAGTTTTGGCCCAGCTTTGACTGTTTCCACATTTGGGGCATTCCACGATAGATCGACCAAAGCCGTACACCCTCATATTTTTTTTTTGCTTAAAATTTGTCTAAAGGTAAGCCAGCTGTGGCTTTTTCTTCGAACAACGGTTTCCGAGATATAGGTACCTAATAGCCTCGGGCAATTCCTGGAGGTCACGCTGCAATCCTATGTTTGGCGGCTTATAACACAGAAACTATTGGATTTCTATGATAAAACCTTTATATGGTTCAACTCACAATCAACATTTGGCTATCTCGGATTTTGAATTTCTAAAAATTATGATCAAGTGACCTCTTGACCTTTTTTCGAAGAGTGACCTTGATATTTTCCCCACTGAAAGTTGCAATTTTGTCTGATGACGATTAAAACCTTATCAATTGTCATTCATGTGCGATAATAAAAAGTGTCTTTCGGCCTGCGTTGACCTGCGGTCAGGTCATTTTGTGACCTGCCCTTTAAAAAAGTCAATGGCAGAAATATGGGCTACCACCAAAACGCATCTGACCGGTTCAAATACTTTTAAATCATGTTGAGTTTGGCTATTGGTGCAGCTTTGCATCAGTGACCCGCTGAAAGGTCATCCGAGGTCACCCGGGCTTAACCCGGCAGTTGCTGGGGTATTTCGCCACCCACCGTTTGCTGGGGGGGGGGGGGGGCGTTAAACGCCCCCAGCCGATAACTCGAGAACCAATAGGCGCAGCGAAACGCACGAGGCGGCAAACGAAAGAACGCGACGAGACGCTTCAGATGAGTACTTTAAAGTTGAATTTTGAGGTCACAGGTCGGGTCAAGGTCAGGTCAAACACCTGAAACCGGGCTTTCAGTAGCATGGACTTCAGGACTTCGCAATGGGCGCCTCTCGTCATAAACTCTGTCAAAACGGTGCACAATCCATCATATAAGGCCTACAAGAGTGTCATCTCCATGTAGGGGTCAGTCAAGCATAGGTCAGGGTCAAGGTCAGGTCAACCGGGTAGGCACATATCCCCAAAAATCAAAACTGATATTCGCAGCCTGTGACACATGTTTTATGGGTAATTTGGGGCGTAGAACACGATGGTGACATTCATTTTATCATATGTGTACGTGTTTGGCTCAAAAAGTTCAATTTAAGAAATGCATGTATCATTGTCGTAAAGTAGTCACGAGAAATTGCCGACATTCAGTTCAAGATTTTGCAAAATGCGGAACGATAATCAATAATCGAAGATAGCCATTTGATTGTTCATGGTATTGGCAGTCTAATGGCGTTTACGGCATGTCTGTATGTCTATTCTGTGATTTTATATGATTTTTTGAACATATGCCGTTTTTGGTCGAAAACTCAGAAATCATGACGTCACTAAAACCTCGATATCTCAAAAATTTTCCGACAGATTTTTTTGAAACTTTGTCACAATAAACTTCAATCAATTTCCTACAGGAACCCAAAATTTGGCGCGCCTGCGGCGCGCCGTTTTTATGCTATGGCCCGGCGAAAAAAGTGGGGGCGTTTAACGCCCCCCCCCAGCAACTCGCGGGTTAACCCTCGCCGGCACAGGTCATTTTGCGTCCTTCGACGGCACAAGGGGGGGGGGGTGGTACGACCCCCCTCGCGTTTGGCCCCTGATCGAGCTAGAGCTTCGCGGAAAAAAGGAGCGTGTTGCCCGTCACGAGAGGAAGCCGATGATACCCAATTTTAAGGTGCTAGGTCATCGGGTGACCTTCTAGGTCAGGTCATGACCCGAAAACCGGGAAAATCGGGACCTGTTAGAAAGTCGTAAAGTGTGGCTGCTATGTGGTTTTCCGGGGTGCTGATCACGAATATCGTGTTAGTTTTGATCAGAGATGATGTTTTTAAGCATTTAGACCAGGTCGGGTCAGGTCAGGTCAGGCCAACCGGTAGGGGGTGTGACGGGTATTCGTAATGCGTGTCAACCGCCTCTGACAGCTTCGTAACATGTTACGAAGGCACCAAAACTACTTCGTAAATGTTGAAATGGTTGCTAAATTCGAATTCAGCTCCAAAAACTAGCCTAGAAACATGTAAAACTCGAAAAAGTGAACCGAGGTCACCAAAGGTCAATGACCCACCTGACCTTCAGGTGACCTTGACACCCACCCTAATGTATGGGAGCAACATCAAATCACATGTTTGAACGTTTGAAACCACGAAAAGCTTGCAAACGCGCGGCTAATGCGAGCCGACATACGCCGAATCGCGATTTCGGCCAAACATGGTCACGGAAAAGAGGTCACAGGTCAAAGGTCATTGGGGCCAGGGTCATGAAATTTTCAGGGAACGTGTAAAATTGATCAATGCGAGGGTACTGAAAGGTTCGTCGCGATCGGCCGCTTTTTACGCGAGTTATTCGCGAAAAACCTTAGGGGGGGTTGCATCAACCCCCCTGTGCCGGCGAGGGTTAAAAGACCCCACGCTGGACATAGGCGGCCCCACGCTGGACATAGAGGGCCCCTCACTGGCCTTAAAAGGCCTCACAATGGTGTTAGACGGCTCCACGCTGGCCTTAGAGGGCTGAGCGCTGGATTCTTAGGGCTCTACGCCAGCGTCAAAGGGTCCCACGCTCCAGTCTAAGCTTCTTTATGGCCGCCAAGGCGGCCTCTTGAGGGCCCGACGCTAGCCTCTGGGGGCTCGGCCTTGGCCTGTGAGGGCCCTACGCTGGCCTATGAGGGCCATCAGATGACATTTTAGGATAGTTTGACGCAGTTGGACTTTATTTATGCTTGAGCCAGTACTTCGGATGAGGCCCTGAAGGTCGTTTCTCTTGGGGCACTCAAACAGGCACGTACCCAGGATTTCGCCCAGGAGGGGGCCACACACCTGCTCTCGAAGGGGCCCCCGGGTCACCCGGGGGCCACTGTCAGCCCAGGTAGGGGCGTATCCAGATTTTCCAGAACCTTTCGATGAGGGGATTGGGCACAGTGGGTCCGGTCCCCATTGCAGACGGGCCCCTCTGTCGGTCTGTGTGTCTAAGCCCTGAGAAAATGTGGACAATTGGCAGGGAAAAATATCTTTTTTGCCTGAGAAGTGTGCATAAAATGCACGGTATTTAATAAGGAAATGAAGCGAGCGAGCGCCTCAAAGTCACCTGTGTTGGTCCATCAGAGGTGTCGGTGAAAGGCCGTCAGATGCGCTGGTGTGGGGTCCTCACAGGCGCCGTTGTGGGGGCCTTAGGGCTGAGAGACACTAGTGGGGGCCGTCATAGGAGTGCGTGGGGCCCTGAAAGTTACTGGTGGCCCTTCATAGGCCGGCAAGGGACCCTCAGAGGCCGGTAAGAGGTCCTCAGAGTCGCTGGTAAGTGGCTGTAAGATGCGCTGGCATAGGGCCCTCGGAGGCGCTGGTGTGGGGGCTCTCAGAGCCGCCGAAGTAGGCCCTTAACCCTATTCCTGGCGGGCTCCGCCGGGACAAGAAACTGGCGGGGGGGGGGGGGCCGATTCGGCCCCCCCCCTGAGATCTCGAGAACGAAGCAAGATAGCGACAAGCGGTAAACGGCATCGGATACGCACGGTCAAGATCTACAATTTTTACCAAGGTCATTTTCAGGTCAGGTCAAAGATGACGTCACAGGGGTCGAAAAAGTCAAAATGGCGGCGCTGGATATGGAGAGATTTTTTCTCGAATAACTTTCGAATTAGTCAAGATAGGAACAAACTAAGGGCAGCATCGTGATCCTCTCGTCAATCCGCATCGAATGATATATATGTTGACCTCGAAAGGTCAAGGTCAAAGGTTGACCTCAGGTCACGTGACCTCGAGGTCATCATGTATATCATTCGATGCGTCTTGACGAGCTGAACACAATGAGACCATCCACGCGTCTGTATCTTGTTCCTGTACGGAGTTATTGGCCAAAAACCTTTGGTGACCTTTGATGACGTCACATGACCTCACAGCTGCCCAACAGCAAAACAGACCTCAAGGTAGTGAAGGTTGATCGTATATGAAGTCATGTATGTTATATGGGGCCATTCCGAGCCGTTTTAGTGGTAAAAACAGGGAGTTGATTTTTCCCCCATTGACTTATAATGGGGAGGTCGCGAAACTGACCTGACCTTAGGTCACCGATATCAAAATTCCGAGATATACAAATTGCACATACTGGTACCCTTACTAAAACCTGAAGAGAAGAAATTGATCGGTCAAAAACTCTAGCTCTGGCGTGATTGCAAACTTTTCTGAGGTAGGGTCACCAAACCGCCTCTGGTGACCTGACCTGAGGTCAGATCAACTCAAAATTTTCAGACATGTTGCGTAGAAGCCTTTTAGGAAAAGTCAGAAAATTTGAGCTTCCTAGCTCAACGCGTTTGGGAGAAATAACCAAAAAACCTCAGGGGGGGGGGGCTCCTGAGGCCCCCCCCGCCAGGAATAGGGTTAAGAGGCACTGGTGTAGGGCCCTTAGAGGTGGCAGTGGAGGCCCTCGCAGGCGCCGTTGTGAGGGCTCTCAGAAACACTGGTGTGGGCCGTGGGGCCATAGCAAACGGGTGTGGTGCCCTTACAGCTGATCCCTCACTGGCCGGCAAGGGCCCTCAGAAGCCGGCAAGGTCCCCCAGAACCCGGCGTGGGGCCCGTCTGGAGATAAGTGTGGCTACGTAAGAGCCCATGGGGTCTTCTCACAAGCCCTGTGACGTCCTTTCCAGTTGAAACGTGGCCAGCGCGAACCCTCTGCCGCCCATTGGCACCGCAGGGCCCCTCGGGCCCGAGGGGACCCTAATCCATATAACGGACACCTGCCCCCTCGCCCTTGGCTATACCATTGAATTATCCAAGTGATCAGGGGCCGTTCAGGTAATCAGCGGCGTCTCAGGTGACCAGGGGCTTTTCAATTGACCAGTGGCCCACCAGGCGACCAGGGGACCCTCTGATAACCAGGGGCCGGCTATACCAGGGGCTCCATGGGTAACTAAGGGCCTTTGTGTGACTGAAGGGGCCTTCATATAACCAGGCATTCCCCGGGTAAACATGGCCCCTCAGGTGACCAGGGTTTCTTCAGATCACTGACCAGGGGTCACCCAGGGGATCAGGGGCCCCTCAGGTAGCTAGGGGCCCTTCAGATAACCAAAGGTCCTCAGGTAACTAGGGGCCCCTCTGATAACCAGGGGCCCTCATATCCCCAGAGACCCCTGTGGTAACCAGGGGCCGCTCAGATAACCAGGGGCTCTCAGGCAATCACGGGCCCCTTAGGTAATCAAGGGCCCCACAGCTAACCAGGGACCCCTCAGATAACCAGGGCCCCTTAGGTAACCAGAAACCCCCGTAACCAGGGGCCTCTCACGTAACGAGGAGTCCTTCAGATAACCAAGGGCCCTCAGGTAACCAGGGCCCCCTCAGTTAACCAGGGGCCTGTCAGACAACCGGGGACCCCACAGTTACCAGGGGCCCCTCAGGTAACCAGGGGCCCTTCAGGGCCCCCGTGCCCCCTTGGGTACGTCACTGCACTCAAGTGACCCAAAGGACCCACTTGCATGTTTGATCCCAAATGGGAAGGCCATGGTCTCTTGGCCTGCCCCTGGATGGATACACTATTGCCGAGCAGCCCCCAAGCACTCGCCGCACCCGGCTAGGGGAGTGCTCTAACGGGCATTCCCGAATCCCGCGTGGAATGAAGTTGCCCGTCCAGCCCGGAGCAGGGAGCTGAGGAGAAGGATTTGAATGTCCTGAGGATGGAAACGAGTCGACGGAACGGCGATCAAAGCCAGGTTATCGATGTTTGAAGGTTACCATACGCATCAGCTTTGGTCCAAAAGTCAAAGTTCGTATTTCTGTAGCCCGAGAGCATATGACCAAATCGTTTCGATTTTCACCCACATAAGTTTCACCTAACAGTCAGTAAGCATAGGAAGTTTTAACAAGATCGAGAGGGGTGGGACGTTTTTGGCTGTCCCGGTTGACGTGAAATGCCCCCATTCCCCCATCGGTAATGGTGAAAGAAGCCCTATCATTGTTTCTCGCTTATATGCTAATGTACATGATGCATAGATGACTTCTGTCGACTACTTGCCTTAGCCACTTCCATCAAGCCTGTGTGTGTATACCTATTGCCTCGCCCCATTTGGTTAGCTGATGCCCCTCTCTGTATGAATCACAGCTGCTGTAATGTTCTGTATGTTCTGATGTTCTGCATGAATCACAAGTGCTGTAATGTTCTGTATGTTGTGATATTCTGTAAGGTTAAATATGGTGATGAAATTGACCAATAACATGGCAGTGAGATGTATTTTTATATAACAAAATAAGGCCGAAAATATAGAACGAGCTTTCGTCTTACGACATCATCGGGTTCTGGTCTAGCCGAGGCGGTGCGGTGCCTCGGTGCCTCGGTGAGGCGGTGCCTCGTTGAGGCGGTGCCTCGGTGAGGCGGTGCCTCGGCTAGACCAGAACCCGATGATGTCGTAAGACGAAAGCTCGTTCTATATTTTCGGCCTTATTTTGTTATATAAAAATACATCTCACTGCCATGTTATTGGTCAATTTCATCACCATATTTAATTATTTGATCATGGCAAAACCGACCATTCAATACATCAAGAGTTACATGAAACCCGAGAACACCTTACAGAATTGCCTGTTCAAGGCAATTCTGTAAGGTGTCTGTTTTTGTACCCCTGGATATATTTCAGGGGAATAATGCATTCTGTACCCTGACTTTAGCCGAATATGCCCCCCCCCCCTTCCTAAAAATAGTCACTTTGTAACAAATATAAATGTAGTTGTCTTTGATGAAATGCATCCACTAGTTAATCTCTTCTTCAGGGATGGGCATGCTTATGGATGTGATTATGATAAAAACAATAGGCATAACAATATTATTGATATTTGACAATGCCACATTTTCTGTTGCAGGTTTTTGCACACTTGAATCAAGATGGTCGGCAAGTTAGTGCCTTTCTTGTGCCTACTGACATGCATCGATTTAGCAACAACTGATTTGCGAACTCAGCAACTTAACCTTATCAGACCAAGATCTCTTGATTCTGTTGGATTCGTCACCAAACAATATCACAAATATAAAGCACGCATGAAGATTCTTGCAAAATTAGCCTCTGACTATCCACGTCTGGCAAAGGTTTATACCATCGGTGAATCTGTTCAAGGCAAGTCGCTTTTCGTACTGAAGATCAGCACTGACGAAAAAGAAAGACAGCTGGGAAAGCCCATGTTTAAATATGTTGGAAACATGCACGGAAACGAAGGTGTGGGTCATGAACTGCTGCTTAATCTCGCTGGTCACTTGTTGTTTAACTATGACAAGGACGCGCGGATTACTCAGCTCATCAATAGCACCGAAATTCACATCATGCCTACTTTGAACCCAGATGGTTTTGAGCTTGCTCGACCAGGAGATTGCACTGGAGAAGATAGGCATTCAGGAAGAACAAATGCCAACGGAGTTGACCTGAACAGAAATTTTCCAGACCAGTTTCGGACGAAGCCACTGACGCGGGAGACCATTCTGGCGGATCGTGAGCCAGAAACTCTGGCTGTCATGACGTGGATCATCAACAACCCGTTCGTGCTGTCGGCAAACCTGCACGGCGGCTCCGTGGTGGCCAGCTATCCATACGATGACACGCCACAGCCGAGCCCGCGGGGCTGCTGTGTGGCCAGCGACGGGCCCGATACGGCGCTGTTCCGCCGGCTGGCGGCCATCTACGCCCAAGGACATGCGTTCATGCACCGTGGAGAGGATTTTTGTCACATTAATGAGAGGTTTGCTGGTGGGATCACAAATGGCGCCATGTGGTACGACGTGCCGGGTGGAATGCAGGACTTCAACTACGTGTTCAGCAACTGCGTGGAAATCACTGTAGAGTTGTCGTGCTGTAAGATGCCACCAGAGTCTAAGCTGCTCACAGAATGGAGTAACAACAAAGAAGCGTTGTTGAGCTACATGGAGGCTGTCCATATGGGCGTCAAAGGTCTCGTACTTGATGCCAACAACGATCCCATCCACGGTGCGTACGTCAGTGTTGAAGGTATCGATTACAACGTGACGACCACCGAGCGAGGCGAATACTGGCGCCTTCTTCTTCCTGGAGAATATACGCTCATTGCTAGTGCCGTAGGCTTCCAGGCGATGCGTGCTTCGATCACGGTGAAGGATGGTGAGACATCACGACATGTGTTCCATTTACCTCGCCGCTCGGATTCTTCGGCACCGGACAGCTCGTCTGATCAAGTGGCCGCGGCCATAGCCGGAGGCGCCTTTGTGCCAAAAATCGGTCCGTCGGCGACGCCTCCGCCGCCAACTGTGTCGAGCAGCACCGCCTCGCCACCCACTAAGGAACCGGAACTGGCGCAGACGCTGTCGGCTGAGTTTCTCACGCCGCCGGACTGGCAGCATCACGACTACGCCAGCTTGGAGTCGTGGCTGAGGGACCTGGCCACGCGCTACCCTGACATCACTCGGCTGTACTCTGCCGGCGTCAGCGTGCAGAACCGCCAGCTGTGGGTGCTGGAGGTCTCCGACAATCCTGGACGGCACGAGCCGGGTGAGCCAGAATTCAAGTACGTGGCCAATATGCACGGCGATGAAACGGTGGGACGCGAGATGCTCTTGCTGCTGGCCCGCTATCTTTGCGAAACGTATGCCACCAGTAATCAAACGAGGGACATTGTGAACAAGGTACGTGTTCATATTATGCCTTCAATGAATCCTGATGGGTATGAGAACTCAACAGAACATGGTTCTTTCATGCAACCGGGTCGAACGAACGCACATGGCGTCGACCTGAACCGCAACTTCCCTGATCGCCTGGGAGTTTTCGAACACAATGCACACCAAGAGCCCGAAACAGAGGCCGTGATGCGCTGGAGTCGCCAGTACCCGTTTGTGCTTTCCGCTAACCTGCATGGCGGTTCGGTGGTGGCCAACTATCCCTGGGACTCTGACAGCACTCGAACGACTGGCGTGTATGCTGCCAGCCCTGATGACGCCGTATTCAAGAAGCTGGCGAAAACATATAGCATTTCGCACCTCACGATGCACACTGGCAAGGGATGCGGTACGATTGACAAAAATGGGTTCAAAGACGGCATAACTAATGGCAATCACTGGTATTCGCTAACGGGAGGGATGCAGGACTGGAACTATGTGAACACGAATGACTTCGAATTGACTATAGAGATCAGCTGCGTCAAGTTCCCGTTCGCTCACGAGCTGCCTCGATACTGGAACGAAAACAAGAAAGCGCTGCTATTCTACATAGAACAAGCTTTGACTGGAGTATCAGGCTTCGTGAAAGACACTAATAACAACGCATTGTCGAACGTCACCGTGTCTGTGGAGGGCATCACCAAAGACGTAGTAACGGCGAAGGACGGAGACTACTGGCGACTTCTGGTACCTGGCCAACACACACTCATTTTCCATGCACCAGGGTACCAGACGGAGCGAAAGCAGGTGACCGTTCCGTATCTCTGGGCCCAGCAACTGAACGTAACCCTACAACAAGACGACCTTGGCCAGTGGTCGGCACAGCATGATTTCTCTCTCACGGAAAACATATCACCTAACAGTTACAGGACAATGTCACAACTGAAGGAGACGCTTGTGCAACTAGAGAATCAATACCCGACAACCCATGAGGTTATCGTCAACACAAGTCCATGGAGCGTCCATATGCCGGCAATTAAAGTTGCGGCCGAGGGTTCACTATCCGACTCTGAGAGGGTGACGGTGGCTCTGCTCGGTGGACTGGACGGTCGACAGCCGGCCGGGGGCGAGCTGCTCCTCCGACTAGCCAGACACTTGGGTGCTGCAATGAGCAATCCACGCTCTGAATTGGTGCAGAAACTGCAGAATCTGATCATCTACATTGTACCGCGTGTGGATGAAGCTTCTTTCGAGATCGATCAAGAAGGCAACTGTTCTCAGAGTTCCTCTACCAGCGGTTCGCCTCCATCGGCGCTGGTAGAGATGATGGCACAGGTAAATGTTCAGGCCGTTCTTAGTATAGAAGGAGGGGGTATGTTCGTGCGTTATCCGCCGAACACTCCCGCAGACTTTGGCGCTACTGAAATGCAAAAAGAAAATTTCGTTTCGTTGGCTGGTGCATTCGTTTCTAGTCACTCTCGCATGTCAAAGATGTATTGTGGCGACCAGTTGGCTACTGGTATGATGCAAGGCCGTGATGTGATCGGTCGACGCTTCTCGGACGTACAAGAAGTGCTCTACAAACAGTTCGGTACTCTCATGGTATCTGCCCATGTAAGCTGCTGCGACTTCCCGCGGCACTATATGATGGCAGAGCTGTGGCGAGAGAACCTGGCATCATTGCTGTCCTTCCTGCGTGCTGCACAACAAGGCGTCTCTGGATACGTCCGTGACGCGGCCGGCAAGCCGTTGTCAGATGCTGCCGTCACCTATTCGGGCCGATACAGTGGTCAGCTGAAGGTGTCGTCTTCTGGACACTTCTCTGCACTGCTACCGGAGGGGGACTACTCTGTCAACGCGTCAATGCCCGGCTTCCAGTGGCATGTCGAGCAGATCCGTGTCGAACTGAACTCTAATCAGGACGCGAGTTTGGTTCTGGAAAACACTAATCATTCGTTAGAACTTAGCTATCATTCTGGCAAGGGCACCGCCAACTCACTGCGAAGAATCGCTGAACATTACACTGAAATTAGCAGATACTGCAGCATTGCCGGCCAAGACTCGGAAATCCCCTGCCTAGAAATCAGCAAAGGCATCCATGAAAAGGATGGTGCTTTGACTAAGCCAAGCGTGCTTTTCGTGGGTACTATCCAGCCACATGAGCTGGCATCCCGCGAGCTGTTGCTGCAGCTGGCCACGCATGTGGCAAGCCGGTATAGCACGGACAGCGGAGTGGCTAAACTACTAGAAGAGCATAAAGTCATCATAATACCTGCACTGGATAGCCGGCATGCAACAGTCAATGAGACGGTGTGTGACGCTCCGGAGGTGCAGCCTGATCTGGACCGCGGCTTTGACCCTGATGTGACTCCAACGGACATAGCACGGAGCTCGCTGCCACCAGCCGTACAGACAGTGATTGGCTGGCTAGCGAAACAGCGTCCAGTGCGCACTCTTGTGTTGCGTTCCGGAGCGGAAGGCGTCACATTCCCTCGGGTGCCCTTGATCAACGGCTACCCGTCACAGGACCATCTTCAGTATGGCGACGAAGAGATGTTCAGTGCCGCCGCTGCGGAATATGAGAAGCTAGAGGGTGGTGCGGCCGCTGCAAGTCGTAATTGCCCCATTGGCAAGGTACAAGAGCCAGTGTCGCACCAGAGTGGCGGCAACCTAATGGACTACCTGTACCGATGTAATGTCTCGCTACCGATCTCAGTGTATACTTCATGCTGTGGAGCGCCCAAAGTTGATCAACTTTCCGCACTGTGGAGCCGCCACAGACCGGCTCTGCTGTCCTTCATCCGACAGAAGGAGGGCATCCAAGGGTTTGTCACCGATGAGCAGAACGCTCCGGTAGAAGGCGCGCGCCTGCTGGTGAACGGTTCTGCCTTCACGATCAGCACTCGTCATGACGGACAGTTCTGGAGGCCGCTTACCCCTGGTAAGGTGACTGTGAGCGTTTCGGCACCAGGCTATCATTCCGTAGAGAAACTGGTGTCTGTGTTCGCTGTTCAGCCCACGCACCTACAGCTGACTCTGAAACGGGACAAGCTGGTGGCGGGCATGCCGCGGATGGTGGTCATCGTGCTCCTTGGCGCTCTGGGAATCGTGGCCGTCGTCGTGTGCATGTTGTGCGCCACGTTGTGCACCGGACGATCGGGGCGAAAGCGGCGCGGCGGCGGCAAGCGCAATCGGTACGGCTTCCATCAGCTGTCGCAGCCTGACAAGCGGACTCTACTATACGAGGACGAGTCTGATGACGATGATGTCATAAGAGACGATTACAGGGGCGTCAGGGTTCCTACCAGTTTGTCAGACGACCCACGAGCCGTCCGACCATTCCACGACCTGCCGTCGTCGGACAGCAGTTCGGAGGAAGAGATTCTGCTGGCGACGACTTCCAGTCGACAGCTGCGTCGCTAATTTGTTGATTGCACTCATGTATTCCCACCGGATTTAGCCGGTGAGACATGCTGTCCTGATGAATATTTTAATGTTGTTGAACAAAGTAACTTTATACCTAGGCCTTTGTGGCTGTGCGTGGTATTCATCTGCTAGAGCGCTGTTCAATCATGGCTATTCTGCCGATCGTTCTATTTACAAAATGTGTTCTTCGCATCTCGTCTTCAGCCTTTGCCTGTGATTCCCTGCTCCCGTTGCCAGTCACCGTCGACCGCGAAGTTGGCGAATGGGACGAGTGTCGTTGCACAATCCGCCTGGGGCACTGTGTGGTGCTTATCGTACCTCTCCAGCTGAGGTTGTATTGACCGCGGCTGACCGATGGTCCGTCTCACTATATCGTATTTGTAAATCATGCCTAAGTGTTGATTTGAAGTGCGTAGGTAGGGTGTACGATTCCGGTGTTCGTCATACATTCATGACGTTAGGTTAGATAAAGCCTTCTACTATTGATGGGAGCTAGCGATGGGTGACTGGGTATTTTATTAAAATCATGGAATTAATTTTAATGGAAAATTGTGATATGCATTGTCGATGGTGTATATGCAATACATGCTGGGTAGTTTTCTAGTCTGTATTTGGAAGTACAGCAACCTCGATCTCATGGAAAGAGAGCACCACCATTCACCAATTTTACACAATCAAGGAGATGACAGCATACGCAATGCAATGTGAGAGAGAGAGTTTATCACCACTTCCAAATAATAGGACTAAGTTCTTAAAGGAAACATTGTGCAATATCACAGACTTATGATGCTGAAAAGGGAAACTCTTGACGACTGAACTTTTTGCTCCTTTTGCTCAGGGACAATATTGGTGGAGCTTACCTACTCAGAAGCAGTCATATAACCGAAATAAGCGATCACACACCTAGCGCAGCATCGAGCACGGCACGGATTCCAAGATATCACAGCATGACTAACGGATCACGGACTAACAGTGGTCCACGATAAGATGACGGTTTGATGACGCAAATCGCAAACGCTTCACAGGTGACATGCAGCATAAGCACACCACTCAGATCACTGATCCCTGCTGTGAGTCATGAGTGCAAACTGCAACCGATACGGAGACGTGAGCAGTGAGCGGCCCTCTGCTCAGGTTAGTCCTCCGGCGCACTTCGTTTCTGAGCGGTAGGGGCCTCTTCGACGCCGGCACCCGTCACCAGGAAGTCGGCTGACGTGCCGCACGGCGCGCTGATGCTCTTCGCGAGTGTGGCGGTGCGGCGCGGCCCGGCGCGCGGCGGCTGCGCCAGCGGGCCGGGCGCGGTGCTCGTCTCTCGACTGAGCAGCAGCCGGTGGTGCGGCACGTGCAGCCAGGCGAGTCCCAGCGCCGGCCGCTCGCCGCCGCCCGGCTCCGACTGCACCAGGTCGTTGGTGACGAGCGCTGTGAGCCGACACTCGGCCGCCACGGACTTGAGCGTTGTGCCCACATCGGTGAGCAGGCCGAAACCTAGACACGGACAGACAGCGGGAGCGTGAATAGGCAGTTTGTCAGCGCTGCTTAGGAGTCACACTTTTTTACCGTGTCAAACACAAACATTGACCTCATACTGCTGCACAAACTCGAACCTCCCGACCCGAACTGAGGTCGCGCTGCCACCTACCAATGAAGCCCGGCGAGGCCAGCAGAGGTGCCGCCAGGGCGGCCAGAGAGTCGACCACGAGCAGCCGCAGCCCGGCGTGCAGCCGGCGCCGACTGCGCACCGCCTCGAGCAGAGCCAGCAGCTCCTGCATGGAGAACACCTGCGCGTACTGCAGTCTCTCCAGCAGCCGGTCGCACTCCTGCCGGAACACACCTCAGGTGAGCGTGTAACCTGCAGGGTGATTAAGCTAATCATTATATTGACACACCGCGAGTCAGTATCGGCGGAACGCCTTCAATTAGGGGGGGGGGGGGCACTGCCGACTTTTGGTCCCATTCTTTCCATGCAACGCCCATAGGGCTTATGTTAAAATGCCAAAATCAAAGGCGGGCACGGTGCCCCGGTGCCCTCCCCGTTCCGCCGCCTATGCCGCGAGTTTTTAGAAAATGTCCAAGTTGCCATTACCGTTTGTGTCGGCGATTGGGGAGACGCACAAATTAAATTCAATACGGTTTATAGTGTATATTGTATAATGTGCAATTTTTTCCTCGACTTGTAAGTACGGATGATAGCAATGTCCCAATACGACTCTGCTGACCCGCTCGTGGTCTGACGTGCACTGCCGACCTGACCTGACCCTGCCGACCTGACCACGCTCGGCGCCCTGCCGACCCGCAGGTGGTCTCACCTGCGCTGACCTGCCGCGGCGTCTCAGGAGACGTCGACACCGGGCCACGCTGAACTCGCACTTGGCGTCGGCGACGAGGACGCGTGCGCCGGCCAGCAGGGCGGCCGCCGCCCAGGCCAGGCACAGCTGGGTCTTGCCGACGGCGGACGGGCCGCACAGCTCGACCAGGTCTCCGGCCGGCAGACCGCCGCCCAGCAGACCGTCCACTCTGGGAACCACAGAGGTGAGTGGCCAGCGCAACGGGAACTCTGCTGATAGAGCCAGCGCAACGGAAACTCTGCTGATAGATTGTACAAATTCCATGGCAACAGCCTACATAGTTGAGGGAAAATAAACCTTACTATTGTTAATGTTGTTGAGTCATTAGTGGTCATATATTAAAAATGAAGCATAACAGATATCTGAAAGATTGATGTTAAAGTATTTCATTATAGTTCGTTTTTCCTAAGTTTGCCCCTCACTGTAAACGTCTTTTTGAACACAGCACGAGAATTGCTAGCTGAATTACTGAGAAAACTGGTTGGCGCACATTGACTTCACCAGATTTCACAGACGATCAATTTTATCAAATTTGTTTACTATTTCACAGACCCATAGCTCGTATTTACCCATACCTACAGCTCCACAGTGATAGACGACTTCTCAGGAATTATGTCTGAACTAGTTAATAAATTGCACGGCGTTTAACATTAGCGTTACATCGTCGGTGTTCAAAACTAATTTTGAAAATATTATTCATATCTCCAATACAATGTGCGCCAACCAGTTTTCTCAGTAATTCAGCTAGCAATTCTCGTGCTGTGTTCAAAAAGACGTTTACAGTGAGGGGCAAACTTAAGAAAAACGAACTATAGTAATATGTATAATCATAGACCTCTATAGACCTCATATGTAGATGAACGGAGGTCTATGGTATAATGTAAACTGTAAAGCACTATCAACATCAGGCTTACATCATAAGTACCACTAATAAGCACATGAATATTACTACACATAAGGAATAGACACGTGCATGGATCCGAGCGATGGATCCATGATCTCAGTGAACCTCGAAGCAAACTGCAAGTTAGGATCTGTGATCCCACTGGATCATGCGTCTAAAATATATCCTGATACTATGATTTCATATGACCTGCCGATAAACCAAGAAAATTGATATTTGATTCGAGGGGATCCAACCTTGTACAGGCAGTCTTGAAAGTACCATCGAATCGGTGCGGTGGTTTCATCAAGCCCGACCGGGGAAGGGCTGCTAAATTTGAGAGTCACCAACCAATTGACCTGGGGGATGAATCATGGATGTCCACTGGTTGGGTGAATCTCAAAGTTATCAGCCCTTCCTCGGTTGGGTTTGATGGATCCACTGCACCGAAGCGCGGTACTTCCAAGAATGACTGTACAACATTTGAAACCATGCTCCTAAGGGTTTCTATGTAAGAAAAGTGCCACAAAACTAAGACTTATGACGTGCAATCGAATAACATTACTAAAACAGACTTTTGCGAGTTGAGCAAGTGAATCTTGATAATGTCTGTACTGACAAAAAAAAGATAGAGGATCTATGATCTCACTGTCCTCAAGTCTCTGACTCTGACTCTGATCCATGATCCTAATGGATCCCTCAATAAATTAAAGACCTGGATATATGATCTCATCGGATCCGAGAGCAGGATCCGTGAAATCAGATTCCATATCCATTTTCTTGGATCCATGTACATTTATGACTACCTAGTTATAATGTGGCTTATACCTGTCACAACCTGAAGCCAGAGGTGCAACAGATGGTTGATCCAACAAGTCAGTTGCAGAGCATGGCAGAGCAGAATATTTTGCGAAAAGCACCTTCTTGACAGATACCACCTCCTGCAAAGGGAAAAGTGGCTGGATTAGGTATTATGTATTCCCTCCAGGAGCAGTTGGGCTAATACTTTTTAGTTACCTTCTGATTTGGCTATGGACCTCAAAATATCATCTTGACCTGGACCTTAAACCTACTGCCTGATATAAATAAAGTATAAACCATAAAAACCCAAGATCTTCTGCTCTTACATGATTTACCATGCCTGCTGTTGATAGCTCCCAAGTTAGTTCTTTTAGATTGAATATAGAAGATGGACAGAGTATGTTATCTTTGAAATATAATTGGAATATAATTTGAAATATAAATTTCAGTCAGTTAAAGGAAAATCATAAGTAATTTGTGTTTATTAAATCTTACCACTTAAAATAATTATTACATTTAATTATTATTATACACCATGCAGTAAATCAAGAGATTGATAATATTAAAGGGAATATACCACATTCCTCAAATAAGTTTTTGACTACAGTTTGGAGTTTTATGCTTTAAATGACCAGAAAAGAAATAGAATATTTACAAAGAAGATTTTTGTAACATATTTTTATATAGGAAGAAGTATTTTGCATCTTTAGTAGAGGCTAAATAGTGTTTGCAGTATAATCTGATTACATCCCGACCAATGTAATCGTATCACATAGTCCAAACCAGCTGCATGCTGATTGGCTGACTAATTGGCCTCTGCTACAGGTGGCAACATTCTTGGCATTCTTCCATAAGGGAATGCATTCCTCTGTAAGGGAATGATTTCAGAACCAACATAGATAGGTGTATCTTTGGCTAGGGTGATTGTTTGGCTGTAAAAGCTCCTGATTAAATCTAGTCTCAGTACAACCTACAAAACTGCTACTTCAGGTCAAAAGCCCATGTCAAAAGTGGTATATTTCCTTTAACAAATCACAGGTACTATATAAATGCAAAAAATAATAACATTCAATTCAATATTTGGCCAGCTGGGGAGCAGTCAGGTCAAGGAAAGGTTTGTAAGCTTTATAAGATCCAGCCACCTAACTAGCCAGACTTCAAAGCATGGCAATCTGGAAGGGATCTTGTCAGTGCAGAGGGCCCAGTGTCCCAAAATATTTCGATTTGGGTGGGAAACGACATCCAAATAAATATCATTTTGCACTCTCATCTCTAATATCTAAGAGCAATTTTCCACTCCCAGCCTTACTGAGAATAAGCATTTGCATTGGTCATTTCACATATTACATTTTACTTCATTATATAGAAATGTTTGTCATTGATCTCTTTTCCACTCTTTTTGGGCCTTATCTGACTGGGGACTTTTCCACTCTTATCCCCCTTTTTGGAAAGGAATTTTCCCTTTTGACACCCAAGCCAAAACACAATTTTGGGACACTGGCAGAGGCACCCAGTAGGTGCATGGCACAGTTCACCATGCACCTGCACAGTGAGACGTGGTGCGGATGTGACATTGGGTGGTATATCCCTCACATGTGACCACCCATAATGCCTTGCTAAGGCATTGACATTGTCCTACAAAATGGTGCACAGTGATAAATGAGGTCAGCCAGAATCATTAAATTTTATTCATTTTCTCATATTGAATGTGGAAAACCCAACCAATACCTAAGCTTTGTGCCGAACTTCTAGGTCTTGTTTAATGCAGACAGCTGACAGGTAGGTACAAATTTCCAGTTTGGTTGGTGTGGGCTGACTCAGATTTGCCACTGTTGCTGGTGTGGCTTGTCTACTGTGTTGCCATGCTTTGAAGACTGAAGTCGGGTGTTTTCATGCTTTGAAGTCAGGATAATTTATACCTGTAATAAATATTGTTTAATATTTTCACTGTCAACTAACCTGATAAGTGAGACTACAAGCATGTATGAGCGCTTCCGAGTCCCTTGACAGGAATGCAAGAACAGTTTTGATGCCATTGTTCTTCAGTTCTGCCAGCACGTCTTCACTAAGCAATGGACATTCCTTATTTTTTAGATACTGATGCATACTCTTCAAAAGGCTATATTCATATTATATGAGGCATGCTCGGTGATAGGTCACAATGTGTCCTGTGAAAATATTGTCACGTCACCCAAAAATATTGTTGACGCTAGTCATAAATCATAATCATGATCAAGTTCTACATTAATTGCAAGCAATTTCAATTTCAAATCCAACCCAGACTGAATATCATTCGCAGTTAAGTCTTGTAAATTTGTATACGGCCCTTAATGTTGAGTCCTGTATAAATGTTATAAATATAAATATTCCAAGGTACACAAATCTGTAAGAATCTTACACAAAAGCACTAAATAATCGAAAAATATTTTCGATATTCATAAGACGCGGTAAATTCATGATTCATATGAATGTAACTCGTGCGCCACAATGACAGCATACTCGTTCGTAAAATACGGACACCATTGGTGGCGGTGTTCGTAAAATGCTGCCAACATTGCCGAGGATGATTCTTACAGATAACAGATAACAGATTACAGTCAGAGGACAAATAAAAGAGGGCATATGTTATAACGTGCATAGGCGGATCGGTATAGTAGATCCTATGTAGATCCGGCCTTGGGCGGATCTACATAGGAAGGTGGTCTCGGACGCTGCGGAAGAGGGGCATGCCCAAAAAAGTTTCTCCTAAAGTCCAACTTCCAGAAAAAGCTCCTCGGACTTCGATTGTCTACGCACTGCTGTGGAGTTCAAAGTAAACTTTTCGTAATAATACAATTTGTTAAAGGGACACTCCCACCTTAAAGGGACCCTCCCACCTTCAAAAAAGTTAATGAATTGGCATGAAAGTGATGCCGCTCGGTTCAAAAAGAGCGAAAACGAATATCTACCAAATTTCATCAAAAAATATTCACCGGTTTTCAAGATATTAGACTTTTACTTTTGTTTACTTTTTGGGATCTCCGCTGTTCCTAGCGACTTTATTTGAAAGTGCGGCATTTGTTGCGCGCAAAGCAGCATATACCACCGCGTGCTACCAAACGTTTTAGTAAAATATTTAAAAATCGTTAGATCTCCGCTGACGTCACAAATTCTAAGGGGGCATACCAATGCATTAGCCCCTTAGAATCCGAAAACTGCAAGTTTGAAATTCCATATCTCCGAATTAAAGCATTGTTCGATGTTGTGAGTGCCCAAACCGGTATTTTCAGGCCATGGCCACCAATTTGGCTATCTCAACTCAAAACTAATGTTAAGGTGGGATGGTCACTTTAACATTAGTTTTGAGTTGAGATAGCCAAGTTGGTGGCCATGGCCTGCAAATACCGGTTTGGACACTCACAACATCGACAAATGCTTTAATTCGAAGATATGGAATTTCAAACTTGCAGTTTTCGGATTCTAAGGGGCTAGTGCATTGGTATGCCCCCTTAGAATTTGTGACGTCAGCGGAGATCTAACGATTTTTAAATCTTTTACTAAAACGTTTGGTAGCACGCGGTGGTATATGCTGCTTTGCGCGCAACAAATGCCGCACTTTCAAATAAAGTCGCTAGGAACAGCGGAGATCCCAAAAAGTAAACAAAAGTAAAAGTCTAATATCTTGAAAACCGGTGAATATTTTTCGATGAAATTTGGTAGATATTCGTTTTCGCACTTTCTGAACCGAGCGACATCACTTTCGTGCCAATTCATTAACTTTTTTGAAGGTGGGAGGGTCCCTTTAAGTTTTCTTTCTGTTCCAGAAGAAACGACACATTTTCATTGATTTCGGGGGCTGCCAGAGGGGCATTTTCCCATGCTAGTTATAACATGGGTGTTATGAAGACATCATAGCTTGCACTCCATGTAGACGGGCACAAATGGTTTAACGGCGCCCTCCTGACCGTCTCGCGCCCGTATGTCTCTGTCCATCGTGCATCCCTCGACTGTTCGGCGCCCCTTGACCACATAGGGTTTTCAATGACTCCAGTGGCGGATCCAGCTCAGAGTTTTTTTTTTGGGGGGGGGGGGCAAACCATAACAATTTATCGATTCTTTCCTTGCTTCGTCCATAGGCGTAATGTTAAAATTATGCCGTTTGGGAGGGGCAAATGCCCATTTTGCCCCCCCCCCCCTGGATCCGCCAATGAATGACTCGGCGCCCTTCTAGGAGAATGGCGCCCTTTTCATGGCCTCACGGCGCCCTCGTAACCGTCTGGCGTCCCTAGGTCCCCCTCCCCACCAACTTAGCATTACTGACTGTGTGGCGCCCTTCTGCCCTCTCTGCGCCCGTGGATCATATAACATTTTTAATCACCTGTCACCCTTCTGGGAGAATGGCGCCCGATTGGCAGCACTGTGCCCTTCTTATAGCCTATAGGTGTCGATTTCCGCCGGGTTGGGACTTGGGGGTGCCCAAGCTCCATCCCCGCCGTCTCGGCCGGCTTGGCTTTGGAGCCCCGATAGACGGCGTGGGTCAAGATCACCTCTAGGGCGGCGGCGGATTTGCTCCGCCCGGGCACTCCCAACTCGGTGAAAATCGAAACCCATGGCCCTTCTCATGGTCTAACGGCTCCCTCCTGACCATCTCGCGGCCTTATGTCTCTGCCCACTCTTGTTCCGGTTAAACCGGGAAAAAGACTTAAAAGTATGGTCTTGTTTGAATAGGGATAATGAGAAGGGCTACGGGTCTCAGGGACGGGTCGGTGTTCTCACTTTTTCGCAATGTAATGCCGCCGAACATTAATCTGTTCAAGCAGTCTAACGAAAATGACGAGAATACGAGGCCACGTATGCCTGACCGGACACAATACTCTGTCGTTCGTTTCAGAAAGGGAAGGCATCAAGTATATCGCGACGGCGAATTATATAACGGGTGTGCACTTAGTTTCTGGAAAAAGATTGATCATCCGTATCTTTAAAACTATTAAAGCTATCAAAACAAACTTTCGTATAGTGAATAATCATTCATTTTGGTATGAGCATGCCAAAATTCAGACCAAACCGACTATTTTTTCATACAGAAAGGAGCTTACAACTAAGTCATGAACGCGGAAAAGAGTGGCGGAATTTTCACAAAAATAACAAAAATTCCAGAGAAACAACTTCTCTTCCCATTGGCGCTTTCTAGGTATTGCTAGAAAGAAGGCTTGTGCCATTAGAGGAACGGCACAAGCACGGGGAAGTGCGTGGCACATGCACAGTGTGCAGGTGTGTTGATTCGTGGTGAAAGTGCCCCAGCAGAAGAGGCTCGTTCTGGTAAAAGGTATTCACCATCTTGTGAGCGTTCCCGATACGTTTCCCGTCCTCCCGTTTTCCATTTTTCGAAGAAAAAATTCAAATTGTGATATTGTATACCAAAAAGGGTAGAGATACCATGATCCAGCATTCGGCAGCCGATAAAAGCAGCAGAGGAGCAATGAGACATGGATCTGTAAGCTATCATGATAAATGCTCAGTGCACAGACGAATCAAGCAATCACCTATGGATGCTGGAATTAGATCGCCTAAAAGGGAAATTTTATGTAATGAAGATGGGGTAAAACACCACTTCGACAGGCAGGCGCTCACAAAATGTGGAACCTCAGCCTGTTGACCACTTTTGACGCAATCTCCTGGTCAGTGGACCGCCAAATCCCCACGTGCGGTATCCAATCTTATGTTAGCCCTATGTAGCCAGTGCCGACATCGATATCTTTTGACAGCAGTGCTTAAATAAAGAAATTTTGTCACATTGGGAACATCACTACCCCAGGAAAGTATAGGTGTCATGATCACACCACAATGCAGTCACTGTGCGCGCGGAGCGCTGGATCTACGGGTCGCCGCACATGTACCGTTTGTGAGTCGCGAAGAGAATCTTCTTGGCATATCTCAACGGCGACCGAATGTGGACTTTTGAAGACAAAATAGTACTAAGGAAGATGTTAAGTGCATATCAGCGTCTATTTGAAGTCCATAACGCGCTAGCCATCGCCACACCTGGACCTGGAGGTGCCGCGCAATTTCAACAGGAGGCGTCTGTATAGCACGTGGGCTCTAGACCGCCTGGGAGGAGAGAGCGCCTAATTCTTTTGACAGCTTTTAACTATTGTTGCAATTTATATATGTGCCAAATATCATCTTAGTCTAAGTTCAAACACTTAAGTTATGGCAGCACAAACTTTTTCCAGAAACTAAGTGCACACCCGTTATTACATGTTCATTGGGCTGCAATCATGACATTGGAATACTTTTGAAAGGGAATTTGCTTCCGGCTTCCCCTTTCCTTTTCCTCATTCCTTCTTTTGTTAAATGAACGGACATAATTTTAACAAGCACTTCATGGAAGGACACTTTTTAGTTTGAAACACTTGATAAACATAGGATTAGTTTTGTTGTCCATATAGTTAAGCGCCCGTCTTAATGGTCACTGCGCAACCTCTTCACCGCCTAGGGCTGTGAGTATAATCTCCCGGCGCTCTTTTCCCGCCCATCGCCTTTTATCCCATTCAGGACATCATGGCTGTCTTATGTCATCCTGACCTTCCGGCTTCCGTCGCCTTTTGACCACATAAGACATTTAAGACGCATAGCTCGCGTAATCATTTGTTAGCCGTTGACTGGATGGTGGTGCCCTCCTACGTCTTTTTTACGCCCTTTCGGTCACTTTACACTTTTAACCGTGTATTTGCTTAGTCAGACATGTCACTTGAAGCGCCCGTCGGCTAGCAATGTTATCAAATTCGGTGTTAACCCTCGCATTTGTGCGGCGTTTGCCAGCTTCTAATGTGTAGGGGGGGGGGGGTCGGGTCGGTTGGACCCCCCTCCCTTGCCGTTTGGCCCCTGATCGAGCTAGAGCTTCGCGGAAAAAACGAGCGTGCTGCCCGTGACGAGAGGAAGCCGATGATACCCAATTTTAAGGTCCTAGGTCATTGGTTGACCTTCCAGGTCAGGTCAATGACCCAAAGTCGGGAAAATCGGAACCTGTTAGAAAGTCGTAAAGTGTGGCTGCTATGGGGTTTTTCGGGGTGCTGATCACGAATATCGTGTTAGTTTTGATCATAGATGATGTCTTCATGAATTTAGACCAGTTCGGGGCAGGTCAGGTGAGGTCAACCAGGAGGCGTCGTGACGGGTATTCGTAGTAGGTACGTGTCAACCGCCTCTCACAGCTTCGTAACATGTTACGAAGGCACAAAAACTACTTCGTAAATGTTCAAATGGTTGCAAAATTCGAATTCAGCTCCAAAAACTAGCCTAGAAACATGTACAGCTCGAAAAAGTGAACCGAGGTCACCAAAGGTCAATGACCTGACCTGACTTTCAGGTGACCTTGACATCCACCCAAATGCATGGGAGCAGCATCAAATCTCATGTTTGAGCGTTTGAAACCACGAGAAGCTTGCAAACGCGCGGCTAATGCGAGCCGACATACGCCGAATCGCGATTCCGGCCAAACATGGCCTCGAGGAATAGGTCACAGGTCAAAGGTCACTTGGGTCAGGGCCATGAAATTTTCAGAGTAGGTGTCAAATTGATCAACGCGAGGGTACTGAAGGTTTCGTCGTGATCGGCCGCTTTTTGCGCGAGTTATTCGCGAAAAAACCATGGGGGGAGGGGTCCATCCGATCCCCCCTACACATGCGAGGGTTAATATAGGCTCTCACATAACGAATATCCATTGCGCCCCAAAGCGGCCTGGCGCCCCTACAGCTAGGCAACCACAATCATTTTAGGAAAATGACACCCCTGTCAGGGGTGTACCTAATTTTATATCTCCTTGTGGGGGCAGATGCACCCACAAGTCTTTTACAAGCGTCCTATCGAAAGCACGGCGCCTTTCGCATGCTTTAACGGCGTCCTCCTGACCGTCTCACGTTCCTGGATAATATAACGTTTTTAATAACTCGGCGCCCTTCTGGGAGAATGGTGCCCTTTTGACAGCACCGCGCCATTCGCATGGTCTAACCTCGCCCTTCTGACCGTCTCGCGCCATTAGGTCTCTGTCCACCGTGCATCCCTCGACTGTTCGGCGCCCTTCTGGCCTCTCAGCGCCCCAGTGGACCACATAGCATTTTCAATCACTCGGCGCTCTTCTAGGAGAATGGCTCCCTTTTCATGGTCTCACGGCGCCCTTGTAACCGTCCGGCGCCTCTACGTCCCCACCAGCTTAGCGCTTCTGACTGTTCGGCGCCCTTCTGGCCTCTCAGCGCCCCTGGACCATATAACATTTTCAATCACTCGGCGCCCTTCTAGGAGAATGGCTTTTCATGGTCTCACGGCGCCCTCGTAACCGTCTGGCGACTGGCATCCCTACATTTGGCCCCCCTCTACATTTTTTACGCCCTTCCGGTCACTTTACACTTAAAACCGTGTATTTGCTTAGTCAGACATTGCACTTGAAGCGCCCTTCGGCTAGCACTGTTATCAAATTCGGTGTTAATTCAGGCTCTCACATAAAGAATATCAATTGCGCCCCAAAGCGGTCTGGCGCCCCTACAGCTGGGCACCCTAAATCATTTTAGAAAAATTACACCCTTGCTTGTAATTGACGCACCCCCCCCCCCCAACAATCAAACAGCCTCGCGAGTGGCGAGCCCTGTAGTGGGCACGTCACCCAGAAGGGGATGAGCTGGGCACCGATCCACAGCCGGCGGTGTCTCTGCAGTCTGCACTGCCACTGGTCAGTGGTCTCACTGGTCTCTGAGTTCCGACCGTCACCGCGCCGGTCCAGGTATATCATGCAAAACTGCATAGGGAACGGTCGATCTCGCCCGGCAGGTGCTGTCCTCCCGATGAAACCGGCTGGCGGCGACCGTCCCGCTCCGCCCGCCCGTCTCTCGCCGTCGTGTGCCCCTGCGCAGTGCGACCGCTCACCTGAGACCCGGGAATCCCCGGCGCGCTCCTCGCGCGGCCGCCTGCGCTCCCCCTCCCCCTCCCCACCTCCTGCGGCGGTCGGCCGGCGCGGCGGCCCGTCCTGTGTCCTCCGCGTTCCCCGGCGCCTCTGCGGTCTCACGTCAGGCGAGAGAGCGCCTGCCCGCCGCCGCCAGACGGCGCCCGGCCGCCAGGCGGAGAGGTGCATTCCGTGGCCGCTGTGGTGTGGAGTGAAGTGATGCGTGACTTCGCACAAGCGTGCCGCGCAGATGCATGGTGGCGGTGCTAACGCAGTTGCAGCCGGGTAGTGTTGTGCCAACTATACAGAGGTCCTGTCGAAGCTGGTGGTTGTGTTCGACGGTACGGGTCTGTCAATAGGTAGGTACTCGGGCTTGTTTTACATAAACGTATTTCGACTGTCGTTGTGTTCCGTATGAACTAAAGCATTTCAATTTGAGCTCATGTCATGCGCGTGTTGTGTTACCTACCTACCGGAGCCCGGAGGAGGCCACGATTGAATGGGTGATTTCGGGGGCCAGCAATATCCTACTCCTACTCGTAGAAAAAATGAATGGAAATGAGCAAGACATTTATTTATTAGCAAATAGCATACGACAATAACTTCGTTCCGAATAGTTTCGGCATGGATGAATTGGAGAACCTTTTTCATCCATTCCATGGATGAAGGTTCTTTCCTTGGTTCTTTCATCCTGATCCTGATCCATGGTTTTGGTGTCGGTGTCTGCATTCGTGTGTTGGTTAGGGCCTAATTTAGAAGATGACATTTTATTGTCATCTTTGCCCCTGCAAACTAAAAAAGCGCTGTGGCATCATTCAAGAGTCATTACGGAAATATTTTCTATTTGATGCTTTGGAGACTAGGCTGTTGACCTCATGAGGCTCATGCTCAGATATCTAAACCTAACGGAAAATGGTCGTGAAATCGCTCCCCCCCCCCTGTCCTTTTCCGTAGATATCTCCTAAACGGCTGCAGATATCGCCTACAAACTTTCAGGACCCCTCCGGGCATCAATTTTACACATTATGACAAAAAATAATTCCAAAGGCTATTACAGGCTGGCCACAAATGACGTCAGAATGACGTCATGTTCTGCCATTTTCGACAAAAAAAGGTTTCGCGAGAAGAGCTGTCAGGCCTACAACTTTTAAGCTACAGAAAAATGTTCGAGACCTAAAAGGTGTAGAATTGATAGGGCTATACAATGGCTATATCGGATTTTTGCTTTTTTATTTTGACCCCAAAAATAAAAAAGTATTTTTTATACAATAGCCAACGAATCCCCAAAGTTTTTCGAATTTCGAAAAAAAACGGAATATGATAGTAGGTACCCATTGTCTTCTATCCGCATACCAAATTTCAGATCGATAGGTATCTCTTTTTTGGCCAAGTTATGGCGATAGGCACGTAGCCAGGATTTTGCTCAGGGATGGGCCACGGGTCGCGGCCTAGTGTCGTATCCCCTCCAAAAAGTAAAACTCCTCGGATTTGGCCGACTTTTTTTGGGAGTGTGGTGCAGCTGTTGTTGTTTATATTTATTTTGTATTAAATGCTATTTTATTTTTAGTCTTCAGGGGGGCATGGCCCCCGCGTGCTCCCCCTGGCTACGCCCCTGCGTAAAACAACTTCAAAAATGACGTCAAATTATCAAACTTTTTTTTTAAATTCTAGACCATGTAGCGCAAAACAAAGACCACCACTAGACTCCCCGTGACGAGCTGTATCAGTCTCTCGATCGATCCCCATTGTATGCAAAAATATCAACTTTGAAATTTGGACTAATTTGACCTGAACTTGACCTGACCTTCACCAGAACATACCCTCAACTGGTCCCAAAGGTTGCCCGACCCACATAAGCGCATTTGTAATGTACGATGGACCATAAAACATGTATCATACGACACTTGCATAGTGTGACTCAGTGACCTGACCTCTGTGACCTGACTTGGTATCAGTGACCTTAGATAGCAAAATATGTGTTTGATGGAGAATTCTTCATCGTTGATTTTCAATAACATACCTGATATCAATTTACTCGATTTCACAACACACTTCTTGAATTGCGTGAGATGATGTTTTTCGTATGAACGGTGAAAATGCGACCTTTGACCTGACCTATGACGTCATCGTCTGTACTGAGGTCAATGAAATTGGGGCACAAGGTAGTTCCCCGTTGGGGCTATCCAACGCCGCTTGAATTTTGAAAATCGGACGTTAAATTTCCGAGATCTTGGGGGATGGGTGCCGAAACGCCCCCTCCCCCTCTACGGGTGGTAGGTAGGGTCCGCCGATAGCCCTACGGGGTGCGGGCTAAAGAATGCACTGCTGTTCTGATAGCGCACTTAAATGATTCATTTGAAATAGTTTCGTGACCCCTCTGTTTCCAGGCGCCGGCCCCGGGAGCACAGCGACCCTGGCGCGCCCTCGGCTGGACATTGAGGCGTCTGTCGATCGGCCGGACTGACGCGTCACCTGCCATATCGGGGCAGGACCGCCGGCCGGTCGGAATTCCCGGCTCGGGGTCCTGTGGGTCGCAGCTGGAGTCGGCCAGGGATGCACACGGTCGCTGCTCAGCACCATGGCGCCCGCGGAGATGGCTGTCGTGCCGCTGCTGGCCGCTGTCCTACTGAGTCCAGTCCTCAGCCCTCCGGCGGCGGCGATGCCGTTGGGCGCGGCCGGGGAACCGGGCAGCGGCGAGCCGACCCCGCCGCCGACGGAGGGCTCGGGGCCGCCAGAGACTGCCGCCATCGACGCGGAGGATCGCGATGAACCGCTGCTGTGGGTGGAGCTGCCGTCCGCGTGGAGCGGGCCGTGGAAGGAGGAGGGTGCCGAGGCCGGCTCCGGTCTCGGCGAGACCACGCAGCGGCCGGAGCTCGTGGAGCACCTGGGCTCGGAGGAGGGCGAGCAGGAGCTGCAGTTCCATGTGGTGGCCAAGCAGACACGGAAGACACGGCGGCGCAACCAGACGGTGATTGAGGAACAGCCGGAAGGTGAGTGCACCACTGCTGTCCACCACGCCGCATTGTTTGCAGTTTATACGTATTTCGTCTTTTTCACCCGAATAGATGTGTACACTCAGAGTAGTATGGTACTTTAGTATGGTGTGCTCACGAGGTAGCTACCTCGTTAGCGTACGAGGGATAATTTGTTCATGTGTCATAATTACCTTACGCACTTGCACGCACAGGGCAGTAAGTTTATCCCGTTCCTGGATCAATTCGTTCAATTACTGTTGCGTGCTAAAATTGTTACTTCTTAACCCCTTTCATAAAAGATATCCAGACAACTAAGCATTGTAAGTAAAGCAGAACATTATGCAAATGCCGCGCTCGGTGATATGCGTAGCTGAGATACTGCACCGTCACTGTTCCTCGTCCAGAGACCGTTCTGGAACGCATGCTAATACAGGGTGTCCCAGAATTACCCGGACATTGTTAATTAGCGTATAAAATAAGGCAAACATGATTGCGCTTTTTTCTTTTTATTGTCATATATAGTCAACTAGGGTGGCTGTGAAATAGCACATGCAATAGATATGCTTGTTACAAGATCAGCCGACAATGATTGAAAATGCCAGCCATTGCTGGTCTCAGTTGTTTTACGGCTCTCCCGAAACTGGGTGAAGGCCTGTTTTCTTTGACCTGTTGCCGGAGGATAATACGATCATATAAGATAAACTTAACATCAAAGTGTTCCCAGGTCATAAGGCATTATCCCCCAAAACAAAAATTGCTGCCTACACCACTTTTGCCGCGTTTTTTACATCTGAAGTGGAGAAGCTCCATGTCTGAACATGGCGGGATCTTTGGCTTCCAACAGATTTGGTTTCCAAAACAAACCCGTTCATGGCCATTTGGTTTACGGTATCCAGTTTTTTTACTGGTAGAATATTACCGCAGTAGTACTTTGTGCTAACGGCTGTCTGGGCCATCATATCAAGCCCAATGAGTGCACGGTGGCTCAAAATGTCTCACAATTTGATTTTCGACGGGTGCCTGGCCGTCTCTGCTGTTGGGGCGTTGTAGCCATCTGACGTTCACACACGCCTTTTTCGGGCGGTTCAAATGACAGAATACCTTCGTTAGACCACAAAGTGTGCTTCAATATAATTTTTTTGTTGTATATGTTATATTTTGGGGATGAATTGTAGTGATTTTCGCTGCTTTTCCCGTAGTTTTCGCATATTTTTCAGGCGAGGGACCCCAAATTCCAAAATTTGGCGAAGATAGTGGTGTAAAGTAGACTGATGTTCTTTAGATAATCCTGATCTATCGTTTAGCTAGTTTTTAGCTAGATCAGTGACGTTTGTTGTCCATGACAAGCAACCACCCGTATGACAACTGGTGCATGGCCCTTTTTGGCCGAGCCCAAGCTTGTCAATCAGGTTTATCTCTTGCTCTCTCTGGCTTCGTTGGCTGAGATAATTGCGCTTTGCTCAATCCTAACTGCTTGCAGATGAGCTGCTGAAGCTCTCCAGCAAAAACCATGCCGAAAGTCCGTTTACAAAGTTGAAAACGGGAGTTGATTCACCATGGTTCCCTATTAGTGGCTTAAGCTGAAAACGGAAAAGGACTACTCTTACTTGACTCTGGATAATACTTGACTCGAGTCGTTACCGGTCACCAAAAGCACACAGTCCCCAAGCTCGATAGCTAAGGTATATCTTATAAAAGTATGATGCTTGTATATCATTAGAATCGAGCGCAATCGTACTTTTAGCCAGAAAATAAATGTCCGGGTAATTCTGGGACACCCTGTAGGGTTCTGTGCCGGGGACCGGTTAGCCGGCGCCCGCGATCTGCGATATCGGCTCGAGCGCTGGATCCGGCCGCGCGCGACACCGCCAGGTAGCCAGTGATTCCCCGCTGTTTTCGACTCCGCGCGGACGGAGGTAGGGGAGGGCTCTGCCCCGGCGACGCCAGTAAATCTCCATCCGGGGATTTCTTAGGACGGACGGAGTGCCCACTAACGTGAGGTTTGCCCGCAGATAACACATGAGCCGGAGCGGAGTTATTATTCTCCCTCAGACCTTAGTATCGCCTACCAAGCCAAGTCAATTGGCCCTTCGGTATGCCGTGTGCACGACTCCCAAATAATGGGCCATTTTATCGTTTTTGGTTTTGTTGTTAGTTACAAAGAGGCGTCAAGAAGTGTGTGCGTGTTGCGATCACTGGTGTCGTTACAATGGCTCATACAGATGCGCGTCTGGCCGCGCTCGGTGCCAGTCGTGCCTCGCTGCAGGAACAGTCGTGGTATGTGTACTTACGCTCCGGAACGGTCGGACCATTTGGACGCGCGCTGGCCTGCGGCCAATGGGCGCAGCCTCGCTTGGCTGACCCTGATGTTGAAGAGTGGGTCGTAATTATGTGCAGTGGAGCTGAGTAGCTTTTGCCGCTGAATAGTGCAAGGGCGATGTGGCTGGGTGATGCATCGAATCAAGAAGTGATGTTTGTTAATTAGTATATGAAACGAAGGTAGCATTTTTTTCACTAAGATATAGGGGAGAGTGGGGTGGGTTGTATCAGTTTTTACTCCGAGACCCATAACCTCGTAACTATCCGTGGTAAACTCATTATTTCCATACTATCTCCTTCCTTGATTCTTCGGCTTTTTTGTGCAAAGTAACTTTTCCGCTACCTCTACCAGTTTTTCTTCTACGGTCTGCCGAATAGAACAATGTTTTTGATACAACTTGCCCCATGGCTTGGGTGAGTTGTATCACATGGTGGGGTAATTTGTATCACTATTTCACGTTTCAGGGATTGTGCTTGCTACTGGTTTTGAACATAACAACAACATTAAATAGGGTTAATACAATGTAGGGGAGAGCGGGGCCAGTTGAAACACGGGGGGTCAGATGAAACATGGCTTTATTTTCAACAGTATGCAACATATGGCGTTGCCGACACCACTGCGCATCCGCGCTCGACCACTTCCTTTGTCAACGGCGTTTGGGCGGCAAGCGGACGGCAATTTTGATTTGACACTTGTTTTTGTGTTTTTAAGGGGCGTTTGGGAGAAATCGTTTTTATGAATATTTTGTGATATCTCATAAACCTTTGTTTGCTGAAAGAAGAACTCCTGGCTCCGGAATAACACCTTATTTGGCCCTTCATTCAGCATGATGCCGTCCCTCCAGCTCGTTTGACATGTGCTTTACGGCGCGTGCGAGATGGCGGGAGCGGATGGGGTCAATTGAAACGCTTCTCTGAGGGTCAGTTGAAACAGGGCCACAGGCCGTTTCAATGGACCCCGGTGGCCTTTGCAATGGTTATTGTTCAGGGGCTGTAACATTAAAGGAAATAGTCCACCTTTGAAATGAGCTTTTAAACTGAAATAGTAGTTTAATAGAGCTCAATTTTTGACCCCTTTTTCTCCAGCCTTTTGCTTGAAAGCACACTATAGCCTGAGATATTTCTCATTTTTCTCATCCGCCCATTTTACCATAGTCTATGTACTTTATGTCACCTATTATGAGAAACTTTGCACTTTTAGCTTTCCAATGACCTATTGAATGCAGCATTTGGAAAAGTAAACCGGACAAAATATCTCCTTTAAAAAGTGGCCTTAAAGAGGAAAACATCCCATTGTTAAGGATAGGTGCAATTGACCCCATGGGCTGGTTCAATTGACCCTCGCATCGGGGTCATTTGAAACGGGCGTAGAGCTGTTTTATAAGCATGCGTTTGGCAGCAAAATATGTTTGAAACATAATTTTACATATCTTAAAATAAAGCCAAAAGAGCATATTTTTTCATGGCATTGTGCATTTTTCGATATGACTACTAGATCTCGCTGTGCATGTCAATATATAAAAAGTGGTTCAACTGGCCCCGCTCTCCCCTATATGCTCAAAGGCTTCACTTTTATTAGACCAAACTTAGGTCAATCCGATCGAAACGTCGAAGCGAACGAAAAATAAACAGACTAGACGCAAAAGTGGCCCGTTAAGAGCAAAGAAGCCAACACATTGTGCCGAAATGGAACAAATATTGACTAGCTACCTACAAACGCGAGCCAGGGCTTAGCTTTCGCGATCAAAAGCAACATACCCATACATACCTACATACATACATGTTACAACATACCCCACCCGGCTCTGATACAACATGTACCTCGCCGCCACCTTGGAAAAAACATCCTCGTGCTCAAAAACAGTGGACAGCTGGAGAAATCCATTTTCACTCACGCAGCCTTAGAACCTACCCTCACCACCGCTACGGATATCTTTCAAATTCGTGCACATCTAAATGCCCAAAACACACATTTTCTTGCAACTTTTTTTTTAGAATGACATTAAAAAAACATAAAATCGGCTCTCACCTCGAGACGCGTCCACCCAGCCACACGACAGAACAGGGAAAGATGGCGCCCGGAAAACCTCGTCGGCTGGTCGTGTCACGAGCCCCATCTATTGGATAAGTTTGGCACAATTCGCCCTGATACAACTTGGACATGATACAACTCTCCCCGTTCTCCCCTACCTGGGCTTAAATACCGCAATTTATCAGTGGATTTAGGACTACTTCGAATATCATTGGGTTCGTTACAGGCACTTGGCTTTCTGAGAGTGCTACACCGTCTGAAAAAGACACTATCCTTGGTCTACGAGTGTCGGTGCTTCTACGGACCCGGAAACCTCGACCGCAACAGACGCGGACCTCATCTGAAACAGACGTGCCTGAACATCAGACGCCGAAAACAAAACCAGCCACCGGGAGGTCGTCTGCAGTACCGGGTCCATCTACAGGTGGGACCACGGCCTCCCCCTCTGACGGCCGCGCCAGGGGCACCGCTCTGACCGCGGCCCCCAGCACGGCGACTGAGTACCGGGCGGGCCCCGGGCCGACCACGGAACCAGCTACCGCTGCTGACACGGCGCTGGAGACCAGCCTGGCGGGCACGGAGACCGTCACCTCATCACAGGCGCCGCCCGCTGCTCTGACGCCCCGGCCCACCCCTCCGCCAACGGCCGGCGGCGCGGCCGGGCTGCCCGGTGGGTACACAAGGGTGTCGGATTATACTGGCAGGGTGGGCATAACCTATCATCACTCGTCTTAGCGGTCATGAATTGGAAATAGATCTGCAGAAAATAGGCGGCGGAATGGGGAGGGCACCGGGGCAGATTTTGGCATTTTAACATTAGCCCTATGTGCGTAGCATGGAAAGAATAGGACCAAAAGTCGGCAGTCCCGTGTTCCGCTGCTACTGCTGCAGAAAAGATATTTCGCCTATCAATGTTTATGCAGTTGGCGGTCTTGGTAAATAAATAGATAGTACCTTCATATAATGGTTAAATTCATATAATTATTCAAGAGCTCAAAATTCGCCCCCCCCCTAGCAGGTGAACGGGAGACCGACGGGAGCAGGCTGCGGCAGGAGTACTGCCGAACCACATTCATCTGCGTGTTTCACGGCTGGGCTACCGTCTGCGTGATCGTGCTCATGGTAAGAGGGACACCCGACACCGTGCCCCGGCGCGTCGCCCCTGGTATGAGGCGTGTGGCTCTCCTGGCAGAGCCGCGCTTTGGACGGGTACTGGGGAGGAAAGCAGAGTGTGTGCAATGTGCATGGAATGAATGTATCAGGGTGATAACAAGGCTTTAAGCCAGGGGTCGGCAAATGGTGGGGCATGCCCCCTTTGGGGGTAATGGAGCCCTTTCGGTGGGGGTAATGAGGGATTCTGAGAAAACCTATCTTTTTAGAGTTAGGGGCTCCATTGATGGAACCATCGTGACTGTTGCATCCCAGGGTTCAAAGATTAGCCCAGGCACAGCACACATTGATAAGATATCAATTTTCACGTAGCTGCTCGCCTCACCATCCCACCGCGGTTCCGTACAGTCGTACAAAGCTGCAATTTTTAACCGTCGCCCATCTGTTGGCGTTTCAACAGCCGCTAACGTAAGGGGGAGGAGTCGATCGGACCCCCGCGGCCTCTCGGACTCTGAGATGGAGCTGTGCATAAAAAACGAGCGTATTACCCGTGACTATAGGAAGCCGCTGCTGCCCATTTTTAAGGTCCTTGGTCATTTCGTCTCATTCCGGAGGTCAAAGACAAGTTTCGAGAAAATCGGGACCCGCTATAACTTCTTGAAGTGAGATTTTATGGCTCAAGATGACCTCCAGAAAAAGCTCATAAGCCAATGATCATTAGTCCAGAGGCCAGTTTTACCGACAGAAAAATAGCTGCCTGCCGGAATTTTTCGCCTTAAGACCGCTTCACATACGGAGCGTAAACGGTAAAGCCCTATCCACTTCCATGCTCATCGCGCTTACGCTCCGTATGTGAAGCCAATGATTACGTAAACGTAAACTTTAACGGTAAAACCCTATCCACTTACATGCTCATCGCGCTTACGTATGTGAAGCGGTTTTTAGGCAAAAACTCCGGCATGCGGCTATTTTTCTGTTGGTAAAACTGGCCTCAGGAATTCCCGGGCAGGTTAACCCTCGCCCCGTTGGGGGGGGCCATTTTGGCCCCCCCCTGTGGTTTTTCCTGAATAGCAAGAAAACGGCGGCGCGCAGCGCCGCCAAATTTTCAGTACCTTCCCGGGCATCAATTTGACACCTTCACACCAAATTTCAAGTCTTAGGTCACCTTAGGTCAGGAGTTATTGAGGTCAAACTGAGGTCATGTTCGAGCAAAAATGGGCAAAAAACATGCAATCTTGAAACGCTCACCAAATCTACAGTTATCAAGCAATTTCAAAGTTCTTTATATGGTCTAGTAGACAAAAAGCGGCGCTACAAAACTGCTATCTCGGATTTTCAAAATTTTTGGTTTTTGACCAAAAAAAATTCAAAAAATTGATTTTTTTTAGAAAAACTTTGAAAAAATCCGAAAATTTTTCGAATTTCGAAAAAACCGGAATATATGTGGTAGTCCCAGCGCTCTTCTATATACATACCAAATTTCAGATCGATATCTCGTTTTTTGGCCAAGTTATAGCGAAAAAACTGTTCAAAAATGATGACGTCAAATTTTTGAACTCAATTTTTAGCAATTCTAGACCACGTACGGCAAAACAAAGACCACCATTGAACTCCCCGTGACGAGCTGCATCGATTCGATACCCATTTTATGCAAAAATATTAACTTTGAAATTTGACCTAATTTGACCTGACCTTGACCTGACCTTGACCTGACCTTGACCAAAACGTGATCTAAGCTGGCCCCAAAGGCTGCCTGACCCATATAATCGCATTTGTCATGTAAAATGGACCATAAAACATGTATCACACGACACTTTCATATTGTGACCCCCCCGTGACCTGACCTCTGTGACCTGACCTGGTATCAGTGACCTCAAATAGCAAAATATGTGTTTGAAGAACATTTCCCCATCGATGATTTTCAATGAAATGCATTTTACTCGATTTTACAACGCATTTCTTGAAGTGCCTGTAAACGGTGAAAATTGGACCTTTGACCTGACCTGTGACGTCATCGGTTTGACCTAGGTCAATAAAATTGGGTCACAAGGTAGTTCCCCGTTGGGGCTATCCAACGCCGTTTACCGCTTGTCGCTATGTTGCGTGGTTCTCGAGATCTTAGGGGGGGGGGGCCAAAATGGCCCCCCCCCCAACCGGGCGCGTTGCTCGGCAGAGCCCAACGGGGCGCGGGTTAAGAAAAAAATGATTGGCTCGAGGGTACAATTTGGTCGTGATCCAACGGCTTTTACGTGAGTTTTTAACGAAAAACCACCCGCGCCCCTATATGTACGAGGGTTAAATGGGATATACTAAATGCTTTGTGGAGGAAGTGTCATGTTTTAAATTTGATGCATTGGAAATGCAGAAATACCCAAAGAGTTCCAGAAAGGTATGGAATCTCAGTAAACTTGGTTGTGACAGCAATGGGGTCTGGTAGGTGGGGGTAATGGCCCTGCCTGGCGCCTAAAAAGGGGGCACAACCCCGAGTGACCTGCCGACCACTGCTTTAAGCAAACCCCGTGATAACGAACGAACGAACGAACGAACGAACGAACTTGATCGAATGAATGTTAGAATGGTTCAAAGGATGAACGAATGAACTAACCGTGTCAAACTTAGCTTGTTTCTCATCTCCAACCCGACCCTTACAATGACTGTAACGAGTGTCGTCAGTGTCGTAGTCTAGCTCTGTAGACCGAGCGCTGTGTGCCCTCACCCAGCCTAACCTCTGGCCGTCTCCCGGTGTTTGCTGTGCGCTTCAGTTCCTCGTCCTGCGTACTGTGGTCAACAACTTCGGCAGCGCGGTGCAATGGTGCTGTCACCTGCGCTCCCGGCACCGCCGCTCGGACGTCATGAGGGCAGTCGACGCCATCAACATCGGAATGGACAGGAAGTCCTGGGTGAGCGTACCGACATGGACATGACTTTATTGTATATCACATGTTGTTCTACAAAGGCGTGTTATGTTGATGGAGGTATCTGATATTATCTTGGATTTAATACCGTGTATAGACGTTAAATCTGGCCAAAATTCGGTCGATCGCCGTCAGTCATATGTGTTACTCAGTGATTCGGGTGGTTTGAGGCGTTAAGTACAAGTTTCAATTAAAGTTAAGTACAATCGGCCAAGCCGTTCTCGAGATCTGGAAGTGGCACCCTGCAAATGCCGCTATTCGACCCCTGCACGTGCGCACGTGCAGCAGCACCCCAACTGTAGCACATGGATGTGCATCGACGTTATTGTATGCTGCCGATGTAACAGGGCGGAAAATTTGACACAAATCGTTATGGCGCCTGCATTTGCCAGTTGCATCTGTCAGTCAACGCTAGGCTTCTTTGTGTATTCAGCGTGCGAATGCTGTGTCGTAGTTCATGTGTGATGCGCGCGCCATATGCTAAAATATTGCTGGTTTGGATGCTGGTGCTAACACCTGCACTAGCATCTGTGTCGCTTCTAAAAAGCCCGAATTTGAATTGCAGATTTTATAAGACTGCAGAGTGTTTGCTACCGAGAAGTCTCCCTTGGAGCGCCTCTGTAGATTATGGTGATTGGGCAGAATGCGATAAACTATCGGGAAAGTAGCAAACAAAGAAGATAATTTAATATAACTGCACTCTCATCAGAGAGTAGATTGGAAACGGAATAGTCAGCGATAACAAATTCGACGATATAAAAATTGTGACAATGGCATAACATGCAGATGCTGGTATAGACGAACCATGAGACTTAAGAGTTCTATGAGTCATTGTTTCGACATGACACCATTCTGCGGAAAAGTATGCGCATTAACATTGCACGTCGGCCTAACCGGCGCCATGTCCCGCGCCTGCCGCAGGCCAAGAAGTCGCCCTGCTCGCCGCAAATCAAGGCCGAGATCGAGAGCCGGCTGCGCCAGCTGTTTATCCGCTGTGACGTCACGCTGGAGATGGTCGGCAGCCTGAGCTCGCGGCTGGGCAAGTCGCTGAACGCGCGCCCAGAGGCCGAGGACTCGCTGCAGGAGTACCGCTTCACCGAGCCAGTGCTGGGCGCCGACGCCGACTTCATGGTGGTGCTACAGGTGCGGCCGAGAGCACTGGACGGGTGTGCTGACTGCTGTCCCCCCGCTGACCTGTGCTGTGACCGCACTGACTGTGTGCTGTGACCCCGCTGACTGTGTGCTGTCGCCCCGCTGACCTGTGCTGTGACCCTTCTGACCGTGTGCTGACTGCTGTGACCCTGCTGACCGTGCTCTGTGACCCCGCTGACCTGTGCTGTGACCCCGCTGACCGAGTGTTGTGACCATTCTGACCTGTGCTGTGACCCCGCTGACTGTGTTGTGACCCCGCCGACCGAGGGCTGTGACCCTGCTGACCGTGCTCTGTGACCCCGCTGACCTGTGCTGTGACCCCTCTTGATCTGTGCTGTGACCATTCTGACCTGTGCTCCATCCCCGCTGACCGTGTGCTGTGACCCCGCTGACCGTGTGTTGTGACCCCGCTGACCGTGTGCTGTCACCCCTCTGACCTGTGCTGTGACCCCGCTGACCGTGCTCTGTGATACTGCTGACCGGTTGGCTGGGAGGATGCCAGAGGATGTAGCGGTAGCGATATTTGGCGTCACACGGGGATCGACTTCACTGATAATGGCGTGGTGTTAGGCCTCTTTAATTTTGTTTGCTGAGGTTGAAAGACGCGTCAACTTTTGGGTCATTATGTGCCCATCACTTTGACATTAAGAAGCGTGAGTGATGCACTAGATGGCTGATGCATTGTCTGTCTTGTGTCAGTGGTCGGTAGGTACTTCCTGCCGCAGTGCCGCGTATGAGGTGTGCCGTGTTGGTTATACTGCCTTCCCCGGCGCTGTGTTTGTCTCTGCAGTCGGTGTCGTGTACGAGCTGCCGTATCCGCCGTGTGCCGATCATGTGCCTGTGTCTGTCTGTCGTGTACGAGCTGCCGTATCCGCCGTGTGCCGATCATGTGCCTGTCTCAGTCTGTCGTGTACGAGCTGCCGTATCCGCCGTGTACCGATCATGTGCCTCGTGTGCCGGCAGGTGCCGATGGCGCCCACCACGGCCGGTGGCCGCGAGCTGCCGCGATACATGCTCGACGGCGTGCCGCCCTACCTGACGCTGTCGCCCTTCACGGGCGCACGCGCCGCGTCGGGATCGTCGCTGGCGCGCCGCTGGTCGCCCGGCACGCCGCCGGCCGAGGCTGCGGCCGGCTCGGAGGCCGGTCTGGAGCTGCACTCGTTCACGGCCCGGCCGGATACGGCGCTCAGCGTATGTCCGCTCACCAGCTCACCTTCACTGCCCGCGGCCGAGCGGAGCGGGGGCCGAGGGGTGACCAAGGCTGGAGGCGGGGATGCCGGCGGCGGAGACAGTACTGGAGACACGCCTGGGGGAGGGGTGACCAAGGCTGTAGGCGGGGCTGTCGGTGGCGGAGACAGGACTGGAGACACGGCTGACGGCGGCGGAGATGGGGCTGTCGGTGGCGGAGACGGGACTGTCGGTGGCGGAGACGGCAGAGACACGGCTGCCAGAGACGGGTCTGCAGACGGCGGAGACGGGGCAGGGGACAGGACTGCCGGCGCCGGAGCTAAAGCTGTCGCCACCGGGCGGTTCCGGTGCACCAGTCTGGGGACGGACTGCGCCGGCGCCGCTGCCGCTGTCGGCGGCCTGCCGCCGGGACAGCTGGGGCCTCCGGGAGAGAACGGCGTCAGCGATGGCTCGGGAGGTCTTAGAACGGACCCGGACGGAGAGACAGCGACACTGCGGCGCTCCGTCAGCCTCACACAGGTGAGAGCGACAGGCGGCCTCACAGAGGTGAGAGCCACAGGCGGCCTCACACAGGTGAGAGCGACAGGCGGCCTCACAGAGGTGAGAGCGTTAGTCAGCATCACAGAGGTGATAGCGACAGGCGGCCTCACACAGGTGAGAGCGACAGGCGGTCTCACAGAGGTGAGAGCGACAGGCGGCCTCACACAGGTGAGAGCGACAGGCGGTCTCACAGAGGTGAGTGTATGACGCTCCGTCAGCCTCACAGAGGTGAGAGCGCGGCGGGTAGGGCACCGTCGGAGGACCTAGTCTCGTCAATTAGCTAGAAATAGAGCGAGTAGGTAATTAAGATATGGATCGATGAGTTTTGTTGAGCTCTTTGCTTAGTGCTTTCTGTCAGAGACAGTTTGTATCACTGGTGACAGTTACAATGCTTAATTTGCATCTTTTTCTTCATCGTTATCATTTTCATAGTAGTTTCTTTATAGCCAAGGAACTCCTGTGACAAATCATTCGATATAACTTTATTCCCGCAATTATCCATAAATCGTGACGTTTCCTCTCCTGAATTCAATTCCATAACTCCAGTCGGAAGTCTGGTCACAATTCACCGAAGCTACTTAGACCTGTGACCTCGCCCTGGGTGTGACCGTGTGACCTCGCCCTGGGTGTGACCGTGTGACCTCGCCCTGGGTGTGACCGTGTGACCTCGGCCCCGGTGTGACCGTGTGACCTCGCCCTGGGTGTGACCTCTGATTTACCGTGTGACGTCGCCCTGGGTGTGACCGTGTGACCTCACCCTGGGTGTGACCGGTCGGCCGGGTGTGGGTGCCGCAGATGCCCGTTCTGCTGCGATTCCCCACGCTGGAGGCCTCGCGCCAGGAGAGCACACCACCGGGGTTCGCGCACGTGCAGCTCTTCCTGGACCGAGTGCTGCCGGAGGACCGCAGCTGGTGGCGAGACGCCATGAGCGAACCGGTCGGCGGGGCGCTCTACCTCTCCAGGTAGGCGAATCTACCTCTGTGTGTTCGAGAATCCACCTCTCCAGGTGGGCGAATCTACCTCTCCGGGTGAAACTTCACCTCTAACCGGGTGACTTTTGACGTCTCGATGTGTTTGTTCGTTCATAAAGTTGGGACAGCACCTACTGTGAATGGTCGCGATAAAATGCTTAGAGACAGGGGCGTCGCCGACGGGGGGGTCGGGGGGTCGTGACCCCCCCACTCTTGAAAACTGGGGGTGTCGACCCCCCACTTTTTGCGATGCTGAGTATGCTTTTTTAGCTTTTATGTCAGTGAAGCAGGCGTCAGCAACACCAACAAATACATCAGATTCAAAATCGCTTCAAGAGCTCCCTAAAGCCAATTAGCCAATTACCTAAAGTTCAATTAGCTGTGGGCGGGGAACACCAGCACAACAATGTTTTTAAGTAGCCCCCATCCTAGTACCTTTTTATCCCTCAAAGGATTGGACGCGCCAAAACTGCCCCGAGCGTTCGTCTGATCGTTTTAAAAAAATGGTCGCAGTCGATTCGTCGGATCAGTACCTAACTACAAAACTACAAACTAGCCTCAGCCCCATGGCTACCGTCACAACTAGCTGTACAGTGCACATGTAGGGGAAAGGGAGTCAGATGGAACCGTCTCGGGCTTTCGCAAAGAAGTCGCGCAAAAAGGAGCCGATTGCAACAAAACTTCCGGTGCGCTCGAGTTAATCACCTACTTAAAATAAATCGATATCCCTGATTCAAATAAAGATGACCCGAGTTCACTTTTTCATAACGTGCTTTTAATTGATAGGGTAGTTTTTGGAGCTGATTTTGAACTTAGCGCCCATCTGAACATTTAAGAAGTAGTTGTGTTGCTTATTCATATAACATGCTAGGAAGCAATCGGTGGTGGTCATCCACTATTAGGTACTGGTCGATCTGACCTGACCTGATCTACCCCAAATGCATGGAGTCATCATCTTCGTTCAAAACTAAGATAACATTCGTAATCAGAACCTCGAAAAACCATCACAACTTACATTCGTTAAGTTCCAGCAGGTCCCGAGTTTCTCTACTTATTGGCGATGACCTGAGTCCTGAGATGACCCGAAAACTTGTAAATGGGTATCATCGGCTTTCTCTCGTCACGGGCAGTAGGGTAAGGGCGGGTAAGAGTACGCGGGCGATAAGAGTACGCATCAGCTGTTTCGGTTGCTTAGCAACGCGGGTTTGTCGAGTTCATGAAGTGACATGAAGCCGCCAGTGCGTGCATGTCACCAACGGAACGTGGGCGTTGAGCGGCGACGCTGTTGAGTTTAAGGCGATGAATATTATTTTCGAGCGTTATGATATTATTATGATATGGTACAATAATTTTGATACTTGGCAGTTGAGATAAGGTACATTTCCGTGATTGTTGTGGGAAACTTGTGAGGGTATCTGGGGAAATACTGTACAGTGCAATATTCTGTTTGCGAAGTTTTGCACAACGTTTCGGGGTTGTTTTGTGCGCGAATTGATGTACGGTAAGAGGACGCACTGTTCAGGAGGGTAAGAGTACGCAGAATTATACATTAAATCGAATATACAGAAATATAGAATTATTAATCTATCGCTCAATGACGATTGTTTTGTAGGTATATCATCAATGGAGCACTGTGATGCAGATGCGTACCCGAAATTCTTCCAAATACGAGCTATTCTCCTTTTTGATTGTGCATTTTTTTTTAAGAAACACGCGACATGATTATTTCCTGATTTATAGACTTGAAAGATTTATTTTGTTTTTCTTTTTGGATACTAGAATTAACTTAAATGCCTTCTGAGTTTGAAGTTAAGCATTTGGACAGTGCAAGCTGCATAGGTGTGTTTTCATATGCTTGCGTACTCCACCCGCCTGGCGTGCGTACTCTTACACACCCCATATGGTAAGAGTACGCAAGTGCAACGGTTCAGAAAATGTCAGTTTTAGACCACTTCCATTTACGCTGAAGGATTGTTGCCCCATGGGTTGATGGCTAATTCAATGAACTTTAATATTCCCTATTTGCGATTTCTTTCCTTCAAATATTAAACAAATGAGAGCAAGAAATCCACTAAGTGCGTACTCTTATACGACTTCACCCTATGCTCTTTTTTCCGCAAACCTGTAGATCGATCAGGGGTCGAAAGCATGCCTCAGCGTTAGTTTAGTATACGTTATACGTTAGCGACTGGGAAACCGCCAATAGAAGGGCTACAGTGAAGCAGAAAACTATTCGATAGCTCTTTTAACGCTCTTTCGCTAGCTTCGCGTTAGATTTCATCTCAGGTCTATGTTTGGCCCATAAGAAGGCAAACAGCTAACTGGACAGATTCTGCCGAAACATCTGCTTTGCAATAACTTTCGATTCCGTGAATTTGTATGGTATGTACATATGTTGTCTTGTCACCACCGTCTTGATCTCTTTGAGACGCGTCACATGAGTTAAAATTTGACCATTCAGAATTAACGTTAAAACGACCTCAGGTCAACGTTATGTCCTGATCGAAAAAGGACCTCCTGCTGCATATGAATGGATCCGTGTTGTTGAGCTGAACAGTGAACACCTTCCAGGTGCTGTCATCGCTCTACCGCGTCTTCGTCAAAAGTTGTAGAAAAAAATGCTGGTGGCCATCGATGGACATTTCCACTAATGACCTTTCGAGTCATCATTCGCCATAAGTTGCACCCTGTCCCTGGCAATGATGAGCTGATTTGTCATGGCTCCAAAAATATTTTGCGTTTCTGACGAACTTTTTCAAAGCAGTAGGCATTCGTGCTTTTTCTAATTTCTCATTATTTTCTAATGATGAGGTCACGTATTTGACCTGCCTTCAGATCATAGATGTAAATCCTCAGTTAGAATCATGAATTGCTGACACGTATAACCCCATACATTAGGTACCTATACAGTGTACCAAATTTCGAAGTTATGGAAGAAAAGCTACAAGAATGGCGAGAGGGGAAAGTTTTTATAGAGGTATACCGTATAACTGAACTTGACATGGCGACCTGACCTTAAGTGACCAGTGATAATTTTTACGCAAGTGATGTAGGTAGGTATACCTACCTAAAAGGTTATACCAAATTTGGCGGCGCTGCGCGCCGATTTGTTACACACGCACACACACACATACGCACGCACAAAACTGGGAAGTGTGGCAAAAAAAACCCTACCCATCGGGTGAAGACTAGAAACCCGACCCCCCCCCCCACTCAAAAATCCGTGGCGACGCCCCTGCTTAGAGAAGACAAATTATCCCAGTTGTGGTTTATGATGTAGTGGGTTACAAATGTGCCGTCCATTTCGTCAGACTTGCACTGTCCGATCTGATTTTCTATGCAGCCAGCTCGTGGTAACTGTTAACTAGTTGCAACTGACTGTTGATAATCCTAGGACCTGCGAGCGATTGGAATGCTAGCTCGCTCGTCCACCGTTATTTGCGGCTGCTAGCCCTAAAGTGTCCCACGACTTTCTGTGTTTTTCAGTAAGAAGGCGCGCCAGCTGATGCGCGACATGTTCGAGAGCCTGCAGCTGACGGTGGAACAGGACCGCCAGAGCATGTCCATGGTGGACAGGTGTCTGGCCGACTACCGCGGCGAGCCCAGGTAACTGTTCACCGCGCTGTCCAACTGGGACGGCCGGCCGGCCCTTCTCACCGCGCTGTCCGACTACCGCGGCGAGCCCAGGTAACAGTGAGACGGCCGGCCGGCCCTTCTCACCGCGCTGTGTACCTACTTCATTTGATTATTTGAAATTGTCTAACTGGCATGTCTTGTCTATTTTGATGAGGCGTGCCCGTGTTTAACCTTTTCATCAAATATCATCCTGTCCTCGTCCCTAGAGCATTTACTGAAGGCATTAGGTGGCAGCCTCAGATGCAAGCGCTACTCTGGTATTCTTCTCGCACGCGGCTGCAAAACGCTCCCATATGTACCCAAATATCCGCTTCACACTAGGTGCCAAACTCGCACCGACCGGCTTGCGAAAATGGCATATGAATCATATGTTTGCGCTCAAGTTTGCCGATAACTCACTTCCAACACGTTGTGACACGCCACTCATGCTAATGTGTCCGCCGGACGGTGCATTTCAGCTATGACAAGGACGTCAAGTCGCGAGGGCCGGCGGTCACCCTGAGGCTAACGCAGACCGACGACCGGGCCATCGCCAACATGCCCTTCTTCCAGAACAGCTGCTGCCACTGGCTTTGTATCTGCTGCAGCGTCATTCTGCTGCTGCCCTTCTGCGTGTGGATCTTCCTCACCGGAGGCTCGTGGCCGGTCAGTGAACTCCACCACCTGACGATTTTCACGACTTTTTCACACAATATTAGTTCAGCTCATCAGAGGAAATCACCATGCAGGCGAATCATCGAATTTTTCAGAAGTTTTGTCAGGTGTTTTCAAGTTCGCTGGCATGTTTACCTCAGAAAGTACTCCGAACATTCCCAAGAGGGTCAGTCAGTGAATGATCGATATCTACAGGGTGTAACGAAATTATCCGGACACCTTTCGTCGCGCTGTAATTAAGAAGCAAGACAATCTGATATTTTCCCTTTTGAATGATTATGTAGCCACCTTTCATAAGAGCGCAGGTACAAATTTCTGGAGCATTCCAGCCACTGGGTTTTCCAGCACAGTGGGTTTCATGTAGAGCAGCGCCTTACTAACCTGTGCCCACAGCTGGGCGGCGCTGGTGGCGGGTGTCCCCTCATTCATCTCCTGCTGGACAATAGTCCATAAGATATCGATGGAATTGGGATGGGAACTATTTCCAAGCCATAGCCCGTTAGCCCAGAAGAACAATAGGTCCTTTCGGCATCACGTCTCATACTGCTAGGGACTTGAAGGTGGTGCGCCGCCCCGCATGAAGACTGCGCGACTTGAATCAGGCATCAGTACGCGTTCAGAAACCGAGCCCTCCTGTGCCGTCTGGTTCAGTGGCTCCAACCAATCGCTAGCCATGATGTTGCACCGGTAATACTCGTCACTGATAGTGGTTTTCTGTGGCGTCATGAACAGCTTGAATATTGCACAGCAGCTGAACATGCTCCAGGTCTGAATTTTGGCCGGATGTTTGACGCCGGCGACGGCCGGCATGTTTGAGCTGCTGGCAGCCCACACATGGCCGATTTGACGGTTCAACGGACATCGCAGCTCGAACAGCTTCCCATCTGACCAGGCCAGCTCATTCATGTCTTCCTTCGACCAGTGGACACGCCCTGGCCTGAGGCCAAACGTGGTGGACTGGTTGTTTTCCCGTCAATTTCATTGGCTTTTTCACTTTGAAGAGCAGTAAAACCAAGCTAAAGGGCGGGTAACGGTGAATCATGATGTGGGACCTCTTATTATCTGCCTTGGTAAGAATTCGAGTCAGTTTGCGGATTAATTGGTGCCGTTTCCTTGTCGCTATCCTGACAACTCTCCTCACCACTTGGCAAAGGGCGCCCTTCGCGATCGACGCCGGGCTGAGTCTGCCACCAAGTCCAAGCTTATTACGTCTCAGGCAGATGTGCTACTGGCTGCTGCTGATGTCCAGCTGCTGACAGACCAGCTTCTGGCTCATGCCACCATGCCACCAACACGTAGCCTTACTACGAAACGAGAGACTGAACTCCCTTCTCTCCATTGCCTTAAACGAAAACTATCAAATGAACCCGTCGGCGACTCGACTCTTACTCAGAGCAAGAGTCATTTCGCAAGGTCAGGGTCACTGCTGAGTTGAGAGCAGCTATCAGAGGTATGCATTCATCCAACTTTCCAGCTTCTAACATTAAAAAAGAAACTTTGCGAGCAGATATGGCGAAAAAATAGATGTCCGGATAATTTCGTTACACCCTGTATAGCCGCAACTGAAGTTCGTATGATCGAGTGTCGGCCTGTGTGCCATGCCGTTTTAAACGGACGATGTGAAATACCGTGTATGCAATGCCAACATTCAGATGGCATTGCTAGATTGGGGAAATACCGCTGTTCACCAGAATCTCAAATCTTGTCCGGTTGCGCAATATTTGCTAACCTTCCGGCGATTACGTGACAAAAGATCGTAAGACAAAAGATCGTATGGAAAAAGATCGTACGAAAATGATCGTAAGATAAAGATCGTATGTTGTAAAAGATCGTACGGTAAAAAGATCGTAAGCAAAAGATCGTAAAGCAATTGATCGTATGCAAAAGATCGTACGAAAATGATCGTAAGATAAAGATCGTATGTTGTAAAAGATCGTACGGCAAAAAGATCGTAAGCAAATGATCGTAAAGCAATTGATCGTATGAAAAAGATCGTAGGAAAATGATCGTAAGACAATTATCGTATGTCGCAAAAGATCGTACGACCAAGGATCGTAAGCAAAAGATCGTAAAGCAATGGATCGTACAAAAAAGATCGTAGGAAAATGATCGTAAGATAAAGATCGTATGTTGTAAAAGATCGTTCGACAAAAGATCGTAACGTTACGTTCGTAAAGTAAATAATCGTATAGAATAGTGTTGTTACGAGCGAGCGAGCGCAGCGAGCGAAGCGAAGTCTAGTTTTTACGAGCGAGCGAGCGCAGCGAGCGAAGTGAAGTCTTTTCAATATAACGGAAAAATCTCAGTATGAGCGGCCCGGCCCGGCCAGGCCCGGCCTGTAACGCTTTTGAGAGGCTAAGGCTTATATCTCAGCAACCGCTGGACCGATTGGCCTGCGGTCTTTTTTGCTGGGTAGCCCCATCCCTTCTACCCCGTAATTGACTACTTTTGATACATCTCAGTGACCGCCGTGGCACGTGCCACGTGAAAAGTCAAGGGTGTTCAAGCAGTTTTGCAAAAGTAATGATTTTGAGAGGGCCATATCTCAGCAGCGGCTTGAGCGATTGTCTTGCGGTCATTTTTATAGGGTAGCTGCATCCCTTCTACCAAAGGTCGGATACTCTTGATCTATGTGAGTGCAAATTCACTGCACGTGCAAAATACAACAATAAGAGGTGCCAAAATTGTTCCCATTTCAGTAACTCGGTAATTACTGGGGCGATTTCGCTGAAACTTGGCATACAGGTAGGCACGCATTCCCATGTGTTGCGGTTAGGGTGCTACTGCACGTGCGCACGTGCAGGGGGCGTTTCCAGATCTCGAGAACGGCTGGGCCGATTGCGCTCAAATCTGGTACACGATTGGGGACCGGTTAGTAGGGTGCCGTGCAAAAGTCATTTTGGACCCCGTTTGCACGTGCGCACGTGCAGAATGCCGCTTCCAGATCACAGGAACGGCTGGGCCGATTGCGTTCAAATTTGGTACACCGCTAGCGACCGGTTAGAAGGGTGCTTTGCACAAGCCTGTTGGAAGTACCCTCTCGCCCTTCTACACGTGCAGGGCTCACTATCTCGCTCGCTCGTTCTTCGCCCAAAAGGCGTTTTACTGGTGAATATAACGGGAAAATCTCAGTATGAGCGGCCCGGCCCGGCCCGGCCTGTAACGCTTTTGAGAGGCTTATATCTCAGCAACCGCTGAACCGATTGGCCTGCGGTCTTTTTTTTGCTGGGCAGCCCCATCCCTTCTTCCCCGTAATTGACTACTTTTGAGTTTTGATACATCTCAGTGGCCGTCGTGGCACGTGCCACGTAAGAAGTCAAGGGTGTTCAAACAGTTTTGCAAAAGTAATGATTTTGAGAGGCCCATATCTCAGCAGCGGCTTGAGCGATTGTCTTGCGGTAATTTTTATAGGGTAGCTGCATCCCTTCTACCAAAGGTCGGATACCCTTGATCTATGTGAGTGACCCCTAATGCACGAGCAAAATACAAAAAGAAGAGGTGCCAAATTTGTTCCCATTTCAGTAACTCGGTAATTACTGGGGCGATTTCGAACCAATGATGGACAATTGACATCTTTAACCCTCGCCGGACCTATTGGTTTTCTACATACGCGCCGGCCGAGGGGGGGGGGGCGGGTACGACCCCCCCCCCCCTCGCCGTTTCGCCCCTGGTGGAGCTAGCGCGTCGCGGAAAAAACGAGCGTGTGCGCCGTTACGAGACACAGAGATTGGTACCCGATTTTAAGGTCCTAGGTCAACTGGTGACCTCTGAGGTCAGGTCAAGTGCCCCAAGGTACGGTTCAATTTTTGGTGAATAACTTCGCAAAAAAAAACGGCCGCAGAGCGCCGATTTTGGCAGCATCGTGCTCGCCTCGCTCAGGTGCGTCGAATGATATACTTTTTGTCCGGGTCAGGTCAACTTGGGGTGTTGACCTCAGGTCAAGGTCAGGTCAGCACCCCCAGGTCACGAAGTTGGTCGAAAGAGGTCATGTTGCATATCATTCGATTCGGCAGGCCTTCCTGAGTCCATTGGTGGCTTTCCCGGCTCGCTAGCTCAATTTGATCAAGAGTTATTGGCGAAAAACTAATATGACCTTGATGACGTCATAAATGACGTCACGCAAGGTCAACATTGCAAAAGTGACGCATCTAACCTTGCAAGGAGTGCATCAAATCACGATTCTGTGTGCTTGAGATAGTTGGAGATCGTTCCCGGCGTCAGAATAGCAGTTTTCATTTTTCCCCGTTGACTTATAATGGTGATGTCACGAAAATGACCTGACCTCATATGACTTTTAGAAAAAATCCGAGATATACAAGTTGTGGGACTCATAATGGATACTAGATCCTGCAAGTATCATTTCACTGTGACATCTCCTCTGGCAGTGAGGGCGTTGCAAAGTTGCGATATCTGAAGACCGTGCAGAGGTTCACTTATGACGTCATAGGTCAGTGACCTGACCTGACCCAAAAATGCGGTTGGTGTCAAAAGATCCGGCTTGGATCAAAGGTCAGGTATGCCAAGTTTCAGCTCTCTATCACCAGCGTGTTCGGAGCTATTGCGAAAAAAAAAAACCTATGAGGGGGGGCGGCACCCGCCCCCCCCCTCGGCCGGCGAGGGTTAACCGGCCTTCGATAACAATGACTCCTATAACTAGGATTGGATTGAAACTAGGATCCTATGACTAGGAGAATTGCGACTTCGATAGTGATAACGCGATAAACATCTGTTGATGACTCGTAAAGCGATGACGATTCAATATGAAAATGTAACAGTGCGAAGGAAAAAGTATTTTTAACGCCGTTTACTTCAGCCCTTAAAGGGAGATAATGACCTTTTTCCACAAAATCTGAATTAGGACCATTTTCTGACAAAACACAACAAGTTATAATGTAAATTAAAACCATTTTGCTCAATTCGGTACCTTGCCGCAAATATCTCAACTTGAAGTCACGTTAGCGGGGAGCACTGAAAATGACCGTTGAATATAAGTACTTACATCACTTTTTGGTACTTGCATGTAATTTTGTAAAATGAGCGTATTCCTTACATTTGATCTTCATCACATCTAGTTAGTTAATGGTCGTCTATAGTGCCTTCAAAAGATATTCATGGTTTGGGGGTGGTTTATGTCTAAATTTACGCAACTATTTTTCCTGCTCATCATCTGACGCCATATGCTGCTATTTTAGTAGCAACAACTCAATTTTGAATCGGTCCCGCCGACTGCACAATAAAAGAAGATAGATACAACACTTTTGCGGCATCACTGAAAAACTTATGCAGTACTGTTATCAAAATTCTCATAACACCGTTCGACAAGCCTGAAGTCTTTTTGAAATAAATATGCTTGTATTTTTCGCTTCAGGCTCTGACGCCAAAATAATGAATTTCGTAGTCGCAATCGTAAGATTTGGCTGCGTTTCTGGCGCATGCCGTTCATTTGTGGCGCAAAATATCCTATTACCTACTTGGAAACAAAGAAGAGTAGGCACTATGTACCCCCGAATTAGAATCTAATTAATTCTAAACCGAATTAACTAATTCAAATTAGAATCCTTACAACCAAGCAACGACAAGGCGATAACATAAACAAAAACCCAAGCGTCGCTGTTTGAAACAAAAGCGCCATATACTGACTTTTATAGAGAAGGACAACGCATTTCGGTGGGTGTTACAAGTACTGCAAGTACTGCTTCTTTTTTGCAAAAATAAAAACCTTTTTCACATACGAAAATGTGCTAGGAAATTTTCATATTTTATAGAAACTACAGTAGAAATAGTATAGATGTCGAGTAATTTTTATTTAAGAAAAAAGAAAGCTCATTATCTCCCTTTAAGCCAGGCGCGTAACCACCACTGGGGACACTGGGGACCGGTCCCCAGTAGCTTTTGGGTTACTGGGGACCGTCCCCAGTAAAACCGACGACCTCCTCAATTTTCTTAAATAGCCAAATATTGTCTCTAAATCGACGTGAAGAGTAATATGTAGTCAACAGAAGACAAAACTATGGATGTTTTGTTTAGCTCTCGCCCGGGTGGGCCTTTCAGCCAGCTTCGCCATGGGGGGAGGGGGCTTTTTGGCCACACTGCAGATCATCTCGGAAAGTAAGCAATTTAGAGAGATGCAGTAAAAAGAAATAGACAGCTCGCTGCGTATGTTTCAGAATTACACTTATTTTTGATTAGGTCATCGCTGAGGTCACTGGAGGTCACCAAAGGTAAAATTTTCACAAACTTTTGTTCCCAATTTTGACAGCTTTTCACAAATCGGCGCATAAGTCGGGAACCAATACAGCTTCAATGCGGCGGGGAAGCGCATTCGATAGCTCTTTTAACCCGCGCCCTACTGGGGTCTGTGTATAACACGCCCTACTGGGGGGGGGGGGGCTATTCATAGCCCCCCTCCTAACTCCGAAACTACTGGGCCGATCGTCAAAATTCAAACGGCGTCTGATAGCCCCGGAAAAACTGACGTGCGAAACCTAATTTCATTGACCTCGAGGTCACCGATGACGTCACAGGTCAGGTCAAAGTAAAAATTATTAGCATTTTGGCTTGTTCACATTTTGGGCTCTGGCCGCCGTCTTACAAGTCAGATCAGGCTCATTTTTGGTTTCCACACTCGTGAAGAGATGCTCTAGATACTTTGAGGGTACCAAACTTGTACTTTGATTTTCAGGTCAGGGTCAGGTCATCACAGGTCACGAAAATATTATATCATGCGTCGGTCACGTGACACATGTTTTATGGTCCATTTAGGCCATAGATTTCGAATTTGATGTCGTCTGTGTCATTCGAGGTCATTTGGAGTCGAATTTCGCTTAGGTCAGGTCACTTTCAGGTCAAAAAAGGTCAAATTTTGAAGTTAAAATTTTTCAACGAAAAAGGTGTCTAATGGATGCAGTTTGAGCTCAGGAACACGATGGGGCCATTTATATTGGTGTACGATGTCAAATACGTACTGAAAAATTGATTTGAAAAATTAATAATTGTGAATTTTTTGCAATAATGCGTATAACTTGGCCATTTTTGAAGATATTTAGCTAAAACTTGCTAGAGTTAGTCAATATTATGCTTTCTGTCACATATATTCCGGTTTTTTCGAAAAGTCAAAAACTTTTTGAAAAAAATATAAAAATATAAATTTTGAATATTATTATGTAAAATTTTCGAAATTTTCAAAATTTTGAAAATCCGAGATAGCAGTTTGATAGCGCAGTCAATTCTAAGTCCTTTCATGCAAAGAAATTGGATCTAGCTTAAAAACTGAGCTCTTGGGAGCGATTGCCGTGGTTCAATGTTTTGCGTCGAAATCGGACGAACATGACGTCACTCTGACGTTATTTCCGGCCGACCTATGGTAGCTACAAAGTTCAAATTTTGACACAAGGTGTCAAATTGATGCAGCCGAAGGTCCTGAAAGTTTGGCGTCGATCCGTTAAGCGGTTTGGAAGTTATTGCAGAAAAACGGGAGGGGGGGCTATAAATAGCCCCCCCCCCAGTGGGGCGCGGGTTAAAGGCCTTTCTGATCAATGTCCTCAGATTTGACCTAAGGTCAACGGTTTAGCCTCCAGGTTGGCGTTTTTGCGGGATACCTAGGTTTTTGTATAATAACTTTTGCCTCCAAACTTGCATGACGCTGATTTTACGGCATCGCGTTCGTCTCGTTGAGACGCGTCGAATAAATTATAAGTCTGGAAATATTGATCTCTGGTCATGGTCACGGAAAAGGTCATGTTGCATGTCCATTAGCGTCGCCACGGGGGGGCAAGCGGGGCAGCTTGCCCCCCCAACCTCGGACCGGGCACCCCCTGAGATCGATACAGATCCGATGAGATTTTGGAGTCGGGAAAAAATGGGGGTACCTTTCTGAGAATGCCTGTGAGGTCAGACTCGTTCAAGCCAGAGTCGGAGTCGCAGTCGCCAACATCGTCAAAACACCGACTCCAGACTCGGAAGTGTCAATACTGTGATTCATTTCATGTTCCTCGTTGGTTTTTTATTACATTTTATAGCTGATTTTTATAAGTTTTGAAGTGCTGATACAAAATTTGCGTTCAAAGCGTGACACTGAATCTTCGGGCCTTTCTCAACTCTCGTCAAATGTCTGCGACAGACTCAAGTACCGTTCAAGTGCCACAGGGCTCATGACTGCTTGCTTTTCACACAGGCTCCGAAGGAGCTCCACTGAGCTCTAAGAAGCCTTCAGAGGGCCCAAACCGGCCTCTGAGAGTCCCACTGGTGTTCATATTCTCTGAGGGCCCATACAGGAATCTTTGAGGACCTTACACATGCGTAGAACTCTGAAGGGCCACACGGATCTTTGAGGATACTTTCAAATATTTCTGAGAACCTTAGGCCTCTGATAGCTCAGCCGAGCTTTTGAGGCGACAGATTTTGCTGAGCCTAAGCCTGCAGTTTAGGGGTCACGACTCGGGTGTGCCTCTGAGGGTCCCAGCACATGTTTCTTATGTCCCTATGTAGGGTCCTTAGGGATTCGACACAGACCTCCAGGGTTCACACTGCTATTTGAGGGCTCCCTGCTCACCCTGGGCCTGGTCTCTTAGCGCCCGCCGCCGGCGCCGCCCACACTGGCTTCTGAGGGTCCCACCTTGGGCACGGAAAGCCCTAAAGCACCACATATGTACACGTAACTATTTGGGGTGACCAGCGCCGATTTTCAGGATCCTAGGCAGGCTTCTGAGAGCCCACACTGACCCTGAGTGGCCTAAAAGGGCCTGGAAGTCCCAAGCCTATCGCTAAAAGATCCCTTGCCGCTATGCCGTGCGAAATTTTGGTTCCGTTAAACGTCTTTTCTTCGCGTTTGCAGCGCTTCCCTACACACGAAAAACGAGAAACTTTTTGTTCACACTACACCTCCTCTCACTGGAGCAAAGATGAATTACTTCCGATTCACACTTCCGACATTCACTCTCCGCTGAAAGCCCTACTTAGCTTTAATCGGCGGCTGGGATAAGCCCTATGCATTTTACGTAGAACCTCTGCATGCATGCGTGAATGAAAGTTTCAGCAAGGTGATTCGCTTAAGCTGAGCGTTTAACCTTTTTATGATCATGAGCGACGAGCGTCTGCACAGGGGCTCTCCAGAGTGCGTCGGCAAGCGCAGCCATTGTGATTCTACCGGTCGTTTTTTGTTCAAAAATTAAAAACAAAAAATTCTGTAAAAAATGGCAAGTCATAGCTACAAGGAAAACCTTGTCACCATCGTATTCCTCGCACCATTGCGCGTTGAATGATATGTAAAATGAATGAGTAACGACTGGAGGAAGGCAAGATTTAACACAAAAGTTGATTTTGCCCCCCAACCGAAAATCTCTGGCGACGCCTATGCATGTCATTCGGTTAGTATTGTTGAGCTGAACACATTCATCGTGTTTTCAGCGCTCTAGCATATTTCTACCTAAAGTTATGGTAAAAAACTCATGGAGATGTTTCATGGCCTGAGATGACCTCAAGGGCATACAAGGGGTCACAGTTCCAATTAACCGGTTCAGTGTGCCATTTTTACCTGTGTCACGGGGTTTCAATGTGTCTTCGGCCTTAAGATCATTTCAATTTTCTCCCATTGACATATGGGAGAAAATTGGAAAATTGGAAAATGGAGAGTTCGCAAAATTGACCTGACTTTAGGTCACCGATGTGAAGACTTTAGAGATATACGAATTGTTCACATCGATTTCCTCATGCTAAAGCTCGAGTTTCAAACTTTTGGAATGTTGACTGTAGGAATGACAGTCGCATAGTTTTTTAGAGGCATGGCTACTTTACTTGACCTGTTGACCTGACCTAAGGTGACCTGGGGTCAAAATCTTCACACATGATGCGAAATTGAGGCATCATAAGCTATTCCAAGTTTCGCGGCGGTGCGAGCGGCGGTTTCCCTTAAACGCGCAAAAAATGGCAGGTGTGTCCAAAAACGCCCCCCACTCGGGCGAAGGCTGATCCTGAAATATAAAATATGGTCTTCGCAGCCCTCCATGTGGTCCCCAGTGACTTCGGCCTCGTGGTTACGCGCCTGCTTTAAGCAACATTTTAACCTTCCAGGCGGTGGGGGGGGGGGGACATGGGTTTAGTTGTATTCACTTCAAATAGGTACATGAAAACGGCAGCACATACATTCATTTATTCGGCACATATACAACGCGTTGCTTTTAGGTGTCATTGAGCCATCTAAGCTCTGAAATAACATCAATGTATGGTCGAGCTTACGACGGCCACTTACCTACTACGCGAACACAGAAATTGATAAGCTTTGTATGCGCTGGAGTTGGGCTGCACCATGTGAATGCCATATTTTGACTGTACGATCTTTATCTCATACGATCATTTGGCGTACGATCATTTTCCTTGACGATATTTAGCGAATACGATCTTTTGTCCATACGAGCATTATGTCGTACGATCTTTATCCATTACGACTTTTTGGCATACGATCATTTTCCTTGACGATCTTTAGCGAATACGATCTTTTGTCCATACGATCATTATGTCGTACGATCTTTATCCATTACGACTTTTTGGCATACGATCATTTTCCTTGACGATCTTTAGCGAATACGATCTTTTGTCCATACGAGCATTATGTCGTACGATCTTTATCCATTACGATATTTTGCATACGATCAACTGCCTACGATCTTCTGCCATACGATCTTCTGCTTTACGATCTTTTGTCCGGTTACCCCTTCCGGCTGTGCCCCGACGATGGCGCCCTCTGAGCCAGTGTGGCAGGTATTTCATGTAGTAACAGTTCCGCGGCTGGCCGCCAGGTGCGCAAGTGTACCGGCGGCGCGTGCTGCTCCATCTACTACACGGTGACGCTGCTGGTGCCGATGGTGCTGGTGCTGCCGGCGCTGCTGGTGGTGCTGGCGCTGCGGCGGCCCGAGCCCGACCCGGTCGCTGACGCCGCCGCCGCTGACCAGCTGCACATCGGATTTGTGATCGCCTACGTGGCGCTGTCGGCACTGTGCGCCTCGCTGTTCGTGTGCGTGTCGCAGTGCTTCTTCAAGCTGCCGACCATTTTCTACGGCGACTTCGTGACGGCGCTGGTCTGTCCCGAGTGGCCCAACGACGCCATGCAGTTCAAGACCAGGTGAGTGCCGATTCCTGAAGGAGGGCGGCTAAGAAGTGCTGTAGGTCATTGTCAGTAAAGTTACCATTTTTGGCCTGCCGTTTTGGCCATAGTCGAGAACAGAGCTGCCTGGAAGCCATGCTAAGTAAATTTGGTTCATAGCGATGACGTATAGTATATGCTTACCATTGTGCAAATATGTGTCCTTTTTGTTTATTTTGCACCTCGCAGTCACTGACAATCGCAACAATTCACAGACATGTCAATCGTCCTCCCTCGATTCACTCGAGTCTGTCGCCTCCCGTACCCACGCCGCCTCCCTTCTGTACGGGCTCCTGTCGTCTGTGCCGCTGATCGACCCCGCGGACACCGCCAGGTCGCGTCAGTGGCCCACCCGGTACGAGGTGGACGGCATCGTCCGCCAGGGCTGCCACCTGGTGCCCAAGCCGCCCCGACCGTGCCGCTGTCTGGCCGTGAACGGGCCCGCCGCCTGCGACGACGCCCACCTGCTGTGGCGCTACTCCTTCTCCAAGGTGAGATACTCCTTCTCCAAGGTGAGGATGTGCAACTACTCCTCCAAGGTGAGACTCAAGACTGGCGCTACTCCTTCTCCAAGGTGAGACTCAAGACTGTAGCGCTACACCTTCTCCAAGGTGAGACTCAAGACTGGCGCTACTCCTTCTCCAAGGTGAGATACTCCTCCAAGGTGCGACTGTGGCACTACTCCTTCTCCAGGGTGAGATACTCCTCCAAGGTGAGGGTGTGCAACTACTCCTTCACCAAGGTGAGACTCAAGACTGTAGCGCTACACCTTCTCCAATGTGCGACTGTGGTGCTACTCCTTCTCCAAGGTGAGATACTTCTCCAAGGTGCGACTGTGGCGCTATTCCGTCTCCAAAGTGGGACTGTGCAACTACTCTGTCTCCAAAGTGAGACTGTGGCACTACTCCAATTAGGTAGGACTGGCGCTATTGCTTCTCTGAGGCGAGGCTGAACTGCTAATCCTTATTCTAAGGTGAGACTGCCGTCATTACTGGCCAGAAGTCACCTTCGGGGGGGGGGGGATTAGCATGTCGCTATCTCGCCCCAGAGAGATGAGTGGAGCAACGGAATCAATATCGTATCGACTAACCTGCTGAAACCGTCGTTTGTTCTTGCCGCAGGCTGAAGTGCGACTCAGCCAGGCGCTCCCTGAACACTACAGGCGAGCCTACATGACCTTCAAGTGGCTCGTCAAAAAGTACGTCACAAGGAGCAGCTGCCCCATGTACGGCATCGGAAGCAACATGCGCTCCTACTATCTCAAGGTGAGCAGTTTAACGTGATGATCATGTTATTTCTATGTCGCACAGGGGCACGGGAACTACTTTCAGACTGGAAGGGGAGGGGACACACCATAGTAGAGATCAACCGAGGGGGTACCCCCAACAAATCTAGTTTAATTCTGACCGGTTTTAGACCACTTATGTACTTTCATCCCTTGGCTTTTTCAACAAAAACAGAAATCATATGCAAAAAAGTGCGGTATTCCGTTTCAAAGTTGTGGAGCCACCGCCCCCACGGACCCAGAGTTGTGGGGGGGGGGGCAAGCTGCCGCCACTGCCCCCTCCCCCCCCCCCGGTTCCCACGCCCATGGTGGTTGGTCAGCTGATATGTTTTGGGGATAATAACTTTGAATGACACGGAAACTCCAGTAAAACTACTTAAGAGTAAGAAATGAATGGAGGCTTCGTGCGGTCACTTCGGCAATGGTTTTAAACAGCCAATAGACGTTTTTATCCATACACATCGATTATTGTGATGTTGGCAACCACCCAATTAATCCCTCTAGGACCGGCTACACTGTACACTGTTAGCCTCTGCCACCCACTTTCGCACCGTGGGGCTGTGAGTGCGCTTATTAAAGTGTCAGCTGTGAGTCCCTGATCACCAGACGTTTGTTTGCTGCGCTCATTACGAGTCGACCGGACCGGCGCTGCGGGGTGCAGCGCGTGCGTCAGGGGTCATTGTGGTCGTTTCTAATCTAGATCACCACAGGCCGACGCGACCCGACCCGCTCAATCTTGCAGCTCCTTGAATTTGGGCGCGATTGTTTGCAATTGGTGTGTGTTTACCTTTCGGTCAGGTGTGCTGTGTGCGAATTCACTGCTGTTTACTAGTTAGAGCAGTGACTCGAGTGATCTAAAAAGATTTATGCTTGAAATAATGAGGACTTTAATGAACCTCAATTTCTTACCCAGCCAGCCTTCCCAAATGGGGCCCATATGGGCCCCAAGTGGGCAGCAAACTGGGGCCCATCTGGGCTGCCCACTTGGGGCCCAGATGTGTTTGTCATGGGCGTCCAACTGGGTCCCATATGGGCAGCCCAGATGGCCCCATATGGGGCCCAGCCGGGGCACATATGGGTCCCACATGGGCTTTCCCAGCCGGGACCCACATGGGTATAATTGAAGAATCCCACATGGGGCCCATGTGGGTTCGAAATGGGACCCATATGGGGCCCAGCCGGGGCACATATGGGTCCCACATGGGCTTTCCCAGCCGGGACCCACATGGGTATAATTGAAAAATCCCACATGGGGCCCATGTGGGTTCGAAATGGGACCCATATGGGGCCCAGCCGGGGCACATATGGGTCCCACATGGGCTTTCCCAGCCGGGACCCACATGGGTATAAGCGAAAAATCCCACATGGGGCTCATGTGGGTTCGAAATGGGACCCATATGGGGCCCAGCCGGGGCACATATGGGTCCCACTTGGGCTTTCCCAGCCGGGACCCACATGGATATAAGCGAAAAATCCCACATGGGGCCCATGTGGGTTCGAAATGGGACCCAAATGGGGCCCAGCCGGGGCACATATGGGTCCCACATGGGCTTTCCCAGCCGGGACCCACATGGGTATAAGCGAAAAATCCCACATGGGGCCCATGTGCGTTCGACATGGGACCCATATGGGGCCCAGCCGGGTCCCATATGGGCTTTCCCAGCCGGGACCCAAATGGGTATAAGCGAAAAATCCCACCTGGAGCCCATGTGGGTTCGAAATGGGACCCAGCTGGGACCCATACCCAGCCAACATTATTACCTTGGCCCCACATGGGGCCCAGGTGGGCCACTTGGTGGGACCCATGTGGGCAGCCCATGTGGGGCCCACATAAATTTGTCCCTGGGTAAATGGTGGGGCCCACCTGGGCTGGCCCACGCGGGCTCAAGGTGGGTACCATATGGGGCCCACCTGGGCTGGCCCACATGGGCTCAAGATGGGCACCATATGTGGCCCACCTGGGCTGGCCCACATGGGCTCAAGGTGGGTACCATATGGGGTCCACGTGGGCCAGCAGATGTGGGCCCTAGGTGGGCCCCATGCTGGCTCACCTCCCTAGCATCGTTTGTATTAATCAATAAATATTCACCAAAGCCCATCTTAGTTCCCACCAGAACCTACAATTAATTTCAATATGATTATAATATAATCGATGTCTGCTATTTCAATCACTCCCCCTGATCATTGCTGAACGTTCGCCACCGCAACAAAACAAACTGTCAGTGATCAATATTTATATTATCGATAAACACAAAAATGCTGTTTAAAATCTCTCCTCTCTTCTGTTCATCTCTAGACTTCTTCTCTCATCTGCTCCTCCGCTTAAACTCCAGCTGGTGTCCTCTCCTGGCGGCCTCCGTCGCGGTTCCTGGCACCCGTAAACCACTTTCGTGGCGCCACCTCCAGCTGGCCGTTGTTGGTGTCCTGGGTAAGCCCGTTCCGCCGCACGGCTCCTGTAAAATAAGCACCAGCAATGTAAAAGGTGCAGACACATAAGCGAATTGTGTATTGCCCGTGCTGTGTTCTACCATGATTCTGTATTACCTGCATTAAAAGTAACATCATCTGATTTGACTTGAATTAATTGAGAAATGAACTTAAATATTTTTTTGCAGGAAATAATCTGATGCAGAATAAACATACAAGGTCCGATTATGATGGACACAAAGGACATTAGTGCTTTATAAGTCGGCTGCTTGGAATTCGCTAATCGGACAGTAATTGACGACACCTGAAATAACATATGAATGGGAGTGCTGCTGTTATTCTGACATCCGCTCATAAGCGTAACTTTATATCTCTTTGTGGGTGCTCAAGCACCCCCAATCCTGAGCTCAGCACCCCCTGCCTTCTTAAAGCACCCCCAGCCTCCTCAAAACATTCCCAGCTGACTCAAGGCCCTCAATAATCAGAATGTCCATCTCCTAGTACTGTAATGAGCCCAGTGAATCATGCAAATACTATGCTTACTCAATTCAGTGACTAAGAGAATATACATTGAATAAATCACCACAAATTAAGATGCATGACATTTGTGTTAACATTAAATCTGATATTATCAAGGGCCCGGGAACGATTTTCAAGTTGGGGGGGGGGGCGAGCCTAAAATACCTGACATGATGCATATGAAACAGTGGCATAGCTAGGGGTCTAAGGGGACACGTGCCCCCTCCCCCCCATCGAGTTCAAAGGGACCCTCGGGTCCGAGAGGCCATGCGGCGCCATTTGACCGCTGAGGGTTAACGATGGCCATATTTCTACTCAGAAGGGCCCCGTGGGGCTCGTTAGAGCACCTCATGGGCCCTAAAAAGCCACACTAAGGTCTCCATAAGGGCCCCACGCCGACTTCTGAGGGCCTCTTGCGGCTTTTAAGGACACCTCAGTGGTCTCCAAAGGCCCGTTAAGCCTGAAACAGACTCTTTCCGCAGTCAGGAAATCGCATGCGAGAGCCTATTCAAATACATGGAAGCACGCTCGCATCAATCGCACGCACCTCCCGCGAGCGATTGATGCGAGAGGAATTACAATGTATTTGAATAGGCTCTCGCATGCGATTTCCTGAACGCGGAGAGTCTGCTTCAGCCTTTACTGGCCTCTGAGAGGTCTTACCGGCCTATGAGGGGACAGTTCTAGGGGCATTTCCCACCTGTGATGGTCCCACACTTATTTTTCTGAGGGCCCCATAACGGCAACTGTGGGGCCCTCGTCGGTGCCTATGAGGGCCCACACCGGTGTCTCTGAGCGTTTCACACTCCCAACTCCGAGTGCCTACACCAGTGCCTATTAAAGCCCTATATCGGCGGCTCTGAGGACCCACCCAACACCTGTGCATCTAAAGGCCACCCACTGATGACTTGAGGGCCCCACAATGGTGACCCTGAGGGCCCCACCGGCGTCTGACAGTACCATGCCGGTCTCTTAGGACCCCGCAGGACTTCTTCTGCCGGCCTAAGCCCTAAGGACCCCTTGCCGGTCACTGAGACCCCCTGCCGGCTTGTAGAGAGTTCGCGTCAGCAGCTCTAAAGGCCCCACACCCGTCTGTAACGGCTCTACACCAGCGTCTATGAGGGCCCGGAGCAACGCCTGTAAGGACCCTCATCGGCGCCTCTGAGAGAATCACACTAGCACCTCAGATCGCCCACACCGGCACCTGCATGGCGGCCCCACACCAGTGCCTCCCTTGCCGGCGGCTCTGAGGGCCCTACGCCGGTGATTCTGAGGGTGCCACCGATAACTGAAGGCACCACACAAGCCCTTAGTGTAGCTGAGCTTTAATCCCATACCGGCCCTCCGAGGGCGCCACGTCAGTGCACTCATTGCCCCACATCCCTCCCTCACACCCGGAGCGGGTAAACTGTGTTATACCTATAGCAACGATTTTACCACCGTTGTACGTTATGTATTTCTCAAAGTTGACTCAAAATGGTCCAGTACAAAATCTGGCCTGCCAAACTTATGGCCAAGGTCAGGCCCAAACACGTTTTGGGCAATCAGTCTCAGTCCATGACTCCATTCTTCGGCAACTATACGGTGCAAGGCCGATACTGTAGAAACTTGCAATTTGTACCCTTGACCTGACCTTGACCTTGACCTCAAACTTTAAATTAAGTACATGTTTTTAGTTATTCGTGATGAGATCTTTCGATTGGCGTTTGAATTTTCCAAATCGGACCATTAGTTCGGGAGATAACAAGGGGGTAAAATTTATCCCCCCAGCCCCGCGCGTTCGGCTGGAGACCCCAGCCCCGCGCGGGTTAACCCGGCAGTTGCTGGGGTATTTCGCCACCCACCGTTTGCTGGGGGGGGGGGCGTTAAATGCCCCCAGTCGATAACTCGAGAACCGATAGGCGCAGCGAAACGCACGAGGCGGCAAACGAAAGGACGCGACGAGACGCTTCAGATGAGTACTTTAAAGTTGAATTTTGAGGTCACAGGTCGGGTCAAGGTCAGGTCAAACACCTGAAATCGGGCTTTCAGTATCATGGACTTCAGGACTTCGCAATGGGCACCTCTCGTCATAAACTCTGTCAAAACGGTGCACAATCCATCATATAAGGCCTACAAGAGTGTCAGCTCCATGTAGGGGTCAGTCAAGCATAGGTCAGGGTCAAGGTCAGGTCAACCGGGCAGGCACATATCCACGAAAATCAAAACTGATATTCGCGGCCTGTGACACATGTTTTATGGGTACTTTGGGGCGTAGAACACGATGGTGACATTCATTTTATCATATGTGTACGTGTTTGGCTAAAAAAGTTCAATTAAAGAAATGCATGTATCATGGTCGTGAAGTAGTCACGAGAAATTGCCAAGATTCAGTTCACGATTTTGGAAAATGCGTATAACGATAATCAATAATCGAAGATAGCCATTTGATTGTTCATGGTATTGGCAGTCTAATGGCATTTACGGCATGTCTGTATGTCTATTCTGTGATTTTATATGATTTTTTGAACATATGCCGTTTTTGGTCGAAAACTCAGAAATCATGACGTCACTAACACCTCGATATCTCAAAAATTTTCCGACGATTTTTTTGAAACTTTGTCACAATAAACTTAAATCAATTCTCTACAGGTATATGGCCCGGCGAAAAAAGTGGGGGCGTTTAACGCCCCCCCCCCCCCAGCAACTCGCGGGTTAATGCATTGGGTGAGCCAAAATTGTTTTACAGTGGCGCTATTAAAACAAGCTCTCGAACCGATTTAACATCATTTCTTGCATGATGCCTGATGGCTACAGTAAGAAAGAACAGCTAAAAAAAACTACAAAAACTATGGCATGCCTTTCTGAAAGCTATTGAGCACCCCCAATGATTTTTGGAAAACTACACCCATGCATCCGCTATCAGGTGTCCAAGGGAGTTGGGCAATTAAATAAAGAGATAAAACCATTACTTACTGAACACGACATCAAAAACCCGGGTACCGCCGAAAGCCCTTTTCCCGTGCCGTCCATTTACGCTAAGTCGCGTAGCGAGTGCGCTCGTCATGACGCCTGCTATCGTCCTTCGGACCGGTGTAAGCGGGGGCGCTTACACCGAGGTCGGTGACAAACAGCCACCCGGAGTATCTGTCCACTGCCACGAGGTACTTCCTGCCGGCGTGATCGGCAAAGTCGATGTGTAGTTCGAACGGCCTTTCCGCTGGCGGTCTCCTCATCATGGTCTCTTGCTGCTGAGCGAGTAGATCTCTCTGGCAGCTGGTACAGCAGCGGGTGTCATTTTCCACATCCCGGTAGATCCCGGGCCAGTAGACGATCTGTCTTGCGCGGGCCTTCGTTTTCTCCTTCCCCAGGTGGCTGGCGTGGAGGGCTTCTAGAACAGTCCTTCGTAATCGCTGTGGTATGACGAGCCTGCAGCCGATCCGGCCTGACCGACTGGACATCTCCACCGACCGCAGTGACGCCTTCTACCTCTGGAAGGAGAGATGGGACGACTACGTCCTGATGTCACAGCTGCGACTCGACCAACTAGCGATACAGCTGGCGTCGCTGCGGGCGCGCCTCTCCGAAGAGACTCGAACGCGGTCGTGGTTGCGGCGCGGCCGCCACGGCTACGCATTCCTGCTTCCTTTCACTTTCGTTAATCGCACTTTGTACTCACTATGGGCGGGTTCGAGCTAATACCGACCGCGCCATGTGTCGGTTCCGCCCGAATTAAGGCTTTATTGGACACGCACACCACTCAGAGTCTCAACGCCAACTGGCCCGCCCAGACGCCGCAGCCCCGCCAGCCGGTCGGCCGGTCACCGCCCCGGGCGGTGCAGAGGCGGCCCCAGGCCCCGTCCGGTGGGCCGAGCTCCGCCGGCGGGTCGCCCGCGCAGGGGCGGGCTCAGGCGACACAATCATACGACACAATCACAACATTGACTCTCCAATATCAGCCGTAGCTGGTCTCACAAACATCAACTATGCGACTTCCTCACGACGTCGAAGTGTATTTTGGAGGTATGAGACTAAACAGCGAGTTCTTTTTTCTTGTAATATCATACACATTGGACAGTGAAAAAATAAATAATGGGCTGCCCACATCCAGCCCACCTACACCCCACTACATGGGCTGCCCACGCAGTGCCCATGTTAAGCCCACCATACAGGAACACCGCGTGAATGCCTGTGTTCACCAAAATTCCTGGATATGCCCTCGTACATGTGCAAGCAATCTCATTATCAAGCATTATGCCTGCCAAAAAATATGTGGGCAGCCCATGTGGGGCCCACATGCAGCCCACATATTTGCCCATCTCTAGCCCATGGCCCACCTAGCCCACCATGCCCATCAACTGCCCATGTGGGGCCCACATGGGCATGCTGGCTGGGGTTTGCCCATTTGGGCCCCACGTGGGCCCCGGATGGGTGTGCCCAGTTTGTTGGTGCCCAGTCTGCCCACATGCTGCCCGCATCCAGCCCAGATAGGTGTCGGGTCAGTTAACAAAGTTTTGTAGTAAGGTTTGCCCATTTGGGCCCCATGTGGGCCCCGGATGGGTGTGCCCAGCTTGTTGGTGCCCAGTCTGCCCACATGCTGCCCGCATCCAGCCCAGATAGGTGTCGGGTCAGTTAACAAAGTGTAGTAAAGTTTGCCCATTTGGGCCTCATGTGGGCCCCGGATGGGTGTGCCCAGCTTGTTGGTGCCCAGTTTGCCCACATGCTGCCCGCATCCAGCCCAGATAGGTGCCGGGTCAGTTAACAAAATTTTGTAATAAAGGAAATGTTTATTGCAGATTGGTGTAGGTGTCGGGTCAGTTAACAATTAGTTTTGTAGTAACTTTTGCCCATGTGGGCCCCGGATGGGTGTGCCCAGCTTGTTGGTGCCCAGTCTGCCCACATGCTGCCCGCATCCAGCCCAGATAGGTGTCGGGTCAGTTAACAAAGTTTTGTAGTAAATTTTGCCCATGTGGGCGGCTGGGCCCCATGTGGGCCCCGGCTGGGTGTGCCCAGCGTGTTGGTGTCCAGTTTGCCCACATGCTGCCCGCATCCAGCCCAGATACCTAGGTGTCGGGTCAGTTAACAAAGTTTTGTAGTAAATTTTGTCCATGTGGGCGGCCGGGCCCCATGTGGGCCCCGGCTGGGTGTGCCCAGCTTGTTGATGTCCAGTTTGCCCACATGCTGCCCGCATCCAGCCCAGATAGGTGTCGGGTCAGATACCAACATTTTGTAGTAAAGGAAATGTCCATATCCCAGCAAACATGCCCACATGGTTCCCATATGGGGCCCACATGGCCCCCCACCTCTTCCATATGGGCCCCACATGGGAATAGCAGTGGGTGACACATGGGACCCATATGGGCAAGCCCACGTAGGCCCCATATGAGACCCACGCGGCCCCCACATCAGGGACCCATATGGGCCAGCCTACATTGACCCCATATGGCATCATGTATGAACTTGATGTACTTGGAGTCCAAAATTCACATGAACAACAGTCACCTTTTTTGCTTTTATGCTCTTGGAGTAACTTAAATGGGGCCTACATGGGTGATCCATATGGGACCCACATGGGATGCCCATCTCCAGCCCACATGCGTTTGGCCCACCTGGCCCATTTTTCCCATATGGGGCCCATATGGGTAGCCCATCTGTAGCCCATGTCCCACGTGAGCCCATTTGGCCCATGTTTACCCCATATGGGACCCACATGGGATATCCATCTCCAGCCCACATGCGATTGGCCCACCTGGCCCATTTTTATCCCATATGGGGCCCATATGGGTAGCCCATCTGTAGCCCATGTCCCACGTGAGCCCATCTGGCCCATGTTCACCCCATATGGGACCCACATGGGATGCCCATCTCCAGCCCACATGCGTTTGGCCCACCTGGCCCAGTTTTATCCCATATGGGGCCATATGGATAGCCCATCTGTAGCCCATGTCCCAACTCCCACGTGGGCCCATCTGGCCCATGTTCACCGCATATGGGACCCACATGGGATGCCCATCTCCAGCCCACATGCGTTTGGCCCACCTGGCTCATTTTTATCCCTTATGGGGCCCATATGGGTAGCCCATCTGTAGCCCATGTCCCACTGGGCCCATCTTGCCCATGTTTACCCCATATGGGACCCACATGGGATGCCCATCTCCAGCCCACATGCGTTTGGCCCACCTGGCCCATTTTTATCACATATGGGGCCCATATGGGTAGCCCATCTGTAGCCCATGTCCCACGTGACCCAGCAAACATGCCCACATGGGTCCCATATGGGGTGAACATGGGCCAGATGGGCCCACGTGGGACATGGGCTACAGATGGGCTTCCCATATGGGCCCCATATGGGATAAAAATGGGCCAGATGGGCCAAACGCATGTGGGCTGGAGATGGGCATCCCATGTGGGTCCCATATGGGGTGAACATGGGCCAGATGGGCCCACGTGGGACATGGGCTACAGATGGGCTACCCATATGGGTCCCATGTGGGCGCCGCGTGGGTCCCATATGGGGCCTACGTGGGCTGACGCATATGGGTCCCACGTTTCACCCACTGCCATTCCCATGTGGGGCCCATATGGAAGAGGTGGGGGGCCCATGTGGGCCCCATATGGGAACCATGTGGGCATGTTTGCTGGGGAGCCCATCTGGCCCATGTTCACCCCATATGGGACCCACATGGGATGCCCATCTCCAGCCCACATGCGTTTGGCCCACCTGGCCCATTTTTATCCCATATGGGGCCCATATGGGTAGCCCATCTGTAGCCCATGTCCCACGTGGGCCCATCTGGCCCATGTTCACCGCATATGGGACCCACATGGGACGCCCATCTCCAGCCCACATGCGTTTGGCCCACCTGGCTCATTTTTATCCCTTATGGGGCCCATATATAGCCCATGTCCCACGTGGGCCCATCTGGGACGCACATGGGATGCCCATCTCCAGCCCACATGAGTTTGGCCCACCTGGCCCATTTTTATCTCACATGGGGCCCATATGGGTAGCCCATCTGTAGCCCATGTCCCACTGGGCCCATCTAGCCCATGTTAACCCCATATGGGACCCACATGGGATGCCCATCTCCAGCCCACATGCGTTTGGCCCACCTGGCCCATTTTTATCCCATATGGGGCCCATATGGGTTGCCCATCTGTAGCCCATGTCCCACGTGAGCCCATCTGGCCCATGTTCACCCCATATGGGACCCACATGGGATGCCCATCTCCAGCCCACATGCGTTTGGCCCACCTGGCCCATTTTTATCCCCTATGGGGCCCATGTGGGTAGCCCATCTGTAGCCCATGTCCCACGTGGGCCCATCTGGCCCATGTTCACCCCATATGGGACCCATGTGGGCATGTTTGCTGGGGCTCAGCCCATATGGGACCCAGATTTAGCCCAGATAATAGCCCACATGTAGCCCATGCCCACTTAAGCCCAGATGCCCCACTTTCAGCCCATATGGGCCCCATTTGGGAAGGCTGGCTGGGTTATTCAAAGGCAAGCGTAATTAACCGAAAATTAGCCGGCTGCAAACATGTTCTTTCGAAATTCGTCTGTAAATTTCGCCAACCATGCGATGCTCTATCAGCCAGACTGATGTTTTCACACCAGCACTTATTTCTTTTTCATATTGCCAGTTGAGCTTGTGAGAGACATTAAGAAATAAAAATGCTGCTGTCAGCCAGTGATTTTTCTCTTGGGAAACTGGTCTAAGAATTTATAGGCGGCACAGTCAGTGTCAGCTAGGCAAGTTACAACCCATTTGATATTAATTTCTTCGTCAGCAAATCTACGCTGAGTGCAAAAATTGGTGACGACAACGGGTGGGTTCATTCAATAAATGTTCCAGCTGCTATAGAGTGAAGACGGTACTGTTCTACATATATGCTGGACCTGCGGAGCGGTCACCTCCTCTTGTCTATGGGCCGCTCACTCCCCCTGTCTCCCTAGTTGTTCCTGTAGGGCGCTCTGGGCCGCTCACTCCGCCGAACTGTTTCCGCAGCGGGTCCTGTAGGGCGCTCTGGGCCGCTCACTCCGCTTGAACTGTTTCCGCAGCGGGTCCTGTAGGGCGCTATGGGCCGGTCACTCTACAGGACCAACTATGGAGACAGTTCGGCGGAGTGAGCGGCCCAGAGCCTGTCCTGTGGGGCGCTCTGGGGCGCTCACTCCGCCTCACTGTTCCCAGACGGTGCTGTTCTGGGAGCTGGACCTGCGCGGCGCCGTCGAGTGGTCCGAGGGTGTCGAGGAGGAGCTGCTTCAGCGGCTGGCCCGCCGCACGCTGCGCCACATCCGACAGCGACACCTGCCGCACTTCTTCATTCCCGACATCAACCTGCTGGACGAGCTGACCCAGACAGACTTCGAGATGGTCGCCGACCTCATGGAGAAGGTGGGCCGCTGCCGCTGCTGCTTGATTCTCGGCGAGCACAGCGGTGGCAGGGATGATGAGACGATTTTAAATAATCAATGGGATATGCGCTGCTATGTAGGTATTTAATATTCCCACTTATTCGGGTTTATTTTGTATTTTTTATACCAAAACTTTGCTGCACCGCGGCTTCGCACACAGTGAATGAGTTATTAAATCTCGATCCCTAATTAGTATGGTCGTACTTCGTAAAAATGACCCGGTTGGTCTAATTGATTCATGGTGCATCAAACCTCAGCTAGGGTACTTGATTAATTCTGGCTAATGAGAGATATCATGCTTTTTTGCCACGCAAAAAAGCATGAATGATGTCCTATTAATCTATCCCTCTATTCTATTATAGTTTGTTTAGTAGAGCCAAGAAGTTTGTCCAATGCCAATGTAATGCCATGTTTGTCAGGGGATCACGGGCTCTGGTTTGTTCCAAGCACAGCTAATTTACTGGTGCCGTTGTAGGGATGTTCAATTACACTGAATTATACACGCGCTTGTTACGCTACCACCGCACGTCAATCGACGCTATGTGTGTTGTCGGGCAGATCCTGGCCGGGCCGGCGGCGCTGCTCAACATGCCACAGCTGACGTGGCAGATGTCCACCATCGGCATGTGCGAGGCCATCTTCTGCACGCCGGGCAGGGACTTCCAGAGCGACGTGTGCTGCAACTACGCGTCCCGCATGCACACTGTGTGGTGAGCCGCGCCGCGCCACCCCCGCTCATCGCTGCTGGAGGGGAGGGGACGGCGCCACACCCCTGCTGGAGGGGAGGGGACGGCGCCACATACCCCCTGGAGGGGAGAGGACGGCGCCACACACCCCTGCTGGAGGGGAGGGGACGGCGCCACACACCCCCTGCTGGAGGGGAGGGGGACGGCACCACACGCCCCTGCTGGAGGGGAGGGGACGGCGCCATACACCCGCTCCTCGCTCCTGGAGGGGAGGGGGAGGGGGAGGGCGGCGCCCAGTGTGGGGCGCGTGTGGCTTCGGTACTGGCGTGACGGTGTACAAATATCGTGCGTACATTGCCCTGACATGTTTTGCCGACGAGTTTGCTTTGATGTGCAAATCAGCCGGTGCCACTCATTTGCTAGGTGTTTATACATTAGGCGTTTTACGGTTTAGGAACTAAATATGCTGAATGTCTTTCTTGTTGCCAGAGGCGAACATGTGATTTGTACCGTGCTCATTTTAATTAGTTTTCTTCGTACATGACAGGATGAAATGGTGACACGCTGACCTCCTGGGCTGGCAAACGATCGGAAACAATCAAACAGTGAATGTCAACAAAGGATATTTGTGTGCTTCATTTACGTTCACATAATGGTCATGATCTCAAGCATTTTAACGTCAGAATAGAACAACCATTCATAGTCTTTACCGAGGAGTTTTTAAGCCTCATAATAGCCATTTTCACATTAGATAATGGGCAATTTAGCACCGCTGAAACACTTCACTTCGTGGGTCATAGCATAACTATGTAGTGTTTGTTGTTTTTACGGTAAACAACAACTGGTTTTTACGGTAAACAACAACTGTTGATGCTGCCTCTTTTTGTAAATCATGATGATTATTTGCTTGAAGATATCAGGCGTAGAGATGGCACATCTAATTTATAATCACACCTAGGTTGAATTTTGTACATGTTTTCTCCCGCCAATGATCAAAGAGATGATAAATACTCCGTCCGTCCCTCGCTGTGTTTTGTACAAGCGTATCGCCCGACTATTGTATAGTGGTACGACGCAGTGCTCGTCACTGTTCTTGGAGACCTATAGTGGATTTTTAGCATTATATTCATGATCTTAAAGCGATGAACCAAGTACCTGTATCGTTTCGGCGTACTCGTGCAGTTCTACAGGGCAATTGTGTCTTTGTGAAGCGGTCGCGTCGGTTCCGTGAATCTGTGGCCGTTCTCTGGGCGAATCTCTGGCCGTTGTCTGGGCGAATCTCTGGCCGTTGAAAATGTTGTGAACCTCTGGGTGAATCTCTGGCCGTTCTCTGGGTGAATCTCTGGCCGTTGACTGTTGTAAATCTCTGGCCGTTCTCTGGGTGAATCTCTGGCCGTTGTCTGTTGTGAATCTCTGGCCGTTGACTGTTGTAAATCTCTGGCCGTTCTCTGTTGTGAATCTGTCGTTGTCTGTTGTGAGGAGGCCGGCGCCGTTGAGTCGCGCTCCGCCGCGGCGCTGTGTCGTTATCGGTACATTTCCTGCTGCACAGTCTGTGCTGTTCCCATGTCGGCTGCTACCGATATGGGAGGGACGGGTGGTGACGACTGCTGTAATACAACCAGTGTTCTCACGTGGCCGTTTATGCTGGGGACATTATGTATTTTCCCGCACAGTTAGGCATGTGTGCTTCGTTGGGCAGTGGACACTGCTTTCCGAGTATAGCATTTAAAACGGTACGAAAATGCTCTAAATTGTGTCGGTTATGGCTATCTAACCATCGTCACTATTCGCCGGGCCGTGTTCAGTTCACGCGCGCCTGGGGTCGCCCGCACGACTGGGCCTGGTGGTGTGGTCTGACCCCTGCTGGCTGCGACCCGACGTCCGCTGGGCGGCCCCGGCCTGTTGACGAGAACGTGTGTCTTATCGCGGCTGGTTGCGTGCGGCTGATCTTTACGACAGGGCATGACGTCGCTCACGCGGTCCGCCGCACGGGCCCGAGGGGCGCCGGAGGAGACAGACCGGTCCCCTCCCACCGGCAGCGGCTGGACGATAGTCCCGCGTGCTGCGCTTCGAACTCAGGCTACTAATGACACGCCAGGGGTGGGGTGAATCAAACTCAAAAGACCATAACTCATCTATAAAAAGTAGATTTTACAATTTAGTGATGTGAACTCAAATGAGCATAGTTTGGGAACAACTATCCCCGAGTATACAAGCGTATTCGGATAAAAATAGTGGCCACTCAGTCAGAATTACTTAGCCTCGACCTAAGCTAGATAGCTATAGTTAGCTAGCTAGATAGCTATAATAGTAGGGTAATGGGTAGGGACTAGTGCCGTCAATCGGAACTTTAATCTTCTGAATTCCGATTGTGTCTAATGTCCAATTCGGAATTTGGTTGTACAATGACAACAGGTTTTATACAACTTTAGACAATCACTTGTTACCTCAGCATTTTTATAAAGTAAGCGACAGCGTGTTTAACATTGATTGGTGAAAAGAAAGCTCTGCTTTCGATATGATTAACACATGTGAGCTAGTAATATACATTTAAAGCAAATAAAATAACATTGTAGAGTGTAAACTATTGGGTAATGCGTAGGTTTCGGACATCCTTGGATGAATTGCTGGCTTGGACATTTGTGGACGGACAGTCGACGTAAGTATTGGACATTGGACAGACATTGGACATGCATTTTCTGAAACTGACACCACTAGGGGACGGCCGCCCAGACAATTAGGACAGACAGACGGCCTAGTCACCCCCTAAATCGTGTTAGCCGTCCGGATTTAAAATGATCTAATCAGACCCAACAAAACAAACAAGTCGGTACCGACCCGCGGGCCCCTACAGGTACACAGGTCGGCTGGCATATCAGAGTCGGCACGCACGGCTGCTGTCCGGTCGGTGACGCATCGCGGCGGGGTCGATAGCGCACGCCGGTCGGCCCCACGCTGACGCATTATTCACGAGTACCCCCAGTAGAGCCGATAGTCCGCCCCACCCCCGTCCTCATCCTCCCCTCTCCACGGCGGAGCGCAGGCGAGGGAGGGTTTGCTGTAAACACTGTCTGCAGTGGCGTGGAGGCCATGGAGACTGACGGTAACGTATTCAATTCACATCGAACCCCTAGTTCAAACAATTGATCGACTGCTTGAAGAAAGCAACCTACTGACCGCATGAGATGTTATTGGCTGGACCGTTTTTGGGCGAGATTCGATGCTTCAATATTGGAGAATAGATGAGTTAACCATTAACCCGCGCCCTGCTGGGGGGGGGGGGTGTTTGAACACCCCCTTGTGGTTTTTTGGTACACCTTATCATACATCAATTCTACACATGTTGTGAAAATTTCAGACCAAGGTCATTCAAGGTCAGGTCACCAGGTCACTTGAAGTGACCTCACCTCATAAAAAGTTTCAATGTCTGCCATGGCTACACCGAGTGACCGATCGCTTTGAAACTTTCAGCGATTGATAAGGGTAACAGTATCTATCAAATGTATATCTCGGAATTTCGATATCGGTGACCTAAGGTCAGGTCAATTTTGCGACCTCCCCATTATAAGTCAACAGGAGAAAATTGAAATGCGCCTCTTTTGGACGAAAGACATTATAAACACTCCCAAACACTGAATTACAAGTGGTTTAGACACACTGAACATGAAAATGGTGTCCGTGACCCCCTATTTATGCCCCTGAGGTCATCTCAGGTCACGAATGGTGTCTAACAGTTTTTCGCAAATAACTTTTGATAGAGGCATGCTAGAGCGGTGAAAACGCCTTAGATGTGTTCAGCTCGACGATACGGGGCGACTGATATGCAACATGACCCTTTCCGGTCAGGTCATGACCTTGACCCGAGGTCAAATTTTCAAGTTGACTTTTCAAGGTCAAATTATAGTTCATTCGATGCGTCTTGACGAGAGGAACACGATGCCGGTAAAAGTAAGCTCGTACAAGGCTTGGCTCAAAAGTTATTGCAGAAAATCTGTTTCCGAAAAAAAATCTGCTATTTTTGCAGTTTTTGCCCGCTGCAGGCAAAACCGTTAACGTTAGGTCAAATCTGAGAGAATTACTCAGAAAGGGCGTTAATAGGGCTATCGAATGCGCTTTTCCGCGGCGCTGTAGCTTTATTGGTTCCCGAGTTATGCGTTGGCTTCCTGGAAATTGTCGACATTCGACCTGAAAATCGGCGAAATTTTGCCTTAAATGACCTCTGGTGACCTGACTTTTGACCTGACCAAAAAAGTGACCGAAGTGATTTCGTCATTATTTTGGCCCTCTTTCGAACGCCGCCTTCTGCGTATCGCTACGTGGCCCAGGAGCCCGAGTTAGAAGGCGGGGGTGTTCAAACACCCCCCCCCCCCAGCAGGGCGTGGAAATCCAGGACCCCCCAGCCGGGCGCGGGTTAAGGAGCTCAAGCTTCTCCCTCGATACTCCCCTCTCCTTGCAGTTATCGACTTGCGGGAAGTTCTAACACACTACTGTGCCTGTGATTCCGAATTTTTTGGACGCACCGCACCGCACATGAAAATCCAGAGACACAACCAACGAAATGTATTTCACATATCTCAATAATGCTTTTGAATTCAGTCAACCCGCACATTGGAAACACCCCATTCCCCTTCGTACAGTTATCGCCTCTCTAAACATATCCCTGGCACGGAATCCGACACTCGTAGCAGGGGCCGTGATGGCTGGCAGCACTGGTTCCATCGACTGACCGGCCGGCCGTCCCCTTGTCCTGCCGTGCCGTGCGTCCCCAGTTTGGCGTCACAGCACCGGCCAACTAGCGCTGTGCGTCGCGAGAGAAGAACCCATTCCCACCACCCTGGAGCGGTCGGCCAGAGGTGGGGCGGAGCTACGGCGTCTGCCCCGCCCCGGCGGGCCGCCCTCCCCGACTGAGTGGCTCCGGGAGCGCAGGGGAGGGCGGGGAGAGGGAGGCTCCCAACGGGGAGACGGCAGTCCGAGACGGCGAAGGAGGGGACTGAAACTTGGAGATAGGAGACTGCGACGGGGAGAAAGAAGTTAAAGACGGCGAAAGAGGAGTCTTAGACGGAGAACGGAGATTCTGAGACGGGAGGAATGGAGCCTTAGACGGGGAGAGGGGAGTTTGAGACGGGGAGAAGGGAGTCTGAGACTGGGAGAGGGGAGTTTGAGACGAGGAAAGGGGAGTGTGAGAAGAGGAAAGGTTATATCGACGCAGGGAGACATTGGAATGAGTTGAGACGGAGGACTGGGGCAGAGAAGCCGAAAAGGAAACATGAGACGGGAAGGAGGAATGTTGAAGAAACGACGGGAAAGGTGTGGGGAAGACTGATGAGTTGCGGGGAGCAGAAGAAGGCTGAGCCGAATGAGATCCAGATTCAGGGGTAGATATCACACGTCCTGACGGGGACGTCATTCCACTCTGGGAGTGGGACAGGACGGGCGCCAGTGAAAGGGCATTCAGACGGGGCTCGGGATGCTGAGTTTGGGCGTATCCGGACTGGACGCCATCAAACTGGGCATTTTTAGATTGGGCGTATCTGGACTGGGCGTATTTGGACTGGATGCCATTGGACTGGACGTTTTTAGGTTGGACGTATCTGGGCTGAACGCCACTGGACTGGACGTTTTTGGATTGGCTGCCTTTGGGTTGGGCGTATCTAGGCTGGACGCCATCAGACTGGTCGTTTTCGGATTTGGCGTTTCGGGACTGGACGCCATTGGACTGGAGGTATTTGAACTGAGGGTATATGGACTGGATGCCTTTGAACTCGGCGGCTTTAGACTTTGCGTATTTGGGACGAAGCCGGAATAGTTGAGACTGCGAGGCAGAGCGATTTGATTTTAGCTGAGCTGGCGGGGACAGAGGACGGTTCGACCTCACCGTCGGACGACGGCGGCCAATTGGACGCCGAGAGACTGGGGGGTTTGCGGGTTTTACGGAGGGTTTTACATCAGCGCGCGACTTCCCGCGGAGCGAGCCGGCCCCCGAGCCGAGTCGGCCCCGCGAGGCAGCTCCGCCGTCCCACCCGCGGCGCCTCGTGGCTCCAACATTCGACATGAGCTGGCTGGTATTGCCGGAAGCGGATGTTACGGCTGTGCCGCTGCCATTTACGGCCTTTGTCGGCCGGCGGCGGCCGGCGGCCGAGGGCGTGGCGGCGGGGGCGCCGCCCCGGGCGCGTCCCTGCGCGGTGGCGTTGGCGACAGTCGGTGGCCCGGTGCCGTTGGCCGAGGATGAGGATCCGGAGAGTGTGGGGCGGCCGGCGGCGGACCGAGGCGCGGCCGAGGACGCAGGCTGGGTGCGGGGCCGGCGGCAGCAGCTGTCAACAGCGGCAGCCGGTCAGACGGGCAGGTGTCACACGCCAACACAGGACTCGGACAGGCAGAGCTATCACAAGGACGCAGGACAGCGCAGATTTACAGCAAAACACGCGCCCAGACACGCATTCCTGCAGTGGAGACCTGCTGCAGGCCCGCGACAAGCGTCGTACAAAACAGTAACCTGACACGACACACACACACAGCGACGCGAAGATCTCAAACACCCACTGTCAGTGTCGATACGACGAGTGTACAGTTACATACGGAAGTGCGCGACCGTGTGTCGACGCGCGGTGCTCACTGCCAAATCTCAATTTCCAGGCGTGGTTGATTCCGTCAATACATAGGGGAAGGAGGGTGAATTGCGCCACCTTAAGGAAAAACGCTAATTGTAAGAAAACCGCTGGAGATATAAGCATGTACTGGTAACCATTTCAAAGAGGAGCTCATTGGCTACGATTTAAGAGCCTCCCGATCAATAAAGAATGTTTCGTTTGCTTCTGACAGCTGCTTTTTCAGAAACATGCAAAAGGGCGCATTTGCCAACAACTGCTGTAAATTGTGCCAGGGGGATGGCGCAATTAGAACCCAATTGCGCCCTAAACTTTAACATGGCTAAGTGAATGAGACGGAATGCATACACCCCGGCAGTCTAATGTCATTGCGGCTTACCTAAACATTTATTTTGTTATTCAGGCTGGATAAATAATAAATGTAGATATGTATCGCGATGTTTTTTGCCCAGGTAGATAACTTTACATGTGTCCGTACGCTTGTAAAAGTGCAACGAAAACGTTTACTGTAACCGACTAGATATATGTGAACGTATGCCCCTATTGAGTTAAATTTTCACTCGTTTCTCTCAAAATTAATGATTTTTATCGTTTTGACAACTTAATGGCATCAGTTTTTACTTTTTTATCATAGCTCTCACTTCTCACGCCTGAGTCCATGTTGAAAATGTCGTATTTTGTCAATTACATCACAAGTCGTAGCCTAAATGGCAGCTGCATTATAAGTTTGACGATAGAAATAATTTGCGGACTGACGACAGCGGGCTGCTCCCCTGCCTGACATTAAACTCCTTCTTTATTGCAATCAGTTAATGATGCATTCATACTGTCGTGATACAATGGCTACACCATCATTCTATTTGCGCCTCCCTGGCGCAATTGCCATGGGCGCAATTAAAATTGAGGTACTTTTTAATAAAAGCATAGAAGTTATCATAAAGATGTTGCAGGAAGTTTACGGTTTCAGTGAAATACAATGAAAAAAGGGTTTTTCTTTCTAAATATCACTCTGAAAATCACACAAATATCGCAAATTTTTATAGCCAACGGTTCAAAATACTGCAAAAAAGTTAAGAAAACGCCATAACATCTTTGATGGCGTAATGAGCCTTGCTGATTGGCTTCATCGGAGTGTTTGGGCCATAAAATGAACAATACAGTGGTGAAAATAATGTTTTCGAACACAAAGTTCTAAACATGCCATTGAATCCGTGGGAATGGTGGGCGCAATTGGTTAGGAGGGCGCAATACACCCACTTTCCCCTACCATAACAGGGATGAACATCTTAATCAAATGCTACTTAAGTATCTGTGAGGCGCCTCGGCCCACAAAGCTAATGTGCATCACGAAACAAATCGGGTCGCCCTCCGATGAATCAGATTAGGCTCGAATTAACGAACAGTACCTATACATTTTAGTGGATAAAAGTCTATACATACTTTGCACATTATCGATGAGTGGTTCAGTTTCAGCAAGTAATTAACATGCAATAAATAAGGCTTGAAAATTGCCCGGGAACTGAGGTTTGTTTTTCAATTAAAAACATAACGAATAGTGTCTTTAGCTATTGAACACAAACTTTCGGTTAAAAACAGTGACCTGCTCTCATCATTTGCTAAAAAAGAAGCGTAAGGCCCGAGCGAAGAAAAGGAATACCAAAAGAGCGCCTGAAAGGCAGATCAAGGCCGCGTGCACGTGCGAGTGCGTTGTCAGGCTGGCGGGCTGGACTTTTTCAGTCTCGATTGAGGAGGCAATCTGACTGCGTAGCGTGCACCCACTCGCTGGCGATAGGTCAGCTGACGTACTGCACGTCTGTAATCCCACCAAACCAGTCACAGACGTCCGTAAAAATACATCGCTGCACCATGCACTTCAAAGGTTAAGCACATTTCACAGTAGCGCACAAAATCAGATAATGTCCTACCAGCTGCGCAGCCTCACGGCCTCAGTTTTACAAGCCTCTTTGACCAAAAACATCCCCTGAGATATTTGAGTTTAGTCTCTGAATAAAATGGGAGGAAGTTGTCGCATCAATGCCTAGCTGATGAAATCATCCTTGGCAAAATACTTCAAAAGGTGCATGCTTAGCTTTGTGCTCCTTAACAAGCCAGTTAAACGTAGTTATATCATTGCCGCTTATGTCTACTCATTATCATCATCTTCGGAGTTGGTTGATAGGATCGATAACATTTCAAAAATGTTCTTGTTGCTTCCGGTCATTAAAGTCTCGACATATCCAAAAAATAATGAAGCTAACTGAATAGGCGCCATGAGCTCTTGTTTTCCAGACATTGAAGGAGCTGATCAATAACCATCATATGTAGAGTTCCACTTACAACTGCCTACCCCTGGCGCATGTGGAAAGCAAATTAGCGTTACAAGCGGAGCTGCGGCCAATGCCCAAAGCAAACTCCTCTCGTAATATGCATTACTCGTAAAAGCACCTGAGGGAACAGTCCATGCCGCCCTACACTTGTGACACGCAGGTCCGATTATATGGCCCCAAAGTTGAACCGGGATACTTTCTCAGATACACAATCCTGCATAAAATGGGGCCGGCATCATCACCTGCAAGGAAAATGGCTCATAAAATATCACAAGCACACAGCATGTGTGCAAAACCTTATGCATACGAGCACACATCCTTTCTGGAATCTGAACCAAGCCTAAGTCCGGCAAATATAACAGCATATGCACTATCAGACCAACCATACATGAATTCAGCCTACCTTCGGCCCACCGCGGCAAGGTTCATGTCCTGCAACACTCGTTGCAGCGCCATGGTAGCTATGGTTTGGTACAAAAATAAATGCTCACAGGTGCACTGGTCACGCAACTAAGCCCTAGCAGCTGGAGGGGATAAAAGCCCTCTACAACCCAGTGGCCCGCCCGCACCCCCAGTGACCCGCCAGTGTTCTGCTAACGCAGAAAGGGGTCCACGGAAGCCGTCGCCCTCGCGCAGCTGAAGGCCATGGGTGGGCACGGTTACGACTTTAAACATGCTAACGGGAAGCAGCGACGTTGCAGAAATGTGGAGTTTGGTGTGGCGGAGTGGCGGCTCAGCAATGAGGCGTCATTTCCGCAGTCGGGGCCACCCCGTCCGTCCGGTCCCGTCACCCTGCAGCGCGTCCAAACGGGACGGCGGCAGTCAGCCGCGCCCATCTGCCGCGGCTGTCCGTGCTGCGGTTCGAGCGCGGCGCCGGCGTCACATCACCCGGCGCGACCCCGGCGCCGGCCGGAGCGCTCCGGTGCGGGCGGCCGGGCCCGCCCGCGCCACCATCACCTGGGGTTGACGATGCGCCGCAGCGCCTCCATGTTGGTGCCGCGGTACTTGTCCGGGTCCACCTGGGTGAACGGCACGCGCGGCTGCTTGGTCTGCGTGTGCCACACCAGAATCTGCCCACAAACAGACACGCGCCTCCGGTCAGACTCCCCGAAACGCACACTTACGACACAGCAGGGTGCCAAAAATAGCGCCAGTCAACAGGCCAATCGGTTGTCCTGAAGTCAGATCCATCGACATACTACGGGAAGGTCGTTAACCCTATTAGTGGCAGGGGGGGGGGGGTTGTTTTTATCCACCCCTCAGGTTTTTCGGGAATATCTCCAAAACCGCTGAAGCTACGATGCTCAAATTTTCTGACTTTTCCTTAAACTAAATTGGGCACATTCCCTGAAAATTTCAAGTTCATAACTTTACCAGGGGCGGCTCCAGAGCACTGGGAATTGGGGGGTCCTATTCGTGAAGCGAGTCATTTGGGCGAAGATCACGATGCTGCACCAGTTTTACGAACAGTGAATGAAAGGTATCATGTGATAACATATACAAAGTTATTGTGCATCCTCTTTTGACACGTTTTTGCTATAACAGGCGGATCCAGGCGTCCAAAAAGGGGGGTTATTTTTTTCCTCCCAACATAGGTGCCCTGACACCGCCTATGCATGACCAATACAATTTTAGTCGTTCTCTCATAAGAAAATTGTAACATAACAAGACCATTGCCACCCTTTTTAGAAACAGTACCAACAAAAACCTTATTTACTATACTTTTGTGTACCCCCAATCTCAATGATCTGTATCCGCCTATGATTTTTGAAAATGCATATTTTTAGGATCCATGTGAATTCCTGGTTCATTCTCTATCGATCGGCAAAAGTTGCGTTAAGATTGGTTCAGAAACCTGGCCGTGATAAACAGTCTAAAATGTATCTGCAATTGTATGTATGTATGTATGTATTGACGATCAAGAGCAATCCACAATCGGCGTAATTTGCCCGTTTTTACCCCCCTCTACCCCCCTATTGACATTTTTCAATTTTATTTTTTTTTTAGAAATGTAGATCTCGTTGAGCGAAATCGAATGCCGTTTGAATTTTGAAAATCGACCCGTTAGATCTCGAGATATCAAGGGGGGGTCGTAAACAGCCCCCCCCCCCTGCCACTAATAGGGGGTAGCCAGGAGCCTGCCACTAATAGGGTTAAATGAGCTACCGAATCTGTCATATTATACTAGCCCTATTAGTTCACGAACTACGGTGTCGGATGAGAAGCCACAAAATTCGAACTGTGTTGGCCATCAGAGATGTTGGAAGTCCTACCTATTGGCCAGAATGAAAGCAACGTTCTTTTTTACCATTCCTACGTTGGCCGTTAATTATTTTACGCTCTGAAATTGGTGCGGCGAGCGACAAACAAATAAACCTTAGCTGAAAACCACATGGGTAGGTATAGCTGATTAAATGTTATGTGTTCAATGTAATCATTAACTCTGACAGCAATAACAGATAACATTCATGTAACAAAATACATTGCACTTAATCATTCTCGATACAAGGAGTGCGGGGTTAACGAAAAACACCTCTCAGTCGTACCGTGGTCATCGTAATTTAAATTGATGCTAATTATTATTTTCGCAAGCGCCAAGCAGCTCTCGCTCGGAGAATATTTGCATGCAACATGTGTACGCTTACGGACTAACTGTTCAAGTGTAAATGTAGGCTCAGTGTAACTGTATATGCATAATATAGCACCACCAGCGCCGCCGATGAATTCCCAACAGTTTTGACACTAAACACAAACGTCTGAGGACCTTTCACAGTCTCACCGATATCAGCTGAGCTTGCCTTTGATTGACACTAAAGCCCATCAAAACCCAATCTAGGAATTAAGTTGCAGGCAACAGGTACAGTCCACAGCAGGAGTAATGTGCGGTTTCAGTCATGGGTATGTTCTGCTTCTGAAGCTTAGGAACGATTAAAGGAAATAGTTCACTTTTAACATGGGGTTTCGAACTGGAATAGCAGTTTCGTAGCTTGAGCTGAGACTAGCACAAATCAGGAGCTTTTACGGCTCAACGATCACCCTAGACGAAGATATTCCATTTCTCGTTCCGAAAAGAGTGCCTTGCAGAGGAATGTGTGCCTTGCACAGGAATGCAGCCACGTCATCGTCAGCCAATCAGCATGCTGCTTACAGCCAATGCAGCATGCATAGGTTTGAACTACGCAATATGATTGGTCAACGCGTAATAAGCTTCCGCGTCAAACATGATTTTACATTAAATATAGTTCGTCCTATATTAAAATATAGAAAATAATTGTTTTTACAAAAAAAGTTTTATTTTATTTTCTGATCATTTTGAGCATAAAAAAATCATAAATCCATAGCAAAATACTCATTTCAGGAAAGTGAACTGTTTCCTTTAACCAGACTACAATGAAACTTTGAATGTAGCTTATATGGGACGACGGTGAAAACAGGGCGCCTGGGGCGATTTGATCAAGGTTCGTGAAATTTACACGTGACGTTTGGCATATAGAAGGCCCACATAGGGGGAGAAGTTTCAAATGTCACGTGACTAGTATGCCCTCCGGCGCCCTGTTTTCACCGGCGTCCCTTATATGTATCGTCATTCGTCACCCTTGCAGCTGCAACTTTAGCTATTGACATCTTCTTTTCGATCACTCCGCATTAAACAATCGCCAGTCAAAGCCAACCGTTGAGATTGGTAAAACCCTACATTACTTTAGCGGTGGGCTGTACCTACCTACTACCTACCTAACGCTTCTCAGAGCTAAGTACAGTCCACCGCTAAAGTAATGTGTGGTTTTACCAATCTGAACGGATGGCTTTGACTGGCGATTTCTTAAAGCGCAGTTACTGAAAAGAAGACGCCAATAGATAAAGCTGCAGCTGCAAGGGAGCCTTTGAACTTGTTCGGAGGTCAAGGTAAGGCCACTTGACGTGACCTGGTGACTTGACCTTGAACGAAACGGGTCTGAAATTTTAACAACATATGCGGAATAGGTGATGAGCAGATATACCAAAAACGGCGGCGCTGGGCACCGCCGTTTTTTTTATAGATATTCGCGAAAAACCTTGGGGGAGGGGGCGTGAAAACGCCCAGCACGGCGCGGGTTAAGTCAACACTGATCCACAATTCATTTCCTGTACTTTCAAAATGCCTAGGATTCCGAATGTACTCGTATAATTACCGTTGTGCCACGTTTTAACCCACGCCCCACTGGGGGTCCTGGATTTCCACGCCCTGCGGGGGGGGTGTTTGAAGACCCCCCACCTTCTAACTCGGCTCCTGGGCCACATAGCGATACGCGGAAGGCGGCGTTCGAAAAAGCGCCAAAAATAATGACGAAATCACTTTAGTCGCTTTTTTGGTCAGGTCACCCGAGGCCATTGAAGGCAAAATTTCGCCGATTTTCAGGTCGAATGTCAACAATTTCCAAGAAGCCAATGAAAAGCTCGGGAACCAATAGAGCTACAGCGCCGCAGAAAAGCGCATTCGATAGCCCTATTACGCCTTTTCTGAATAATTCTCTCAGATTTGACCTAACGTCAACAGTTTTGCCTACAGGGGGTAAAAACTGCCAAAATAGCCAATTTTTCGGAAACAGTTTTTTCTGCAATAACTCTTGACACAAGCATTGCACGAGGTTACTTTTACCGGCATCGTGTTCCTCTCGTCAATACGAATCGAATGAACTATAATTTGACCTTAAAAGGTCAACTTGCAAATTTGACTTCAGATCAAGGCCATGACCTGACCGAAAATGATCATGTTGCATATCAGTCGATCCGTATTGTCGAGCTGAACACATCTAAGGCGTTTTCATCGCTCTAGCATACCTCTATCAAAAGTTATTTGCGAAAAACATAGATAACATTCGTGACCTGAGATGATCTCACGGGCATAAACACTGGTCACAGACACCATTTTCATGTTCAGTGTGTCTAAGTTACTTGTAATTCAGTGTTTGGGAGTGTTTATAATAGCTTTCGTCCAAAAGCGGCGCATTTCAGTTTTCTCCCATTGACTTATCATGGGGAGGTCGCAAAACTGACCTGACCTTAGGTCATCAAAATTCGGATATATACATTTTGTACATGCTATTCCTCTTAGCAATCGCTGAAAGTTTCAAAGCGATCAGTCACTCGGTGTAGCTATGGCAGACATTGAAACTTTTTATGAGGTGAGGTCACTTCAAGTGACCTGGTGACCTGGCCTTGTGCCGTCGAAGGACGCAAAATGGCCTGTGTCGGCGAGGGTTAATGCAGAAACACATCGTAAAGGGCAAAGGCAACTTGAGGTGTGACACAGAGCTACTTTGCCATCGATAAACAAATGGCAGAGATTGGTCGGACTGATAATCCTAAAACCCCGCTATATTCAGTAGGCCGGTATTCGCTTAGTAGTCGACCATGGCCCCGCAATGACCGTGTTACCCTCTCGTCACGCCCCGTTTTGGCATCTGGGGCGGGTCTGTCGGCCGCACCGAGTGGCACATGCATTTGCAGTCTGTTGGGCGGGCCAGCCCAGCTCTCAGCGGCAGCAGCGGCACGACCTACTCCCGGCCGACACCTGCACCGGTGCGTCCGCCGGCCCCTGGACCTTTCGAGAACCGACTGTCACCGGCACCGCTACTGGTCAGCAGCGCGGACAGCGTCTCTGCGCCCCCACCGGCGACGGCAAAAGTAGGGAAATCGGGACACCCGGCAACTGTGACCACTCGTCAGACCAGTTCCAGATCCAGATAGGTACATGAAACGATTCGATTTATTGAGAATAACTCGAAGGCTATGATATCGGTCACTGATAAATCAAAGCAGCAAGAAGCACGAGGTTTCACCCCTAAAATTGGGCTCACCGTTGTCTTAATCGTCCACCGATTGTGGAAGAAACAAGCATTTGTAGTTGGCACACAAAGTTTTGCGTTTGCCTTTTATTTTTAAATTTTGCTCGAATACCTATAAGATTACAAGCATTCAGAGTCACAGACCACGCTTAGCAGAGCTTCTTGCGCAGGCACCGACCCTCCTTCCGATCGTGAAATTTCGGGCAACGGGAGGATTAAGATAATACGATTTTAGTGTTTAAGACAAGGTTTACCCTCGCCCCGTTGGGGAGGGGGCAATATGCCCCTCCCCCTGTGGGTTTTCCTTAAAGGTAGTGTGCCACCTTTGAAAGATTTCCCGTTTTATTTTTCCTAGGATAAGAAGCTTCTGTTTTTACCTAATATCGCAAAAAAAAATCAAAAATGGGCCTGGAATAGTGCCTTTTTCGCCTAAAAGTTTATCGGTTTTTAGATATGTATAACAACTGTAGTGGGCTCACCTGCAAACAGGCGTCGGGCAACAATCGCGAATGCGGCGCACTTGTGACAATAAGCAAAGGTCATTATAGTGTTACGACCATACGACGTACGGGAATGAGTTATCAGCTGTCTAATCGTAGACAACACAATGTCGAGCCTTAAACTGTAAGCCTGTATTGGTATTGTTTCTTAAATTTGGCTGTCGAACATTAATTTGTGGTTTGAAATATGATTTTATGTAAAATAATTGATATGAAACAGCCGTCTCTTAAGTTATGACCCCATTACACCACACGCAAGTGGCAGAAATGACAATGATCAGCTGACGCATTTTTCTTGGCCGAAGTCAGAGCGCGCGGCCCGACGCACCACGCGTATTTGGAAATTCCGACCTCGACGAGCATCAGAAGCCACCTAGCAGGCGTGTTCGAAACCGCAGGAGATGATGATGAACGGGTTTATCGAAACTTGATTGGATGAGCCTATCGGTAATAGCGATTTTAGTGTGTGCATTTATTGTTCATAGTGGTGTGAAATGTGGTTGGGGTACGACCGACAACCCGTCGGGGCGAATTTCGCACTGGGGTACTCAAAATTTGAAGAATTTAAGACGTTTCCATAAGTTTTGAAGGTATGGATAAGTTCTAAAAATCCGGTTCTCCTTATCCGGGTCGTTAACTCCATGTGGTCCAAGAAAGCTGGCACACTACCTTTAATAGCAAGAAAACGTCGGCGCGCATCGGCGCCAAATTTTCAGTACCTTCCCGGGCATCAATTTGACACCAGCACACAAAATTTCAAGTCTTAGGTCACCTTAGGTCAGGAGTTATGGAGGTCAAACTGAGGTCATGTTCAAGCAAAAATGAGCAAAAGACATGAAATATTGAAACGCTCACAAAGATCAGGATCCGTGGGATCAGATCCCAGATCCATTTTCTCGGATACATGCACATGTCTGTATATATGAGTCCCTGCTCTCTATCTACATACCAAATTTTGGATCCATCCCTCCTTTTTTAGCAAATTATAAACTTCAAAATTGATTACGTCAAATTTTTGAAGTCATTTTTTCTAGCAATTATAGACCAGTAGCGCAAAACAAAGACCTCCAATTGCACTCTCCGTGACGAGCGGCATCGAATCGATACCCATTTTATGCAAAAATATCGAGTATGAAATTTGACCTTATTTGACTTGACCTTCACCAGAACATAACCTAAACTGGCCCCGAAGGTTGCCTGACCCACATAAGCGCATTTGTCATGAAAAAATGGATCATAAAACATGCATCCATGATAATTTCATATTGTGACCCTCAGTGACCTGACCTCTGTGACTTGACCTGGTAGCAGTGACCTCAAATAGGAAAATATGTGTTTGACGAACAAATCCCCATCGAGGATTTTCAATGACATGCACTTCACTCGATTTTACAACACATTTCTTGAAATGCCTGTAAACGGTGAAAATTCGACATTTGACCTGACCTGTGATGTCATCGGCTTGACCGAGGTCAATGAAATTGGGTCACAAGGTAGGGGAGAGTGGGGCAAAGCGGCCACCCTAACGTTTCTAACGATGCCGACGCTTGATTTTTAAACTTGGAAAGATTCTTTCTATACCAATGTGATCCCTATTAAATTGTCTTTTATTCCAACTGCGTTTCATTTCCAAAGGCGTTCACATATGGGAGATATTGACAAAACTTTAAACCTATAGCATATTGGCCACTTTGCCCCATCCCTGAGGCAAAGCGGCCACTGGCGACTTCTCAAGTCCCGATATGAGAAACAGAATAGTTGCCTCATGCACGACTAGGGTATTTGATGGTGACAAGGTTTAAGGGAAGATGGATGTTTACTTTGTTATCTTCCCACCTCACTGGCGGATCCAGGGGGGGGGGCCACCGGGGCCATGGCCCCCCCCCCAAAAGCCTGAAAGGGGGGCCAACATATCTTTTGGCCCCCCCCCCCCAAAACGCTTGGAGAAAAATTAATGTGAGAAGGTTGCGTAGTAGATACCTACTAGAATCAGCAGCGTGATTCAATAGCGTAGAGAAAGTCAGGGGCGCGGGAACTACTTTCAGACTGGGGGAGCACACCATAATAGAGATCAACCTAGGGTCCCCCCAAATCTAGTTTTCTCACCGGTTTTAGGCCACTTATTTTTCATCCCTTGGCTTTTTCAACAAAAAAAAGAAACAGTTGCAAAAAAGGACGGTACCTATTCCGTTTGAAAGTTGTGGGGGCACCGCCCCCACTGGCGGATTCAAGGGGGCCACCGGGGCCATGGGCCCAAAAAGCCTGAAAGAGGGGGCCAACATATCTTTTGGCCCCCCAAAACGCTCGAAGAAAAATTAATGTGAGAAGGTTGTGTAGTAGATACTTACTAGAATCAGCAGCGTGATTCAATAGCGTAGAGAAACCCAGGGGCGCGGGAACTACTTTTAGACGGGGGGGGGGGAGGTCACACCATGATAGAGATCAACCTAGGATCCCCCAAATATAGTTTTCTCGCCGGTTTTAGGCCACTTATTTTTCATCCCTTGGCTTTTTCAACAAAAAAAGAAAACATTTGCAAAAAGGAGCGGTATTCTGTCTGAAAGTTGTGGGGGCACCGCCCGCACGGCCCCAGAGTTGGGGGGGGGGGGGGCAAGCTGCCACCACTGCCCCCTCCCCCCGGTTCCCGCGCCTATGGAGAAACTACCGGGTTTACTAGCTTCCTTCATAAAGTGTCGTCATGTCTTATCGTCACCCGAGAAGGTCTTATTGCATAAATATCGATTGAGCTGTCAAGTTAACAAACTTGCTGTGGCAGCCTGACCTGACATGACCCGGCAACTTTTCATTCACGGAATATGCGCAATAAATTTTTTAGGAAAACTCACTGAGTTTTCGTTGAAAAAAAAAACTTGTTTTGTTTCGTAATTGTACAAGAAGCATATGAGGGACCTTTTTGTCCCTTCCTGCGAAACGGTAAAAGGCTTATTTCGGTCACAGCTCAGGCCAATCTCTAAGGGTCAGTCGGGTCACTTATTTCTTAAAAGGGTCCTTACGGCATCCAAGGACCAATTCCGGCTTTTGAGTGCGCCACATCAGCATTTGATGCTACGACAGATGTCGAAATCTATGTTACAGGCCGTATGAAAATTCGGCCCGTTTGCAAACGGCCTGGCCCAGTCAGGCCATATGAAACTACCTGAAAACACCGGCCGTTTGCAAACTATGACCTGAAATATCAGACCGTTTGAAAACGACCTAGTTAGTTTCGGCCTAGCGGATCCAGGGGGGCCACGAGGTCATGCCCCCAAGCCTGAAAGGGGAACAACATATATTTTTTGTCCCCAAAAACACTTAAGAAAAATGAATGTGAGAAGGGCGTAGTAGGTAGAGAGAAAATACCGTATCATTAAAAATCTGTGAGCTTGATAAAAGTGTTGGTCTTGTCTTCACCCAAGAAGTTCTTATTGCACACTTTAACCATGGATGAAAGAACCTTCATCCCCTGGTTCTCCTTCATCCATGCTTTAACTCTCGATCGACGTGTGAAGTTATCGTGTAAGGTTATCGTGAAGTTATCGTGAAGCCGATCGCGACGAAACTTTAGTACCCTCATGGTGACAAAGTCTGAAAATTTCATGACCCTGACCCAAGTGAACTTTGACTTGTGGCCTATTTCTCGAGACTGTTTGGCCATGTTGGAGGCCATGTTTGGCCGGAATAGCGATTCGGCGTATGTCGGCTCACATTATCCGCGCTTTTATAGTCTTTTCGTGGTTTAAAACGCTCAAACATGTGATGTTGCTCCCACGCATTAGGGCGGATGCCAATGTCACCTTACGGTCAAGTCAGGTCATTGACCTTTGATGACCTCGGTGCACTTTTCCGAGTTTAACATGTTTCTAGGATAGTTTCGTTTAGCTGATTTTGAATTTAGCATTTTGCAGCCATTTGAACATTTACGAAGTAGTTTTGATCAGACATGTGCTTGGATCCGAGAGCTGGATCTATGATCTCAGTGGATCTCTCGACAAAATAGAGGGGTTGGATCCATGATCCGGATGGATCTCTCGACAAAATTCAGGGGTTGGATCTATGATCCGAATGGATCTCTCGACAAAATTTAGGGGTCGGATCTATGATCTCTGTGGATCCAGCGGGCAAAAATTTGTGGAGGACCTATGATCTGTATGGATCTCACGACAACATGTAGCCAATGAAACCCTTATCCTACATAATTGTACACCTTACAGTGCAATACAATTGAGAATTATCACTTGTGGACATGGTTATTGGTTAAGACCACTTGTAATCATTAGGTATCATCATTAAATTTGAATTTAAATAAACAACATTTGTACTACATTTAAAATAAACCAAGAACATGCATATTGCTACTTTTTGTGACCAATTGTAACTTTTTCATGACAGCACTGATGACAATCTTATCAACAAGCTACAGCCACTTTAATTCAATGAACAAGCAGTACAGACAGATGCAGTGGCAGCAGGGCACTGCAGATTTTCATTTTGGTCCCATTCTTTCCATGCAACGCCAGTAGGGCTAATGTTAAAATGCCAAAATCTATGGGGGGCACTGTACCCTGGTGCCACCCCCCCCCCCCCTGTTCTGCCGCCTATGGACAGATGTTAGGGAATCAAACCTGGAAGCCAAATAGGTCAGTTTTGTTAAAAATAATCCAGCAATCCACTTCTGCCAGGTATGAAATCCCAATCCAGAATGTTCGTATGAGCTATTAGTATGTGCAACACAATTTCGATTTAGTAAGAATAGCAACCAACCTCTAATACTTTCCTAATAACATTACAAGTTCAAAAATGGCATCAACTTCTTCAGATTGCCTACTTTTGGCATCGTGCCACGTGTGGTGCCATGCTGTGCTTTTGTTATGAGAGAGCCTCCCAAAAAAAGACAAACGAAATTCACAGCTCACGTTTTGGTAATATGGTTTTATTACGTCATTATCGTTTGACCAATGAAAAATCTTAATTTGACCAAAACCGTAATGATTCCAAAAGATTCCCCGTAATAGGCCCTTTAAACTAATGACGTAAGATATTGTTATTCTTTTGAAAAATGAATAAAACAAAGATGCAAGGCGCACACCGCTCTGGGCGATGTGATACCGTGTCAGCTTACTTTTACGTCATTAAATTCAACGCTACAAAGATGATATTCACAAACAATCGTATCGTAAAATCATGTGAGGCAGAAAAATGAACATTCTTTTTAAAAAACTCCAGACTTTTGAGTTTCCAGTTTGATTCTTTATTTATTTTCATTATACTCGAAGGTAGAACGCCTAGCTCATTTGTTATTTGAAATGACGTCACGAGTTCTATTTAGATACTGAATAATCATTTTACGGTAAATATCCAAGGCCATGACAATTGATATTTCGCTTCCCACCGCTTCCGCAGGCTGTTGAATATCTTTATACTTTTGTTTATATCTCAGTTTATTTTATCAAATATTTCTTTCAATAGATTGAAATACCTTTACCTAACCAAGCCACATGTGTTAGTATCATCTTTTATTGTTTATCAATCAATTGTGGACTGTGGTAGCTGGAAAGTGGAAACTGGAAAGCCTCATGGTTGTCTAATGCAAGATTGTCTTATCAATATCATTATGTACCTAGGTTCTAACATGAATTGTGATGTGGTAGGTACCTAGTTATGTATTGTTCATTAGTCATTACTTTGACTTACCTCTATGTTAATTGTTAATGCAAACTTTTCTGTTGGTAGGTATCAGTCGGGGGAGGTTTGGTCAATCGTTGTCATTTTTAGCACGTGCTATTTTTGTCACACGTGCTAAAAATGACAACGATTCTGCTATTTTTGACAACGATGAGGCCGATTTCACTCCTCAGCGAGGAAATGAAGATTTTGGAAAGATAAACACTGGTTTTGGAAAAGAAGTGCTGCCACCTGGTGCAAGACGAAGAATCCAGCTTTAATATGCCTGTTATTTGTATGGTAGTTTGTTTTGTGGCCTGAAGTTGGAACTTAAAATTGAAGCATCCGAAAATGATCGATATTGATCGAAAACATGATGTTGATGAAAAAAATAATATTTTAAGTTGAGAGAGGAGGCCATTTTATCCAGATGCAGTAGTTTACTTCTTGAAATTATTTTTGCTAATGACGGCTGCTAATTATCCCTCATTACATGGCAGTCATCGTAAGCAAAAATAATTTCAAGAAGTAAACCACCGCATCTGGATAAAATGGCCTCCTCTCTCAACTTAACATATTATTTTTTTCATCAACATCATGATTTCGATCAATATCGATCATTTTCGGATGCTTCAATTTAAAGTTCCAACTTCGGGCCACAAAAAAGGGTATACTTCAACGTTGGACTACCATACAAGCAACGGCCATATTAAAGCTGGTTTCTTCTTCTTGCACCAGGTGGCAGCACTTCTTTTCCAAAATCAGTGCTTGTATTTCCAAAATCGTGATTTCCTCACTGAGGAGTGAAATCGGCTTCATCGTTGCTAAAAATAGCTGATAGCGTTGTCATTTTTAGCACATGGTTGCCAAAAATGGCATGTGCTAAAAATGACAACCATTGACCAAACCTCCCCCAACTGGTATGTGAACTGTGAACAATCTTCATGTCACTCAATTCTCTCAAGTTGTGACTGTCATGAGCCTCCTTTATTTTGAATTCTGTATAATGTAACTGGATGCCTTTACTAATATGTCCTTTGTATAAGACTGTTTGTTTCTAACCATACTTTGGTATTCATAACTTCTTATGAAAGAAAGTTGTTAACATTTTGAGCACCTATGAGCTATGATCCCAATGGATCTCACGACAAAATTGGGGAGCCAGATCTATGATCCGAGTGGATCTAGCGACAAAATTGAAGGGTCAGATCTATGATCCCAGTAGATCTCTCGACAAAATGGAGGGGTTGGATCTATGATCTGAATGGATCTCGGATCTGGATCCATGGGATCGGATCTCAGATCCATTTTTCCGGATCCAAGCACATGTCTGGTTTTGATGCCTTCGTATCATGTTACGTAGCTGCCAGTGGTAGTGGACACCTGCTATACGGACGCCCATAAGTACTCCTACTGGTTGATCTGACCTGACCTGCCCCGACATGGTCTAAACGCATGAAGACATTATCTATGATCCAAACTAACATGAAATTTGTGATCAGCACAAAAAAACGTATTACAGCCTTACTTTAGGAGGTTCTGACAGGTCCTGATTTTCCCGTCTTTTGGGTCTGTGACCTGACCTGGGCGGTGTTTCACGGCACGCTGCCAGCCGCTGCCAGCGCTGATGGCACTTTTGGTTTCAATGGAGACATCAACAAGCCTATACCCACAACACTACCGAAGGCTGGCCTTAGCTCGCGGAATGCGCTATCAGCGGCTGTCAGCACGACCGTGAAACACCGCCCTGGAAGGTCAACCAATGACCAAGGACCTTAAAATCGGGTATCATCGGCTTCGTCTCGTCACTCACGGGCAACACGCCTGTTTTTTTTTTTCCGCGAGCTCTAGCTTAATCAGGGGCCGAACGGCAGGGGGTCCAACCGACACCTCCCAGCCCGCGAAGGCTGCGCCACGCACCGACCCGGAGCGGGCTAATTGGTCGACAAAAGCAATTTGAAGTGTTTTCAAAGTAATATTTAGGCTCGGGTTGGGTGGGCTACCATTTCTATTTTTTTATTTTTAGTTTAAAAAATATCGTTTCAGGGCTGTGACGAAAAAATAAGTGGCCTAAATCCGATGAGAAAACAGGATTTGGGGGTACCCTAGGTTTGGTTACTTGCAGGAGTTGCCCCCCCCCCCCAAAACGCAAGTCTGGATCCGCCAGTGTCCCACCTATTGCTAAACAAAGAAAGAATTTTCTTGGAAAAACATTTAATTGCATAATTTGGTAACTCATGTAACCGAAAAGTGGCCAAGATGAATGCATGACGACACATTTGAATATAAATAATGTTTTTATCCAGATGGAAACAACTTATGGCCAATTGGGGGCTGGCCACTTTGCCCCGGCCGCTTTGCCCCGCGCATACCGTCCGAGACAAAAATATTCCAGCTCAGCTATTAGTGGGGTAAAAAGCATTAAAATTGGTAGAAGGCATGTACGATAACCACGCAATGCATGGACAAAAACGCTTATAAAAATTCCAAACGGTTATGGAATAAAATAACATTTAAAAATTGTAAACATAATTGGTAACCTGGCAAGAAATGCTTTTCCGTGTTTCACAGAACAATGGCGATGGGCCTGAAACCCCGGTCTGGCTCATTCGAACGACCGCAAAGAGAAGTATAATTGGAAATCATAAATTGGAACTGACGCCAGCTGTGGAGGGCTAAAACGATGGATGGCCGCTTTGCCCCGGGTGGCCGCTTTGCCCCACTCTCCCCTAGTTCTCCGTTGGGGCTATCCAACACTGTTTGCAACTTGTCACTATGTTGCGCGCACTGAACTCTATGTTGCGTGGTTCTCGAGGTCTAGAGGGGGGCCAAAATGCCCCCCCCCCCCACACACACACAGGGCACGTTGCTCGGCAGACCCCAACGGGGCACGGGTTAAGACCCTTTCAAGACACGGCCCGTCGTCTTACCATACGTGGTACGTGGTCACTTGAGAGACGTATTTATCATCTTATTTATTACACTATGGTCTTACTCAATACTCAACCGACTTCAACTGGCTGCGGCTGGAGCCGATCGGCGCGGCGGGTGGACCAAACGCAGTTCATCCCCGCCACCAGTCGGGTGGGCGCAGGATGGGCTCAATCCACATCCTCGTCATACCGTTACCAGATCATTACCAGCCCCGTGCGGTATTTTATAATTACATATTTCGTATTGACCGATAACATAGCCTTCGAGGTTCGCTTTTGCTGAAAAAAAAACTCCAAACACGCAGAAACGAGAACTGTGCCTACTCCTGTGAATGACGATCTGCATGCGGTTTATTGCAAGCAATTCGCCGCGTCTTTCTTTGTAGGTTCTTTACACTCGCTAATATTCGACTTTTTATAGCGCCTATCACATGGCGGGGGATCGGTCCGACCTACCGCCGTTCGGTCCTTATTGCCAGTCCGCCGCTATCTATTCGGGCTACTCATGGTCTGGAAACCGAGGGGTCCATACGATCCCATTTAGGCGAAAACTGTCCCGTTTCCATCTGGTTGCTGAATTGTGTTTTGCATTGCCACGATTTTTCTTTTATGCCTTTAGTATTATACATTCTTGGACGATACCGCGAAAACGAAATATTTCTATCGAGAGTTTTCAAGGGATTTCATGCACGAGGCCTTGGCCGAGTGCATGAAATTCTTTGAAAACTCGAGATAGAAATATTTCGTCGCGGTAGAGTCCTAGATATTATTTCCTGTATGTTTCTTAATATCGCTCGTTATCTGCTTAAAAAAGGCCGAAATATGCATAAATAAAATACAGTAACATTAACTACACGTTAGGTACTGAAATACTGGCAGTTCTAATTACTTAACAGTGCAGCAAAGCTTACAAATTTTCTTTAAAACAGAAGCCCTCGATGAAATCAAGCTATCCAAGAAAACCATCCAAGAAAACGTCTCGCGCAAAGTTTCTTGGATGGCTGGATTGCATTGCAAGACTGCATCAAACATACAGGAAAAAAGAAAAATTGATGCGACGCATAATGATTAATGATGTTTATTGCACATCACAAAAATAGACCAGTTAAAACATAAGGCTTCATAACGCCGCGCTGGGCGATTTAAAAATGTCTTGGGGCAAGCGTTGACAAGGGAACGCCAGTGTTGAGTTTTTCAAGTGTAAGACATATCTTTAGAATTTCATCACCGTACCTAGAAAACACATAATCGGCGCAAACATTGAACCAGCCGCATTGCTCAACAGATAGCAAATGATAGCGTGCCTATCCACTTTTGTCGGGCTCACATGAACAAGCCCAGGTTCGGGTGCATTCTTTAGGGTGCATGCTTGTTGTTTATCCTTTCTTCTACATCGCGTTTACCAACACTCCGCGTAAGCCCACAAACGAGCGCCTGTGTGTGGGGTCCCCTCCGCGGCGCCCAGGGGTGGCGCCGGCGGCGCCGGAGGGGCGAGGGGAGGGGTGGGCGGCGCTCGGGGGTGTCCGGTGTCAGTGCTGTGACGTGGCCGCGTGGCTGCCCGTTTCGCAGGTGGCAGCGCGGCCGATAGCCGGCGCCGATAGCCGGCGGACCGGCGGGCGCGCACGACGGCGCCGGAGGGGCGAGCCCGCGGCCGGCCGGACCTTACCTTGGTGCAGTTGTCTGCCAGAGGCTCGAGGTCGTCCTTCTTGAGGCCGAGCGATTTGAGGAAGCCGTCCTCCTCATAGCCGGCCGTGAACGGCATGGCCGCCTTCGGGTGCTGTCCGCAGAGAAAGGCCGTCAGGGGCCGGCCACATCAGGCGTCGGGCTACCGGCCGCGCCGTCGGCAAGGGGCACCGCGCGGCACGCATGGGTCGGGTCACAGACAGCGGGGGGGGGGGGGCGCCACACACGTGTTGGGTCACATACAGCGGGGGGCACCACACACGGGTTGGGTCACAGACAGCGGGGGGCACCACACACCAGCCGTCGGGTCACTGTGCAGCGGGGCCGCTCGGCGCACGGGTCGGGTCACTGCGCGGTGGTGCACCGCACAACCGTCGAGTCACTGGCCGAGGCCGCTCAGTGCTGCCGACTTTAGCAGCTGTGGAGTTTAAGTACTAGGAAATGATGATTACCGTATCAAGCCATATGTGTGAAATGAGTACGTACCTTTTAAGCACCTAATTGAGTTAAGTGGTCTCTGAACCAAGATCTCTATGTCTGAACCTTCCTAAACTTTGCTTTACCCTCTGGCCTTTATGGCTTTGTAATTTATTTTAGGGAAAATGAAAGGTTATCATGATTGGCACTTTGCATGGTGCATATCGCACTGTAATTTACAGCTTACCTGCACGTCACTGATGGATAGATAGTCGACAGTGGCCACATGAAGCACACAATTTATATCGGCATGAACACACACTGAGCTTTTTCGTTTATTATTTCTCCATGTCCCTCAATAGTGTCACCAGTCACGTTTCTCACTATTAATCATGCAAACACGTACTGTGAAGTATAAGTGAGCACTAACAAGCGAGTAGACGCGCTGTCGTTAAAGGGACCCTCCCACCTTAACATTAGTTTTGAGTTGAGATAGCCAAGTTTGCGGCCAGGCTCAGAAACCACCATTTATCCTGGTCGCAACCCCCGCAGCTTTATGGTGTTCAAGAAATTTCTTCCCTTTACTTGCAGGGTGGGACCAGCGTGGTCCCTATCTCTTAACCATTACGGGAATCTGATGACGTCATCAGGCTTTCGAACGTCCGTTAAATGTTTGACTAAAACGTTTTGTAGCACGCGGTGGTATATGCTGCTTTGCGCGCAACAAATGCCGCACTTTCAAATAAAGTCGCTAGGAACAGCGGAGATCCCAAAAAGTAAACAAAAGTAAAAGTCTAATATCTTGAAAACCGGTGAATATTTTTCTATGAAATTTGGTAGATATTCGTTTTTGCTCTTTCTGAACCGAGCGACATCACTTTCATGCCAATTCATTAACTTTTTTGAAGGTGGGAGGGTCCCTTTAAGCCGTTATGTACACTGCTTGCAGCACGCGCGGGATATTCGCATGCATAATGTGCAGAGCTGCCCCACTGCGCGGGCCCGGTCGATGACTGAAGCGCGATGGAGCTCGGCCTCGACAGGCCGGCCGCCGACCGGGTCACTCGGTCGGTCGCGTGAGCGGGCCGGTCAGTCGGGCGCCAGGTGGTGGATACATATTGCATGGCGATGTATAACCAGCCAGCTGAGCAGCCTTGTTATGGGGAGGGGACCAAGTGCCGCCAGAGTTTCCCCGCGCCATCATAGTAGGTCAGACCCATACTGTGACCGCACCGCCAAAGTTCGTTCACCCCAGCTGGACTCAACCTATGTATGATGCAGCAGATGTCATGAATTCATTAGATCTAAAAGGCAATGCTTGTTTGACTTTACTTTCAGCTGGTCTACGAAACTCTGGTGACCACTAACGGGCTTTGACAAAACCGCTGTGTTTGCTGGAACAATATTGCACCAACCATCGATGATGTAAGTTTCCGTCTTTTGAGCTCCAGCAAACCGGCCAGCAAGGTGAGGCACGGATAGCTAACGCCGACTGTGAGCCATCCATGGGTGAAAGATAGCGTGTGTGTGTAGAACAGCTGCTCAGCGTGCTCGCACCCACTGGGAGCGAGCACGTCCTGTCGCAACGATACGGAGCGTCGGCACACCCAGCCCACCCGACGTGGATCCATCCCATGACGGCCGGTGGCCGACGCGCGTCTCCAGAGTGGGGTGTCCTCTGGAGCTGGGCGAACGGACCGAGCCCCGTCCGGAGACTGGGGAACCGCCCAGTCCGCCCGAGAATGGCAGAGCCGGGGTATGACCTCGCTCCTCCCTCAACGACTCCCTTCGCCGAACTGGCGTCCTGCCAGCCGTGCCACCAAATTCATATAATTCATCAGCTGTTAATTTAACCGGTTCTAAAACACAAACGATAACAAAATATTATCATCTACCTAGCTTGTCAAACCAATCAGTCTATGGAAAACCATCACTTGATATTAATCCTTTTCAAACGTCCATCTAATCAGATATACATGTCTAGAGCATAATTAGAATCACAAAGGTAGGTGGTTGCCAAGACCTGCGTTGGTCCGCCTGCCACCATGCATATTGCATGCACTGCGGGTGGCTGACGGTGACTCGGCCTTCCCTACAGTTCATCGGGTGCATGATGTTGCATGGGACGATGACCTCTCACTGTGCATTCACCTGCTTCTTCCCGTGCCGTCCGTTCCGTGCAGTTAAGTCCCGTGCTGCCCCGTGCCGTCTCGTACATACAGTCCATGCCGTTCTCGTCCCGTCCCGTCCCGTTCCGTCCCGTCCCGTCCCGTCCCGTCCCGTCCCGTCCTGACCCGTCCCGTCCCGTCCTGTCCCGCCCGCCCCATGCCGTCCCGTCCCGTTCCGTTCCGTCCCGTCCCGTCCCGCCCCGCCCGCCCCATGTCGTTCTGTTCCCGTCCCGTCCCGTCCCGTCCCGTCCCGCCCCGCCCGCCCCATGTCGTTCTGTTCCCGTCCCGTCCCGTCCCGTCCCGTCCCGTTATTCGTATTGTGCCTGCACCGCACGGCTGATCTGCCAGATGCCAACAGGTCAGTCACATCAAAGTAGCGCGAGCCCGACCGTCTCCAGATGCAGTGTCATGCACACATTGCAGCGCCGCCCGACCGGGAAGTCCCGCGCCGCGGCTCACCTCGAGAAGCAGCTGAACGCTGACGGCAAAGCCAGCCATGTCCATCGGGAAGGTGCGGCCGCCGATCCAGCCGTCGTAGAAGCCGACCACGGCGCCGTTCCGTACCACGGGCGTGCTCAGACCGGCCTGGGTGACCAGACCCACTGGGAACGCCGACGCGCGCCGCGTGCGCGCCAGCTGGCGGGGTAAGCGCGGTGGTAAACACAGGGTCAGTGTAGGTGACACGACATATGGAGGAGGGGCTCATCCCAACACGAAAGCACTGCCAGTCAGAGTGTGGAAGGCAGAAGGCATTTCTTTTATTTTTGGATGAAAGGGATTGCTCAGTGAGAATCACGTTGTTGTTGGCCATGTAATGGTCTATCGTAAGAACTTATACACATGTCCAATTCAGATACCCATCCATACTATGGTATGTAACAAAACATGCGACAGCAAACAACTGGCGCGGACCACGAAGAGCAGATGCAGATCGTGCTGCAAGGAACCACTGCCGACAGCAGGGGCGGATCCAGAAAATCTCCAAGGGAGGGGCCATTAGAAACCAGGAGGCCCCCCCCCATAATCCCACCTGTTGGAGGCCCCATCTTCCCACTTGTTGGCCCCCCCAAAAAAAAACTGCGTCTATTGAGCTTATCTAGCTGTTCAGGCAACATCTCAACATCTGTGCAGGCTTGGAGGCCCTCTGTGCAGGTTAGGAAGCCCTGTAAAAGTGGTCATCTCTGTGAGTATAAGAGACCTCCAAGTTATGAAAAGCTTTACCAATCTTCTAACAAAGAAGTCTTCTCAGCTAGTCTTCTAAGAAATAACTAAGTGGGTAGGTTAAAAAAAAAAAACTCATCGGATTTCGGCCACTTTATTTTCAGGAGGCCCCCTTTTCAGCTTTTTAAATTTTTAACTTTTTATTTTATTTTTGAAAAAAAATCGGCCAAGGGGGGGGCCATGGCCCCCATGCCCCCCCCCCCCCTTGTATCCGCGCCTGGCCGACAGAGCCTCCAAACAGTGTCGGGAGAGAGCCCACCCACCTCAGCGAACAGCCGGTAGTCGTAGGTGTTGTCGTCGTCGGCGAAATAGAACACGCCCTTCTCGGCGTTCTCTCGCAGCCACTGCAGCGCGGCCATTCGGTTCGACACGCCGCGAGGCACGGCGCCCTTAAAGCCGGCCTCCTTGGAGTACTTTTCCGGCTTCAGACCTGCCGCGTCATGGAGGCGTCAATCAGCGGCCAGCCCGCTGGGTTTCCGTGTGAGCGGGCTGGTGAACAGCATACGGACGGGAGGAGAATCAAGGCCATATATAGGAGGAGAATGGCACCGATACCATGGGTCTGAGCTTTTATATGTTTTAGTTTATGTTTTTATATATATATATGTTTTATATATATGTTTTTTTGTATGTTTTAGGGCCTTGGGTCTGAGCATGCCATTAAGTCTGGAACACAGCTTTAAAACGTGCAAATCGCGTCTCAGCGCCTCCCATTGGAATACATGGCATATTTTCCATTCCCAACTCATAGCGCATTAATCTGCGGGTTGGAAGCGGAAAATCATGAATGTATTCCACTTTCCAGCCAATGGGAGGTGCTGAGGCGCGATTCGCACGCTTGAAAGCTGTGGGTCAGCCTTAACGGCAACTTAACGGCTTAACGGTAGGTACGTCAGGTCATTTGGGTCATTCTTCGAACTGAGATGAGAGCATCGGCTCGGGAGACTTTTCGTATCATGCATCAAGAGTCTGGACTCTGACACCATAAAGCGCGCTGCAGCCCGCGAAAATTAGTCGTATTGTGGTTGCCTGAGTCGTGCTGTGCCATTTTAGTTAAACTCTGAGTTGTCTGAGTCGTAGATACTGTAGCAAGTAAATTTCCGAACAGATTTGTACGTATGTACGGCTCTCGCGAGATTAAGCGGTAGGTTTTGCACTTTTACATTTCCGGTTATATCTCAGAAACTAATCGATCTACGATGAAGCCATTTTACACGATCATGGCCGGCTTGTTACCCAACAAGTCGATCGTATCTTCAATACTTAAAAGCTTAAGACGACGAAGATATAGCCAGAAGTACACTAAATTTTCTAGGTGCAAACCCATCCGCTAAAACCCGCGAGACCTGTACCTACCAGCGCTGCAGTCAGTGCAGCAGGTACGATTTCTATCAGCTACCACCCGTCACCAGGCGCGGTCGGGACACAGCGGGCCGCTCAGAGCTCCAAGTAGGGCGCGTCGCAGACCGATATCACCCTCCCGCGGCCCACGCCGTGGCGCGGGAGAAACGACATCTGCCCGAGCCCCGCGATAATGTGGACATCCGCACCCCGGGCCCCACGCCACTTATCATACAGTGACAGATAAGTCTCGGTACTTCGTGACTATGTGCTAGCGAAAGTTCGGGAAATGCTCGGGAAAAAGGCAACTGGTAAACCAGTGTTTGCCGTATCTGCAAAGAGATACCTATGCAATGTTTTCGTCCAGTGATCCATGACTACAGGTATGCAAACGCTCCAGCAAGTTAAAAATGACATGAAGTCCCTCAGCAATGCATTGTGAAACAATCAATTATATGCATTGTTTGATTAACAAATGCATCGCACTACACGACACATCATAGAACCCCCTGCAATGTAGGGTTCCATCTCCCGGGAGGCACTCCATTCGCTTTCATCACGTCAGCTTTATGTGCAGATGCTGAGCCTGTGGCGGTCCACTCACCGAGGATGTGCACGTGCGGCAGCCCGGAGCGCTCCAGGATCTCGGTGACGGCCGGCGTGCGCTGCGCCGCGTCCTCGGTTACCACCCAGAACACGTTCGAGGTGAGCATCAGCGTCTGCGCCAGCCGCGTCATCTCGGGCACCTGCACGGCGCGCGGGTACGTCGGCGTGATGACGTACACGGTGGCCAGGTCGCGCGCGCCGGCCGCCGGCGCGGCCGGGCCGCGCAGCACGCCCTGCACCAGCACCGGCGGACAGGCCACCACCGGGGCCACCTGCATCTCGGGCACGCCATCCTGGAGCGACAGGGCGCCGGCGGATGGGTAGGGCACCGGCCGCGTCCTCAGCACGGCCACCAGGCACACGGTGAGCACGGCGATGGCGGCGGCCAGCGCCAGCGGCCTCCGACTGCGCAGCATCCCCCTGCCGGCAGATAGCGCACGGACGGTGAGCATTCCGCTCAGTAGAAAAGCTAAAAACCTAAAGCTACAAATCTATTAAAAACAAACAATCATCAGTACCGTCACCGTCGTTCCCTTTTCCATCCTCAAGACAGTCCCTCCTTCACGTCTCAAAACCCTTATTCCGGGCTGAACGGCCACCTTCATCTGATGAGTATGCTCCTCACGAGCAGGCTCACGTGCGGTGGGTGACCGTTTACGGGGGCTTCCAAAACCAAGATTTGGCTTCCGAAACAGAAACGTCATCTTACAGGTATATAAGGCCTTGATCTTACATCTAAACCTTCACATTGACATGGCATGCAAAAACTTCAGTTAAACCAAAAATGCTTTCAGAACAAGAAAGGAAAGGTTAAACGGTTAAACCTACCTCATAAAGCGCAGGCTACTATTGTTAACCACTGTGCGGCATTGGATATCCTCATTCTGAGATGCTGAGCTTCGTTTCTTGGACTGGGACATCTTATATTCAACCGATTTTCCGAAGAAAAAATCAGCCAAGATACTGAACCAGCCACCTCAACAAATGTGGAATGGGCGGAAATGACGAGACAGTCACCGTGTCCGTATGGCGCACATACTAGGCACTCTAGGCAGGGATGCGGAGCCGGAGCCGGAGTCGGAGCCGGAGCCGCCGGAGCCGGCATATTTTGCCCGGAGCCGGAGCCGGAGCCGGAGCCGTGAAACAATATAGCCCGGAGCCGGAGCCGGAGCCGGAGCCGCCAAAAAAGGGGGCGACTCCGGCTCCTTTTTATTTTTTGAAGAGGAAAAAAAATAATTGACCTAGTTCGGTTTGACAGTACAAGGCAGTAAAACATATGGTACTTTACTTACGTCATGGGCCATCAAGTGAATGAAAAAAGCCGAATATCCCCAGTATCCCACAGTACGCATTACGCAATCAACTTCTTGTCTGCTCCTCCCCCCCCCCCCCACGTCTACTGCATGCCCAGAACATGAGGACCGGTCATCAGGTGACGGCCATTGTTTTCAAGCCAGTGCAGTGGACTGCGACTCCCAGCACCGTCTCTTCCCCTCCCCCCCCCACCACCCCCCACCCCCACTCCCACCCCCCAATGCAGCCGAGACTGGTGTCAGCTTACGATGGTTCAGTGAACTCCAATTCGCGGCGACTGCGTTTCCAATGCCATCGCTTCCTAGTCCTTTGTTCTGCCAGTTCTCTCCGAGGTGCGTTTGCGCGGGGTTGCGGTGAGCCGGTCATGGCAAAGAGTAACGCGTATAACCAATCCCATTTTTCTTCCACCCGTATCTAACTGATTGCATAGAGGATGTACTGAGTCGGAGCCGGAGCCGCCGGAGCCGGAGCCGCCGGAGCCGTACCATTTTACTCGGAGCCGGAGCCGGAGCCGGAGCCGCCACAACATTTCACCCGGAGCCGGAGCCGGAGCCGGAGCCGATTTTTTTCTCCGGAGCCGGAGCCGGAGCCGGAGCCGTCTGAAATTTCCACGGCTCCGCATCCCTGACTCTAGGTATAGATGGCTTTGCTAGGCACGCTGAAACAATTTCGAATAATTGACTGCCTCAAATTAGAAATGGACATGCTTGGGAATATTGGAAGTATCAAGAAATGCCCTGTGAAATAGCATACCACACACACATCACCACTCATAAAAACGGGGTCTAAAATGGTCTAAAACGTGTTTCAAGGTCAAATAATATAACACTTATCCCTAGGTATTTCTCTAAAATACAGCAGTATTTAAATTCGCTGCCCTAAATGAAGCTGGAACCTAACCGTCGTTCACATCATGCGCAATTGGGAAAGGATAAGTTACAATGCTATCCCTTTTCACCGTAAGCTTCATTAAATCAGATATAGGTCATACGGCAAAAAGTAAGGCATATAAAAGTCAAGTAAAATACCTGGCACGGCCTTGTTTACTGGCATGACTGGGCATGACATTCAATCCCTAACCAGAATGCACATGCAAATGAATGGTTTCAATGGGCTCCTCCAGTTACGAAGATGTCGAAACATTTTTCGTCATCAAAAGCGAGCATCTTGCGATTGAGCGAGCATCACAACTTCGCAGCGCGCTGAGCGCTCAGAAGCCTCAGAGCCAGAGGAACTTTCATAGGGAGCTGAAACTTGGAGGCCCGGTGTCCTCCAAGGAAAAGGATTCCACAACTTGTATAAGTAGCTTGAATTTTTCCTCAAGGTCACTTGAGATCGGATCGGGCCCGTAACTTGTCCTTACCATAGTTACCATTACCATTTACCTTGACATAGGTAAGTCAGTCAAAGGGGAAATGTGGAAACTGTTATTTGGCGCCGGGAATGATCTGAAACGACTGAAACTAGTCTTTTAAGCATCGTGATTTCCTGCATTCCTTGCAAGATCCGAATCCGATGCTTCGCTCATGCATCATTGACCTTGCAAAGATTCTTACAGATTACGACCTTGCATGGCGTCATTTAGGTGTGACGTCACAGTGGTCATCAGAATTTTTCGTCTACATGGAAATCCTTTAGACGACGCCCTGTGCAATGTGCATAGGTCAGGTGTTGCACTCAGTGGCGGATCCAAGGGGGGGGGGGTCACATGGGTCATGCCCCCCCTTGAGGCCCGGGGGCCCAAAGACCTGCCAGGGGCACCACCGGCCTATCAGGGGTATCACAGTCCTGACAGGGGCACCACAGGACCGCCAGGGGCACCACAGGCCTAGCAGGGACACCACGGGCCTGGTGCCCCTGGGCCCTGACAAGCCTGGGGTGCCCCTGACAGGCCAGTGGTGCCCTTGCTAGGCCTGTGGTGCCCCTGGCAGGCCTCTGGTGCCCCTGACAGGCTTGCGGTGCCCTTGGAAGGACTGTGGTGTCCCTGGGCCCTGACAAGCCTGAGGTGCCCCTGACAGGCCCGTGGTGCCCTTGTTAGGCCTGTGGTGCCCCTGGCAGGCCTCTGGTGCCCTTGCTAGGCCGCTGGTGCCCCTGGCAGGCCTCTGGTGCCCCTGCGCCCGGAGAGGACTGGTGCCCCTGAAAAGTCTGAAGTGCCCCTCGGCAGGCCCGTGGTGCCCCTCGGCAGGCCCGTGGTGCCCCTGACAGGCCCAAGGTGCCCCTGCGAGGCCGGTGGTGCCCCTGGCAGAACTCTGGTGCCCCTGGCAGGTCTGTGGTGCCCCTGGCAGGTCTGTGGCGCCCCTGGCAGACCTGTGTTGACTGGTGCCCCTGCTAGGTCGCTGGTGCCCCTCACAGACCTGTGGTGCCCCTGGGCCTTGACAAGCCTGAGATGCCTGGCTATGACAGGCTCGTGGTGCCCCTGATAGACCAGTGGTGCCCTTGCTAGGCCTGTAGTGCCCCTGGCAGGCCTCTGGTGCCCCTGCTACCCCTGCGCCCTGAGAGGACTATGGTGCCCCTGAAAAGCCTGAAGTGCCTCTCGAATGGCCCGTGGTGCCCCTGGGCCCTGACAGGCCCAAGTTACCCCTGCGAGGTCGGTGGTGCTCCTGGCAGGCCTCTGGTGCCCCTGGCAGGTCTGTGGTGCCCCTGGCAGGCCTGTGTTGACTGGTGCCCCTGCTAGGCCGCTGGTGCCCCTCACAGGCCTGCGGTGCCCCTGGAAGGACTGTGGTGCCCCTGCCCCTAGGGGTGCTCATGGGCCCAACAGGCCCGTTGTGCCCCTGACAGGCCTGTCGTGTATACTTGCTAGACCTGTGGTACCCCTGCTTCCTGGCAGGCCTGTGGTGCCCCTGGCGGGCCTGTGGTGCCCCTACAAGGCCGTATGTGCCCCTGACAGGTTTGTGGTGTCCCTCGAAGGACTTTGGTGCCCCTGACAAGCCTGAAGTGTCAAGGACAGACCCTTTAGACGCCAGGGTAAAGTTCGTCGGACTGACAACGATTTGCTTACCTGATAACGTTCCTGGTAAGTACTCACTACTCAGCGTCCACAACATATATACACATAGCACATTCATATACCTGCTTACAATTGGTAAATGTGGTTGTGGCTAAGAGTTAAGATACTGACTAAAAATAAAAAATAAAAATAAAGAAACTGAAAATGGGGGCACCACCAAAATGAAGTGGACGAAATCCGTTGAGTTTTTAATTTTGGGTATAGGTAGGGGCACCACTTCGATTCATGACCCTCCCCTTGGGGTTTTCCTGGATCCGCCCCTGGTTGCACTTCTTATGACAGTTTGACCACATGATTCGAAAATATTGTCATCTGCGCGCTGTTTGAGGCTTGAGCCTTCAGCCTTTAGGTCATTTTCAGCTAGTTTGAGTAGAGGCTAGGTCACGGGCAGGTAATTTTGAAGCTTGAAGAACAGATATTGATATTCTAAAGCCACGAGATATTATCATGATACAACATATCCCTACTCGGCGTGGTGCCGCGGACCGAGCCGTCTGCACTTACCCAGCTGTCAGCGTGTCCCGCTGTCCGGCAGTCCTCTCACTCAGGGGACGCTCCCCTCACGGGCCGCCGCCGCCCTGCCGCCGGCGCGTCACACACCACCCGCCACCGCCCGGCGTGCGGCACTGGGCAGCGGGGCGCGCAGGGCGCAAGCGCCGCCGCGCCGCGGCCACCGGAGTCGATAGTCGCGCCGGCAGCGACACCCACGGCCGACGACCGAAGCGGACACCCTCCCCCCCTCCCGTCCAGTCCCCTTCATCTCTCCCCTCCTACTGGATGGAGGCGCGACATACGATGCAAAGTACGGGAGGGTATAAGGTAGGTTAAAACACGGAAAATATGCCCTTCAACCGTACTTTGTCAATCAACCAACATATTATTCAACATCATCATTATTCTATGATCAGACGTGTCGAATAATAGGTAGATACCTAATACCTTATTGTTTGTTAAAAGATCCACATAGGAATCAGCCATTTTGGCCTGTATTAGTGTTATCTCATATTTCAAGCATCGGAGCCCGATAGCAGTGAGTAGATCTCAATGAGTCGTAGTCCACCACAAGCTAGTGGGCCCTTAATGGTTCCGTGAACCATCAGAGAGCCATGGGCCCTCATTGAGTCCATGTGGTCCAGGTCCAGTAGTGGACCTGTTGAAAAATTTGATAGAAAGGTTTTTGCTAGGCATACTTTTCTTTCACACACCTCCTATGTACAGCAACGCATGAATAACTCAGTGGCGGATCCTGGCGGAGGGGGGCACGGGGTCATGACCCTCCAAATGGTCTGAGAGGGTCAGTTGACCCCCCTCCAAAAGCCGAAGACCTAAATGCGTTATAGACGCTGTCTTGCATGCTCAAAATCACCTGTCAAACACATCTGAATTCTGAGCTAATACCTTAGTTTTTTCTGGATCGTGTTGCGTGAAAAGACGTATTGCAGGCCAGAATCTTACTCGTTTTTGTCTCAACCGTGCGAGCACCAGGGGATGATACAGGAAAACTCCTAGTGGATGCTCATGAATTTGATTCGTGGTCAGGCGCGGATCCAGGGGGGGGGGCGACGGGGGCGGCCGCCCCCCCCCCCATCCGAAAAAGGCGCCCATATCCCGCGGCAGAGAGGGCGCCCCGAGCAGAAGAGCGGCGACACAGCAAAGGTTCAGCAGAAATAGGGCGCCTCCAGCAGAAGTTGGGCTCACCAAGCAGGAGAGTGACGCCCAATTGCCCATTCCCAGCAGATGAGAGTCGCCCCAGCAGCAGATGGGCGCCCCCAGCAGAAGAGGAACGTCTTATTACAAGAATAAAAAGATACATTCTGTTGAGGGGCGCCCCTGGCAGTGGAAAGCCACCCCCAGCAGGAGAAGGCACCCCTGAAGAGGAGCGACGCCCCAGCAAACGGAGAGAGGCGCCCCCATTCCGAGAAGAGGGGCGCCCTGACAGCAGATGGGCGCCCCAACAAAAAAGGAGCTCCATAAGAAGAAAATGGGTGCCACTGGCAGAAGAGGGGCGCCCCAGCAGAAGAGAGGGGTCTCCAGCAGGAGACGGGCGCCCCAAGCAGAAGAGGGGCGCCCCAGCAGAAGAGAGGCGCCACAGCAAAAGTTAATCAGAAATAGGGAGCCTCCAGCAGAGGTTGGGCCCGCCAAGCAGGATATGGGCGCCCCATTGACAATATCCGGCAGACGAGACACGCCCCAGCGGCAGATGGGCGCCCCAGCAGACAGCAGCCGTTGGGCGCCCCCAGTAGAAGAGGGGCGCCCCATTACAAAAAAGGAGTATATTCTACCAAGAGGGGCGCCCCTGACAGCGGAAGGGCAACCCCAGCAGAGGGGCGGTGCCCCAGTAAAAGGAAGGGTGCCCCGTTCCGAGCAGAAGAGGGTCGCCTCGCCCCAGCAAAAAAAAAACAGGAGCCCCATAAGAAGAAAAGGGGTGTCTCTGGCAAAAGATAGACGTTCCCCGCAGTGGAAGGGCGCCCCCACAAGAGTGGCGTCTCCAGCAAAAGAAAAGTGCCCCTGCAAGAGAGGGGCACCACATCAAAAGTTGGGCAGAAGTGGGGAGCCTCCAGCAGAATTTGGGGTCGCCCAACAGGAGAGGGCTGCCCTATTCACAGTAGAAAAAAGACTCTTCAGCAGGGGCGCCCCAACAGAAAAGGTGCACTCGTAGTAGAAGTGGGACGCATCAGGAAGAAGAGGGGCACTTCTAGCAGAAGATGGGCGTCCCAGATAAGTGGGCCGCCTACAGCAAATTGGTCGTTCTTAGGAGGAAGAAATGAGGCGACTTAAGCAAAGTGGGTCTCCCCATGAGGGATTAGGCGATCCAAGCAGAGGTTGGTCGCTTCCGGGAGAAGTGAGGCATACCAGTATAAGTGAGACGCTTCCAGAAAAAGGAGGGATATCACCGGGAGAAGAAGGACTGCACCAGTAAATGGAGGCCACCTTTTTGCTAATCTCTTTTGCTAGGGTAGCGGTGCCCATCTACGACTTTTAACCCGTGCCGTGCTGATGGTCTGAGTTTGGGAGGGTCACACTCCCTCGTCTAACTCGGCTTCTGGGCCGCGTAGTGACACGCGATAAGCGGCATTCGAAAGATCGTCCAAAAACAGGACGAAAACAAAACGGTCATTTTTTAGGTCAGGTCAAATGTCAGGTCACCAGAGGTCATCAAAGGTAAAATGTTGCCTATTTCAACATTTTTCCGTTTTCGAAGCAGCGGCACATAACTCGGAAACCAATAGAGCTATAGCGCCGCAGAAAAGCGCATTCGATAGCCCTTTCAGAGGTGTTACTGTAAGCTGCGCTCAGATTTGACCTCAGGTCAACGGTTTAGCCTTCAGAGGGCAAAAGACTCTAAAATAGCCGATTTACGAACAATGTTTTCCTGCAATAACTTTTGACTCAAGAGAGTCTCGGCATTACGTTTGCCAGCAATTCATAGACCCGGGAACAGGGGGGGGGGCAGCGGGGGCGCTTGCCCCCCAACTTTAGAGCCGAGGGGGCGGCGCCCCCTCAACATTGAGGCAGCGAGAAAAGATCTTTCCTCCCTTTTCCGGACTTTTTTCCTTCTTGTTTCCTTTACACATCTACACATCAACACATGGCATTTTCCTTGCCATCTGAATGGTTTCTGCTGATACAGTAGGTATCGATTTGACAATATCTGCTATTGTCATCCCGCTTTGATTTGGGCCTGATATTGGCCATAAGTTTGGCAGGCTAGATTTTATACTGCACCAGCTTGAGTCAACTTTGAGAAATACATAACGTACAACGGTGGTAAAATCGTTGCTATTATAGGTATAACACAGTTTACCCGCTCCGGATGTGATGGAGGGGTGTGGGGCAATAAGTGCACTGACGTGGCGCCCTCGGAGGGCCGGTATGGGATTAAAGCTCAGCGACACTAAGGGCTTGTGTAGTGCCTTCGGTTATCGGTAGCACCCTCAGAATCACCGGCGTAGGGCCCTCAGAGCCGCCGGTAAGGGGCCTCTAGAGGCACTGGTGTGGGGCCGCCATGCAGGTGCCGGTGTGGGCGCTCAGAGGTGCTAGTGTGATTCTCTCAGAGGCGCCGATGAGGGTCCTTACAGGCGTATTGCTGTGGATCCTCATAGACGCTGGTGTGGAGCCGTCTACAGACGGGTGTGGGGCCTTTAGAGCTGCTGACGCGAACTCTCTACAAGCCGGCAGGGGGTCTCCTCAGTGACCGGCAAGGGGACCTTACGCCGGCAGAAGAAGTCCTGTGGGGTCCTTAGAGACCGGCCCTCATAGGCGCCGACGAGGGCCCCACAGTTGCCGTCATGGGGCCCTCAGAAAAATAAGTGTGGGACCATCACAGGCGGGAAATGCCCCTAGAACTGGTCCCTCATAGGCCGGTAAGACCTCTTAGAGGCCAGTAACGGGCCTTTGGAGATCACCGAGGTGTCCTTAAAAGCCGCAAGAGGCCGTCAGACGCCGGCGTCGGACCCTTGTGGAGATCTTAGTGTGGCTATTTAGGGCCCATGAGGAGCTCTGACGAGCCCCATGGGGCCCTTCTGAGTAGAAATATGGCCATCGTTAACCCTCAGCGGTCAAATGGCGCCGCAGGGCCCCTCGGACCCGAGGGTCCCTTTTATCCCGATGGGGGGGGGGGGTACGTGTCCCCTTAGACCCCTAGCTACGCCACTGTTTCATATAATGCATCATGTCAGGTATTTTAGGCTCGCCCCCCCCCCCCAACTTGAAAATCGTTCCCGGGCCCCTGGCCAGCATTGCGTTTCTGTCGTCGAGACACGTCGAACAAACTAAAGGTTGACCTTATGAAAAGTAATTTTGAGAATTTGACCTCAGGTCAAGGTCATGACCTGACCGGGAAAGGTCATGCTGCATAGCAGTCGATGCGTATCGTCGAGCTGAACACAACTGAGGTGTTTTTATCGCTCTAGCATGAATCTATCAAACGTTATTTTAAAAAAAAACTGCTGTGGACCTTTCATGACATGGGATGACCTCTGGGACATAATGAGTGGTCACACTAGGTGCAATGTTCTTATTCAGTGTGTTAATTTTATATGTATCCCAATGCTTGATATTGTCTAGAATGGCGCTCGTCCAAAAGAGATGCTTTTCAGTTTTCTCCCAAAGACTTAATCATACCTACCTACCTAATGGAGACGTCGCACAACTGACCTGACCTTAGGTCACAGATATCGAAATTCCGAGATATACATTTCATGAATATTGTTGCTTTCATCAATCGCTGAAAGGTTCAAAGCGATCGTTCAGTCGGTATAGCAATGGTGAGCATTTGAACTTTTTCTTAGGTTAGGTCACTTGGCATAACCTGGTGACCTGACCTTCCACCACCCGCGTCTGAAATTTTTACAACATGTGCAGAAAAGATGCATGATAAGGTATACTGAAAATGGCGGCGCTGCGCTCAGCCGTTTTTCAGATATATGCGAAAAACCTGACGGGGAGCGCAATAACGCCCCCAGCACGGCGCGGTTTTTAACTCCCGATTTTGAGGGTTTGGCGCCCCCTTTGTATGGAGCGCCCCCGGATTGCCAGGTCGCCCCTATTTCGACTTGCCGCCCCCCCCCCTCCCGAAAATTCCTGGATCCGCCCCTGTTCGTGGTGCCCCTACCTACATATACCTAAAATTAAAAACTCAACGGATTTCGGCCACTTAATTTTGGTGATGCCGTGTTTCCATTTTTTATTGTGTATTTTATTTTTAGTGCCCCTGGGCCCTGGCAGGCCTGTGGTGCCCCTGGCTGGACTGTGGTGCCCCTGGCGGACCTGTGGTGCCCCTGCTAGGCCGCTGGGCCCCTGGGCCCTGACAGGACTGTGGTGCCCCTGATAGCCCAAGGTGCTCTTGCGAGGCCGGTGGTGCCCCTGGCAGGCCTCTGGCATGACCCCTGAGGTGCCTTCAAAAGAGGATGTGGGGCCATCAGAAGCGGCTATATGACCGTCGGCATTGGGCCTTGAACTGCATGGGCCTCTGCTGTGACCCAAAATAAGGATCTCGAATGTCCAAATGGGACCTTCAGAGATTGGTAGGGAGTCAGGGACCCTCATTTCACCGTATGAGGTGGTATAGGCACCCAAAAAGCAGTCGGATTCCCTCAGATCCCGAAATAATTATGCATTACTTACGCGGCATGCTTACCTTCTTACATATTGCGCCCTCGGAGGCCAGCGCGGGGCCCTCATATGTAGGTCGATATGAGCCCTCTGAAGCCGATGAGAAACCTCAAAGGCCATCATAAGACCATCGGGTCACTGGACAGTATGAGACTCAAGAGGCAATTTGGACCTTCGGAGACCAGCGTGGGCCCCAGGGACGTACCCAAGGGGGGACGGGGCGCCCCCCCCCCCATTAGAGGCGTTAAGAAATTCACGGGAATCCAAAAAATCGCGTCAGGAGATTCAGGGCCCTCTGTAGAGAGGAGGCCCCCCGTAGAGAGGAGGCCCTCTGCAGAGAGGAGACTATCTGTAGAGAGAAGGCTCTATGTAAAGCAGAAGCAGAAAGGCCCTCTGAAGAGAAGAGACCCGCTGTAGAGAGGAGACCCTCTGTAGAGAGGAGGGCCGAGGCCCTCTGTAGAGAGGAGGACTCGCGCCTCAGTTGGGAGGAGGCCCTCTGAAGAGAGGAGGCCCTTTGCAGAGATGAGGTCCTCTGTAGAGAGGAGGCTCTTTGAAGAGAGGAGGCCCTCTGTAAAGGTGGCCCTCTGAAAGGGAGAGACCCTCAGTAGAGAGGAAGACCTCTGTAGAGAGGAGGCCTTCTGTAGTTGAGAGGCCTGGCGAAAAGAGGAGACCCGCAGTAGAGAGGTGGTCCTCTGTAGAGAGGAGACCCCCTCTGTGTTTTGACAAATCTTTTTGCAAATTGTTCGCGCCGCCGATTCATGTAGGTACAGGTCAATACGAAATCGTGATTGTAATTACACCAACCAACCGTGACAAATTGAATTAGAACTCATATGTGTAACTGTAAAGGAACTCCGGCTTGTACTGCCATACTAAACGGGTGGTAAAATTTGTGTTTTGGAGCAGTGTTTTGACAAATGCTTTTGCAAATTTTCTTGGTCAAATAAGGGGTCACCCACATGCATCGGGAATAGTTCAATACTTGGTAGAAGGAATGAAGCTACCCTACAAAAATTACCACATGTAAATCGGTCAAGTGGTTGCTTAGATTCAGCGTCGCAAAAGCGTGACCAAAGCCGAAGCGGAAATTTCCGTTATTTTACGTAAGACTCCGCTCACTTCGCTCACTCCGCAATAAACCAAAGTTAGCCCGTAGCCGGTTTATGCCTTTAGTTAGCCTAAGTTAACCCGCGCGGGGCTGGGGTCTCCAGCCGAACGCGCGGGGCTGGGGGGGGGGGTGTAAATTTTACCCCCCCCCCTGTTATCTCCCGAACTAATGGTCCGATTTGGAAAAATCAAACGCCAATCGAAAGATCTCATCACGAACAACTAAAAACATGTACTTAATTTAAAGTTTGAGGTCAAGGTCAAGGTCAGGTCAGGGGTACAAATTGCAAGTCTCTACAGTATCGGCCTTGCACCGTAGTTGCCGAAGAATGGAGTCATAGACTGAGACTAATTGCCCAGAACGTGTTCTTAGGCTACCAAGACAATATTCGTTGCATACAATATCATTCAGAGGTCAAGGCCAAGGTCAGGTCAGGTCAGGTCACCAAAAACAAAATATATGAAAGGGCATGTGCGACACATGTTTTAGGTATGGGTCATTTTATTCATAGAATTCAATAGGCACACTCAATAAGTGATATGGACCACCTCTGGATGAATTTCAGGTCAAGGTCAGGTCAAGGTCAGGTCAAGAGAGGTCAAATTTTGAAGTTGGTTGTTAAGGCCTAAAAAGATGTCTATCGGATGTAGTTTTTCACGGCGAATCGAATGGTGCTATTTTTGTTTCTGTACGAGGTTCCAAAAAAATCATTTTTTCAAAAAATGTGTGTGTCGTGACGTCATAAAATTTGAAATAACTCCCACATTTCTGAACCAATTCTTTTGAAAATTGATATGTAGGTGCACATAGACCACTTCTCTGACATATATTCCGTTTTTTCGATACACTTAGAATTTTGGATTTTATGATTATTTTCCCAAAAGTCAGTTTTTGGGAAAAATTTGGGCCAAAATCCAAAATTTAAAAAAACCGAGATCGCCATTTGATAGACAAAGTAGAATCACGTATAACCTTTTTTGTTACGTCTTGATTCCTTTAAAAATGAAGATGTTAGCGGCGTTTGAAATTTTGCCGTTTTTGAGGCGAACATGGCGAACATGACGTCACTAAAACCTCATTTTCTAAAAAAAAATTCGAAGGATTTCGCCCAAATTTTCAGGGAACGTGTCAAATTGATTTAAGAAAAGGTACTGAAAGTTTGGCGGCGCTGCGCTCCGCCGTTTTTGAGATATTGCAAAAATTCGCGAGGGGGGTAAATTTTACCCCCCCCCCCCCAAGCCCCGCGCGGGGTAATGACCCCAAGCCTAAGTTAATGACAATATTATCAGTTAACCCCTTATTTTCTTTTTCATACAGTGTCTAACTATACTGGATTAGCTAATCCATTTTACTGATCCGGATCAGTGATGCCCATGGAGACGCGGTCAATATTTTGGCCTAGTCCGTGGACCGAACTCGCCTTGAACCGTCATTTTAAGTGCTGATGTCTTTGTGCTCTGCGACTGGCGAGCCTCGCATTGAACCACCGCAAGTAGCGAGGGTCATTAGTCATTACGGAGGCTGCAGGATTGCACAAAGGAGCATAATGAAATGGCACAGGTGCATCGACAGACGACAATCACGGTATAGGGGAAGCGGGGGTAGCACCGCCATGTGGGAAACACCGCCATCCTCTCTATCAGCAAAACTCTGAATTGTAAATGTAAACACCCGCCATTTCGGTGTCCGAACGGAAACGGGACGCCGCGTGAGGTAGGTTTCGCTAAGATTTGTTTGATTTTGAGATCGCAATTGCCCATTTCGTGAATTTCAAACCATCGTTGTAATCATTTGGCATGTTTTAGCAGCAAGTAAGTGGTCATTTCAAGTCAAAATGCCTTGATTTTTACGTTAAATTTGAGGGCATGAAGTGCTCTTCGTTGAGAAAGGAATTACAGAAGAATCGCGTCCCGGCTTGTTTTCCCGTCGGGGCGTTGTCGGTCCATGACTGTGTGTGGGGTAACACCGCCATGCTCGGCGGTGCTACCCCAAGGGGTGGCAAAATGGATAAAGCCGCAATGATGATTCACTCAGCTCGGAGAAGAGCTTTAGTTAGGCAGCAAACGTCGTCTGTTTTTTAACCTCACGTTTGACTTCACTGGATGTTTCGAATTAAACGTGAATTTGTCATGCTTTGTATGCATATTGTCCGCAACAAACAGTCTGATCTGTGACAAACTAACAACCAACTCTTGTGTGTCTTATATGAGTTTGAGTTACTATTTCAGACAGCAGTAACGCTTCCAAGGGTGGCTGTCACCGTAAGACCGATCTGTGGGTAACATCGCCATCAGTGGCGGTGCTACCCGCACATTTTTTGGAGGACGGAAAATGCAGGACTTGTTTTCAATGTCTGTAAAGTAGCGAAATTTTATAATGGAGCGCTGGAAACTATGCCAACATGTAGGAAAACATTCCTTCTTTCACATGAATGCAAAAGAGCTTCGTTTTTACTACGCATATCAGCTCGGTGAGCAGAAATGCTTATGGTGGCGGTGCTCCCCCCGCTTCCCCTATAGAGAACCACGACAATGAGGTACACTGGAACAGGTACCGACTACCGACAAATTGGTATCCCTCGTCAGACTGAATGTCATTCATTGTCATTGTGGTTCATGTTGTCGACATGGGGTCCCGGGTCGGCATGACAAGAGCGTATAGCCCAAACTTATAGGGTGAAGGTAACACGCTGCCCACACATCTATATTACTATTTGAGGAGGGTGCGTCTGTCCGTTACCGAGGTCCCGACTTGGTGCTGCTTTGCGTGGACTACAGGCCAGACCGTTGCACCTAGCCCGGTGAAAGTTGCACAACTCATAGATCAAGGATGCGCGACGTGCCTTTGAGGGGTCTGGGCTTGATCGGTTCGATAGGGAGCGCGTGGCGCGTGCTCAAAAAGTGCAAATTCGCGTCATAGACTTTACATGTATAAATCGGCGTGCGAAATCGGGCGAAAACGGCTAAATTTGGCCGACACGGGTCCGGTCCCTGTGCAATATCTTTGCGACCAGGGGTCCGACCGGCACGGGGAAAACAGCATCGTGTAGATAATTGAACGGGCTATCGAATGGTGTGCGGTGCAGGGGATGGCACGCGCCACGTGCACCGGGGAGGGCACTTTTATGTGGAAAATTGACGTTTTGGACGGATTTTGGAATTTATATTATTTTCAAGTGACCGTCAGATGGAGCGAGTTGAAACAACGCCTATTAGCAATAAAAATGTACCGCCTCTCATGGAAAAATTGTGAAAAGCTGATTGATCCAAGTCAAGGTGGTACAAATCACGGGAGAAAATGGTGTTTGTCAATTTTGTGCCACTTTATTAATCACACGGGTTTTGCTCAATGATCTGATATCTCTGGCAATTAAAAATGGCACCGTTGGAAAGAGCATTCAATTCTGTCCAAGGTTCAGTCTTCATTTTTGCACGATGATCAACAGTATTTTAAAAAATGTAAATGTTCCAAACCATTACATCGTCATATTTAGCGAAATTCATTGATGGCCCTCAAAAGACTTCACGCCAGTTTTCGAATCATTCTAAAGTAGAACGCATGATAATACGACACGGGCACCTCGATGCGATGTATCTTTTTGTTTTCTTACAAAATGCTTGGCCGTCAAAAAGCAATCGAACGAAATGGATATCTACCAACCAAATCGACACAGACCAACCCAATACCCACGGGTCAAAAAATCCCCCCTTCGCGTTGCGGAGCACGCGGGTAACCCTAGTAGCTAACTATATTTACAGGGTTATTTTCTTCGACCACCCATGCTTGAACGATGCTGCGCCGTACGTCATTTGCGGTGTTTCAGGGATTAGGTAGACTGGGTTTTGCAGGATATATCAGTTGACTAGGCCCATGGGGCTGAAGTGTGGGATAAATTGTGCCCAACGTTCTTGAGGCCAAAGAGTGTTCAGCAACCAACACCCAGTGGTGATTCCTGAGTTCCAGGAGCGGCGGACGACCTCGCGTTTCAAGAGCGTAGCAGATATGTTTCGAAGACACTAAAACTACATACTTCTTAAATGTTCAAATGAATACTAAATTCGAAATCAGCTCCAAACACTGCCTAGAAACATGTAAAACTCGAAAAAGTGAACCAAGGTCATCAAGGGCAGTGACCTTGACCTACCCTTCACGTGACCTTGACACCTATCATATAATTGCATGGGATCAACAACATTCCACATGTTCGAACGTACAACCACAAAATGACTGGAAACGCGCGGATAATGTGGGCTGACTTACGCCGAATCACGATTCTGACCCAACACGGTCTCGTGAGATATCAGATACTGATTTAGGTACCGCTACTCAGTCAAGGTCGAACCATTTCTTGGCCGCGGTCACCGGTCTAGGCCACCACATAATCGTATTACACCGCGCTTGCTCAATGCTCAGCTCGTATTGTAAGAGCACTGCGGCACAGCATAGATGCAGGCGCTTTGCTACTGCCATCTATGGGTGAAAGGTGAAGGTAATGGTTATTGCGGTACAGTATCATTGCAGGCGCAAACAACGTGGATAACAAAGATGCCTATGCTGCGCTGGCCGGCGATTGAGGCGTAAATTTGCGTTGCTGGGGAGCAAACAGTTTAGGAGCCCGAATTTCACAAAATAAATGATTTGCGGTGCTGGTGGTCTGAGGTCGCAAAATCAACAGAAGCCTAGGTCAGTGATATTGAAATTTCCAGGTAGAGGTAGGTAGGTAGGTACTCTACGTATATACTGTTGATCTTATCAATCGCTGCACGTTTTAAACCTATTGTTTAGTCTGTGTAGCTATGACGGGCATTATGATTTTTCCTAAGGTAAGGCCACTTGGACGTAACCTGTGACCTAACCTTGACCGACTTAAGTCTGAAAGTTATGCAGCATTTGTGAAAAAGATGGATGAAAACTGAAAAGGCGTGCAAAAAAAACGGCGGCGCTCCACAACGCCGTTTTCGAGATATTTACATAAACCCACATGGGGTGTCCAAGCATCCCCACCGCCCAGCGCGGATATTTTTTGCATGTGCAGAGCGCACCTTTGGGGTCCACAGGAGATAGATATGCTCAATAACTATGCTGGAATGCATTCTGGGTGGCCTGTGTAAATTTGGCACTTTGAGCTTGCCAGCAGGGCCTCCTCTAACATGTTAACTGGGGGGGGGGGGCGCGGCCCCCCAGTGATGCCGCTGCCCCCCCCCCCCCCCGTGGAGCTGAAATCGCGTTACTGGGGGGGGGGGGCACCAAGCAGTTAAGCAAATCACGTAGAAAAAACGAGGAAATTTCACTATAAGCTTACCAAACAAACAATCCAGACTATCTCCACGATCACCACGTTACTAATTTTAGTTTCCTTATATCGTTGGTTTCTTATCTACAGGTTTATTTACAGATCCGCCTAGAATGAGCCGCGAAATGAGGTCAGACATTGCAGATTTTATAATTGAACGCCGACTGAAGCCCGAACGGGGCATCACTTTGAGAAGGAAACAGCCCGAACGGCCGCCCTCTACATATAGTCTCAATCAGTCAAGCGCTTACAGTTCAACACTGAGAAGCATTACGTTTTTTTTGGGGGGGGGGAGACGGATTTATTCTAGAAGAGGAAATTTTTCTACGGTCAAATAAGAGTGCGGCTAAGCTTCTATAGCATGATATAGGTAAAAGTTGTTTTCCCTAGTGCTTAGGACTAGCAACGATAAGCCCTCTCACTTATTGAGGGGTATGATAGTCCCCACTCCTAGGTTTTTTTTGCGAATAACTCACATAAAAAGTGGCTCAGCGTGGCAAAAGTTTTAGTAGGTATTCTCGTGATCACTTCAATTCTGCACATTTCCTGAAAATGTACCTAACCCTGTTAATTACCCTGTTCCCTGACCCTCATTCTCATTGACATGTGGCTTGTTTCTTGAGTCATTTTCAGGCAAGTAGCTTTTTAGGATGGTGAGCTGTTTTGAGGCAGGTAGCTGTTGGTTTGCAGCGTTTGGGAAATCGATACCAAAGCCCTCACACTTTCTGCGGTCGTTTAGATTCCTTACGCATGTGCCGTTTAATACCTTTTTAATAAAGGCATTTTGTTTCATTTTTGGAAAGCCGGAAATTTTCGTCGATTTCGGACGCTGCGGGGGATATTTATCCCAAATGTCACCCTGCCCGTGCCGGTCTGGAACCACCGGTATAGGGTCAGGTGGCCTACTATTTCTTTCTTTTTTCAAAATAAAAATAAAAATCATGGCATCAAGGCTGTAACGAAAAAGAAGTGGCCTAAATCCGATGAGAAAACCGGATTTGGGGGTACCTTAGGTTTGGTTTCTGAGCCTCTGGCCCCCACAGTGATCAGTGGATCTGGCCCAAAATTCCTTAGAGGAGGCCCTGCTTGCCAGCGCTACCCGCCCTACCCGCATATGTGACACATAGTGCAACATCAAAAGGTTTGCACGTGCACAGCACGTGTACCGTGTAGGTACCCCTGAGCACGCCTATTTGTACAGTACCTTAAAGCGCGTGTCCTGTAGTGTCAGTCAGTGTCCCAAATTTGGTGTGCCTAGGTCAAGGTTTTCCGGGATCGGAGGATGCCTCCTCAAAACATGTTTTTCGCCACATAGCGCGTGCATTCCGCACCCCCTGATGCCGAGCATACCATATGTTAGTAGTCGAACACTGGGACGACTACCTGTTGGGGTTTTGGAGCGTCGCTTAAAAGTTTTTGCCCTTTGTAAGTTTGTCGGCACGTGGCACGCGCCATGTGACACCGGGTGACCTGTGACATGCATCATCACCTTGCTCAAGGCATTACGCGTCGAACGGTACCACCAGCATCTTGATCCGATCATCCGTTTAGACGCAATTTCAATTGTATTGGCTCGATGACCTTTCACAGCACAGTTTTTTGGCAACGTAAAATGGCGCCTTGTCGGCTTCACTATCTTCCATAGGAGGTCCATTGGGATTGTCAGTCCAGTTTATTTATACGTCCGTGTTGCGGGTCCAGTTTATTTATACGTCCGTGGCACCTATATACCAATTTTAGAAGAATCGATCAAAAAATGTTGGAGTTATTCAAAATTTTATGACGTCACGACATAATTTTCTAAATGATTTTTTTTTTTGGAAGTTCTAGACCTCGTACGGTGACAAAAATAGCACCATTCGATTGGCCGTGAAAAACTGCATCAGATAGACACCTTTTTAGGCATTAACAACCAACTTCAAAATGTGACCTCACTTGACCTGACTTTGACCTGACCTCGACCTGAAATTCATCCAGTTGTGGTCCATATCACTTATTGAGTATGCCTGTTTAATTCTATGAATAAAATGACCCATAAAACATGTGTCGCACATGCCCTTTTCTATATTTTATTTTTGGTGACCTGACCTGACCTGACCTTGACCTTGACCTTTGAATGATATTACATGCAACGAATATTGTCTTGGTAGCCTAAGAACACGTTTTGGGCAATCAGTCTCAGTCCATTCTTCTTGGCAACTACGGTGCACGGCCGATACTGTAGAAACTTGCATTTTGTACCCTCGACCTGACCTTGACCTGACCTCTGACCTACTTAAGCAAAAAAAATGGGCTCTTGAGATCTGCCTTGTTGAGAGCTTTCAATTGCCATTTTCCCCGTCTTACTACGACCATCGGTTCGGAAGTTAGACGGGGGGGGCAGAATCTGCCCCCCCCCCCCAGCAGGGCGCGTATGGCTGAATAGCCCAGCGGGGCGCGGGTTAAGGAATGAATCAAAACTACTGTTCGTGGTGCTAAGCGAGACCGTGATGCCTTGCTGATTAACTGCATGTGTATTTACTCGATCTGATAACCAGACGCATTTAAAAACTTTTTTGAAACAGGTCATGCACGTTTTCCGTTCTGCCCCACCCCTGGAGTAAAACGGGAAATGGCGTGGGGCAATACGGGCCTCGATGACTTATACCTACCTATACTATCTTCCCCAGTCTCCGGCCAAGCTATTAAAAATGAAAGTGTTTATCTCGCCAAAAATATGCATACCTATTAGGCACATATACGGTACCTGTGTAGGGTAGACCGGGGCAAGTCGCCCCGCCGAGGTAAAACGCCTCACCGATGTTTCTCGGAACTGGCAAGGTTCTGGGGAAACATCCTCTCTTCTATAAAACGTGCACTATACGATCATTATATGAGCAGACTGGAAATCAATTGTGATGACTCTTTAGGGAGATATATCCAAAAATGTGTTTTTGGAGTGATTTTTATGTTTTGTTGTCAGATTATGCATCATGGCGTTCTTTTATCGTCCACATCAGGTTAACGACTTTTATGTATTCTGAACAACTATTGTCTAACGCTTACAATGCCGGGTTGGTTCGTGTTAAATTATGTCTTCCTGGAGTGCAAGGCGTTGTTTTCTGACCGAACTACGTGATGGGGTAAAACGCCCCAGTAGGTCGCGGGGCAAAAAGCCCCATGGGGCGTTTTACCTCATGTGTTGTTCGGACTACCCACTTCCTAACGTTCGGTAGCTGGCGAACGGTATGTTTCTATGCATTTATATGTACTTTTCTCAGCAACTGGATGGCAAAGGAAGTATTTTGTTAGCATTTGCATTGCAATAATTTATTATTTGGCCTTATGAGGCAGGTGAAAAACCTGCTCATACAATAGTGTCGTAGCTGAACACCTGATAGGATGGAAGGTGCTAACTTCAGTGCCATGCCTCCCAAGGTCCAACGGACCTTTCATATAAGATTTAGTCAACTAGCATGTTTAATCTTTAATCTAGAGTATGGGGCTTCTTGCCCCAGGCCGTGGGGCGTTTTGCCCTGGGGTTGGGGCAAAACGCCCTATTTGCAGTTGCTTCACAAACCACTTCCTAGCTGGGAGTCCGATCATAAGTGAATGAATTTGAGGGGTGGAATTTAAAGTAAAATGTCCAAAGAACGCATTGAGCACAAATTTGGCCTTCCAGGTTATGTGGAATAAAAGTTATGTAGCAAAATAAATTATCTGGGGCGTCTTGCCCCAGGCTACCCTACTAATAATGAAGAAACATTATGAGACAACGTTTGAAACGTTTAACACAAGCACTCCTCTTTGGAAAGGGCACATTTGAACATGCGTTTATGAAACCTGAGTGGGCCAAGACAGGCAACTAGTTCTAACTGTAACAAAAAAGCACTTCTGAGCACGTAAATGGGGTAAATGTGGTAAAATAAGGTGCACCCCATGTGTCGCCCCTAGACTCTACCGGAAACCCGTCTTACCTCCCGCGAACTTTCTTTCTATCGCAGCGAAAGGTTGGCTAGGACGAGAGTCATTGCTTTCAATGACTATCACAAACCTACTCAAGCGGATTTTCACCTAGGAAGTTACCAAAAGAATGTTGAAAAATGCATACATCAGCACCATTAAAAAACAAAAAACCTTACCCACGATCCTCAACAACGCCGCCTCCCGCCGGCGTCCACCGGAAAAGGGCGCAAATGAGCGAAGTTTAAAGGTAGTGTGCCACCTTTGAAAGATTTCCCATTTTATTTTTCCTAGGATAAGAAACTTCTGTTTTTACCTAATATCGCAAAAAAATGGGCCTGGAATAGTGCTTTTTTTGCCTGAAAGTTTATCGGTTTTTCGATATGTATAACAACTGTATGTAGTGGGCTCACCTGCAAACAGGCGTCGGCAACAATCGTGAATGCGGCGCACATGTGACAATAAGCAAAGGTCATTATGGAGTTACGACGTACGGGAATGAGTTATCAGCTGTCTAATCGTAGACAACACAATGTCGAACTTAAACTGTAAGCCTGTATTGGTATTGTTTCTTTAATTTGGCTGTCGAACATTAATTTATGGTTTGAAATATTATTTTATGTAAAATAATTGATATGAAAAAGCCGTCTCTTAAGTTATGACCAGGGTTGTGCTCGACTCAAATTAATTTGCCGACTCGACTCATCATTCAACTTCAGAATGCCCTGACTCAACTCTGACTCAAACAAGGAGCTGATTTTTTCCCTTGACTCGACTCATGACTCAAGCGGCTCAATGAAAACTTGACTATGAGTTGTTGATGAGTTGACTCAAACTTGACTCAAATTTTTTGTTGAGTCAAGTGTCTTGACTCAAAATTGACTCAGATAAAAAAGTTGTTGAGCGGGGGGGGGGGTGAAAAAATCCGGCAGCAGGGCCAGGCCTAAGTTGTTAAGCGGGGGGAGAATGAAAAACTTATACTATATATTGTCTCTAGAAAGTTGAGTCAGCTGACTCATGTTCCTACATGTTTTTGACTCAACTCAATGTCAAAAGTTATTTTACTGACTCAACTCTGACTCAACTCAACACCTTAATATTTTTGTCTGACTCAACTCTGACTCAACTCAACAGCTCAACATTTTATCCGACTCGACTCAAATCTGACTCATTTGAGTCAGAGTTGAGTCAAATTTCTGACTCGACTCATGAGTCAAGCACAACCCTGGTTATGACCCCATTTCACCACACGCAAGTGGCAGAAATGATAATGATCAGCTGACGCATTTTTCTTGGCCGAAGTCAGAGCGCGCGGCCCGACGCACCACCACCGCACCACAAAGTATGAGCAGAAGCCGCGCCCAAAGCCAGCCCAGGGCCCCGGTAACGTGAGGTAGCCGAGTCGGGGCAGCGTGCGCTGACCCAAGCCGGGGCCGCAGCTTTGGGCGCTGTCTACCGCATCCCCGCGGGCAGCCCCGGGCTATCACATGACACCGGGAGGACGCGCGGCCCCGGCTTGGGTCAGCGCACGCTGCCCCGACTCGGCTACCTCACGTTACCGGGGCCCTGGCTTTGGGCGCGGTCTACCGCACCACCTAACAGGCGTGTTCGAAACCGCAGGAGATGATGATGAACGGGTTTATCGAAACTTGATTGGATGAGCCTATCGGTAATAGCGATTTCAGTGTGTGCATTTATTGTTCATAGTGGTGTGAAATGTGGTTGGGGTACGACCGACAACCCGTCGGGGCGAATTTCGCACTGGGGTACTCAAAATTTGAAGAATTTAAGACGTTTCCATGAGTTTTGAAGGTATGGATAAGTTCTAAAAATCCGGTTCTCCTTATCTGGGCCATTAACTCCATACGGTTCAGGAAAGCTGGCACACTACCTTTAAATTGCCAGAAGTGATTCCATAGCAACACCTGATTAGAATAAAATGCACTTTCTCATATTGCCCCGGTACCCCATTATGCCCCACCTTACCCTAAGTCGAAAAAATAAAAATTCAAAAAGACGAAATGCAGTATCGGGAGCTTTCGGCTTTGCGTTTTTATCAACTATAGTGCTATGTATTATTTAGATCATTTTTGTCACAAACTTACATGGAACATTTAAAAACAGGTTTCAAAAGCAAATTGTCCAACTGATTCATGTCCAACATAAACTTTTTCGTAATTGGCACTATATACAGCGTGATAAAAAGAAATTGGAACCCCGAACTTAATATGTCTATACGCCCGAAAGTGTTCACTTTATTGACAAATTGCGAACACCATTAGAAAGAGCATTAAATGCTCCATAAAATCACGTCAAATTGGTGCATGTATGTTGTAAAGCATTGGCGCACTAATTAGCTTTTGGAATGAGCGTCAGAAAACTGAGTGAAACGAAATCGCCAAATGTTAACAATGCGCTGAAATCCGTTAGCACTCTATCTGTTATCTTTTTGCGAATAACACCACATCCAAATTCAATTTTATTTCATAAAAGTTTACACAGAAGCACACAGTAGAACAGATACACGCGTCCTAGCTTCCTCTGTTCATCATAGCATGTGCTGTGCTCAACGCGAGCTCCGGGGGCCATCACGCAGGCCTCTGGCACAACTGGTCCCAGCAGGCCGTCAGCCTTTCCTTTCTTTATAATAGCACGTGAATGAGCTATTTTTATTCATGAACCTCCAACAAGCGACATGGTCAGAACAGCACGGTCGTCAAGTTAGATGTAAGTGAATCCTAATCTATAATCTAAGATTCGGAATCAGGTGAGCCCCTACGATTTGGACCAAACTTGGTCAGTGGATAGTACGTAACGTCCTGATTACGATGCACCCAAAATCTAAGCTCGGCCCGCCATATTTACGAAGTTACGGATGTTTGAATTTCAAGGTCATTCGGGAGAGCCCCTACGATTTCCGTCAAAATTTGTGTACAGACACTCTAGATGCTCCTTATTACGAATATCACAAAATTTAAGGTCGGCCCGCCATATTTACGAAGTTACGGAGGCTTGAATGTCAAGGTCATTTGGGTGAGCCCCTACGATTTCCGTCAAAATTGGTATACGGACATATTACATCCTCCTCATTACAAATATTATAAAAGTTAAGCTCGGCCCGCCATATTTTTCAAGTTACGGAGTCACAAAGCTACGGAATTTCAAGGTCATTCGGAGAGCCCCTCCGATTTTCGTCAAAATTTGTATGCGGACACATTACATGCTCCTCATTACGAATATCGTAAAAGCTAAGCTCGGCCCGCACTATTTCAAAAGTTACAGATGTTTGAATTTCAGTGAGTTTCAAACCTCAGTAACTTTTGAAATAGTGCGGGCCGAGCTTAGCTTTTACGATATTCGTAATGAGGAGCATGTAATGTGTCCGCATACAAATTTTGACGAAAATCGGAGGGGCTCGCCCAATGACCTTGAAATTCCGTAAATTTGTGACTCCGTAACTTGAAAAATATGGCGGGCCGAGCTTAAATTTTGTGATATTCGTAATGAGGAGCACATAGAGTCCATAGAGTGTCCGTACACAAATTTTGACGGAAATCGTAGGGGCTCTCCCGAATGACCTTGAAATTGAAACATCCGTAACTTCGTAAATATGGCGGGCCGAGCCTAAATTTTGTGATATTCGTAATGAGGAGCACCTATAGTGTCCGTACACAAATTTTGACGGAAATCGTAGGGGCTCTCCCGAATGACCTTGAAATTCAAACATCCGTAACTTCGTAAATATGGCGGGCCGAGCTTAGATTTTGGGTGCATCGTAATCAGGACGTTACGTACTATCCACTGACCAAGTTTGGTTCAAATCGTAGGGGCTCTCCTGATTCCGAATCCTAGATTATAGATTAGGATTCACTTACATCTGACTTGACGACCGTCAGAACAGCAGTCAATCACTGATTTGCGCATAATGTTCAAAACAGTTTCACTGAGTTTCGTGACACAAATTTCATAGGCATATGTCTAGGGCAATATTTATAATAATAAGTAAGTAAAATCAACTTGGTTTTATAGAAAATTGAACGCTCTTTGTAATGGTGTTTGCAATTTATCAAAAAAGTGAAAGAAAAAAAAATTGACGTACATTCATTTTAAGTTAGGGGCAGTGGCGGCGCCACGAATTTTCGCCAGTGGGGGCAAGCTTGAGGTGACCCGACTGTTGTCTGATACCCCGATCTGCAAAATCCATGAGCACCTTGTTCCTAGATGTTGCCAATTAAAAATTATTATGGTTTCAGGTTTCATGCATATTGCATACCTACGTATTAACCCTCGCGGACCCGGAACGGGGGGGGGGAGGGAGCGTTTTTCCACTCCCCTGGCGAATATTTGCGATACCTCATGAACGCTTATAAGTAGAAAGAAGAAACTTACTAGTTGCTGTACCTTATCCCCCATAAATTTGAAATCTTTTGAAGCAAAACAAATTGGACCTGGCCTTCTTGATAACGTCTCAGGGCCGATTTTTCTAGACTCCTGCACGGCAAACTTTGGTGTGACAGACGCGAACTTCAACCAGCTGCCAAAAACAGAGTCTTGGAGATAAAGATAAATAACGAGCACGGTCGTGTAGCATTTGACCTAGAAAAATACTTAAGTAACTTTGGTGACCTGAGGTCAAAGGTCAGGTCAACGACCCCGAGCTGAGGCTTTAGTTTTTTTTTTCGCAAATAACGTCAATAAAATGGTCATAGAGCTACGGCAGCGGTACCTTCGCATTCGTCTGGTCGAGACGCGTCGAATAACATATATATTTTTGGAAAAGGTCAAGTTTTATGTTGACTTCACGTGACCTTGAATGACGTTTGGTTGACTTTGACACATGAAAGGTTGTTTGTGATGATTTCGTAGCTGCTGATCACGATTCTGGCATCCATTTCGCTCTAAGCATTAATTTAGAGCCTCAGGATGGCAAAACATGTCTTAATTATTATGCCTGACTTGAATAAGTGAAATAGCCTCTAGCAAGGATACTCTCTTGTGACTTTAACCTTCTAGCAGCCTGGTATCGTAAGCTAAAGCACAAATAGGGGCCCGCTAAGCTTCAAAACATTTCAAAACATCTCGAAATTTAGCATACGAGATATAAGAAATGTGCGAAGTTTGTGGTAAATTTTGATCACGACCGTGACCTTGACTTTGAATGTTATGCACATCATCGGAATCCTCAGACTCTCTCCTTTCGTTTAACATATCCATTTTAGCCGGTTTTATGCACCATGCCGTCCTCTGGAATACGTACTTTGAGACCACTTCAAAAGAGCCGGTTTTTGCCTTTGACCCTGACTTTTGACCTTCCTTGAAAATTGACCTAAGGTCAAAAAGTTAAGGTGCTATAGAATCTTCTCGTAGATACCTTTCGTTTGGCACCATTTTTGGTTCCGTAGCTGCCTTATTTACGGAGTTAGACAGGGGGGAGGGCTACCCCCGGGCTGCGGTGGGTGGGATTACCTCCCCCCCCCGGGCCCGGGCGAGTCGCGAGCAAATAAAACTATAAAACTAGATTGCGAGACACAAACCTGTGAAAATGTTATGTTGAGATGTAAAATGGTGCATTCCTCAAAACAATAATCAGAACCTATGTAGTTCTCTTTTTTACCGTAGTGCGTATATGTGCGATTCTCTCACACACGATTGATACCAGAATAAACTCCATTAGGGCGATCCACATACATTTCCAGCTAAATCGGATATACATGCCTACCTATCACATTTTGTCATACCTCCCTGAACTCAGTCTCAGTGACAGTCTAAGGGTCCCCAAAAGAGGATGATCTCTTCTCTGGGCGATTTTGACAAACTGCCTCTCAACCTTCTCGAGGTCAAGCTCGAGGGCAGCCTTCTGGTGAACGAAAATGAGTAGGAGAATGAGTGGGAGTACGAGATATGCGACAGACGATCCGAGAACGAACGTTCTGCTGATGCACTTGATACGGGGATCGTCAAAAACAGGCGTACAACTATAACCGCCTATCATGAATGTTGCACCGGTCTTCTGTTCCCATTTCAACATCAGCCAAATTTTGTGGGGGCAAAAACATAGTCTTGCCCCCACGGCCTCCTGCCAGTGGGAGCAGTCTGCCCCCACTGCCCCCACGGTGGCGCCGCCCTTGGTTAGGGGTTCCAATTTTTTTTGGATCACCCTGTATAGCGATGTACGCTTTTGCGCTGCAATGAAGTTGTAATGACGTATTGTTGGCGGTTTTACTTGCGAAGCTAGTTTTTTTTTTTACATTGTGCATCAACATCTTCATTTCCTGAAGCAAAAAGACCGTTCGTATGATAGCCATTTTAGTAACAATTATTTCCCTCATTGGTTTTAACCCTCGCCGGCCGAGGGGGGGGGGGCGGGTGCCGCCCCCTCCCATAGGGTTTTTTCGCGATAGCTCCGAACACACTGGCGATAGAGAGCTGAAACTTGGCATACCTGACCTTTGATTCAAGTCGGATCTTTTTTGACACCAACCGCATTTTTGGGTCAGGTCAGGTCACTTACCTATGTCGTCATAAGTGAACCTCTGCACGGTCTTCAGATGTCGCAACTTCACAACGCGCTCACTGCCAGAGGAGATGTCACAGGGAAATGAAACTTGCAGGATCTAGTATCCATTATGAGTCTCACAACTTGTATATCTCGGATTTTTCCTAAAGGTCATATGAGGTCAGGTCATTTTCGTGACCTCACCATTATAAGTCAATGGGGAAAAATAAAAACTGCTATTCTGGCGCCGGGAACGATCTCCAACTATCTCAAGCACACAGAATCGTGATTTGATGCACTCCTTGCAAGGTTAGATGCATCACTTTTGCAATGTTGACCTTGCGTGACGTCATTTATGACGTCATCAAGGTCATATTAGTTTTTCGTCAATAACTCCCGATCTAATTAAAGGTAGTGTGCCACCTTTGAAAGATTTCCCATTTTATTTTTCCTAGGATAAGAAGCTTCTGTTTTTACGTAATATCGCAAAAAAATCAAAAATGGGCCTGGAATAGTGCCTTTTTCGCCTAAAAGTTTTTCGGTTTTTAGATATGTATAACAACTGTAGTGGGCTCACCTGCAAACAGGCGTCGGGCAACAATCGCGAATGCGGCGCACTTGTGACAATAAGCAAAGGTCATTATAGTGTTACGACCATACGACGTACGGGAATGAGTTATCAGCTGTCTAATCGTAGACAACACAATGTCGAGCCTTAAACTGTAAGCCCGTATTGGTATTGTCTCTTTTATTTGGCTGTCGAACATTATTTATGGTTTGAAATATGATTTTATGTAAAATAATTGATATGAAAAAGCCGTCTTATAAGTTATGACCCCATTTCACCACACGCAAGTGGCAGAAATGACAATGATCAGCTGACGCATTTTTCTTGGCCGAAGTCAGAGCGTGCGGCCCGACGCACCACGCGTATTTGGAAATTCCGACCTCGACGAGCATCAGAAGCCACCTAACAGGCGTGTTCGAAACCGCAGGAGATGATGATGAACGGGTATATCGAAACTTGATTGGATGAGCATATCGGTAATAGCGATTTCAGTGTGTGCATTTATTGTTCATAGTGGTGTGAAATGTGGTTGGGGTACGACCGACAACCCGTCGGGGCGAATTTCGCACTGGGGTACTCAAAATTTGAAGAATTTAAGACGTTTCCATGAGTTTTGAAGGTATGGATAAGTTCTAAAAATCCGGTTCTCCTTATCTGGGCCATTAACTCCATACGGTCCAAGAAAGCTGGCACACTACCTTTAAGCTAGCGAGTCGGGAAAGCTACCAATGGACTCAGAAAGACCTGCCAAATCGAATGACATGCGACATGACCTCTTTTGACCAGCTTCGTGACCTGGGGGTGCTGACCTGGCCGTGACCTGAGGTCAACACCCTAAGTTGACCTGACCCAAACAAAAAGTATATCATTCGACGTGCTTGAGCAAGGCGAACACGATGCTGCCAAAATCGCGGCTGTGCGGCCGTTTTTTTTGCGAAGCTATTCACCAAAAACAACCAGGGCGTATTTTAACATGTTAACTGGGTCGGCAATTGCCGACCCAGTCACGGAGAATGCCGACCCAGTGACAGCCGTTTGCCGACCCAGTTGCCGCCCCCTCTAGGATGCAGCACGCACATGCAGGCTAGGTGCCGTCATTCATAGTGAGGCTGCTGCCCTCCGAAATGATAATGCCGCCTCTTAAAGTGAAGCAGCCGTCTATAGAAAGTGATGATCCCGCAACTCAATGTGACAGGGCCGCCCCTAAATCTGTTAGTAGCCCCACTCAATGTATGTAATGGTGCCGCCCTTCTAAACATCTGTGGAGCCCCGCAATGTGATGATACCGCCCCTCAAGAAGATGATGCCGCCACTTTCAGTATCGGTGGCGCCCCTCAATGTGATGGTGCCGCCCTCAAAGTGCCGATGGCGCCCCTGAATGTGATGGTGCTGCCCGCCAACGAGTCGGTGGCGCCCCTCAAAATGATGCTGCCGCCCCTTAAAGTGTTGGCGCCGCCCCTTATAGTGTCAGTGACGCCCTTCGAAGTGTCGGAGGAACCCACCAATATAATGGTGCCGACCCTCACTAGGTATCCACATAGCCCCTCATTGTGATGGAGCCGCCCCTCAAGCAGACGATGCCGCCCCTCAAGAAGATGATGCCGCCCCTGAATGTGATGGTGCTGCCCGCCAACGAGTCGGTGGCGCCCCTCAAAATGATGCTGCCGCCCCTTAAAGTGTTAGTGCCGCCCCTCATAGTGTCAGTGACGCTCTTCGGAGTGTCAGAGGAACCCACAAATATAATGGTGCCGCCCCTCTAGGTATCCCCATAGCCCCTCATTGTGATGGAGCTGCCCCTCAAGCAGATGATGCCGCCCCTCAAGAAGATGATGCCGCCCCTTTCAGCATCGGTGGCGCCCCTCAATGTGCTGGTGCCTCCCTCAAAGTGCCAGTGACGCCCCTAAATGTGATGGTGTCTCCTGTCAACGAGTCGGTGGCGGCCTTCAAAATGATGCTGCCGCCCCTAAAAGTGCTGGTGCCGCCCCTTACAGTGTCAGTGGCGCCCTTCAAAGTTTTGGAGGAACTCATCAAGACAATGTTGCCGCCCTCTAACTTTCTGTAGCGTCCCTCCATATACATACATAATGGTGCCGCTTCTCAAACCATCCGTGGCGCCCCTCAAAGTGATGGTGCCGCCCCTTACAGTGTCGGTGGTGTCTCCTCAAAAGTCAAGGTGCCGCCTCTCAAAGAAATGCTGGTATCCCTCGAAGTGTCGGAGGCGGTCCTCAATGTCATGTTGCCGCCCCTCAAACCTTCCGTAACGCCCCTCAACGTTATGGTGCCGCCCCCCCCCCCCCCAAATGTGCTCACGGCGCCTTAAATGTCATAGAAGCGCCGGTCAAAGTGATGACTGTGCTCCTGGCAGTGTCGGTGGCGCCCCTTATAGTGTCGGTGGCGCCCCGAACAGTATCGGTGGTGCCCCTCAAAGTGATGATGTCACCCTCAAACAAACGGTGGCGCCCTTTGAAGTATCGGAGTCCCTAAATATCATACCTATTGCCGCCCATTAACGATCTGTAGCGCCCCTCCATATGATGGAGCCGCCCCTTTAAGTATCCGCGGCGGTCCTTAAAGTTACAGTGCCGCCCCTTACAATGGGGTGGCGTCCTCAAAATAAAAGTGATGCTGCCCCCCCCCCCCCCGAGTAATGTTGGCGTCTCTTCTCCGCGCCCCGTAGGGGGGGGGGGTCGAAACGGCCCCTCCCTGTCCTTTTTCGTCGATATCTCCTAAACGGCTGGAGATATCGCCACCAAACTTTCAGGACTCCTCCGGGCATCAATTTTACACATTTTGACCAAAAAATTTCCAGAGGCTATGATAGGTTGGCCACAAATGACGTCAGAATGACGTCATGTTCTGTCATTTTCGACCGAAAAAAGACCTTTGCGAAAAGACCTGTCAGGCCTACAGCTTTGAAGATACAGAAAAATGATCAAGACATAAAGGGTGTAGAATTAATAGGGTTACAAAACTGCTATCTCGGATTGTTGAGATTTTTGAGTTTTGACCCCCAAAAATCAAAGAAACTTTTTTTGATATATTAGCCAAAAAATCCAAAAAGTCTTTTAAGTTTCGGGAAAACCGGAATATATGTGATAGTACCTATCGTCTTCTATCTACATACCTAATTTTAGATCGATACCTCTTTTTTTGGCCAAGTTATAGCGAAAAAAAAACTGTTCAAAAATGATGACGTCAAATTTTCAAACTCAATTTTTGGCAATTCTAGACAGCGCAGAGCAAAACAAAGACCATCATTAGACTCCCCGTGACAAGCTGCATCGAATCGATACCCATTTTATGCAAAAATATCAACTTTGAAATTTGACCTAATTTGACCTGACCTTGACCTGACCTTCACCAAATTGTGACCCAGGCTGACCCCAAAGGCTGCCTAACCCACATAATCACATTTGTCATGTAAAATGGACCATATAAAACATGAATCACACGACACTTTCATATTGTGACCCCCGGTGACCTGACCTCGCTGTGACCTGACCTGGTATCAGTGACCTCAGATAGTAAAGTATGTGTTTGACGAACAATGTACCATCGATGGTTTTCAATAAATTACCAATTTACTCGATTTCACAACACATTTCTTGAAATGCCTGTGAACGGTGAAAATCCGACCTTTGACCTGACCTGTGACGTCATCGGTTTGACCTAGGTCAATGAAATTTGGTCACAAGGTTTTTCCCCGGTGGGGCTATCGAACACCGTTTGAATTTTGAAAATCGGCCCGTAAATTTCCGAGATCTTGGGGGGGGGGGGGCCGAAACGGCCCCTCCCCTACGGGTGGTAGGGTCCGTCGATAGCCCTACGGGACGCGGGTTAAGTATCGGAGGCGCTCCTCATTGTCATTTTGCCCCACATCACTGCGCACATGGCGCCCTTCAATGTAATGGTGCCACCCCCGACGCTCAAAGAGATAATTGCGCTTCTCACAGTGTCGGTGGTGCCCCTCAAAGTGGTTTAATTGCCCTAAAAAAGTTGGTGGCGCGCCTCAAAATGATGCTGCAGTCCCTTAGCATATCTGCAGCGCCTCCAAAATGATAGTGTCTTCCCTTAACCGGCGCCGGGCTGAGGTTTGAACCCCCTCCCGACCCCTATAACTTGGCTACTGGGCCACGTAGCGACACGCGGTAAGCGGCATTCGAAAGAGTGTCAAAAACTACTTGGGTTAGTTGGTTAACCGTACTTTGGTTAGGTCAAGTCAAATGTCAAATATCAGGTGACCAGAGGTCATCAAAGGTGAAATGTGGGTGAAATGTTGTTTGTTTCAACATTTATTGACAAACTGGCGCATAACTCGGGGAAGAATAGAACTACAGCAACGCGAAAAAAGCGCATTCGATTGCTCTTCAACGTTCCTATAAAGTCCTCAGACTTGACCTAACATCAACGGCTTAACCTCCAGAGCACAACTAGTTTAACCCGTGCCGGGCCGGGGAGGGTTGGAGTGGACAGTGGACCCCCCTCCGCCCCTCTACTGAGCTGTTTTAAAGGAAATAGTTCACTTTTAACATGTGATTTTGAACTGGAATAGCAGTTTCGTAGCTTGAGCTGAGACTAGCACAAATCAGGAGCTTTTTATTACGGCTCAACGATCACCCTAGACCAGTGGTCGGCAGGTCCTCCGGGGTCGTGCCCCCTTTTTTGGCGCCAGGCAGGGCCATTACCCCCACCTACCAGACCCCATTGGTGATACAACCAAGGTTACTGAAATTCCATACTTTTCCGTGACTCTTTGGGTGCCATATCTGCGAGAAACCGCAGGCCCCCTCCCCTGCGGTTCTCGCAAATATCTCAAAAACGTTGGCACGGAGCGCCACCATTTTGGAACATTTTATCATACATCGTTTCTGCACATGTTGTGAATATTTCAGACCAGAGTCACTCAAGGTCAGGTCACCAGATCACTTCAAGTGACCTCACCTCACCTCAGTAAAGACTGCAACGCCTGCTTTAGCTGCATTGAGTGACAGATCTCTTTCAAGCTTTCAGGAATTGATAAAGGCAATAACATGTACAAAATTTGTATCTCGGAGATTTGATGTCGGTGACCAAAGTTCAGGTCAATTTCACGCCCTCTCCCATTATCAATGGGAGAGGGCGCAAAGTCAATGGTAGAAAATTGAAAGGCGCCTCCTTTGGACCAGTGTCATTCCTAACACTGTGACACTCTTATTTACAAGTAAACATGACCGCTGAACCGGAACATTGCACCCGTAACCCCACTGTATGTCCCTGAGGTCATTTCAGGTCATGAATGGTATCTAACAGCTATTCGCTAATAACTTTGATAAAGGCATCTCAGAGCGATGAAAATGCCTTAGATGTGTTCAGCTCGACGATACGGATCGACTGATGTGCAACAAAACCTTCGATGCTTCTCGACGGGAGGATCACGATGCTGATAAAAGTGAGCTCTTGCAAGTTTTGAGTGAAAAGTTATTTAAGAAAAACTATCAGCAAGCAACGTACATTTTGGCAGTTTTTGTCTCCCCTGCAGGCTAAACCATCTTCGGTTGAATCTGAGGGCAGGCATCAGAAAAAAAACGTTAAGAGAGCTATCGAATGCGTTTTTCCGCAGCGCTGTAGCTCTATCCTTTCCTGAGCTATAGGCCAGTTTATCGAAAATTGTCAAAGGTTGACCTGGAAATTGGCGAAATTTTACGTTCGATGACCTCTGGTGACCTGACCTTTGATTTGACCTAAAAGTTTAGTTTTTTGTTTTTTTTTTTAGTTTTTTGACCGGCATAGTTTTTCTTCATCATTTCTTATGCTCTTTCGATCGCCGACTACGGCGTTTCGCTAGTGACCCAGGAGCCAAGTTAATAGGGGGTGTTCAACCTCCATCTCCAGCAGGGCGTGGAAATCCAGGAGCCCCAGCGGGGCGCGGGTTAACCCCCATACGTATAGGTGTAGCGGATATTTTTCGAGAATAGATCACATTAAAAGGGTCGGATCACGAAAAAAACTGTACCATCGAGCCGATCATTTTTATCTGTCCTGAAAATGGCATGACCTTAACCCGAATAACCGTTGATTTGTGAGATCTTTCTTGAGATCATGGCAGGCCACAAAATCTCACCTCAAGAAGTTACAGCAGGACCCGATTAACTCGGCAGTTTTTATTGACCTATGGAAGGTCACCCAATGACCAACGACCTTTAAATTGGGTAGCAGCGGCTGCTTATCTTCACGGGCAACACGCTCAATTTTCTGCAAAGCTCCAGCTCAGAGACCGAGATGCTCAGGTCAGGGTGCAATGGACGACTCCTCTCCCTTGCGTTAGTGACTGTGAAAACGCCAATAGACGAGCGCCGGCTAGTACATGACAGTTACTTTCCACGACTGTACGGAATGGTGAGCAGCTACGCTACATGAAAATTGGCATGCGCCAGCTAATCAGTTCATGCTTTGTGCGTTTGACCTCGACTAATCTTTGAATCCTGGGGCACAATAGTTGCGATGTTTGTCCCATCAAGGGAGCCATTAATTCTAAAAAAGATGAGGCTTTCTCAGAGGCCCTCATTACCCCCCGCCGAAGGGCGCTATTACCCCCAAAGGGGGCATGCCCCACCATTTGCCGACCCCTGCCCTAGACGAAGATATTCCATTTATCGTTCCGAAAAGAGTGCCTTGCAGAGGAATGTGTGCCTTGCACAGGAATGCAGCCACGTCATCGTCAGCCAATCAGCATGCTGCTTACAGCTAATGCAGCATGCGTAGGTTTGAACTACGCAATATGATTGGTCAACGCGTGATAAGCTTCCGCGTCAAACATTATTTTACATAGAATATCCCGCGCCCCGCTGGGGGGGGGCAGAATCTGCCCCCCCTCCCGTTTTTCGCCAATAACTTCTAAACGCGTTACGCCAGCGACGTCAAACTTTCAGTACCTTATCATACATCAATTTGACACGTTCCCTGAAAATTAGAGCGAAATCCGTCGGAAAATTTTTGAGAAATTGACGTTTTAGTGACGTCATGTTCTCCATTTTTGCCTCAAAAACGGCAAAATTTCAAACGCCGCTAACATCTTCATTTTTAAAGGAATCAAGACGTAACAAAAAAGGTTATACGTGATTCTACTTTGTCTATCAATTGGCTATCTCGATTTTTTGAAAATTTTGGATTTTGGCCAAAAATTTTTCAAAAAACTAACTTTTTTGGGAAAATATTTATAAAATCCAAAATTTTGAGTTTATCGAAAAAACCGGAAGATATGTCAAAGAAGTGGTCTATGTGCACCTACATACCAATTTTTAGAAGAATCGGTTCAAAAATGTGGGAGTTATTCAAAATTTTATGACGTCACGACACACAAAATTTATGAAAAATGTTTTTTTGGAAGTTCTAGACCTCGTACGGAAACAAAAATAGCACCATTCGATTCGCCGTGAAAAACTGCATCGGATAGACACCTTTTTAGGCCTTAACAACCAACTTCAAAATTTGACCTCACTTGACCTGGCCTTGACCTGACCTCGACCTGAAATTCATCCAGAGGTGGTCCATATCACTTATTGAGTGTGCCTATTGAATTCCATGAGTAAAATGACCCATAAAATATGTGTCGCACATGCCCTTTTCTATATTTTGTTTTTGGTGACCTGACCTGACCTGACCTGACCTTGACCTTGACCTTTGAATGACATTGTGTGCAACGAATATTGTCTTGGTAGTCTAAGAACACGTTTTGGGCAATCAGTCTCAGTCCATTCTTCGGCAACTACGGTGCAAGGCCGATACTGTAGAAACTTGCATTTTGTACCCTTGACCTGACCTTGACCTGACCTCTGACCTACTTAAGCAAAAAAATTTGGGCTCTTAAGATCCGCCTTGTTGAGAGCTTTCGATTGCCGTTTTCCCCGTCTTTCTACGACCATCGGTTCGGAAGTTAGACAGGGGGGCAGAATCTGCCCCCCCCCCCCCCCCCCAGCAGGGCGCGTATGGCTGAATAGCCCAGCGGGGCGCGGGATATAGTTCGTCCTATATTAAAATATAGAAAATAATTGTTTTTACAAAAAGGTTTTATTTTATTTTCTGATCATTTTGAGCATAAAAAATCGTAAATCCATAGCAAAATACTAATTTCAGGAAAGTGAACTGTTTCCTTTAATGAAGAACCTTTTTACTGTAATAATTATTGACTCACGAAAGTTATGACATTGTTTTTTTCAGTACTGTGCTCCTCTCGTCGAGATGCGTCGAATGAACTTTAATTTGACATTCAAATGTCATTTGGGAAATTTGAGCTCAGGTCCAGGTCATGACCTGACTGGTAAAGGTCACGTTGCATATCAGTCGATTCGTATCGTCAAACTGAAATCATCTAAGGTGTTTTCATCGCTCAGGCATGTCGCATGTCTCTATCAGAAGTTATTGAAAAAAAAATGCTGGAGGCCTTCCATGACCTGACATGACCTCAAGGACATAACGAGGGGTCGTGGGTGGCAATTTTCCGATAAAGTGTGTCATTTTTAATTGTTTTAAGATGCTTAAATTCGTTAACTTTGACATTTGTCTACCTATAAAGAGAGGCATGCATGCCCTGATTTTCTCCCATTTCCTTATACCAATGGAAGGGTCGCAAAATTGTCCTTACCTTTGGTCAAAGACATAGCAATTTCGAGACTTACATTTTATATATACAGTTACACACTGTTTGTCTTATCAATCGCTGAAGTTATAAAGGGATCGTTCAGCCGGTGTATCTATGGTGAGCATTTGCCTGTTCCGTAGCTCAGTTGGAAGAGCACCGGACTCCCCGCATTGTCTTTGCTTGCGTTTTGTCCGCCGGCCGATCCGGAGAGAAAGTTACCATTTCAAAAACTCAATGAAAATGTCACTGGGGTCACGAAAATATTTGAGTAGCTAGGTATACCATTCATTAACTTGGGGGGGATGAACGTATCGTTACATTACAATACGCTGTTCATTACGCGAGTACCTAATGAATAAAAAATGTATGACTTCATCCTTACTCCACCCACTCTCCCTTTCCATAAAAAAGAGAGTTAATTGTGTTGCATTTTATTTAGATGCAGAAAAAAGAGGCGTCAAAGGATATGGCCGAATATCAGCGACCCTTGCTGTGTAGGTAAGCAATGGGGCTTGCAATGGGGTATGACAAGTAGGGGTAATGGCCCCGTCCAGCGCCCATAAAGTGGGCACCACTCGTGCGACCTGCCGACCACTGTTCTAGAGCCATAAAACACCGTGAATGTTTTAAGCTTGACGATACGGATCGACTGGTATGCAACATGTTTTATTTATGGTGAGGTCATGAACTTGACCTCAGGTAAAATTTTTAAATTAATTTTTGTAAAGTCAAATTATAGTTCATTTGTCGCATTATGACAAGAGAAATACTATATCCCGGAAAAATAGACGTAATACCGCTGAGCTTAGGTAGGTTGAATCTGAAATCATTACTTAGAAAGAGTTATAAAAGAACCGTCGAACGTGTCTTTTTTGTCATTAAATATCAGTAGGTATGGCGCCCCCCTCAGATGCCAAGTGCCGCCCCTATGAGTGCAAAATGCCGCCCCTAAATGTGATTGCCGACCCAGTGAAAATCCCTTAAAATACGCCCTGAAAACAACCGTACCCTGGGGCACTTGACCTGACCTCAGAGGTCACCGGTTGATCTAGGACCTTAAAATCGGGTACCAATGTCTGTGTCTCGTAACGGTGCACACGCTCGTTTTTTTTTGCCGCGACGCGCTAGCTCCACCAGGGGCGAAACGGCGAGGGGGCCGTACCCGCCCCCCCCCCCTCGGCCGGCGCTTATGTAGAAAACCGATAGGTCCGGCGAGGGTTAATATCGTGCCATTTATGGATTTTCTGTAATTGTGTGCTGTTCATACTTATGTCGGGCCTAATCTAAATGTATTGACAATTGTGTGTCATTTTGAATAGCTGTACTGTGTGTACAGTTTTATATTATGGTGAACATGCCCTATTTTATGTTATTAATTAATGATCACCCGATACATGTAATGTGAGTAGGTAGCGTCGGTTGTGGTGACTGGGCATCGGACGCTGACAACTTGCTGCGATGGACACTGTCCAAGTGGACAGCCCTTTGGCAAAGTAATTTTGTGACAGCCTGTGTAACGCACCTACAACAATGCACCATTGTCCTGTATCGCAGCGTGCTAACGTGGTTCGTCACGCCGAGCAGAGCCGATGGCGAGGCCGACAGAGGTCTCAGCGGCTGATAACAAGCAGCGGCCGGCGGCAGTTTTATCGAGCCCCACCTCATTGCCTATGCAGCCGACACCTGCAACGTTAATGGTGCCGCACTGTATGCCACGTCCTCGACTGAGACCGACTCCGGAACAGCGCAATCACTTGAATAAGCAAAAAGTTCCCACTTTGATGGCGTCGAACCGCCGAGGAAAGGAACATACCGGTAGTGACGGCGAGCTGTAGACCTCTGGGGGCGCTGGAGTTCATAAGTCAGCCGCCAGCTTGAGTTATAACGTTTTTCAATTGCTTCACGCTAAGTCAAGGCCCTTTTTGCTTATTGTGGTTTCAATGGCGCCTGTATTTTGCCTTAGTTACGTCGAGTTCATTCACTACTAACGTGCAATATACGCACATGCCTGGCGTCTGGAAAAATACTTAACACACGCATGAATGGGGAGAGGGCTCTAGTAGAGCCGCTATACAGAGCCCACTCCCGTTTTTCTGCAGTATTTTCTAAACCGCTGATCGTACCTATCAACACGGAACTTGCAGCACCTTTGGCTGCATCAATTTGACACCTTGTGTGCAAATAAGAATTTCGTAGCTTCCATAAGTTGGCCGAAAATGACGTCAGAGTGACGTCATCAAATCAAAAATCAAAATGACGTCAGAGTGACGTCATTTTCGACCGATTTTGCAACAAAACATTGAACTACGTTAATCGCTCTTAAGAGCTCAGTTTTTAAGCTAGATCCAATGTCTTTGAATGCGAGGACTTAGAACACACAGGGCTATCAAACTGCCCTTTCGGATTTTCACAACTTTGATCATCTTGAAAAATATATGTAACTACACATAAAATTTCAAAATTATACCTATTTTCTTTTTTCGTAAGGTTTTTGATTGAAAAAAAAAAACACGAAATATATGTGATAAGATGCATACCTATGATTTACTCTAAGTCTTCAGACTCTAACTATGATCTACCTACTATATGATCTAACTGTCCCGATGGGGTTCTGTCACCTGCAGGGGCACATTCTGTCAGTAATGGGACATATCCTTTTATCGCCGCACGCCATCCAGTGTCCCTGGAATCGTTTCTTTCATTTCAGTGTCTTCCAATAATCCTCGTCAATCTACATATTGTGGATGACAACCAGGTGGTTCAACCAGGGGCAGGTTTGACAACGCATCGACACAACAGACTAGCGTCGAGACAAGTTGAGATGCAACGGAACACCATGGGGCATTTGAAGCTTTTGCTGTGGGAAATAAAAAAAATGTTGAGATGCTCGCTTCTTGCGGCAAACCGAAGCGAAGTGTCCGATGGCTCCACAGAAGAAACAGGGTTGACCTGCTGCAGGACAGTCGAACCTACATACTAGGAAAGTATCAAACACCAGCTGTTGAAAGTGTGCGTGCCATGCTGCCAGAGCCAATTTGGTAAAAAGTGACACTATGTGCATTGTGTCCCACTCTCAGTAGCGGATCCAGGGGGAGGGGCATGGGGGCCATGCCCCCTTTGGGCCTCCCGGGGGCTCCATCACGGAGTTTTTTTTTTTATTCATCACGGAGATACTGACGGGAGCTTCAACCCAGAGGTCTCCTAAGGGGGCACCATCCAGAAGATCCAGAAGAAGAATAGGGTACCGTTTTCGGGGTCTCCCGGAGGCCCATTTCTGTCCCTCGCCTCGGGTGGGGCTATTTCCATCCCGAAGTCCGCGGGGGCACCATCTCGAGTTCTCCACTATCCCGAGTTCTCCGTGGGCACCATCCCAGGGTCGGAGGGGGCACCATCTCGAGGGTCCGGGGTCACCATCCCAAGGGGTCCGGTGGCACCATTCCAAGTTTCCAGAGGCACCATTCCGAAATCCGAGGTCTGAAGGAACACCCTCCGGCCGGGTCTAAGGGGGCACCATCCCGAAAAGTAAGTGACCGAAATCCTTGGATTTTGTTAGGGGGGCACCAAATGCCAGGGGGCACCCCACAATACCGTATGCCCCCCCCCCTTGACGAAATCCTGGATCCGCCACTGGGGCCCCCACTTGTTGGTGCTAGGCTTTGTTCGATTACAGTAGAACCTCACATTACTTCAACGTGACCGTACCTATCTACATCCAAAGAATGCATTGCATACACATGCGTACGCATATTATTATGGGATCCCTTGGTTAAACCTCACCTGATATTCCGGAAGATGTCGTTTGGAATTTCAATGTCGCATGTCACAGGCGCCACCGTCGACTTATGCAGGCTGACGCACATGCAAAATCCACTGAAAAATGCAGATAGCTCATTCCGCCCGACACGAAGTGGCTCTGCCACATCCTCAGATGTTAGGACAAAGACCATTTGAAATCGATGCTTTTCATGCCACATACATGTTAACAAATTGATTTGAGGAGGATATGGCCGCGTTGCAAGGCTCGGTACTCTCAGGCTTCATGAGATCCATGAGCTAAACGCTTCTTCACCCAGACTCTCAAGTATCAACAAGCGTGTATAAAACAACAACAAACCACACTGTTTAGTTAACTATATATAGATCCTAGATAGCAAATACCACATTTTAATTCTAGGTAAAATTTTAGGTACGTACCGTAGTATGCTTTTCATGTGGCATATTTACCGGGCGAAAAAACAACGTTTTGTCTTTTCAACTATCCAAATATATTACTTGGATGTCGCCAATGCTGCTTGGGTCCACTTAAACCTGTTGTTTCTATTAAAATACATTTCCATTGTCACGTCAAGTGACCTTACCTCAGAAAAAGTTCAAAGTCTCGCTGTAGCTACAACGGCACAATCGCTTTGAAATTTTAAGCAAGTATGTATAAAGTGCATATCTTGGAATTTTTATATATTTGACCTAAGGTCAGGTCAATTTTGCGACCTACCTACCATAGGCCTATGCCAATGGGAGAAAATTGAAATGCGCCTCTTTTGGACGAATGTCCGTCTAAACACTCTGAAACATCGGCTTACAGGTAAACATGACACACTGAATGGGACAGATGCACCCGTGAGCTCTCTGTGTGCCGCTGAAATTTTTTTAGTGGCCTTATATCTCAGGCACGAAACGTCACCACTGGTGATGTAAAAAACTGCTAGTGTACTCACCAGCAGTTTTTTAACCCTCGCATGTGTGCGGCGTTTGCCAGCTTCTAATGTGTAGGGGGGGGGGGGGTCGGTTGGACCCCCCCCTTGCCGTTTCGCCCCTGATCGAGCTAGAGCTTCGCGGAAAAAACGAGCGTGTTGCCCGTGACGAGAGGAAGCCGATGATACCCAATTTTAAGGTCCTAGGTCATTGGTTGACCTTCCAGGTCAGGTCAATGACCCAAAGTCGGGAAAATCGGGACCTGTTAGAAAGTCGTAAAGTGTGGGTGCTAAGGGGTTTTCGGGGTGCTGATCACGAATATCGTGTTAGTTTTGATCACAGATGATGTCTTGAAGCATTTAGACCAGGTCGGGTCAGGTCAGGTCAGGTCAACCAGTAGGCGTCGTGACGGGTATTCGTAGTACGTGTCAACCGCCTCTGACAGCTTCGTAACATGTTACGAAGTCACCAAAACTACTTCGTAAATGTTCAAATGGTTGCTAAATTCGAATTCAGCTTCAAAAACTAGCCTAGAAACATGTAAAACTCAAAAAAGTGACCCGAGGTCACCCGAGGTCACCAAAGGTCAATGACCTGACCTGACCCTCAGGTGACCTTGACACAGACGGGAGTAACATCAAATCACATGTTTGAACGTTTGAAACCACGAAAAGCTTGCAAACACGCGGCTAGTGCGAGCCGACATACGCGAAATCGCGATTCCGCCCAAACATGGTCTCGGAAAAGAGGTCACAGGTCAAAGGCCATTTGGGTCAGGGTCATGAAATTTTCAGGGTAGGTGTCAAATTGATCAATGCGAGGGTACTGAAAGTTTCGTCGCGATCGGCCGCTTTTTACGCGAGTTATTCGCGAAAAACCATGAGGGGGGGTCCATCCGACCCCCCCCCCTACACATGCGAGGGTTAACTATAGCTTTTGATTGAGACGTACTACGGCGGTGAAAACACATCGATGTGTTCAGCTCGACGATACAGATCGGCTGATATACAGCGTGGCCCTTTCCGGTCAGGTCATGACCTTGAACTGAGGTCAAATTTTCGAAATGACCTTTCAAGTTCAACTTATAGTTCATTCGGCGCGTCTCGACGAGAGGAACACGATGCTGGTAAAAGCTTTCTCAATGCTGGTAAAGGCTTTCTCGAGTCAAAAGTTATTACAGAAAAAAAAACATTTTTGTAGAAACGGCTATTTTTAGAGGTTTTGCCTTCTGGAGGCTAAGCAATTCACCTAAGGTCAAATCTGAAACCAATACCCAGAAAGGACCGTGATTTGTAAAAGAGCTATCGAATTCGCTTTTCCGCGGCGCTGTAGCTCGATTGGTTCCCGAGTTATGTGTCGGGTGTTTCGAAAATTGCTGAAATAGACAAAATTTGACCTTTGATGACCTCTGGTGACCTGACCTTTGACCTGACCTAAAAAAATGACCGAAGTATGTATTTTCGTCCTTATTTTTGACGCTCTTTCGAATGCCGTTTACTGCGCTACGTGGCACAGGAGCCGAGTTAGACGGGAGGGGGGCGTGAAAACGCCCCCCCCCCCCCCCCAGCGCGACACGGAAAATTCAGACCACCAGCACGGCGCGGGCTATACCTATAGCTATATCGTTTTCATTGTTGATGTTATTATAAGAAATGCACACATTTCAAAACGTAGATTAGCATCAAAACAGCATGATCAAGAAAGATCCCTCGAATTCGCTTGAGATATAGGTAAAAAAGGCGGGCCTGACATAAATATGCTAGGTTTTTCAAAACAAGGCTTGCCACTTCTAATTGCAAGTACCATACGGCCTTGCAAGTACCTACCTACTTTGTTGAAAGTGCAAGATAAGTAACTTCAAGTGTGAAAAAGGAATCATGCATTCGCCGGTCATGTATCCCTATAAGGCAGATGATAACTAGAGAAAGCTATCGGAAGGCCATATCAATGCGAGACGCGGGCCGCGGCATTTCAGGTCGTCATCGCAGATGCTTTGAGGCATTGATTCTTTTGGCAAGAAACTTGACCCTTGGCCTAAATGACTTTTTACCTGTGGCCTGTTTCTCGAGACCATGTCAGGCCGGCATTGGGATTCGGCGCATGCCGGCAGCCGGAGCATCCCGGCAGCCGGCGCACATTATCCGTGCGTTTCCAGACATTTTGTGATTATAACGAGCCAACGTGTGAAACATTGTTTGTCCCATGTACGGCTCTCGCGAGATTAAGCGGTAGGTTTTGCACTTTTACATTTCCGGCTATATCTCAGAAACTAATCGATCTACGATGAAGCCATTTTACACGATCATGGCCGGCTTGTTACCCAACAAGTCGATCGCATCTTCAACACTTAAAAGATTAAGACGACGAAGATATAGCCTGAAGTACACTAAATTTTCTAGGTGCAAAACCTACCGCTAAAACCCGCGAGACCTGTACCTATTATGGTGGGTATCAAGGTCACTTGAAGTTGAGGTCAAGGTCATTGACCTTTGCTGACCCTGAGTGACTATGATTTTTTACGACTTTTATAAGTACAGGTATGCTTTTGGAGTTGATTTCGAAGCAAGCACTCATCTGAACATTTCAAATGTGGTTTCGATGCCTGCCTTGCAACATCTTACGAAGCTGTCAGTGGTGGTTTAGACTTTAAATACATACCTACACCTACTATGGATTGCTGGCGGGACCAGTGGTGTACGCGATAACTAATTTTCGGACCTGCGATAACGATAAAACGATAAGAAAGGTTTGCGATAACGATAAACAATAAACGATAAAAATATTTAAAAATTTAACAGCGATAGCGATAAAACGATAACACGATAACGATAATTGTTTTTAACAGCGATAACGAAACAATAAACGATAGAACGATAACGATACTTGTTTTTTAACAGCGATAACAAAAGCGATAAGAAATACAGCTTAAATAAGTGTACTTAAATAAGTGTACAAAGACGGAAAACTGAGCCAAGTTGGCGTAGTTTTTTTATGCTGAGTTTGACTTTCTGGAGCAAGTTCATTTATATACTTGTTCACTTCCCCAGATATGCGGGAGTGGACCCCCCCCCCCCCCCCTGTGACTGACCTCTGCCTGGTCCGCCGCGCAAATTTATACCACCCGTCGGCCGTCTTACAGATCTGTACACTTAGCAGATGGCGACAGGCTTCGCACACATGCTGTCGCGCGTCATACATTGTCGATCGTCTTCCATTTTCCCATCATCCCGTTTTATATTTTATCGTTTATCGTTCATAATTTTTGTAACTTGCGATAAATAAATGAGCGATAATTTGGAAAATTTAGCGATAAACGATAACGATAACCGACTTAGTTAACAACGATAATTATCGTTTATCGTTTACTGCTCATCCTATCGCATGCGGAAACCACTGGGCGGGACACCTACTGAATGACCTGTCCTGACCTGACCCGACCTACCCCCAAATGCATCAATACCTACATTATCTTTGATAAAAACTTATATAAAATTGGAAATCAGGACACCGAAAGGCATGTCTAACAACCTCACCCTAAAATATAGTACAGGGTGACACAAAAAAAAACGGTCATCACCAAATTTCGAATAGCTTCGGAAGTTTTATTCAGATCATCACCAAACCTCGGCCACTTAAGGTCACACCTATGTAGCATACATCCACCAAGTTTCAAGTCTTCACTACGAATATTTTTAGTACAGTGTGTGTTTTACTGACGCTCCACAATGTGCTCCAGGTGAGCGCCACGGCGCTGCAGGGCGTAGGCACACTTGCATCCGGCGGGCAAAGTTGTCGATAACCCGATGGCTGTGCACTTTACAGAGTGCAATGGCCTCTGGAGACAGTGCTCAGGGGGTGTGCTACCCCTGAAACGTTATTCTTATCGGGTTATCGACAACTTTGCCCGCCGGATGCAGGTGTGCCTACACCCTGCAGCGCCGGGGCGCTCACCTGGAGCACATTGTGGAGCGTCCGTAAAACACACACTGTACTAAAAGTATTCGTAGTGAAGACTTGAAACTTGGTGGATGTCTGCTACATAGGTGTGACCTAAAGTGGCCGAAGTTTGGTGATGATCTGAATAAAACTTCCGAAGTTATTCGAATTTTGGTGATGACCGTTTTTTTTGTGTCACCCTGTAGCTACCGATTTTCTGAAATTACTGGCAACTCAATCTTTTTTTTTACGAAACTTAAGCTCCATCAGAGGCGGAATGGCCGGCCGGGGATACAACGGACTCCCCCTGGGCCTGTGCATAAGTCGCTGGTTAAACGCCAATACGGGCGATGGTTTATCATATTGAGATGAGTTTCCACCAGCCAAGTCTCTATAGCCCGAGTTTCATTAGCCTGCATAAGTCGGTTTGTGCCTTCGGCTTGGAGACCGACTCGGACATATTATGCGCACTCTGATCGGTTCCAGGGGTTATTCAACAATGCAGCTAACGCAATACCTGCAGTTCAGCAGATAGAATGCTGAGCTGTGGTTTCACTGGTTCATATGCAGCCGCGGAGCTTAGGCGCATGATCTTGTGATACCCGTTGACTCGGAGCTGCATGCAGCGAGTTTGGCAAATAACAAACACAAGCGGCTATCAGCATGGGATCAAGCGCTGCACTGTCGGCGCAGAGAAACGGCGCTGCTTCTCACGGACTCATTGGGCATTCTTTGCGCACAAAGTACTTGTTCGTCACTTGTATTTGTTCGTCACACCACATCCGCCACCATGGCTCTGCGACGGCCCAGAGCTGGGCTGTGACCGCCGCCGCCCGGCAGCACTCCACCGCTTGGCGCATGGGGCCCGTCCCGCAGTGAGCGGGGCAGCGTCCCACGACTTCGCTCGGCCGGTCCGCTCAGCTCTGCGACAGTCCGGTCACGGTGCCGAACGGTTCCACCGACACCCTCTGGCGACGGTGGACTGCCGCTCCCAGCTCCCAGCACCCAGCGCCCAGCTCCCAGGATCCAGCATTCAGCACCCAGCATCCAGCACCCAGCGCCCAGCACCCAGACTCAGCTCCGGCAGACGGCGAGCCTCCGGGACCCGCGCCCGAACAAAATGTTTCTCCTCTCGTAACGGACCGCAGTATAGAATCTGCTTCAAACAATGTCCTGTGTAACAACTAACAGTTCAATGGATCATATCATTTATTGCTTCATGTTTTTTCTCGTCTTTATAATGATTATAGCATCAATGTCTGTCAGAGTTCACACCAGTGTAGCATTAGAAAATAATTTATATTTAAACGTTTCGATATTGCTCACCGAAGGAACTGTGCTCCAATGCTTGCGAGAAGAGGCCGGCTCTTCTGCTACTGCACAACGTATTCACAGGCGTAGTTGAACGAGTACTGGGCTGTCCATGTGTGCCAGGCGTCTTTGAGGACCTGCATGTAGACGCCGCGCTCGTAGGCCGGGTCGGACACGAACGGCTCCGAGTCTCCCCAGCGGGTGAAGTTGAGCGCGCTGCCGTCGTCCCAGACGTACTCGCGGCCCGCGTAGGGCGGCTGGTGGCGCAGACCCAGGTAGATGCGCACCACCGACCGCTCCTGCGCCAGCTGCCGGATAAAGTCGTGCTCCTCCTGCGAGGTGATCGAGGCGAGACCGGCGCCGTGGCCGCCGCACTCGGCCACCGCCTGGCTGCGGGGCACCGCCGCCGCGCTGATGAGGTAGCAGCTGCTGCGCCAGCCTTCCCAGCCGGCCGGACAGCTGCGCAGCGTACAGAGGCCGCCGGAGCCGAAGCCGGGGCCGGCCGGCGCGTACGAGATGGCCCGGCAGTCGTCCCGCCGCGTGCAGCGCGCCGCGCACTGGACGCTGCTGTCGGCGGGCACGGTGAGCAGCGGCGCCGTGGCCGGGTCCGTGGCGCCGCCGGCGTCCGGGTGCAGCACGCGCACCAGCTCTGTCTCGGGCACGGCGCCGCTGACGGTCAGCAGCGCCAGCAGCAGCAGCGGCAGCGGCAGCGCCGGCCGGCCGCCGCCGCGGGGCGTCATGACGGAGCGCAGACGGCAGACTGGGAGCGGCCGCCGCGTCGGCCCGCCCTGTTGGCGGCGCCCTCCATGGTGACCGGCGCACGGGACAGACGCAACCGCCGCGTCACCAACCGACGGCTGTCCATCCTTGCATCCCCAGCCATTTCATTAGTTCCCAGCTGTCTTGTCATCCATTTTTTATTGTAACCATACTGAAAGCTATACCATATAACTTGCCTACCCAGGGCCACGTCACACTGCGCGGCTGCTGTCTGTGAATTCCAGCCGACTGAAGTTTGCGAGCGGTCATGTGCGTATCTGACCGATCGGTCTATTGCACCACCGACCAGTCGATTGGAAATTCACAACTCGGGAGTAGGTATACGTACTAGTGTTGCCGCGGACCGGTTGCCGATAAAATGTATCCGTTCAGTGCGTAGTCGGTTAGCGGTCACACATGGGACTGGTCGGTGACTGCGGTGCTCAGACGTGGGTGAGTCGATGGTTGATCGGCAAGGCTAATTTTAACCCGCGCATAACTGGGTGTTTTCCATAACACGAGTGACTGGAGGGGGGGGGAGCTTAACATAGCCCCCTCCTATCTCCGAAACTACTGGGCCGATAGTCAATATTCAAACGGCGTCTGATAGCATAGCCCTGGAAAAAACTGTACGAGCGAAACCGAATTTCATTGATCTCGAGGTAACTGATGACGTCACAGGACAGGTCAAAATGAAAATTATCAGCACTTCATGGCTTGTTCACAATTTAGGCTCTGGCCGCCGGCTAACAAGTTTTTTTTGCTCGACCAGCCTAGCGCGAGTCTCGAGCGGTGGGACAGTAATTTTGCCCCGGGAATTTTGGCCGGTATGCAAAAGTTACGTTAAACCGGTTTATGTTAACCCGGGAGCAAATAACAACGTGGGAGCCTATCTTAGGTTAGGCAAAGCTAACGGAGTACTTACTTGCCGCCGAAGTGCCGGAAGAAGGTGCTGGAACCGAAAACACAGCATTGACTGATGTATTTATTAATACACAATTACACACAGTTGACAGCAATGAACTCTATAATGTTGACAGTCAGTACTTGTGCAAGGTGTCGGTGTTCAGTTTTAGGGTGTAATAGCCAGGGAAAAGGTTCTATGAACTGAAAAAAAAAACCGGCGCCTATTGCAAAAGGAAAAACCCCGCGCTGAAGCCAAAATAGCGCGGGGAAACCCCTGTATCGTTTAAGCTAATGTGTAAGATGGGGTGACGAAGAGGGAGATGGAAGACGGTTCCGCGCGGGGAGGGACACCCGGGGTCTCCAAGCAGTAAACGCTTCAGCCCCCAGTCGATGTTGGCGCTGCGAAGGTTGTTGGCTCGGGGCCTTAACCGGAGTGCGCAATATGGAGACCGTCTATGCAAGGAGGGATAAGAAGAGGGACAGGGAGGTGACTCCGCGCGGGAAAGGGCACCCGGAGGCCAGGCAGGAAAAGCTAAGCCCCCAGTCGGTGTTGACGGCTGACGCTCAACGATCTCGGCCCAATCGACCTGATCGGAGCGCGCAATATGGAATCACCTTAGTGCCGATCAGATTCATTTTTGGTTTACACACTCCTTGATTACGGAGCGAGCGAAGCGAGCGGTGGACTGTAATCGCCACCAGTAGCGGCGGAACACCTTCAATTAAAGCCGACTTTTGGTCCCATTCTTTCCATGCAACGCCCATAGGGCTAATGTTAAAATGCCAAAATCAAAGGGGAGCACGGTGCCCCGGTGCCCTCCCCGTTCCGCCGCCTATGATCGCCACGCCCCGTGTGGATTGTCCATGACGGTAATACAATACAATACGATACAATACAATACAATACAATAAATACAATACAGTACAATACAATAAATACAATACAATACAATACAGTATTACGTAGCATAACGCCTACATGACCTTGCACCATTCTCCGACGACCCTTCACATGGTAGGTATCTGAGGCCCTACGTAGGTACCTAAATTATTGAGAGTCCCAAACCACTTCTGTGGGCCTTCGCCGGCTGGACGGACGGCTCCCGTGGGCCTTAGCCGAGGGCCCGCACGCATATATTTTTTTGCGAGCTTCATCGGTTTCATAATGGGCCCCGCCGGTTTCTGACTTCTGAGCGTCAGGTTCCGAGCCCTGGGGGTCCATGCGGCAGCTTCTGGACCCACGTCGGCCTCTGTTAGCCCACAATGGTCTTTCCCGTCCCCAGAGACAGACCACCAAGCTGAGCTTGCAATCGTCCAGAATGGGAGCCTGCTTCATTACGATTAGGAACTACTCTCGCCGCACACCGGTGACCGTCCAGCCAGAAGTTGAGCGTCGCGTAGTGAGGACCACGATACCACGATATTATAGAACCACGATATAGGTAGAAACAACAGATTGACGCCCCGAGGACAGAAACAACAGATTGATACGTAAAGGAGAATGTGCGGGACACGGCTCGCCTGAAAAGACTAAAGGTAACGTATTGCTGAGCGAAAAAAAGATTGGTATCAGATAAACAAAATAAAGACGTGAAAACAGTAACAGGTAATCGGGTATATCAATGTGCTCACATTGCATCCATATTTCGTTTGCGCATTTGGACTGACGCCTCCCAATAAAAATTAGTTATCCTTTTCGCTTTTGCCGGCCCCCCAGTACCTAGTGACATTTTATCCTGACTGGGGCGGGCGGGGGGGGGGGGCAGGCAGGTGACTGCGGGGGTTTGCCCCCCCCCCCTCCCCCAGTTAACATGCTAGACGAGGCCCTGACTGGGGGCCCTCTGACACCAGCTAAGGGCCATATAAGTTTGACGCCAGCTCAGGGCCCTCTGACATCAGCTGGGGACCCTCTGACGCTAGCTCAGGGCCCTTTGACGCCCTTTAACCCGCGCGGGGCTGGGGTCTCCAGCCGAACGCGCGGGGCTGGGGGGGGGGGGGTAAATTTTACCCCCCCTGTTATCTCCCGAACTAATGGTCCGATTTGGAAAATTCAAACGCCAATCGAAAGCTCTCATCACGAACTACTAAAAACATGTACTTAATTTAAAGTTTGAGGTCAAGGTCATGGTCAGGTCAAGGGTACAAATTGCAAGTTTCTACAGTATCGGCCTTGCACCGTAGTTGCCGAAGAATGGAGTCATGTGGACTGAGACTGATCGCCCAAAACGTGTTCTTAGGCTACCAAGACAATATTCGTTGCATACAATATCATTCAGAGGTCAAGGTCAAGGTCAGGTCAGGTCAGGTCAGGTCACCAAAAAACAAAATATAGAAAAGGGCATGTGCGACACATGTTTTATGGGTCATTTTACTCATAGAATTCAATAGGCACACTCAATAAGTTATATGGACCACCTCTGGATGAATTTCAGGTCGAGGTCAGGTCAAGGTCAGGTCAAGTGAGGTCAAATTTTGAAGTTGGTTGTTAAGGCCCAAAAAGGTGTCTATCTGATGCAGTTTTCACACTGAAAACTTTTTTACACCTTTCCTGGGTGTAAACACCCGAGGAGGGTGTAGCTGAAATTCTGCGTTTTTTTACCCTCGTCTGAGGTGTAATGTTTACACTCAAATAAAGTGTAACAGGACATTCGCCCGGGGCGTTGACTTTGCACGTTTACACTCTCCAGGCGGATGAAAAAGGCGGTTACACTCGTGATTGACCTTTTACTGTAGTGTTACACCTAGGGCAGAGCACGCCTTCCGAGTGTATATATCGATCCGATTTCGGGTGTTGTTGATTCCAAATCCCCTTCCCCTCCTCCCCCTTTCCTCTGCACCGGTCACGCTCACGCTCTTTACGAAGAATAAACACCAGTATAATGTCAGAATATTTTAACGTTTATTGGACGTTGATTCGTGCAACAAGTACATGAAACGGCGAGTCCCCTGCAGATATGAACCGGGGCTAGGCGTTCGAGTCCAGCGCCTGCGAGCGCGCTCGAAGAAGATAGCGATGTTCGTGATGTACAGCTCGTCCTGCATGTTCGCCATTTTGTTTGGAATTCGGTGATCTTCCCCCTTTCGACCCAAAATGCGCCATCTGCGATGGTGGACGGTCCGTTCGTTGTCGCAGTGCCAAAAACGACCTGCTCCTCACGCATCTCGAGTAGAAGGTATTCGAGTTCCTTCTCTGAAACACACATGGGAAGCGAAATGACTCATACTAGGCCGCTGCCAGAAACTTTAACCCGCGCCCGGGTGGGCCTCTCAGCCAACTTCGCCATGGGGGGAGGGGGGCACGCCAGGTTAACTAAGAAAGCATTAGCTAAGACGCAGACAAAAGCAACAGATAGCTCGTTATAGATCGTTCAGAATCATTCAGGTCATTTTTTGATCAGGTCATTGCTGAGGTCACGGGAGGTCTCCAAACGTAAAAATTTGACGAAGTTCTAGTATTAAACAAGGATGAAGCAAAAACCAATAATCCTAGTGCCATAGATATCATCAAGAGAAGCAGAGCAAAGCCAGCACCACGGCACGCCTCATTTTTCCCATCCCTGCATTACAAATTAGCTTTGGAAATCACGCACGTCCTAATTTTTCGAGAAAAAGTATAATCTTGAAAATGCTGCTGTCATCTACTTACCCGTTCTGGAGCAGATGGGTCTTCCTCAATGCTCAATAGTCACACCAGCTCAGCACACTAACAACCACGTTCGTTGAAGCACAATGGCGCACTGAAAGCCGCGTGGGTGCGCGAGCGGCGTCACGCGCATGCGCCTTTGCCGTCCGGTACATTACACTTCAGAGCAGTGTTGAGCCAAGACAAAAATGCGGCAATCGCAGATCAAGGATCCTTTGTCAATAACACAGCACACATGAAGCGCGATCATCTACACTACAGGAAGGTGTTATTCGTAAATGAACAAAAGCTAGGTGTTAAAGTTCAGAATTGCACCTCCATAAGGTGTTGTATGGGTGTGATTTGCACACCAACGAGGTGTAATTTCGCTTTGATCAGTTTCTAAGCGTAATTGCCGTGTTACAGACCTGCATATAGTGCTCAGTCTGCTATTTACACCTTTAGGTGGTGTTAATACGGCGATGTGAGTGTAAAATTGCTTTCAGTGCACGGCGAATCGAATGGTGCTATTTTTGTTTCCGTACGAGGTCTAGAACTTCCAAAAAAGTCATTTTTCAAAAAAATTGTGTGTCGTGACGTCATAAAATTTTGAATAACTCCCACATTTTTGAACAGATTCTTCTAAAATTTGGTATGTAGGTGCACATAGACCACTTCTCTGACATATATTCCGGTTTTTTCGATAGACTCAAAATTTTGGATTTTATAATGATTTTCCCAAAAAAATCAGTTTTTTGAAAAAAATTAGGCCAAAATCCAAAATTTTCAAAAAACCGAGATAGCCATTTGATAGACAAAGTAAAATTACGTATAACCTTTTTGTTACGTCTTGATTCCTTTAAAAATGAAGATGTTAGCGGCGTTTGAACTTTTGCCGTTTTTGAGGCGAAAATGGCGAACATGACGTCACTAAAACCTCAATTTCTCAAAAATTTTCCGACGGATTTCGCTCAAATTTTCAGGGAACGTGTCAAATTGATGTAAGAAAAGGTACTGAAAGTTTGGCGGCGCTGCGCGCCGCCGTTTTTGAGATATCGCAAAAATTCGCGAGGGGGGGTAAAATTTACCCCCCCAGCCCCGCGCGGGTTAAGGCCTTCTGAGGTCTGTTTGACGCCAGCTGAGGGCCCTTTGATGCCATACCTATGAGGGCCCTTTGAGGCTTTTTGAGGGCCGCTTGACGCCAGCTGAGGACCGTTGGACTCCAGCTGAGGACCACTTGAGGCCTTTTGATGGCCATTTGGCGCCAGCTAAGGGCCCGCTGTCACTAGCTGGGGGCCCTCTGACACCAGCTAAGGACCCTTTAAGGCCTTCAGAGGGCCGTTTGATGCGAGCTCAGGACCCTCTGACATCAGCTTGGGGCCCTGGTTCTGACGTCAGCTCAGGGCCCTTTGATGCCCTTTAAAGCCTTCTGAGGTCCGTTTGACGTTAGCTGAGTGCCCTTTGAGGCCATCTAGTGGCCCGTTGAGGCCATCTAGTGGCTCGTTGAGGCCATCTGAGGGCCATTTGACGCTGAGGGCCTTTCGAGACCATCTGAGGACCCTGTGACGCCATCCGAGGGCCCTTTGAGGCCTTTTGAGGGCCATTGAAATTTCACCACAATTGCACTCTGGCTGCGCTACTGCGCATATGGACTCATGTGGGCTTCCTGGGGAATGAGATGGGCCCATTGCCCTCTATAAGTCTAGTCTAAGTCTAGTATAGGTCAATGGATTGGCCCTCCCGGTCTTTCGCTCTTTCCAATCATTATTTTAGCTCATTTCTATGCACGGTCTTCGGCGATCTAAAGATTAGTGCCCATTTGAGGCGGCCTTCGGCCGCCTCAAATTGAAATGGGCCCGCTAATCCTTATAGTTGGGCCCCCAACTCGAATGGGGGGCACGGGCCCGTGTGCCCCCCCCCCTTGTGTGCGCCCTTGGCCCTGTTCGAGCCTCGAGGAGGATCGAGATGTATTTAGGGCCTTGGTTTGAGATTCGTTTCATGCGCTTCCCGTGTCAAAGAATTGCAATGCGTAACGGTCGTCCGTCAACCTTGACGACCGTTTATGCGTACGTCATCAAACGACAGGCTATCGTTAGCAGTTGATGAATATTCGTTAGTAACCAATAGAAGATTCAGTTAGTGTTAATCGTCATGACTACGAACAGGAATTAGAACACAATTGCTCACTTTCAAATCAGCAGCTGTAGACAAACGCATTCACAAACGAAACAAGTTGAAACCGTTAGTTCGGAAGAAATCAAGCGAAAAGGGGCTGTTTGTGAAGTTTGTGAACGGTTCAAATAATTTCAGTTTTATCCTGATCGTCCCCAAAGCTTGGATAAAGGATTGAGGTTTGTGGATGCATGCAGCATAAGCTGAAAGCATGCAGATAAAGGTCAGGTGCTCAATGCCTCGCCTCCTTATCTTCACCTTGCTTGTTTGGGTAAAAATTCACAGCTCGTTGTAACTGAACCCCTGTGCCAGTGCCACAAGGCGAAAAGAGGTAACTCATAACTGTAACCCTGTTTTGGTTGGTTTCAGTTTTGTGTTGTGCTCGCTTTGCTTCGAATGTGTGTGTGTGGGGGGGAGGGGGAGGGGCTGCCGCCTGCCATGGACTGATTCCCACCCTGAGCTCTGTTCGTACCCTGTTCAATGTTCATTTATCAGCAGGCTGTGACCATGCTGCTACTTCTTGGTTCCTCATTGGTTGAATTCAAGGGGGCTATTCGTTAGACCAATGAGAGGCCAAGCCGCGCCAGCAATAACAGCAATAACTTCCTTATATAGGGAAAACCGACAGCACAGTGCACGCTGATATAAAAACAGCGACCGAACAGGGCCCTGGTCTGAGTAAGAGTAAGAGTTATTTTATAGGCCTAACGAGGGTGACTGTTCGGGAGAGGTGGCGGCGGGGCGTATTGTGCAATCACAGCGGTATCACAGTATGCATCCCAGAATTACCTGCTCAAAAATGAACAATATATGTTTAAAAAACTATATCCTACAGAATCTAATAGTTACCCACCTACAAGAATTTGAAATAATAATATAAAAACCACACTGTGTTGTTTCAAAATATGTGCCCTCTATCTACCTCCCTTGGAAGTCCACCCTCAAGAGAAGGGTGGCACTCTGCCAACCTAGTGAATGTTTTGGCCTGGGAAATGATGAGCGTTTGGGAGTTGAAAAATTGCACTGTCTCTTAACCCTCGCCCGTATTGGTGTTTTTCCAGCCGCGAACGTGTAAGGGGGGGGGGGGTCCGTTGGACGCCCCCCTTGCCGTTTCGCCCCTGATCGAGCTAGTTGCTAAATTCGAATTCAGCTCCAAAAACTGGCCTAGAAACATGTAAAACTCGAAAAAGTGAACCGAGGTCACCAAAGGTCAGTGACCTGACCTGACCTTCAGGTGACCTTGACACCCACCCTAATGCATGGGGGCAACATCATATCACATGTTTGAACGGTTGAAACCACGCAAAGACTGCAAACGCGCGGCTAATGCTAGCCGACATACGCAGAATCGCGATTCCGGCCAAACATGGTCTCGAAAAGTAGGTCACAGGTCAAAGGTCATTGGGGTCAGGGTCATGAAATTTTCAGGGTAGGTGTAAAATTGATTAACGCGAGGGTACTGCAAGTTTCGTCGCGATCGGCCGCTTTTTACGCGAGTTATTCGCGAAAAACCATAGCGCTGTTCGGCAGCCGGCTATTTTGTGTGCAGGGTATGACGTATTTCGCGAGCCGACGTCACAGGCGGTGACGTCGGCTCGCGCGCGAGCCGAGCGCCAACGACAAACTAACGGGAACCCTCGGACACCCTCGGGGCATAAACCGCGGAGTAGCATATTGAGCGAGTCTTATAAAGAAAATTCATATATTTTCGTTTCTCAAATGATAATCAGGGTGTCTCTTACCTTTTTACATATGATTTAGGCTTACCTAACACTTCAGTTGCCAAATATCTGCAATTTATTCAAGCGAAGGTATTTTCAGTAAATATCAATGGTACAGACCGAAATCTTTTTAATAAAAACTCCAACCAACAGAAATAAAAATAACTTAATTTATTCCAACCATTTCCTCCAAATAAACAACATAAAAACTCACTTTTACACACATCATTCATAATAAAGCATACTAACACGCCACTTTTGACAATTGCGGCGTCGAGTGGCGCGCTGCTAGCGCTCTTTTTCTATCGCAGAGACCCTGCACGCGCGCGAGCACACTACGTCACGTCCGGGGGGCACAGGTATATGAAAAATCGCAGTGACGTAACACTTTTCTCGCTTCTCATTGGTCAATAGCCCGTTGCCGGGGTAACGTGCACGTATGTGAGCGCGGGCAAGAGTACTAGCCGGCCGCCGATCAGGGCTCATGGGGGGTCCGTTCGACCCCCCCCCCCCCCCTATACGGGCGAGGGTTAAACAGATGGCCGACACACCCTGCTACGATATGATGCGAAAAATGTACCCCACATTTTGAAAAGGAAATTGGTGCTTGAAATGTCAGCGCCAGTCTTCACTCTTCATGAAGGGGTTGGCGCAAGACTCCAGTGAATAACTACAAAATACTCATGAATGGTGTCGATGCAAGCTGTCGGCTTTCAGGAAAAAGCCAATGCTGCTGTGGAGCTCGTTAAACCAAAGTCTGATGCAGAAACTGCAGAGGATTCCCCTGCAATAGCTTGAAAGCATGTAACCTGTCTAGTGCACTTATGAGCATCAAAACCTTGGCTTTTCAGCTGGTTCTCATATGCAATATTTGCATGGGAAATGTGTACACGAACTTTCGGGGCACACTGTTGACTGTATTATTCGACATGCCTGGGCATGAAGAAAACGATGGAAAAACAAAACCAAAAACAATTCCGGATCCTGGTGCACTTGACCTGACCTCAGAGGTTACCGGTTGACCAGAGACTTTGAAATCGGGTACCAGTTGCTGCGTCTTGTAACGGCTCACACGCTGTTTTTTTTCCTGCAAGGCTCCAGCTCAATTAGGGGCGAAACGGAGAGGGGGGTCGTACCCGTCCCACCCCTTGGGCCCAGTATGTGGAAATGCAATAGGTCCGGCGAGATTCAAATGATAAAAGTATTTTGTTTATAATTTCTTTTGTAGTTTTACAAACCTACGTAAGCACTAAGCAGGGCTGCCTACCTCTTTTGGCCTTGTCGCACAGAAGCCGTGTTACAGGGGACCGTGCGCTTTCACCCGCCCCTGGCTCAATGTGCTCCAATCAGGCTACTGCTTGAGGTTAATAAGTATTTCAATGACCCTTTGTAGACCATCGTTAGCCATCAAATGGTTCAAGCTTTTCGGGGTTTAATTGACTGATGAGACCAGAGGGCAGAGATCCTTGGGAGTTTGAGAATGATATGGCTGTCTATGTAATACTTCAGAAGCTGGGGCAAATAACAATTATCAGGTGGCTCCGTAACAAAGGTTCGGTTCACAGTTTCACATTGTTTTGTGTGTGTCTTCATTCACAGGGTAGGCTGCTGGACATGGAGGAAGACAACGAATACCTGAAGCTCTCCACGGAGGATAAATGCCAACACAAGGTCAGACATTGACATATCACTAGTGAAAGCTGGATGTCATTTGAAATCACTATTGCTGCTTATAGTTCACGAATCTAACTATACCTCATACTCTCATAATTGTAATGGCAAATCATAAGAAATTTTGGGGGCTTTCCGAGTTTTACGTTCAGTGATGTTTGTGCTAAAAGATCTGCTTGAATCAGCCATCAGCATGCCAAATTTCAGCGCTTTTTCTCAAACACTTTCCGAGTGATTGCGCAATAAACCGTCATAGTATGGCACCCTCGGCCTCGGACCGGGAGGATCATCCATATTATGAATACTTACGGTATCTATTATGACGTCGTGTCGTTATTTTCTGTTTCAGCTGTGGAAGGCTCGTCTCAAAGGCTATGAAGAGGCCACACTACTGTTCCAGCAGCTTGATGAAAAGGCCCCGGAGTTTAACCGCTATGCTCCCCTAATTAAGAAGTTTGTTGCTGACAGCAATGCTGTGGCGCAAGAGAAGGGCCTGGAGGCTTCCCTGGTCTTCATGGAGAATGCCCATGTGGCTGGCCGGTACGTTCCCCTTTGTTCTGGATTCGGCTCGTCAAGTATCAAATGGTGGTTGGGGCTCAGGGGTATATTGGGAAGCCCACCGTAGTATTATCTTTTATCAAAGCTAGTCTATTTTATTTAATTGCTGACCCTGTTCTGTTAGATACATTCCGATGTCGGATGTAATTTCTACTATCCAGGGTGAAGCGCATCCGCCACCTGGATGTCTGGCTATGCTCGCCGGTGCTCTGCCCTGTCGGGAAGTGATGCCCCTGATAGCTGGTCGGGCAGCCCGGTGGCCCATGCTCTGCCCTGTTGGGAAGTGATGCCCCTGATAGCTGGTCGGACAGCCCGGTCTCCGGTGCTCTGTGCTGTTGGGAGGTGATGCTACTGATAGCTAGTCTGGCAGCCCGGTCTCCGGTGCTCTGCCCTGTTGGGAGGCGCCTGCCGTCCCACTGACGTCCCCGCCTCCTCCCCAGGGTGAGTGGTGACGTCGTTGCTGCCATCGTGCAGAAGGCCATCGCCGCGCCCAAGACCAGCACCCGGGAGAAGGCGCGCGATCTGCTCCTCATGGTGGTCGAAATCGAAAAGTACGAGATCGTCCAGGAGGAGCTCATCAAGGGATTCTCGCAGAAGAACCCCAAGGTGGTGGCCGCCTGCATCGGCGCCATGACTCTGGCACTCAGGTGGGTGGAGCCCTCCCTTCGGCGCCATGACCCTGGCACTCAGGTGTGGAGAGCACTCCCAGCACAGCGGAACGGCCCTCCGGCCATTGCAGTCCCCTCGAAATGTTGGACGGTATTAGCCTGGCCCGGTGATTTTCACCTTCCCGTCCCCTCCCCCGTCCAAAGATGCTGTCTTTGATTGTAACGTGATGAAATAAATCTCATTTTGGTATTAAAGCCATAATCGTATGCTTTTGTTCCCTACATTATTAATGATCGCTCATTTTTTTCTATGTGGCTTTATTGTTTGCTGAAACACCGCCAGTAAAGTACGAAGTGAAAATCACACCCAGTTTGGGTTGGGCTGTTTTACTACTCCTAACCAGCATCTGTCTCCGGACTCTACCCAGTGCTCTGTGAGATATGGGGAATGAATCGCCCTGCCCCAGCCAGGCAGTTGGTCTCCAGGATTAGTAGTAGAACACTGCTAATCCAAGCTCGTCCCCCCACCGATCTGACCTGTAAGCCGGCCTGTGCGGCAGCTCGTTCGGTCACAAGATCCTGACGCTGAAGCCGCTGGTGAAGCTGATCCCCGTCATCATGGAGCACAAGGACAAGAGCGTGCGCGAGGAAGCCAAGGGCCTCATTGTGGAGCTGCACCGCTGGATCGGGGCGGCCATCAAGGCACAGCTCACCTCTCTGAAGCCCGTTCAGGTCGGTGGAGTCGCTCACTCTGGATGCCAGGGTGCTGTTATTATCCGATCATTGTGATCTGATAATGGTAGCGGTTTAACGTTATGACATGGCTGTGAACACCAGCATCAAATATCGTGCGTTTTGGCCCAGTGTTATGTGTTGTGGGTTTTGGCCAGGCTGGATGCTGGGGCGGACCTTCGTTGGTCGTGTCGGGTGTTTGGTGCTGCGGTGGCTCACAGCCGACCCTATAGCCGCCCGCTATGATGCCCTCCCCATCGGTCTTGTCGCCAGGTCTCTGAGCTGGAGGCCGAGTTTGAAAAGACGGCCGGCGAGAAACCGCAGCAGACTCGCTTCCTGCGCTCGCAGCAGGACCTGCGCGCCAAAATGGAGGCGCGCGCCGAGGGCGGCGACGACGACGACGAGGCGGATGACGACGGCGACGAGCCGGACGCCGTCGACCCGCTGGACCTCATGGAGCCCGTCAACATCCTCCCGATGCTGCCCAAGGACTTTTACGAGCTGCTGGAGGCCAAAAAGTGGCAGGAGCGCAAACAGTCGCTGGAGGCGGCCAAGGAGCTGATCGCCAAGAACCCGCGCCTGGCCGCCGGCGACTATGGTGATCTGGTCAAGGCGCTGAAAAAGGTGATCACAAAGGACACGAACGTGATGCTGGTGGCGCTGGCCGGGCAGACGCTGGCCGGCCTGGCCACCGGGCTGCGCAAGCAGTTCTCCCCCTACGCCGTGTCGTGCATGTCGGCCATCCTGGACAAGTTCAAGGAGAAGAAGGCGACGGTGGTGGCGGCGCTGCGCGAGGCGGCTGACGCCATCTACCCGGCCACCTCGCTCGAGGCCATCCAGGAGGACGTGGTCGGCGCGCTCGGCAACAAGAACCCCAGCATCAAGGCGGAGACGGCGGCGCTGCTGGCGCGCTGCTTCTGCTACTGCACGCCTGCCATCCTCACCAAGAAGCTGCTGAAGGTGTACGTGACGGAGCTGGCGCGCCTGCTCAGCGACTCGGATCCGGCCGTGCGCGAGGCCGCCTCCGAGGCGCTCGGCACCGCCTGGAAGGTGGTCGGCGAGAAGTCGGTGGCCGCCTTCATGGGCGAGCAGGACCCTCTGAAGGTGGCCAAGGTGAAGGAGTACAGCGAGAAGGCCGAACTGAAGGTGCGCCAGGGCTCGGCCAAGGCCGCCAAGCCGGCCGCCGCGCCCGCCGCCGACAAACCCAAAGTGGTGAAATCGGGCGGCGCCGCCGCCGCCGCCGCCAAGAAGCCGGCCGCCGGCAAACCGGCAGCAAAGAAGGCGCCGGCCAAGAAGGCGGCCACCAAGTCGGCGGGCGGAGCGTCGTCGTCGGCTGCGGCAGCGGCCGCGCGGCCGGAGGTCACTGAGCCCGAGCTGAGCCCCGAGGAGGCCGACCAGCTGGTGGCCGAGCTCATCTCGGAGGACATTATCAAACAGCTGGCCGACTCCAACTGGAAGACGCGCCTGGAGGCCACGCAGACGCTGCAGCAGACCGTGTCCGGCCGCAGCGACCTGCCCACGCAGGCCATCCTTGTGGCGCTCAGCCGCAAACCGGGCCTCAAGGACAACAACTTCCAGGTGCTCAAACTCAAGTTCGACGTGGTGCAGCAGCTGGCTGAAAACACAAAGTTCAGCAGGTGAGTAGTCTGCCCAGGTGAGCTGTAAAGTCCTTATAGTTTACTGCGCAACGTAAAATGAATAGATATAACTTTACTTTATCGCTGCTTCTATGTGGTTTGCGTCAGACTGGGTGTGTCAGCTGGAATGTTTGATTGTCGTGTTACTGCTCCCGCGGAAACACGACAATGAAGGAATCTGCCTCGTATTATGAATTGAATGTCATCATCTTTTCCTTGGTTCCGCCCCAACTCGTATAACTTAACTCCCCCTGTCACAAAAATCGATAATGCCATGTACGGGCTATTCGCAAATGCCATCCTCGCTCACAAAGGTCACTGGGCTTTCATTTTGCGTTAGCCATTCGAGAGTCTTAGAGAATCTTTTTTTCTTAATGCCATCCCCATGACCGCTGTGGGCCGCGTGTCGTTGATCCGTCCGTGGTGTCCGGTGGCCAGGCGGTCGGCCGACCTTTGCCTCTCCGACCTGGTGGACAAGCTCGGCGACCTGAAGACGGGCAGCGGCGCGGCGGCAGCGCTCTCCTCCATGGCAGAGGCCCTCTCCCTGGAGACGATCAGCTCAGAGGTGCTGCAGCTGGCCTTCGCGCACAAGTCGCCCAAAGTCCAGGAGGGAGCGCTCAGCTGGCTCAGCAAGAGCATCCGCGAGTTCGGCTTCACGTGAGTGGAGAGGCGGCCCGACTGGGCTTGTGCATCATATGGTAGAGGAAGCACGGACAGCTGCAATTCCTTCGGGCCAATTATCAGGGCTCATCTGACGGTTCGCGAGTGTTTACGATGAATGAGTCTTTTTGCTTAATTGTGTATATAAAATCAATCTGACACTTTGTTCGTAAGCTGCCTCTGAAAGGGCTTTTATTTTGCGGTAGTTATTCGAGAGTCTTAGAGAATGTAATAGCAGTAATCCTTGCATTGGTCCCTACGCTACACTTCTTGCGTAAGTTACTCTATCCCTACGTAAGCTCTTCTGCCTGGTAGCCTGGTCGCCATGCAGACGGAATCAGGATCGGCTCCGGCTGGATGCCGGCTCCGTCCAGTTGACTCCACAGCCGCCACTGAGCCCCCCCCCCCCCCCTCTCCCCCGCAGACTGAAGCCGAAGCCGATCGTCAACTACGTGCGCAAGGCGCTGGCGCACACGAACCCGGCGATCCGGAACGCGGCCGTGGCGCTGCTGGGCACCATGCACCTGTACATGGGCGGAACGCTGCGGCAGCTGTTTGAGGACGAGAAGCCGGCGCTGCTGCAGCAGATCGACGCTGAGTTCCAGCGGGTGCGTCACCGGCCGACGGCGCGGGGATGTGGGGGGGGGGGGATTACGGTCATAGTGACGAATAGGGGAAGGTTTTCAATTTGTTTATGTGTGAATTGCTGAAGCAAGCTTTTAAACTGACTTAAGTCATTTGCTATGCACTGTAAGATATAAATCTGGCGGCCAATTATCTGCACCTAATGCACTATTTAGACGTTTGAATTGCTTGAGCACAGAATATAGTTTGGGTTTGTTCGGAACGCAGTTAGTCAATGCCTAACGTTCAATGGGTCTTGTCATTCGTGCCTGTTTGTCCAGTGTCCAGGGCGTCTGTTACCCCCCTGTTACCCCCCCCCCCCCCACCTGCCAGGTATCTGGCGAGCAGCCGCCGGCGCCGACGCGCGGCCGTCGCGCCGTCGACGCTGCCGCCGACGGCGACGACTCTGGCGAGCGGGAGCCGGCGGCGGCCGCGCCCGTCGAGGACCTGGTGCCGCGAGAGGACATCGGCGACCGGGTCACGGGCGCCCTGCTGACCGAGCTGGCCGACAAAAACTGGAAGGTCGGTGGAACCGGTGCGCCTCGTCTGAGACTGCTGGAACTCAGAGGGCGGATTGACGCAGTGTTAACTAAATCAACATTTTTATGGTCGTTTATACATGCTTTCCTTCAATGCTTGTTGTAATTGACTTACATCACGCGCTGGATTTTGGTATAAGAGGTCTCTTTTATGTCCTGCCTTCCACTGACTTTTGCTAACAATGTATTGTTCTGCTTCCTCTAGCCTATCCGTAGCTATAATCGTGCTTTCTTGCTTACTCTGCCCGTGGGCTCCTGACCGGTGCCCTGCGCGCTGGCTCCTGGCTTCTCCCTTGTCCCCGGCTCCTGACCTCTGTCCTGCCCACCGGCTCCTGACCTCCCCCTGTCCTTGGGCTCCTGACCTTCCCCCGGACCCCGGCTCCTGACCCCTCCCCAGTCACCGGCTCCTGACCTCCCCACTCTCCGCTCGCCGCCAGGTCCGTAACGAGGCTCTGCAGAAGGTGGCCGCCCTGCTGCGCCAGGCCAAATTCGTCACGGCAAACATTGGCGAGCTCGGCTCGGCGCTGGCCGCTCGCTGCGTCGACTCCAACAAAAACCTGGCGGCCGAGAGTCTGCGCATCTGTGGCGAGCTGGGCGGCGCGCTGGGCCCGCACTGCCGCGCCCACCTGAAGACGGTCGTTCCCGGACTACTGACGGCGCTGGCAGACAGCAAGGTACGGGCGGAGGACGGCGAGGATGGAGGGGGAGGGGAGTGCAGCTCAGGGACGGATGTTCATTGTTGAAATGCTGGGCGGGGAGGAAGGGGGCTCACGGTGCAGCTCTCATAGCATTAAATTCCCAACATCACAATGATCGATGAATGTTTATGAATACGACGGCAGGCTTTTGACAAACATTGCCGAAGTAGCTGCACGAAACCTGTTCCCATTTCTGCTATGAATTTTATTATAGCGTCTGTAATTCATAGTTATCCCCAAAACACATTGGCTAACCGACTACCAAATGCTGTGAGCGCTCTTCGCGTGTTGTAAATCATGATCGCTGAGTCTTGGCATCGTGGATGACAGTGTTCCATAAGCCTAAATCATTGGTCACTTGATTTTTATGTGAATTGTATGGCTGAGTGACCCCACGTCTAGGCACGCTGTTAGTCAGTTCCATGAATACATGAACCGGGCACGTTCCCTTTGGAGCCCAACCTGCTGTGGACTGTGTAGCTGAGCTGCACCGGTATTTTCCACGGCACGTCCTGTTCCGTCACCCTCCCGGCTGGTATTCCCGCGTCCCGCTCACCTACCGTCCCTCGCCCCGCAGCCCAACATTCGCCAGGCGGCGCTGGCCGCGCTGACCACCTGGAAGGAGCAGACCAGTCTCAAAGAGTTCTTTGATGGAGAGATGCTGGCCGACGCGCTCAAGGCGGGCACGCCCAACACACGCTCTGAACTGCTCGCCTGGCTGGCCATCCAGATGAAGGAAGGTGAGGCGCCGAATAGAGGGACTGGCGCGCCTGTGTGGACAGACGGAGCCAGGTATATTCCGAACACGCTTCCTTCGTGCTGGTAGTCGTGCTGTCGTGCGCTCGTTTTTTTAGGAACCTTACGATAGCTCGGTAGTGTAGGAGGTGTAAATTGATTCAACTGATAAATTATTTCGGCGGCTGGTGGTGTATGTTTGAATAGTAATGCAGTGTCCAACACGGCTTCGAACACGCGATTTATCAGCTTCTATTTCATAATTTCATTGATTTGCAAGGCCAGGGCTACATCCCTGATTGAATGTTATAACGTTGAATAACATTGAATAGTACAGCCAACATAGCTTCTGCAAAATTGATTGGTCTTGCTATTTCGAGTACGTCTTACTTGCTCGCCGTCTAATCGTCTTCATTGAATGACGTTTTAAATTTCCAACACGTCCAGAACTCTCTCCTGTGCTCGTGTCACACTCGGACAATCCTAGTCGCCGTGCTGACGCGCCGCCCGGCTTTCGGCAGTGTCTGGCGGCCTACCCAAGGACGACCTGACGGCCTGCGTGCCGCACCTGTACACGGCGCTGGAGGACCGCAGCGCTGAGGTGCGCCGCGCCGCCGCCGACGCCGTCCTGCCCTTCATGATCCACCTGAGCTACGAGGCCATGGCGCGACACGCCGGGAAACTCAAGGTGGGCGCCGGCCTGGCCACGGCGGACTGGGGGCGTTCGGCGGGGCTGCTATCGGCGTCAGTGGGTGATCGGATGTCATATTCAGCGTCATGATCAGTTAATTTATCAGTAGTTTGACGTTCAGTGTCATTTTCCCCCTCTTTTGAAAGTTATGTTAACTGACAAAATAATATACTACATTTATGCCGGCTAGTTTTTCGTTGTTAAACATTTTTAGATAAAAGTACCACGTTTCAACTGTGCGCTAATTATTCAGGTGTGTTTATTTAAGCACTTGTTACATGGTTGGATACAACATGGGATTTATCAACATGTGTCCGACGCAGTATTCGTGGTACACATGTCTCGACTGGCACGCCCCCCCCCCCCCAAAAAAAAAACTCCTAACCCGTTGCCGCTGCCTTCTCCCTCCTGCCGGTCGCCGGGCTGACCCGTGCCTTCCTCCGTCTCCCCCCTACAGCCGGCCTCCAAGACCACGGTGATGGCAGCGCTGGACAAGGAGCGGCCAAACGTGCCGGCCAAGGCGCCGCCCAAGCCCAAGAGCGCGGCGGCGGCTGGCCGCGCGCCGCCGGCCCGCCTGGCCTCGGCCCAGTCGGAGGAGGAGCTGCTGGATGACGAGCCGTCGGCCGCGCCGCCGTCCGGGAAGGCTGTCCGCGGCGGCGGCAAGACGCAGCGCGCCGCCTCCAAAACCAGGGTACGCGGCGGGCAGCTTACGGGGACGCGTGCTCGTTCATCTGGTGTATTTTTTGTTCATTAGTTGTTATTGATTATTATTGTTACGTGAATTCTCGAGATGCTGCTTATTTACATTCCTGTTGGTTAGGTATATAGTTATGTCAAACACCGATTCGTAATATGTGCTCACTCTAAAAACTGCTACTGCAGAAACCACGCACTCCGCTCTCGGCCAGTCTCGGCAGAGGTGTTATGCGTTGATTCAGCCCTCCTCTCCAGTGTCACTCACCTCCCCCGCGTTCGGCAGGCGGGCTCACGAGCGACCAGCGCCCGGTCGGCAAAGGACGAGGATGCCGACCTGGCGCCGCCACTTCAGGTCAACAACTTGAAGCGCCAGCGGGTAGCGGATGAGGTCAAACTCAAGGTGTGTCTCACTGTTGTCTTGTGTGTGTTTGTTTGTGAATCGTCAGAGATGCTATGTGATATCGTGTTTGCAGACCGTCATTGTAAGAGAACTAATGGATGCACTGAGGCGTGGCGATTGGCGATGCATAGTCAGTAAAGGTAAATTGTGGTAGCACACTTATTGCGGGAATTGTGGTGTATGCTCCAATGGGTTTTCTGAAGCTAACCGAGGATGCAGACGTCCACTTCTGTTCGGGTTTGGGAACGAGTCAGTGTCACGCTGATAACCTGCGTCCATCGGTGCCGCCCGCAGTGTCTGAAGTGGAACTTCAGCCAGCCCCGCGCCGAGTTCCTGGAGCAGCTCAAGGACCAGATGACGAATGCCGGCGTCAACAAGACGCTGATGACGCAGATGTTCCACTCGGATTTCAAGCAGCACATCAAGGCCATCGACACGCTGTCTGGGGTACGTTCCGCCGCGGCCGCCTCCCGCTGCTTTGGCAGATCTACCGCTCCGAGCGGCCTGGAATGTGTCAGTCCAGCCAACCGAGGCGTGTAGTCTTCCGTGGGTCCTTCCCACGCATGTATACATGATACAGACGTTATAGCTGTGACGTTTTCCTCACCGTGATGGTTCTGCTGGTGGCACGTTTCCGTGTCCTCTGTCGCCGCCATTTCTGATCAGCAGACTGCTCTTCTCTCCGACAGTGCACCGACTCGAGCTTCGAGGCGGTCTCGGCTAACCTGGACCTGCTGCTCAAGTGGATGACCCTGCGCTTCTTCGACACCAACCCGACGGTGATCATCAAGGGTCTGGAGATGTTCCACCAGATCTTCATCCGGCTGGCCGACGACGAGTACCGGCTGCTAGAGCAGGAGGCCACCGCCTTCATCCCGTACGCCATTGTCAAGGTGCGTGCGCCGCTGCAGCCAGGGCGCTAGCTGTGTGCCAGACAGGGGCGATGGGCGTGGGTCGGTGGTCACTGGTCAGAGAGCCTCAATTATCAGCGTATGTTTTCTTGCATTCCGTCGGTGTTAGTTAGGAAGATAGTTAAGATTATAGTGTTACGTAGGACATGCTCATTGCATCAAATGGTTTCTAGCTTAGCTTCACATCATCCCTTTATCATATTTATGTGATTTTCCCATTCATGTATTCTTGCGGAATAGGTAGCAATATGAAGGCGCCATTTTTTAAGCAGGTCACATTTACTGTTTTAGTTGCGTTTTAGTTGCGTTATTTCTACTCACTGTGTAACACCGAGTAAACCCTTAACACATGAAACACGCTGTTTTGTTTGGAAGTCGCTGACTGGTGCTAGCATTGCGCCAGTCAGTACAAACTCACTATGAAACAAGGATGTGTAGAGACTCCGCTCACGAAGCGTTGGTGAGTTTGTTTGGTTCAACCAAGATGATTGAGAACTCTTCTATGGTCCAGACGGCAGTGACCATTGGCGCTAGCACATCGTGTTGAATATTACTTGTATCCAAACCAGCTATCTGTGTCAGAAGGTCTAACAGCTGTCCCCTCTGTTCTGTATTGTGTGTGTTTGTCTGTAGCTGGGAGACCCCAAGGATTCAATCCGAGCGTCGATGCGGAACATATTCCGCGAGCTGTACAAAATCTACCCGGCCAGCAAGGTGTTCCTGTTCGTCATGGACGGACTCAAATCGAAGAACGGCCGTCAGCGCGCCGGTGAGTCCCCGATCAGCTGCGGGCTGGTGGGTGGGACACGCTGCCGCTGGCTGCCCCTGCGCTGTCCCTGTGCTGCTCCCCAACGTCCTGTCGCAATGGGCTCAGCTCTGTACCTACTGTAAGAGCGGCTTATGTGTGACGACTTAAATTCTTGAGCCCATGTGACTTTTCGTACACCAATTGATCCATGATCGCTTATCTAGCTGGCAAAGCATTTGCTGATTTCCACAGTCACTCTGCGATTGGTAGGTATGTTGAACCATTTTCTGCTGCTTAGATTCACACTCGGCCGATCTGCCCTGACAGCGAGCTGAATCCCACGCTCTCGTATGTGATAAACTCTCTCCCTCTGCCGCCACTGACGGCCCGCGTCCGTGCTTTCTCTCCGCGCTCTCTCAGAGTGTCTTGACGAGGTGGGCTACATGATCGAGACGTTCGCACTGGGAGTGTGTCAGCCGTCGGCGGGTGCCGCCCTGAAGGAGGTGGCCAGGCAGATCGGCGACAGGGACAACGCGGTGCGCAAGGCCGCGCTCAACGCTCTCGTACAGGCTCACTACAACACCGGAGACAAGCTCTACAAACTGATCGGAAATGTAAGTGAATAGGGTTGTTACGGCGGATACGGCGATGGGTTGGCGAATCTTGGTAAAGTTTTGAATCGCTGATTGAGTTGACTGTAATCGCTGTCTCGTCACCGTTCAATCAGATCATCCTAGTTCAGTCAGCCATGGCTTTCGAGCTGTGTGCGGCGCTGCATTGTATCTGACTGGCCTCTGACTGGCTCACTGTCGGGCTGTGTGCCGGCAGATCTCCGACAAGGACCTCTCGCTGCTGGAGGAGCGCATCAAGCGCGCCCCGCCTCGCGCCGCACCGCCGCCGCCGGCCGCCGAGCGGCCCCGCTCGTGCGTGGAGCCCAGTCACCAGGAGCAGGAGCCGGCGCCGCCCAGGTACGGGGTTCCGCAGGAGCCGGCGCCGCCCAGGTACGGGGGTCTGGGGGACCGCAGGAGCCTGCGCTGCCAGGAGCCTGCGCCGCCACGGGCACGTCCTATGGGTCCGCGTGTCGTACTCCCGGTCGCCGTGCTGCTGTCTTGGTTTCCGTGCTGAGTGCAGGTCTGACCGAGGTGTGGCGGCAGTGCGCTGGTTGGTTCTCTTATCTCCCAGGGCTAGCTCGCACTCTGCGTTTCACAGGGTTAAGACTAGGATGAGGGGCGGTGTGTCTGAGTGAGGAGCTCTCGCGAACAGAATAACTAGTTAGACGGTCGTATATTTTATGACATATCCTCAGTGCTGTGGTTGGCGAATATGGAAGTACTTGATCTGACCCGTGTTTTTCAGCCGTGCAAAATGCAATGTATGCAACATTCCAGTTTTCAGGTCTCAAACATGTGTCTGATGCCTCTTGCTCTCCTAAAACTCTTTGTGGAAAAACTGCTCGTCTAATGACACCTTGGCGGTACTGTCTGCAATTTTTCAATAATGATGTCTGCCATCAATGTTTTTCTACAATCTCAACGAAGCACACTTGGTAAATCGTGCTCGAATATCAAGTTATTCACGTTCTGCCAAAGTAGTATACACACTTGAGCGCGCCAGCTGCCCCCTGGGCTATGTTTGTGTCTCCGTTGGCGGTTGGTGTCGGCGCCGGTCTGACGGCGGGCCGTGTGTGCGCCGGCGGCAGGTCCCTGAGCCGCAACTCGAGCTACTCGGTGCTGCCGAGCCCGCGGCGCCGACTGCACCTGATCCCGCGCCATCCTTCGCCCGCCTCCTCTCCGCCCCCTGCCAGCGGCGGCGCCCGGTACGTGCCTGCGCCGCGCGCCGCCCGGCCGCCGGCCGCCGGCGCCGGTGACGCGCGGTACGTGGTGGCCGCGCCGCCGCCACCGCCGCCGCCGCCGCCGCCGCCGCCGCCGCCGCTGCGCCGACGGCACCTGGGCAGTGTCGAGGACCTACTGGACGAGGCCGAGCGCGAGTGGCGCCAGTTGGCCGACGAAGGGTGGCGCCACGGGCACGTCTGCCGCGTGACCCGGCCCGGCCGGGTGTGCTGTGCCGTGTGTCCCTGTGTGCTCCCCACACTCCCCTCTGGTGGCGTACCGCTGCGTAATCTGTGGCAGCTCAGTTCGAGAGATAGACTGACTGAGAGGGTGTCTCCCCGTAGACTGAGTTTGGACCCATTAGATACTCGTACATGTCGTCCATCCCACCGACATACAGAGCAACATTTCATTTAAAGTTAACAGGTTATTCGTTACAGATTCCCAGTATACATCCATAGACCAACGTTAGAACATATTTTAGGTTAGATGTCCTAACGTGTGTATTTCAACTGACAAACTATAGTGTTACATGCTTGTGGCATTTTGGTTTTATATGTTGTTATTTTGACATTTTGACGTAATTCGTTGCCGCTCGCCTGTTTTCTCTTCACCGGGCTACAGAATGCCGCCGCGCGTACCCCCTCCATCTCCGTGATCCGTAATGTTCATGTGAAACGGCTCAGTGAAGACGGATTAGTGCTGTGTCAGTGTCTGTGTGAAATAGACCCGTGCACGGTGATAGTGCTAGAAAGTAGTGAATAAGTGAGAAAAAGCCCTGTGATGGCATAAGTTGTACCAGACAACTGTCGGTTTTGGTATTTAATTTTGCATTATTAAAGCTAATTAATAATTATCTTGCCTTATACCATTGGTTGGAGCTGCTCTCGATGGGATAGTTGGTAGAATTTATAAATGTCCACGTCTGTCATCGATTAGACAGCCGTATACTGCCAGCCCCGCTGACACCGCTCGCCCGGCGCGCCGCCGCAGGCCCCGCTCCGGTCTGCCGACGGCGCCACCGCCTGCCGAGCCGGACGAGCCGCCGGCTCCACCGCGTCCGCGCAACGAGATCACTGAGTACTGCGAGCGTCTGATGAGCCAGTACCCGCGCACGGCGGCCGCCGATATGGAGGAGTTTGAGCTGCACTGGCGTCAGGTGTGGCGCGAAATGGACGCCATCATCAACGAGCCGCCGCTCGTCACGCCCACATTCAAGTGAGAGCGGTGTTGGAAGGGAGCGCTGGGGTGTGGTTTGTGGGCTGCGTGAAAGGCGGTGGGGACGATGGACTAGCGTCATGCTTCTGTATTTATAGTGACGCACGGATGAAGATAATTCATTTCAATCCATTCGATTGCATTTATATTCTTACCTACAGTACTACAGTAGGTCGCCATACCTAATCAAATAAGCGACAACCGTGCCATTTTAGATAAAGGAAGGATGTTAGGATGCTATAATGCGTCTCACCATTCCACTTTATTTCGCTGTGAAGCGCCGTCAGCCAGCCACCTAACTGGGACTCTGTCGGTGTTGTTTCAGACACAGCTGGACCAAGCCCAACTCCCAGTCTGCTTACCACACGGCCGAACTGGAGCAGTGGGTGGGCCAGGTGGCTGATCCCGACCCGGCCACCGTCCGACGAGGGTAGGTAGAGGGGAGAGGTCACAGTACTCTGACTCTGACCCCGGCCACCGTCCGACGAGGGTAGGTAGAGGGGAGAGGTCAGGTTTGGTACTACTCTGACCCCGGTCACCGTCCGACGAGGGTAGGTAGAGGGGAGAGGTCGCAGTACCCTGACTCTGACCCCGGCCACCGTCCGACGAGGGTGGGTAGAGGGGAGGGGGAGTCACCGTCCGACAGGGGTAGGTGGGGGGGGGGGGGGGGGGGGGGGGAGGGGGGACTCACCACTGTCCGGCAGGGGCAGTGATCTCTTATTATATCTGACAGCGATGCCTAGCAAGTTTTTACTTAGTTTTAACCAGTCACATATACCGTGATTCCGTAATTTTGATGTTTAATTTCACTGATTCACTAGCTACGAGGCATATGATTATATGTGCAGTCCTTTTCTGTTATCTAGCTACCAATATGCCTTTCTCGACCGCCTGTTCGGACACGTGACCGTCAGGCTGGAGCGTCTGATGACCCCCCCCCCCCGTGACCGTCAGGCTGGAGCGTCTGGTGACCCCATCCGTGACCGTCAGCCTGGAGCGTCTTATGATTACCCCCCCCCCCCCCCCGTTGACCGTCAGGCTGGAGCGTCTGATGACCGTGCTCAAGTCAAACGAGCACGACGTGCTGGCCGACCACACGGGCCGGATCCTGGAGGCGTCCACGGTGCAGTACCGGCGCCTGCTGGCCGCCGTCGAGGCCGACGAGAAGCCGACGGCGGCGCTGGCGCGCGAGGTGTCGACGCTGCTCACCACGGTACACGAACGCAGCGCGCCGCGGCTCAACACTGCCGCCGACTGTTGGGACGGAGTCGTCGATAGTTTGATTTTTGATTTTTTAAATGTAGCCCACAGACTTTCTGTCGGACTCCAGTAATCTTTTCGCCATTTTTAATGTGCATCATCCATGCTGCCGTGCAAAGGCAAAACTACTATGTGAGGTCAGAATGTGACCTCACAGTAGCTTTTGCCTTTGCACGGCAGCATTGCTTTTGTCCTGGAAATTCAAGAAAGACCTCTCACAAAAATTTCGTTCTGTTTTTATAGTGTTGCGTGAGCTGGTTTATCGATGAAAGATCTGAGCGGAGACGAGTACGTATCAGTTTAGACTGGGAAGTGGGAGTCTAGTGTCTTTTCCTGACGGGCGCTCCGCCGCAGCTTCTGCACTACCCGTCGCTGGCGGACAAGTGTTCGCACGAGGCGCTGCAGCAGCTGGTGGCCGCCTCCCTGGAGATCATCACGTGCCCGAAGCTCTCCAAGCAGGGCGAGGGCGCCGCTATTCTGGCCGCAGTCAACAAGCTGACTGTGCGGCTGGTGGAGAAGGCCAACCATACCAACCTGGTCTGGTGAGTGGCCGCGGGTCCGCGCAGCTCCGGCGGCGGCGGCGCGGTGGGTCACGAGACACGGACGTGTTTTGACGGTGCCGGCGAAATGGCTGTGTATTCGGATGGAGAATATCAGAGAAGCTGCTGCTGGTTTGCGCTAGTAGTATTTATTAAGTATTTAGCTTAGCCTCCGTTGACTTTGACAGCGGCCAGCAGCTATTTGAAGAATTTAAAAGGTATTTATTATTACATAGCTGTAATGAGTGGTTCTGCGACACCTGAGCGAGCGTCATTTCAGCGAACGACATTTGAGCGAAACATTTTCAGCGATTATCAATTTAAGCGACTGACTTTTTCAGCGATTGTCAAGTCGGCGAATTCAATCACAGCGACTATTAACTTTAGCGAGGACCAGAATCAGTGAAACCAGATTGAGCGAATATATGGTGGTCAATGGGAGACCAATTGAGCGAATACAGTTACAGCGAAACCGAACGCGACGAAAGTCAATCATTTCTACTTTTCGGAAATTCTTGCCCTTTGAATACCCGTTTGGTTTGTGTTATGCTTCAAGCTGCGCGCGACAAAATGAAAAAAATTGTTTTAAAGCTTGAAAATCTGTTATCTTGTTCTAGTAATCTTGTTGGAAACCTGAAACCACAAAAATATCAGGCCTCGACATGTCGCAACGTTTATTCATTGATCTTGCAACGTTTCGTTTTTAAATTTTTGTTTTACAGAGAGATCTCGAGAACAAAGCAAGATAGCGACAAGCGGTAAACAGCATCGGATACGCACGCATAAGGTCTACAATTTTTACAAGGGTCATTTTCAGGTCAGGTCAAAGATGACGTCACAGGGGTCAAAAAAGTCAAAATGGTGGCGCAAGATATGGCGAGTTTTTCTCGAATAATTTTCGAATTCGTCAAGATAGGAACAAACTAAGGGCATCATCGTGATCCTCTCGTCAATCCGCATCGAAAGATATATATGTTGACCTCAAAAGTTCAAGGTCAAAGGTTGTATGTATAATGTATATCATACGTCATGATAACACCTAACAGTTTGTAATCCACCAGAGGTAAAGACAATTAAATACAATGGATTGGCTACCGTTCAGTAGCGGCGGAACACCTTCAATTAAGGGGGGCACCGCCGACTTTTGGTCCCATCCTTTCCATGCAACGCCCATAGGGCTAATGTTAAAATGCCAAAATCAAGGGGGGGCACGGTGCCCCGGTACCCCCCTTCGTTCCGCCGCCTATGAGTAGGTACCGTCTGGACAAAACTTAATATAACTATTCTATTTGTTGAATTCTATAAAGAGCAGGGGGTGAAATTGAACCGTTGGAATTATTTGGAAATGTAGCATTACATTTGGAGCTCAATGTCTGAGGTCTTTGGACGTGACATTCGCCATCCAGTTCCGGATAACCATGAGATATTCCGAAAACATTCGCGCGTATGCGCTCGCAAAAAAAGAACGTTACAGGACGATGAAGTGTTTCGCTGAACTGGCAGTCGCTCAAATTGTAGTCGACGAAATAGATGTCGCTGAAACATAGCTTTCGCTAAAATTGATAATCGCTATATTTGATAATCGCTGAACTTGATAATCGCTGAATTGCCATTCGCTGAAAATGGTTCGCTCAAATGACGTTCGCTCAAATGACACTCGCTAAAGTCGCTCGCACCGGTAATGAGTGCATCGTTTTCTCGTTTCGACTTTGGCGTCCATTCGCGATGTCTCTATGACGAATGGCACTGACGTGTACCTATTTGTGTGCCCCGTCAGCTGCACCCTCGCGATGTCTATGACGTTTGGCAGTGACGTGTATTTGTGTGCCCCGTCAGCTGCACCCTCGCGATGTCTATGACGTTGGGCAGTGACGTGTATTTGTGTGCCCCGTCAGCCGCGCCTTCGCGATGTCTATGATGTTTGGCAGTGACGTGTATTTGTGTGCCCTGTCAGCGCCCTGGTGGCGATGCTGCGGGCCTCGGTCTCGTCCGGAGCGGCCGGCTCACCCTACCAGGAGCTGCTCATGAAATGCATCTGGAAGGTAGTCCGTCTGCTACCCGAATGGCTGTCGCAGCTCGATTTCCACGAGATTATGCTCGAAATCCACAGGTTTCTTGAGGTAAGGACAGTCGCGTAGATTGGTTAATCACGTGAAATAGATTTGCTATGGAAAAGGGCCGAGGCCTTCTCATTGGAGCAGAGTTGAATATGTGATTAGATATGATGGGCTTTTAGTTAGGACGTCAAAGTGAGACTTGCATGTAATTTATTACGTTTCGTCGTTCCCGATAAAAAGTAGACACTGCGCCCGTTCGCTGCCCGCTGCCGTGTATCCGTCTAGTCGCTGTGACTCCGGCGCTGTGTCCGCAGGCGCACCCGTCCAGCTGGTGGAAGACGATGGCTTCCGACACGCCGCTGCGCACCGTGAAGACGGTGCTGCACTCGCTCGCCTCCATATTCGGCTACCAGGTGCTCACCTTCGTCGGCCTGATCGAGAACGCCGACAAGACCGAGCTGTGGGCCTACCTGATGAAGGTGCTCACCACCACCGGCGGCGAGGCCACGCTCAAACTGACCGAGGACGCCCGGCAGCCCGGCGCCGGCGCCTCGGCCTCACCCTCGCCGGCCGGCGGCAAGTTCTCCAAGTCCACCTACGATCAGCTGTCAGAGATCTTCAAGAAGATCGGGACTAAAGAGAACACCAAAGAGGTACGTGGATGGGATGGAAGCTGAAGGCGGTGATCATCAAGTAGGGTTAGCTGTAAAGAGAGAGTAGGTGCTGGTGGTGAGGGCCGTTCTGCCGCTCTTCTCTTGGCCACATCCCAGTTAAACATGACCCCTACCACCGTCCACTCTCACTCACACCGGCCCCGTGTGTCTCCAGGGCCTGGTTCAGCTGTACGACTTCCGACTGCAGAACCCGGACGCCGACATCCAGGCCTTCCTCAGCAAGTCGTCGCAGTTCTTCCAGAACTACGTGGAGCGCGGTCTGAAGGGTATCGAGGCGCAGCGGCTGCGCAGTGGTCAGCAGACGGCCGGCGCGGCGGCCTCCGCCTCCGACCGCGACCGTACCTGGCGCCAGGAGCAGCTCAGGATGAGGAAGGACGCAGAGCGTAAGTGGCTGGCGCGAGGGGCAGAGGACTGAGGCCGGGTGTGTGGCGGTGACGATGGGGTGATGTGGTGGGTTGAAGGTGGTGTTGATAGGTAACTGTAACCTGCGGCTAGGTTTGTGAGGATTGATAAAAGTTATCTGTAGGTTTCATCTGTTAATATTCACCGTCACTGGCGGATCCAGAAAGGCGGTCTGGGACGCTGCGGGGGGGGGGATACCCCTGAAAGTTTATTCAACTTAAAAAAACTCAGCGGATTTCGATTTGTCACGCACTGCTGTGCAGTTAAAAGCGAACGTTTTCTAATAAAACTTTAGTTTTGGTTTTATTCTCGAAAAACGCAAAATTACGTCGATTTCGTGCGATTCGGGGGGAAGGGCTTCTGCCCAATGCCCCACCCCCTGGATCCGCCAGTGCTCGTCGTTATTCTAGGATACCCTAATCATCGCATTTTGTTACTGAAACAGTTCAAACCCACTGTCTGCAGTTTTCCCAGTTACATTGTCGCGATTATGTAACACTTTTTACACAGTCGCTGCAGGCTGCTCAGGCTGCTGCATGAATTGACCGCTGCATCAATATTACCCATCACTGGATGAATCATGGCCCGACGTCCCCCAGGGGTCTGCTGGAGAGGTTGTTCCGCCTGACCAGGGCCATACGGCATACATTGACCGCCCGGTCCGGCGTCCCCTCAGGCCTGCTAGCGGAGCTGCCGCCGCTGCCAAAGGACCCCATATTGACCGCCCGGCCCGGCGTCCCCTCAGGCCTGCTGGCGGAGCTGCCGCCGCTGCCGAAGGACCCCATATTGACCGCCCGGTCCGGCGTCCCCTCAGGCCTGCTGGCGGAGCTGCCGCCGCTGCCAAAGGACCCCAGCGACGAGCGGCGGCCGGACGTGCACATTGACCGGTTCCGCGAGCTGCTGCGCCACTGGCCCGAGCACCAGCACCTGATCCGCGACCTGGACCAGCTGCAGGCGTCGTGGCGCTCCGGGGCGGAGGCGCCGCGCCGGCCGACCTCGCAGCATCACCAGACGTCCACACCGCCCAGGGCCACGGTACGGCACGGGCAGGGTGCAGGGGCGGGTCTGAGGGGAGGGCCCCTCCGTCCGGGCTGCGAACGACCGTAATTTGGGTGTCCAGTGTCCCTGTCAAGGGACTGGTGCGCGATACGTCACGGGTGCGTATTCTCGACGTGTTGACGGTTAAATTGTCGACTGATTTAGATCAATTTCATGGCTTCAAAAAAAAAACGAATGTTTTCTTTTAAATCCCGTGTCATAAATATAACAATAATTCTAGCTGAATTAGGTACTGCTGAGCGTGCCTGCGCGCAGTGATGAACTGAGGCACTGACGTGTCTCTCTGTTCCGCCGGCAGGGCCCGTCAGCCGGTGTGGGAGGCAGCCCCCAGCAGCCGGTGGCCGATGCCGCCGAGATCGAGGAGTACCGGCGCCGGCTGGCCAAGTTCCGCAACCCGGCGCCGTAGCGCGGCCGTGACGGTCCTCCCGTCTGTGATGAGCGGCCACTCCGCCCCTCCCCCCCCCAGGCTGCTGTCCCCGCGGGGCCACTCCGCCCCCCCCCCCCCCCCCCCCCCCCAAACACGGCTGACCCGAGCCGGTCCAGCTGGCGACCCGACCCAAGATCGACTGCGATACCACCTGAAACGTTTATGATTTTACTGCACAAAAGGACACCGACGGATAGAACACAAAGCCGCGACATGAGTGTCGACGGATAGAGTAATTTAATCGGCTATTAATTGCTTTTAGGTACTAAACATGCCAGCACTAAAGCCTGTCGACTAAGCGGATGTAACATGTAGCACCTTTCGTTGGTCGCAGTTAGTCGAAAGTCACGCCACGCGTCTCACTCTTCCGGGTCTATCCGTACTATTCAGTCAAGAACGATGCATAGAGCTCATACAGTGATCGGGCGCGCGTGTGCATCGTCCGAAGCGCCATTTTCATCGTGCTTGTTTGCTTATAACATGATAGCTTTCACAATATGTACTGTGTACGTTCTGGTGAAGGAACAAATAAAACTTATCAGAGAACGCTGTGTGTCGTCATGGGGGACTGATGAGTGACCAAAGACGAATTATTGACAGGTTCAACTCACGAACGCTTGGGAACTGCCGGAAGGCGGACTGTCGAACCTGTGGGCTGTGTTCTCAGCATACCTTCAAACACCTCCCTGTAACACGGCGCAATAGTAGTTGTATTTATCACCAGGTCAGCCAACAGACACTGCACTCGACGCCGGACCCCGCGTCCCGCTCGCCGCCGTGGCTACTTGCCGGCGCCCCTGGCTTTGTGGCGCTTCTTGAGCTTCTTTCCGGCGGCGGTGCGGAGCGGCCCGGCGCCGCTGGGCCCGGCCGAGGCCGACAGGCTCATCCCGCTGAGCTGTTCGACGGTCGAGTCGGTCTCCATGGCCGCTGTGACCGCGCCGGGGCCGTCGGCGGCCGGCAGGCCCTCGTCGGGCTCGGGTAGCACGCGGCGCAGCGGCCGGCCGCCGAACTGCTGGCGCACCTCGGCGCTCTGACGCACGTCCCACAGCTGGAACGAGTTCTCCTTGTTGTCGCCGCCGACGCAGAGCATCCACGGCAGGTCGGGGCAGAAGGCGACGCAGTGCAGCGCGCCCAGCTTCATCGGCCGCGAGACGACCGGCGCCGGCGGCCGGCCCGACGACACGTCCCAAACCTTCAGCGTCTTATCGGCTGACACCGTGACCAGACAGCCGGGCACCTCGGGACTCAGCGCCAGGCACGAGCACGAGTCCTCGTGCGCCTGCACGCTCCACAGCGGCTTCTTGTCGGCGCGCGTGTCGACGTAGTGCAGCTGGCCGTCGTCGGTGCAGGCGAGCGCGCCGGTCGGGCTAAAGTGGTCCCAGGCGGCGCACTCCACCTCGCCGGAGAGCCGCCAGCGTTTGCTCTGCTCGGAGCGGCACTCCCAGACGCGCAGGTCGCCGGCGCAGTCGGCGGACAGCAGCCGGTCCATCTCGGCTGGGTGCCAGCTCACCGTCTGCACCTTCTCCTTGCACTGCAGCGCGGAGGCCTTCTTCCGGGTCTCCAGGTCCCACAGCAGCACCGAGTGGTCTGCAGAGCCACTGGCCATCACATGGCCCACGTGTCGGTTCCAGGCCAGGCTGAGCACAGCGTCAGTGTGTCCCAGGCCCAGTTTGCTCTTCTTTTTACCCTTCTTCCCCAGTTTAAAGGCTGGCTCAAAGCAATTGATGACATCCACGTCCCAGACTTCAATGACTGGTGACATGGAGCCCACTGCCACCAAGTTGCCTGGGGTTGCCTGTTCTGGATCATAGTTAAGCCACTCTACACAGATTGGAAATGATGACAGCAGGATGTCATGATGAACATACATGGAACCCTCATCTTCATTGAAAACATGAAACACAAGTGTGCTAGCATCCCCATCAACTAGGCCTGTTACAATGAGGTTTTCATCAGGCTTCACCTCAAGGTCTTCAGCTTCACTATCTGATCCATCAGCATCTGCCTGTGTCACATATGGGTCATCAGTATTGCTGGCAAACTCTGCCATCTGTCCAAGAGCCAGAACATTTTGGTCACCTTCATCTTCCTCATCATCATAGTGTTCCATGTCATACACATCACCACCTTGTGTCTTGACTGTGTCTTGGACTTCTTCATTAGCATCATTTCCTCCATCCTCATCACCATCTTCATCACCATCATCCATGTTCTGCTCCATCTGCACATCCTTGAGCTTCCCTCGTGTTTCTTCAATTATTTGTGCTAGATCCTCCTTTGTGAGTTCAACTTTGTCTGGCTTTTGTTTGCATATACCTCTCTTGATCCATGTAGCACATGGGACAAAACAAACATTGTCCATGATGAGCAATTTTGTTGCAATTTAGGACAAAATTGCGTACCTTCAAGCCAGGAACCCCTGCTGCGGGTGACGAAGGTAAAAGGAATCCAACTAATATGGAAAGCACCGGTCAGAGCACATACCGTGTTATATAGCTTTGAGGTGTCTCAAGTCACTGTTATATTACTATAATCAACAGATCACAAGGGAAAATCAGTAAAAATTAATAAAAACGGCAACAAATAATTAAACCACCCAGCAGCACACACATGTGTTGCTTTTCACGTGTCTTGTTGCGATTATGTTCAACTTTTAAGCTTTTACTGTTCACGAGCAGTTACTTTCGGTAAATCTGCAAGTTGTGTGGTCAATTTTCGAAATTCGCTTACACTTGAACACAAGGACTTGAAATCAGATATGTGACGCACCTGCGACAGTCATCACTGCTCGGTGCTCGGTGTGGAAAAAAATAAAGAAAATAAAAAGGGTAATTAGTGTCAAGTGGTATGGGAATGCGCTGAATGGTAATCCTTTTCACATAAATTATTTCAATTGGTTATAACTTGAATCAAAATCTTATTGAAATGCTTTCAGTCTCCTCCAGTTTTCAGTGAAGTCCATATTTCTCATATCATGATTTGATATTTTATTTTGGAAATTGAAATTTGAATGCTGTCTTCATTTCAATTTGAGCTTGGTATCATTTATTGCAACATTTACTGAGACAGGCTTATTACTTTTTCGGTCATTTTTGTCCAGACTGGAAAAAAATCCATGTTACTGTCGACAAGGCTAGCATTACTTGTGATTGTGGCAAAATTTTGGTACAGCATCCAAACAAATAGCATATAGCAGATTTACAAATCACAAATAGGACATTAGAGCTGGGCTTAAGCTGGTCTTTTGCATTACCACTGACATTTCTTTCAGCTTGTTCATGGGACCAGTGTCCAGTAGTGCAGCTGGGGTGGCCCTCTCAACTCTGGCCACTAGAAGGTGCTTTTGTGGTGAATTGGGGATACAGCAATAGGGGCATGCATGATGCAGGCAGCATCCAGTTATTCTCTTTGTACACACATACAATCACCAAGATAATGTATCAGGTCCTAGATGTGAAAACCTGGTTCTAATATCATCAATACTTTATAGTCGACTCCAGTTTTCACATCTCAAGTTTTTTTCCACACAGCCTGCTTTTTTGTATTGTCATCTGAAGATTCATGATTTTAAGACAAATTGATGTTGTCTTGAATTTGTTCAATTAACTGTTGTTCTATGTGCACTTGGTACTTACTCCTTCCACTATCTATATACAATTTATGTTGAATTTAGCACTTTATTACCCTTGATTCTTTTTGCAGAGTTAAACACTGAAATCTTAGGATGGCAGTTCCACAAGAGAAGGTTGATGCTTATCTGAGCAGTCTTGATTTGCCTGAGGAACTGAAGCAGGTGCCTCAAGTGAATGTGGGTTTTGTTGGATTGGATCCAAAGAATGTTGAAACGCATAAAACCATTGTGGATGCATTCACTTCTAGTAGAAAGGTGGACACTCATGGTATCCACTACTCTATCATAGCTGGTGACAGGGAATTTCCACCTGCAAAGCCAAAGGTGAGTGAGTGGCCTGTGCAGATTTTCATTGCAGTTGGATGTGAATGCCTGTTCTACTGCAGTTTTTATCACCTATGTCAATATATATTTATTTTTTATGCTAGGTACAAAATTCATCAAGTTATGACTGATGACAACATCAGGGGCGCCGCCACGGATTTTTGACAGGGGGGGACGGACTGACCGACTGAAAACCCAAAAGTATACATACATTCTTACCGTGGTACCGTGGTACATTCTTACCGTGGCTTTTTCGGTCGGATGCATTCAACGTTTAAAGCAAATATGCCACTTTAAACATAGGGTTTTGAACTAAAGTAACAGTTTTGTAGCTTGAGCTGAGACGAGAATAAATCAGGAGTTTTTATGGCCCAACGATCACCCTAGCCAAATATATCGGTATCGATTTTAGGTTTGAAGACTGAAGTCATTCCCATAGATAAAACTTTGTCATTCTCTTACCGAGGAATCCATTCCCTTACGGAAAAATGCTAGCCAATCAGCATTCAGCTGGTTTGAATTACGTAGTACGTACTATGCTTGGTCAACGCATAATCAGCTTCCGCTGCAATATAGGTAAGTAGCCTTTACGAAAGATGGAAAATAGTGATGTAAAAATCAATATAAAACCCTTTTGCAAATATTCATTATTTCCTGACCATTTTAAGTTTAAAGACTAAAACTGTGACAAAACAACTGGTTTGAGGAAAGTAGTTTAGGTTTTTAGGTATTTCCTTAAAGTAATGGCTATAGACCGCACTCCGACCGAGTACCTACCTATATACGCATCTGATGTCTGATTCAGTTTGACACGGCAAAGCCTCGTGTTCTATCACGGTATAATTGCTGATGTATGCCACTAAGATGATCGATAATGCATATTGCATAGGTAATGCATATTGCATACCCGCGTGGGGGAGGGGGCGTTATATAGTCACAAATCTCTCTTTTTGATTTGTGCACGAATCGGCGCGAAGCGCCGCGAAAATTGGCAAAAAAACATTAGGCAAAACTGCTCCAAAATAGGAATTTTGCAGCTTATGTAACAAGCTTGATACCAGAAAACCTTAGGTCAGGAAAACCAAGTCAAGTAGTCAAGTCGCCTCAAAGTTTTGTGGTCCTGTGACCTGTCAACCGTATAGCTTATTTCTTAGAAGCTGGAAATTTAGTGTAGCGTGACTGCAGAAGTGTGGGGTCGGAACTCGGAGCCGGAATCAGTCGGACTTCGGAGTTGACTGTTTTGGCCAGTTTTAGCCAGAGTCGGAGTTGAAGTATTCGAAAATGTTCGGATTTTGACTTCGAGGTCGGATTGGTGTATAGTCATGCTCTTGGCTGGTTAGAAGAAATATATTAGGCCCGTGTTCGGTCAGTCGTGTTATACGACACACGTTGATCACGATATCAAAAATCGGCAGTTCCGCGATGACAGGTCGGGAGCTGGAGATTTTGTTGGCCGAGGTGGCAGGGGTCAGGCCAATGCATGCAAGCCGACACCCCATATACTGAGTATTTAAACCTCCTGGGCCCTCTCAGATTCGGCACCGGCCGTTCCATCTCTTCCATCCTCAGGACAGTCAAATCCTTCTACTCTACGCCGTAACCCCCTGCTCCGGGCTGGACGGGCAACTCTATCCCATGCGGGAATGGCTCCACTGGAGCTATAGTCCTTTGCGGGGTGCAGTGAGTGCCAGTGGGCTGGGCTGCCTGTTCAATTGGTCGGGTTCATCCCAAGTGGCTCACTGGGGTGGCTGCCCCGACCAATGTCTCCCACTAATTCTTTCATACGCGGCTCTATTGGACCGAAGGGCCTAATCAAATTTCGAGTAGGATAACAACCAGTAAAACGCCTTTTGGGGCAACCAACGGAGCGAGCGAGAGGGTGGGGTGGGCCTTGCACGTGCGAAATTGCGAGGGGATACCTCCAACTAACTTGTGCACTGCACCCTTCTAACCGGTCCCTAACGATGTGCCAAATTTGAGCGCAATCGGCCTAGCCGTTCTCGAGATCTGGAAGCGGCACCATGGTCCATGCACGTGCACGTGCAGCAACACCCCAACTGTGGCACACGGATATGCATTGCCTAGTGGGTATACCTACCTACATGCTAACTTTCAGCGCAATCGGCCCAGTAGTTGCCGAGGTATTGAAATTGTTACAAAACTGACACCTCTTCGTTTTTCATGTGGAACGTGCATACCTATGGGGTCACTCACATGCATCTGGAATAGTCCGATGCTCGTTAGAAGGAATGAATCTAGTGCTACCCTACAAAAATTACCGCATGTAAATCGTTCAAGTGGTTGCTGAGATATAAGCCTAGCAAAAGCGTGACAACGGCATACTCAGAAATTCCGTTAACCTACGAAAGACTACGCTCGCTTCACTCGCTCCGTAATGAGTTTGGGGGGGACGTCCCCCTTCCATTCTGCGAGTGGGGGGGACGCGTCCCCCCCGTCCCCCCGGTGGCGGCGCCCATGGACAACATCAAGTTAACACTTTTTCTGAATATGGGCAGCTAAGCCTAGGCAGAAATTGGACTCCTTGCTGCTTGTTTTTGTGTTTTGGTGTTGCACTTTTTGGTTTGCATTTCCTCCTGTTTTGGTGTTCCTTTGTAATCTATGTCTTCTTCTTTCTTTCAGAGGACAACATATGAGTGGTTTCTACCCAAGGGCATTTTGAAACGAAAGTGGATGAAGAAGCACCTCTATGATCTTCCTGCAGTAGTGATCATCTTTTTCGACCTGGACTGGGGCGACCCTGCCTGGAATGAGAAGAAAATCGGATGTTCGTCGCGTGTCAAAGCCATCAGGTAATTCATCCTTTTACATCATTAAAAATGCCTTTCATGCATACAGCACAATAGACATTACCTCAGCCATGTGTTTGTCAGTGGGCAGTGGGCTCAGTTTGGTGTTTGGCCGACAGGGCGGCGCTGACGACCCAGCAGACGCGGCTGGCGGTGGTGCTGGTGCAGCGGGCGGCGGCCGGTGACGACCCGCAGGCGGCTGAGCGGGCCGCCGACCTGTGCGCCGCCTGTGACCTGCCCCCCAAGTCCCTCTGGGTGCTACCCATCACTGATCACCTGAGCCAGTACGCCATGAGGTGAGTCGGTAGTAACGAGTCGGTATGCCATGAGGTGAGTCGAAAGCACCGAATCGGTATGCCATGAGGTGAGTCAAAAGCACCGAGTCAGTACGCCATGAGGTGAGTCGGTAGTACCGAGTCGGTACGCCATGAGGTGTGCCAGCACCGACTGCCGAGTCGTACCGTGTCAGTGCGCCATGAGGTGAGTCAGTGCCGAGTCATTACACCAGGGGTGACCGCTGAGCGCGCTGGCTAAGGCTATACCGGTGACTGACGTCCTCTCGAATTATGCGGGTTACCGGACCGCACTACCGTCGTTCTGCCGCGGCTCACTGTCGTCATGTCGCCAGTTACCGTTACCGCACGTTCCCTGCAGCGCCCCAGCACTCCCCCCGTCCCTGTTGTCAGGCTGGAGAGCGCCTTCTACGAGCTGGCGCAGACGTACTACCACCAGCGCGTGAAGGCGATCCGCGCGCACCGCGAGCTTCTCAGCAAGAGCCACCACCAGGCGCTGTTCGTGCGCCACCAGTTCAAACTGGGCTTCTTCTGCGAGGTGCGGCAGGACATGGCCGCCGCCTACAAGTGAGCGATTCTTTAGCGGGCGTGAGAACCTGGGGAAATTGGTGCTGAGACGTTTGTATCGTAAGATACGATTGAACTAGTAGTTTCTGTTGGCTGTAGATCAAGATGATGGTAATGTTTGTACTGATTGTATTCGAATCATTACAATATGTCAATATTGACGTCAAATTTACTTCGATTTTCAAATTTACTTGGAACCTGCTTATTTTGCGTACTAACTATATGCTAGTACTTAGGCGCTTTCGCCATGAAATATGAAGTCTTGTTATCTCCACTTTATTTAATTTGCATTATGTACCTAATTATTTCAGACTTATTTATCGAATCAACGGCTCAGCACCATGACGCCCCCTCCTGTACCGCTCGCCCCAGGGCGTACCAGCAGGGCTACGCGCACCTGCTGGAACTGCCCACCACGGACCTGACGCTGTGCGAGCTGAAGGTGGTGGCGGCCATGCTCAGTTTCAAGGTGTGCCGGCTGGCGTTCCGTCAGAACTTGCCGCGCGACGCCATCGCCCACTTCCGGCGACACGTGGAGCTGTTTCGGGCGCGAGTCGGTCCGCAGGAGCTGGCCGTGGAGCACTGCGGCTGGCTGGCCCAACAGTGAGTCCGGGGAGGGGAGGAAGCTGTGAGTGAGAAAGTGGAACAGTGTGTCTCGGGGAGAAGCCACATCAGTGAACCTCGTGGCACGGAGGGGAGCTGTGGCGTGGCGGCTTATTCACGGGAATGCGGCTGACTGGCGCAGCGCTGAGTCGTGGGAGGGGATTTATGGATTATTCACATGGAGAAGGGCTGAGTATGAGGACGGCTGGAAAAGTAGCGAATCACAGGGAGCTGCGAGTAGCTGGCGCAGCGGTTATTTAGCAACGTCGAATAGTACAAATAAACCTTTGGAAATACAACTGTCCCGGCTCGAGTGCAGCCGGGCCTCTGACTATCGTCTGCCGATGCGTCCGTCAGGTACCAGTGGTTCGGCGAGGTGTTTGACCAGGCCATCCAGATGGGACTGCCGGCCATCCAGACCCAGCACCCGGGCCTCTACTTTGAACAGGCGGCGCTACACGGACGCAAGCGGCACCAGACGGCCGCCGCGCTCCCGCTGGTCAGTGGACGCAGTGGGTCGATTTCAGGAGGGTCCGATGGGCAGACCATGTCTTACCGGGGTCTGCCGACAACTGTTCATTGAATTCTAGCCACTGGGTAAGAGGACAGGGATAATTTGATTTTTTAAATAATTTGATAATTTGATTTGCTAATTTGAGATAATTTGATCAGTGGATAATTTGAGGGTAGATAGTTAACACCAAACAGATCACATGGCCATAAGTCAATGTACTTTATCCTGAATTTTTACAATTCAGTGAGTAAGATAATGTATGCACCGTGACATATCCAATCCATCGTGTATTTGGTGCTGCCTCAGCTGACCCCAGTCGGGCCTCCCTCCCCGCTCTGATACTGTACACAGGACGGAGCGCAGTACCCGTCGCCCGACCCGCTGGCCGGCAGCCTAGAGACAGATTTTTTCGGCCAGCGGCCGTGGCGCCCTGCCGGGAGGAACGTGGAACTGATGGACACCGAGCGCGAGAAGCTCGGAGTGCTGGTGAGTGAGGGAGGGAGGGAGCCGCTGCTAGATGACAGTGAAGAGACGGTGAAGAGAGGGCCGGTCGGCCGGTCAGCAATGCTGCGGCGAGGATTGCAGAGCCGTAATGACTAAGGCTTCGTTATCATTCCATGGGGTACATAGGGCCTTACTTCCACGACTGCAGTTGTCTGTGTCGGTTCAGTCGGCAGTACCTAAGTGACAGTTTTGTTTTTTATCGTCCAGGCGATCCAGCTGTGCGAGCGATCGGTGAACCACCACAACCTGGTGATCCCGCTGCTGAGCAGTGCCATCTCACACTTCAAAAAGTACCACTGCCCGCGCATGAAGGAGCGCCTCATGGTGCAGATGGCCGAGGAGTACGCGCTCAGTGGCGACCACGACAAGGCCGTCATGTGAGTCCCTTATCCGCTACGGTGATAAGGCTGTGTGGTGGCCCCGCTGGTGTACCGAACTTAAACTGTGCGTTCATCAATTAACTCGGTGCCTGAATGGTTTAAAGCCCACTGTAAAAGTCAGTCATTTCATCGTGAATTTAACTGTCTGGTTTGGCTTGTACATGTTCCTATCATTTCTACATTTATGATTGATCATGACGAACATTTTTTTTTGCATTAATGTTGTTTATGTTGTTAATGTTGTTTATGTTATGTTTGATAGGGACTGTCCGTGGCTAAGGTTCATCTGATGACTTAGATTGTAATGTCTCTGTCATTACCGTCTTTTGTATGCCTACTTCTTAGCTGTTCTTATAAGGACTCCAACATATTCTGTCTACCACATCCCGTCTGGGCGGGCCGGGTTCCCCCTGACGCCCGGTGCCTCCCCCCCCCCGCTACGCCCCCAGCCTGCTGGGCAAGGTGCTGCTGCTGTACCGCTCGGAGCGCTGGTGGCCGCTGGTCGTCCAGGTGGCCTCCCTGGGTCTGCGCAGCGCCTACCTCAGCTGCCAGCTGGAGCCCTACCTGGCCATGGCCGCTGCGCTGCTGTCGGCCGCCGTGCCGACGCCGGCCGAGCAGCGAGCCCGACTGGACGCCAACGTGCACCGGCTGATGGCGGTGAGCGGGTCGCGGGGGGGGGGGGGGACGGCAATGTGCACCGGCTGATGGCGGTGAGCGGGCCGCGGCTGGACGCCAACGTGCACCGGCTGATGGCGGTGAGCGCGCCCGACTGGACGCCAACGTGCACCGGCTGATGGCGGTGAGAGGGCCGCGGGGAGCTGCTAGGGGAGGAGCGGCCGGAGACATGGATGGCGACATGGAGGCCCCCTGCCCGTGGGGTCGATGCCCCCCTCGACGGAGGGGGCGAAGTGCCTCCAAAACGCGGACTCTCTTCAGCTGCCGCCACCACGACAGAACACCAAACAGCAGTCGGACCGGAACCAGGGTTTTCGGCCGGGGGGCGAGGTAGACCGGCGTACCTCGCCCTCATACGACTCCGAGCCGGTGACATCGAGTCGAACCCTGGCCCCACTGGCCGGGGGGAAGCCGATGCCTCAGCGCGCGCGGCACGCCGGGGGAGCCGGCGCCGACAGACAGCTCAGCGCGACCTGCCGGAGACCGGGCGGGAAGGTGGGCCGGGGGAACTCAGGATCATGCAGTTGAACTGCAACGGAATCTACCCCCGGCTCACCGAGCTCAGAGCAAGGCTAGCCTCAGAGCGCCCGCACCTGGTCCTCCTGCAGGAAACCAAGCTCAGCGCGAGCCAAGAGACGCCGGCCTTCCCCGGCTACAACATCGCCGCGCGCGAAGACTGGACGCCGGCTCAGGACCCTCCCCCTGAGGCGAAAGCACCCCCGACGCCGGTATTATCGCCGTGCCCACCACCACCACAGGCACCGGCGGAGACGCTCGAGGGAGCAGAGGCCAGCACCAGAACTGCTGGCCTGGGGGCGGGCCCCCCCGTCCACACGGGCCGACCCGAGAGGCCCTGCGAGACGGGGGAAACCCAGGAGAAGACGAGCCTGCCCCCCAGAGCTGCGCTCCCCCGAGCATGCCGGACATCACTACTGGACCGCACGCAGTGGTGCCGGGGGTGCAGGAGCCACAGGGGGTGCGACCTTCGCCGGACATGGACCACCGGACCATCGGCGACAGCTGTCGCCGCCCCCGATGTGACTGCGGCGGCGGGAGGGGCGCCAGGGGCCCCGACCTCCAGCCCGGTCATCGGAGGGCGGCGGCGGCAGGAAGACACGGGCTCCATGGGAGGCAACGATGAGGGCGGCACACCAAGAGGCGAGACCTGCCGGGCGCGTCTTGGTCCCCAGCAAAAGGACCTGTGGTGCCGGGGATGCCTACAGAAAAAGCGGTGCGGGGCGAGAGTGCCCCCCCCCCCCCCGCTTCCCCGGCCACTACTACCACGGGTCCAAGGGGACCACCGCCTCCACGAGGATCACCGCCTCCACGAGGACCACCACCTCCACGAGGATCACAGACAGCCGCCCCAACGAATGCCACCCTTGGAGCCCCAACCGGCATCTTCGGTCTGGTTGTGCGCCAACGGGACGCACCGGAGCCGGGGCGACCAGGGCCCCCGGCACCGAGACCTGCCAGCAGCAGGCCGGAGCGACCCGACGGCGCTTCGCCCGCCGCACAGCCTGCCGCCGCCGCACTAGCCGCGTGTCGGACTCGCTTTAAGAACGACCGCGAGAACTGGTGCCGCGGCTGTCGCAGCAAGAGGCGGTGCGAGGTGAGGGCCGGTGCGAAACCCCCTCCAGTCGCTGCCCACCCTGAGCAAGTGGCGTCCTCCGCTGGCACAGCAAGCCCGGAGAGAAGAGACGCCGGGGTGCGAGACGGCGAAACGGAGGCGGGACCCGGAGGGGGGTCGGGGTCGGCACCAACAGGCGCAGCGACGCGGCAACGTCCTGTAGCCGGACCGCCACCCGCCCCCAAGGGTCAAGGGGGTGTTCTGACACTGGTGAGGGACGATATCCCGTACAGTGTCAACCCCTCTCCGTACCGCCCCACCCGACCAGACCCCAACACCTACTGTGTCTCGGTGACGGTGCATGCGTCAAAGACCCTTGGCCTGTCGGTCTACAACATCTACGCACCTCCAGCGCGTTGGACAACAGGCCAGGGCACCCAGGAGCAGGGATTCCAGCCGGACGGGATCAGACTGGAGCACCCCGCCGTGGTGTGCGGTGACTTCAACGCACACAGCCTCAGCTGGGACACCTACCAGCCCGAGACAGCACTCGGAGAGGCCATTGAGGACTGGGCCGTCGACAACGGCATGACCATCCTCAATGACGGCGGGTGTACCAGGCAAAATCCCAGCACCGGCGGAGTCTCTGCACCAGACGTCTCACTGGCCTCCAGGGACCTCCTGCGATCAAGAGACGTCACCTGGGTGACGCAGCGAGGAATCGGCTCTGACCATCTGCCGATCCTCGTCACACTGTCTTCGTCTGTGCAACGTCCACGACGGGAAGGCCGAGGCCGGTTCTCCCACCGGAGTGCGGACTGGCCCAAGTTTCGGGAGGAGCTGGATCAGCTGATCAACGCCTGGTCGGCCCAGCCAACCTCCCTGAACGAGGCCGCCAGCAGGCTAGCAGCCACTATCCTGCGGGCGGCCAGGGCCAGCATCCCCTTCGGAAACGGCCGAGGGCGACGCCCGCCCTTCTGGAACCAAGCCTGCCAGAACGCAACCGATCGACGGGAAGAGGCACGGGTAGCTGCATCCCGTAGCCGCTCTCGCGCGGACGTCCTGCGCTACCAGGAGGAGCGGGCAGCGGCCGACAAAGTCGTGGACAACGAGAAGACCGCCTTCTTCCGTCAAAAGGCGGCAGACCTCAAGCCGGACGGAGACATGTGGCACCTGATCCGCACCATGGACGGCCGGCGTCCTCCAGCTAAGCCGGCCGTAGCCATCTCAAGACCGGGCACGGAGGGACAACCTGCGCAACCGACGAGACCAGCCGTCACTGACAAAGAGAAGGCAGATCTCTTTTGCCAGGCCTACGCGCAGGTGTCCCGCCTGCCCAAGGACAAGACCTCAGATCATTCCATCAAGATCGAGGCTAGACGAGCCACGAGCCAGACGTGCTGCAACGGCGGTCGTGACGCCTTCTGCTCGCCCTTCTCCCGCAGAGAGCTCCTGCTCGGCATCAGGAAACTGCGGAAGGGACGCAGCCCCGGGGTCGATCAAGTGACCAACGACATGCTCCACCAACTCAGCCCTTCAGCGGAACGCCATCTGCTGGAGGTGCTGAACTGGAGCTGGCGCACCGGGGAGGTTCCCGCGTCATGGAGGGCGGCGGAAATAGTCGCTATTCCCAAGAAAGGGAAACCGCCCAACGAGACCGGCAGCTACAGACCGATCAGCTTGCTAAGCTGTATCGGAAAGCTCGCTGAACGACTCGTGCAGCATCGCCTCCAACACTGGCTCGAGCGCGCCGGAAAGCTGAACCGAAACCAGGCCGGTTTTCGGAGGGGCCACTCTACACTGGACCAGCTAGCCCGAGTCACCCAGACCATCTTTGACGGTTTCGAGTCCAAGAAACCGCAGCGAGCCATCCTCGTCCTCCTGGACTACGCGCGAGCGTACGACCGGGTGTGGCGGGATGCGCTGTACGCTAAGATGCGGCGACTGGGTGTGCCGGGTTGCGCCACACGCTGGATCAGGGCCCTACTCAGCGACCGGCGCGCTAGAGTGAGATGGGGCACGTCAGCCTCCCGGTGGCGGGTCTTCCAGGAGGGCCTGCCGCAGGGCAGCGTGCTCGCCCCTCTCCTCTGGCTCATCTACTGCAACGACATCGACGACCAACTCCGGGCCGGAGACTCGAGCCCAACGGTCTCCCTCTTCGCGGATGATGTGGCCCTTCTCGCGACGGGCCGCTCTCTGCAGGAGTGTGTGGACAGGCTCCAACCGGCCCTGGACGAGGTCAGCCGCTGGGTGAAGACTTGGAAGGTCCAACCTAGTCCATCCAAGTGCGTGATGACCACCTTCACGCTGGACCCCAAGGAGTGCGGCGGCAAGGTCAAGCCCCAGCTCAGCTTCTGCGACCATCCGCTAGGCTACGAGGAGACGCCCACCTTCCTCGGCCTGAAGTTGGACTGCCAGCTGACCTTCGCCGCCCACATCGCCGCCCTCAGAGAGAAGATGGCAAAGCGCCGTGCTTGCCTGTCAGCGATTGCCGGAAGGAGCTACGGAAGCCACCGTAGCACACTCCGCATCGCCTACAAGAGCTACGTGCGCTCCCTCTTCGACTACGGGGCGGCCATCTACTTCACCCATGCGGCACCGGCTGTCCGCGAGCGCCTGGAGGTAGAGCAGCGGAAATGTGCGCGCCTGATTACCGGCTGCATCAAGCTCACGGATAAGGAGACCCTGATGGCGGAGGCAGGCCTCCCTCCGCTATCACTCCGTGCCAAGGAGCTAGCAGCCGGCGAGTACGCGCGCATAGTCCGTCTACCTCCGGGAGACCCCGCTCGCAACCTACTGGACAAGACACCACCACCGAGACTCCGCTACCGGGCCCACGAGGCATGGAGGCGCGCGGTGACGTCTGCCGAAGAGGCGGGTCTGCCACCGCCGCCACCGGCAGACGAAGACGCGACCCTCTCATTCAAGCCATGCTTCCGTCGGGTCGGTAGGTGGGTCTGCGACAGGGCGGGCTTGAGCGACCTCCCAGTGGAGCCCCTGGCACTTTACCAGGGCGCACCACCCTGGCACCACTGTGGAGACGCCGTCCGTTTCGTGCTGGACCTGCCGCAGCCCACAAGGAGGACAGACCTGCCGGAAAAGAGAAAGGAGGCGGCGTTAGCGGCGCTGGCCCTCGTCCCCGATCCAGACTGTACCATCTGGTCGGACGGATCCGCCAAGGAAGGCACCATCCAAGGCGGCGGTGGAGCGATCCTGGAGCTTCACCGCGAGGGACGCACAATAGAGTGCGTGGCACCGGCCGGTCGAGTGTGCAGCAGTATGAGGGCGGAGCTGGTGGCAATGACGGAGGCCCTGACGTGTCTCCATGAGCTACCGGCCCCCTCTAAAGCACTCATCAAGAGAGTGCTGCTCTGCACAGACTCCCGGTCGGGGCTCCAGCTACTTAGCCGCGGCCCGGACGACCAACAGTCGGCCATCGGTCAGCGCGTCTGGGGCCTAATAGACGCGCTGACAGCCGCAGGGAAGGATATCACCCTGCACTGGGTCCCGGGCCACGCCGACCTCGCCGGCAACGAGGCAGCCGACCGCCTCGCCAATCAAGCCGCCGCCGACTGCGCTCAAGAGGAGGCCCCGATCGACCTCTCCAGCGCGCGGACAGCCATCCGTCGCTGGACATCGGAGCTGGCCTCCGCAAGGGCGCAGCGGCACCCACATCGAGAACCTACTCCGAGCCACGATGAGCTGGACAGGTGGGGCCAGGCCACCCTGTCCCAGCTTCGCACCGGCTACTGCCCACTGGTGCGAGCCACAGCTCATCGCCTCGGCCTGGTCGAAGACCCGACCTGCCGAGCCTGCGGCGAGGAGGAGGAGGACGTGGAGCACCTCCTGGCCGGGTGCCCTGCACACGTGGCGGCGAGGGCCGGCTTCTGGGGGCACTGTCCGACCCTGGCGGAAGTGCTCTCGGGGCCGGCCCAACACATCATCAGTTATCTGAAGAGAGTGGGGCGGGTGCAGGTCGCCACCGACCCGCCCCCGCCGGCCGCGCCTTAAGGCGCGGTCCGCGTCCGCGCAGAAGAGAGAGGAGCGGCCGGAGCGGCCCCTTTTCCACATGTCAGGGTGACGTGGGTAATATTGCTGTGGGTGTATTGTTCCTGAGATAGTTGCCTGGTTTTGTTATAATTCTTCAATTTAGTGAATTACACATTTAATAGCAAAACCAGCTAAACATAACTTCATTACCATATATGATTGAATACCACGTGTGGTGTGTACTTTTTTGATCCTTTGAAGTACTAATAGTAGCTGCTGTCCAAGCAAACGTCAAGATGGCCGTAACTTTGGATCGATATTTAGTCTGTATAACCACTATCCTGCGGTGACCGTGAGCACTGAGCACTGAGCACTGTGCTTGCGGCGAACTGACGGAAACATCAGGCTTGTATTTGCGAAAATTTATTTTATATTGTACAGTCCATTTATAGTAATACATACCGCAATAATTGCGAGCACTCCCCCGTTCTCCATTTATAGTAATACATACCGCAATAATTGCGAGCACTCTCCCATTCTCATCCGCTTTTGATCTCAAAGAGACGTTCTCGAAAAAGCCGGCCTGCCGTGACCCGGATTCGAACCGGGGTTATCGCGGCCACAACGCGAGGTCCTAACCACTAGACTATCACGGCTGATGGGGAAGGCGGGAGTGAGGGGCGAACGAGCACTACTTGGAGCGCATGGCATTGGTGTCTGTGTCGCTAGTTAGAATGTCAAACATACACTGAATCTGAAAGACAAATTTTTCTTATATCACTTATATCTTACGCAGGTGTGATGAGCACTGGTCTGCGGCTGTCTGTTTGCGGCATGTTTCAGCGGAGGCAGCTGCCGGAGTATCTGTGTACTCTGAGTCACACAGTGACCCTCGCTCTCTGCCACTGTGACGAGCTCTGATCGGTGACGCCGTGTCATGTCTGTATCTCTGTGTGACGAGTCCTGACGCCGTCTCTGTGTCTATGTGTCTGCCTGCAGCGGCAGCCGCCGGAGCCGGAGCCGGGCTGCGCGGTGGCCGCCGGCTGGCCGGCCGCGCTGGCCGCCGTCCACCAGCCGGTGCCGCTGGAGCTCTCCTCCCGCGACACGCTCGTCTCGTGCTCGGCGTCGTTCGGCGCGGCGCGCTACCAGCAGGGCCGGCCGCTGACGGTGCGGCTGCGGCTGGCCAACCTGAGCGCGGCGCCGCTGCCGCTGCAGACGGCCCGCGTGGCGGTGGCGGGCCGCGGCGCGCAGACGGCCGCCGGCGGACCGCTGCCGGCCGGCGCCGAGCGCGTGCTCACGCTGGACGTGCCCGCCCGGCTGGCAGAGCTCGGCTCGGTCGTGTGGCTGGAGACGGTGGCGCTGGAGCTGGCGGCGCCCGACTGCCTGCCGCTGCGGCTCGAGTGGAAGCTCAGCCTCGGGGACGAGCAGCTGCACCAGAGCATGTTCGGGTGGGTGCCCCAGACTGCGCGGATCGACCTTGTGGATCGATGCGGGCTTTACTGGGAATTATGTTTGATGGCCGTAAGGCGTAAATCGTGACTGTACCGATTTATTGAACTGTTTATTGCATTCAATCTATGCTATTTGGCGATTGTTCCGCTGTGCCATGGCGTCAGCCATGTGTCATTGTTGATTCTCAGTAGCACAAGTTTTATGATCTTTCCAGCATCACCCTCATCTTACTCGCCCCCCCCCCCCAACCCGCAGCCTGCCGGTGGGCGCGCCGTTCGCCGAGCTCGGGGGTCTGTGTGCCACCGTTGTGCCCCGGCCTGCCCGACTCACACTCGCCGCCGACCACCGGCCGCCCGCCCTGGTCGGCGAGGTGTACCAGCTGGAGGCCTGCCTGACCTGTGACGACCTCGGCGCAGAGGTCACCGACCTCGTGCTGGAGGTCAGCCTGCTCGGCGCCGACGAGGAGACGGCCAAAAACAGTGAGTGGGGCCGGGCGGTGGAGGATGTGGGGTGGGTAGTGGCGCATTGTCCGTATATGATGCGAACATAAATACGCATTACGCACCTCGAATAACGTTTGCGAGTTCCAATGACGACTGTAGCGTATGATTTATACATGCGGATATTATACAATTATACATATATGATGTATGCGGAAAACGATGTTCAGGTAGAGAATGTTTAGTCTACCAGCACTTTTTTGCGATAGATTACGTTGACATCCCGCTGGTAGTTCAAGTTGGACGATCTTGAAGCATTATTGCGCTGCGATCCGTATCATCAGTTCCGGCTCTTGCCCGCCTTCCCGACTCTATCTGTGACCGGCCGCAATGTGCGTCCCCCCACCGCAGCGTTCGTGGTGTACGGCGACATGTGCCAGCCGCTGTCGCAGCCGCTGCAGCTGCCGTGCGGCTCCGTGCAGCCGCTGGCCAGCTGCCGGCAGCTGCTGGGCGTGCAGTGCCTGACGGCGGCCGGCCGGCAGCTGCAGCTGGCCGCCCGCTACTCGGAGCAGACTGAGGCCGGCCTGTGCCAGGGCCGCGTGGCGCACACAGTCGGTCTGGAGGTGGTGCACCCGTTCCAGGTGAGTGGTCGGACAGCGGAGAGACACAGACACTGCTGAGGGCTGAGGTTAGTTTATTTGTATTAGCTCACAAACTTGACGATCAAGTGTTCGTCGCTGTCCTGAGAGAGACTCAGACATCCGGGGCCGTCGTTCACTGACTTTCATATCCATGTGCCTACCACCAGCTGAGAATTTGTCCGTACCCGTCCAAGGATACCGCTGTACCCCATTGTCAGCCTTGACTGACTTGTCTCCTCATGTCCGCGCCCGACCTCAGCTATCCGTGCCCGCTCCACCCCCTACCAGTACCCCATCGTCCCGTGCCACCCCCTGACTGACTTGTACCTGACTCGTTCCGTGTCCTCCGCCGTGCCCGACCTCAGATGTCCGTGCCCGCTCCACCCCTACCAATACCTCATCGTCCCGTGCTCTCCCCTGTCTGACTCGACTCGTGTCCCCCGCCGTGCGCCCCAGATGTCGGTGCGTTTTCTACACCTATCAGTACCTCATCGTCCCGTGCCGCCTCCCCCGACTGACTGGTACCGTGTCCCCCGCCGTGCGCCCCAGATGTCTGTGCGCGCCGTGGCGCTGACGCTGGAGCCGGTGGAGGCGGTCGGCGCCGATCAGACGGCGCTGCTGATCGCCCAGATCACCAACACGGGCCCGCACACGGTCCGACTGCGCTCCACGCTGCTGCAGATGGTGAGCGACGCGACTGGGGTGGTCATAATGACCCGGCCCGGCGCCGGGAGCCTGGCAGGGAGACTCGTCGGTGGTGTGACTGATTGAAAAGGGCTGATCTGTCCGCTACCCCTGATGTTTGCTGCTGTATGTTGAAGCGTGCTTGACTAAAATAATACTGCGTGCCAGATTTACGTTGAAGTTGAAGTTGAAGTGCTTCCGGCCCTTGGCTGGAAGCCATACGGGGGGACGCCTCACAGGCGGCCCAGCCGCCTCAGGAGCTCCACCAGCTTCGTCGGGTCTCCCAGTGCTTCCTTTATCTCCGGCTCGTCCTCTCCGAATATCCTTCGTCTCGCATCTGCCCGGGCGGGGCAGTCGGTCAGGAGGTGAGTTAGTGTCTCATCCTCCAGCCCGCACTCCGGGCAGGTGGGGTCATCTTCCAGGCCAATTCGGTGTCGATACTCCCGCAGCATCAGTGAGTGGCCGGTACGGAGTCTCGCGACCTCCACGCACTCCCGGCGGGAGAGTCCCAGGCGCTCAGCCGTAGGGGGGCGGCGCACTCCGTTCTGCAGGGCGTAGCGGGTCGGTTGCAGCCGCTGTTCCCACTCCCGGTGGGCGTGCCTCCTCAGCCTGGCTTTTGCTGACGGGAGGTCTATCGGCACGTCATGCTGCTCCAGGTTGGCGGCTTCCCGTGCGATCTCGTCGGCCAGCTCGTTGCCGGGGAGCCCGGCGTGGCCGGGAACCCACTGCAGGGACGTGTGCGTCCCGCGGTCGGCTAGGTCCAGCAGCCTCTGCCAGACTCTGTCCGCCAGGACATCCGTCTGCGCCGCCGGGCCCTCCGCGAGGCGACGCAGGGCCGACTGGGAGTCGGTGCATATTCGTACCTCCCGCGGAGCAGGGCCCTCCGCGCCCCTCAGGAGGGACGCGAGGGCAGAGTCGAGCGCCGTTAGCTCCGCGCGGTAGCTGGAGGTCCAGCGGCCTGCAGGGGTCCGGATCCTCTCCAGCTCCGTCGCCCCCCGGAAGACAACGGCTCCCGCTCCGCCATTTTCGACACCGTCTGTGGCCGATCCGTCTGTGAATACGGTGTAGTCGGCTGGCGGGAGTCCCGCCAGGGTCTCTTGTGCCGCCTCCAACCGCTTGTCCGGTGGGTCCGTTCTCTTTGTCGGTCTCGCGACAGCACTGCTGATGGTGACGCCTCCCGCGGCACTCTCCCACGGCGGCGTCCGTGGGACCACCAGCACCGGCTCCCGCGGGAGGTCCCCCAGACCAGCGTCCGAGGACGTACTGAGTCCCGTGTCGGCCCAGCCTCGATCTCGGTGGAGCCGCTGTCTGGGCCTCGTCGCTGTCAGCACCGGCTGCAGGGGATCCCCCGGGAGGTCCCTCAGGTGCCGCTGGGTCGCCGCGGCCGTCAGCTGCCTCCGCCGTATCGCGAACGGCATCACGTCCGCCTCGCGCTCCAGCGCTGGCGCCGGGGTGGACCTGAGGCAGCCGGTGATGATCCGGCATGCCTGGCGCTGGGCGACCTCCAACTGCTCCAGCGTAGTGGGGGCCACTCCTGACATCCAGCCCGCTGCAGCGTAGTCCGCGCACGCCCTGATGTAAGCCAGAGCCCTGATCGGCGGCCGGCTAGTACTCTTGCCCGCGCTCACATACGTGCACGTTACCCCGGCAACGGGCTATTGACCAATGAGAAGCGAGAAAAGTGTTACGTCACTGCGATTTTTCATATACCTGTGCCCCCCGGACGTGACGTAGTGTGCTCGCGTGCGTGCAGGGTCTCTGCGATCGAAAAAGAGCGCTAGCAGCGCGCCACTCGACGCCGCAATTGTCAAAAGCGGCGTGTTAGTATGCTTTATTATGAATGATGTGTGTAAAAATGAGTTTTTATGTTGTTTATTTGGAGGAAATGGTTGGAATAAATTAAGTTATTTTTATTTCTGTTGATTGGAGTTTTTATTCAAAAGATTTCGGTCTATACCATTTATATTTACTGAAAATACCTTCGCTTGAATAAATTGCAGATATTTGGCAACTGAAGTGTTAGGTAAGCCTAAATGATATGTAAAAAGGTAAGAGACACGCTGATTATCATTTGAGAAACGAAAATATATGAATTTTCCTTATAAGACTCGCTCAATATGCTACTCCGCGGTTTATGCCCCGAGGGTGTCCGAGGGTTCCCGTTAGTTTGTCGTTGGCGCTCGGCTCGCGCGCGAGCCGACGTCACCGCCTGTGACGTCGGCTCGCGAAATACGTCATACCCTGCACACAAAATAGCCGGCTGCCGAACAGCGCTCACGTAGAGCATCCTCAGGTCCGTGGTGCTCGCTCCCCAGGCTTTTCCTCCAACTGCTCTCAGGGCGTTGCACCTTCTGACCATCCTGGCCTTGAGGCTGGCCACATGCTGCTTGAAGGATAGTGTGCGGTCGAACGTGACCCCCAGGAAGGTCGGCGTCGGTTCGTGTCGTAGTCTGGTGGTCCTCATGTGCAGGCAGGCCTCCCGTCTCGCCTCGTGAGGGTCGAGGGTGAAGACAGTGGCCACGGTCTTCTCCGCGCTGACCTCCATCTTCCAGCGGTCCGCCCACTTTAACAGTTCGTTGAGCGCCGCTTGGACCCTCGTCTCAGCCTCGGCGATGGTCCTCTCAGTGGCGAAGATAGCCAGGTCGTCTGCGAAGAGGGTGATCTCGACTCCCGGCGGGAAGTCGGTGGCGATATCATTGATGAAGAGAAGGAACAGGAGCGGCGAGAGCACCGCTCCCTGCGGCGTGCCCTCCCGCACGCAGCGGTAGCCTCCTAGCTGGCCGTTAAAACGGACGCGCGCCTGCCGGTCCTCCAGAAAAGCACGGACCCACGCCACCAGGCAGCGCGGCAGTCCGAGGTCAGCCATCTTCCATAGGAGCCCGATGTGCCACGTGCGGTCGAAGGCCCGCTTGAAGTCGACCAGGGCCATGACCGTCCTCCTTCTCCTCTGAAATCCGTCCGCGACAGCCTGGGTGACTTTCATCACCTGGTCTTCCGTGCAGCGCGCCCGCCGGAACCCCGCCTGGGCCGGGTGCAGCAGGTTCCTCCGCTCGACCAGCCAGTAGAGGCGCGCCTGGACCAGCCGCTCGACCACCTTCCCCAGGCAACTGAGCAGGCTGACGGGGCGGTAGGAGCCGGGCTGGTCACGGGGCTTCCCTTTCTTGAGAATCGGCACGATTGTGCCCTTGCGCCAGATCGAGGGGAGTTCACCCCGGGCCCAGCTGAGATTCGCAAGCTCAAGCAGCTTCTCCCGCCCGGCGTCGCCGAGGTGCACGATCATCTCGTTGGTTACCCCGTCAGATCCGGGGGCCTTGCGTCCGGCGAGCTTGGAGATGGCCATGTCCAGTTCCCTTCTCCCGAAGGGGCTGCAGCAGCCAGTGCGGTTTCCATCGCAGCCCGCACATTGCCCTTTCATGAAGGGCAATGTGCGGGCTGCGATGGAAAGATTTACGTTCGCTGTCTGGCTCTCGCGGATATGCTTTATATTGAAAGTTGCGCTTCGTTTAGGGAACAGTTCGTGTTTGACTCGCTCATGGTCCAGCGGATGTTCCTATGACAACGCTGACTTATGTGGTACGGTAGATCCGTGGGTATTCCTGTAACGTTGGTCGCATTTAATTCGTTCGTCGCTGTCGCCAATGTTTATGTACTGGTGAGGTCTTCCCTCCTCCGAAGTGCATGTCTCCGCCTCACCCGCTGTGGCTCTGCGCGCTGACCGCTGACCCCTGGGGCCACCCGTCCCCAGGACGAGACCCTGTTCACCGTGTGCGACTCGGAGGGTGAGGAGGAGGACGGTACCACCTCGGAGGACGGCGCGCCGGCCGGCGGCGGCCTCCGCGACCTGGTGCTCCAGCCCATGGAGTCGGCCACAGAGTGTGTGGCGGTGACGGCCGGCGCGGCGGCCGGCGCCGCCCAGCCCGGCTCCTACACAGTCATCTGGAACAGGTAAGAAGCCGACTGACGCGACAAATGAATATTCAGAATGCGGCGACTCTACCGACAGGCAATTTTAACTGTGTTTCAAGATATGCTTTATATTGTTTCGTCGTCTCAAAATTTACGACATTTCACTTGAAAATCCATTCCAGCTACTCAGACACAAGAAGTGTATGCATACATGTTCTTCTTTAATTACACGCCTGATATTTGACGTTGCCTCCATCACCTCCTCCCTCGGCTGACAGGTCGGAGTGGGACGACCGTCCGGTGAGCACGGTGTCGCCGGCGCCGGCGCTGCAGGTGGTGCCGTGCCCGCTGCAGGTGACGGCCGACCTGCCCGCCCACGGCACCGTGCGCACCCCACTCGCCGTCCGCTACACGGTCACCAACCGCAGCGCGCACGTCTACAGCCTCATGATGCTCATGGAGCCCAGCGACGGATTCATCTTCGCCGGAAACAAACGCGTGAGTGACTGGATGACAGCGTTGAGAGCATCATAAGCTGTGAACGCGATATGAATTGGTGTTTTGCTATTCGGGGTTGTATTCGGAAGGAGTTCAAGAAGGGCGTCGTTGTCGTACTTTTTTGTGCAGAAAATAGAGGTGATCCCAGTTGTAAAATTGTTTACACTGCTCCATTTACTGTGTATAATATACGCCTGTATTCAGCCAGACGTCTCACCCGGCCCGCGCCGGTCCGTTTCAGTACCAGTTCCGTGTGGTGCCGGGCGGCAGTCGGCAGCTCACCTACAACCTGTACCCGCGCCTGTCGGGCCGGCTGACGCTGCCCCGGCCGCGGCTGACGCTCTACAGAGACGGAGCGCCCGTGGAAGCCGCGGAACTGATCGACGCCGCGCTCCGACACCTGCCCACACACATCTGTGTCATGGTGAGGAGCTGGGAGGGACTGACCTGTCCACACTCCACACACATCTGTGTCATGGTGAGGAGCTGGGAGGGACTGACCTGTCCACACACATCTGTGTCATGATGAGGAGGTGGGAGGGACTGACACACATCTGTGTCATGGTGAGGAGCTGGGAGGGACTGACCTACACACATCTGTGTCATGGTGAGGAGCTGGAAGGGACTGACCTGCCCACACACATCTGTGTCATGGTGAGGAGCTGGGAGGGACTGGCCTGCCCACACACAGATCTGTGTTATGGTGAGGAGCTGGGAGGGACTCCTGTCCGCACACAGATCTGTGTTATGGTGAGGAGCTGGGAGGGACTGACACACATCTATGTCATGGTGAGGAGCTGGGAGGGAGTGACCTGCCCACGCACATCTGTGTCATGGTGAGGGGGACGGATACCGACAACTAGTGAGAGAGGATCAACCCCTCAACGGGGTAATCCGATGTTGCAGTCGAAGCGAATTTCAAAGTGAGGCTTTATAGGACCAAGTACATACTATAGATTAAGTTGTCCGTACAGGATCAGCTGTACAAGCGACCGGTGGACCGGTGCTATTTACAGTGATCTGCATGACTTGTCCCTCAATATCCCATGTTATTATGTAGGCCAAGCCTTGCTCTTTTAATAGCTCGTTTGTACATACATACAGTGCGGTCAAATATGGATTTGACGTGGTTTAGTCTATAATGTTGTGTTTTTTCGTCTGCAGCTGCCGCTTGTGCAAGTAGCCTTTTCTTGCTCGTATTGCTCTTGTCAGTCTGTTTTTATCAGGCCATTTCCGTTGACACCCCCCCCCCCCCGTGTTTCAGCCGCAGGAGAAGGGCGGCCCGTCCCACCACTCCCCTGACCGCTCCCTCTCCGCGTGTTTCAGCCGCAGGAGAAGGGCGGCCCGCACGACGTCCAGGGTCTGACCGACTCCATCAGGGCCTTGTAACGCCGCTAGCTGTCGCCATCTCAGTCTCGTCAGCGCTCGTTACAGAGCATGCCGACGGTGTGTGTCGCGGCCCGCTGGAGTCAGGGTACTACTGAAGCTCTGTAGAGGGCCTGTCGGCGTGGTGTGGTGGTCGCACCGGATCGCTTTGGAGGGCCGCAGCGCTGTGAGGTGGTGTATGAAAACATTCCAGCTGCGAGGTGCCTCTGTCTGGGGTCTTACTGATTGTGCGCGCGATATGCTATCGTGTGGTATAGGACGTGTTGTTATTTCACGTGTGGTTGTCGTGCGAAGTCAATTTTGCCAGGTGGTGGCGCCTCGCCTCCCTGCGTGTTATGAGTGGGTAATTTAATCGGCTCTTGCTTTCAAAGAATTAGGTGGACTGGCGGTTACGTGTTTATTGTACTGTTACAACCATCTAGCCAGGTTGACTTGCCGTGAGAGCTCATACGTGATGCTGAGTATATGACAGTCGGAATGTGTTTATTTGCTGAAATATCATTATTGTTGCCTGAGAGCTGTGTTTTTGTCTGTTTCATCGCCGTCGGTATCCTGAGATGCACGATCCTGATCCCGGCCTCCCGGGATTCCGGTCCGATCCGAACTGGGGCTGCTGGACGACCGTCTAGGATCGTTCTCACCTTCCGCTCGCCGCCGCGCCGGAACGGAGGAGGTGAGTCCCTCACCAGAGGGGAGGGGATTCGCCCACTGCTAGCGGGGGGGGGTCCACTCGGAGCTGGAGCCCGCCTACCGGCTTTCGTTACCTCTGGTTACGAGTATTTTTAGTGACCGCCGTGGTTATCTGGCTTCCTCTTCCGAAAGGCGGCCACACATCCTATCAGTACGCTCACTGCGCCAGGGTCGATACGGATTCACATACCCATGGTTGATGCCCAAAACAAAGTAACGAGATTGAATGCTGTCGGCGACAGAATGGAATTTGCTGCGATAAACTGTTCCGGCTAGCATTCGCCGCAACGTTCGGCATTAGGAGCTATTCCGTGTTTTAATTTTACCGAGTGGTTCTAATCCTGCCGCCATGGCGCCAGACATTCCAATCCAGCAACTGCCCCGCATAAGCCAATGGACCGCCAATGGACCGTGGACAGAGCGTCACTGTGCTGCATCCCCCGCCGTCCGGCTCCGGGGACGTTGGGGCGGATCGATAGCCGCCTCGGTTACCGCTGCAGTGAGCGCGCCGGTCGGAGGCTGCATGGAGGCCGTCCATGCAGCAGTACCGCCGGCGGTCGGTAGATGGTGCGCGCCGCGGCGCCGGCGGCGCTCTCTGCAGCCTCCACACCGCGCACGGCGGCGCGCGACCTTGGAGTGACCGCTCGGCCGTGAACCTGGGGATTGCAGTGCCGGAGACAACACTGCGAGAATCGATAGAAGTGGTGACGCGTCTCCTGATTTTGCACCTGTGTGAAAAGACGACCGTGATACCAGGAGTCTAAATCGATCGACAAGTTTTGTGAGCGTAGCATTGTGAAGCCACATCTGTTTGCGGCTGCTGTTTTTGTCTACTGTTGTGGTGCGAATCTGCGCGGTGGAAAGCGTCAGCTGAGTCGTCTGGGAAGTCTGTGTGACAGGCAGCCGTACGAGCGGCGCCGACTGTCCGGGGCTATCGCGGCCGGCCGCGCCGCCGCAGTCCGCGCCCCGCGTTTCCGCGCTCCGGTCCGTGTCCGTCCGCTCTCCGCCGTCATGTCCCGCCCCGCCGTCCTGCTGGCCCCGCTGGCGGTGCTGCTGGTCAGCCTGCCGGCCAGCTCCGCCATCAGCTGCTACAAGTGTACCGACCTGCTGGACGTCGACACGGGCGACAGCTCGTTGGCCAACACATTCGACGACATCTTCAAGTCGATCAGCTCGCTGACGGGGCTAGCGCCGTGCTCTGAGTTCCGGCCCAAGGACGCCCGGTTCCGCGCCGACGACTGCACGCTTGGCAGCTCCTGCGTCAAAATGGTGCTCAGCGACGGCAAAACGACCCGCTCGTGCTCGCCGCTGCCGCAGGAGGACGGCTGCACCAAGAGAGACGGTGCCATCGCCTGCTCGTGCTCGTCGGACTTTTGTAACGCGGCGGGTCGAAGCTCGCCGGCGCTGCTGCTACTGCTGCTGCCGGCCGCCCTGCTGGCGCTGACCACCGGCCGGCTGTGAGCAGCAGAGCGCTGACCGGCCGGCCGTCTGTGAACAGCAGCTGTGACTTGTGAGCAGCAGCTGCTGACCGGCCGGCCGACTACTATCGAGAGCAGCTGCCGATCGGCCGGCCGGCTGTGAGCAGCAGCTGCTGACCGGCCGGCCGGCTGCTACCGACAGCAGCTGCTGACCGGCCGGCCGGCTGCTACCGACGGGAGTCCGCCAGCAGCCGTCAGCTACTCCGCTACCGCCGTCACCATGCGACGCGGCGGCGACCGGACCTGCTTGTAAGAAATCCAGCCCGTCATCATATTTCTGTGAGGTGTTGGGAAAAGTTTTTGAGTTGGGTGCTCTCCTCTGAAAGATGTGTTCCTTTTCTAAGCAGTGCGCTGATGCACCAACCGTTCTTGATGTCTGTAGAAGGTAATGCTTTTAGTTGAGTTGTACTTAGACCTTTTTCATGTAACTCAGTCTTTTTGAGCTGGGTTTCGATGTTTAAATTTTGTATACATAGTTGGGAAACGGAACATATCCATATTGAACTCGCTGAAATGTTGTGATATTGATACACGTTTTCCAAACGCATCCAGTTAGGTACTTAGGGTCACATTCGGTACTTAGGGTCTGTAAGGTCTGTAAAGACCACAAATTGATCATCTATACCGCTACTTCCGGGATGGATGTTAGCAAAGGCTTACCGTGTGTATATGAACCATGCATGTGAAATATGAGCTTATTCATTCGTCAGTGATTGTATTCATTTCAATAAAAACTTAAAATATCAAGCTAACTTGTTACTGAGAAGGGTGCATGAGTCATTGTGAGAGAAACTTGTCTTGAATGCGCACGGCGCTGGCACCGACTCGATGGCAATATCCAGCCTCGGGCATTAGAGTAGGTCTTTACTGGGCACGAATCTTGTTTAGGGGATCGAAACCAGTTTGTTCCCAGCACTTTGCTTAACCCTCGCCCGTACCTATTGTTGTTTTGCCAGCCGCAAACATATAAAGGCCCCTGATCGAGCTAGAGCTTCGCAGAAAAAAAACGAGCGTGTTGCCCGTGACGAGAGGAAGCCGACGATACCCATTTTCAGGTCCTAGGTCATTGGTTGACCTTCCAGGTCTGAGGTCAGACTCAGGTTAGTGACCCAAAAGTCGGGAAAATCGGAACCTGTTAACGTCGTAATGTTGCTGCTTCTGGGTTTTTCGGTTGATAACAGATGATGTCTTCAAGCATTTAGGCCAGGTCGGGTCAGATCAGGTCAGGTCAAATAGTAGGGGTCCTGCCGGGTATTCGTAGGTGTCAACCGCCTTTGACAGCTTGTTAACATGTTACGAAGGCGCCAAAACTACTTTGCAAATGTTCAGATGGTTGCTAAATTCGAATTCAGCGCCAAAAGCTAGCGTAGAAACTTGTAAAACACGAAAAGTGAACCGAGATCATCAAAGGTCAATGAACTGACCTGACCTTCAGATGACCTTGACACCCACCCTAATGCATGGGACAAACATCATGTTGTTGTTGTTGTGGGTTAGGGCGCGTAGCAACTTGGACAAACATCATATCACATGCTTGAACGCCTGAAACCACGAAAAGACTGCAAACGCGCGGCTAATGCGAGCAGACTACGCCGAATCCGCGATTCCGGCCAAACATGGTCTCGAGAAATAGGTCACAGGTCAAAGGTCATGTGGGTCAGGGTCATGACATTTTAAGGGTAGCTGTAAAATTGATTATCTCGAGGGTACTGAAAGGTTCGTCGCGGTTGGCCGCTATTTACCCGAGTTATTCGCAAAAGCCGAGGAGGGTCCGTTCGACCCCCCCCCCCCTTCCCCCATACTAGAGGGTCAATAACACGTTCCAAGACACTGCAGACACCAGAGACATTTGTGTACTTCTGTGCCGTCATTTTATTTCACAATGTCCGATGCTTATGACTCCGTGTTGCCACCGGACTAATATGGTGCGGCCATGTCAGAGGGGGCGGCGTTTCCAACCCGGCAACCACGCCCAGGAATTCGGGGCTCGTGCCGGCGGAGCCACGGCCCGCGGCTGCTGCCCACACCCCGCCGCACCCGCCGGGTCTCAGCGGGCCATGAAGCGGTCAGCGGTTCCGCTCCGGACCCCGGCTACGTGCCGGTGGCCGCGGCACGAGCGGTCGACTCGCTCGGAGTCGTGCTCGACACAGGATATCCGCCATCCGCGGCGGCTTTTCCTCCCGGATCCTCCCCTCTCCTCTGAGTCCTCCCTCCCCACTCTACCCGGTCATGCCGATCGAACTTTGGAGGCTCGTCTCTCTCCGCCACGAATCAGCCCGGATACGGCTGCTGTGCAGTTGTGCACTGTAGGCATGCTGGCATGCCGGTATTTTAGAGGTTTGGAGCGTGACAGCAGTCCTAATGGCAAAATCGTTTGATAGGAATGGTGTCGACTGTAGATGCCTCAAACTGCATGGAGTCACAGGTGCTCAAACGCTGAATCGTGATAGACTGCATATTTCTGGTTGGTCTCTAACAGTTATTACCAGTTATTTGTTTTTCGAGTTCGAAATTATTCGTTATTCTAACAGTAATCGAGTTCACAGCAGTTGGAATATTCAATGAAATTCGTAAAATGAATAATAAATATAAATTCAATGAAGGCAAGGCCTGTCGTAGCTGGGAACCAACAGATATCTTGTTTTGCTGACAGCACAGTTCGACCGACACACATTCTCCAGACACACGTAACATTTCCTAGAACCTCCATGACGTCAAGTCCTCCTCTCGTCACCGTCCTCACAAGACGGGCCACCTCATCGCGGTGGCGTTGCCATGGCAACGGGCAGGCGGCGGCTTCTGTGATGTCTGTTGTCTCCGTCGGGGCGGGGTGACGGTGCTGCTGACAGTAGACGACCCATAGACGCCGCCGCTGGGGGAGGGGGGGATAGGGGGTCGGTCACGCGACAATCGCGTCAGCTGCCGGCGACCGGGATGCTGAGTTCAGCCGGGGTCAGCTCTCTTCTATGGGGGAGGGGCTGTTTACTGGGGATGGGGCCGTGATGCGAACGGTGGAGAGGGCGGCTGAGGAGCAAACAGTTCAGGGACTAGCATCTGCACTTCACACTTGAAGCATAGAGTAGACGATCACGAGGGACAATAATGGTTGTGTTGTTAGCAGTGACGATAAACCGCCGGAAACCAGCGCCGTTCATGGTGACGCCGCTGCGAATGATTCAGTCAACTCAGTACTCAATGCCCGACTTGACTCAATGTCAGCCGACACCGAGGGGCGGACGACCGCAGCTGCACGGCCCTTCGGTCTATTAGACTCATCACCAGTCAGCTCATACCCCCTTAGTAATTGCATCTGGATCGTGCATCCTATTCAGGAGATTGCATGACTGAAAGTTGAAACAATACAACGCCTCTTTTGGACATGTTTATAAATAATTTGCATTGACTGCGAGTAGGACAGCACTCCAACATTCGGCGTCTCGTCGTACAAAATCGCCTCATGTTCTCACGCTCCTGTATCCACAGCCCGGCTTTCCGAGCCCTTCCTTCCGTGACGCTGCGGGATCCGGTGACGTGTCGATCCTGAGTCCTGATTGGAGGACTCCTCGGGCGCTCCTCCCCCGGTGAGGGCGCGGTCCCCCTCCCCCCGGGGAGGAGGGGGTGCCAGGGAAGGTAGTGACCAGCCACCGCCAGCAGCTCGTCCGCAGATCGGGCCCGACAGCCGCGCTGGACAGGTCGCTGGTCGACCTTCGCGAGCTAGCCCCCTTCTGCCTTCCCTACTCTCTATCTCCTTTTCTCTACTATCCGGTCCGAGAGAGTATCAGCGCCCCAGCTCGGCACCTTTCGCCGCTACCGACCCATCTCCGGACAGCGCTAACTACCCGTCATCGACCGCTGGGTGCCGGCAGCGCCGTGGCCTTTGTCGAGTCTCTGGTAAAGTTCCCGAGCGCAGCTCTGCAGGATGGCGGGAGGTCTGATGCCGGTCGTCAGTCGCCTGCTGGCCGCCGGCTGCCCGTCGGCCATCAAAACGGTCCGCGCCGGCCTGATGGTGGCCAACTCACCCTACTGCACCACGCTCACAGGTGAGTTCAACGGCCGAACAACGCTCACAGGTGAGTCCAGTGAAACTCAAACCGACTCGCCGTACTGCACCACGCTCAGAGGTGAGTCGAACGGCCGAACCAGGCTCACAGGTGAGACCAACGACTGAACCTCAGACCGACTCACCCTACTGCACCACGCTCACAGGTGAGTCCAACGGCCGAACCTCAATGCGGCTCACCTTACTGCACCACGCTCACAGAGGTGAGTCTAACGGCCGACCCAGGCTCACAGGTGAGTCTCAACGACCGAACCACCAACTCGCCCCTACTGCACCACACTCACAGGTGAGTCCGACAGCCGCAGGTCGCTCGGACGGTCGCGCCGGGTAGAGCTCCGCCCTACCAGAGTTTTTGCTGTGAATAGGACAATGGGATGACTAGCAATGTGATAGAATAGGTACTAAGAGGGTGCCACTGTCATATACATGAATGATCCATTTCGTGCAGACTTGAGCAGTGCTCACATGTCGAACAGTCTGTCACGTGTCATCTCTTCAAACTCCGGGTGATAAGCCACTTGTCATGACGATCTGAGCCTAACGACCATAAGGTCTGTAGCGAGACTAAGACGCGTTTTGGAGCGCATAAGCACCGTCTATATGTCGATATCGCGTGTTCAGAGTGTTGTGTGACCGTTCAAAACTACATATCCCGGTGTTGAATAAGATTACGCACAGCTCATTGATTTTGTGTCCGTTTCAGATTTCGCTGACCCGTCGAAGCTGAAGTCGCTGTTCCCGCGGCCTGGCGCGGACTCGTTCGGGCAGTCGTTGAGCCCCCAGCTGCCGCCGGCTGCCAAACCCGCTCAGAAACGGCTCACGAAGGAGGTGAGAATCGCACGACACCGCGCTCTCCGCCGGCCGTCACAACTCCAGTCGGATCAGTGGCTGGTTGCTTCAATTTCTGATTACCAGAAAGAAATGCGAAATGCGTATAAGCATCAGAACGCCGTATCAATCTGAATGCTTTCAGAGTAGTAGTAAAAGAGAAAGATGTCCATTGAATATACAATGTGTTGAAACAATCCTAGCAAGACGATAAAGGGATGAAATTATACTACAAGATAATGAATTCAACGCTCAATAATCAATATTGGATAGAGGGAAATCGTGAGCACCCTCACCGTTAATGTCCTGCCGATCCGGTCCCGGTCCAATGTGAGACCGGCCCCCGATCTGACTCCCTGGTTGGCTCCCAGGAGCTGGCGCTGCAGGCGCAGGCGGAGGCGGCCCTGGAGCAGGCGTTCTCCATCCTGCAGGCCGACGACTGGAGGCGCGTCGACACGCAGGACGGCGACGAGCTGTGTGTCAGAACCGCCGGCGGACGCAACGTCTGGAAGTACAAGGTGAGGAAAATGACGAGGGCATGGCAAGAAAAACGAGTCTATGCCAAATGGTTATGTTACATACAATGATCAAGTGTAAGTATTTGTTTGCACTTCAATATATGCAGCTGCGCTTTCTTACATTAGCTGAATGTAGCTAATGTAAGAAAGCGTGCCGCTAGCCGCTAGTGTAGGACGGGTTAATTGGGGCTGTAGGAGGATACTTAAGTCGATCGTTCCGTGACCAGCGGAGTCGCTCAGTGCTAGAACGTGTCTCACAGCAGGCAGGTCGTCTATGGTGCAAAAGTCGGAGACACGTTCATTGTCAGAATGCTACACCTGTCGTCAGTTTCACACATCAGCCGTTGGCGCACCCGTGGGTGTAACAATGCACGGGGCGGGCCGTAGTGCAGCACTGGTCGGGCGAACCTGAGCCGGGCAGGGCCTTCGCTGCCAGCCTGACACAGCACCTCTCACTAGTTGTTAACACGGTGGTGCCTCCGTGTTCGTTGCGATGATTAATCTCGCTGCTCAGCGCTTGCCTCTCGGAGTGTTGGGCTGATGTGCGAATCCCTGATATCTGAGTCGGACGCTAGGCTGGCGTTCTGACCAGTTATGGAGCTGCGCCTCGGACGGTACTCGCTGCAGCAGAATGACCAGTCGATCGGATCGTAAGACGCTCCATTTTCGCTCTATGTCCTCAGACGGTGGTGAGCTGTTCGCCGGAAAAGTTCGCCCAGGAGGTGATTCACAACTGCACCAACTGCCCCTCCTGGAACAAGACCATCAAAAAATGCCAAATTCATGAGGTAAGAGGCAAAGCGTATCTCGCTATGGGTCTAAATGCATCTAACTATTTTTTGGTTAAAAGGGATTGTATATTTTGATCATTACGAAAAAATGTAACGTGTTTGTAAACACACCAAACTTATAACAGTTTTAATTGGCCAACAACAATCAGTTTTAAAACAAATATTGGAGGAAGTAGCCTCATCCGCTTATGAGATGACCCCTTGTTACATGTTCACAAATACGTGATGACATTTTAATGTTTATACCGCACTTTAATTTCATTGCAACAGTCGCTGCTAGTCCGTTGAGCAGTCTCAATGTTTATAAGGCACTTTGAGTCCATTGCAACAGGGTGCTAGACCGTTGAGCAGTACGAGCGATACACTTCATCGTTGCGCAAAAAGTACAGCAAATCAACAGAGTGGTTTGATATCTAATCTAGAAAGCGTGAAAGGCGATGTTAACATGCGATCAAACCCAATTGTAACTTTCTTTCTAGTATTCGGTCCAACAGATTGTTCCCAATAAGAAGTTGCGCTAACCAATAGGTAGTCAATTTCTTGCTCACCTATTTTAGTGCGTCCGCGGTTATACTAAAGTGTCGGGAATCTGCGAACTTCTTAGTAAATCCGCGGTCTAGTGATTCTTTTTCGGTAAATCCGCGGAATACCGATGGTTGAGAAAAACACTCTTCAATGCAAGGCGCGGAGTCGATGGATTTTTATTTTTTAGGGAACTCCGACTCTGACTCCGACTCCAGCTTAAAAAAATCGACTCCGAGTCCGACTCCGACTCCAGCTCCGACTCCGGACATTGGTCATGAAGTCGATATATTGAAATCAAATTTCATCTCGATCTTTTTATAGTGCATGAAGCGACCAATTGCGCGTTCCAAATTCCAATGCCTTGCATTGTAAATAAGTGCTTAAAAAAAGAACATTAAAAACAGGTTTAAACACAGCATCCGTTTTCAGCTTTTTCATTGAAAACGCTCGTTCAAAACAGGGGTAGGTATGTCCTCAGCTTCAACAAAATCTTATTTTAAAAGGTCAACGAGCGAAACATCGCCAAGCAACCAGGCGTAGGGCATGACTTTGAGCAATGCAGTGTTTACTCCGGCTCCGGAGTCGGAGTCGGTCAGATTTTAGCGACTCCAACTCCGACTCCGATTCCGGGCAAAACTGCCGACTCCGACCGACTCCGACTCCGACTCCGACTCCGACTCCGACTCGGCAGCCCTGCTTCAAAGTGCTTTTGGTGCTATATGTACTGCTCAAAGATACAGCCCTTGTCTCACCGCGTGATGAGCATTCTCGTTTCGACAGAATCGAGAATGCTCGGAGACTATGTTATCTATAGCAGTCGAAAGAAAGTCGCAACACCAAGACGTGAGAGACTCAACTACTAAGGTTGGGCTCATCGTTGCCTGGTGCTTTCCAGCTTGGCGGCAATCAAAGTTTGTCTTCGGCTAAAAGACAGACTTCTGTTATTTGTTGCCACGCTGGAGGATAATTTGCAAAACGAGAGACCCAATCGAAATGGTGGAGCGTCAAGCGTCGACCGTCGAGTGTTTCAATGTTATGGTTTCCGATCAACTTAGTCACCGAGGCCCGAGCTATCCTCGGTTTTGTCGACATGAAAATGCCTAATTGCCTACCACGTGGTGAGACGACGGCTCTGTCAATGAGCCATTATATCACTATAAGCACTCGGAAGTATTTTCCGCACCTTTACTGAAAAAGAATCGGTACTCCGCGGATGCACTGAAAGAAAAAAAATAGCTGGACCGCGGATTAATTAAGAAGTTTCCGAATCTCCGAGACTGTTCCCGTTCAGTACATCCGCCGACGCACCGTTTCACTCAAGTAAATCAGCGGAACCACAGCCGTGATTCCGCGGATTGACGAGGGCCGAGGCTTCACGTGAGGTCTCAACTCTCACGAGTCACTAGGAAGTCCGCGGAGCAACTAATGTCTCTGCTAACTCACGGATTTCGCGGACACACTGTAACAACTAACATATAAATCCTATGTTGATGTGATGAGTTCTGATCTATCCAAAGAAACTTGGAAAGTGCAGCCCTATTGGAAAATGATCGCTGAAAGTTCGCCGAACTACTTATACATATGCAACGTCAGAATACTCTTTTGCCGGCTACGTTCCAGGACCTGAAATCGATCCTAACATTTTCAGCTCTCGGTGGGCTAAAAGGCATTTTATGCTGTTAGTTTGCTTACTTTTCATGTCAGCTGGCATTCTCGAGAGCTTACTGACCCAAACCTGCACCTGAATTGACCGCTGACACGCTGACACGCTGACGCTGATGAAGCGTTGATGTTTGACGCAGTTGGCCCTCGTGGCCGACCGGTGACCTGTAAACAAACCGCCACCTGTCATATTCCATTCCAGGGCCACGTGCGACCTCACTATCTTGTTGTGACCCCGACCCCGTTCACTGCCAGACGCTGCCAAAGCTTTGTTGTGATCTCGATCCGAAAACCAATTACCACGCGTCTCGGGTCTAAAACGGGGAACGCCAGATCGTGTCACCCGACCCCACCGGCCTAGCCCGGTCCGTGACCCTATGGTCTACCCCAAACCGTGATCTCTATCCGCTCCGACGTATTACCTCTGTCTGACCCGACCCGTGACCCGCTCTGACCTGACCCGTGACCCCGCTCTGACCTGGTCCGTAACCCCGCTCTGACCCGACCCGTGACCCGCTCTGACCCGACCCATGACCCGCCCTGCTGCAGGTGTCGGACGGAGTAGAGATCCTGCGTCAGGAGACCAAGGAACTGCTCGGCGGCCTGGTCTCGCAGCGCGAGTTTGTCAACGTTCGCCGGCGCGGCCGCCGCGGCCAGATGCACTACAGTGCCATGGCGTCCATCGACCACAGCGCCTTCCCCGAAAGCGACAGATATGTCAGGTGAGCTGCAGGTTCTCTCCTCATCACAGCACCTTGCCCAACGGAAACCATCACCGATCGCCACTGATCACGTTTGATCAAGGAGAGATTGCTGACCGCGGTATACGATGCCGGAAAGATAATTGATTTTACTGTCGCATTATGTCCCAAAGTTCTGCGGATGCCATGGAATGTGCGTTGAATGAAACACGCTCAAAGGTTGCCAGAACATTAGGTAAATATTTATTGCAGACTAATTTGTTCAACCCATCATTCGTTCTATGGTCATTCCCGGTTCCGCGGCCTTCAGCCATCTGTTTCCGTCTGGAACATTCCACGACCGACCCGCCTGGTAACCGGCCCGAGCCGCCCCGGCGCCGGTCTGCTGACTGTGGTGACAGGCGACACCGTCCGCCTGCTGACTGGCCCGCGACCGGCTCCCACGGTCGGCTCTGCTGACCAGCGCTCCCCTTCCCCTCCCCGGTCACCTGATGTCAGCCGGCCCGGTGTCGGGTGGTGTCGCGTCGGCACCGGCCCCCGGCAACAGCGGAGGACTCTGCCGCCGCCGCGCCGCCGCCCGATGGCGTCACCGGGCTCCCATTGGTCCTCCCGACCCGGCCCCTCCCCTGACCCCTCCCCTCCCCAGTCGCTGTCCTTCCCCGGCCTCCGTCCGATCACCCGACCCTCCCTTGGCCCCGCCCCCCGCCCCGCCTCCGTCGTTCTCCCTCTCTCCCAGAGGCCCTCGTCCGCCATCTCGTCGCAGAGACGGTGAGGGGCAATGGCGCTAATGGCATGATGCCAATGGCACGCCGCTCGAGAGCCTCTCCTCCAATTTGATTCGCACCTTACCTGTCTGAGCTCTTTTGAGCACCATGCCTGACCTGCTGGCCCGTTCGTAACTTCTCCGCCACGACCCTGACCTGACCTGCCCCCCTCCCTACCATGACCCTGACCTGACCCGCCCCCCTCTCTCCCCTCCAGGGCGCAGCTGTTTCCGACCGTGTTCACGGTGCGGCCGTGCGCCGACTCCCCGGACCGCTGTATCGTCGAGGGCACCTTCAACTACGACCTGAAGCTGCGCCTGGTGCCGCTGAGGGTGATCGAGGGCGCCACGTTCAGTGCCTGGCGTCAGCTGCGCACCCAGCTCCTCCGGTGCGCCGAGCACGTGCGCGCCTGATCGGCCGGTCCATCAGCGCGCCTGGTCTGCCGGTCTCCTGTCTGGAGTCCATCAGCGCACCTGATGAGCCGGTCTCCTGCAGCGCGCCTGGTCTGCCGGTCTCCTGTCTGGTGTCCATCAGCGCGCCTGGTCTGCCGGTCTGTCCTCTCTGGGTCCGAACAGCGCGCCTGGTCGGCCGGTCTCCTGTCTGGTGTCCGTCAGTGCGCCTGATGAGCCGGTCTCCTGTCTGGTGTCCGTCAGCGCGCCTGGTCTGCCAGTCAGTCCTCTCTGGGTCCGAACAGCGCACCTGATGAGCCGGTCTCCTGTCTGGTGTCCGTCAGCGCGCCTGGTCTGCCGGTCTCCTGTCTGGTGTCCATCAGCGCGCCTGGTCTGTCGGTCTCCTGTCTGGTGTCCGTCAGCGCGCCTGGTCTGCCGGTCTCCTGTCTGGTGTCCGTCAGCGCGCCTGATGAGCCGGTCTCCTGCAGCGCGCCTGGTCTGTCGGTCTCCTCTCTGGGTCCGATCAGCGCGCCTGGTCTGCCGGTCTGTCCTCTCTGGGTCCGAACAGCGCGCCTGGTCTGCCGGTCTCCTGTCTGGTGTCCGTCGGCGCGCCTGATGAGCTGGTCTCCTGTCGGTCCTCTCCGTCCGTGGTGGTTTGGTGCGATGCTGGAACTGTTGGCACGGTTCGAGTTGTAGCCCGAGCAGCCGCGGGCGGCGACGGCGAGTTTTGCTATGGTCTCTTCTTGTTGCGGGCAGCGTTCAGATGACCTGCTGTGATCCCTGCGCACCGCGAGCGGTAACATTTGGCGTGACATGATCGGAAAGTGCCGCGGGCGGTATGATCTTGAACGAAAGGAACAATACAATCGGGTGTAACCCTGAGGGAAATCTGTGGGATGAGGATCGCTGGCGTTTTAGCGATTGATGACAGTTGACCTGGTGCGATCTGAAGTGAACGGTAGACTCCGCTGGACAGAGACGTCTTCGGGCAGAGCCCAGTCATGGTAATAAATTGTCTCTTTTGTACTGTGTGTAACATTGTGTTGGAGTGTCCTGTGTTTAGTGTTTGTGCCTCAGCTTTACTGTGTGTGTTTTCTTCTCAATACCATGACGTCGGAATCACCTTGTCGTTTGGTTGTGAAGGAGCAGGTCACGTTCGGCACGTCCGTCATCTGAAACGGGAGCCAGCACCGCGGTCCGGTAGTGGCACTAACCGCACGTCCGAGGTATATAAAAACACTCCCACGTCGAACACCGGCTGTTGGCAACACCGGCCCGGTCTTAGTTGTCCGGTAGTACACGGTGAAGAAGATTCTTAGTCCGGTTGGGCAGTCGAGTGCCAATCAAACGCATAATATGGCGGACACTTGATTGGGTTGTGCTTGAATTTTCATTGGAAGTGACTGGCGGTTGTCAAAGACCGAAATTTGTCGTTAAACTTGCAGAATTTATGACGGTGTCAGTATCCACTAGAGCACTTCACGGATAGGCTTTTTAGGATCCGGCCCGGCCCATATCCGGCAAGTCATATCCAGATCCGCCCATTATCCGCCTTTCTTTGAATATCAGAATCCGGCCCACCCATGGCCCGTATTGCAGCCAAACTTCCAAAAAATATCCGTAATAATCCGTTTCACCAATAACTGGTTTCACCCAAACCTGGACTAACAAATTCAATCTAAGGGACCAGACAGCCATACATCTCATAGACCATCATGGTTCCAAAAACCATGCATACATTGCATACATTATCCACTTGAAGACAAGTCTTGTGACAAGTGAGTGTCATAAAATGATGCCTATTACTTTAATCAAACCTCTGCTGCCGCTTAACACATTAGGTTAATTTTTAACTTCAATGTTGAATGTTAAAATTTTGATCCGTTTTGATCCGGGTTCAACCTTCAATTCCCAAACCGGCCCGCCCATATCCGTTCTTTTTTAACAAATTTAGAATCCAATCCTATCCGGTCCGCGGATTTATCCGTGGATAACGGATTTATCCGGCCCATGAAGTGCTCTAGTATCCACTCATGTCTCATTTCGTCATTGAGACAAAGATATCTTTCGAAATACGCATTTTGACATTCTCCGTCGTCCGCACCAAGATTCCTACGCACCTAGCCATTGCGTGTTGTGAAAACTGGTTGCGAAATTCACTGCGCACACACAAGCCTCTTCCGACACAAGACGTTTCTTGGTTCCAAGGCCATATATAGTCTTGGTTCTTGGTGTGTTTAAATCATCTACACGATTTCATATTCATACAAATGCCGTGCCGAATGGTTGGTTTGGTCATCACTCAAGTCATCACTGGTCACATTGATTTTTCTATGGCGATGCGTTCCAGAAAATGGAAAGTAATCCTCTGATATGGCAGCAATATAAGTTTGGTAGCAATTAGTCTACAAAATACAAATGTAGCGCAAATAAGCGCGCCATTTGAATTGTTTGTGTTTTGTGGGCCGCCGGCGGGGATCAATATGTTTATTGTTTAATCGTGAAGGTAGGCATTATTTATCAAATTTGCCTAGTAACATTGATTATGCTGTTCCCTTCATAAATTTTATTAGAACCTTATTCAGCCTTATCTTTTTTCGTGAATATCAATATCTCAATCTGAAGTTGATCCGTGTTTTGTCCCTCCACGCAAAAATTAATAAACACTGCAATTTCAATTTGAATTGGAGCCTAAATTGAAATTGAAATTGAATTGAAGCCTAAATTACCTAAATGCCAAATATCGAACTGACGCTGGTATTTCCAAAGCAATAAAAAGCAAATGGGTCGTGTTTTAAATTGACGTCTCAGTCTCAGTCTTGTTCTTAGTACGGTTCTGCCTGCTCATTTCAATTTTAGCTTAAGCTTGAGCTTAGTCGATTTATCCGGGGTTTAGTAAATTTAAATAGATAAATTTGCGCAGTTATTCATGCTTTTGTACTTATTAGCTACAAAGTGGGGCAACAATCCAATCCAAGATACTTACCGACCGATTCAGTGCCCAGTTCCACTCGCGTTCAAATATTTTTGACTCCTAGATTCTTAGCTGATTAATTGCTAAATTGTTGGCATACATTAAAAAAGCAAAGAAATTTAAGGTATTATAAAATGGATCGCTTTCCCCCACTTCGAGTTCGGGATCCATGAAGGCAGTAGGCATATGCTCCAATCTCCATGATTCCTAAATGTGCTAACTTTTAAATGCACCAGCCACCAAGATTGAAGGCGTTTTTTTTTTTTGCATTGGCAATGCAGCATTGACTTTGTCAATTGTCACTCTTTTTCTTGCATCTCAGACAATGACTATACAAAAAAAAAAACACACACAAAACGTCATGTCAAGGAAAAACAATTGTCTGTGGTACCACAAGGGGAAACTATGTCAAACTCTTCCACTCTGTCTCTCATCATGGTATGCATTGCAATTGGGGATGGTATTGATGCAGTGAGCCGCCGTAGACATCTGTATACCGAGGTCTACGAGTGAGCTCATTAAAGAAACTGCTTAGCTTATGATAATCACCATTGACCAATGTTATGGTCGAAAAACGAACCGTTCCGAAATCGCCCCTTCAATCGCGTGCAATAAGAACAAAAGAAGGATATACCGGCTCGGGGCAGTTGTTACTTGTTGGCTGATGAAGTCACCACTCCTTTTTTCATACTAATGGAGCGTATACATCAGGTCCGTGTGGAGCGTTTGCCCCAACACTGCCAAGTGCCAACTGCCAGATCCAACATTTTTACTAAGGGCAGGTTTTGATGTCGCCGAGTCTAACTTGTCAACCTTCTGCACTGGACGATTTTCCGACCGGACGATAAAGCTCCGACTGGACGATAAAAGAAATTAGCATTGAAAGTTGAAAAAGGAGCTATACGAGATTCCAACCTCTCTCTACCTTGAGGTGGCAACCTCCGCTCCCCCTCCTCCCCCCCCCCCAGGTGCGACAAGAAACCGGTCTTACAAAATGTGATTTTTTTAACAAACACTTCATTTGATTGCTTAGTAACAGCCGCAAGGCTCGTTAACAGTTCGAAACTGATGCCATACCTAAGTTTGAAAAGAACAGAATGATATGCTGCGAAGTTCTATCGTTTATTTTTCCAGTTTCTTATCCCTGATTCCTATTTTTATTCTGGCAGGCTGTCCAAGGACACCACTGATCGGCAATGGAGCCAGGCGACCAATTTGTCTTCTGTCTCGATCTGCCCGCCCAAGATTGCTGGAAGCAGATCACGAAATGGGCGAAAATAAAATGTCAGACGCCGAAGTTAAAAAACCAGTTGCGTGACTTCGCAACTTTACTCGAAAAGAAGGATTTTAAAACTATCGATCCCGACGCCTTTATGCGCATGGTTTGCGAGCTTCTGCCATTTGTCGGCGACTCGCGGCCCTACATGGCCTTCTGCATGGTGCGGCTGGTGCAAGAGCTGGCAGTGAACGAGAAGACTGGCGCAGTCATCCAGTATCGGCTGTCGGAGTTGATGGGCTGCGTCATTGACTACATACAGGAGGGTCTGGACGCCGAGGACGTGAAGAACCTGCTGGGCGCCGCCACGGACGTGCTGCGCCTGATGCTGCAGCGCGGCCGGGCGGCGCTGGCCGACTTCCTGTGCCAGTTCCTGGCGGTGGCCGGCGCCGACGGCACGCCGCTCGAGGTGACCCGTCAGCTGATGGCCGTCACCAACCAGCTGCTGGAGCCGCTGCAGCGCGCCCAGCGCTCGGCCGTGCGCACCCAGCTGGACGAGCAGCTGCCGGCGCTGCTGCGCCTGCTCACCACCTGCGGCGACTACGACATGCAGGCCAACCTGGTCGAGTGTCTGTTCCGGCTGAGCACACAGCCCGAGCGGCCGCTGCTGGCCGCCGCCTGGCTGCCCAGCGACGAGCTACGCAACGCCTTCGTGGCCATCTCCAACTTCGACCCGGACTGTCGGCTGCTGCTGAACGCCTTCAACCGGCGACTGGGCGCCGAGCGCAAGGTGTTCTCGTTCCCGGCCGAGTCGGTCACGCTGGCCGGCTTCGTGCTGGAGAAGCCCGACGACCCCGACTACCACGACATGTGGGTGGACTTTAACGAGGGCAGCGGCTCCGTCAGCCTCTATTGCCAGCGGCCGGTGACCGAGACGCAGCCGGACGAGACCCTCTGGGAGACGGTGACGATCCGACGCGACGACGTGACGCGCGCGCGGCTCCGTCTGCAGCGGCACCGGCAGGTAGTGCAGCTGACACTGGACCGGCCCTGTCGCCAGCTGCTCTCCTCCGGCGCGCTGGAGACGTTCGACGGCAGCGACGTCTCCCTCGCCTTCCTCAAGGGCCACGACCTGCACTCGGTGCTGGGCCGGCTCTACGGACCGGCCGTCTACAAGTTCCAGGCGTGCGAGGAGCTGGCGTCTGAGCGCGTCCAGAAGGCTTCGGCCACCATCCGCGGCGTGCACTGCCGCTCGACCGTGGACGCGCCGGCGCAGTCGGTCACCACGGCCAGCTCCTCGGCCGGCTGCGGCCGCGCCGCGCCGCGCCACAAGGCCTCGGTACCGCTGTCGGCAGTCAGCTCCGGCGGCGGCGCACGCCCGCAGGCCCGCCGGCCCGCCGACGCGCCCAAGAGCTCCGTGCCAGTGCTGGCCGGACAGCGCGCCACCGGCCGCTACAGTCCGCTCGAGATGCGCTCGCCGGGCCGTGAACTGTACAGAGAGCGCGCCTCGCCGGCTGCCGAGCCGGCGCCGGCGCCGCTCACTGAGGCTCCACCGATGCCTCCCGCTGAGGCTCCCGCGGCGCCTGCCGCTGAGGCCGTGCCGATCAGCCAGAGCTCCGGGACCAGCGTCATCGAGCCAACGCCGCGCCCGGCGCCCGCCTCCTCCGCTCCCAGCACGCCGGGCGTCTCGTCGACGGCGCAGGCGTGCGTGCGCACCCCGCAGGGCCGACGCCGACCGGCCGACTCTCCGGCGGCGCCGGAGTCGGCCTCGGCCAGTGGCAGGGAGGCAAAGAGCGCCGGCGAGCCGTCCCAGAGGCGCCAGCAGCAGGGTCGTTCCCATGACGCCGAGGACTCAGCCGAGCACCAGACGCAGCAGCGCAGAGGTCACGGACCTGACGAGCATGGAGACGGGGCGGGAGAACAGGCCGAACAGGAGTCTGACCAAGAGGCCGGGCCGAACATCCAGGAAGTGATGTCGGACAATGAGCGGGAGGCGGAGGATGAGTATGAGCTGCAAGTGGAAGAGCATGACAGTGAACGTGAAGAGGAAATGCAGGAACATGATGACGTAGCTGACAAGCATCAGGCTGAGCAAGCTCAGAAATCGAAACCAGATCAGTCGCCAGAACAGGCGCCGTCCCTCGATTTTGAGGCGTCTCCACCCGCGAGCACTATAGCTGAGAGATCGCCGCTGGCCGCCCCTGCGCCAGCCTCGCCGCCGCCCGCTGCCGAGCGCGCCCCTAAGCCGACTGACCAGTCGTTCGCCAGTGTGGAGAGCCGACAGTGGGCCACTCGCCGACCACGTGCCGCCGCCCGCGCACCATACATTGAGATATCCGAGTCTGACGGTGGCAGCGACGACCGGGGCATCTCTCCCAGTCCGCCGCCGCCCCAGCGGCAGTCGCCCGCCAGGAGAGACGACAATAACAATGTGCCAGACGCGGATGATGTCTCACGGAGGCGGGACCGGCCGGCCGCCCGTCCACGTGACAAAACGTCCACGGACCGAGGGACCAGAGCGGTCAAACAGACGGCGAAGGCGGCAGCCGAGAAAAAAGAGAAGCAGGCGGCAGTCCGGGGGGCCGAGAAACAGGCGCGCTCCAAGGCGCCGGCAGGAAAACGCGACAAGCGCCGCGCGTGTGTGACCTTTGAGGAGCAAGACACTGCCGATACCGCGCGGGATGAGGCCAAGAAAAGCCGCCGTCTCACGCTGGCCAAAGATAGTTCTGCCGAAGAGTATGTGCCGCACTCGATATTCAGTCAGAGCGACTCTGCCGACTCGGAGTTCAGTGCTCCGTGGCACAAGCCGAGCAAGAAGTCGCGCTACCCGCGATCACCGCACATCTTCTCTGACGTGGGCACGAGCACCGACGGCGAGCGCCTGCCGCCGTCGCCGCCGGCGCCGCAGCGACATGTGGGCACGTTCAAGCGCTTCCCCGTCTACGACCCGCGCAGCGTCCGCAACAAGTCGCTGCTGTCACAGGAGGAGAGCTGGCAGGCGGAGCTGTCTCGGCGCGGCGGCCGCGGTAGAGGCGGCCGCGGCCAGCGGCGCGGATCCGCCAGCAGGCGGGGCGGCGCCTCCAAGCGCGGCGCCGCCTCAGCTCGCGGGCGCGGCGCACAGTCCGGTCGGGGGGCGACCTCGGCGAAGCGTGGGGTGAGCCGTTCGCAGCCGGTCGGCGGCTGGGCGGACCGCGTGTCGCACGAGGAGAGTCGACTTCAGTCGCCTGAGGTGCTCCGAGACGAGCCAGCACCGTTCGACGAGCGCGACCTCTCGGACACCGAGGTACCGCCGGCCAAACGACGGCCCAGCCGTAGCCTGGCCTCCCGTTTCGGCTGGGGCTCCACGGGCTCAGAGAGCGGCGAGCGACCGCTGGAGGTGTCGCCGCCGGCGCCGGCCGCGCAGAGCCGCGGCGCGCGGCGCCACTCGGGACGGCAGCGGACGGCGGAACCGGCGCCCGCCGTCTCCCCGAGCGACGAGCCGCTGCAGCAGCCCGAGCTGGAGCTGTCCGGCAACCACGAGCTGTGTGCCGAGCTGGAGCTATCGGCGCCGCCGCCGCCGGCCGCGCTGGACGCCAGCGGCTCCGGACACGTGTCGCACCTCTCGATCTCGGCCACAGAGTCGGCGCCGGCGCTCGCCTGCCCGCCCAACACGCCGCTCTCGGCCGGCAAGGCGGTGGCGCCGGCCGCGCCCACGGCCGCCCAGCTGGGCGACGCCATGCAGTGGCAGCCTGTGTCGCCGCAGCGCGTCCGGCCGCCGGCGCCGGACCCGGCCGCGCTCACAGCCACGCAGGAGTTCCGTCTGGACGACCACCTGGCGCTGGAGGCGGAGGCCAGCCGGCCGGTCAGCCCGGCGCCGCTGGACGCCAGCCAGCACCTGAGCGACTCACCACTGCCGTCCCCGATCCGCGCGTCGAGTACCGTGCCGCCCACCCCGTCCGCGGCCGCGCGGCCCGCCACGGGAGCGGCGCCGGCGCCGGCCCGCCAGCCGGCGGTGGAGTTCCGACAGCCGCTGCCCCCGCCGCCGCCGCCGCCGGCCACCGACCAGCGGCCGCAGCCGTCGGTGCTGATGTCGCAGACGACGGACATGATCCGGGCCGAGCTGAGCGGCATGCTGGTCGACTGGGAGACGAGCAGCGTGCGCTCCGAGCAGCAGCAGCAGGCGGGGCCGGCCGAGCTACTGCGCGCCGTGGCCGCCATCCGCCGTCAGGTGAGGCGGCTGGAGGAGCGCGACGAGCAGCTGTACCAGCTGAGCCGGCGCTCGGCCGCCGCCCAGGAGACGTTGCTGGCGCAGCAGCGCGCCGCCGTCGCCACACAGGAGCGGCTCGGAGAGGCGGCCACCGCGGCGCGCCGCCAGGCCGCCGAGAAAATCCTGGCCGAGTGTGAGCGACTGGAGCGGCAGCCGCCGGCCGCGGCGACGGCCCGCGCCCCGCCGGCGGCCGACGGAGTGGAGAGCGAGATACAGAGCGTGCAGCGGGAGCTGGAGCAGATGCTGAGCGCCGCCGGCGACGACCAGCTGCACGATTACCGGTGCTGACCGCTCAGCGACCGATAAAGACGATAATGTGGCGAGTGGAATGTTTATCTCGCAAGTGGACCCGATCTCAGTTGGGTTGTGGGCGGGCGGGCGGAAACGCGACATTCACCCTTTTCAGTGATTTTGTTACCGATTTTGAGCGTTTATATTCAATATGTTAATCAATTTTTTGAATTAAGTATTATTCAATATTCCTGACAGCATTCTCTTGTTATGTTCGCTGTGTGCTTGGCAATAAACGGTTTTGTTTTCGCGGTCTATTTGCGGTGATCGTCCCTCTCGGCGCCCCGAGCTTACCTCACAATATCGCACCACCTGTTGTCGGAAGAACAGCCCATCACAGCACCGCCACTTCCCCGGGCGAGCCGATGACCGCGGCGGGTCAGCCGGCATGACGACACCGGCAGCCGCGCGAGGTGCTGACTGCTGACGACGCGCCACGCGACACCGCTGGCTCGGGCTGACCGAGCGCCGTCGCGCCCGGCCGACGACGGGCGGAAATCTGACGCCCCGCCACCGGAGCCGGCCGGCCGACCGCCACCTGGCCCGTTCAGAGCGGGGGAGGGGGAATGACACCACAGGGGGGGGGGGGCTGGTGTGATAGGACACCGACTTGACCTGGAGGCGGGCTTCAAATGCAACATCCGGGAAATAATAGATGTGCCGGCCGCCAATGAAGTACATTTGAAAGATAAAACTAAATTTTGTATGATGTTCAGGATAAAGCCAGGTCAGTTTTTTCGCCTTTAGTAGTTCTATTAACCTTCAAGAAAAAAGTGGGAAAAGAATGAAATGAGGAAGGGATTGGGAATCACATTCAGGAGACTACAGGCCGCCCCAAGAAAACTACACCAAGCTGTCACTTCATTGCACATGCACAATTTGTTCCGTGTTTTTCTACCCGTCATTTCATTATCGTCGGTATAATACCCCGGCGACCACCATTTTCGGGCATAGACCTTGTAAGCTGGTACGACACAAGAGTTTTCTTTCTGTGGATCATGGTCCCGAAAATCTTATGGAATCAGCTGCGCTCACAATACTCATACTGTAGTACGAACGGATCATAGTAAGTTCTGGTCAGGTGTAGAGTGTAGACTGTAGATTAGTCACAATTCTGATGGTGAGGAATAAGGATTGCGGCAAAACCAAGAGCTCGGTGATTTTATCGTCAAACGCCTAATTCGATTGAAAAAATCAAGGACTTCTGTGAGCTAACGTATTGTGATAAGCATATCTCGTCAGACTGGGCAACGAACGTGCCCGTCCGAGTGCAAAGCCAACCTGCACTCAACTCTGCAATTATCATGCAGCTTTTATAAAATTGTCAGAGAACTCAGATTTGTTTTCCCAATAAAAACACAATTCTAACGAATGGTGTTTGAGATATTGACCTTTGGTCACGATTTGGATCACCGTCTCCAGGGATGCGGAGCCGGAGCCGGAGCCGGAGCCGGAGCCGCCGGAGCCGGCATATTTTGCCCGGAGCCGGAGCCGGAGCCGTGAAACAATATAGCCCGGAGCCGGAGCTGGAGCCGGAGCCGCCAAAAATGGGGGCGGAAACAATTATTTACCTAGTTCGGTTTGACAGTACAAGACGTAAAACAATGTGGTATTCAAAATAGCCTTGTTATACAAATACAGAAGCAACGTGTACCAATCCCATCGCCTTTTTTCTTCCACCCGTATTTAATTGATCGCATAGGGGATGTACTGAGTAGAAGCCGGAGCCGGAGCCGCCGGAGCCGGATCATTTTACTCGGAGCCGGAGCCGGAGCCGCCATGGCATTTCAACCGGAGCCGGCCCAGTAAACATGCCGACGTCGGCCCGACGTCGGCCGACGTCGGGGTGACGTCGGCAACTCGGCATCAGCATGCCGACGTCGGCCCGACGTCGGTCCAACCTCGGCACGACGTCGGCTGGATGTCGGATATGCCCGCATGTTCCGACGTCCAGCCGAGGTCCAGCCGACGTCGGACCGAGATCAATTGCTGAGGTCCAGCCGACGTCGGGCCGACGTCGGGGCGACGTCGGACCGACATCGGCCGCTGTTTTGACCGTTAAAATAATATAAAATACATGTTTCATGTTTCATAAAGAGCTTCTGTATTCAAAATATCCTCAGGAAACTCAAATCTTCCTCCACGCCGCAACCCCCTGATCCGGACTGGACGGGAAACTTTATCCCATTTGGGATTGCCCGTAAGCCGAGCTCGCCCGTAGCCGGGTGCGGTGAGTGCTTGGGGGCTGCTCGGCCTATCCCTTGGTCAGGCTCAGCCCCGGCAACTCACCAGGGCCGGGCCCAGTTCATATAGAAAGGCCAGTCGGCAAGTGTCACTTTGCCAAAGTGCCACTTATCAAAGGGACACTTTGGGAAACGTTGGTGCAGGTGTGTAAGAGTGGCTATATGAATCCATTGTGGGGTCGCCCTTTCCAATAAGTGTCACGTAACAGCAATGGGACCAGGAACTCTATATGAACTGGACCCAGGGTGCTCGCCAAGAAGACCAATGTCTCCATCCTATGATCCTTCCAGCTCTGAAATGGTCTTGTCAGACCGAAAGGGCATAACCCAACAAAACAAACCAAACTCGTTAGCTGGCTGCGTGGTGTAGTGGTAAGCGCACTAACCTCGCATTCGAATGACACGGGGTTCGAATCCCATCGCCGGCTGATGCTTTTGGCGTGTTGTCCCAGTAAACATGCCGACGTCGGCGACCGGGGGGCTCGAATCCCGCCGCCGGTTGATATTTTTGGCGCGTTGTCCCAATAAACATGCCGACGTCGGCCCCGTCGGTCCAACGACAAACGATCTCGTCAACCTCGGCAAACGATCTCGGCCCGACGTCGGCTCGACGTCGGCTGGACTTCGGCTGGACGTCGGAACATGCGGGCATATCCGACGTCCAGCCGATGTCGGGCCGAGGTTGAACCGACGCTGGGCCGACGTCGGGCCGAGCCTCGGCCCGACGTCGGGCCGACGTCGGCATGTTTACTGGGGGAGCCGGAGCCGGAGCCGATTTTTTTCTCCGCAGCCGGAGCCGGAGCCGGAGCCGTCTGAAATTTCCACGGCTCCGCATCCCTGACCGTCTCGCATCATCACCGTTCAACCCTTCCACAGCTATACCGACAAATTCAAATATCAATCATTGGCGTGTATTCATCAAACAATTCTCAAACTCAAACACTTCGCACTGAGTTACCAGCCGTTTAGTGCTGCCATAACCTATCACAGCCCAGACCGTTAGGTCGACAGGAGTGGGAGATATGGGTGAGAGGGGATAGCGCAGGGGAAGTAGCCCGACACAGAGATCTCAGGAAAGAGAGACATGAGGGCGTGGGGGTGGGAGGGGGGCAGTCAGCGCAGGGGTGTCGTCGGACGACACAGATATCTCATTGGGAGGGGGAGGGGCGGAGGGTATCTTTTCGGCGACAGCACAGCACTCACAAGTCACGCCCACTACACACGGTCACATACCGCGCTCCTACAAACTGCAGCAGGTATACGAGGAGGCACGTAGCCAGACAGCAGGCCCGACGGTGGTGTACTCGTAGTCACTGTCATGTCAGGCGGCATATCATTAGTGGCGTTCAAAACACGACAAACACGCATAGGTATTGAGGTTAGCAAGAAATACTGGCACAACAAACAAAATATCACACTATAACAACGAAACTAGTCACTCTCTTCGAGACAAACTTTGTACAAAACTCGGCTACGCATTGGCCTTCCCGCAAACTCTGACAAAACAAACGAGATCGGATAAATCTTCTGGGATTTCCAGTTACCGGGCAGTCGCCGAACATGACTTGACCTCGGCTCGGTTTCGCTCGATATCCGTGGGAACTCTCGCCGGTGGTCAGGGGGTCGGTGTCGCGGCGCGTCCCTCCGTCAGCAGACTGCTCGCCTTACCGCCCAGACGGCGACACCGTGCCCTCCTCCGGAGAGCCGAGCCGTGACCTTCCCCGCGGAGCGCTCCAAAGCACTCCCGGCGGGTAACAGCGCCCCCTCCCCACTCCGGGGGAGGGCACGGTACGCGCCCGGCTCTGGGGCGTAGGAACAGCGCTGCTCCGCTGAGTCGGCACGGCGCCCGCCACTGGAGACCTCCCCCGCCCGGCCGGCCGGCACGCCGCTCAGGTGGCCCAAAGCCGGCGGTCGCGGCGGCACCCGTCCACCCACGAGCGCTGGGTCGTGCCCCGGTCTGTTTACTCGCCGGAGGCAGGGCTGGAGGCACTAGAGACCTCCCCCCCCCGGCCGGCCGGCACGCCGCTCAGGTGGCCCAAAGCCGGCGGTCGCGGCGGCACCCGTCCACCCACGAGCGACGGGTCGTGCTCCAGTCTGTTTACTCGCCGGAGGCAGGGCGGCGACCCCCACCCCGCAACGGTGGCCTCCAGGCACGAGCGAACAAAACACGATACTCTGCCGAGCACCAGACCATATAAGGCGACGTTTGGGCCGGCCCGGATACAGCCCAAGGCCATCCGGCAAATAATTCGGCACCGTTTCGCCATTATTGCTCCTAAGCAATATTTTGCTGTTGTCAAGACACTGGCCAATGCCCATTCATTGTTAATTTCTTCGACACAACTTTGATAGTTTCTCCATCAACCACGTACTCAGCATTGTCATGTCTGGAGTACTAAGACGACCCGTCTCTTTCCGAGACGTGCCACGTCTCTCAGAAGACGAGCTGCGGCGGGTCGACCAGCTGGCCGTTGCGCTGGTGCACAAACTGAAACTGGAGCCGCAACTCGCCCACCTGAGACTGCGGCAGCACGGCCGGCACCCACTCGATGATGAACGGCGTCGGCTGTTGCTGCTGCGCCGATATGCACCCTGAGCGGACCGAGAGAGAACCGCGTCAACACGCAGCGACATAGGGACGACGACTCGATACGTAACAGGGCATATTCAAAGCTGTCTTCAATAAAGCGAAACATTACTCGTATCATGGACTGCCTTTGAATATCATGGCTTAAAGTAAAATAAATATTGTGCGGTAAAAAAATAATCGCGGGCTGCAAATTGCATGTAACCACTGTCATGCTGCGACCGTTACAATAGGTGAACAAAATATGACAGTGCGCGTATCGCGGCGCCGCTCTCAGCGTACACCAATCAGCTCCACTCACCGACTCGGAGCACGGTTTTGTACTGCTGCGGTTTGATGTAGGGCCCGTGGGAGAGCGGCTGAGGCGTCGTTTCCGCCTCCGTCGGTACGTGCTCCGTGTACCGGCCCGTGTCCGAGCTGTACTGGAAACTGCGCGTGATGTTCAGCGTTATCTGAAAACACACGGGGACCACGCGGCGTCAGTGACCAGCACGAATCACTAGGACAAGGCGCCGGTTACCTGGGTCGTGAATCTCTTAATGACGTTATGTGCAGTTGCAAAAATAGCAATTTCACGAAGGCTTAACTCCACAAACACAAAAAAAAATCATCGGGTCACAGCTTTCTAGTTGTATTTTCCTATAAATGGCCTTGGTATTTTCAAAGCCTTGTCAGCGTGTCGTAATCGGGTTCGGGGAGTGAGTCAGCCCGAACGATTCATTGCAAATTGAAGTCCTCGTTAACGTGCTAGGTCATTCGAACTCCTTATACGCATTGATGAAAAACGTAATAATATTGCGTTTCAATATAATAACCGTGTTCGAAACGCCATGTATAACAAATATGGCGTTACAAACACCAAGCCCGCATCCTCTGAGGAATCTCGGAGGTCAGCCAGAAATAGCGGCCCTCATAGCTTCATTTCACTGCAATATCTGTGCAGTTAATGCACGCCGTGCAGTGTGCAGTGTGGAGCTACACAATGCACAATAGACCAACCGTTCACGGCCGGTGCACCAGTCACCGAAACAATGCACACCTCTACATTCCGCACTCCCCTCCCTCGCGCTGGCACGTACCTCTGGCCCGTCGAAGATGGACTTGACGTGCAGGATGTTGGTGATGTGCCAGGTGAACTTGGTGAAGCTGCCCAGCGGCGGCACGTCCGTCCTCACGAACGTCGTCACATGGTTCGGCAGTCGGCGCTTCTTCACGCCGAACGCGATACGCTCCTTCAAAGCGTTGAAAAACGTCTGCGGGAATCAAGGGAAGGGGTGCTGTCTCAGGCGGGCGGAGAGCAAGAGATGGTACGATGCAGCCTGCTATATCATCCTCTAGCCGTCACATCCGAAATGTTTTCCACAACAAGAAGACATCTGACCAGTATAGCGCCTTACGAGGCGACTAACGGAGCGAGCGAGAGGGTGGGCCTTGCACGTGCGAAATTGCGAGGGGGTACCTCCAACTGACTTGTGCACGGCACCCTACTAACCGGTCTCTAGCGATGTGCCGAATTTGAGCACAATCGGCCCAGCCGTTCTCGAGATCTGGAAGCGGCACCCTGCACGTGCGCACGTGCAAAATGGGTCCCAACTGACTTGTGCACTGCACCCTACTAACTGCTCCGTAACCGTGTACCAAATTTGAGCGCAATCGGTCCAGCCGTTCTCGAGATCTGGAATCGACCCCTGCACGTGCAGCAGCACCCCAACTCTGGCACATGGATATGCATTGCCTAGTGGGTGCCTACCTACATGCCAACTTTCAGCGGTTTCGGCCAAGTAGTTACCGAGATATTGCAACAATTACAAAAGTGACACCTCTTCGTTTTGCACGTGGCACGTGCATAAGGGGTCACCTACATGCATCGGGAATAGTCCAATACTTGGTAGAAGGAATGAAGCTACCCTACAAAAATTACCGCGTGTAAATCGGTCAAGTGGTTGCTGAGATATAAGCGTCGCAAAACCGTGACCACGGCCGGCCGGCCGCTCATACTAAAAAATTTCCGTTAATCTAAGGAAAGACTACGCTCGCTTCGCTCGCTCCGTAACAAAAAGCAGACAAACATTTAGTGCTATTCAAATTTCAATGAACTCAGATACGTTGGCGTTTCGGACGTGCGTTTTGCGCGTTTTGCGGTGTTTGCGGTTTACGGTGGGCGGGCGTTTTTCACAATTAAAGTCCAAACCTTCGGGCCACAGCGCTCCTCGAAAAGCGCTGCCCTCGAGTAAACTCAGATAGACAATGTTGAATCAACAGCAGGATGTCAGGGTGCAAAACATAACTCTGTGAAATAAAGCAAGAATTGATAAATGAATTTCTCGCTTCCAGTTCCACCCAAGACTTTACTAATAACTGATGTTAATGGGTTCATAAATTAATACGAGAGCGCAAAATTTAACATTATTTTATGAATATGTGGCTTACAAACGTAGTTCCCAAATCTGACGATTCAGACTGACGATTAGAAAGTTCTGGAACACCCTTCCTCTCTACATACGCCGCCTCGACCGACCAGGGAGTGTCTATTGCATCATCTGTTTCGCAGTCCAACTGTCGGACACCCGAGCCTAATTGCAGCACTATCAGCGGGCAGGGCCGCACCCAGCTACCTCAGCAGCCTCTCGCCACGCCTCGGCCACGTGTTGCGCGCCGTCACGCGGCGCGTCCGACTCACGTGCGGCACGTGGAAGACGAGCGGGTCGGGCCGGCCGTTACACTGGTAGTGCATCGTCTGGTTGATGCGCTCTGTGACACCTCCCAGCCAGTCGTAGAAGGACGATGAGAGCTCTGTCTCGGGCACCGCTGCCGGCCACAGCACACACAGAGTTATGGGATATATATACACACAGTCAAATAACATTATGTGTCATGTAATACGTAGGCAAACGATACTGCCAGGTCATGGTATAAACACTGAACATACGCCGCCGTGAACACTGTCGATATGTACGATAAAAACGAGCCCAATCCGCTTTAATACACAAAGATGAGCTTAATCAACAACCGGAGTTCAATAATTCAAGATGAGACATCGAAGAGCATGATGATCAACTAACGCTACCTTACATGAAAGCGTCACCTCGCAAACCCTTCTCTTCCATCCCTAGCTACCACATTTTTCCGATGCCACTCAACTGCGTGTCTATTCCCCTGCCACCCCTGCCACCCCACCTACCAGACATCCCCCCCCCCCTGTGAGACGTCAGCGGCTCAGAGCGCAGCTCACCGGCGCGCGTCTGCCGGTCAGCAGCGGCGGCGGCGCGGCGGGCGCCCTCGTCGGTCGGCGGCTCCGGCGGGACCGGGTGCAGCTCCAGCTGGAGCGCCGAGGGGGCACGCTCAGAGGGTCGGCCGGCCAGCTGCAGCGTCAGGGCGCCGTCCTCGCCGGTCTCCACACGGAGCGGGTTGTCGGCGTACTCCAGGCCGTGCAGCCCGGCGGCCTGTGGAGAAGAAGGGGTCAGATCGGGTCAGGTCAGGGTCGTCAGTGTACTCGAGAGCGTGCAGCCCGGCCGCCTGAGCGGGATACGGTGGGTCAAGTCAAGTTAAGGGAGGGTCAGATCAGGTCACGTTAAGGGGCAGGTCAGGTCAAGAGGCAGGTCAGGTCAATGGAGGGTTAGATGAGAGGATGTTCACTGTTCAGTTTAGGTGATGTCAACTCAAAGCGGCTCGTCACGAAACTGCGAACAGCACAGTTCGAGACGTTTGCGAGCCGTCTGTTCGTCGGGTGGAGTCTGTCCAGGACAGACAGGCTAGCCTTATTAGGAAAGGCAGCCGATAGTTCAATACGATCCACACGATCCATATCGTCAGCAGAATATCAGACGGAACCCTACACCAATCGAACGTGAGCTATAGCGAAATTTAGCCCAGCAAAACCTTGCATTGCAGGGCTGCTTACAAAGCAAAATATATCCGCATCGGGCAGTGCAGTTCTTATGACAGCATCTGAATTCCCTGACCACACCACACGGCACGACACATCCCATCCCCAGCTGCCGCTACCTCCCACCTGAACTAAGACCGATATGTGTCACCCCTCGTCCTCTCCCATCGTCCCTGCAAAATGGCCGACTCCCTCCCACCCCTCACCAATTACACTGCTCCCTCCGTTACCCACCATCCCGCGCGCACACATGCTGAACAGGATGACCGCCTCCCCTTCCCTCCTACAGGATGGCCGTCCTTCCCTCCCTCACCTGCCGGTTGGCCGATTCCTCCCCTCCCCCACCTGCAGTATGGCCGACTCCCTCCCAACCCACCTGCAGTATGGCCGACTCTCCCCTCCTCCCCTCACACCTGCAGTATGGCCGACTCCCTTCCCCTCACACCTGCAGTATGACCGACTCCTCTCCTCACCCACCTGCAGTATGGCCGACTCCCCTCCCACCCACCTGCAGTATGGCTGACTCCCCTCCCCACACACCTGCAGTATGGCCGACTCCTCCCCCTCCCCCACCTGCAGTAGGGTAGTGTGGGGTAATTTGAACATATTTTTACGTCTTCTCCGTTGTACCAAATTCCAGCTCAACCCTGGATGAAGAAAAACTGTTTCAGTAGCGCATGTGTCACTTGCTTTCACCATGCAAGCCTCATTTTTGGACGAGCCGAGCATACCTTGAATAGCATAGCATCACTTCTCCACCAAGTCACGGTGTGTTCAAATTGCCCCACCGTGGGGTAATTTGAACATACTGTCTCTACCTGCCATAAAAAAGATAGTCTCGCCAGCACCGATGTTGTTTGACCCATAAACAAATAGGCAGAACAATTCTAAAAATACCATCATTTGAAAAATCAACACAACAACAAAAATAAGAGTTGCTGAGTATCAATATCTGCACGCTGCACACCGGTCAGTTGACAGAATTCGCCTCTCTTCAATTAACAGAACGTCTATCATCTCCGTTCGATAAAAACTCTACCAAACCTTACTTCATCTGTTATAGTGGTGCCAATCGGAACCTGGACATTCGGAGTTCCGATTCTTTATAATGTCCAATTCAGAATTGATTGCACAAAGGTATAGAAGTCTGGACAACGTTGGACGATGGCCTGCCACACTTAAGCATTTCTATCAAGTAATCGTGCATAGCATTGATTGGCGAATGGAAAGCTTGTTAAGCTCTCAATATAATGAACACTTTTCGGCTGGTAAAATTACATGATAAGCAATATAAATGACGGTTTTGAGTGTTGATAGCTGCATAATTTTCGGACATATTTGGACAAATAGTTGACTTTAACATTTTTGGACGGAAAATCAACGAAAATGCCAGACATTAGACGGATATTAGACGTAAATTTTCTAAAACTGGCATCACTTATCTGCTACTGCTTTGGGTCAAAAATATTGGCAAAAAAACTGGGAGCGTTGTTTTTTCGGAGCTATCCCTGTCTTCATTGAAATTCTCACACTATGTTCAAATTACCCCACGCTAAAAGTTATTTTACAATTTTTAAAAACAGGGTTCAAAAGCAAATTTCTTGGATTGAAGGCACTGATTAGGTCATTGTACAACAAAAGCCGTTGCGTATTAGGCGCTAGCAATGCAAGATTTTGCGCTGCAATGAAGTTGCAATGGCGTGTTGTTAGGCGTTTATCCTTGCGAAATTGATTTTTTACACTGTGCGTCAACATCTTCATTCCCTGAAACTTTAAACCCCGTTCATATGATAGCCCTTTTAGTTATGATAATTTCTCTCATTGGTCTTATTGTCATGCCACTTATGGATTTTCCGTAATTTTGTGTTATTCACACATGTTCAAATTGCCCCACATGTTCAAATTACCCCACCCTACCCTATGGCCGACTCCCCTCACCCTATCCATCACCCTCCCACACCTCTCCCAGCCCTTAGTCCTCCCCACCCACCTGCAGTATGGCCGACTCCTCGAGCACCTCGACCTCGACCTCGCACAGGTCATCGCCGCCGGCGCCGCCCACAGAGCTGACGTCCAGCACGGGCAGTGTGTCAGTCGCCTCGGCCACCTCGACCAGCTCGCTTAGCAGGGGCACCGTCGAGTCTGGAGGGAATTAGGGAGGTGGGGTTACACATTACACGTGGGTTTGTGAAAAATCAGAAGATCGGCGAACGTATAGGGGGCATCAAGACGAGTGTATCAAGTGTTCAACATAAGCAACTGGCAAGGGCTAGTAAATATCGAAGAAAACGCCAAACAAATAAGACGTGCTATAAATGTCAATTTCAAAATGACATCTCAAGCCAAAGTAAGCGCTTGCTGAAATCATCGAAATGTTCTAAATAGTCTGCAAAACGACCAGCCGATCAAGCAAAGCATAACAAGACGTCGTCCTGAATCGAGTTATGCCAAGCGTAGGGCAGCCCACACGACATATTTATTTGTCTCTCTACACTCAACCTGCCTGCGGCTGAGCGCTCCCGTCTCCCGTCACCGTCATATAAACAGCAGTTCCGCAGTGAAACAAAAACAGCACAGCCCGGGTTCGTCACCACGCCACTCACTGTGTTTGAGCCGGGCGCGCTCGTCCAGCTTGACAAAGTAGTCAAACTCCTGGCGCAGGCTCTGTGTGCTGAGGAAGGCGCACAGGCAGGCGTACACGTGGATACACCGGCGCGACTCGCTGTTTGTCGACGAGTGCTGGGGAACGGAGAGAGGTGGGTTAGTGAGGCGGTCCCGTGTAAACTGAGCCGGGGAGACGGTGGACAGTTGAACAAGTGTCTGAAAGTTAGATGCAGCATGTTTGCATGATGATTGCTGCGTCAAGCTATTGTACGGTCTGCACTCCCAACAAAAACGTTGACTTTTTTAGACAAAGCCATCATGGCATGTCATAACTAACAATTAGCAGCTTCTATTGAATACTGGAACTAATGCTAAATCATTCTAGCAGCAAAGTTTATTAAGTCTGCTAAGCCTGCAAGGTATGCCTCGAGTATGTCAGTCTTGAAGGCTCTTAGCTAAAACTGATGTGAACCACGTCACACTGAGTAGCCGTGTCACGTCACAAAATTTCCACGATTTACAATCTGTAGCCTCACCCTGAAGGACGAGCAGGGACAGAAGAAGCGCTGGTCCTTGTCGGTCTTACTGCTGGCCGTGGGTGAGAAGTAGGCGTGCAGGTAACCCAGCGGGAACTGTCGGCTCGGCCGACACTTGACCACCAGGTAGCAGCGGGAGACGCGCTGCACCAGCGGCCCGCTCGTCTCCGTCGCCAGCGCCCATAATTGCTGCACAGGAGGGGAGGCATGTCAACAATACTAACTGAGACCGGGAACAGTGTACACAGGCTCTGGGAAGGAGGCGTATAAAAGTAAAACACCAGCGGCCACATGAGCTGTGGTGGGGAGACGACGCAAAGTATTATTAGCATTCAGTTTAATGTAGGTAACACTGGCTGTGCGAAGGCTAAGGCGCGAAGTGTTAAATGCACGTGCTAAATGCCAAGGTATTTCTTGATAGACGATTACGATTAAGAGCCGACTGCATGAGCTTAGACCCGCACACTGGGCCGCTATTCCTTTGTTTGTTTGTTTGTTTGTTTCGTTGGGTCAGCCCATTTCGGTCTGACAAGACCATTTCAGAGCCAGAAGGACGATAGGAATTAGGGGGAGACATTGGTCTGGGCAGACACCCTAGAGAGTCACCGGGGCTGAGCCCGTCCCAGAGGACAGGCCGATCAGCCCCTAGTACTCACTACTCACTGCACCCGGCTACGAGTGTGCTCCCCTGAAAGCAGCGATGCCGCCCCAAGGGAGCAGCCCGCATGAGATAAAGTTGCCTGTCCAGCCCGGAGGGGGGGGGTTGCGACTTGGGGGAGAAGGATTGGGAGGATGGAAACGATGGACGGGTGGGGCTATTAGTGACCTAGTAACTGGCATTACTGGATTGTATGTGCCCACATTCAATGATTTCTTGAGCAGAGATGCGTCCACGAGTGCCCGGGGCAATAGATCTCACCACCAGCCTCTCATCCCCACTCCGTACCTGCCGGACGCCGGCCAGGTCCTCCCGGCCGCTCAGCACCGAGTTCTTCAGCATCAGCGGCGACGCCTGGTTGGTCGTCTGCAGCGCGGCCGTGATGTGCCGGCAGTGGACGTCACTGCCATCTCGCGGCCGGGACCGCCACTAAAACATACAACGGCAGTCAGCAGGTGGCGTGAATCGAAGGGAAGTGGATTGATAACTTTATTTGCTGATAAAATACACTGAATTCGTGGGCTGGAACTTATCACAAAATGCACTGCTTTTATCTTAAAAACAGTTCTGCATGACAGCCGTCCAGTCAAGGAACATGTAACACCTGCAAATGACTCGGTGGCGAAGACGCCAATAGGTTATTTCGATGTAGTTTACTATTTTCTGCTCAACTGTTTATGCTCGATCAGTCCCAGCGCACACAAATTAACTTAAGTAGACAAAACAACCCGCCAAATGCAACTTGCGTCCCAAGGTCGCACATGCCCTAGTTTGCTAAATTAAGTGCCACATCAACACAGATATGCGCTCCACTGACCTTTTGGCAGGAGGCGACGTGGCAGCGGGGCGGTTCGGCGGCCCCGCCCAGACTCTGGGCCGGGTCGACGATCTGCACAAAGCCGCGCATCTCGGGGCCCGACTCCCGCACACGCACCGAAAACAGCATCTGGGGAGCGAAACAGACGGTTAGTAACGGGTCGGGTTGGCCACGTCCTCTGATAACGACGTATAATTGCCAGGAGTGAAAGACCGTCATTCAGAGGTGTCTAATAGCCATGGGTGAAAGACCGTGATCATTTGGCTGGGAGAGGGACGAGCCGACGGGGGAGGGGGTTGTGGAATTTTATCGGCGTCCGGCATGAATGTTGACGACAGATGGAGTGATTCAGTGTATACATCATCGCAAGATTTTTGCACAAAAACCACATTTCACTCTGGCAGCAGAAACGGTCGTCAATAATCTTCAAAACAGGGTAGAAGTTCAGATAATGACAAATATAATTCAACAATGAGCACTATTTTAGATAGCCAGGCTTTTCGTCTGAGTGAAATGAAAGCACGTCTTTCACATCACGCGCCATGTTTCACGGGTAACTCCGTGAATTCCCCAGTGACGTACCTCTTGTGAGTTTCCTGTGAGCAGTTTGGAGGCCGACTTGAACTTGACCTCGGGCGGTTTATCGCGGAACTTGACGTTGCAGTTTTTGTTTTTGCAGGCGTTGCCACGCGTGCCGTTGAGCGTGCCGCACTGGGGACACTTTCTGACGCCGCGCATGGTGGCGCGTCCCAGGTCAGAGAAGAGTGACTTGAGCTTCTGCTCTCGCTCCCTGTCCGGTGGCGCCGACATGCTGGAGGCTTGGGTGATGGCTGCTGGACACTGGGCAGGCAAATGTCAGGTCAGTCAGGTGGTCAGGTTTCTTTAAAAAATAAAATTAGCTCGAATGTTTGAATGGACGAGTTGACAAAGCCGCTCTACCAACTGACCTACGGGACAGGACAGGTTTAACCCGCGCACCGACGGGGGGGGGGGGCGGATATCCGCCCCCCCTGAGGTTTTTCGCGAATAGCGGGAAAACCGCGGCGCGTAGCGCCGCGAAATTTGGTATGACTATTCCCTTATCAATTTTACACATGGTGTGCAAGTTTGAACCTCCTACCTTTCAAGGTCAGGTCACCAGGTCACTTTGAATGACCCAACCTCAAGTCACTTTTTTGCAACTTTGTCACCGTGCCAGAGCTACAGTAGATGTCGGAGGCCTTTGAAAGTCGCAGGATGTTATTAGGTCATTAGTAGCTACAATTTGTTTATCTCGGAATTTTGATATCGGTGACCTAAGGTCAGGTCAATTTCGCGACCTCCCCATTATAAGTCAATGGGGGAAAAATCAACTCCCTGTTTTTACCACTAAAACGGGTCGGAATGGCCCCATATACCATACATGACTTCATATACGATCAACCTTCACTACCTTGAGGTCTGTTTTGCTGTTGGGCAGCTGTGAGGTCATGTGACGTCATCAAAGGTCACCAAAGGTTTTTGGCCAATAACTCCGTACAGGAACAAGATACAGACGCGTGGATGGTCTCATTGTGTTCAGCTCGTCAAGACGCATCGAATGATATACATGATGACCTCGAGGTCACGTGACCTGAGGTCAACCTTTGACCTTGACCTTTCGAGGTCAACATATATATCATTCGATGCGGATTGACGAGAGGATCACGATGATGCCCTTAGTTTGTTCCTATCTTGACTAATTCGAAAGTTATTCGAGAAAAACTCTCTCAATATTTAGCGCCGCCATTTTGACTTTTTCGACCCCTGTGACGTCATCTTTGACCTGACCTGAAAATGACCTTAGTAAAAATTGTAGATCTTGACCGTGCGTATCCGATGCCGTTTACCGCTTGTCGCTATCTTGCTTCGTTCTCGAGATCTCAGGGGGGGCGGTCATCCGCCCCCCCCGTCGGTACTAAGTTGGCGCAGACCCCCGTCGGTGCGCGGGTTAAGATCAATTCAGTTGCATAAAATGTCCTAGTCCTCTGTGTGACCTAGTGTTTATGGCGTTTATCTCGCGACTTGGTGGAAGGGAGTTTGCGGCCAGAGATCTCCATGCCATTTGACCTGTGTTTCTTTATTCAACCAACTGAAAAGAGGAGATCACACTAGAAGAGAACGTCGCACTACATGTCACGTGTTGCAATATGCTTAACTTTCAATAAAATGTTTCCCGGTGAATCAGACACACATCTGGGTGGTGTGACCGATTTGTAGTCTATCAGGCCCATCCGAACCCTGATAAGAGTGCGAGGGTGAGATAATCTATGAAAATAGTCACTGATTGACTTCGACTTTGAATGCGTCTCTTGCAGACCTTTTCGATGCCGCCTGGCTTGCCTCACTGCCTACGATGCTCAGCAGCCTTATTGTGCTTCTGCTGGACATGCAAGTGGAAATTTATTTCCTAAATAATCTCACTGTGTTACTGACTACATTTCCATGACACAAGTTAAGCTGATTTTGCAAAGTGGATTTTCTTGATCATATCATTTAGACAACATTCAAAACTGTAAATATAGGATTAGGTGGTAGATAAAGCCATATACATGCTCATGTTTTGCTTATGATTAAAAGTATATGAGAAAATTGCACCCTAAATTTCGTTAAATTGATTTATAGGTATATGTCATTAAAACATCGGTACCTAGTGAATCTGGATCCCAGCAAAGATAAAATACAGAAACAATTTGAGCAGAATTGTGCTAGAGTAGGTAGAGTAGGTACATTTCTCAAAAATGGGTCAGGGTCACTCAAAATTCTTACCTACAGCTACAGACAGGGGTCAATACAACGTGCAAGGCCCACCCTCTCGCTTGCTCCGTTGGTCGCCCCAAAGGCATTTTACTGGTAAATAGTATTTATATTTTCTTATCATTTACACATAAGAAGTCATAAAATTGTAGCACTAAAAACTAATTTCAGAAAAGTGGCATAATCTGTGAAGCATTCAAAATCTACAATACATCATACTTTCAGCGACTCCTAGTTCAAGGCTATAAAACCCCTACTTGAGCTAGTGTTTAGCTAATAACCAAATGTTGTTGTTGTTGTTTTGGTGTAGGGCGCATAGCCTCTTGGGCTCAGAGCGTCCAGAAGTTGTCTTCACATCTTCTCTTCCTTCTTGTCATGGCCAGGGAATGGAACTAAGCGATCCATGGGACAAGGAAATGCGTTGCCAGGATTTGTCCAGTTAGGATTTATCAGTTTAGGTTGGTATTGCCGTAGTTAGATGTTAGTGATTGGTCAAACTACACTAACTAAAAATAAAAATAAAGTAAATTAAAGAGAAAGAAAAACAAACATCATACATTTCACAAGTTTAACATCAGCTCATACTCATAAGGCCTGCACTCAGCCATCACGCCAATCGTTCACATATGATCAACATATCCGCGTATATACCAAAAACGTATCAGAGTATATAGAGTAAACATATGTTCCTCTGTTATCCTGTAAGAGGAGCGCGCTGTGTTTCAGCTCGGCCTATCGCACACAGCAATGTGGTCTACACTGATTGTGCACGGTACTGATATAGTCTGAATATGTGTGTGTGCGACTGTCAGTACCGATATATTGTAGCGGTTTAGTGTACGCGAGTGCCGTGGCGGGTGGGGAGGGAGGGGGAAGCAAATCACCGAGTTAGTAGCAGCTATTTACCATTGTTATAAATCTCTACTCCTTCTACTCCACTCTCATGTTTTCCATTCACTGTCATTCATCATTCATTCATTCATTCATTCATCTCATTCTCATCCATATCATACTTTCACAGCATACATCACAGCTCATTATCACTCATACACAGCATAGTAGACAACAACAGAGACTTGCACTAAAATAAACAAAACGGTAAAGACTGTACATATCACAGCCACATAACATAAACATACAATAAACAATATAATCTTAAATTTTCTTAAACAGTTCACTATCGTGTAGAAACTTAAACAAAGCGTCAGTAATATCAGGGTATGAGTCACCAAGTAGAGTACCCAGCTCCATCGGCGCACCATGGTGCCGGCACAGTACACTGAGATGTCTTCTTTGGTCAGCGTAGTTCGGACATTCAATTAACATGTGTTGCACTGTCACGTACTGGCCGCAGGTACTACATTCTGGTCGCACATCACGGTCTATAATAAACGAGTGCGAGATTCTGGTGTGTCCAAGCCGCAGTCGACATAACACTATTTCCTCACGTCGGACATTCCGGCGACAAGACACCCAGTTCCCCGTAACATGCTTTATGCTCTTAAGGTTTGTCTGGCGAGTATCGTTTACCCACATGCTATTAAATTGATCAAAACATGCTGCACGGATAAAAGACACATATTCCTGCACAGACACTTCATACTCCTCCTCGGTCCTATCTAGTAAAACAGCCCGTTTTGCTTGAAGGTCTGCCTGTTCATTCCCGTAGATTCCACAGTGTCCAGGGACCCAAAGGATTACACACCGCAGATTGTGTTCCTTCAGACAATGCAAAGTATCCTTAATGTCGGTAACCATAGGGTGGTTACTTTCATTTGTTTGCAGGGCTAATAGCAGCGAGAGGGAGTCGGTACAAATGACGCTGTTTGCCAGTTGGTTATGTTGGACATAATGTACAGCTTGGAGCAAAGCAACACACTCAGCTGTAAAAATCGAGTAGTCACGTTTCAGTTTCGTTTTATACTGCATGTTTCCGTGCACGAAAGCACATCCCACGCCCCTTTCACTTTTCGAACCGTCAGTGTAAAGGAAATGATATCCAGGGTGTGTACCCTTAAACTCTTCAAAGGCCTGCAAAACATCACATCTCTCCAAATTAGCCTTCTGCTGTTCAATTAGTTTATGTGCGTCACACTGGTGTCGCTGCCATACAGGGTAAGCACTGGCTTTAAGCGTCACATCATTGGGAAGAACTATCCGAAGGTTTCGGGCGACATGTTGCAGACGTTCATAGAAGGGGAATCCAGATATTCGCTTAATATATCCCCACTCTAGGTCAGGTAGAGTAAAGGTCCCGTCAATGTAGTCTCGACATGGATGTTCATCGTATCCTGTCACTTTTAGGGCATATCTGACAGTCATCTCCCAACGTCGTAGGAAGAGTGGCGGTACATGTGACTCAACCTGCAGTGCCATTACCGGAGAAGTCCGCAATGCTCCTGTAGCTACCCTCAAACACGCGTTCTGTATGCTTTCAAGGGAGTGCACTGCATTGTTTGCTGGTCCATCAAGGACCTGACAGGCATATTCTAGGATGGGACGTATAAGGGATTTGTACATCCTCAACAGAATGGTTCTGTCGGCACCATATTCACGTCCGGATATGCATTTCAATATGGGAATGCGTTTCAATGCTCTGGCTCGAACGTACTGGATATGTTTGTTCAAGTTTAACTTGGAGTCCAGAAACACTCCAAGAAACTTTACATTGTCACAGTATGCAATTGGTTCGTCTTTAATCCGTAGTAGGGAAATGTGATCTAATTCAGTTCTTTTCATATATCGTCCAAATATCACTGCATTACATTTGGTAGGCGTGAAAGTAAATCCCCACGTATCTGCCCACTCCACCAAGGAATCAAGTGCGTTTTGCATGGTTGTTATTAGTTGTGGAAGATGCCTTCCTTGTAACCAAATTGCACAGTCATCTGCATACATAGCATAGGAGAACTCATCTGAAATACCTTCAAAAATATCATTTATCATCAGGTTAAAAAGTATCGGCGAAACAACTCCCCCTTGGACGACTCCATTCTCCTGTTCAAAAATCTGTGATAATCGACCACACTTCACCTGGAAGGTTCTTCCATTCAGGTAGTTTTCCACAAATTTCATCAGTCTTCCACGGAAGCCCAATGTATACATCTTTAGAAGGAGGGCAGGGGTAGACACTAAATTGTAAGCACTTTTAAAATCCAGAAATACTGCCAACGTATATTTGTGGTAGAGGAATCCATGTCGTATCTCTGATTCCAGTCTGATAATGTGGTCGACCGTACATCGTGCTTTCCTGAAGGCACACTGGTATTTCGATAGCACTCCTTTGTTTTCGGTATACCATTTGAGCCTTTCAGCTATCATTCTTTCCATGATTTTACCCATGCATGAGGTAAGTTGAATTGGTCTGTATGACTGAGGGTTGGAAGCCGGCTTCCCAGGTTTCAGGATAGGGACCACGTATGAATGTGACCAGTCTGTCGGAAAAATACCTTCCGTCCAGACTGCGTTAAACATCTTAAGAAGTTCTCCGTATTGAGTATTCCCCATATGTTTAAAAAAAGCGTAATGCAGTCTATCCGGTCCTATAGACGTATTTCCACATCGTTTTATGGCGTTTGTCAGTTCAGGTAAGGTGAATAAGTCATTGTAGCATTCAGCATTGTTAGAACGGAAATCAGGCATAGTTCTAATAATGTCATCAACTCGTGTACGAAAATGTTCTGAGTAGTTCTCCTGCGAGGAGATGCTTTCAAAGTATCGTCCAAGTGTATTCCCAACTTCAAAAGTATCATCGATAATACGTCCATCTATACTGAGTACGGGTAAAGGTCTGTTGTATCTCGTTTTCCTTGTGAATTTCCTCAGTATCTCCCACAACCTGGGTAAGGGGGTCTGGTAATTGAAGAGGCTAAGGAGTTTAAGCCAGGAGTCTTTCTTGGCCTGCCTAATAACCTGTCTGGCTTTGGCCTTTGCTCTTTTATATTCAAGTAATAGTCCTGGGACCTCTCTATTTCTCCTAAATCGGTTTAATAGCCTTTTCCGTTCTGTAATCGCTTTCTTGCACTCATCTGTCCACCAAGGACAGCAGTACTTTGCATGTCCAGTTTTCTTAGGTATTGTCTCTGTTGCTGCTGAGACAATAAGGTCTGTCATAACTTTGCAGTTTTCTACTCCCAGTTGATCATCATAGTTGAGTGTACACTTTTCTCTAAATTCATTCCAGTTTGCTTTATTTAAGTTCCATCCATAAAAAATGTCTGAGTCCTGTGAAGGGTCAACAACATTATTCAGTGTTATATAAATTGGGAAATGGTCACTGTCATGAGGATCATCTTCAGTCATCCACATTGCGTGGGGGGCGACTGATCCTGAAGATACTGTCAGATCGATATGGGAGTACAGCCCAGTGTAATCATCAATTCTAGTAGCACTACCATCATTGAGAACATTGAGTCCAAAAGTTCTGATCAAACGTTCCCATATCATTCCCCTTCGGTCACATCGATCCGAACCCCAAAGCATATGACGACTGTTGGCGTCCGTACAGATAACCATGGGCTCCGGGAGCTGCTTAATCAGACTTTCCAACTCTTCATATTGTAAAGGTTCAGTGGGGGGTAGGTAAAGAGAACAGATGTGCATGGTTGAGCTGCCCATTCGTATGGAGCAGGCCACAGCTTGTAAGTTGGTGTTCACAGTTATCAGTCTGTGAGGAATCCTGTTAGTAACATATATACACACACCTCCCTGTCTCCTTTCATCATTGCCAAAAACATCATACCTTGTGTAATTCGGCAAGTTAAAATCATATTCATCTGATGGAAGGAAGTGAGTTTCCTGTAAACAGTAAACATCACATGTTTGGGTCATAAGGAAGGGTTTGACAGAAGCCCATTTTCCAATCAATGCTCTACAATTCCATTGCATTATTTTCACCATGGTGTAGTATGTGTTTGCCTCTAGAGTTTAGAGAAGTTTTTTTGTTTTTTGTTTTGTTTTTTTGTTTTTTGTTTTGTTTTTTTGTTTTGTTTTTTGTTTTTTGTTTTTTGTTTTGTTTTTTTTTTGTTTTGTTTTTTTAAAGAAAAGAAAAACTAACTAGCTACTAGTGAATATACTATTCACTCCAATCAGTTGTCTGATGCCGCTTGTGAAATATCTACCCATGACTGCTTTCTTGTCATGGGTTTGTCCCCTGCTCTTTCATTGGATATGCCTGCTCTCACAAGCGGGGGAGCGGGGGGGATGGTATCTGGACAAGCAGATACCTGTGGTTTGGTTTTGCCTTTTCCTCGTCCTAAACCCTTTTGCCTTTGTACAGTCTGCCATTTGGCAGCATCTTTGGTCTTTTTCACTGTGTCTATTGTCTGTGTCAAGTCACATGTCTGAATCATTTCGTCTCCCTCATCTCTTTCCATGGGTTGCGTAATTTCATGAGTTTTCCTCGTATCATTCACCTCCCCTTCATCACTGTCTGTTGTAGCATCTCCCATTGTCTCATCACCTCTCGATCTCTGTAATACATCCCTCTGGGTTTCCTTTACACGTACTGTGTCTGTTGTACTAGCAGCACCTTTAGAGGTACTTTCTGTGATCTGCGACTCAGTCAGTTTTTTGAGCAATGTCATCATCTCATCTACCTTCTTCTCTAGCTTTTCTACCTTTCCTTTCAACTCCTCATCCTCCTGCCTTCCAGTAATATGTGGAGTGCGCACAGTGGCAGCATAATTTCTGAGAACAGGGGGCTCATGGCGGTCATCATACAGTTTCCTGGCTTGGCTGAAAGATACCTCCTCTTCCACTTTGATCCTACATATTTCTTTCTCTTTCTGCCATGTTTCACAGTCATGAGATTGACACCCATGATCAGTGCGTCGGCAGTTGATGCACTGGGGCGTGCATTCTCCCTCATGAGGCATTTGTCCACAGTTTAGACATACCTTGTCTTTAGTGCATCGCTCCTGAGCATGCCCAAATTTGCCGCACCGGTAGCACAGCAGGGGGTTTGGTATATACGTGTGCACGTGGTATGTCACATAGTCCATTTGCAGTTTTGTTGGGCAGGATGGTCTGTCAAAGGTAAGTAGCAGGGTTGGGGTCCCTTGTGTTTGTCCATTCACTTTCCTGGTGAAGCGCTTTGCTCCAACAACCCCAAAGTCCTTTAGCCACTGGACCACCTCGTCCTCGCTAAGTTCTTCTAAGTCATATGCACGAATAGTGCCCCGTGATGTGTTCAGCCTTTCATCTTTCAATACTTCACAGTCCTCATTTGCAAATTTCCTAACTTTCAGAAACTTTTCAGTTTGGAGAGCATGTTTCGTTTTGACGAGCAAAGATCCATCAGTCAAAAAACTAGCCTTTTCCAACTTGTCAACATCCCCCAGGACACCTCTAACACCTAACTGCACCCATGGCCAGCCTCTGGATTTAAGTGTTTTCCCCGAGAGGAGTTTGATTTTGAGGTACGACCCGGAGTTTTCATTGTTTCCTTGATCGAAAAAAGATTCATCAGCCCTCACCCGTTTACCGGGCCTTCCCGGCTTCATTTTACATACCGTTGTGCACTGGGATTTTATAAATGATGAACGAATTGAAATTAAACAAAACTGAAACCAAAAACTTAAAGATCCAAGATGTCTTCCACCGCCACGTCACCACTAGAAAGTCAATCAGCTGTTCTTGCCACGTCCTCCCCGCAAGAAATCTGAAGCAAGAGTATAACCAAATGTGTGTTGCCACAGCCCACACACAAGAATTCTGAATGAATTCTTATATCAACATATGAAGCAAAAGCTAAGCTGAAGCCAGAGTATCGGGTTGCAGTTGGGGCAAGAGTTGGGGACTGTTTGTTGTTGACTTGTTGGATGAAACAAATTGCAAATACAGAGGACTCGGCACTGAGTTGCCTTTTAACCTTCTCGTATTATCGCACACCTAATATTCCAAAAATCAAGGTTGCATATCCTTTAAAATGCGATATTCGCCCAAAAAAATACACAAAACTGCACAAAACGAACACGCCTTTGTACCTATTGTTTATTTTTGTCGTTCAGAAAGGGTTTGTCTCACATGCACAATATATGTCTCTGAAGTTCATTAGTAGCCGCAGCTAATTAAAATATTTTGAAATTAATGCTAGAAATGCTTGCGCAGCAAAAACAGATGTAAATGAAAATGATATTCCCACGGTGGATATTCCATGCATCATATTTCTTCTTTATGATTCAAGTATCAATCAAATGTGTCACATGTTTTATGCACTTCGAGCTTGAAGAATCCAAGCATCAAACCGAAAGGAACTAAGGCCTCGGGACTTATATTTTTATAGGTTCATCGCCTTGGGCGTCAGTAGCGGCGGAACACCTTCCGGGGGGCATAGGCGGCCGAACGGGGAGGGCACCGGGGCACCGTGCCCCCTTTGATTTTGGCATTTTAACATTAGCCCTATGGGCGTTGCATGGAAAGAATGGGACCAAAAGTCGGCAGTGCCCCGGTGAAGGTGAAGGTGTTCCGCCGCTACTGCCGGGGGGGGGGGGGGGGGGCACTGCCGATTTTTGATCCCATTCTTTCCATGCAACGCCCATAGGGGTAATGTTAAAATGCCGAAATGAAAATTGAAAGGGGGGCACGGTGCCCCGGTGCCCTCCCCGTTCCGCCGCCTATGTTGGGCGTAACATTGAATAACGTTTATTTTTCACAAAACTTTTCATGGAATATAAGCAGCGAGACTTCCCCATATTTCTCGATGACATACCCGAAGTCCCGAAAGTAACTTCTTGGCAATACGGTCAGTATAGGACGGCACGGTGTAACAAATTAAAATGTTCGCCGTGGAATCTTCTGATAAAAGAGTTCAGTTCGGCACCTCACTGTATTTCTTGACTCGAGACAGACGAGAGATAGAGTCAGTCCAGGAGAGTGACCGAGAGCAAGAGAGACTGGGTCACATAGCGAGTGACCGAGCGCGAATCGTCGGTGGGCTGCCGAGACTCGGCAGAGACTGACCAAGACCAAGACCGACCGCGACTGAGACCGAGACCGAGACCGAGACTAGAGTGACGAAGACTGACTGCCCGACGGCGGCCGGCGCAGTCGTCGACTCCAAGTAGAGGTCGCCTCGGTCGTACAAGCTCTGACATGGCCTACAGCGGCTGACACTGTTACACACGGTCAAATACCAAACGGATAGCAAAGGCCAACCGTTCATCGATAAAAATCGGATGGCAAGTGGACTGAGTCGGACTGAATGTTAAATCAAATGTACGAGGTACGGCGTTAGGATCGTGGAGCTCACAAACAATATCGGTACATCACACTTTATTTACATCGAACAACTCATCAAAAACAAATGCAGAATGCTTTTGGCAGCACCCCTTAATAAGGCTAGCCGTTGGGTGTTGCCTTAATTGAAGCGTCAATGATGTCGATGTCACGGCCTTTTACCATATTTGCAGGGCAGCAGGTTCCAGTAGCCTGAACTCCCGGCGCAATACTTATAAGCGGCACGCAAATCCAGAGAAACAGAAACTACTACAAATCACAGAAAAACTACGACTATGATACACGGTATTCAAGGCACTCTGATGGACGTAGAAATCTGGAGCTTACACTTGTGCAAACTGCGCATGCACAATACACCTCTGGATAAGTTATCTAAGCAATATCAATGCCTTGCCGCAATACCAATGCTTGATCATTCCAGTATAAAGCGCCGTCAAAATGCCCGGAATATCAGGTAACAACAAACATACTTCTTTGGTCCCGCGCCCACAGAGCATAGTAAACACCTGCGCTGTACAACGGCTGCCAGCTTCTTGTGGCCTGCCTTGAGACGAACAATCTGCGTTCGCAACATCCCCAACAGATCTCTGACATTGATATACACTAAAGCAAAACGACTATAGCAACACAACAGAAATGCACTAGCCACTGCACCGTCTCTTTTCAAATATGCCCGAATCTGGCCAAGTCGAACACGTCAACCAATGGCCGTCCCCGCGGCCCCGGCTGGCCGCGGCACCCTACAGCGGCCCGACACGGTAGTAGTGCGGGGTGGGTGCCGGCGTGCCCATCCGCTGGAAGGTCTGCAGCGTGCGCAGCTTCTTGGCCTGCTGGCGCTGTCGGACGCAGAGCAGCAGCGCCAGCAGCAGCGAGGCCATCAGCACGGCCAGCAGCACGCCGAACGACAGCAGCAGCCGGGACGAGGTCATGCACAGCAGGCGGTCGTCGGAGAGGTACGACTCGCCGCCGCCGGCACCGCGAGACGGACGATCAGCGCGATCTGAAAGTCAGCGACGGGGGGAAGTCACAGAACTGCGATGGAGAGGCGGGGGGAGGACGGGAGTCGAGACCTCGGTTAGTTGAAAGGCAGAGGCAACAAGATTTGGTTGCTCGTTGCTTGGTTGGCGTTTGGTTTATCCGAAGAGTCGTGAACGTAATATTTTATCGATGCCGTGGGTAATTATTAATTTATGATTCTCACATAAACATCACATTGTATGTAAATAGTTTGCGATATCTGACCCATTAGTTTCTGTTCAACATCCCTCACTGACCTGCCGGCGGCTCCTGGGAGCGCAGTCGGGTCGGTACGCCCTCGATGCCCGGCGCCTGCACCTCGGCAGAGTTGAACACCTCAATCCTGTCGACGATCGTGCTTCCCTCCTTGATCTCCATCTGTAGCGTTCTCAGCAGACGGTCAATCTGAAACGGCAGCCACAGTCGTGAGCTCAGCGAATACCAATTAACAGCGTACTTCACTACATTTTGTACACTACTTTTCAAGTTAGATTGGAATTAAGACGCTAATTCAAGTTTATTTCTATAAATAACCGTACAACCACATCGTGAGTGTAACTACACAAACCTAAAACCTACGGCGTTTAACCCGCGAGTTGCTGGGGGGGGGGGGGGCGTTAAACGCCCCCACTTTTTCGCCGGGCCATAGCATAAAAACGGCGCGCCGCAGGCGCGCCAAATTTTAGGTACCTGTAGGGAATTGATTGAAGTTTATTGTGACAAAGTTTCAAAAAAATCGGTCGGAAATTTTTTTGAGATATCGAGGTTTTAGTGACGTCATGATTTTTGAATTTTCGACCAAAAACGGCGTATGTTCAAAAAATCATATAAAATCACAGAATAGACATACAGACATGCCGTAAACGCCATTAGACTGCCAATACCATGAACAATCAAATGACTATCTTCGATTATTGATTATCGTTCCGCATTTTCCAAAATCTTGAACTGAATCTTGACAATTTCTCGTGACTACTTAACGACTATGATACATGCATTTCTTAAATTAAACTTTTTTAGCCAAACACGTACACATGTGATAAAATGAATGTCACCATCGTGTTCTACGCCCCAAATTACCCATAAAACATGTGTCACGGGCTGCGAATATCAGTTTTGATTTTCGGGGATATGTGCCTACCCGGTTGACCTGACCTTGACCCTGACCTATGCTTGACTGACCCCTACATGGAGCTGACACTCTTGTAGGCCTTATACGATGGATTGTGCACCATTTTGACAGAGTTTATAACGAGAGGCGCCCATTGCGAAGCCCTGAAGTCCATGCTACTGAAAGGCCGATTTGAGGTGTTTGACCTGACCTTGACCCGACCTGTGACCTCAAAACTCAACTTTAAAGTACTCATCTGAAGCGTCTCGTCGCGCTCTTTCGTTTGCCGCCTCGTGCGTTTCGCTGCGCCTATTGGTTCTCGAGTTATCGGCTGGGGGCGTTTAACGCCCCCCCCCCCTCCCCCAGCAAACGGTGGGTGGCGAAATACCCCAGCAACTGCCGGGTTAATGTCCTTTTCAGGATAAATATAATGAACATTGAACAATCCCTTGCAGCTCCTTTGGGCAAGTGAGCAGCCAATGGATTTCTCACCGGGTAGTGTCCGGCGGCGCGCAGCTCGGCGTCGGTGACCGGCCGCACCAGACCCAGCCCGAGGCGGGCCGCGCGGCTCGGTCGGCGCCGCGAGCGGCAGTGCCGCCGCGGACACTGGCCCCTGCACACGAGCACCGTGCAGCGCAGGTGCAGACTCGACCGGTCCGGGAACTTGAACGCGTTGAACGTGCTGTAGTGCAGCCGGTGGCCTAAAGGAGGAGAGGGGACGGATGGCGTGGGGTTACTCGGAGAGACGTGACAAATGTTTTCATCCATGGATTATAATAAAACGAGCCTCAGGTCTAAGTTACTGTAACTTACTGACGCTTACTACCTTTGACGATGAAACATAACAGGCATTATTACGTTTAATCGATTACATATGACGGTAAAAGATGGCAACTGGTGATATCGGAACACAATAGGTGAAACTGAAAACATCGCAAAAGGTGTCAGCATTTGGCATTTGCGGATATACCTCAATATATCAAAATCGACCTCCAGGGCTATACCTTTACCATAGTTCCGAATGCCGATCACGCATCGGAACCTCATACCACAGCACAACGTCGTGACTCCCCTCACTCACCGGCGCCGTGCTGCTCGTGCTCGATCACCGGTGACATGATAGCCGAGTCTATGGTGCACCCATCCTCGTCAATCAGCCGCTGAGAGCGCGCCATGCTGCCGTCGTGCGCGCTGCAGTTGGTCACCAGTACGTCCATCGGAGGCGACTCTGTGGGAGCACGGGACGACGGTAGGGTCGGGTGGGTCGAGAGGCAGCCCACACTCAGCGGGAAAGGTGCCATGGAGGCTGTGCTCGGTGTAAGTAATGGAAGGCGGTTCTCAGAGCAGCAAGATGTGGCGGCTTAAATAACTGATTGCATGTGCTCCTTGCATGACTTATGGAGTCTCCACTATTCCTTAAACTCGGTATGGAACTGAGCGGCATTGATGGATAGTATTCATCAGTGGTAATTTTGTTTTTGTTTGTTTTGTTGGGTTAGGCCCTTTCGGTCCAATGAGACCATTTCAGAGCCGGGAGGATGTTAGGATATAGGGGGAGACATTGGTCTGGGCAGGCACCCTAGTGAGTCGCCGGGGCTGAGCCCGTCCAGAGGACAGGCCACCCAGCCCCAAGGCACTCACTGCACCCGGCTACGGGGTGCGCTCCCTCGGGAGCAGCGGTGCCGCTCCAAGGGAGCAGCCCGCATGAGATAAAGTTGCCTGTCCAGCCCGGAGGGGGGTTGCGGCGTGGAGGAGATGGATTTCAGTATCCTGAGGATAGAAGCACGGAACGGTGTGGATCAGTGGTAATGAAGAAAAGCCGAGCCCGTGCTTACCTGATTGGTCGTTGAAGCGCGTCTTGATGACCATGGTGGTGGGGTCGCCCACATCCAGGTGCTCAAAGTACGCGTCGCCGTGGATTCCCTCTCCTTTGAGGATGTCCAGCCAGCAGCGGGCTACCTCCGGCCGCTGCTGCTCCCGGCGCCGCTCATCAGCCAGCTCCCCGTCAGCTGCCGGGCAGGAAAGGTCAGGTCAGCGGCAGGTCAGGTTAGGTGGATGCCGGTCAATTCTGGTTAGCGGCAGGTCAGGTCGGCTAAGTGGCAGGTCAGTGGCAGGTCAAATCAATGGCATGTCAGGTCGACTGCAGGTCATGTCAGCTGGAGGTCAGGTGAGCGGCAGGCCAGGTCAACTGCGGGTCAGGTTAAGGTCGGAAGGTCGTCAGTCTGGACCTGGCAGTAGGAAACTCAACACTTCTGATTCGACCCAAAGCGTAATTGTAAAGTTGCAGAGAGTTTGGTTCAAAGATTACAAGGACATCTGACTGAATGAGAGTATTGAAGCTAGAAGATACAAATTATCAGGACAAGGCATTAAATTGCAATATTTGATTTCCTAAACAGTAAACTATACATAGGTACTTTATGCCCGAGTATCGTCACGCTCTCGCCGTGCACCCCCACCTTCGCTGTAGACGGTGTCGGCGTCCGCCGTGTGCCTCTCCGCCGTGGGCGACGGGTCGTCCCCGGCAGTTGACCGGCGGCCGGAGGCGGCTGAGGGTGACCCATCGGCGTCACCTCCCGCGGGAAGACCAGCGAAGCGGCCAGCGTGCCCGGGCAAACGCTCAACGTCATCCGCCAGCCTGGAGAGAACAGGTCGCAAAGTGAAAATGATGTTTACCGAAAACAAGTACGGTCATCACACAATGTACAGTCCACAGCAGAAGTAATGTGGCGTTTCAGTCATGGGTATGTTCTGCTTCTGAAGCTTAGGAACGATTAGCCAGACTACAATGAAACTTTGAATGTAGCTTATATGTATCGTCACCCTTGCAGCTGCAACTTTAGCTATTGACATCTTCTTTTCGATCACTCCGCATTAAACAATCGCCAGTCAAAGCCAACCGTTGAGATTGGTAAAACCCTACATTACTTTAGCGGTGGGCTGTACGTAAGTATCAGTAATATTGTGCTCTTTAGCTACATAGATGCTGATAACGGCAAGCATTTCAAATTTGTAGCCCAAGCCCCGTTGATGTGGGTATCCCTTCCAGCTATGACATGCTTATTCAGCACCTTTTCTGCTAGCCAAAGAACAAAATCGATTTTCTCTCTGTTCACCGCCTATTGTTTCTGTTCGAGCGCTGGCCAGCTCGGTCATCCGTCACGATTGGCTGGCCCCGGTAGCCGGCGGGCCCGCAGCCACCGCTAGTCCCTCGGGCCGGGCTGGCCCGCACGACCGCTGCGACGGCCGGCCAGCTCCGGGCCTGCCCTCCGGCCATCACGTGACCATCTGTTCAACGAGCTGTGCTGATGGCGCTAACGGGTTATAGAAGGAACTGCTGATAGGAAATAGGATGAAAAATAGAACCAGCATTAGCTGCAAACGGTAGGAAGATATAAAAACAATGCACACCAGATGGCATGACGGCCTAACATGTGCATGCTTTGCACACCGGTATAATGCATCACGGAGCAGAAGTTTATTCAATACCGTAGTAATTACGAGTCGATTGCAGGCATGGATGTGCCGATAAGATGAACCGTATGTCCAGCGAGGCGTGACTGTCTGGGAGGCGCATGTCATCGAATCACTGAAGTGTATCAGCTGATAATGGGCCGTGTGATAACGGAGCTGCAGTCGGGCTGATGGAACCTGTGCTTTGCCACCGGCGAGACGTAACATGACGGAAGCCGCTTTAACAGAAACTGTAGGGCAGATCGCGATGCTCTGTACTATGCTCAGATTTCATTAAAATCTGTGATGACGGTTGGAATCAGTTTCGCCTGACAAGGTGTCAAGGGGATTGCAAAAGATTCCTCAAAAGCGATAAATATGGATAGCCTCATACAAATGCTAGCATAACGAACGATTCATATGCTAGCACATATCAGGCTGTTTGCTCATCAACCATAAGACTCATCTCTACAGCATCTGTGCAAACAAAATCAGCACAGCAAACATCCCGCCTACGAGCAGTGACTCCTAAGAACACCCGTCACCCTCCCTCCCACTGCGGTGACTGACCTGGCGGCCTTGACCAGCAGCGGCCGGGGTCGCTCGGTGACCTCCGGCTCAGCGTCCCGCGGCTGGCTCATGCTCGCCTTGACGACGATCCGCTCGTCGGGGTTGCAGCGGACCAGCACCTGTTCGTCAATGGCCTGCTGCACGTGACGGTCGTACTGCACGTACACCATCATCTCGTAGTGCGTGCTCTCGTTCTAAAAAAAAAACGAACGAATGGTTTACATAAGGGCAAGTAAAAACACGTCAATAACTCGGCAGATGAGAGATGGGGCTAAAAGAACACGACAATAAAACGACACTTGACTATAAAAAGGCATAACAGCTGCCAGGCAATGCGACACAAATAAGGAACAGCTACTGCATTTAGCACACGAAACCAAGCAGCAAATCTCCAACGCAGAAACGTGCATCAAATGCTCGCCGACCTACCTCGTCCTCGACGACCTTGACCCCGCAGTCCTCGACGTTGACCTTCAGTTTGACGCGGCGCTGTCCGTGGCTGTGGGAGCGGCATGTCTGCGGGAAGCCGCGCGCGTACACGAGGCCGTAGAAGGGGTCGTTCATGGCGGCTACCACCATCAGAGTGGACTTGGTACAGGCCACGTTCACCGCTGTAAACGGGGGAGGAAAGGTCAAACTCGGTGGGATGAATTGTGCAAATATTGCAATTAGTAACTATTAGTGAAGCGAAGATCATTTAGTGCTGAAAGGCGGAGGACATCAGGGCCTGAAAGTCGTTACAAACTACAGCTTGATGGCGGCACCGGATGTCCGAGCTGCTACCAGCGCACCGTGATCTAGCTGTCCCTTACAATAGAGATTGGTCACTAATTTTGATCTAGCCATCACATGCCCGATCACTCTTCCAGTTCCTATACTACCACTGTCAATGTACCCCTCCAGGACCTAATCTGCCGTGCTGCCATAGTTCCCGGTACAGCCCGCCCTCCTGGAACATCTCTAGCCCCGTCGTCCGACCGTCTGGGGGCGGCGGAGCGTGTCCACAGACCGCGCAGCCGCACAGACCGCACTGCCGTACCGCACCGCTCCGGCTTCCGGCGTACTAACGGGTCGGCGGCGACGGGCTCGGGCGCCCCGACGTCGGTCCACAGAGCTCCAGCAGCGACAGATGGGCTGCTCTGGATCTGTGACTGTAGTTTTTGGTCTGGTCGAACGATATAGAAATGTTCGGTAGGTATACAGGGTCCAGGAAATCAGTCATTTGTCTGTATCACCTACTGACGCTAAGGATAAACAAAGCATCCGTCTCAAGTCATTGAATGACACAAGTATTACCTCACTGACCAACCATGACCGTAGGGCGTAGGTCCAAGATGTCGGAGAAAAGTTCGGTACTCACAGACAAATTTGTTGGGCTTGGTTTCTCGGTAGTTGGGCTGAGACGTCGTCTGTTCATCAGATGCCGGAGAAGACATAATCTGTGGGAGAAAAAATTATAAATTATAATCAACCTAGGATAAAGTCAGTCAGTACGTCTATCACATTTGTAAGCGTATGTAAGTTATACTAGGTCTATTACTATCGAGATATTCATATGGGGACAAAATCAGCAGATTGTTTCCTAACAAAGGCTTTACGGAAAGCTCTGATAACACATGTCTTCTTCACTGATTCCTCTCCTGTGCCGCGCACATGCATGCACGCACACACACCTAGGCACGAGCGCAACAGTAGGCAATCCGCACCAGTTGTGGCTTTTTCCGGGCCGTCTTCCCACGGTACCTTCCGGCCCGTGTCGCTCGCAGCCCAGTCGCCGGGGCGGGGAGGGGAGGGAGGGGCGACCCGCTACTCCGACAGCGCGAGTCGCTCCCCAGGGAGCGGACAACGGTGCCAAACGACTCGCCGCCGGCCGGTACGACGACGGTGCCAAAGCGGCCCGGGTGGGACGGGCTGCCAGCCAGCGGAGTCGGCCGCCGACCGGGGCTGGCGGTTCGACCCGGGGCCGCGGTACAAGGGCGACAGGTGAGGCCAGCTGTCCCGCTGGGGAATCGGCTGTCGGCTAAACGTTTAAATTACAAGATGACTGTTATGTTTGTGTGCACCTCATACTTGTTCCGTGAGCGTAATACAAACAATTTACAACCGCTCTAGGAAAGACGCAAATACCTATGCTTCATGAGTCCGTCCAGCTTCCGATAGTTATTGGCTCACTACAATGAGTCATGAGGTGACCAATATAATTCACACAGAATCGTTCACATAGCCCAGCATCGTCCCGTGACCTGGTTTTAGGCCTTGTCGGATATCGGGACATCACACTACCTCGAATGCTACAGCTGGATGCTAGCCCAGATAATGCACACATAAAAATATTGACACCGTTAGCGGTGTAATTGCACAGTACATATCTGAGCACTTGAGGAAAGTTAATTTAGTCCCTTCCCCGCTTAAATTACTCGCGCTTCTAAATGAACACCAGGAAGAAGGTAATAGAACACTGTTAGGAGGGTTGGGTGTTTTGCTACATGTAGTGCTACATGTAGTAAAACACCCAACCCTCCTAACAGTGTTCTATTACCTTCTTCTTGGTGTTCATTTAGAAGCGCGAGTAATTTAAGCGGGGAAGGGACTAAATTAACTTTCCTCAAGTGCTCAGATATGTACTGTGCAATTACACCGCTAACGGTGTCAATATTTTTCTGTGTGTGCATCGCTGCCGCTGTCAAGTTCATCTTGGACTAGTAGCTACTATTCAGATTGAGCATTTCCGGGCCTTATCAAAAGACAATGAAACAGCTTCTTGTCATCTGCGTGGCCTGGATGGCTCTCATTTCTTGCGCTACAGAGCAGTAGGCGAACGAACTCTAGCTCAGTCCCAACGATTTGGAGTCTAGGCTGAGTGTAGACGAACGAAGCTCGCTTGATCTGGCCCAAATGCACGCCATTATCTATGGTAACAGAGCTAAAGCTTTCCGTTGGCAATTTCAGAGATTAGCCATTCAAGTAACAGCTCTTCAAAACGGTCTCATCGACAGATATAGGGATCGAACCAGCTTGATAAAACTGGAATCAGAGAAACCGTTTAACGGCCCGCATATTGAAACGCTACAATCGTTTCCCGGAGATTAGAGATAAGTGAAAGCTAAACAATTTGCAAGCACTTTGTCGAGTAGTGTTGGCGAAGTGCGCGATATGAGGCTATTTAAAGGGACACTCCCACCTTAACATTAGTTTTGAGTTGAGATAGCCAAATTGGTGGCCATGGCCTGCAAATACCGGTTTGGGCACTCACAACATCGACAAATGCTTTAATTCGGAGATATGGAATTTCAAACTTGCAGTTTTCGGATTCTAAGGGGCTAGTGCATTGGTATGCCCCCTTAGAATTTGTGACGTCAGCGGAGATCTAACGATTTTTAAATCTTTTACTAAAACGTTTGGTAGCACGCGGTGGTATATGCTGCTTTGCGCGCAACAAATGCCGCACTTTCAAATAAAGTCGCTAGGAACAGCGGAGATCCCAAAAAGTAAACAAAAGTAAAAGTCTAATATCTTGAAAACCGGTGAATATTTTTCGATGAAATTTGGTAGATATTCGTTTTCGCTCTTTCTGAACCGAGCGACATCACTTTCGTGCCAATTCATTAACTTTTTTGAAGGTGGGAGGGTCCCTTTAAGCTATCAGTGTCGCTCACATGGTGAGAAAAGTATGGGAAGTCGATGCATGACACGTGAACTGCCACGGAAGATGCGGTGCAAAAGAAAGAAAAAAGCGAAGGGTGGAAGATTACAAGATCAGGTAAGTCAAATACAAGAGCAAAGCAATAAACACATCACAAACACTGCGAAAACCATTCGGCAATCATGCTGCACCCCATAGTTTCTTTGTTTGAATAGTCCACGAAGACTGCAACGCAATGAAGGAACATAACCCTAGCCCGAGCGACCGCACCAGGAGACTGCAGCGAAACACAGCAGCGTATCCTGAGACTGCAGCAAAACACAGCAGCATATCCTCTCAAAGTGCCGACGAAAATGGAGACTGCAGCAAGACATAGCAGCCTATCCTCTAGAAGTGCTGACGGCACTGGAGACTGCAGTGCCACACAGGACAGTATCACATGCGAGATTGCGAGGGTAAACACTAAACATGCGGAGAACGTAATGCATATGGCATAGCACACAAGATAAGTGTAGGATGTAGCGTTATTGGTGAAGTTTGCAAATTTGTTACAGTCCGATAAAACCTGCAATATAGGCACTAAGCAGCATGCAGGTGTCTCAATCCAGCTACAAACGAACTTCAAGAGACCAATTTTGCGTTGAGGATCAACTCTCGTCGGACCAGAGTGCTTAAAACTGAGCACACTCAATGTGCTCACTCTGCACAGCATCACCACAGTGCGCTGTTTTGCTGTGTTGTCACGGCCGACCCCGCCGTGCCGCGGGTGACCGGGTCAGAACGGCACCGTTGGCGCACGTTCTGCCGCACAACCACACCACCGACTGGGTCACCGGATCAGTCGGGCCTGCCGGGCCACCGGAGGCACCTTTTTCACACCGCACGTGCGACAGACAAGAACACCATCGTGGTGCGTACCGCTGAATAAAAAACACGTGCTACTTGGGCCGGTAACGGTGCGGATGTCGGGAGCCGAGGCGGCTCGGCGGTGATGGTGGTGGCGTCCGCATTGACGGTGGTATCGTGCTTGCCATCTCGACCCAAAACATGAACTTCAGCTTCAGCTTTGTATTTGTAGGCCTGCCGCCGGAGGCGATTTCGGCCGTGGCTGGATACTTTTCCCGGCTTTTAATCTGACGTGGTTGAAATTCAGATGACGATGAACAACCACACACCCAGTTAGCATCAAACTGTTGTATCAATGTAAGATCAGTGGTGCTCGTTGCTACCATTATGCTTCCGGGCCGAGTTGTTTGCAATGTTCGGACCGACACTAGCCGGTAGATAGTAAGCGATTAATAATTTTTTAAGCGATTAATAAAATAGCAGGAGGAAGATAGTAAGTGATTAATTGCAGAAGGAAAAATAGTCCATCTGAGTCTTGAAATGTGACTTAAGTCAGAAAATTAAGCACTTTATTATAATAGATCAGAGAGAAGTGATCCCTGCACTTGACTCGGGTGGGACCGCTCGACTGAGGATGGTCGCCCAACTGGAGTGGAGTGGGCCGACGAGCGGAGGGGGCTGCTCGACCGTGGGGGTGTCACCCGACTGGGCCGTCCCACTCTATGTACTGGGATGGGGAGTCGGGCGGGTCGACTCGCCTGGGTGACGGTGGCTGACAGCAGCAGGAGCAGCGGCAGCAGCCGGGACCGGACACCCAGCGGCGGCATGGCGGCGCCTGGAACAGAACAGCCGGCCGTGCGTCAGCGACTCACAGGAGCGGGACGGAACGGCTCAGAACACAGCCGCTCACACTGCCACAGACACTGCCACGGCAAGTTGTGAGACGACATGGAACATGACTACACAGAGGTTAGCCGAAACAGACGATACATACTAACAAATGGTACTCACAAGATCAACACAGCACTCAATAATAAGGAATGGTGCGCAAGACGACTAAAACATTACTTTTGTTGACATAGGTGTGTGTGTAGATCAGTCGACTTTTGTGTTCATATAGTAAGTAGCACATATGCTTTAAAATTGTAGTGTAAGGCAAATAGCCATTCTTTATTTCACTTTCTTCTCGTCGTCCGAGTGGTAGGTGCATTTACCGTTCACGGAACACTGAACCATAACAATCCGCGAACCGCCCTTCTCTACATCAATAAAATGTTGATCTAGACCGAAGCATCAGCAAACTGTTTTTTTTTTTCGTTTTCGGGTTTTCTTCCCTTTCCATGCCGGTTCGTTCCGTCTCGCCTGTGGGCTCCCACGTTGGTTTATCGGTCGGGTGAGCGGCGGCCCGAGAATTCGCCGCGGTCCGACACCGTTACGATGGCACAGTGCACCAGTATGGGCAGCGCGTACCTTTCCCACCGGAAGCTCTCACGTCGCGTGGTCGCGCGCAGGTCCGTCAGACAGTCGGCGGACGGAGCACGGGCGAGTTCAACGCTCTACCACGCGCCGCGCGCAGCCGACAGCGAGCCGTAATTGGGCGAGCCGAGCCTAAAAAAATATCCACTGCTTCTCACGGGGTGGCCGATGATTATGTTGAATGTAGACTACCAGCTTATTGTCAGTAAATGACAGGTAGATTGCATGATGATGAAGTCCTATTGAATTTCATGTGGATTTTATGACATAGCTCGTTGACCCGTGCATTTAACCTGGTGAGAACCATACTGTACTAAGCGAATAATACGACAAGGAACAGTCCTAATTGCTCAAAGCATTAGCTACAGAGATGACTTGCAATGTCAGCAGCTAGGAAGCAGTTGTACTTCATTATGTTTGGAGGAGAATAACGGGCACCGAAATGGACCAAGCATGTTGGCGTGTATCGCAGTGAACATTCCGTCCCCGGGGCAGAATCACGCGTCGGCAAACTTTAAATGACAACATCCAAACCCTGCTTCTTCAGACTGGAGAAGGATCGCTTTCGGCCTAACGTCGATATTATAAAGGAAGCCATAAGTATTTATTGAGAAGGTTGATGTTATACCTACACTTGCATCAATGTTATGATTTTAAGCATATTAAAACAACCTTTTATGGCGTCATTTGGAAAATAATCATAGAGGGAAAGGATAGAAACATACAACGAAACCAACAAAACTGGAGTCCTGGACCAACAGTTGCACATCAATACTCAATGAGGAATACAAAACAAGCTCAAGTTACATAAAATCCAGATGCAAGCGAACTTATCAAAAACAAGTTCAGGAAAATAAGTAAAAAATCGTGCACATTGGAACCCACTCCATAACACAATCCTAGCGAAGTGAGTCCCTAAAAAATTAATGACTAGCCTCAGTGGAAAACGTAACTTCGTACAAATCCCAAAAGGAGGGAAAAGGCTTCAAGCTTCTATTCGGGCTAACATTGTCAATGTATGCAATGCATAACAACAAGCGCATGTTGGTAGCCGTGCCAACATCCCACGGGAGGAAAGGGGTGCATGTACTGTTCAGCTGGAGCAGTCGAAAATTAAACAGAGTAACGAGAGGCGACGAACGGCATTAAAAAAAAAACAAGTCTTAAAATATTTCAATTATTTTTTCGTTAGAGCAAAAAATGTAAACAGTCAACAGCCTTCATTTCAGGCCAACCGTTTGACCCACAGAGGTCATGGGAAGTAGGAATAGCTTATGAGTTGCGGTTCCACACTCTACAGTCTAAGAACTTTCATTTCTACAGGACCAACAGTGTATTTTCCTCGATGCTGAAAAGCTGAAAATATGATCCGAAAATGTGAAATACATAAAAACAGACCCCATGTCGAGGTCACGACCTGATACACATGGGTCGTGTATCATACCGGTCGATTCGTCTGGACGAGCTGTGCATTAACTACTCGCAACAATCATAATTTGCGTTTCTGAATCCAAAGTTGTGATTCAGGTGAAATTTATATTGTATAGTTGCATTCAGTGTATTGTTATTTTCGTCTTTGTTCAGTTCGGTGTATTATGATTTCGTCTTTTCTTCAGTTCGTTTAATGAAAACCGGGCACTGTCTTTTCAGGAGTTTTGTCATGGGATGGAAGGATCCTGATCTCGGATCCGACGGGATCATACATCAAGCTATGTGATTTGTCGAGAGATCCTTAGGGATCATAGATCCGAGTCTAATTTGCTCGAGATCCATTGAGATCATAGATAATATATTTTTTGTCAACGCAGAAATATAAAAAAATCACTTGCTGCAGCTCGCAAACGTTCTGTTTTAGTGATTTGATGTGATTGCACGTCATAATCCATAGTTTTGTGGCACTCATTGACTTAAAAACACTTCGAAACCTGGGTTCCATTTTTTTTTGCATACGGGATCCTATAGATCCACGTTCTGGGTTTATCATGAGATCCTATGAGATCATAGATCTAGAACAAATCTTTTACGCCGGATCCGGTGGGATCATGGATCCTAGCCTGCAGTTTGCTCTGAGATCAACTGAGATCATAGATCCAGCACTCGGATCCATGCACATGTCTGCCTATAAGAGCTCAACTCACCTCTTATATATCACCGCCTCAGATACGCGGCTCTGCCGTCCTCCTGTCTCCACCAGTCCCGTCCACGCCGTCCGCAACTCTGTGTCTCTCTCCTCTCTATGCGCCTCCTCTCCTTGTGTCTCCGGAGACGTGCCGACAGACGAGACCGGCGTCACGGGCGTCACGAGGCGACTGGCGGGCCGCGGCGGTCGCCGGTAGCGGCACACGGGAGTCTCCGGTTCCGCAGCCCGCCGGCGGCGCTCGGAGTCGGAGCCATTGAGCAGTGCGCGCCCACGGCAGCACGCACCAGTGATGAACGGCTCCACCGGGACGTGCGCCGCTGAGCGTGGGATCGGGAAGAGGTATCATCCTTCCGGGCTGATGGCTCTGTTTCTGCCTCTGGGCGCGCCTGAGAGAACGCCGAGATTCTCACGCGGACAGAGTTCATCGCCCACTATCCTAAAAATATACATGAATGACTGATGAATACCCTGAGGATTATGAACACTAAATGAATTCAAGCAAAATGATCAATTTCTGTACAAATGCCGCTTTCTATGATACCATGATGATACCTACCTTTTTTCATATCATAGCAATCATATTACTTTTCCACCACCTAATTCTTTTCAGCAAAAGGAATTCAATTGGCAAGTTATATGCAATGGAAAGCCGAAAGCAGATGTACTGGACAGGTTTACAGTACAGAGCATTAGAGCAAGTAGTCTACGAATATGTTAAAACAACTACCTATATACCAGTAAAACGCCTTTTGGGCGACCAACGGAGCGAGCGAGAGGATGGGCCTTGCACGTGCGAAATTGCGAGGGGGTACCTCCAACTTACTTGTGCACTGCACCCTACTAACCGGTCTTTAGCGATGTGCCAAATTTCAGCGCAATCGGCCTAGCCGTTCTCGAGATCTGGAAGCGGCACACTGCACGTGCGCACGTGCAAGCGGGGTCCAAACTGACTTTTGCACGGCACCCTACTAACTGGTCCCCAACCGTGTACCAAATTTGAGCGCAATCGGCCCAGCCGTTCTCGAGATCTGGGAGCGCCCCCTGCACGTGCGCACGTGCTGTAGCACCCCAACCTTAACACATGCAGATGAATTATCTGATGGAGACCTAACTGTGTACCGAGTTTCAATTCAATCGGCCCAACCGTTGTGCCGTTATTGAGGTTGCAATTTTGGGGGTTCTTAAAAAATGTCCAACTTTACCACGCGCCACGTGCGGTGGTTGGCAAGAACGCATGGTGGCCATCACACCACAGAACTTTTACGTCCAAGTGGCATTCAGTAAAGAAGACCGCTTGTCAATCGGATGTCCCGTTCCTAAGATATTAGCTTTTGAAGAGCGTCCCCACGGCCGGCCGGCCGGCCGGCCGCTCATACTCAGGATTTTCCCTTAATTCAGTACCAGTATAACGCCTTTTGGGGCGACTAACGGAGCGAGCGAGAGGGTGGGCCTTGCACGTGCGAAATTGCGAGGGGGTACCTCCAACTGACTTGTGCACGGCACCCTACTAACTGGTCTCTAGCGATGTGCCAAATTTGGGCACAATCGGCCCAGCCGTTCTCGAGATCTGGAAGCGGCACCCTGCACGTGCGCACGTGCAAAATGGGTCCCAACTGACTTGTGCACGGCACCCTATTAACCGGTCCCTAACCGTGTACCAAATTTGAGCGCAATCGGTCCAGCCGTTCCCGAGATCTGGAAACGACCCCTGCACGTGCGCACGTGCAGCAGCACCCCAACTCTGGCACATGTATATGCAGTGCCTAGTGGGTGCCTACCTGCATGCCAACTTTCAGCGCAATCGGCCAAGTAGTTACCGAGATATTGCAACAATTGCAAAACTGACACCTCTTCGTTTTGCACGTGGCACGTGCATAAGGGGTCACCCACATGCATCGGGAATAGTCCAATACTTGGTAGAAGGAATGAAGCTACCCTACAAAAATTACCGCGTGTAAATCGGTCAAGTGGTTGCTGAGATATAAGCCTCGCAAAAGCGTGACCACGGCCGGCCGGCCGGCCGCTCATACTCAGAAATTTCCGTTAATCTAAGGAAAGACTACGCTCGCTTCGCTCGCTCCGTAATGAGACTCCGCTCGCTCCGTAAAAATCGAGCGGACCGGTTTCGTCTAAAAGCGACTTCATCACCGCTCCGGTCATACGTTTCTAAAAACGTTTTTGTTATCAAAGTTTTTAACTTTTTATAAACGTTTTTAACGTGCAAATTTATCAAAACATATAAATTGTATAAGTTTTAACCCTAGAACGCCTAGGGGGGGGGTTGTATCAACCCCCCCCCCTGAGGTTTTTTCGAAGTGCACGCTAAACGGCTTGTCGTAGCGGGCTGAAATTTTCAATACCCTCTGGGGCAACCTTTGCGCATCTTTTGCCGAAAAAAAATTGATCGGGTCATGTCAGGTCACGGAGTTATGACGTCATAAGAGGTACAGCCTCCGGCCGGATTTTCACAAACTGAGTGCCAACGCCCGAGGTTTCCTGCCGGTGGTACGGATATCGGTTGATGGATCGTGATGAAACTTCCCATGCATGTTGGGGCAAGTATTGGCTATCATATGGTATAAGAAATTTGACCGGGTCAGGTCAGGTCACGGAGCTATGACGTCACAAGAGGAACAGCGTCCGGTACTATTTTTGAAAAGCGCCCGAACCACTATTTTGCTAATTCTTGTCACCTCAATGGGAATATGCAGCAATATTAGCTTCTATAGGGAGCAAATGGACCTCCCAAATCCAAAAATACAATCAGATTTCAAAAATTTAAATTTTGATTTTTCGAATTTCTGCCGCCGACTGTGACCTTGCCGACTTCCGGCGCTCCCAACGCGCCATTTTTAGAGCTAGGGAAACGAAATACATACCAAACGATAGAGAATTGATCAAGGAACACGATAGTGAAGGTTTCAAGTCGATATCTCCCACCGTTTTGCCGCAATCGCCGCCGAAAGTTGAAAAAAGTATATTTTTCCGAAAATTTGACCTTTGACCGGTCAAAAGTAGGTCAAATGTTGACCTAGGACCAAAAAATATACCACCAATCGCGAGATCTCGTTGAGAGCAATCCGTTGGTTTTTTCCGCTAAGCTCTACGACCTTCCGTTTCGAAACGCCAGGGGGGGGGGGGGGGTCGTAACAACCCCCCCCCCCCCCTGGTCGTTCGTGTTATGAGAAATGGCCTGGTCGTGCGAGGGTTAAAAACGGTTAAACGTTTTCTTATATGTTTTTATTAGGTCGTTCAATAAGTAACGAACAATCGGTCATAACTTCTTTATTTCTTTATTGAACACTTTCAAACTTTCACAGATTATAGATCAGACATTTCTGAATGCAGCCTATGCCTCAAACCAGCCGCCGCCCGCCTGCACACACTTCTCCCAGCGTTCCGGCCAACGCCGGAATTCCGCCCGGAAAAACGCGTTTTCCGTCTTTTTCACCCAGTTCATGACAGCGCCATGACTTCAGCGTCGGTCTCGAAGTGTTCACGATGGAGGCCATCCTTTAGGGGACCAAAGAGGTGAAAATCTGAAAGAGCCAGATCCGGACTGAAGGGCGGCTGGGGCATGATATTCAGCCCCGTCACGCGATCTCCTCGCGCGTGGCGTGAGACAAGTGCGGTCGGGCGTTGTCATGGTGTATGGTGATGTTCTTGACATCCGAGCCGCGCCGCTTCTTCAGGATTGTTTTTCTCAGTCTCCTGCAGGACTGTGATGTAGCGGCCCGCTGTCCATAGTCCGCCCAGGTTCAAGAAAGCCCACCAGGATGACACCATGACAACGCTCGTCCGCACATGTCTCACGCCACACGCGAGGAGATCGCGAGACAGGGCTGAATATCATGCCCCAGCCGCCCTACAGTCCGAACCTGGCTCCTTCAGATTTTCACTTCTGGTCCCCTGAAGGATGGCCTCCGTGGTGAACACTTCGAGACCGACGCTGAAGTCAGGTGCGCTGTCAAGAATTGGGTGAAAAAGACGGAAAACGCGTTTTTCCGGGCGGAATTCCGGCGTTGGCCGGAACGCTGGGAGAAGTGTGTGCAGGCGGGCGGCGACTGGTTTGAGGCAAAGGCAACATTCAAAAACATTTGATCTATAATCTGTGAAAGTTTGAAAGTGTTAAATAAAGAAATAAAGAAGTTATGACCGATTGTTCGTTACTTATTGAACGACCTAATATAAGTCATATTCAAATACCTACCTAAATACCTCGTATATCTGTAGTAAGTGAGCTGGGAGGACCAAGCACTGAACAATTCCTTCTAAAACAGGGAAGAGTAGCTTATTCAAGCTGCTTTTAGAAGCAACAAGCGCCAGAACTGTCGGTTTTCTACATACAGCTTTCTGCCTAGGCCGAGGGAGGGCGGGGAGGACCCCTTTGCCTTTTCGCCCCTTATTGCCTAAATTAAATCCTCGCGGAAAAATAACGAGCGGGTGCACCGTTACAAGCTACAGCGACTGTTATCCGATTTCTAGGTCAAAGGTCAACCGGTGACATTTAAAGTCAGGTCAACTGCCACATGCCCCGGGAAAGGGGTTCCGTTTTTGGTGCCCTAAATGGTGTTTACAAAGCGAGTAAGAATTGAGTCAAAACTTAACCCTATTAGTGGCAGGCTCCTGGTATACCCCTATTAGTGGCAGGGGGGGGGGGGGCTGTTTACGACCCCCCCTTGATATCTCGAGATCTAACGGGCCGATTTTCAAAATTCAAACGGCATTCGATTTCGCTCAACGTGATCTACATTTCTAAAAAATAAAAATTAAAATATGTCAACAGGGGGGGTAGAGGGGGGTAAAAACGGGCAAATTGCAGATACATTTTTGACTGTTTATCACGGCCAGGTTTCTGAACCAATCCTAACGCAACTTTTGCCGATCGATAGAGAATGAACCAGGAATTCACATGGATCCTAAAAATATGCATTTTCAAAAATCATAGGCGGATACAGATCATTGAGATTGGGGGTACACAAAAAGTATAGTAAATAAGGTTTTTGTTGGTACTGTTTCTAAAAAGGGTGGTAATGGTCTTGTTATGTTACAATTTTCTTATGAGAGAACGACTACAATTGTATTGGTCATGCATAGGCGGTGTCAGGGCACCTATGTTGGGAGGTAAAACATAACCCCCCTTTTTGGACGCCTGGATCCGCCTATTATAGCAAAAACGTGTCAAAAGAGGATGCACAATAACTGTATATGTTATCACATGTATACCTTTCATTCACTGTTCGTAAAACTGGTGCAGCATCGTGATCTTCGCCCAAATGACTCGCTTCACGAATAGGACCCCCAATTCCCAGTGCTCTGGAGCCGCCCCTGGTAAAGGTATGAACTTGAAATTTTCAGGGAATAAGCCCAATTTAGTTTTAGGAAAAGTCAGAAAATTTCAGCATCGTAGCTTCAGCGGTTTCGGAGATATTCCCGAAAAACCTGAGGGGTGGATAAAAACAACCCCCCCTGCCACTAATAGGGTTAAAGGTTGCGTATTGTATACTGCAGTTATGTATTGTATAATGCACTTAGTATCACAATGAACCACCAAGGTATGCGAACTCATATTTCAGACTAGAGCAATGAGGCGAGATACTTTGGAAGACCGGTGCTGAGCGCCGGCCGGCAGTCCCCCCTGAGGTTCCTTTCACGAACTATACGTTAGTCCAGCCGGTCGCCAGGTAGAGCTGCAGACGGTCGGGCCCCGAGGAAGCACACGCCTGAGAGCTCAGAGCTCAGGTGTTGTGGGAACGAGATGGAATGCGGGTCGGTGATTACAGAAAATCTTTAGGAGCTGCCGTAGTATCACGCAACTGGAATCGTCAATACCTATAATCGAAGACCTTTCGGTCTTTTTGGTAGAGCCCCTTTCGGTCTATTGGCCCTTCCCGATCAGTTCAGACCCGAGGGATCAGAGTATTGGGCTAAGCCGACTATATAGGTACGAGTACATACTCTTGCACTCCAGTGACCGTTCTTCAGTGACTCCAGTCCAGCCCATTGGGTCGGAGGTGTTTTGGTGAGACAGACGATCCAACCATTCAAACGGCCATCTCGCAGCGGATCAAAGACTTTACCACGGGCCTATTGGGAAAAACGTCAACTCGGACAAATGAATTTATTCAAAGATTCTATGGGCATGTCTTCATGATATAACAAGGATTGAAAAGATTATTCAGAGATCAGCACATATCTGAAAAAAGCCATGGGTGGGTTGTGTTTCTCAGAAAGAAAGTCTGACGTTTTACCGCATCCTTATCTGAACTATATTTCAATGCGATGAGTACCTAGTCTTGAAAAGCGTTGTGAATTTATTTGCTTCATCAACATCGACATCATATCTTTTAACAGGTATTTACGCTACTAATTTTTAGCCTCAATGACGACACCATGCAACCGTCTAAGCATGGTACGGCGTGCCCCCTCCCCCCCCCCTCCAGCACGGTATTAATCGTCCTGGGTGGATGGCGAAAATCTTAGGGGCAGTTTATATATATAACAATGGGAGAGAAAAGAACTGTACTTACATGTGTCTTGCAGCCAAGGTTCTGTCATCTAGATCCCACTCCTCACAGCTCACAAGATTCCTAAATCGGTATCTTACTCCACCTGCACCACACTGAACAACATAGTAGCGCAGATACGATCTATGTTCCTACGCACCCTTCCTAAAAGAGCTGAGCTCACCCATCCAACTATAGAGCTCCTTACCCACCGGCGCAGCGGCGTCACGTGTTTCATCCGCGCCAGGTGTCAGGGTCTGCAGCTGATCCGGGATAGCGTCACCTTGACTCGCTCCTCGGTCCCGCTCGCTGCTCCTCAGATCCTTTGAGGCCGCTCAGAGTGGTCTGCGGCCGGCGCCGCGCGTCACGCACCCGTGCCTCTGATCTGCTCCCCTTCCTGGACCGCGCGCCGAGGCTCGCCACCAGAGGCGGCAGGGACACCAGGAGCTCAGTCCTGGCCATGAACGGCGAGGGTGCGGCCGGAGGATGGTCGCGCGACGGGTGCTAATCCACTCCGGCTGCCGGGTGGTCACAGGCCGGCCAAAGGTGTGCTGGTCCCACAATCCCATCACAGGGTGTGGTGGGCGCAGACATTCGCCCGACGTCCCCACCCGGAGACACTTCGGGGCTCGAATGGCCCGTGACAGACAGCGAGTTGGCGATCCGTGACTGGCGTCCATGCTAAGACGTTTGAGCTCCCTGTTATGCGGTGGCTGAAAGCGTTACGGCGTAAAGAGAAGTGGGCTCAGTGATTTTCCAGTCCAGGATATGGGTGACATTCATGGAGTCCTTTTGTTACCAAGGGCAGCCGTACCGTCCATCAAGTCTGTCTGAGGCAACGTTACAGATCATACTTATTTGTTAGCCACGGGTCCAAAGTCGTGATTGAAAAAAGAACCATCTATGATCATTGCGCACTCCTTACAATACAGATTAATCTCAACATATGGCATGCGTCCAGAGAAGTGCCAAAGCGGTGCGCATCATCTGAGAACACGCCTGACAGATTTTCCGCACAATCCCTCTCGATAGAAAACCCACAACCACCTCAAACATGGTGTTGTGGCAATTCCTGAAACAGCCACCTCGAACAACGTCCTACGAACTGGTGACATATCAGACCAGTTTCTGCAGCAGTGATCCTCGGTTAATGATGCCTCAACAGTTCAGAAGTTCACTGTGTGGTACGCTCACCGCTCACGTTCACAAAAAACATCATCAGAGACAGATAGCATTTAACGAAGATAATGTGCGTAACTCCTTTGTAACTGATAAAGGCGCTTTCTGGCAGCAAGCATTATGTCATAACAAATAGCTATGACTGTCACTTTAATTTCCTGTACCTATCCAATCCTCCTTCATTATAGCAGCTCGGTTCATTACAAACATACGGTTGGTGCACCGTTTGCAATGATCGATGGACTGCAGCATATGCAAGGTCAAATAAGGAGCTAACACAGCACCAAACAACGCTCAAATTTCAAAATACGAGTAACATGTCTTTTGCCACCCACATTCAGATGTTTAATGTCAGTGCTAAGAAATCAACAACTAATGCGGATGGCACTTAATGAAAACACTGTGACAAGCTTCACGCGCCAGGTATTTTATCTGAGGCCAAATAAAAAACGAAATTGCTTATGATACGTAGAATTTAACACTAGCATATTGTTCACTACTCCAACCGCCCATGAGCATCATCAACAATCATTACCATCATGACATGTACTGATGAATTCCTATCAAGAATCAGTAAAGGCTTTACAATGCCTTGCGCCGAGCAGGGTCAGCGCTCCTTCCTGCGAGGCTCTTTTCAGAATTGTGTGTGCCCAAGTCAAGTGCCAAGTAAGCACATTCTCGCAGCAGTCAGCAGACACGGAGTAGACAGAACCTCAGAGTCTCAGACCGACAGTGAGCGCACACAGCACACGCTGCTGAGACCACAGAGGACGTATGAAGGATAGGAGTGGCGCGCCACTGCTATGGCTATTACAACGAACCGGAGCTGATTGCTGCCAGGGATATTGAGAGACGCACTGGCCACTGCTTCCATATAGGATGTGACGATATCTAACAGTGCTCCATCAAAGAACAAAATCCCACAAAATTCGAAAAAAAGTTTATCAAAAGTTGGCCGACCTCCATCTAAATCTGTAAGTGATGTTCCTTTTATATCGTTTTGATCAAACATGCAGTGAGTGGGCGGGAGAGAAGGAAAAGAGTGTAAGGCTATTTCCAGGAGTTGTTGGCAGCATTAGTTCTGAGATGTCAGAGTTTCCTGATTAGGTGAGCGGCGACTGCGCAGTGCATAATCGCATTTATCATTGGTGGATGGCTTTGAGAGTTGAGAAGAGGGAGGAGGTAAGTCAGTCTCCTCCCTGTCGAAATTAATGAGAAGAAGTTGTCAAGACGGTGATAAATTTCCTGTGCGGCTTAGGTACAGGCGATATAAACAAGACAGGTATGGCAAACAAAATGTGAAAAACATCTCCAACCGACAATAGAAATATGAAAATATTCGACAACAACAAATATTATTCGCCTTGATGTGCATACACGAATTCACAACATTTGATATTTCATGTATCCTGGAAGTATGAGGAACAAAAGATGAATACCTAATAAGCGTACCAATGTGTAGTTAGTGAGTCGTGAACACAGCGACTCCAACTTGCCAGGTCTTGGGCATAAAAGCTGACCCGTACGATCCAGATTCGACTCAACTGTACATGTCCTTAGTCTGCTAATTCACATTCGCTAAAACATTACTAAGAATTGAGCCGCAATCTGAGGCTTGTCAACCTGTTTCCTCAGACACGAGACATTGTCTCATGGACAAATTCTGCGAGGGGACGTGCGTCATCATTTTGTAGATGAAATAAGGCGTCCTTCAGATTATTTCCACTACTTCCTTGTCAGTCGCTTTGGTATATTGTGCCGCCTTTTCCACTGCTGATGGTTCACAATGATTAAACATATTTGGAAATTGTACCATGTTGTCATATCCGCTGATCTACATGCTCAGCCGTATATTTCCTTCCGCATCGACTGAAGTTCTCTGTTGCTACAAAATCATATTGTGCTCGTGTATTCAGAGGGCTGCAGTGCTGTCACATTTGACGTTTGCTACTTTCCGCATACAACATCGCCGTAAGTGAATCACTGTGGGAATCAGCACCATATAGTTAGCAGAGCCGACCACAACATTTTCGATCTTCGGCAATGTTCCCACCAGCACTCGCACAGCTACCAGTACATACAATGGCACAGGAAACATTCCCTGATGTTTCTCAAGGCATCCGTCAAGGACTCAAGGCTGCACATCGTTCTATGAATCGATTGACATCAATGGTAACTTTTGGCATTCACATTTTAATCTATTCCTGATATCGAAGGTCATGAAAACAAAAACTCAGTGACTGTCGTGCTTAATAAATTCGGAACTGGTATGTCAGCTTCACAAAATGACCCTTTATAATTTGTCATTAGTAAATTCTTCACCCACAGTTAACAAGGGAAAGCGTGAAAATCCTGGTCTTTCCACCGGCACCAAACGTACGATCCAGGGGTAGTTCCGTTCAGCGAAACTCCCAACATCTGCGTGTTCTTGTCGCGCCGGCCGTGTAACGCAGACATTCCTCGGCCGCTGAGCTGCGTTAGTGACGTCATGAGGCAGCTATAACGCGTGACGCTGCGGTTTATCTCCGTCACCTTGTGTATATTTTTTGGCTGAGCTGTGACTTTATGACTTACTGTAGAGGCAGATGACCGAAAAGACGTCACAGCGTAACAAGGGTGATGACGCGGGTGCACAGCTGAACAAGTTACTCGTGAGCCCGGTCGCGGATTCCGTGGAAGCCTATATGGCGGGGGTGCGAGCGAACACACTTTTCCTTGTTCTTTGAGGATGATGCGATCACGAGATCCTTGTTCGACCAGGGAGCTGAGCTCTGCGATGCTAAATGAGGAAAGCTAATCTGTATCTACACGGTGAAATCTAGTTCCCGACGCACGTACGACTGCGTCAGGTAAACACGCCGCTTTCTCATTAAAGGTAGTGTGCCACCTTTGAAAGATTTCCCATTTTATTTTTCCTAGGATAAGAAGCTTCTGTTTTTACCTAATATCGCAAAAAAAATCAAAAATGGGCCTGGAATAGTGCCTTTTTCGCCTAAAAGTTTATCGGTTTTTAGATACGTATAACAACTGTAGTGGGCTCACCTGCAAACAGGCGTCGGGCAACAATCGCGAATGCGGCGCACTTGTGACAATAAGCAAAGGTCATTATAGTGTTACGACCATACGACGTACGGGAATGAGTTATCAGCTGTCTAATCGTAGACAACACAATGTCGAGCCTTAAACTGTAAGCCCGTATTGGTATTGTTTCTTTTATTTGGCTGTCGAACATTATTTATGGTTTGAAATATGATTTTATGTAAAATAATTGATATGAAAAAGCCGTCTTATAAGTTATGACCCCATTTCACCACACGCAAGTGGCAGAAATGACAATGATCAGCTGACGCATTTTTCTTGGCCGAAGTCAGAGGCTGCACCACAAAGTATGAGCAGAAGCCGCGCCCAAAGCCAGGGCCCCGGTAACGTGAGGTAGCCGAGTCGGGGCAGCGTGCGCTGACCCAAGCCGGGGCCGCAGCTTTGGGCGCGGTCTACCGCATCCCCGCGGGCAGCCCCGGGCTATCACATGACACCGGGAGGACCCGCGGCTCCGGCTTGGGTCAGCGCACGCTGCCCTGACTCGGCTACCTCACGTTACCGGGGCCCTGGCTTTGGGCGTGGTCTACCGCACCACCTAACAGGCGTGTTCGAAACCGCAGGAGCTGATGATGAACGGGTTTATCGAAATTTGATTGGATGAGCATATCGGTAATAGCGATTTCAGTGTGTGCATTTATTGTTCATAGTGGTGTGAAATGCGGTTGGGGTACGACCGACAACCCGTCGGGGCGAATTTCGCACTGGGGTACTCAAAATTTGAAGAATTTAAGACGTTTCCATGAGTTTTGAAGGTATGGATAAGTTCTAAAAATCCGGTTCTCCTTATCTGGGCCATTAACTCCATACGGTCCAGGAAAGCTGGCACACTACCTTTAACTATAGTAACGGTTCATTTCGCACCTGGTTCCTATCAGATCATGTTGCTATTTCTGTAGCTTTGAGCGTCTTTCCTGAAGCGACGCCACACAATGAGGGCGCATAATGCCGCCTCTTAGGAGTACCTACTTAGTTATAGAGTTTAATTTACTATCGATTAGCTACAACGGATATTTTAAAACAACCAACCACGAGTTCTACCAATTTGCATAATACTTTTAATGCATATGCCATAGACACACACATTGTATCTTGATTTACCATTTATCGTGGGTTTACGATACCTAAGCACAATTACGATTTAATTGCAATTATTTTACACCATATTAGCGGCTTTGACACTCGCCTCCACCCAAGGCTGCTTACGAGATAGTCTCCATGTGCGGCTGGATTGATCGTCTGGAGAAGGCTGAATGGCATCCCAGTCCGCTATTAAACCATAACTCTCGATGGCGTCGGTGGTTAATGTCAGCTCTGCAGCCGCGCGCCATTGAGCCGCCCGTCCACCGGCACTCGTGGGTGTCCATGGGACTGTGCCGGCGCGGCGGGAGTAGCCCGGCGTCCCACTCAGGCAGCCTCGTACACCTGGCGCCGACGGTGGAGGTCAGACACCGGCAGGCACGGACCGGGAACCAATGGAAAGGAGACATGACGTACAAAAGAAGCACGCCCCCATAAATCTTACGTTCTTCTGGTAGCCACACTATAACAACTCGATTTCAAAGTTCTATCGGTGGTAAAACACAAGTGTCAACCTCATCTCAAAGCAAATGCCAAATCATATTCACGTAACGTGTCGCCCAATATATCTGTAAGAGCTTACCCCCCCCCCCCCACATCGAACTGGGCCCGAGGTTATATCACCCCTTTTCGTGGGGCCGCTGGCCAGCCCGAGAGCGGAGACACCCCACCCCTGTCTGTGGGGGCCGGCTGGACAGCCCGAGACACCCCACCCCTGTCTGAGGGCAGCCCGAGGCACCCCACCCCGACACTGTCTGAGGGCAGCCCGGGGCACCCCGCCCCTGCCGATAGGGCCGCTGGCCGGCCCCGACACTGGGTCAGCAGTCGGTCAGCAGACCGATACGACTGTGATAGCGGCTGACCGTCTGCGCCACTGCACTGGGCCGCGGCGGCGCGGCGGGGCGGCTCTCTCAGAAGGGGTAGGGTGGGGCCGGCCCCCGCCGGTCACACCGGACACTGTGCGCATTCTTTGCCGGGTCAGAGTCACGATCTGATGACGTGGCGTCATGGCTCGATATGATGACGTGATCTGCTGTCGAGATCGTGATCACTGACCGGTGCGTTAGGATGATGCCAAACGCCAGCGGATGTCCAATGAACATGGTGCTTGGTCAATAATGGTATAGTTGGCAACGCAAAGCATAACTGATTGAAATAAGTGTACAAAACAGCAGAGCAAACCTTGTATTTCGGTCATGAATTGACAATTTTTTACCGAAAGGTCTAAAATAATGAAACAAAAATCTATCATTTCGCGTTTGACTATGAAAGGTTAGCTTTTGCCGCCTTTTCTCTTTAATTCACCAGTAAGCAAAAGTGAAGTTATGTCAAAAGGGCATTATTATTTCATAGCTCGTTCAGCGCCTGTGTTCAATTCCGTCCGGTCACCTTGGCGCGACTACCGTAGCGCCGTGTTTACTCTGAATGCGCAGTGTCGCATCCAAAGGCATAATCCCTCCCTCTATGCTCCGTGCCGGGCCGCGGGTGCTAATCGTAGTTTATAGCCCACTTGGCGCCGATGACAGCGACAGAGGACCACTGACCCTGACCCTGCAACCCCCACCCCCACCCCCACCCTCCAGAGGCGGGTGTTGACGTCACACAGTGTCCGGCTCGGACGTCATAAAACGGCCCATACCACCCTCGTAGCCAGGCAGGGCGCGCCGGCAGGCGACAGAGCACGCACTAATTTCATCGAGCCGCACCAATCCCTGGTAACAATGAGTCATAGTCATACCTGAGAGTCAATTCATTTCCACTGCTTGAAAATATAAAGTACCGCTGTTGGCTTGCTTTCAAATCCACTACCAGCTGTTTCACAGTGCATTGATAAAAGTCAAATGAAATGAAGGCTTTCCCGCTTTCCCGTTGAGACAAGCAAACGGGCTTGTTATCACATACCAACGTGAATGCCATAGTCCTATCCCGCGCCCCGCTGGGGGGGGGGGGGCAGAATCTGCCCCCTTCCGTTTTTCGCCAATAACGTCTAAACGCGTTACGCCAGCGACGTCAAACTTACAGTACCTTATTATACATCAATGTGACACGTTCCCTGAAAATTTGAGCGAAATCCGTCGGAAATTTTTTGAGAAATTGACGTTTTAGTGACGTCATGTTCGCCATTTTCGCCTCAAAAACGGCAAAATTTCAAACGCCGCTAACATCTTCATTTTTAAAGGAATCAAGACGTAACAAAAAAGTTTATACGTGATTTCACTTTCTCTATCAAATGGCTGTCTCGGTTTTTTGAAAATTTTGGATTTTGACCCAATTTTTTTTCTAAAAAAACTGACTTTTTTGGGAAAATAATTATAAAATCCAAAATTTTGCGTGTATCGAAAAACACCGGAATATATATCAGAGAAGTGGTCTATGTGCACCTACATACCAATGTTTAGCAGAATCGGTTCAAAAATGTGGGAGTTATTCAAAATTGTATGACGTCACGAAACACAAAATTTTTGAAAAAAATGATTTTTTTGGAAGTTCTAGACCTCGTACGGAAACAACAATAGCACCATTCGATTCGCCGTAACAAACTGCATCAGATAGACATCTTTTTAGGCCTTAACAACCAACTTCAAAATTTGACCTCACTTGACCTGACCTTGACCTGACCTCGACCTGAAAGTCATCCAAAGGTGGTCCATATCACTTATTGAGTGTGCCTATTGAATTCTATGAGTAAAATGACCCATAAAACATGTGTCGCACATGCCCTTTTCTATATTTTGTTTTTGGTGACCTGACCTGACCTGACCTGACCTTGACCTTGACCTTTGAATGACATTGAATGCAACGAATATTGTCTTGGTAGTCCAAGAACACGTTTTGGGCAATCAGTCTCAGTCCATTCTTCGGCAACTACGGTGCAATGCCGATACTGTAGAAACTTGCATTTCGTACCCTTGACCTGACCTTGACCTGACCTCTGACCTACTTAAGCAAAAAATTTGGGCTCTTAAGATCCGCCTTGTTGAGAGCTTTCGATTGCCGTTTTCCCCGTCTTTCTACGACCATCGGTTCGGAAGTTAGACAGGGGGGCAGAATCTGCCCCCCCCCCCCCCCAGCAGGGCGCGTATGGCTGAATAGCCCAGCGGGGCGCGGGCTATATAATGTTTTCCATGAGCCATGATGCGGAAGCTTTTATCAAGCTTTCTGTAACGTCAGACGGACATATATATAGTTACCTAGTAGGCACATGTTACCAAACCACACATCTCATGAAAACCGCGGTGGACCTTTTTCTTTAAAAAAGCTTGCAAACTTGCATGTTACTATAGTCAGTGCGAGGCATCCGAGATGAAGTATAGCTTCAAGGCCTTCAGGAAGAGAATCAATGATTCTTTGGTAGGGTGAAGTCGTATAAGAGTACGCACTTAGTGGATTTCTTGCTCTCATTCGTTTAATATTTGAAAGAAAGAAATCGCAAATAGGGAATATTAAAGTTCATTGAATTAGCCATCAACCCATGGGGCAACGATCCTTCAGCGTAAATGGAAGTGGTCTAAAACTGACATTTTCTGAACCGCTGCAGTTGCGTACTCTTACCATATGGGGTGTGTAAGAGTACGCACGCCAGGCGGGTGGAGTACGCAAGCATATGAACACACACCTATGCAGCTTGTACTGTCCAAATGCTTAACTTCAAACTCAGAAGGCATTTAAGTTTATTCTAGTATCCAAAAAGAAAAACATACCTAAAATAAATCTTTCAAGTCTATAAATCAGGAAATAATCATGTAGTGTGTCTTAAAAAAATGCACAATAAAAAAGGAGAATATCTCGTATTTGGAAGAATTTCGGGTACGCATCTGCATCACAGTGCTCCATTGATGATATACCTACAAAACAAACGTCATTGAGCGATAGATTAATAATTTTATGTTTCTGTATATTCGATTTAATGTATAATTCTGCGTACTCTTACCCTCCTGAACAGTGCGTCCTCTTACCGTACATGCGATTCGCGCACAAAACAACCCCGAAACGTTGTGCAAAACTTCGCAAACAAAATATTGCACTGCACAGTATTTCCCCAGATAACCTCACAAGTTTCCCACAACAATCACGGAAATGTACCTTATCTCAACTGCCAAGTATCAAAATTATTGTACCATACCATAATAATATCATAACGCTCGAAAATAATATTCATCGCCTTAAACTCAACAGCGTCGCCGCTCAACGCCCACGTTCCGTTGGTGACAAGCACGCACTGGCGGCTTCATGTCACTTCATGAGCTCGACAAACCCGCGTTGCTAAGCAACCGAAACAGCTGATGCGTACTCTTATCGCCCGCGTACTCTTACCCGCCCTTACCCTATATATCTATTTAATATGTGTCCTTACAATAAATGCTAACAGGCACGCGCAATGTGCATGTGCCAGTTGGCATGCTTTTCAGTCACACAATTATTTCCTTTTCAGAAGTAGGTATCCTGTCATTCAGGTCGTGGATAACCTTTAACAGACAGCCTTCACCTAAACAAGCCAAAAAGGGCCATGCCTATTTCCTATTCATCATAACAAGGCCCATGGTGTTTTACCTACCCATAAATGTCATGGTCTCGTATTTATTTAAACAGAACACTGACCCTCCTCATCGAGACATTGTTTTCCTTGCATGTTTCTGTAGTTAATGTATACCTATGTTGTTGAATTGCTTTTGGGAAAATTGATCCGCTTGCAACTTGCCTTCAGGAATGATGTGCTAAAGAACAGCTCAAGTTATTCTAATAAAGCACCATTATAATAAATAATGCACAATGCGATAAATACTATCAAAGAGAAGTTATACGGTAATATGACTGATAAATTGATAGCCACAAGAAAAAAAAATCAACCATCCCATCTAATCACTACAAACACTCCGTATTCAGGTAAGAGAGGCACCAGAATTCCGCGCTACCTTCCTTATCCTCTGCGACTCTAGCCCATAAGCAGGCCAGAACATGACACATGTTCTGCTTTGATCCAATCTCTTCGCCGTCCATGCAGAAGCCAAACACACATAGCCTCTACTTATAACCACAATCGGTGTGGTAAAGGAAAGGCATCAGGGGATAATCAGATGTAAAGGACAATTTCTAGCATTTCTGTGAGACAACAGTCAGGAAATGGTGCCGCTCGCACTAGAGCGGCGGGTTTCCATCACTCTCCATCAGCCTAAACATCTGTGTATATTACGGATTATTTACGGTGTATTAATTACAAACAATGTAGGGGCAAAACACTCCTGAAAGTAAACATCAAAACAAGAAGCAGGATATCATGTAGCAAAAAAAAAAAAGAAGAAGAAAGAATGTAAGCAGATTTAGCCATGGGTCGTGCATGTCTGCAAAACTCAAGCCCGCAGCCTGGCACTCGCCTCTTTTCGGCGGCCCCGGACGAAAACATGTCTTTTTCTAAAATCACATTGAGCCGGCAGCAATCGATCCTTGGTGTATCAAGCTAGTCGCTTTATCCCTAGTGGATCACGCAATGGGGTACCTATATACCTGGAACCAAGATCCTATATAAAACCTTGGAACCTGGAAGTTATCACTTTAGACAATCCCCCTCGTACTTGAATATTCGGTAGATCGCCAATGCCGCTGCACTAAAACGGTCCCCTGGCGTACCAAACGAAATTGCAGATTGTTTACAAGGCATCTGCTCAGTATTGGAGTTCACATTTCTAGCCTAGTGCTGGAGCTGAAAGACTGTGTTTATTCGCTGGAGGATATGGTCCAGCGGCTTTGATCAAGTCCCTGCATGAGCGCCGCGATCTAACTGTCCGCCGCACCGTTACAAATTTGGTCACCGAGACGCGACCGTCGCTCACGCTCACGGGTAAGTCCGATGTCCACCACCAGTGAATGTCACGGCCTCGCATGCCATCCAAAGCACACGCGATCGCCCAAAAGGCTCCCGGACCCGGCCGCGTTCTGGAAACCGTCGCGAAAGCGGCGGCCGGGGTGTGTCGGGCCCGGTTTCTGCAACACGTGGCCGCTCAGCGGCACGCGGGCCCGCAAAGCCGGCGTGTTCAGGCACTGAACCAGTGAACGCAGAACGGGCGCGTCAAAAATGAATATTAATGAGACTTAGCTACTGATCCTTGAAGTTTTTAGCAAATTAAGGACAACCACGAACCGTGTCTATTCTGGAAGATTAAATAAAACCTAGGTTTTATGCTACCTTAAGTTGTACCTATGTGAATTTTAAATAGCTTCAGCGTGAAAAATAAATATTTAAGCTTCGATCATAAAAAGTTAATGCTTCCCTACATGGTAGTTCTCAAATTTCCTGTCGCAACGAGCAATAAAGGACAATTAACATTGTCCTAGGAAACGTGCCTTTGAAACACAGCAGTAATATAGTAATAATTTATTGTCATCATCCTAATTGTATCCAAACTGTTCAGCGGCTGTTCAGCGCACATGAGAATCTATGGGAGACATATATGCACAGCGAGAACATTACAGGTATGCGGATCAAGCGACATGCACATTTACAAGCTATTTTGGTCGACACTGACCCTTGTTTCAAAACACACTTGGGGCACACATTGGTACAAAGCTCAAGCAGTCTCAGCACGCGATGAACATACGTGACATTCACAAACATGGGCACACAATGAGTCGATGTGGCTACCCGTCCAGCCGAGCGGGGCTGGGAGGGGATTGTCCTCGCTCGCTCGCCTGGTGAGCACACGCGACATGGTGAGGACGGGTGCCGCCGTCCAGTGTCCGCCTCTCTCCACGAACACACAGGGAGAAGTCGCCGAGAGATGATCCGGCCGGGTCTGCGACAGGCAGCCGGCTGGCACCCGTCACCGCGGCTCCGGTAAGCCGCCGTCACGTGACGTAGGCACGCCAGCACCGAGATAACGTTCTGGTAACATTCTCGCGCCTCGAGCCCTCCGAGAAACACTGAGTCGTCCATCACACCAGTCACAGAGCCGTCTGATCACACAGCCACCCCGGAGGCGGATTAAGCGTCTGTAAGCCGGCTCGGCGGTCCAGCCGGCCGGCCACCGCGCCATCGAACCCGCCAGCTGTCTCCTGAGAACCGATCGGCCCGACCTTGGGCCCCGTCCGTCCCGCGACGTCTCCGGGCCGGCCTTGCTCCCCACCATATGGCCGAGTTTGTGGCACTTCCTGTCATGGGTTTTTGTTGGGCGCGGCGGTGCTTCAGCTGATGCGCATGCACTTGCCGGTGAGCAGGTTGTGCCGGCGGCCGAACGGACAGCGGTCCGGGTGGTAGTCGGTCCAGTCGGGCCCCTCGTGGTGGCACTCGCCCAGCAGGTCGCGTCGCGAGCCCGGCCGGCACTTGTAGTGCGCGAAACTGATGGTGCGGTAGTAGCCGATGGCGTCCGAGCACTCAACTTCGTACGTCAGCGGGTTGACGTTGATGTGAAGCCCCTGCACGGCCGACAGTGTGTCAAAGTTGCCGTTGAACGGGTGATCGTCGTCAATGCTGACGAAGCCGTTGTTCTGGAGCAGCTCCGTGAAGCGGTCGTTCTTGTCGAGCCGCGCGCTGCGCCGGACTCGGCCGCGCACCGGTCCGTCCGCCGGAGACCCGAACGGCCGCAGGGCCGGGAAGCTCAGCTGCAGCTGTGGCAGGGAGCCGGTCTCTGTGTGCCGCTTGGCCAGGAGGCTGCCGCTGCTCGGGGGTGGCGGGAGGTAGCCGTGAGCCAGGGACGGCACACGCTCTGCTGAGGGCTGGCCGGAGGACGGAGCGGTGGGTGTGTTGGCAGGAACGGGACGCGGCGGGGAAGGGAAGGTCTCCTGCTGAGTGAACTGGGGAGGCGGCGGGAGGACCGAGTGGCCGGGCGGCATCCGCTCGCCGCCGGACTGGCTGAGGTGCGGCGGGGCTGGGAGGAAGGACGGCCGCGGTGGGGTCTGCTCGTGTGACTGGCTGACCGGAACCGGCGAGGGCTCGGGGCCGTTCTGGCCGTACGACTGCTCGAACTGGGACGGCGGCGGAAGGATCGAATTGAAGGCGGCAATCTGCGCCAGGGATGGGCCAAAGTGCGGCGAGGGCAGATCAATCAGGTGTGAGTTGTCGCTGCTTCCTCCCAGACGCATAGGCGGCGCCGGGCCGGGCGGGACCTGCGGCGGCGGCGGCAGCATGTGCTTCGGCATGTCGGGCTGTTTCGGCGTCTCCGGCCCATACTGATATCCCTCCGGAGGTCTCTCCAGGATCTGAGACATTGACGGTCCCGATGGCCCGGAAGGCGCCGATGAACCGCTTGGTCCGGAAGGTCCGGACGGTCCGGACATCTCTGAAAACCCGGAGGGAGCTGACGAGCCAAACAGACTAAACTGACTGGCCGGTCCGGAGTCGACCCAGCCGTCGGCAGGGCCGGTGGACAGCAGGTCGTTCCGGTCGAGGATCACCAGGTGGTCGTCGTCGGGCAGCCGGACGGGCTCCCTCTTCTGCGGGCGGCGCTTCTCGCTGGCCGCGCCGATGGAGGAGGTGGAGGGCGGCGGCGGAAGGTCGGTGGCGCAGTACTGGCCGCGCTGCCAGCACTTGTCGTCCCAGGGCACCAGGCCGTCCTCTCCGCACGGGTTCTCCTCGCAGCGGCCCAGCTGCGAGCCAGGCACGTGGACGACGTACTCGCCGGCCGGGCACGGGCCGCGCGTGTACAGGTCGTAGCAGTCCAGGTCCACCTCCACCATGCCCTCGGGGCAGCGCAGCGTGCACTCGTACTTGAGGTTGGCCGGGTTCAGCACCAGGTGGCCGTGCTTCGAGTCGAGGCAGCCGTGACCGGTGCGTGGCACGCACTGGCCTCGCCACGGCACCTGTTCCTCCGGGCACGGGTTGTCTTCGCACACCACGCCGACCTCCTCTCGGAACACGATGTACTCTCCTTCGCCACAGGGGCCGCGGGTGTAGGCCGCGTAGCAGCGGTCGTCCTCCATCCAGTAGACGTGCAGGTCGGGGCAGTCGCACGTGCCGTAGCCGGTCTCCTTGAGCACCAGCTCCTTGTCCTCGGCGTGGTCGCAGAACTCCTCCTTGGTGTGGCAGCGTCCGTCGGGCAGCAGCACGTGCGTCACGTCGCAGGGCAGCTTCATGCACTGGGCCTCCAGCGATGTGGCGTTCAGGACCAGCACCTCTTTGTCGGGGCACGGCGAGCCGCCGGTCTCCATCAGTGGCATGCACCGGCTCAGCGGCTCGTAGAAGGCGTACAGGTTACCTCTGCGGCGACAGGCGGCCACCTCGCGACTGTGGTGGTCCTCCAGCAGCGTCGGGACCTCGCCCGGAGCGCGGGTCGGCATGTCATAGTCGCCCAGGTCGCTCGCCGATGCGCCCATCGCCATCAGAAGAACGGCCAGGAGAGCTCCATGGCCTGATAAAAGCGCCGCCATGGCCGCGACGCTGTGTCGATAACGACACGCAGTGACACCAAACCACCCACCGGTCTCTATAAAAATGGTCAGTGCTGAGTCAAAGAGGACAGCACTGGTACAGAGATGACAATGACTCCCTGAAGTAAGCCGCAAATACGATACCGAGTCCTTCAATAATCGAAGTTATCTTCAGACAGTCGCCGAGATCTACAGGCGATGTTCGAGGTATCTGATGATCCCCGATCGGTCGGCACGGTGCTTCCTCAGTACAGCGGGGGACGCCGGCGCGGCGCGTGCGGCTCGGACGGCGGACGGCGCAGCTCTGCCGTCGGTCGCGTCCGCCGCTGCCACCAAGCCGGACAGACCCGACGGCCTTCCCCCGGCACGGCCGCCGCGCCGGTGCTCAACCGCGCTCCGAGGAATGTTAATCCGCTCGCGGTGACGTCACCGATGACCGGCGACGTCAGCAGCGCGCCGCGGGCAGAGCGGGTCGCCGGTTTCTCCGGGGTCGCCGATCGGAGATCATGCCATGATAACTGGGTATTCGCACCGGTTAGTGTAGAGTATTTAGGTAAATGGACGAACCGTGGATATTTTCCCGTCCGCCGGCGGCTGTCAGTCAATCGTATTTCCCATGAGTGTCTCAAGGGTAAGCGGTTATTGGGATCAATTGACCTATAACATTAAGTCAGTTGAGCTGCACTGCATGAGAAAATACCATTAGGCAGCAGTGTGAGGTCGACTAGCGGTGCAGCGAAGTCTGAACAATAATTTGCTTTCTTTTTGTGTCAAATGCGCCGTTATCAAGACGCATAGCAAAGAGCACCAGTCACTTTAAAGCGGTCATTGTAAAACGACTCTTATCATTTCATCTCATCACTCATATAGAACATGGCATTGCTGATCGACCCCATCTCAGAGTTCAGCCAACAGGTCTTCTACGACAGCGATAAAAAATCAACAAGGCTTATCTCTGCAGATTAGTCGCTAACAGATCTGTGGCGGGCGGGCTGACGCCAAAACGGTTTTCGATGAGCGCAGCATGACCTGGCCACCAGCAAAGAATTTCCCACACTCAGAAATATCATCTCCGGCCCCCTTCATTCGACAATCGAAGTAATACTATTGCTCCCACAGCCATGAAAATATCGGTCTTGTCGCTACATTTCAGGTGGGCCCGGCTGTCAAACATACTCATCCACCCGAGGCCTTCCCGAATAATCAGGTTAAGATTACCAGATAAGGAGACTGGACTGGTCTGAGTCATCTCTCCACACGCTCTAACTCGACTACGCGGCCGGGAGAGCTAACTGGAAATGGATGAGAAGGCCTCTTTCTGTGACAGCCGGCCAACTGACAAGACCGTACTCAGGTCAAGCTGACACTGTCACAGGTGCGCCGAAGCAAGCCTCAAGAGTCACAGAGATGACCGACATCAATAATTTTCGCTCATCAACGAGGCAGGTGCGTGGGAGTTTCGGTGAAAATTAACCGGTCAAAGCTGAAACGGAAGCAGACCACGCTTCACGTGCTTCAGAGATGACCAACACGTGCGCTGCCGAACGGTGATTGAGGGGATTAGCAAGGCGGTGTCTGTCAAAGGGCAGGTAAGCCGAGATTGAAACAAATGCCGCGCCGGATCGTATGCGTCAGACGATAGTGAGACTGCTGCAGCCTAGTTAATCGCATTACTGTCGCATTTCATTCACGATGGCGGGTCCTCGCTGCGCGGCACGAGCAAGAACTTTATCAAAGTACCTACCTAATGATCGTAAGTAAACCATGCAGGCCAGTGTAAGCCCACCTGATCTGTGACGTCCGGAAATTAAAACAAGACATCCGAGAACCTCTCCCTAAGAGAAAACAGTGGCGAAACACGTGGTGACCACCGGCCCGGAACTATGTCGGGGTTCAGGTCCAAAAGACCGGCCCCGGACCCACCAGTCCGTGAGTCAGCCGATCGTTGGCCACATGTGCTGAGTCGCGTCGGGAGGCGCGGCACTAAATCAGCATCCATCTATCGACTTGTAGGCTTTGTTGATGTAAAGATAATCGTGTGACTTTGTCTCTTGGCGTTTCAAGCCGATTTGAATGGTTATCATGAGTGATAATGAAGTAAAAAATGCAGTGCTAGCAAGGCACCAATTTCCTAAAAATTATAGCAGCACATCCTCCTTTCATTTTGTCTTTACATCAGTCGTACGGACAGACACGTTTTAGATCAACTGTAAATTGTTAGCAATGAGCACAGCACAGTGGATGGAATGACCTCAGCTGACAATGCCGCATGGTGGAATGCCGGTAGGGCAGACTGGCCCGATTATAGTTCAGGAGTCAATGCAGGAAGAACCACGGGCACGCCGAACTGCGCTCTGAAGGCGGGGCTGAGTCACATGAGTCGTGACGTGGCTCGATAACTATTGGACTATTAAAGGAACATCCTAACCAAGTCATTCCGAAGAATCTTTCTCTACTGCAATGACTCGGAGTTTGAGGCAACGCCATCTAGAAATTCAGTTAATCGCTGAGGTCAGCTGATTAGATTTATCAGATTCACGTTATCATCCTCCGGATCATTTGTGGCCGCACCTCTAACGGTTCGGGTCAGGTCAACCTTTCGATCAACCAATAAGATAGAGTCGCCGAGCCATAATGCTGTTCTGAATATGCACGTGTACTCCTGACTCCATATAAAGCTGTTTTGATTTAGCTCAAGATAAAGGGGTAATGGCTCATCTGTTTAAGTCAGATGACTAATGAGAGTAGACATAAACATGCATTGGAACAAACAGTACCGATATATTACTTGCGGCACTGAGACCACGAGACCATCACAAATCATCAATCAACCCACCAATCCCACCGGAAGCTGGGTCCTCCCACTCCCGTTTCGATAAGGACACCTTTTATCTGATCGCCGCAGGTCACTGTCACGATCAGCCACCCACCGATACGTGACCTCGGTCACCCCAGCAGCTCCACCCCGCGCCGCTCGCGGTATCGCAGCCCATTCAGCAATTAACGGTAAACGGGCGCGCGGGCCGGGTCCTTGGTGGTGCGGCGGTGGGTGGGTGTGAGGGAGGGGGCGGGTCGCAGCGGCCCTATGTGGGTCAGAGGGGCCGCCATCGGCTCATCTGACCCCAGTCGACCCCACAAGGTCGCCGCCGAGACCGGACGCCGACCGGACGTGGCCGGTTGGACCGGACCGCCGTGCTGACTCCCTCCGGCACAAGTCAGCCGCCGGGTTGGGGCGCCTTTGCACGAGGCCAATTCGCACATGGGACCGACAAGTCAGCCCAGAGTCGGCACAAAGCGCACTGCAGTACCTATACTGCAAGCTGTTAAGATAAGTAAGCTTTAATTTACACTGGTCCTATGCAAACACCGCAGGGTCTGCAATGGAATAGGGTCTGGAACCGAACTGTGGCTTTGCACGCCACCGTAATTTGCGCAGGTCAATGCATCTTCCCTCTCGGTTAGTATTGTACAATTACAGTCAATTTTGTCAGTACCGCGCATCGGTGCGTTGGATCCATCCAAGGCTATAGAACTCCATCCATCAAGTCCGACTGAGGAAGGGCTGCTAAATTTGACAGTCACCGAAGCCCGAACCAATTGACCTGAGGGATGGATGAGGATGTCATTTGCTTCCGTGACTCTGAAATTTAGCAGTCCTTCCACGGTCGGACTTGATGGACCCAGCGCACCGACGCGCGGTACTTTTAAGACTGACTGTACTGAATGCGCATTTTGGTTGTATAGCTCGGAACAATAATTCAGCAATCTGCTATTATTATATATTGCAATCAATGTAGAGTTGGCTGCCGGATGCCAAGAATGTCAGCATATGAACAGAGCTATGTGGAGGTTCAGTTAATCCTGCCAATTTTGGAGAACAACACTTCACTGTCCTGGGGAAGATATGTGCTATTTCATTTAACAACGTCTAATTTAACAGCGGCGAGGATTATGATTACCCATCACTACTTCCAATCATGCAGTAACCTCGCGGTTTGGTGCGGATTAACACAACCATGGCGGCAAATGACACCCTAGGAAGCCGGTTTCCAAATGACAAGGCCACAAATAGTCGCCACATCGCATACATAATGGATGCTTTACATGGCCGATAAGAAATGCCAGCCTTGCGGAAAGAAAGTCCGATGGGCAGGGCGATGGACGCGGTTTGGCGACAGCGGCCGGCTCGAGCTCACCGTTATAACCGGGAGGGGCAGGTCTGTGTGTTCGACAGCAGCGGCCGGCCGCCCACCCGGTCCGGCCCGCTCTTCATCGCGCATGACACGGCGAATCAGTGAGCTCACTGGATACCGGTGCCAGGAGAGACGTCCCGACCGCTCCGCGACTAGCTACCGCCCCAGCTTAATATCATAACGGTCCAGCGAGGGGAGCATATGACTCCTTTCGTGGACGCAAAAACGGAACGCTTCAATGCCGGGGACGGCTGGATCTTCGCGCATGGCACTGGCCGATACCTAACCTTGTACCGGTGTTGTTTTTTCGCCACTGCCACGCCCCGGGCCGGTCGGTTCGGAGTAGGGGAGAGTGGGGCAAAGCGGCCACCCTAACGCTTCTCACGATGCCAACGCTTGATTTTTAAACTTGGAAATATTCTTTCTATACCAATGTGATCCCTATTAAGTTGCCTTTTATATCAACTGCGTTTTATTTCCAAAGGCGTTCACATATGAAAGATATTGACAAAACTTTAAACCTATGCATATTGGCCACTTTGCCCCATACCCTGGGGCAAAGCGGCCACCGGCGTCTTCTCAAGTCCCGATATGAGAAACAAAATAGTTGCCTCGTATTACGGACTAGGGTATTTGATGGTGACAAGGTTAAGCGAGGATGGATGTTTACTTTATCATCTTCCACCTGTAGGTAAACAAAGAAAGGATTTTCACGAAAAAAAAAACATTTAATTGCAGTATTTGGTAACTCATGCAACTGAAAAGTGGCCAAGATGAATGCATGACGACACATTTGAAGATAAATAATGTTTTTTATCCAGATGGAAGCAACTTATGGCCAATTGGGGGGTGGCCACTTTGCCCCGGCCACTTTGCCCCGCGAATACCGTCCGAGACAAAAAAAAAAATCAGCTTAGCTATTAGTGGGGTAAAAAACATTAAAATTGGTAGAATACATGTACATACGATAGCCATGCAATGCATGGACAAGAGCGCTTATAAAAATTCCAAACGGTTATGGAATAACATAACATTTAAAAATTGTAAACATAGTTGGTAACCTGTCAAGAAATGCTTTTCTGTGTTTCACAGAACAATGGTGATGGGCCTGAAACCCCGTTCTGGCTCATTCGAACGACCGTGAAGAGAAGTATATTTGGAAACCAGAAATTGGAACTGACGCCAGCTATGAAGGGCTAAAACGATGGGTGGCCACTTTGCCCCGGGTGGCCGCTTTGCCCCACTCTCCCCTACGGGTGTCGGCCGGTCCACGGGGCTCGCCAGGCGGTCGCGCCGGTCCGTCACGAGACCAGGGAGCGGCCGGGCCGTGCCGTCGCGCGGGGAGCGGCCTAATCGAGCCGGTGCCCGGCCGGCACGCGCCGTGTCGCCGTGATGGATCGCTCGGGCGGCTGTGGCACAGAGCGGAGCAGGCATGACCCCGGGTAGGGACCCGTCTGTTGGGGCCGCCGGGGACGTCTGCTGGGGTGGGCCGCGTGGTAGAGTGGACAGATGACCCTGTGCCTGGCGTCGGACTGGAGCACTAACCACTAACTAGCTTCTGATGAGGTCGGGCATCGCGCGAGCGGAGGGGAGTTGAAATGACGGGGCTCGTTGGACCTCTAATTGGAGTAATAATAGTCGTGATGAGTGTTGAAGAAGGCTGGACAGCTTGCATGCATCGCTGACCTGGTTTGACGTGACGTATCTAGAGTAATCCGAGAAAGTGCCCAAGCACGTCTGCGGTACGGAAACTGCACGTGCGTGCAGACGGATCTTCATCAGTTCACTGTATTAATGGGCGAGTGAAGAGACACTGCATTCTTACCCAGCCGTCTAGACGAGAGAAATAAAGCCCCACAGCAGAGATGGAGTTCGAGCAGCGCTTAATGATCCGATTCCCTATGCATGGGCCGGGGATGACTGTCAGAACCTGATAACCCAGATAGAGGTGATTTGTAGTCAGTCATCCTAAACGTTTGATGTCAATGAGTTTCCAAATAAGGTTGGCACAGCGTGAGTTCAGCGATTAGTGCCCGCCTTTTTATCAGAGCACCACGCGATGAGGCCAGAAATATTCGCAGACTATTCGCGCCTCATCCCTAGTTGACCTCCATACCTACCTACAGATTGGCCGGTACTGCAGACAAGATAAGATCGGCAGGTAGCGATGCCGGGGCGGTAGTGGCGATGCAAATGACGCTTATTCCTAGAGCCACAGGGTGTTGTTAATCAGACGGATGCACAGATGAGCCTGATGTCATTGGTCGCCGTTGAGGGTCAACAGAGCAGTATTACTGGGACTTGGGAGCCTGAATCTGCAGCTGCAGCGGAAATCCGACGCCGGAACACACCAGTGTGTCCCACTCTGACCATGGCCGCTTCAGGCGAAACCTCCAGAACACCTGGACATTGCGAAAGCGCCAACACGTTTTCCGAGGAAGATAATGGCGCAGTCTTCACCTTGCTTCGACTTATTACGCGGCATTAGCTCGTGGGCCCTAAAGATAAAAGAAGATACGGATTAATCAGATCTTCAGTGACAGCAGCGGGAAATTCTTGGTTATAACTCCCGTAAATATATATTCCCGAGAAAAGGCATTGCAATAAAAGTTGGATATTTGGTTAGGACGTTAAATGGAAAACAAATAATTCGCAAATAATTTCAAAACACGTATCATTAACTTCATGTGTGCTTCACGATCAATAAATGGGCTATACGCTATTGGTGATGTGTGGTCTATGATTGAATCAACATTATTGAACTATTGTATTGAATGGATTGGATCAAGTGTAGCCCGAGAGGACACGTGGTATCACAATAATCCATTTGAGTGATTCACTACACCTTTGTAGACACGCAGCTCCGTCCCAGCAATCAGGAATTACCTGGTTCACAACAGCTGAAAACGACTTCAGAAACGGACACTGATCCATTTGTGCTCCTACCAACTAAAAGGAAGCCTCGCGAGAAGTCATTCGCTTTTTTATATTAATTCAAATCGATGCGTCTTCACTGGAGCGACTGCTGGGGTTGCACCACGGTTGCACGCGCACACGTGCCCTGCATCGAGGGAGAGTCTCCGATAAATTCAGTTCACCGTCTGTGGCGCAAGCCGGATATCCGCCACTGCACTGTGGCCAGCTTCGGGTCACGTGGATACAATACGTGGGCGGATAGACATGGCAGCAACATTATCCAGAAGCATGATGATTACAGGAGTTTAATGGACAAGATAATTCATGACAAAAATAGATTTTCTATATTGCGCTTAGCATTGCTGCCGTTTGCAATGGGTGCCCATTTATTCTGGTCATGCATTCCCCGTAAAAGTCGAGTGTCATGAACGGAAGAAGGGTGTGAGCGAACCCGTCAGTGAATCAATTCATCCATATCCTGTATTACCGCAGCGGTAGCAAAGTGGAAATTATGAATCAAACATTGCACAAACGACATAACTTGATCCGGACGCGATGACTCAAACTTTGGCTTTAAGTTAACACTGGATACTGAGTTATGATTAGTAATTACGTCCTTTTAACCCACGAGCCGCTGGGGGGGGCATAAAGTTGCCCCCCCCTTTACGTTTTGTGGAATATCTCCGAAACGCGATGAGCTACGAACGTGAAACTTGGCATAGCTTCAAATGAATACCTAGGCAATGTTTGAAGAAATTTTGGTGGTTGTAGCACCTAAGATGACGTCACAGTGACGTCATAAAGTTTTGTCGTTTTCCGATATGGACCGTTTCTGATGACGCTGAGCATGAAACTCAACTGTAAATGAACTAGACAGCATCTGCTGTCATCCTAAAACATCTAAGTACACTTCCATCTAGTTTCTAACCAATAATCGGCCCTTTATATTCGGTCCCATATATCTGATGTATCGTGAGGAAACTGAGAGTCGCAAATCTATAATTTGACTTATGACGTCACTGTGACGTCATTTCAAATGGGATCAACACCAAATTCGGACATAACCTCCGCTAGGTATTCAGGAAGATGTGTGCAAAGTTTCGCTTCTCTATCCCTTCGCGTTGCGACGATATCGTCGCGGAAGTAAAGGGGGGGGGGCAACTATATGCCCCCCCCCCCCAGCGGCCGGCGGGTGGCGCGGAGGCCCAGCGGCCGCCGGGTTAATGCTTAGGGCGTTTCCGACACCCCACTGAAGTTCTGAAAGAGCTTCGCGGAACCCAAAAAGTAAGGATTAACACTTGACAGCCAAATTCGTACGCCCGGCCGATGCCCGTTTTCGGACTTGGTCATCTGACGGCCGCCGAATCTGTCGGCAGCCAGTCCTGTCCACTAAATGTCGGCTTTGTCTGTCGCCACGTGCGCGCTACATCACTGTGAGACGACCACGAGCCGCAGGCGTGGACGCCAGGCGAGTTGATCGGCGCCTACCGATTTATTGGCTTCGCCGCAGTCGCAGCACTGCAAAACGTGCGGAATGTATTTAATTTCAGGTTTTTGCACAGCAAACGATAGTGGGTATTATATCTGCATATTTATCCTTTTTATCTGAACTAATAAAACATATGCAAAGGACTATTAAAGCACAACTCAACTATTTTATGCTATGGATAAAATAACTGAACAACAAAGTCCCCTAATTGACCTCCAAGCATGTGAAGCACAAGCAGGCGATAGTTAACGTTGTACTAATGTTTGGAAATGAGTTTGGACTTTGGACTGTGTAAAGTTCTGGAACCGAAGGACCCCGTCACCTTGAGCACAGAGGAAGCGTGTGAGTTGGGATACGTGACAGTTCGTGTGCAGTCTAGCAGCTCGCCAAGACAGCGAGCTGCTCTGCTAGGTTGGTCGGATGGGAAGGCAGACTCTCGATGCTAAGCTAAGCTTAGCCGGTTCGTCAATCCTCACACACATCATTCAGCTTATCTCGAGCGGACCGATAACAATCAAATTACGTAACGATTTAAATATTATATAATTTTTCGCGTTATGAACATTACATAACAAATACGCGATTGGACACCATACTGAAATCCCGGAAGATCATTTTTGGAAATTTGTACGTCGTTGCAGTGTTTTGACCGGACGGATTTCCGACTCCGAGCCTAAGCCAACCAGAGCTTGTGTAATGTGTACGCAATGACCCCTAACACGCGACCTAGAAATTCCATGACCACGAGGGAATTTGGAGGCAAATCCTCCGCATGACCACGCAACCCAGCACAGCTTCGGCCTGCTTCTCCTCCCAAATTTCTCTGACCTCGGGCTGCTGCTAAACGTATCTAACCATGAAGGCATGACGAATATATCACCTTGCAGTTGGTCCAAATTAACCAACCCGCTCCAGAGTCCACCAATATCGATGCTGAACTGCCGCAGCTGACGTAGCCCCATTTCCTAAGAAATCCCTAAGCAAAGTCCATTATTAATTAACTGAAAAAAGAAACGGAATCAAATTGGAACTCCGGTTGGAATCAAACTGGAATTCCTGTTAGGTGATAGGTCTGCTTCTGGGATTGACCTCCACAAGTGAATCACGTGTTCATGTCAGACAGTTTTGTACTGCCAGTTGTCGCCGTAATCGGCGGTGTTCTTCGTTCACGCACAAGTCCCAACTACAGGCTATCCGGTATCCCCTCAGCACTCTCTTACATCATGCATGCACGCTAACCACGAAGGTGGATTCATCAATGGCAATTTCAGCAAACATCAGAGATGTTTGCGACCAGCATCCTCCCTTAACTAACAGCTTCACAGAACGCTGGACCACGTTGGGACTAACTTCACCACGGAGCTAACTAGCAGCACTTTAACTCAAGACACGACCTTGCGTGAGACTCTGAGAAGATATAACCCTAAGTACGAATTAATTCCGGAACGCCGCGAGTATTAGCTCGCATTTCCACCTAACAGATCGCGTTGCGTTGGCATGAAACATCCCTTAACACGCCACTTCGACACGAACCCTCCAGCAGCACGCAATCAGCGTAACCTCTGGAAAGCACGTCCCATACTTTGGCAGCTGTGCGAGCGATGTCCTCTCGGTCTGTATCTCCTCTGAGGTATTCGTGTCACCGTTATTTTGCCAGGTCTTTCGGCCACTATTTCTCAATGCCCCGACCTCTGAGTCCTCTCGGTACATCTCCATCAGTGGCTCCCGTCCACAATACCGACTCAGTTCGGGCATGTGTTGACCAGCGGGAATAAGCGGCTTTTCACAAAACACACCGACGCCACCTGAAAAAGGAGAGGCGGCTGCGCACGGGACCGGTCGGCGGATGAGGGAGACGAGTCGGACGGACCACTACAAGTCACCAGTCACCACCGACACCGGGCGAAAGCACGAGCTGCCGTCTCAGCAGGAGGTACATACAGCGAGCAGAGCACAGAGTACGCACTCTGCTGCATGGATGACCTCGCAGCACGGGAGTCCGTAAGTCGCCACTCACGTCCAGGAACTGAGGCGCGGCGCAGTAGCGGCTAACTATAGCTACGTACGATAGCTGCCGGTGGTGTGGACAAAAATCTTGTGATAAATGATGGTTTGAAGTCAATTACATCACTGTGGAGCCAGCTCTAAAGGTACAGTTCCGGATATCGAGGACAAAATCGCGAACATACGCCTTACAGATATAAAGCATGAGGTCACCAACGAGGCACCGATAAAATACGTTGAAATAAAGTATGCCGGCGCCGTTAGGCATACAGTCATCAGCATCGCCAAAGCTTGTGAGAAATCGAGCCATACGTTCGCAATGACATGTAATATTCCATAACTGATAACACCCACAAACTGTCCACAAGGAAGACAAAAATAAAGCTCGCCGATACAAACATCTGAAACAGGAACAGTCTGCAGGCGAAATCACAAAGAAACAATCGAACAAAATAAAGCCATTACCGCAGAACCAGCGATGTCGCAAATCTCTGCCAAACCACAGCACCGCTATCCAAATAGTCCGGCCAGGACAGGCTCCCCGAGCTCCATCTACCGCGCCATACGACCAAGGAGACCGTGTCGCCGGAGATGAGCGTCTTATGGCGCCCTGGTAGCACGGGACACGATAACCAGGAACACAGCGACCTGTGCTAATGGAGCCTACCGGTACAGGAAGTCAAGAGAGGACGAACCCCACCACGCCCGAGCACTTTGTCGACGTTTGAGCCGCCGACACCAAACGGACGGGTGGATGAGGCGCTGGAGCACCGACTACGGGTATCGGTCACCTTAGCACTGTCCCTGGACGAATTATGGAGCAAAAGGGTGTGCATTACTACAAGATAACCTTGATTAGGACATTGTACTTTCTTCAAACACTATTTTTGTTCCTAAATGAAACAGGGTTATTTAGAACCTACATACCTACCTATTTGAAATCTCACTTTATGTGCAGGTAGCCTATCGCTAAATATTTGCATCTGATCATACAGCCTGCTCAATGCTTATCGATAAAGACGTCATAATCCTTATGATCCTACACGATCTGCAACCGTGGTCAATACCACATGGATCCGGCTCACGTGGTTATTCAAAGTTACTTTTCCATTATTTCGCATACCAAAAAAAGTATTTAATAACCAGCAGGCATCTAACCGACGATAGCCATCTCCAGATGCACAATCGGTGTTAATCACGCCACCGCGGCGCGCCGCGGTGGTCCGGACCTTCAGACGGTGCCGCCAATGACCGGCCTTATCTGCCGGCCGCCCAATGACGCACGAATCGGGCCGTGATCCGACCGCCGCAGAGCGTCGGTTCCGCCTCTGAACACGGACACACTGCTGTCTGGGTGGTTACTGTTTGGTCAGATCCTAGGGGTGTTCACGGGCACCGCACACTGCTGCGTGCGGTGTGTGCGGTGCGTCCAGCAGGCGTGGGGGTAGGGGATGGGTAGGCGGCTCTGACGTCACGGCTGCGTGCGGTGGACGGTCCGCTGTGGCCAGTCCCGACCGGCCACAGCGATCGCTGCGTGCGGTGGACGGTCCGCTGTGGCCAGTCCCGACCGGCCACAGCGATCGCTGCGTGCGGTGACGGAAGGCTGACGTAGGGACGCAGTGGGCGGAGCTTGGAGGCTGTGTGCGGTCCGACCGCACACAGGGCCCGTGAACAGCCCTCCTGACGAACGTCCGGCGAGCGTGGCCGGCCGGCTGCCGGTCCGCGGTGAGTGGGGGAGGGGAGGGGAGGGGAGGGGAGGATAAGGCGGCTGTCAGAGGATTACCGCTGTCTCCGAGAGAGTCGGCGACTCTGAGAGGCAGCAGCCGTCCTCAAAGCTCTGAGATGCAACACCGTACTCAAATCTGCATGAAAGGCAGCAGCCGTCCTCAAAGCTTTGGGAGGCACAAGCCGTACTCAAACCTGTGAGAGGCAGCAGCCGCAATCAAATCTGTGAGATGCAGCAGCCGTACTCAAATTTGTGAGAGGCAGCACCGTACTCAAATCTGTGAGATGCAGCAGCCGAACTCAAATCTCTGAGATGCAGCAGCCGAACTCAAATCTGTGAGTGGCAGCAGCCGTCCTCAGTATCAGACAAACAGCAGCTGTCCTCAGATGGGAAGTATCTGAGAGGCAGCATCAAAACTCAGATGGGGACTATCTGAGTAGCGGCAGGCGTCTTCACTCCTCGGCCTTTCTCAGATGTGGAGTGTCTGAGAGGTAGCAACCTACCTGTAGCTATCTGATAGGCAACAACTCCCCTCAGATCCTTCAGTTGGCAAGTATCTGAGAGGCAGCAGTCTTCCGCACATGGTAGGCATCTGAGAGGCATTAATTCCCTCGGTGACTCCTCTCAGGGCAGGAGTGCCAGCCGACGCACCTGACAGGGACTCTGCGGACAAGGCCCAGCACAGTGCACATAGCACTACTGTCTACGCAGACCGGTCGGTTTTTATTCGGGCTGTCACAGAAAAAAGCAGAAAAATGTCATGAGTCGGTGACCGAAGGCTGATAAGCGTCGTTGTCACTGGTTCATAATGGAGCATAAATTACCAAAACTGTTCACTGTGCGCGTAACACTGGGCTTAGGTCAGTGCTAACGTCTCGGGGTCGTGACACGGCGGCTGCTGTCATCATCTCATTTCTCCGTAATTGGTCATCATTGGCAGGCCTTAGCGGCTTAGGCCATAAGTTGCCATAAGTTGAGTCATGTATTGTTCTCTAATAGTTAGAATAGTTGGAATTTCTTATTCGACGTATAATACATGATACAGGTAACAGGATAAGGTCAATCAATGTCAATCAGAGATAGATAATTGCCTAGGCGACTCATTCCACTGCGTCTTACATGCCAATATTCCGTGCACGACACTCCAAATTTCCAAATAAAAGCTATCGAGCAACGGACACACAACCGTTACAGGAGCCCGCCCAGCTGCCTTGAGACTGGACAATAAATGATTTTCGAAGGGAGGAAGAATAGCAGTGTCAACACAACGCGGATAGCACGACGAAGGGAAGGTCCCACGACTTAGTTTTTATCCGTTTACATGTTGCAAGGACGCTTGCGTTGGAATTTGTTTATCCGTGGTGGGTTTATCCTGTAAAATTCCACGCATAGAATGTCATATTTTTTGTATATAATGGTCTGAGCATAAATCTGAGCACAGATAACAGTAGTACAGTAGTACTACTGTTATCTGTGATCTGAGCTATCCTGTACATATGAAAAGCGTGAATACCACAGTGATGAATCATATTTAATTCTTTTGGCTTTTCGAAAATCGCATGTCCGTCTAGCAAGTTGCAACTATATTTTTCAATAAAACGTAAAATATCCAATGATTTATTTGAATAAATATCAAATTACATTCTTGGGATTTCGCCATTCAGCTTCTGCTCCTAAATGAAAACCTGCTAGCCCTCGCAGCGACGCTCTGGCATCCCGGCCAATGAATGATCCACTGGGGACACATGGGTCATCCTTAGCAGATCCTTAGCACGGCGAATTTGCGGCGAATGAACTATTATTTCGACACAGTTTCGCACAACACACGAGCCGGTTCCACGTATATAGACCTCTATATACCGGTATCAAGAGGGCTATGACATTACATTTCTGCTCTACGACGATTTTTATCGAAGTTTTTTTTACCCAAAGTAAAAGTTCGATTTTCCTAATCGTACTAAATTCAGTCTTGTTTCAGAGACCATGTCCATTGACCCTAAGAACCGTGATATACAATGTTATCTTCTTCTGGTGCAGAGAAGAACGCTGCTCATGCTGTTTTCCAAGAAGCTCTATAGCTCAATCTTGATCTCAAACGCGCAGGGGTCGAACTGCCGTCGTACAGCGCTATTTTGCTGTCGAAGGACGCAAAATGCCTCGGGACAGCGGAGAAATAACTTATACCACAGTGCAACACATTTTAAAACGAATGCAGCACATTCGTATGTCACGTTCGATGCGTTAGATGATGGAAGGCTTGCTGTTGAATTAGGCAATCATGCGTCAAAACAACTGACGTTCATGTGCAAACACTGCGGTACCTATCTCAAGACATGCAAAGTAAAGTCCAATATTTCACTTGTGGTGGCCAGTTAAGCCATGACACAGACGTCTCTATTACACCAATCACTGGGCTCTGTGCAGCCCGCTGTGTGCACCGGTCACATGCTCCGCTCAGCGCAGGCGTGCAGCCCCATTTGTCATAGTCATACCTCCGAATATATCTGCGATCTGAACGGGCGCCCTCAGGCCGGCTGCCAGCCATGAGCGGGCCAGTATCTACCCCGGCCTCCCGTCGGCAACCGCAGCGTCCCTGACCGCCGCCGACCGGCGCACCCCGCCTGCACAGCGGCCAGGGCCACCCGCAGTTCCACACCCAGCGCCCGCCCCCGGCCGCTGCGCTGAGCTGACCGGCACCAACCGCCGGGTCCCCGGTCACCGCCGGCACACCCCGGCCAGGGGGGTCACCGCCCACCGGACAATGAACCCCTGGGTTACCACCCCGCCCCGTGACCCCGGTCACCACCCCGCCCTGTGACCCCCTCAGTCACCAACCAGTCCGAGGAGTCACCTCCCCTTCCTCACCAGCCTGCCCAGGGAGGGGTCACAGGGTACAGAAGCCCCTGGGTCACCGCCCCCCCCCCCCCCTCCACCGTGTCGGCCATGCGCACAGTGCGGTGCTCAGTCTCTGACAAGCGCCGGTGACAGCTCGGACTCCTCACTGACATGGGATCAATGGCCACCGGCCCGCTGCTGTCGGATCAGCCCTCGTTCGTTATCGGAGATACGATAAGGACGATCCGACTGCGGTGAGACCTGACTCACTGGCTGAGACGAGCACTTCTATAGTAGTCAACGATCTCCCGATGTCTGAGCACGCGGCCTGCGTTTTTACTTTTTAGCTGTCGAATTCCTTTCGATTAAAATAAAAGTTCAGAAAAATATGCTTACCACACGGCAATTGATCATGCTTACCTAGCTTCGTGCTCGTCTCGCTAAGCTAAAAATCGACAAACGAAATTAGTCGTATAAGCTAAAAGCAGCTTAGCCATTGTGACGCAACAATGCATGACGTAGACTGAAACTATTCTTTTTCATGTGTTTTTATACAGGCTTTATGATGGGTTGTCCTAACAGGTCATGTCGATGCACTACAAAGAAAAATGGCGAATTTTCAATGGAAACGACAATGCAGTTTGAAAGTGATACCTGTCGTTAATAGTGCAAATCAATTTGACCTTTGAGACATTGTAATCGGTACACTAGGCCAGAGGGTAAGCGATCATTGATCAACAAATTCGAGTAAAGGAACGGATTAAAACGGGTCAACGGCCCAATTCCTTACCTACATGTTAATTAATTGAGTGAACAATAAAAATAATAATAATAATGGCTAAATATGAAAACATGAGTAAAAAAAAAACACCAAAATCGATAATCACGAAATCATAAATATCGATTATAGTGATTGACTATTAAACTTGTGAAATTTGGGTTACAGACCGAATATGGTCCATGTCGACAAACATTGTAAGTATGGGCAAGCTAATGAAGAAGAAGAGGTGTTTCCGTTACTACAACACTGTAGGTAAGTATAGGCATTAGGCAAGCTAAGCTATGAAGAAAAAAAGATGTTTTTGTTGCTACAGCGAAATGATTTAGAGAGCGACTGCGTTCCTGAAAAAAAGTATGCGGACTTGTAAATAAAAAACAAAACAAAAAACAGTGGAATGCGAAAAAACAAAAAACAAAAACAAAAAGGGATACGTTACCATAAGCATGCCGCACTAATTACAAAACAACTATAATATAGCGCTGAGGAATCATTTCTCCGAAGTTGAATGTAGAAATCCAGAGCCACCTCATATGCGCTATAATAAAGCACATGCCATACAACACCATGTGTATAAAGTTGTCCCATAACTCTTGGTCCATCCGAGGCCGGCCAAGTCTGAAGGGCGACGAGCATCTACCAAGCGGTGGACACCGCTCCCCGGCGGCGCTTGAATCAACCGGCGGATTCGGGTCGGTTGAGCATGCGGCTCACGGCCGTGAGTCGGGTGGCCGGTGCACACAGCTGCCGGAGTCTCCATCCAGTCAGAGACAATTGTCGGAGCCGCGGCGCACCATGAGGTCAGCGAGATTAGCGCACTAAGCCGCCGCCTGACCGTGGCCGCCGCTCGGCCCGGGGGAGGGGGGGGGGGAGGGGGAGCGGTGCCGGGGATGGACCGGGTCCCCGAGACCGGTCTGCTCGCTCTCGGGAGACGACGGGATTAGACCAGAGAGTCCATGAGAGAAGAGTCTGACTGACCCAGCGTCCACAGGATGCGGCGAGAATCTGAGAGGCGAGAAGAGAGCCCGATATTGGCCTAGCGTTCACAGGAGGCGCGGGCTTAGACCAGATTCTAGAGGAGGAGGACGGAGCCCAAGATCCTGATCCAGCGTCCACAGGATGCAACGAGATGAAAGCTGAGAGCCTGATACTGATCTAGTTTCCACAAGATACGGCAGGATTAGACCAGGGAGTCCACTGATAGTCCACATCCAGGACTGACCTAGCGTCCACAGGATACGACGGCATTAGGCCGGGAAGTCCACTCAGGCCAGCACTGACCTACCATTCACGGGATTAGACCGGCTGTAACCAAGAGTCAAGGGCTGACCTTCCTCTACAGAGGACCCAACATGGAGTCAGATAAATGGCTTGTTTTGCATGAGCTGATAGACGATGCATTCTACCAACAAAATCTTGGTGCTTCGAGCAATGGTCGTTATGCAAAGATTCTCTAGGTAGGTTGTAACCTTCCATTATCAGCAATTTTACATTGACCTGATGAGAAGCAAAGTGAGACCGGAAACATTCGAAAATCGATCATCTGCTTGGACTGGTAGTGTGCGCAAAGCAGTCCTTATCATCAAATCCTTATCATCATTATCATATCCTTATCATCATATCCTTATCATCATAATCCTTATATCCTTATCATCGTTATCCTTATCATCAAAATTTTTAGGTAAATCGCATTCCAACATCAAACTTCCTCTTGCTGACAGAGAAAATATCTCGGTACGCTCTTTAGACGAAAGTATGAAAACTGTTCAACAATCACATCCAAATATTTCAACATCGTTTTATCTTCGCGTGTTTAAGCTTCAAGAGATGCCGTTTAGATGTGCAACGCAGATGGCCACCGCCCACTTATGAAGGCATGTCCTTACAAGGGGGCAACGACACGAGAACAAGCCTTTATACGCTAAATCATCAACATACAAGATGCAAGCATATAGTACGGTAAGTCTAAAATATTTGAAAGTGAGCATGTCTGAGATGTAATCCCTCCCTCTAAATGCACGATAAACATGCTGTGCTCTCTCGCTTTGCAACAGATATGCAGTAACGGTTCGCGTTTGGCGTCCCACAAATACTACAACGCCGTTAGTTAGTCCCGCCGAATTCACCGTTTAAAGTTGGTCCCGCCGAATTCACCGTTTAAGGTTAGTCCCGCCGAAATCACTGTTTGCTTTCTAAGACACTGTTCAACGAGGTCAAGCTGAGGACGATAGGAAGAGGTGGCACACACAAGGGCCGCTGCCAGCGGATATGCTGGCCAGAGACAGATACTACGTAAATTAGCATTGACACTCGGCTCAGAATAGCGGTTCGGTCTGGACCGTCACCAGTCAGTCTCCAGCCTCTCCGGAGGACCATATCATTCTGGTCAGTGTTCATGTCACTCGGCTGGCTCACTCCAGTCGGCTATCAGAACAATGCGTGTTACGCAACAGAGCGCTATAAGGCCATTGTTGTCCCACTGCGATCACACCATATTATAATCTGTCCGGCCGCTCCGCTGTCCGACGGACTGACACAACGAACAACGTCTCACTGACACCGGTCCGGTGATAAAGGCCCGTCTAAGCGCGACACAACAAGGGTCTCACTGAGGAGCCGTGACGCGGCATGACACCCTCCGCCCGATCACCGGTCAGCCGGCCTAGCTCCGCTTATAGGGCGACCTGTGTATGGGGCACGCCCACGGCCGGAATACAACTCACGGCACTGCACTGGTTGCTATTGTAATGTACAATTGTCTACGATTCAATGCATTTCTTTCGACCTCGTACGATAATGTGCCAGGGTAGCGACTAGCCAGTAGCAGCGACTGACGAGAAGCCTCAAGCATCCTTACTTCAGGCAACATAAGTCTCCCAGAACAATTGTGACGCAGAGTATGTATTATTCACCGTGGGTTCCTGGCACTGACATCTCTGAAACTAGGCACCTAGACAGATGTCTTCAGCGCAGTGCCATCCACTCGGCTCACCCACTCGTACACTAGGACAGCATTTACATAAGTCTTTCCAGCCGGACAGGAATTGCCGACCGCAATAAACCAGGCCTATAAATTGAATAGCCATAGGGTTGGCTGGCATTAGTCAGACTAGGTCAGGACACGACGCAGCCAAGATGGAATACGACGGAAACTCATTCGTCGGTGAAAGACAGGAAATAAATATATCCTGATGCGCGTAAGAATCAATACCGATTATTACCAGTTCACTGCCAGGTCACAACCCATCGATTTGCCGCAATTAAACTATGCAGAGCACAGCAAGGGCCACAGAGTAGCGTTGGCTTCCCGCAGGCAAGGTCAAGATCCAGTGATCCAGCGAGGTCAGACCGCAGAGCGGTTCAGCCACCCTCCCTTATCCCAAGTAGGCCACTTCGCGACGATTGCCCACTGCAAGCTGACACCCTATCTTTACGTTTCATCAAGTAAGCGCTGATTCGAATTCATTAGCTGTCAACTGCTGGCTACTCGCGCATCAAGGCCAGTGCCAGGAGGACAAAAGGTCATCATCTCGCCCCACTTAGCTTCTCCCCACTTATCTGAACGCCACTGTCAGGTCCCGGCGGATTAGAAGAAACTGCGGAGTGTGGTCTGAGCTGAATTCATGACCGACGCACGAGCTGATCGGTCCTAACTGACCAGGGGTGCAGGTGATCACAGCTGCGCACACTGCCCATGCCGTCCGTAAAATTAGCCTTGAAATCGTTCAGGCAGTCGCTTCAGGCTCAGATACGCCGCATTTAACTGCGCATAGAACTCCGATGATGTAATACAAAGTGGAAGCTGACCTTTAAACCCATTAAACTATGTTTATTGGACATCCTGAATACCCAAACCCATGTGCTTGAAGTCTTGTATTTGTACGTGATTACTTTTTCCATTAGAATCGCTCATGGCGATCATCTGTTTGATATTTTGTCCATTCTAAATCTCACCAACCACTTTCTTCTGATCGATTCACGCCCCATATTCAAAATTAGGCAGTTTTAGCAACAAGTGTATTGTTACTTCGCCATACAAAACATACTGCCATGTGAACGAACATGATAAGTTCGATGATACAAAATGAGCACCTGGTAATACAATATGTACACATTAGGCGTGGTCGAACCACATGATGAGGGAAGTGTCTCGGATCTGCTGAGCCCCGCGCAGACGCGGGCCCCTGACGCTCGGGCGGGCGGCTCAGCGGACCGGCAGAGGGCGGTCAGGGGTGGCGGCGGGGTCACTTTTTGGCCGAGGCGGCGGCGGCGGCAGCTGCCATCTGCCGACGCTGTGCCAGCAGCTGAGCGCGCCTCTCCTTCTGCTGCTGCCGCCACTTGATCCAGCGAGCCACCTGTACGAGTCGGCACATGGTGAGTGGGCTAGACCGCGACCGGTGAGACGTGGAGTACTAACACGGATAGACGAGTTATGCGGTCGACCACAACGCTACACGAGCGTCAAAAAAGGGTCACAATAGTAACGGCAGGGATAGTGAATGTTGACATCTGCACGTATGAAAATAATAACTGACGAGGCAACTGAGTCAGCCCATTGTGAAAATAGCATCATCATAAGTGGGACTGCATGAAAGCTGGACAAAGCCTTATTCATAGTCCCACAACAGATGCACACTGAGTCACTGACCATTCAAAATTGGCTAAATGAAAAGCAAACAACAGAGAATGCTAGAAAAAAAAATAGTATGAAAATAACCGATGGATGGCCCAGAGACAGCAAACAACTATCATCTCCCATAGTACGCTTTCAGACACACTGTGCCATCCCTTAGCTCACAGCACCCACCTCGGGTACATTTCTGTTTCCTTTGAGCTCCAGTTGCTGGTAGTACGCCTCCCGTAGCACCTTGATGGCTTGCAGGTTGGCGTACGGTAGTCGCGTGATGGGGTCGAAATACCGCGCAGGCAGCCTTGCGATAAAAGGAAGTGGTAGCGTGTAACACCATGAGGCCGGCAAAATCCGTCCACTAGTTTATCAATGAATAAACGAATGGCATTAATGTAAAATTTGCAATTTGATAATTAATATATTCATAAATTTATTTATTTCTTAATTTATCATTTCAACTATTTTTTTTATTCCTCAATTTTTAGTCAATTATCATTTCATATTTGGTAGTTGATGGTATTTTTTATTTAGATCCATTAGGTCGCAAACGAGATTTTAAAAAAGCAATAATAAGGTCGCTATTATGGCATGAAACAATTTCGTGAGCACGATATTCAGCGATGGACAACAAAGCGTCCATTAGAAGCAAATATTTCAAGCGCACAATGCTATTTCTAAGTCGAGCTGATGGAACACAAATTATCAGAATCAGTTAATCGATACAAAAGTTCTGAAAAAAAGAACGTAAAATAACCGTTATGAGTAGGAAGCATTAACCAAAAGGCAGGCACCAAACAGCACCCATGCATATTTACAGCAAAAACACCGGTGCGTCCCCGGCCGTTATGAACGTTTTGGTCTCACGACCCCTGTTTAACGCACTATCCTTGTGATAGCCATCGGACACCTGTTATCCTGCTGCCATTCCGCGAACTGATGTCATCAGCCGTGGAGTGGGAAATGGGACATGCGGGGAACTTCATACATACAGTCGGGAACAGAAGGCCCGCGCCCAGACTGTTTCCCTGACGATTCCAGCGCGGACTTACCATGCCGTCCGCGTGAGTAAACGTGCACAGGAGGCGGGCACAACGGCGGATGGTACCGTGCGGGAATCACGGAGACACGGGATATGGTAAACACAGACAAAGTAACAACAATGGATGGCGTGGTAACAGCCCTGCCTGTACCGGCCATTATTTAGGAAGCAAGCGGACGTTAAAGCATCACGCGTGGAAATTCCCGTTAGCGATAGGCCACTCGCCCAGGGAGAAAAAAAAATGCTCACTGCAGTGCCTACTCTAGATTAACTGCCTGAACGATTGCTAAGGACGTTTGTCGATTGGTAACAGTGCCTTGATTTTTTTTTTCAACTACGCTAACGTGGGGTGAGACTAATTTTGCGGCATATCAGTTATAAATCAATGGTAGAAAATGGAAGTCCTTCGAAACGTCTCTGTGTGAGAATCGCTATAAGACAGGATCGATGACATATGTATCGACATTACACCACAGCTAAATGCAGAAATAACCTCCGCATGATGCATTCGAAGTACTTTCGGTATCACTACAGTGACTTAACGACGTCATGTGCCGCCAACTGGTCCAAAAACCGAGTTAATAAAAAACGTCCCCCCTCGCTCGATATGTTCAAATCGGACCAGCGCGGCGCATCAGCTGCGCCAATCAAAGATCTTGCCATTTTGCCCTTCAATGCAATGTGCCGATGATCGTTAAATTCAGAAACAAACAGCGATCTTGGCCAAAAGCGCAGCCAAACTTTATGTACCTATAATATGTCTTTGGAATGAAGGATATCGGACATCATACTGCACCAGATCATGCATGTCCCGTAGCTCCGGTCCCGTAGCTCAGTTGGTAGAGCGTTGGACTCCGCGTGGTGAGAGCATGCGTTCCCGGTTACAACAGTCCGGGTTCGAAGCGCGACGGGCGCTTGACATTTATGGGCCTCCTGACAGGTATGGTTGCGGTTGGTGGCAGGCCGTAGCCAGGCGAAGTCAGTGAGGGGACCGGCCGTGCGCGGCTATGTGCGCACGTTAAACTTTGGACTCTAAATTCTGCCATATAACTGGGATTGCGCGATCGGAGGGTAGAGGGCAGGGTCACCGCAACAAGCTTCGCTTAGCGGTGGCTCTGTCCTTGTGAATCCTTCCCATCATAAGGTTCGAACTAAATTTATTAAAAAAAAAAATGTGTGTTAGTGCATTAGGGATGCAGTTTCTCGTCACCCATGAGCGTTTGAGACGTAAAGTTCGCCCCAAGCACATGATCCGTAGAGACCGAACCTACCACCGATGGAAGAGGGCCGTCACAATGGCCGCATTATAAGGATCACCCACCTCCTCCATGCCACAAACTTATAACTCCAATACTGGAACTGAATAAAATGATAACAGTGTAAAAGGCATTGCAACAGAATGTGCACCGAAGCCAGCAAGTCGATCTTGCAGGTAACATGCCGGCCCAGCCCCCCTATCGAAGCACTCCTGCGGAAGTCACCGGCACCCATTCCACCCGCTACCGCCGCGCCGCGGAGGAGCCCCGAGAACTTACCTGGTGATGGGACAGATGTTACGCTGCCGGGGCTTGGGCTTGTCGCTGGGGAAATACTTCTCTAGCATGGACGGCTCGGAGAACGATATGAAGGTGCGCTCGCAGTGTCCGACCATCTTGGACTCGTACTTGACCTCGGGGACCGGCAGCACCGCCGCAGGCTCAGAGAACTCGATCTGCGCAGCGGAGAGCGAGAGGTCATAACGATGCTGATGCGGGAGAGGATCGAACACCAGCAAAAACATCACCGGCATGCTGATAGAGGAAAATACTATTGCTCGGCATATGAGAAAAATCTAACAATATTGCAAGGACCAATTTGAGGCTATTGAAGAGTTTATACTTCGCATTCAATGCATATTTAAACCGAAGAGATAAGGTTTTTACCATTAAATCACATTCTGAATAAACGGCGATCACAAAAGAGGATATAGCGTGCCGCATTATGCCCCAGCTTGCTGCACTAAAAGCTCCAATACGTGACCCTTTTACGTGTCGGCTTCCAAACATCGTTGTTTGCCATTATCATATCAGCCATCGCTGCATTGTCTCTAATAACCCCAGCGGTGCTTGACCTGGATATCGTCGAGCCTCATGTCCCCCTGGATGGGCGTGGGCGGCTCGACGACGGGCACCTCCTCGATGAGCGGCATCCGCACCGAGTGGTAGCGTATCATCGGGCCCGTGTACTCCTTCTTGATCGGCTTCACCTTCTTCTTCTCAATCTCCAAAAGAAGGTACTTCTCTGAGGAACGTGAGGGATCAGCGTAATTACTGCTTCAGGTTGTGGTCGAGAGCCTAAATTCGTAATAGCGTACTCTTGTCAGTGAAGGACAAACAGTAAGATAACCATTACTTTAATTGAGGCAAGAAATGCGCGGAATAATGAACACAGAACCCGCTTTTAAAATCATGTTTTTTTTTGTAACAGTAACGTAATTTCAAAAAAGAGTGAACTTTTCAAGCATAAAGTTAGCTGATACAGACAAACACAGCGATAAATTAAATAATAATACTGCAGCGCTCTCAGATATTAGACAAAGCAACAGACATTTTCGAGCTTCCAGTTGTTGGACCGCAGGACGGAGCACTAACCGAGCGCCTTGAGGTTCTCCTTCTCGGTCTGTTTGGCCTCCTCGAGTATTTCCTCCTGTGTCATCTTCCTCTCCGGCTGGGACTGGCGCGGCACCCGGCGCCTCTCGGTCAGCTCGCGCTCCCTCTGGCGGCGGGCCGTCTCGGCCGACTTGGCCAGCGTGGAGCGCCGCCGCGCCGCCACGACTGCCGGCGCGCCGGGTAAGGGGAGTCACACGACGCCGCGGCACAGGACGGCAGACGGGCAAACATGACTGAGGAGATGGTCATATTTTACAGCACCACTAAACAGCAGGGCTGTCTCGCAGCTCAGAAAAATCGGCACAAGCTAATGTGTGCACAGAGATAGTCAGAATTGTGGTAAGAGGGATCCAGAAGACGGATAAACATTAAACATTAAACATTAAAACAATTGGCACTTACTACCAGCGCTCGCTTTCTTCGCTAATTTCTTCTTTTTCTTCTTCTTCGCTTCTTTATCTGCCTTTGACGTTGGTGTGCTTGAAGATGCCGCCGCTGGCTTCTTTTTGACAGGTTCCTGTAAAACAATGTGAGGTGTCATTAAGCTTAGCCACAAAATAAAATGGCGTGAGATGCCAATTTCATTTTATGAAGTAAAAATAAGCAAAAACTCTAGAGCGTTAACATGTGTCACAAAGTTGTCCCTGGTTTTAGACACCAGTTTCTAACCACTCAGTACCTACCTTGTACGCTTTGGTGACGACGCCCTTCTGCGCGCGACGGGGCCGCTTGCTGTCGGCATCCTCCTGGTCCGACTTGACTTCGTCCGTCTCGTCAATGTCGAAATCTGAGTCGACCACGTCCTCGACCTCCTTCTCCGACCTGTAGACAAACAATCAAACAAACGAGTGGTAACGATTGCAAAATATGGAGACTAAATGCAGCAGCTGTAATCAGTGATCGGCTAAAAACATCAATTAATGCCAAAGGGTTAGCATTTTAAGGTTCGGTTTCAATATATTAAGTTTCCGTACAGTGTATTAACTTTTTGTAGCGATCTAATTCGGTTGATTTAGCGTATGGATGGATAGCAGAGCTGGAAGCCTGCCAAGGGAAGCGGTGAAACACCTTACCGCCTCGTCATCGCCCCTTCACAGATGGTAGGTGTGGAGTTGACAGTGTTTACGATACAGCAGTAGATGGCAGCACGGTCCTTCTGAGCCTACTCAACATTATTCGGCCCGCTCTCGTCAGGTGCCAACTGGCGAAATAGAGGAACCGAGTGGTCCACTGCTTTTCGGCCTTAAAGTCAGAGTCATCGAGCCAGTAGGCAAGTGTCTCGCCCACTAAGCGACAGGCAGACACGCCACGAAAACTTACTCGTAGTCCTTATCCTCCTCCTCTTCGTTAAAGCCTCCATAGGTGGTGGAATAAAAGTCATCCTCTTCTTCCTCTGTGATCAGTTTGTTCATGCGGTTTCCCGCCGTCTTCCTCCTTTCCCTCGTCAGAGCAAGTGCCATCTTGAGTCCGTTCAAATCTATATTATGATTTTATCCTGCAAAACACAACACATATTTGTTACATGAGGACGTTCCGAGGTAAAATTGTTAAGAGCGAGAGCATATCAGTCTTTTCAACTTAACGGAAAAATCAAAGTAGGTTGGTATCTATTTGCGGCACAGCTTGGCCGGACCCGTGACGCTTTTAAAAGGCCTATACCTCAAGTCAACCGCTGGACCGATTTATTAAAAGACTTTTAGTAGGTTAGCTTCATGCATTCTACCAATCATTAGAGTGATCCTGATTCATGTGGATGACCCCTACCGCACATCCCATGTGCAAAAGGAAGAGGTGTCCAGTTTATTCTCATTACAATAACTTGGCAAAATACATACTGCCTACACTATATATGGCCTTGCTGCCTACTGGCAAATGTGGAATGTTGGTAGGCACATACCAAGATTACTAGAACATATACAATGCACATACAATACAATGCATTTTCGTGCATCACGATTGGGATTCTACCCCACGTGAGCATGTGAGGGGGTTGCTCCCACATCTCAGAAATCGGTGTAAGGTTCTTGGAATCGCGTGTAGCGCTCTCAGCGACCCCACGAGGGGCTTCGAAAGTTCAGCGTTGCCCAGGACCTCGGATTACGAATTTTCACTGGGTGGGCAAATACCAAAAGCTTGCCCGCAGACCAAATTATGTATTTTTCGCTGTATTTTTGTTGCCAGGGTGTTCCTAAAGAACAGGGATATTACCCACATATGATGAAGGTTTTGTAGTATCGCGGCGGGTCACGGAATAACAGAGTTCAATTTTGAGCCGCCAATGTAGGTATTTTCCTGAATGCAGTATACGACACAGGCCAGGGTGATAGCGTTCACTCCCGACAGTAGCTGTAACTGGCCGAGACTGACCGAGAGCGAGAGCGAGAGCGAGAGCGAGAGCGAGAGCGAGAGCGAGAGCGAGAGAGAGAGAGAGAGAGAGAGAGAGAGAGAGAGAGAGAGGGAGAGGGAGAGGGAGAGGGAGAGGGAGAGGGAGAGGGAGAGGGAGAGGGAGAGGGAGAGGGAGAGGGAGAGGGAGAGGGAGAGGGAGAGGGAGAGGGAGAGGGAGAGGGAGAGGGAGAGGGAGAGGGAGAGGGAGAGGGAGAGGGAGAGGGAGAGGGAGAGGGAGAGGGAGAGGGAGAGGGAGAGGGAGAGGGAGAGGGAGAGGGAGAGGGAGAGGGAGAGGGAGAGGGAGAGGGAGAGGGAGAGGGAGAGGGAGAGGGAGAGGGAGAGGGAGAGGGAGAGGGAGAGGGAGAGGGAGAGGGAGAGGGAGAGGGAGAGGGAGAGGGAGAGGGAGAGGGAGAGGGAGAGGGAGAGGGAGAGGGAGAGGGAGAGGGAGAGGGAGAGGGAGAGGGAGAGGGAGAGGGAGAGGGAGAGGGAGAGGAGAGAGAGAGGAGAGAGAGAGAGAGAGAGAGAGAGAGAGAGAGAGAGAGAGAGAGAGAGAGAGAGAGAGAGAGAGAGAGAGAGAGAGAGAGAGAGAGAGAGAGAGAGAGAGAGAGAGAGAGAGAGAGAAAGAGAGAGAGAGAGATTTTGATCCCCGTCTTGAGTTGAGATGCTAGTTTCAGAACGTTTCGGCCAGTTACTCTCCGCCCGTCGTCAGGTGTGCTTTGGTTGGTCCTTAGAGAGACCCTGGGTCATGGGTGTTGTGGCGTTGCGCCGTACGCGTCATACCTTATCGAAAGCTCCTATGGTCAGCAGGAAATGATCTTGGGTTGCCCCGGTGATAGGCGACAGTTGTAACTACTCCACCACTCGTGGCAGATATAGCGGCCAAACAAACGAACATCTCAACTCAAGACGGGGACGAAAGTCCGACACCTAACATCAGTGTCAATGGGATAAGATTAAAATGCGTCTTTTTTCTAGACCGACACCATTCTAAACATGTTTAAACACCTATCAACAATTCAACATGACACAGTAAACTGGAAAATGGCACCTGTGACCCTTCCTTGCATCCCTGAGGTCATCTCAGGTCATAAAAGGGGGCCTAACAGTTTTTTGCTAATAAATTCTGGTAGGGTAGGTGCATGCTAAAGTGATGATAACACATCTGTTGTGCTGAGGTTGACTGAACTGATCGACTGACATACAAAATGACCTTTTCCGGTCAGGTCATGACCTTGACCTGAGGTCAAATTTCAAAATGACCTTTCAAGATCAAACCCTATAGCCTATAGGAGTTATATAGCCTTGGATCAAACTATAGTTTATTTGATGAGTCTTGATAAGAAGAACATGATGGCTGGCAAAATAAATGCCACAACTTTCTTGAGTAAAAATTTTTACTCAAGAAAGTTATGACAAACCTTTTGTTTCTGCAATAGCTTAAAAAGGTTTTTTCATCAAATGGCTATCATAGGAGTTTTAGCCCTCTGGAGCATTTTGCCCTCTGGAGATGCTAAACCATTGAACTGAGGTCAAATCTGAGGACTACTTTGGCAAAAGAGCAGTGAAAGAGCTATTGAATGCTCTTTTCCGCGGCGCTGCAGCTCTATTGGTTCCCAAGTTATGCGCCAGATTTTTGAAAATTGTTCAAAAACTCCAAATTTGACCTTTTATGACCTCTGGCGACCTGAGTTTTGACCTGACCTTATAAAGACCAGGAATTCTCTTCATTTAGATGGTCTTTCCAATGCTGCTTACTGCATGTCACTATGTGGCCCAGGAGCTGAGTTAGACGGGGGTGTTCATACATCCCTGGCCCAGCGCAGAAGGCACTAAGCAAAGCACCTACCCAGCGTGGGTAAAACTGCTCAGTCAGTCCGTCCCTGTCTTTGCTGGGTGGGCAAAAACACTCCACTGGGTGCCCACCCAGTTAACGTGTTATCTGAGGCCCTGGGGTGGGGGATAGAATTAAAAGAATGTCGCCTTATGCCACAGGTAGGTAGATATTTAAAAAGCAGAGTAGAGAAAAAAAGGGTAAGAAGCAAGGCACAACAACAAGGTTGGTTGGTTGGTTTGGGTTAAGCACCATATCCGGTGCACCAAGGAGCTAACCGGAACTCTCATGCTGTTCCGAGTATAAAGAACAACATTTAAATCATTTTTCCAAACCCAAGGTGAAGGCCAAGATATATAAAAACACTGTGAAGGCGATATACACGATAAATACCTTCAACCCCTTCTTGTTCTAAATCCACAGCCCCCTTCTCGAGATTGTTTACGACAGATGCGAACAGGCAGAAAATGCCAAATTTGTTTTATTTGATGACGTAATAAACAAATTTCTTAAGTTTTGCGCACTTTTCTGGTCGATAGTGAGAATGAACTATTTTGTTTTATATATTTGAATAGTTTATAATATATTTTGTAATTTTTACACTGTTTTTAAGGAAAATAAACAAAGCAGTATTGCTTTTATATCATTAAATGCGAAGGAATGTAACCAATAGAGAACGCATGAGATCATAGCACACTTAGCAATATTTCATGTTATTGGATGTAGGCGCCTCCTTATGTGTTCTGTATTTGCGTTACATGAATTTTCTTCTGACAACAAACGTGAAGTTGCCGGTCATTCGCCATATTTGCCGCAAGTCGTTTGCTCCGTCATCACAAGCTAGCTGTGTACCGCGTCATCGTCGCCGTTGTTCAAGTTCTTGTCGGGTCAGAGGTCGGCTTTGTGATTGTTCCGTATTTTTAAATTTACTTAAATAATAGGTAGCTGAATATCTATAGCGCCTATCAGTGACATCTTATTTTCTGCTTGGCTCGATTGCTGCTGAGCCTTGCTATCTTCAACCGAATTTGAATTAAGCACTTATAAGGTCATAACTTTCAAGCAATAATGGCAGAGGGCAAGAAGTAAGTACTTCTGTGATTCTCTTAACAAAGTATAATTTAAAACACAATGTGTTGCATTCTATCAATAGTGTTTTCTTCTCAAATAATATCACAGTGTCAAGATCTCAATCGTGTTGGTGCAGACGCACTGAGCTGTTTCAATTGTGCAGTGCGGTGTGGATTTAGTGTGGTATGTCACAGAATGTAGTGCATGAGCATAGAGTGGTGGCTGCTGTATATGGTGCTGTATAGAAGTGTTGTGCGGGTGTACCGTTGGGTAAATGTGTAGATGCAGTAAACAATCTAACCTGACCAAACCTTACCCATTGACCTAAGACCTTGAACCTATCAACCTTGAACCTACAAACCTAGAGGCTTGAACCTACCAGCCTAAAACCTACAACCTACCAACCTACTAAACCCTATACAACCTACCAACCTACAATCCTACCAACTTACCAACCGGACTTCATCCCTACAAATACCCATTGTTGTCCAGGAAAATGATAAATGGGCTACACAAGGCCAGTAGGGTCAGTGATGCCACTACTGACCCTACTGCAACCACAAAGTGGCAAAAGTGTGGATGAGCTACACAGCTAGAGTGATCAATTATACATTAGCCCATATCAACTAGGCTGGAAATATACATTGGACCATGCCAGACAAGACTTATGAGTTGTTAACCATAAAATGCAGAGATTAGCTAATGATCTGCACTTTTAATGTATGTAAAAGGCAATAGATGGTGAATTATTCCCTGACTGACCCCATTGTGTCCCCTGGCCCTGTGCATCATTGACCCAGACAAAGATGTGCTAGCACAGCAGTTATGCATTGCCCTAATTACTTAGAGCCAGTGCCACACCACCACCAAGTCTGCCAGATGTTTGGGTGAAGATTAAAAATGTGTTACATATTCCCATGTCATTTGTTTTAATTGTTGCCTTCCATCCCTCACTTCACTTTAATTTATATCAATTGATAGCTCTTCCATTTGGAACCACTTCATTTTTATGGCTCTGGAAAATATGCGCTGTTTCCAGCTGATGAGTTACTGCCAAAAGTTGACCAACTTCCCCAAGGTGAGATGCAGGGGCTGTTGTGTGACGTCGCGCCGACCCCTGCCCGCAGCGAGGACCTGGCGACGGCGATCCTGCGTAAGAAGGAGCGGCCCAACCGGCTGCTGGTGGACGAGGCCGCCAGCGACGACAACTCGGTGGTGGCGCTGTCGCAGGCCAAGATGGACGAGCTGCAGCTGTTCCGCGGTGACACCGTCCTCCTCAAGGGCAAAAAGCGCAAGGAGACCGTCTGCATCGTGCTCGCCGACGACACCGTCGCCAATGATAAGGTAAGTTCGGGCTCAGCGTCGGTGTGTTTTCGTGTGGCGTGTTTTTATCCACCGTTGGTTCTTTGGGAGGTTTTCTTCTCTTTCTGCTTATTAGGGGCACTACATGGGCCTTGAAGGCTTGAATGTGCCACTTTGTTAAGCTATACATATACTTCTGCCAGTTGCTGCATGCCAAGATCGCATCGAGACCCAACTTCGACAAGACAACACCCTTTGGCCACCGACGTTTTTGTTTGCCCTTTCTGTCGACAGTAAGCAAAAGCAATACGATTCAGAGTTACGATGTTCTACTAATTATAACCTGGCTTGCATAATGCCAGGTTATTACACGTGTAATAGCAGCGTGCTGCTATTACACGTGTCAATTTGGGTTTCCATGGAAACATCAACAAACTATGAAGTCGTCAATATGTGTGATGTCATCAAATATTGCTGCTAACATCTTCACGGGCGTGCGATCAAACAAATGTATCAAACGCATTCAACGAGACAGCAGCTCTGTTCCAAACGCAGCTATGGAAAGGCTCACGGATTAACCCGCGCCCGGCTGGGGGTCCTGGATTTCCACGCCCTGCTGGGGGGGGGGTGTTTGAACACCCCCCCCCCCCTTGTAACTCGGCTCCTGGGCCACGTAGCGATACGCAGAAGGCGGCGTTCGAAAGAGCGTCAAAAATAATGACGAAATCACTTCGGTCAATTTTTTGGTCAGGTCAAAGGTCAGGTCACCAGACGTCATTGAAGGCAAAATTTCGCCGATTTCCAGGTCGAATGTCGAAAATTTCCAAGAAGCCAACGCATAACTCGAGAACCAATAGAGCTACAGCGCCGCGGAAAAGCGCATTCGATAGCCCTATTAAAGCCCTTTCTGAGTAATTCTCTCAGATTTGACCTAACGTCAACGGTTTTGCCTGCAGGGGGCAAAAACTGCAAAAATAGCCGATTTTTTCGGAAACAGTTTTTCTGCAATAACTTTTGACCCAAGCCTTGTACGAGCTTACTTTTACCGGCATTGTGTTCCTCTCGTCAAGACGCATCGAATGAACTATAACTTGACCTTGAAAGGTCAACTTGAAAATTTGACCTCAGGTCAAGGTCATGACCTGACCGGAAAGGGTCATGTTGCATATCAGTCGATCCGTATCGTCGAGCTGAAAACATCTAAGGCGTTTTCATCGCTTTAGCACGCCTCTATCAAAAGTTATTTGCGAAAAACTGTTAGATACCATTCGTGACCTAAGATGACCTCAGGGCATAAACAAGGGTCACGGACACCATTTTCATGTTCAGTGTGTCTAAACCACTTGTAATTCGGTGTTTGGGAGTGTTTATAATGTCTTTTGTCCAAAAGAGGCGCATTTCAATTTTCTCCCATTGACTTATAATGGGGAGGCCGCAAAATTGACCTGACCTTAGGTCATCGATATCAAAATTCTGAGATATACATTTTGTACATGCTATTGCTCTTAGCAATCGCTGAAAGTTTCAAAGCGATCGGTCACTCGGTGTAGCTATGACAGACATTGAAACTTTTTATGAGGTGAGGTCACTTCAAGTGACCTGGTGACCTGACCTTGAATGACCTTGGTCTGAAATTTTCACAACATGTGTAGAATTGATGTATGATAAGGTGTACCAAAAACGGCGGCGCTCCACGCCGCCGTTTTTGAGATATTCGCGAAAAACCACAAGGGGGGGGGGTGTTCAAACACCCCCCCCCCCCCCAGCAGGGCGCGGGTTAAGGCCGCCCCACACTGGACCTCGCATGCGGGTTGCGAGTTTGCGGGTTTTGAGTGTGCGGGCATAATACTAATTCATAGAGTGATTAGACCGTTCCCTTAACCCTCGCCCGCACATGCCATTTTCCCATCCTAGAACGCACATGGGGGGGGGGGTGGTTGCCACCCCCCCCCCCACGCCATTTCGTTCCTGTTGGAGATAGAGCTTAGCAGTAAAGACCAAAAAGATTCTTTGGGAAGAGACGAATCCAATGATACCCAGTTTTACCTTCTCAGGTCAGTCATTGACCTTCCAGGTCAGGTCAAACTAAAAAATGTTGCTGTTTTGGGTCACCGTTGGATATCAAGTGCGCTGCTTATCAAATACCGATGACGATGCTGTTTTCTGGTGCCAATCCAGCTAGAACCTCTTTGTCACAGTATCCGACCATAATTTTGCTGCTGAGGTCATTTCAGGTCAAGTTAGGTCAAGGTCAATTATTTGTGTTTGTATGTCTGTGTGTGTCTGTGTGTATACTGATGTGTGCACCGATTGTTTTTGGGTCCATATCACATGAAATCATGATCTGAGAAGCTTTTACCAAAAATGCAGTCAAAAAACTTCACAAAAAGTAAATTCAGCTTGCCTAAAACGCAATTATCTTAGATGACCTAGGTTGACCTTGACCCTGACCTTGACCCCTGTACATCGTCGAACAACATGTTCCATGATAGGTGGGAGGTAAGACTGGCAAAAAAGGCCGAAATCAGGGTGTCAAAAGCTCACAAGGCCCATGGCAAACGCAAGATGTTGAGAATTGGCCATTTGGGTCATGACATGACCTGAAAAACAAGGTCATATCTCCGAAACCAAAAATCACAGAAACTTGAAATTTTCAGTGGACATCAAGAAAGGATAGACGAGCAGCTATACGAAAAATCAGCCTTCTAGCTCTAAAAATGTTGAGTGCAGAGCAGAAAGACTGCCTGGGGGGGGGGTGGCAACCACCCCCCCCCCCCCATGTGCGGGCGAGGGTTAAGGTAACTTCATGAATGCAGTGAAGCCGGTACACCTTCAGAAAACTACATATAGTCGCAATACCAGCGCAACCAACCAAAATTCGACTGCAACGAAAAACCCGCAAACATCTCAGAACTTGCAGACCTCGCAGCGAGGAAAATCGAAAGTTGACACAAAATCAACTTTTGGAATGCGAGGCAAGTTGGCTCGCATGCTAAAAACATGCAGACTCGCTTGTTACATGGTATTGTGGGTCACTCAGCTTAGATTGTATTATTTGCTTTGAAAGAAACCCGAAAAACCAAAAACTCGCAACCCGCATGCGAGGTCCAGTGTGGGGCGGCCTTTACACGAAACGTCATTAGTGTGACGTTATCACGTTACATCAGCTGGCGCAATTTGATAGCAGCGTGCTACTATCACCGGTGAAACAGGGCCTTGGTATCAATTACGGTGATTCTAATTTCTAGTTACATTGTTACCAAATGCGTAACCGAGTCAATGAAACGATTTTGGGGGGCAGTCAATATAGGTACATATGATGGACTGAAATGGATAAATTCATTTAGCAATTAATAGCTGTTTTCTGCAGCTTGACTTCAGCCGGTGCTGCCAAATTCGTTCCATGGCATTTAAAGATTCGGCACATCAGGGGTAATAGAAGCGAAGTAACCTTGCTGTTCTTGACGCCATTGTTTATTGCGAAATGAGAGCGAATTCAAATTTCGTATAAAGTCAGGGTATATTGAATTAAAGTTGTCACGCTGACGGGACGCCGGCATACCGGCAGAAATTCAATAATACATATGAGCGCAACGACACATGAACATAAGGCTGATGACACACAAAAGCGCCATCACATGTCATTTAAGAAAACAAGTAGTGGCTAGCTAATCTTCATTGACAGTCGCAAGCACCGTACAAGGTTCAGAAAACGGCACCAAATCGTCATCATGCCTACAATACCAAGATACTAAAATCAAGATGAAAAAACCGGAACTGGAAAAAAGAACTTGGTCCTGACGAGTGACGAGAACAGATCTGGAACTGCTTAACACATTTCCGAGTCGCTGCTAGCTACTCAATGCTCATAGCTCATTGCGCAAAATACCGTTACGGTAGACCCGGTCGGTACGTTTCACAATAATTTCCTATGCTCTATCCCATATATCGCTGTCCTGTCCACCAAACCGACACAAAGGTCGCCGCGTCCATTTTCAGCAGTGACGGGTGTACCCCGAGCCCCCTGCTGGGGTAGGGTGGGGGGTGGGGGAGTGGGGGTGGGGGGGGACTGTGGGGTGAGATGAAGCGGGGAGACCCCTCCAGTACCCTAATCAGATAATTTCCGAGGGGATGGGAGCTGAGTGTCAATAACAGCCTCGTGATCCCGGCCGGCCCCGCATGCGATAAGGAATGGCGAAACATCTTATACGGCCTTGGGCGAAACGAAACAATCACTCGCGGTAACATTGACGGCAAGTCGAAACCAGACTTTGAAACATCGCGAGCGCTCATAACCAATGGCGGATCCAAAGGGGGGGGGGGGAGCAACCGGTCAAAGTCTGGCCTAGGGGCGGCGAAAGTGTTATTTGGCACCTCCTTTCCGAAAGAACTTGGTGCTTAAAAATCTCCTAAGGACCGCCATTCACAACAGATGACAGACATATCTGTAAGATAAATTAGTAAACGTAATTCCAAAACCGATAAATCCGAGCATGTCAAAACCGGAAAATTCTATCCTCATGACTTTCGGAGACCTAACATTTGCCCTGGCCGAAGTATATTTCCATGATTTTTTAAAACTTTTTTTACAAAAGCCTCTTACCGTGTGTCGCTACGTCGCTCACGATGCAGAGTAAGAGGGAGGGCGCGTAAAAACGTCTGACGCGTCTCGATACGTTACGGACAACCGCAGCCCTGACGTGGAATAAACTTATCCCGGGAAGATTTCTTTTTAGTGGAAGGGGCGGGATACTCGGTGCACCTCGGAAACCATCACGGAGACCTGAAAGAGTGACCGGTTTTGGCCCCTCCATTTGGAAATGGCTGGATCCACCGGTGCTTATGACGAGGGCTCATCAGTTGCCGCAGTAAAACCAGCCCCTTTTTTGATGTTTCACCGGTGAAACAGGGCCCAGATGCCGTGAAAAGAATAGCGCTCCCATTATAAGATTGGGCCCTGGCCTGCGCTTGACCGCGTTACGTAAGATGCATTATGTTTCACTGCCTCTGGTAGTGGCTCTGTACTTTGGTGTCGTGACGTCCTGGCGTCTGTGACATTCACTGACCTCTGTCACTGACACTGACCTCTGCCACTGACAATGTCACTGACCACTGTCGCTACCTCTGTCAATGACCTCTGTCGCTGTCGCTACCTCTGTCAATTAACTATGCCACTGACACTGACACTGTCCTCTGTCACTGTCACTGACACTAACCTATGTCGCAGAACTATGTCACTGACACTGACCTCTCACCGACACTGATCTCTCACTGACGTTGACAAATGTCACTGAACTTTCACTGACCTCTGATACTGCCACTGACCTCCGTGCCTGACCTATGTCACTGACACTGACCGCTGTCACTATCCCTCAGTTGCGTACCTCTGTCCTCGGTCACTGACAAGTGACAAGTGACACTGACCTGTGTCACTGAACTCTGTTATGTCGCTGGCCTGTCACTGACCTCTGTCACTGTCACTGACCTAATGTTCTCTGCCGCCAGGTGCGCATGAACCGCGTGGTGCGGAACAACCTACGCGTACGTCTGGGTGACGTGGTGTCCATCCAGCCGTGCCCGGACGTCAAGTACGGAAAGCGTGTCCACATTCTGCCCATCGACGACACGGTCGAGGGACTGACCGGGTGAGTGCCCGGGGAGGGTGAGTGTCCTGACTGGGTGAGTGCCCGGGGAGGATGAGTGTCCTGGACGGGTGAGTGCCCGGGGAGGATGAGTGTCCTGGACGGGTGAGTGCCCGGGGAGGATGAGTGTCCTGGACGGGCGAGTGTCTTGGCTGTTGAGTGTTGAGTGTCCGGAGAGAACTGAATGATGGATACGAGCTCGAGGAATTTAGTGGATGACTTGTGAGGCGGTGGCTTATGTGGTTGGTTATCTTATATGTTGTCTTGGGTGGTACTCGTGTTCTTTGATTTGACTAGTCCAGCCACAGCCGTTTTGTTTCTCGTGAATTGTTTTTTGGATGAGGTTTTATGTGCTTACGAGTGAACACATGCTGTGTTGTGGGATAACGGTGCTGTCGCCGGCCGCACCTTTGGATTATAACGTCTGACCTACGCTGTCCAGAGTTAGGAGAACGGTTACGTTTCGATGCATGATAACTCCATGGCTTTGTCCAGTCTGTTGTTCTGTGACCTGCCGATCTCGGCATAAGCTAAACACTCGGGGCCTAATACAGCACTGGATCACCAGTCACAACAGCCCGTGGCGTGTCCCGGTGACACCCGACGCTCCGTGTCTGTTTCATGTTCACCACCTGTCACCGTATCGTATCATCACCCCCTCCCCTCCCCCACATCTCCCCCTCCGGCAGAAACCTGTTCGACGTCTACCTGAAGCAGTACTTCCTGGAGGCGTACCGGCCGATCCACAAGGGCGACCTGTTCCTGGTGCGCGGCGGCCTGCGCGCCGTCGAGTTCAAGGTGGTCGACACGGATCCGCAGCCGTACTGCATCGTCGCGCCCGACACGGTCATCCACTGCGAGGGAGAGCCAATCCGACGCGAGGTGAGAGCGGGCGACACCTATCGGCGGACGGGAGAAGCTGAGGTTGTGGTGCGGGGCGCCAGAAGGCACTGGTGTGTGCAGGCCTGTCAGGAATACGGGCTCCGCAATCGCGTTCAAATGCCGGGTTTGGTAGGAGTGTAACTCACAATATAGGCGGCAGGCGCGCAGTCTGAGGTGATTGGGATCCCTCTTCCTCGCGATAAGAAGGATTGCACCTGTCTATCGCCATTCAGTGAAGGAAGCTATCCTTCATCTCGAACGATCACATCAGTAAGCTTTGCGTGCTGTGATGCCACGACTGCGGATACACAATGGCGAGAAAATATTGACTCACAGCTCCACACTTCATGCCTAATGCTTATGTTTTGTTGCACTTACCGTTGCGAGAGCTCTTGATCGGCGTAAGTGGATGTTGTGCGGCTTTCGATCCCCAGTAATTCCTAGGTATGAAGGTAAGTAGCAGTCGGACATGAGTACTGTTTCATTTAATAATCAAATAGCAACAATACTCAATGTGCTGTTGAACAACTTGAGTGCGCTTGACGCCATAAGTCACTTCATGGGCTCGCTGATGAGCCGGACTTCACTACCGGATGGTAACACCGTCCGACTGCCGACCCGTGATCGCTGGCTGATCGCCGGGTGCGGGCTCCGCCTCTGGTGACCTCTGGTGACCTCTGGTAACCTCTGGTGACTGCTGACTGGAGCACTGGTCGCTAGCCGGTCGCCGGTCCCTGGTTCGGCCTTTGGCGACCTCCGTTGACCGGTGACCTGAGCAGTGAGCACTGACCCCCGTCGCCCGCTGACCCAAGGACATCACTGACCCCTGACCCCTGCCCCCGCCGACCGCTGACCCGAGGTCATCACTGACCCCTGACCCCGCCGACCGCTGAGCCGAGGTCATCACTGACCCCTGACCCCAGCCACCCGCTGACCCGAGGTCATCATTGACCCCTGACCCCCGCTGACCGCTGACCCGAGGCCATCACTGACCCCTGACCCCGCCGACCGCTGACCCAAGGTCATCGCCGACCCCCGCCGCTCGCTGACCCCGAGGTCATCACTGACCCCTGACCCCTGCAGAGTGCCAACCGTTGACCCGAGGTCATCACTGACCCCCGCCGCCCGTTCTCCCCAGGAGGAGGAGGAGGCGCTGAACGAGGTCGGCTATGACGACATCGGCGGCTGCCGGAAGCAGCTGGCGCAGATCAAAGAGATGGTGGAGCTGCCTCTGCGACACCCCAGCCTCTTCAAGGTAAGGGCCCTGGCGACAACACGTCCAGCCAGCCTAGCCGTGATTGTGACAAAGCCTTTTTTGCGATACATTTCCACTTTTTGTATACTGTGCTCCTAGGGCTTTATTACAGGATATAATGCCGGAAATGTTGATAAAAATAAGAAAACAAAACGGGTTTCAGAAGATCGACATGTGCACTGACGTCAAGGAATTCTGCGTAGGAGGCAGTGACGGGCGTCTGGCGTTGGGTACAGGTTATTTGATTCCCAGACCAAACAGCTTTCATTACCAGAAGTGGAAAAGTCGTGCGTGGTTAGTGAACGCATCACGGCGCTCGCGTATGCAGCAGCCTAACCCTGGTCGATGAAGGTCCTGGAAGAAGAAGAAAAATATCGAGTCCTTTCGATTTTTTTTTTTGATTTTTTGTTTTATTTTGTTGGGTTAGGCCCTTTCGGTCTGACAAGACCATTTCAGAGCCGGAAGGATGATAGGAATTAGGGGAGACATTGGTCTGGGCAGACACCCTAGAGAGTTGCCGGGGCTGAGCCCGTCCGAATGGACAGGCCGACCAGCACCCCAAGCACTCTTTGTACCCGGCTACGAGGTGCGCTTCCTCGGGAGCAGCGGTGCCGCTCCAAGGGAGCAGCCCGCATGAGACAAAGGTGCCTGTCCAGCCCGGAGTGGGGGTTTCGGCGTGGAGGAGAAGGATTTCAGTATCCTGAGGATGGAAACGACGGAACGGAGAGGCCCTTCGAAATGTCTGCTGCAGCACATGGTGTTCAATTGTGTTGAAAGTGTCGTCCGTGGGATCGTTCTCATTTTACCGTTCCTTCTTTGGGAATGCCTTTAGTAGATGTCCGGTATCTATTGTTTTGGAATGCCTCACCAATTTTGACTTAGCACTGGAGGACTTCTTTTCCTCCTTCACTAGGCTACGAAATAGGGAAAGGCACGAAAGACGGGGAGGGCCTACCTCGCTGCGGGTGGTGTAGCTGGGTACGACAGTCCGGCGAACAGGCAGCATCGGGAATCGAACCTGGGTCCTCCCGAACCCCGAACCATCGCGTTTGCAACTGCGCCGTCAAGGCCTAAAATCTAAAAACAATGGGGCGTTAAGCATCAATGTTTTTTTTTTTAATAGCAGACCCAATTTCGCTACGAGCTGCCGAGTTGGTGACTACGTCAGCGCTCGCCGGCAATATCCAATGTGAATGCTGGCAAAAGTTTTAATGCATGGAATGCTCCAGTCGTAAGAATTGCAACTACCTGTAGCCTTCTGTATATCTGCGCGTATGCATGTTACATAATCTTAGTAGGCATCACAGCTGCACTACTAGATGACGGCAGTGGAACGATAATAATACTGGGTCCTTGTACTGCCGAGCTGCCTCGCTGATCTCTAATAACCTTGGTGCTACTTGATACCATCGTCATCATTATTGTACTAGTCATTTCAGCCTCAGATATTAGGGCAATAATTGGCAGTAATGCCTGATCGCTCCCCGGGCTAGCTTGAACACCAGCTATTCCCGTGGTGTATTGGCGTTATGACCCGGCCGGGCGCTCCATCCAAGCCCGTGTGCAGTAGCTGAGACATATGCTGTGCTGAGTACCAGCGATTACTGTGATAATAGGGCGTTTCATACCAGCACTGCATGCAATACCATACAATTATTCGCTCGGGAAATGATCCCCAAAGCGCTGTTTGCAGACGTTTTGTCTTTTCCACGAAACAGTGCGCGTGAATGTCTCAATAAGTCACATTATTTCTATTGCGAATCTTCAGGAGAAGCGTTAGCTTCATTTCACCGTTTGCTAGTCGCTCAGCGGACGGCCCGGTGTTCCGACTCCACCCACGACAGTTGAAGGGGTATGACCGCCGGCACGGCCACAACTTGTCCGCCCCAACTGACACCATCCGTAGCTCACAATATCGCCTCTGAATGTGTGTGAACACTGAGCGTATCTGAACAATGTGTAGGGCGTCTCCATCCCTAGTTCGGGGTGAATATGCACAATCACATGAACAAATATTGTCCGCTGATGCTGCGGAGGTGCTTTCAAAATCAATTTAGCTCAGTCAAAAGAAGAGCTTTGTCTTCTGACGAACTAATGTAGCCAATAGATTCCACCGGACAGTTTTCAATCACATCGAACTAGACACATGCGTGCTCTTTGCCAGTATTTCTCAATCTGGGATCATTCCATTGGACGGCTGCGTTACACAAGCGGCGCACGCGTGGAATCCAGAGTAGGTATATTCGGAAACTTCCACCGACGCATCCCGCCGAGATGCCCACCCACACCCGATCTCACTTCAAACACTCTCTACGATCACAGATACCGTACTCTATGAATGATAAGTATTGGTTGCGCTCATGCTCAGTTATACGTGGATGCTATTTTGCAGCAATTTATTCATTAAGTCGCTGGCCTCTTGCTGATCGAGATTTTCGGTTGAAATCCGACCGGTTCATTTAGGTCCATTGGGCGGTTCTTCTGCTTCTGGCTGCGGTTCCTGGAAGTGGGGGAGGGGGGGGGGGCGGTGATCATGACAGAAATAGGGGCCCAGTGCGTCAGCCGTCACCTGGCCTGGCCGGCCGGCTGCAGGGCACTGACCTCTCCCCATCCCGCCCTGCGTCTCTGCCCACTCCCGTAATGGCCGCTGATGAGCCCACAATTTACTGATACTACGATTCAACTAACTGACGGCACACATGATCTGAGCCACTTGCCTGAGATATTGATATACATATGTCTGCTTGTAAAAAGTGGTGTAAACTGCAATGCCCTCTTGCCCTCAAAACTGCAATGTCTTCTTGGCTCGGGCCACTTCCTGATTAAAAATTGTGATCTGGAGGATTTGGCTGATCCTGACCTTGGACCGATGACCCTGACCTCTAACCTTGACCCAGAAGTGCAAGGCCCGACCCATGACACTGACCGGGCGTGACGTCTGTCCGTTACAGGCGATCGGCGTGAAGCCGCCGCGTGGCATCCTGCTGTACGGACCTCCGGGCACCGGTAAAACGCTGATCGCCCGGGCGGTGGCCAACGAGACGGGCGCCTTCTTCTTCCTCATCAACGGTGAGCGGCGGAGCGCCGGGACGGGCTGGGTGGGGGGCAGTGGGTGAGGGGAGGCGGGGGCTCAATAAGACTGTGGGGGTGAATTAAGCTGTGGAGAGGGGAGAGGGGCAGACTGCGGGCCTACTAGTGTTCAGTCGGTCATTTTTATTCCGAGCAGTGTAGTTGACCGATTGTCACCACTCCAAGTAGGTGACAGTGTCTGATTCGGCGAGATTGGTTAATTGATCGGCTGGGTAGTAGGTGGCTGCAAGAGTTCTTTCCCAATGTGCAATTAATGTGAATGCCAAAAACGTCCGATGTAAGATATTGTCGGTGAATTTCCTGGTGAACGCATGGTGAGATGAGGTATACGCTTATTTGCATTTACAGTGGCATATTACCCGGAGTGCATTCGTCGGGCAGACAGGTTATGTGCTGTAATGTATACCCGTCTGAATGTTTTTCGAGCCCATTATCTGTACGTGCTTGTGATTGCTAAATATTTCCATATCTGTGGTCAGAAAGCTACGTAAAATTTCTGAGGTGATGCCACCACCAAAGTGGCGGCATAGATTCCTATAAAAAGATATATAACAACCACTTTGGGGCGATTGAGTCTGATCCGAGTTGCTTACGATCACGAGAAGAGCGTGTTGTTAAGGCCCATCACGCAATTACGTTGTGGAGTGCTTATGTTGTTCCAAGCTTATCAGAGGCCAGTTGCCCCATTCCTGCTTAGTCAGATAGCACAAATAATCATCGGTTGCCAAATCGTTTGACGACCTCTGCTAACCAAGAGCGTTTTGTCGCGGTTTTTACATTAGGCTGACAGGAACTGATGACAGGTGAATTGTTCGCTTATCATGCAAAAATATGGCACATTGGCTATATGCTATTCCCTTCAGATTCCGTCTCCCTGCGCAGTGCAGCACCAATGGTATGAGGAAACCTGGTCTCCCGTGTTGTATTCGCTGGGACTGTGTTTACCAAACTACCTCCCTTCTGATCGTATCATCGAGCCCTGCGGCGACTTTGTACAGTTTGCACCTTTCTATTATGACGTGAAGTGTTACTGATGCATTTCAAGAATTTAACCTGACAGACAAATTAAAAGCAACCTACCAGTTGCTCAGCGCTTGGTGTGCCATTATGGCGTAAAAACTTATTCACAAAGTTTTTGGCCGGTTAAATAGGTCTTCGTGTTGCTGAACGCTACACCCTCACTTAGCGTCTAGTGACGCTTTTTTCATGCCACCAACTACCAAATAGAGTAATGAGTATGTTACCCGGGCAACGGACAGACCTTTTAACGTAGATTATACGATAATTGGATACGCTGACGTATTCGTTCGTGTGTTTTTGTTTTGTTTGTAAATTATGGCGGAGAAACAGGAGAGCCGAATTATTCAGCGCATTTTCTGTGGCATTTCTTATGGCATATCGGACCTGAGCTAAATACACTTGTGCGTGGGCAGTTAATTATCCCATGGTAGCATAAGAATAATAGAAAGAATATAAGAAACCAGACTTTGTCGCGCGCCTTTGCTCATATTTTCAGTTTTGATGCGTGGGTCGTAGAGAAACCCTTTCGCTGTATCCTGTTCTCAAAACGATTCCAAAAGTATCATGGTACCATAAACTTTCTTCGATACGGATTCTTTTGGTCTCGCAACGTTTTTTTCTTTCTTTTATTGCTCGTGTTAACTAACAGGAACATATTTTGAATTTCTATATAGGCCACCTACCTCCTACAACTCCAGCTACTGCACAGAGATATTAGATGATAGTTATATGTTTTACAATGCAGTTCATCCCATTCATCTATCCTTGACTAAATTTCTTTTAAAGGCGTCAGAGTGTCTTAGCCCGCGCGGGGCTGGGGTCTCCAGCCGAACGCGCGGGGCTTGGGGGGGGGGGTAAATTTTACCCCCCCCCCCCCTGTTATCTCCCGAACAAAGGGTCCGATTTGGAAAATTCAAACGCCAATCGAAAGATTGGCGTTCGTGTTCACGAACAACTAAAAACATGTACTTAATTTAAAGTTTGAGGTCAAGGTCAGGTCAAGGGTACAAATTGAAAGTTTCTACAGTATCGGCCTTGCACCGTAGTTGCCGAAGAATGGAGTCATGGACTGAGACTGATTGCCCAAAACGTGTTCTTAGGCTACCAAGACAATATTCCTTGCATACAATATCATTCAGAGGTCAAGGTCAGGTCAGGTCAGGTCACCAAAAACAAAATATAGAAAAGAGCATGTGCGACACATGTTTTATGGGTCATTTTATTCCTAGAATTCAATAGGCACACTCAATAGGTGATATGGACCACATCTGGATGAATTTCAGGTCGAGGTCAGGTCAAGATCGGGTCAAGTGAGGCCAAATTTTGAAGTTGGTTGTTAAGGCCTATAAAGGTGACTATATGATGCAGTTTTTCACGGCAAATCGAATGGTGCTATTTTTGTTTCCGTACGAGGTCTAGAACTTCCAAAAATTCATTTTTCAAAAAATGGTTTGTCGTGACGTCATAAAATTTTGAATAACTTCCACATTTCTGAACCGATTCTTCTAAAAATTGGTATGTAGGTGCACATATGCCACTTCTCTGACATTTAATCCGTTTTTTTTTCGATACACGCAAAATTTTGGATTTTATAATTATTTTCCCAAAAAAGTCAGTTTTTTTTTAGAAAAAAGGGCCAAAATCAAAAATTTTCAAAAACCGAGATAGCCATTTGATAGACAAAGTAGAATCACGTATAACCTTTTTTTGTTACGTCTTGATTCCCTTAAAAATGAAGATGTTAGCGGCGTTTGAAATTTTGCCGTTTTTGAGGCGAAAATGGCGAACATGACTTCATTAAAACGTCATTTTCTCAAAAAATCTCCGAGGGATTTCGCTCAAATTTTCAGGGAACGTGTCAAATTGATGCAAGAAAAGGTGCGCCGCCGTTTTCGAGATATTGCAAAAATTCGCGAGGGGGGGGGGTAAAATTTACCCCCCCCCCAGCCCCGCGCGGGTTAAGAAAGTCAGAACGGAGCGGGCGAAACGAGCGTAGTCTTTCGTAGATTAACGGAAATTTCTGAGTATGAGCGGCCGGCCGGCCGTGGTCACGCTTTTGCGAGGCTTATATCTCAGTTACCACTTGATCGATTTACATGCGGTAATTTGTTTACGGTAGCTTCATTCCTTCTGCCAAGTATTGGACTATTCTCGATGCATGTGGGTGACCTCTTATGCACATGCTGCGTGCACAACGAAGAGGTGTCAGTTTTGTAAGAATTGCAATATCTCCGGTAACTACTGGGCCGATTGCGCTGGAAGTTGTCATGTATGTAGGTAGGCGCCCACTTGGCATTGCATATCCATATGCCACAGTTGGGGTGCTACTGCACGTGCGCACGTGCAGGGGTCGATTTCAGATCTCGAGAACGGCTGAACCGATTGCGCTGAAATTTAGTATACGGGTAGGGACTGGTTAGTAGGGTGCTTTGCAAAAGTCAGTTGGGTTGGGACCCAGTTCGCACGTGCTTCCAGATCTCGAGAACGGCTGTACCGATTTCGCTCAAATTCGGCACATCGCTGGAGGCCAGTTAGTAGAGTACCGTGCACGAGTCAGTTGGAGGTACCCCCTCGAAATTTCGTACGTGCAAGGCTCACCCTCTCGCTCGCTCCGATTTTCGCTAAAAAGGCGTTTTACTGGTATAAATAATTAATGATTATGCTTCAGGGAAAAGCAATCTTCACCATGGTGTGTGTCACGGGGGGACGTTTTAAGCCGCATTTTATTATGTATAAGGGTGTGTAAAAACTGCAAAGACGTCAAAGACGCATCCCGAGCCCCGACTGACCTCTCTTTAACCTCCGCCCAGGACCGGAGATCATGAGCAAGCTGGCCGGAGAGTCCGAGTCCAACCTGCGCAAGGCGTTCGAGGAGGCCGAGAAAAACTCGCCGGCCATCATCTTCATCGACGAGCTGGACGCCATTGCGCCCAAGCGCGAGAAGACGCACGGCGAGGTGGAGCGCCGCATCGTCTCCCAGCTGCTCACCCTGATGGACGGGCTCAAACAGCGCGCGCACGTGATCGTCATGGCGGCCACCAACCGGCCCAACTCGATCGACCCGGCGCTGCGCCGCTTCGGCCGCTTCGACCGCGAGGTGGACATCGGCATCCCGGACGCCACCGGCCGGCTGGAGGTGCTGCGCATCCACACCAAGAACATGAAGCTGGGCGAGGACGTGGATCTGGAGCAGGTGGCCGCCGAGAGCCACGGCCACGTGGGCGCCGACCTGGCCGCCCTCTGCTCCGAGGCGGCGCTCCAGCAGATCCGCGAGAAGATGGACCTGATTGACCTGGAGGATGATCAGATCGACGCCGAGGTGCTCGGCTCGCTGGCCGTCACCATGGAAAACTTCCGGGTGAGTGACGGGGCAGGCGGCGGGGGATAGCGGAGGGATAAGTGAGTTACGGGGGGGGGGGAGGATATGAATTCATGTGTGATCGTGAACTGTCCTGTAGCCGCTATGATTAACTGACGTCATTTTGCGTTTTCGATGGCTAGTAATCTATGTAGGATGTTAATCGTTACTCTCATAGTGGCTCATTGTCTCTACTTTCCAGTAAAGCCACAAGTGCTGTCACGTATCTGACTCCCCTGATCGCCCGTCTTTGGTGGTTTTCAGTTCGCCATGGGCAAGAGCACGCCTAGCGCGCTGCGCGAGACGGTGGTCGAGGTGCCGAACGTCTCCTGGGACGATATCGGCGGCCTGCAGAACGTGAAGAAGGAGCTGCAGGAGCTGGTTCAGTACCCTGTGGAGCACCCGGAGAAGTTCCTCAAGTTCGGCATGACGCCGTCGCGCGGCGTGCTCTTCTACGGGCCGCCCGGCTGCGGCAAGACACTGCTGGCCAAGGCCATCGCCAACGAGTGCCAGGCCAACTTCATCTCCATCAAGGGCCCCGAGCTGCTCACTATGTGGTTCGGAGAGTCCGAGGCCAACGTGCGTGACGTATTCGACAAGGCCCGCGCCGCCGCGCCCTGCGTGCTCTTCTTCGACGAGCTGGACTCGATCGCCAAGGCGCGCGGCGGCAACCTGGGCGACGCCGGCGGCGCGGCCGACCGCGTCATCAACCAGGTGCTCACAGAGATGGACGGCATGGGCTCCAAGAAGAACGTGTTCATCATCGGCGCCACTAACCGGCCAGGTGGGTGGACGCGGGACGGGACGGAAAGGCGGAGTGCTGATCCTCAGGAGAATCGCCCACGGTGCTGTATTTGCATCCGTTCTAGAGACGTCACACTTGACACTTCATCCAGGCCCATACACGACACTCTTCTACTTTACCTGAGGGAAATTACATCATTATTGTTCCCCATTACCTTGTGTAGTGTGTACAATTATAATAACCAAGTGTCTCTTACCTGGCGTCCCGCCGTTGACTCTTAATCTGCCGCACGTGCTGAGTTGACCCTTTGTGACCGGCGTGACCCCGTCCGCAGACATCATCGACCCCGCCATCCTGCGACCGGGCCGTCTGGACCAGCTCATCTACATTCCGCTGCCCGACGACGCCTCGCGTATCTCCATTCTCAAGGCCAACCTGCGCAAGTCGCCGATCGCAAAGGTATGTTACGCGTCGGCTAACCCTGGGTCTCTGAGGGAGAGAGAGAGAGAGAGAGAGAGAGAGAGAGAGAGAGAGAGAGAGAGAGAGAGAGAGAGAGAGAGAGAGAGAGAGAGAGAGAGAGAGAGAGAGAGAGAGAGAGAGAGAGAGAGAGGGGGGGAGGTGAGAGCTCGTCTCAATGGCCGTGGGTGGTGATCGATACTCGGCGCTCACGAGACTCCATCAAAGGCGATGGTTAATTGGCGGGCGATGTTTTCGCCTACTGGGCGGGCTATACATAACATTTGTCGTAGCTCGGTACGTGTGAGGCGGAGATTAGGTTCAATAGAACGCATCCGGAGTTCGGGTGATTTCGGACAGACGTTTTAGATTAGCGTGGTGAAATAGGGTAGCGTAAATAGCTAGTGTTTTCTGCTTACCCACCTGGTGTAAAGTAGTCGGGAAAATGTCTAGCTCCGAGCGGTTTGTCGTGTAGTGGTGGTACTGTGTCACACCAACTCAGAAATAATTATCGTCGAGCTCCCGGAGACTGTTTTCCATTTTGGCAACAAATCTTGCGTCAGCCTGCTGTTTTAGGGCTGCCCTAAGGTGTCCTGTGAAGTATCTATTATAGGAATGCCGATTCCTCAGCTCCGTTATACCACTCGCACTTCATCTTTAATCCAGCCAGGAACCATCACCTACGATCATCGTCATCAAATCTCACCGTGCCTTACCTTCACTGATGTCCTCACCTCTCGCCACTGGATCTGACCTTTGCGCTCCTTTTCTTCCTGGGTGTGACCTCTGTCCCCCGGTCTGACCTCTGTCCCCCCCGGTCTGACCTCTGTCCCCCGGTCTGACCTCTGCCCCCCCCCCTCATCGCCCTCAGGACGTGGACCTGGACTACATGGCCAAGATGACGCACGGTTTCTCTGGCGCCGATCTGACGGAGATCTGTCAGCGCGCCTGCAAGCTGGCCATTCGGCAGGCGATCGAAGCGGACATTGCGCGCGAACGGCAGCGGCTGCAGAACCCCGACATGGATATGGAGGTGGGTGGCGCGCCGCCACTGTCGGGCCCGCACGCGGCACGCGGGGTAGTATGGGGTGGGATGAGTCCCGTCCTTCACCCCGACACGGGGCAGTTGTTTTTGTTTGAAATTTGATTTGAGAAAGGTTTCTCACTGACAACAGCACACGAGAAAATATTTGAGAAAGGCGTGACCATGTCCATTCCCCATGCTCTGTTTGACAGTTAGATCTGATTCGGTTCCTTTTTGATGTCACTTTGATATTTACAATCATTATTATTTTATCATAACAGTAATCAATTATTATTTGTTATGTTTGAATAGTGTTTAGATTGACGTCATTTGCTTTTATGGCATGCATTTTTGGTTGTTGACGTCTGTAGGAAGATGCCATAGTAATGCCTTTTCCCGGCCTATTTACTATTACGTTAATTAATTGGCGATCGCCCCCAATAACAGTACCTACTGGCTATTGATCTGACCTTTTCGTTAGTGGGAGAAGAGCGGCGGCCCGTGCCGAGCCCATATTATTAGCAGCCGTCACTGTTCGCTTTGGCACCGGCGTCATAACCTGGACGGGTAAAGGTCTGTTGCACCCGCAGTGCCCCCCCCCCCCCCCGGGCAGTGATGGAGTCGGGGTCCTGACTCTTCTTCCCCGGCCGGAGTCGGGGTCCTGACTCTTCTTCCCCGAATCGGAATAATCATTTTTGGTATAGCTTCCATGGAACAACAAGTGCAGCGGTTGGTTACATATTCGGAGTTCCCAACAAACGTTCAAACAGACTTTTGGAGCACCGGCCCCAGTTTTAAAGGTGTCTAGTTCTACTAATCATAACGGGTCGTTTGGTCGTGATGCTGTTATCGATGCGGTTATCGACTCGTTCCGCACCTCGGCTAAAATGGACTGTTGCTCGTACGATCCACATGCCTGCCTCCAAAGGGCTCCCGTTTGACACTGCGACCAGCTTCAGTCCTCGCTGCTCGGCAGTCGGCCAGCCGCATCCCTCGTCGGTCCGCAGCAGTAGGCCGTTCGACCCACTGCGTCACACGACGCAATATGCTGCCTCGTTTGTCGTATATTTTCTGTGTTTGCTTTCTCTGGGTTGTGTTTTGCCTTGTGTACTTCATCGGGCTTCATCAGCGTCAGACGCTTGGACACTGGGCTTACCTTAATAAGCTTACCCAGAAAAGCTCTGCAGCAAGTTATAGTACGAAAGGTATAGAGAGGTCGCCATTAACCCGCGCCCTGCTGGGGGTCCTGGATTTCCACGCCCTGCTGGGGGGGGGGTGTTTGAACACCCCCCCCCTTGTAACTCGGCTCCTGGGCCACGTAGCGATACGCGGAAGGCGGCGTTCGAAAGAGCGTAAAAAATAATGACGAAATCACTTCGGTCAATTTTTTGGTCAGGTCAAAGGCCAGGTCACCAGAGGTCATTGAAGGCAAAATTTCGCCGATTTCCAGGTCGAATGTCGAAAATTTCCAAGAAGCCAACGCATAACTCGGGAACCAATAGAGCTACAGCGCCGCGGAAAAGCGCATTACATAGCCCTATTAACGCCCTTTCTGAGTAATTCTCTCAGATTTGACCTAACGTCAACGGTTTTGCCTGCAGGGGGCAAAAACTGCAAAAATAGCCGATTTTTTCGAAAACAGTTTTTCTGCAATAACTTTTGACCCAAGCCTTGTACGAGCTTACTTTTACCGGCATCGTGTTCCTCTCGTCAAGACGCATCGAATGAACTATAACTTGACCTTGAAAGGTCAACTTGAAAATTTGACCTCAGGTCAAGGTCATGACCTGACCGGGAAGGGTCATGTTGCATGTCAGTCGATCCGTATCGTCGAGCTGAACACATCTAAGGCGTTTTCATCGCTCTAGCATGCCTCTATCAAAAGTTATTTGCGAAAAACTGTTAGATACCATTCGTGACCTAAGATGACCTCAGGGCATAAACAAGGGTCACGGACACCATTTTCAAGTTCAGTGTGTCTAAACCACTTGTAATTCGGTGTTTGGGAGTGTTTATAATGTCTTTCATCCAAAAGAGGCGCATTTCAATTTTCTCCCATTGACTTATAATGGGGAGGTCGCAAAATTGACCTGACCTTAGGTCATCGATATCAAAATTCTGAGATATACATTTTGTACATGCTATTGCTCTTAGCAATCGCTGAAAGTTTCAAAGGGATCGGTCACTCGGTGTAGCTATGACAGACATTGAAAGTTTTTATGAGGTGAGGTCACTTCAAGTGACCTGGTGACCTGACCTTGAATGATCTTGGTCTGAAATTTTCACAACATGTGTAGAATTGATGTATGATAAGGTGTACCAAAAACGGCGGCGCTCCGCGCCGCCATTTTTGAGATATTCGCGAAAAACCACAAGGGGGGTGTTCAAACACCCCCCCCCCCCCAGCAGGGCGCGGGTTAAGACGATTAGCACTTGCATATCTGTAGTAGGCATTTCTCAGCAAAATTTTGTAATCGGTTCCAATCGTAAGCGGGTTATGCCTGAAACAGACTCTTTCCGCGGTCAGGGAATCGCATGCGAGAGCCTATTCAAATAGATGGAAGCACGCTCGCATCAATCGCACGCACCTCCCGGATGCGATTAATGCGGGAAGAATTAGTACGGAGCGAGCGAAGCGAGCGGAGTCTTTCCTTAGATTAACGGAAATTTCTGAGTATGAGCGGCCGGCCGGCCGGCCGGCCGGCCGTGGTCACGGTTTTGCGACGCTTATATCTCAGCAACCACTTGACCGATTTACACGCGGTAATTTTTGTAGGGTAGCTTCATTCCTTCTACCAAGTATTGGACTATTCCCGATGCATGTAGGTGAGCCCTTATGCACGTGCCACGTGCAAAACGAAGAGGTGTCACTTTTGTAATTGTTGCAATATCTCGGTAACTACTTGGCCGATTGCGCTGAAAGTTGGCATGTAGGTAGGCACCCACTAGGCAATGCATATCCATGTGCCAGAGTTGGGGTGCTGCTGCACGTGCGCACGTGCAGGGGTCGATTCCAGATCTCGAGAACGGCTGGACCGATTGCGCTCAAATTTGGTAGGTACACGGTTACGGAGCAGTTAGTAGGGTGCCGTGCACAAGTCAGTTGGGACCCATTTTGCACGTGCGCACGTGCAGGGTGCCGCTTCCAGATCTCGAGAACGGCTGGGCCGATTGTGCTCAAATTCGGCACATCGCTAAAGACCGGTTAGTAGGGTGCCGTGCACAAGTCAGTTGGAGGTACCCCCTCGCAATTTCGCACGTGCAAGGCCCACCCTCTCGCTCGCTCCGTTAGTCGCCCCATAAGGCGCTATACTAGTAACGTATTTGAATAGGCTCTCGCATGCGATTTCCTGAACGCGGAAAGAGTCTGTTTCAGCCTTTAGACGATCCCTCAAGTGGGATAGAGTCTGGCTAACATCAATTACCACAAGAAGTGCTAGGTCTTTTTCCGGTTACTGTTTTCTGTGCCACTTGGCAGCTAGATTCGAAAATCACCGGCTGCTCCCGCATCTTATCTTTGTACTGAGAACGCAGTCGAAACCTGCCAAATTGGCTAAGTGCGTTTGAACTAATGACAATTTTCGGCCCAATTGCGCCGACGCTGGTAGGCTCCAGCAAACACCGTCTCGCCAAGAAGGCTGTAAAACTCAGTTGCAAAAAACAGTAGCGTCTCGACGTTCACGAGAACGTTTGATGGCTCTTACCTGATGATCGGTTCTCATACGCTCTAAGAGGTGTTAGCGTTGAGTAGCTTCGGAACTGAGCCAGTCGGCCTAAGAAGCCCTGAAGACATGTCGATAATTCATGCGAACTGTTATCCATGACGTTGACTGCAGCTTTCAGCTCATTCTCAGAGATCATCATGTAGCTTACCGGGATAGCCCACAGCTCATCGGCTCCGAGTACTGTGAAGTGTGTGCTTTTTGTTTTGTTTTTTAGTATTTGTGTGCCAAGTGGCTAAAGCTTCCTCATAATCGGATTTCGCTGGGATGCTTCAGACCGAGCACGGGTGAAGTGGATAACTGAATTGTGTCCAATAGCTCTCCTTACTGAGTCCTTCCTGGTTATGCTGGTTCAACCCTCCTCGCGTAATGGTCCCCGTAGGCCATTTGGTTCGCTCTGCGGCTCAAACTAAGACTCTATATCGTGGACCAATAAAGATGCTCATTTGTTCGAATTTCTGCTACTTTGAGAAATTGGATGCGTATGTGAAACGGGCCCACCGCGCGATTGCTTAACTACAACGCAGTCGGACGCGTTAATGTCGTGTAAAAACGCGAAACGCAGTCGGACGCAGAACGCGCCGCTCGTATCGGACGTGTTCGCTCCGTGACGCGGTTGCAGCCACCGGTTGCACACCATTGCTGCCAGGAGTATCACATGTCGAGCGCCGGAACGGCTCGAATTCTCGCCTCCGCTCCGGGAATCCGGCGCTTTACCAACCGGGACGCGGACAGAGACATTTATAGTATTTGAGTGGCACTTTTGTCTTTTTCGGATCGAGCTCATGCTGAGTTCACTCAGCAGTTGCTTGGACTAACCGCCGGGCCTGGACGAAAGTTACATATTCAATTGCTTGTCATTGTGTAATGGGCAACTAACGGTTTGGTGATGGCACTTGATATTCGATCTCGGTCGTACATGTTTTTAATCAACATGTTTTCTGGTTTTTGGGTGTCTAAGATTCCAGTCATTTTAGTTTTTTCTGGGATATTACCTTGGGCATTTTTACTACATACATGCAAGTTGCTACATTACCTGCTGGGCAGTGGCATTCACAGTGGGCAGCAGTGGCAGTCATCTCTACGGTACCATATACTGAATAGAAGTCGGCTTATGTAACTCATGTGCTCAATGATGATAAATTATTTGAGACCATCTGGCCTTACCACAAATCTGTGACCTTCTCGCGGCACTTGCGACATGACAAAGTGCTGTTCGCTCTTTGAGTGTGTTCGAGCAGCACACTTGCCGGATCGGAAATGTCATTCGGCCAACTTTCCGAGTCGCTCGGCGCGGATTAATAACTGATCGTTCAGTCTGTGCACGCTGTGTGCCACGTACTGGAACTCCTGGTGACCTCCCTTCCTCTCCCCTGCTCCGCCGGTAGATGGAGGAGGAGGACCCGGTGCCCGAGATTTCGCGGGCCCACTTCGAGGAGGCGATGAAGTTTGCGCGTCGCTCCGTGTCCGACAACGACATCCGCAAGTACGAGATGTTCTCGCAGACGCTGCAACAGTCGCGCGGCTTCGGACAGAATTTCAGGTGAGTGCAATTTCAGAGTTTCAGTCCGACCAACGGCCCGACCTCACACTTGCAGATAGCTATAGGCTGATGGAGACTAGACAATCTGTAATTGTAAAAATTGCATTTAATTTTTTTTCTTTTGACATGTATTATTGAAAGAGAGCAATGGTTCAGGTGAGTTATGTTCGTTACAAGCTTCACTTTTCGGCTATGCCTTATATACTTTGTGCATTTACGGTGAATTTATCGCTATCGCTTCCATTGCGTCGATCGATGCAGCGCTTTACTCTTGCTTGATTCCGTGTCTCTAAGCTGGTGCGCGGCCCGTGTTCACCCCGTGTCTGACGCCCCCGTGCGTCCCGCGCTGGCAGGTTCCCCACCAACCAGGGCGGCGGCTCGCAGCCGGCGGCCGGCGGCGCTGGCGGACAGGGCTCCGGCGGCGGCAACTTCCAGGACGACGGGGAGGATGACCTGTACAGCTAGACTGTCGGCCAGCGCGCTGTGACGCCTCCGCGCCGGCGCGGCCCAGCCCACGGGTGCGGGCCGGGCGGCGCTCACCGGCGACATAAGTTATTCTCTGTCTGCGCCGGCCGCGGGTGGGGGCGTGCCCGGGGGCCGACACCGGGCCGCGCGGTCCGCCGGACGCGGCCAGCTCGGCGCCAGAGAGTGCGCGGCACTATCACGGACCGATACCGGCGGCCGGCCGACACGCGGGAGCGAAATGTGCATAGAGCATTTACACGGAATACGTTCATTGTGTGTCGACGAGTTCTTCAATAAACGGCTGCAGCCCAACGCCGTTTTTTGGTGGGGTGGTGAAACAGTCCAGAGGGTTGAGCTTATTGTCTCCTTGAAATGTTTTGTGAAACTGAAGGTTAAACGTCTTTTTTTATGGCCAAGTGGTCACGATGCATGGTAGGAAATCAGACATCCGAAAACTTTGTGCCGAGATTTATAGTTAAAGTGCAGTTGTTGCATAATGCATAAATTGAGACCATGTAAGGGACGGTAACCAGACAACGTGCTTTCTCCAGCATATGTATAGCATATCGCCACTAAGAGACGGACGGCTTATCCCCTGGGTCACACGGAACATATCTATGTATATTTCAAACTTACTAAATAGGGGCTGCTTGATGTGCTAGCGCGCTAGCTTACAAAGGAACTCGGAATGCTTTTCTTGGTGTGCATCCAACTTCAGCGGTATTACGTAATGTGTACAGAAAGGATGAGTTGTTCATTGTTATCGCGGCTTTCCACATTATGAATGCTGGCTTACAAGAAGTAGGTATGCAACAAGCATTTGCAATTAGAAAGGCCCATTGAGCGCCAGCACACAACAAATATCACTTCTAATTAAGGCCTCCACAGTCTACGAAAAAAAAATCCGTAACACTGCAGGTATTTATTTTTCCGCCATGCTGCCCAGAAGAATGAGACTCTCGCCGCTGTTGTATTATTGCGCCATGTTATGCCATGTTATGCTGTCCCGCCTTACAGCAATGTGATGCGGCACAGCATGCCGCCAGGCGCTCTACTCCAACGCTAAGTATGCTGTCCCGCCCCACAGCAGTGCGATGCGGCACAGCTTGCCTCCAGGCGGTCTACTCTAACGTTATGCATACTGTCCCGCCCAACAGCCGTGCGATGCGGCACAGCTTGCCGCCAGGCGTTCTACTCCAACGTTATGTATGCTGTCCCGCCTTACAGCAGTGCGATGCGGCATAGCATTCCACCGCCAGGCGTTCTACTCTGACGTTATGTATACCTACTGTCCCGTCTAACAGCCGTGCGATGCGGCACAGCATGCCGCCAGGCGTTCTACTCCAACGTTATGTATGCTGTCCCGCCTTACAGTAGTGCGATGCGGCACAGCATGCCGCCAGGCGTTCTACTCCAACGTTATGTATGCTGTCCCGCCTTACAGCAGTGCGATGCGGCACAGCATGCCGCCAGGCGTTCCGCTCCATTAGAGCGGGAGGAAGCCGAAGTGTCCTTCGCCGGGCGATGGATTTAGGTATGCCGAGACGTTTTTTATTGATTAAACGAAATCAACAGCACACGAGATTCTGAAAACTATGGTTTCACGCTCTCTAGTCTCTTGACTGTTCTCATCTGAGCTTTTTTTTGTAAGTTTGAAAAAGCAACTGTTCCTGAATGTTGTACTCCCTTTTGCTATCTCAAATGTTCGTGAGTTATGAAAATTGAAATGGCTTTTATTGTATTTCGAACAGAGTCCGGAATTCTGCTAGAACATTTACCAGAGCCAATCCAAAATAATTTTCGCGTTTGACTGGATGCTCAGTGCTGTTATGTGACCATAGCAATTAGCATATGTAGCATGGGATAAAGATAATTAACAGTCGATGTCTAACACAAAATATTTTTATTTTGCTTCCTACTCATTCCTAAATAGTTTTAGAATGCTTACATAACGTGAGACAACTTAAAATATGCAATGAAAGCAACACGAGGAAGACAAAAATAGAGTGGATTTACAGTGTACCTATTGTTTGTTTGTTTTTACATCACATACCCATGGTGGCAACAGATCAGTTTCTTTGCTACGAAAAAATAGCATTATCTCCGCACCTGAAGCGAACAACGTTTAGGTGCGACGTGGGGAGTAGATGGGAATATTTGATGCATGAATTTTTGCTCCTCCGATGCAAGCTTCTGAAATTATTCGCGTAATTACTCTATATGCACCGGAAGCCCTTTGTTTCTTGTTTTGTCCAATCATTGTTTTTGCTCAGAATCGTTTTTTTATTTTAATTTATACCCGTTGTGTGCTTGTTAGGACCCGGATTCCGATGAAGCCACGTCCAAGCAATGTGCTTTGACAAGGCTTCACATGGTTCCATTCCGGCTTTGCTAACTGCTAAATAAATTCGTTTGGCAGATCCCTCTTAACCCGCGCGGGGCTGGGGTCTCCAGCCGAACGCGCGGGGCTGGGGGGGGGGTAAATTTTACCCCCCCTGTTATCTCCCGAACTAATGGTCCGATTTGGAAAATTCAAACGCCAATCGAAAGCTCTCATCACGAACTACTAAAAACATGTACTTAATTTAAAGTTTGAGGTCAAGGTCAAGGTCAGGTCAAGGGTACAAATTGCAAGTTTCTACAGTATCGGCCTTGCACCGTAGTTGCCGAAGAATGGAGTCATGGACTGAGACTGATCGCCCAAAACGTGTTCTTAGGCTACCAAGACAATATTCGTTGCATACAATATCATTCAGAGGTCAAGGTCAAGGTCAGGTCAGGTCAGGTCAGGTCACCAAAAAACAAAATATAGAAAAGGGCATGTGCGACACATGTTTTATGGGTCATTTTACTCATAGAATTCAATAGGCACACTCAATAAGTGATATGGACCACCTCTGGATGAATTTCAGGTCGAGGTCAGGTCAAGGTCAGGTCAAGTGAGGTCAAATTTTGAAGTTGGTTGTTAAGGCCTAAAAAGGTGTCTATCTGATGCAGTTTTTCACGGCGAATCGAATGGTGCTATTTTTGTTTTCGTACGAGGTCTAGAACTTCCAAAAAAAGTCATTTTTCAAAAAAATTGTGTGTCGTGACGTCATAAAATTTTGAATAACTCCCACATTTTTGGACCGATTCTTCTAAAATTTGGTATGTAGGTGCACATAGACCACTTCTCTGACATATATTCCTGTTTTTTCGATAGACTCAAAATTTTGGATTTTATAATGATTTTTTCAAAAAAGTCAGTTTTTTGAAAAAATTTAGGCCAAAATCCAAAATTTTCAAAAAACCGAGATAACCATTTGATAGACAAAGTAAAATTACGTATAACCTTTTTTGTTACGTCTTGATTCCTTTAAAAATGAAGATGTTAGCGGCGTTTGAACTTTTGCCGTTTTTGAGGCGAAAATGGCGAACATGACGTCACTAAAACGTCAATTTCTCAAAAATTTTCCGACGGATTTCGCTCAAATTTTCAGGGAACGTGTCAAATTGATGTAAGAAAAGGTACAGAAAGTTTGGCGGCGCTGCGCGCCGCCGTTTTTGAGATATCGCAAAAATTCGCGAGGGGGGGTAAAATTTACCCCCCCCAGCCCCGCGCGGGTTAATAATACTGGTCCCATACGGCCATACAAACCTTCATAGTAATTACACATGAACATAATCTGAGCATGGCCGGATAAAGTTTTTTCAATGTGTCTGTTTCGATTTTCGAAATATCTGTGAAAAAGATGGCACGAACCTCTGGGCATACACAGAAGGGCAGGTACAAAGTTCCAAGGACACAGGTCACGGATGCTGGCTGATGCTTTCATCAGAGGGGGGGGGCAGAATCTGCCCCCCCCCCCAGCGGGTCGCGTATGGCTGAATAGCCCAGCGGGGCGCGGGTTAACTCGGCTCCTGGACCACGTAGCGACAAGGTAACCGATATTCGAAAGAGTGTCAAAAATGACAAAAGAAATACCTCAGTCAGTTCTTAGGTTAGTTCAAAGGTCAGGTCGCCGTAGGTCATCAAAGGTCAAACCGGCGGATAGTTCGGGAGCCAATAGAGCGCAATTTATAGCCTTTTTAACGCTGTTTCCGAGGTGTGTCCTCAGATTTGACCTCAGTTCAACGATTAAGCCTCCAAAGGGCAAAAACTCTTAACCTGCGCCTTGCTGGGGGGGGGGGGGGCGTTTTTACGCTCCCCCTTAGGTTTTTCGCCAATATCTCAAAAACGGCGGCGCGCACCTGTTCATACATCATTTCCGCACATGTTGTGAAAATTTCAGACCCGGGTCGTTTAAGGTCAGGTCACCAGGTCACGTCAAGTGACTTTACCTCAGAAAAAGTTCAAAGCCTCGCTATAGCTACACCGACCAAACGATCATTTTGAAACTTTCAGCGATTGATATGAGTAACAGCTTGTATAGAATCTATATCTCGGATTTTCGATATCTGAGACATAAGGTCAGGTCAATTTTGCGACCTCTCCATTAGGTATAAGTCAATAGGAGAAAATTGAAATGCGCCCATTTTGGACGAATGTCGTTCAAAACGCTCTCAATCATCAGTTCCAGGGATGCGGAGCCGTGGAAATTTCAGACGGCTCCGGCTCCGGCTCCGGAGAAAAAAATCGGCTCCGGCTCCGGCTCCGGCTCCGGGTAAATGTCATGGCGGCTCCGGCTCCGGCTCCGCCTCCGAGTAAAATGATCCGGCTCCGGCGGCTCCGGCTCCGGCGGCCCCGGCTCCGGCTTCTACTCAGTGCATCCCCTATGCGATCAATTAAATACGGGTGGAAGAAAAAAGGCGATGGGATTGGTACACGCTGCTTCTGTATTTGTATGACAAGGCTATTTTGAATACCACATTGTTTTACGCCTTGTTCAAACTGAACTTGGAAAATAATTGTTTCCCGTTCTACTGTTATCTATGTTTCCTCTTAAGAAAAGGAGCCGGAGTCGCCCCCTTTTTTGACAGCTCCGGCTCCGGCTCCGGCTCCGGGCTATATTGTTTCACGGCTCCGGCCCAGGCTCCGGCTCCGGGCAAAATATGCCGGCTCCGGCGGCTCCGGCTCCGGCTCCGGCTCCGGCTCCGCATCCCTGATCAGTTCATAGGTAAACATGACACACTGAATCGGAAAAATGCACAAGTGACCCTATGTATGCCCCTGAGGTCATCTCAGGTCATGAACGGTCACCAGCAGTTTATTTTTTTTTTGCTATAACTTTTGATAGACGTGCTAGAGCGGTGAAAACTCGTCAGATGTGTTCAGCTCGACGATACGGATCGACTGGTATGCAACATGACCCTTTCCGATCAGGTCATGACTTTGAACTAAGATCAAATTTTCAAAATGACCTTTCAAGGTCAAATTATTATTCATTCGACGCGTCTCGACGAGATGAACACGATACTCCCAAAAGTTATCTCGTGGCTCTCTTGAGTCATTTTTCGTGAAAACGGCTATTTTTACAGTTTTTGCCCTCTGGAGGCCAAACAGTTGACCTGAGGTCAAATCTGAGAATAACACTCAGAAAGGTCTGTAAAAGGGCTATCAAATGCGCTTTTCTGCGGCGTGGTAGCTCTATTGGTTCCCGAGGCAGGTTCCAATTTTTTCTTTAAATGGACTTAATTTGACCTTTGATGACCTCTGGTGACCTGACCGTAAAAAAATGACTGAAAATGACTACTTTTTCCAGCATCGTATTCCTCTCGACACGCGTCGAATGAATTAAATTTTGGCCTTGAAAGGTCATTTTGGAAATTTGATCAGGTCAAGGTCATGACTGGATCGGAAAAGGTCATGCTGCATATCAGTCGATCCGTATCGTCAAGACGAGCACAGCTGAGGTGTTTTTACCGCTCTAGCATGTCTCTATCAAAGGTTATTGTAAAAAAAAAACTACTGCGGACCTTTCATGAGCTGAGATGACCTCAGAGGCACAAAGTCACGGGTGCAATTTTCTGATTCAATTTGTCATATTTACCTACCTATGAACCAATGTTTGAGTGTCTAGAACGACGTTCGTCTAAAACATGTGCACTACAGCTTTCTACCATTCACTTAGAAATAATAGAGAGGTCGCAAAATTGACCTGACCTTGCGTCACTGATAGCGAGATTCCGAGATAAACATTTTATATATTTGTTACTCTTACCAATGGCTGAAACTAATAAAGCGATCGTTCATAAGTGTAGCTGTAACGAGCATTGGAACTTTTTAGGTGAAGTCACTTGACGTGACCTGACCTTGAACGACCCCAATCTGAAATTTTCACATGTGCAGAAAAGATGTATGGACTGGAGAGGCGTAAAAAATCTTGAGAGGCGTAAAAACGTTACCCCCCCCCCCTTCCCCAGCACGGCGCGGGCTAAACAGCCATTTGTTAATTGTAAAAACCATGTATTAAAATTGGCACAATATTGCCTACGTTTACCGTTGATCCACAAAGTGATACTTTCTTGAGTCTGCAGTATTTGACATTTCCTGCTTCACACTTACCGGCGACGCCCAACGGTCAAATTAGAGCCCAACGGACTCTAATTCATACAGGTATCTCCGCAGCTCATGCCGTTTGTCCAGACAGAGGAAATCGTCCTTTTCTCGCCAGGTAAGGATCGCAATAAGCGTCAACTGTCTGCTGGCAAACCGAGACAGGATTCATGCCTGATCACATGTAGCAGAATGTTCGCAGTCAGACGTTATTATCAAGCGATGTCACAAAAACAGCCATTCATTTTTGTTCAGCGAGTGCGAAATGCCGAACGGATATTGCAGGTGTAAATTGAATAGTGTTCGCCCGTATAGAGTTTAGGGCCCGTGTCATGCTCCTTTCGTCTGTCACTCATTAGCGGCGGAACACCTTTAATTAGGTGGGAGGGGGGGGGGGGTCACTGCCGACTTTTGATCCCATTCTTCCCATGCAACGCCCATAGGGCTAATGTTAAAATGCCCAAATCAAAGGGGGGCACGGTGCCCCAGTGCCCTCCCCGTTCCGCCGCCTATGCTGTCACTAATCAATAGCTGAAGGTTTTAACCCGCGCCCCACTGGGGGGGGGGGCTATTTATAGCCCCCCCTCCCGTTTTTCTGCAATAACTTCCAAACCGCTTGACGTATCGACGCCAAACTTTCAGTACCTTCGGCTGCATCAATTTGACACCTTGTGTCAAAATTTGAACTTCGTACCTACCATAGGTCGGCCGGAAATGACGTCAGAGTGACGTCATGTTCGGCCGATTTCGACGCAAAACATTGAACCACGGCAATCGCTCCCAAGAGCTCAGTTTTTAAGCTAGATCCAATTTCTTTGCATGAGAGGACTCAGAATAGACTGCGCTATCAAACTGCTATCTCGGATTTTCGAAATGTTGAAAATTTTGAAAATTTTAAATAATAAAATTAAAAATTTATATTTTTACATTTTTTTTCAAAAAGTTTTTGACTTTTCGAAAAAACCGGAATATATGTGATAGAACGCATTATTATAACTACCTCTAGCAAGTTTTAGCTAAATATCTTCAAAAATGGCCAAGTTATACGCATTATTGCAAAAAATTAACAATTATTAATTTTTCAAATCAATTTTTCAGCACGAATTTGACATCGTACGCCAATATAAATAGCACCATCGTGTTCCTGAGCTCAAACTGCATCGAATAGACACCTTTTTTTTTAAAATTTAACTTCAAAATTTGACCTTTTTTGACCTGAAAGTGACCTGACCTAAGCTAAATTTGACTCAAAATGATCTCGCATGACACAGACGACATCAAATTCGAAATGTTTGGCCTAAATGGACCATAAAACATGTGTCACGTGACCGACGGATGATATAATATTTTCGTGACCTGTGATGACCTGACCTTGACCTGAAAATCAAAGTACAAGTTTGGTACCCTCAGAGTATCTAGAGCATCTGTTCACGAGTGTCTGAACCAAAAATGAGCCTGATTTGACTTGTAAGACGGCGGCCAGAGCCCAAAACGTGAAGAAGCCAAAATGCTAATAATTTTTACTTTGACCTGACCTGTGACGTCATCAGTGACCTCGGGGTCAATAAAATTAGGTTTCGCTCGACATTTTTTCCGGGGCTATCAGATGCCGTTTGAATTTTGACGATCGGCCCAGTAGTTTCGGAGTTAGGAGGGGGGGCTATGAATAGCCCCCCCCCCCAGTAGGGCGTGTTATACGCAGACCCCAGTGGGGCGCGGGTTAAAGCACATATAAACATAGCAATGCGAGTTTTTGCATGCTAATTGCGTTAAGTTCTGCGTAGCATATCACAGCTAACTAGAAATAAGTTATAACATAGTGACACCTGGATATAGCCGGTAGCGTGGGACCTTGGCTATTTTTAGCTGTCGCCGTCGCCATCAGAAGCTCGGTGTCTGGGCGGGCTAATAGTGGACCTTCAAATGAATGGGTGAGTCAGCCTTCCTGTGATAGATTGTCGGCCTGCGCCAGTGCTGCATTGTCCAGCGCTATGTGTGCCGACGGTGCTTTATGCGTACTGAAACAAAATTAGCACCGTAATCATGAACGTGGGTCAGTCTGTATTGTGCCCGTCGTCGTATAATAATTTAACTGAGTCAAGGTCATGCGTGGTTTGTGTCAGAGATATTTTTAACGCCGCACTCTTAGTCGTAAAAAAGCAATGCCGGTTTTGAATAGTAAAACTTAGATTTCAAGCACGATTAGATGTCAAAAGAAAGGTTAGATGCAAGAATTACACATTTGCATGGAGGCAGTACGCAAGCCAGCAATCACGAAGACTTGGTCAGTGATTTGCCAGCCATGCTTTCGAATAGCTCGGTTGCGTAACTTAGCACACATACACGATGCTCAAATGTCTTTGCCTCGCCTCGGAGGTCGGATGGAAGCTGGAACGAAAACAATCTGGTGTCATTTTCTTCCGTACAACTCCCATAGATGGAAGGGGAACAGGGAGTATCGGGAGGTAAGCGAGCCCACTCCTCGAGTCTCGGTAAAGGTACAGTATGTCTAAAAAGAATGTACCGTCGCCACTACGTGGCGTTGGTGTCGCGAGCCGGTAGTTGGCTGAATCCGCACCAGACCACACATTCCCAAGCGCTAGGTGACAGCTGCGCAGCGGCCGGTAGTAGCGTAAGCCCGAACCTTCGTGACACGACCCCGGGGGGGGGGGGGGGAGGGAGAGAGGGAGGGGAGCGGGCGGGGCAGCGCGTGCGGGGAGGGGTGCTCCGGCAAGCTGGCAGTTGTCGCGGCCAAAGGTCAAGGGGTCACACACCAAGCGAACGGACGCTGATGTGGGTTCGTGGGGATCGTGAACTTGTGTGTGGTAGGTGCGTCTTGCGATGCACGGGTGATACGCCATGGGTCTAAGCCAAATGATTCGGGGGAGAGTTGAAGAAAAATACCTGGTCAACTACGGCGAATAATGGTACTGAAAAATGGAAAGTATGGGTCAATGCAAACCTTCATGATTATAAACTTTTCTGAGGGCGCAAAGGCCAACATTGAATAACGACATCCGGATCGAAATTAGCAATGATTTATAATTACATGCCAAAGTAATAACGCTGCAAAACTCACCTAGTAAACTGTCAAGTCGGATTCATACCAACTTGAATTAAACTATCCTAAATTAAATTGTATATAAGAAATCTATGCTTTGACCAGCTTCGTGACCTGACGGGCTGTGACCTGACCTTGACCCGAGGTTAACACCTTAACTTGATCTCACCCGAAGAAAAAGTATACCATTCGACACGCCTGAGCTAGACAAACACGATGCTGCTAAAATCGCGGATCTGCGATCATGTTTAGCGAAGTTATTTACCAAAAACCGAACCTGTGCCTTGGACCACTTGACCTAACCTCAGAAGTCATCGGCTGATCCTAGTCCTTAACCCTCGCCCGCACATGGGGGGGGGGTGGTTGCCACCCCCCCAGGCAGTCTTTCTGCTCTGCACTCGACATTTTTAGAGCTAGAAGGCTGATTTTTCGTATAGCTGCTCGTCTATCCTTTCTTGATGTCCACTGAAAATTTCAAGTTTCTGTAATTTTTGGTTTCGGAGATATGACCTTGTTTTTCAGGTCATGTCATGACCCAAATGGCCAATTCTCAACATCTTGCGTTTGCCATGGGCCTTGTGAGCTTTTGACACCCTGATTTCGGCCTTTTTTGCCAGTCTTACCTCCCACCTATCATGGAACATGTTGTTCGACGATGTACAGGGGTCAAGGTCAGGGTCAAGGTCAACCTAGGTCATCTAGGATAATTGCGTTTTAGGCAAGCTGAATTTACTTTTTGTGAAGTTTTTTGACTGCATTTTTGGTAAAAGCTTCTCAGATCATGATTTCATGTGATATGGACCCAAAAACAATCGGTGCACACATCAGTATACACACAGACACACACAGACATACAAACACATATAATTGACCTTGACCTAACTTGACCTGAAATGACCTCAGCAGCAAAATTCTGGTCGGATAGTGTGACAAAGAGGTTCTAGCTGGCTTGGCACCAGAAAACAGCATCGTCATCGGTATTTGATAAGCAGCGCACTTGATATCCAACGGTGACCCAAAACAGCAACATTTTTTAGTTTGACCTGACCTGGAAGGTCAATGACTGACCTGAGAAGGTAAAACTGGGTATCATTGGATTCGTCTCTTCCCAAAGAATCTTTTTGGTCTTTACTGCTAAGCTCTATCTCCAACAGGAACGAAATGGCGCGGGGGGGGGTGGCAACCACCCCCCCCCCCCCATGTGCGTTCTAGGATGGGAAAATGGCATGTGCGGGCGAGGGTTAAAATCGGAGACCAATCGCTGCATATCGTAACGACGCGCACGATCGTTTCTTTCGTGAGGCTCTAGCTCATTAAGGGGCGAATCGGCAAAGGGGGTTGTTCCCTCACTTCCAACCCCCCAACGCCCCCTCAGTATTCAGAAAACCTGAAGGTCCGGTGAGGGTTAAAAGCAAGAGATAAGATGCTTTTTAAACGACTTCCTCATATAAAATCGGGTGCTGGGACCAATCTTATAAACGCTTTAGAATGGACAGGGCGTCACTGGTTAAAGTTTGGGTGCAGGAAACGGCTATTAAATGCAAAATGGTTTTCATGCATTTCAGTCAATTGTATATTGACGGTCCCAGTTGCCGAGCTAAAAAAAGTTTGTAGTGTTTTCCATCTTTTACGCCCTAAGAAACTACACCTATTGAAGTGGGCGGGCTTATTTGAATGGGAGGGCGCATTATGCGTCAATCGTGTGCTTTCGTTTGTTTTGGACTGTATTTTACGACATCCACTGCTGGTATCACTATTAATATTATCTAATGCCGTGAATACGACAGCATTCCATTTATAAGATTGGGCCAATGGAGTCGCGCCCTGCGAGCTCGGTTTTCCGCTCGGCCGCTACGGGCCGAGGAAGTCGGTCTTCGCCTGAGGGCAGGACGGAGGTCAGCGAGGGAGCGCGGGGTCAGCCAGGTATCGCCCAGTGCCGAGCGGATACCGCTCCCTCCCTTCTCTTCCCCTCTTCTCCCCTCCCCACCTCTGTATAGATGGGGAGGGACCGAACTGCCAATGACATGCGAGCGGTCAAGGCCGCTCGCGCGGCAGCGACCCTGGCGGCCGGTTGCCGCAACTGGGATTCAGCCAAGTTACCGATTCGCCTCCTGTGGGAGAGCCAAACCAGGGGACATACTTTTTAGACATACTGTACGAGTATGCATACCTAATGTTGTAGAGTCTACATGCCTACATACCTATCAATATACCTCACCTACCTTCCAGTCATGATAGGCGAAAAGTCATTGAATAAACTATCAAGGCTTGTACTCACAAGTGACGTGCTTTAGCCCGTGTTTGCCCAGAATCGATGAGCCTATTTCCATCAGCGTGCAAAAATCACTCACAACCGGCGCGTACCAGAAATAGAAGCCGTCTCATTGGCGTGACGGTTGTCTTCGGACCGGCAGGTGGAATGAATACTAATGAACTGATACAAAATGCATTTTCGAGGAAGTCATAAAGAGAGTGCATATGAATAATAACTACACTTTGGCTAATACAGATTGTCGACTGAATGACAGTGGAAATCATGATGACGCTATAAAGTGGACGTATATTGAACGTAAATTGAACGTATATTGACATATGTGTATTGAAACTTGACGCTGAAGTTTCACCTGTAATATTTTGGAACTTGGGATGCACGCAATTTCTGAGGCTGAGGATGATAAGTCTACAGGTGCCAAGGCTTTTATCAATGAACCGTATGCTTTTTAGACATACCTATGTCGTTTTTGGTTGGGAACGCCGACATCATGACGTCATTAAAACCTCGATATCTCAAAAATTTCCAACTGATATTTATAAGTTTTGTCACAATAAACTGCAATCAACCTGCTACAGCTACCCAAGTTCTTTAGCTATAGGAGGGGGGGGGGGGGCATGGGCACTGGGGAGGCATGGGCACTAATACAAATGATATTAGCGCCACCCATATGATATTGTTATGTTGTTTTTGGTATGCCTATGTTTTGGTGTAGGATTGTGCATATGTTTTCTGGCGTATGTCTTGTGTGCATTGTGTATGTTTGTTATGCCCATGCTTGTCTTGTCTCTAGACGTAATACAATTGATGATGATGATGATGATGATGATGATAGCGCGGCGAGGCGTCCCCCCCCCACCCCCCACATCAGTAACTCGCGGAGTAGCCTTGTGGCTTGTACGCCGAAAACGTAAAAACTGAGAGTAATGGCGGATTTAAGGAGGGCACTGGACTATGCTCCCCTCTCTCTCTCTCTCTCTCTCTGGTCGCCGTAGGCGCCCTCCAACGGTGGATGTGTGTAGAGGACAAACACAGTTCGAGCGCGCCCAAGCGTTCTAATTGTCACGGTAGTCGCCGATCTAAACCTGTTAATCGCTGCCCTACATTCCACTGGCGCCCTCATGTTAATCGGCGCCCTCTGACTCCTGTTCGTCGCCGCCCTCGGCCCTCCTACCCATTGGCGCCCTCGAGCATGACTGCACTTAGGGTTTTTGGTCTCGTGACCGTATATGGCGCCCTCCTTGAATGACATGGCGCCCTCGTAGCCCTTGTCCCCTCGCGATATTCTAAATAACTAATGCATAAGGCGAACAATCTCCCTTCATCCATAACTCATGGGTACACAGCGGTATAGAACGACAGGCTGAAGAGGCTTTGTCTATGCTAGCACTTGTTTATCTTCAAAATTCATCTCGGACTCAAACCTAAATCAAATCAAACCTTCTGTGCCTACTCATTACCGAATATTTCAGGGAAAACAATGGTTTAGTGGTATTGCTCTCGGTCGGAGTAAGTCCGGCCACTCACCCAGGGCAAATGTGCGAATTTTATTTGAGAACAGCGACGTTTGAAAAAAATGTCATGCTTGAGCCAGCCTGCCTCGTACACTGAAAACACTTTGGAAGAACGTTTAGAACGTACAGTGGTATTTAGACCCCTGTGGGGTAAAATGTTATGCCACCGTTTTTCAGAACCCCCATGGCTCTTCACGTAGACGGCTTTGCATTCTCATCAAAAGAATCCACACGATTCTTCCAAAGACTCTTATGAGGTTTAGGGTTTATAATAAGAGCGTTCTTAGCACCTAGATAAGAACCCCAAAGGGTCTGTGAAGAATTCCCTGAGGTTTATAGGGAAACCACCCTGTGTTCTGAATATCGGTTGTAGAACCCTTTCAGTTCTATTGCAATACCGCAAAATCCCCGTTCATTCGTCTATTGAACCTCCCATGCATGGCTATCGACCTGCGCCGTCACATCTGCTGCGCAAACACAGTACTTGATACACCTTAAAATGTATTACCTTCTTCTTTACTCTGAGCAATCAGCCTGCAAGTCTCCAGTCAGGAACAACCAGCCCGCAACCAGCCCATGCGATCAGCCCGCAACCAGCCCGCATTCAGCCCATGCGATCAGCCCGCAATCAGCCTGCAGGAACGCTTTCCATTCGGCCGTGTCACTTGCCTTACACATCCAAGCCAAAGAACTCCAGAGCCAAATATGAACACATTTTTAGCTTTAGCAAGTGGATGTTTTCCCAAACACAGTATATGTATAGCGCTATCGCCCATGTCAGCAGCCGGGTGGCGATATCGCATTCTCCCAAATCACATACAGTTTCTCCTTCCACCACCAGCTTCAAGCCAGCGTTTTCGACGATGTCGACGTCTCCGCGCGCCAGGACGCTCTCCTCAGACTCCAGGGCCTCAATCATAGCGGAGATGGCCTCGTCCCCTGGAATGAAGAGTCGGGCGGATGCGTTATTCAACAGACAGGAAGTAAAGAAACTTAGATTGACTTCAGAAACCATGAGCCTACTCCGAAAATAAAATAATGCACTTGACAATTTGACATATAAAGTGCAGCTAGATAAAATATTGCACTAATCAGCAAGAACATATGTTTATCAAAACCAGCCAAATTTATACCTAAATCAATTGACCCCAAAATGGCAAGCTGATTCTATTCCTGAATTATCTTCATTTGGAAGATTTGTCTAAATACCACATGCATAATTTAAGCTATGGGGCATTTATACAACACATAAATACTTACTGCATTGATTGGTCTTGCATATGAATTGTCTTCATCCAATGCATTCATCCATGCATTTGAAGAGCGTTGTGATATTGCTTATTATTGTCAATCACAAGTAATATAGATAATACACAACACTTGACAAGCCAAAAATTAACCTTATTTCAGTTCTTCAATATTCGATTACTTGCCATTCACCCAATCTTGCACCAGCCGCTCGTCACTGCACAAAGCGTGATCCAACGCGATCGAAAAATGGCGATCGCTTCCGGTGGACGCTAGAACGTGGTACCGCGGGCGTGGTCTTGATGAAAGCCATTACACTGATTAAACCACAACCCCTTCTTCTTAAACCCGATGCTAGTTCGTGCAAAACCTTCAAAGGGTTTATCTTTCGCGCGCTCGGTGTGACGTAATATCACGTGACTAGGGAGAACGAAGAAGAACCGGTGTTGGTCGAGTTGAAGCCCCCTGGGGCTACTAAGACTGCACGCGAAGAAGCAGCACGTGTCTTCGGTCTATGTGAAACACTGTGTGTGTTCTTCACGAACCAGACGTTCTGCTTCGCCTCTAAGCCAGTTTACCCTAATACCCAAAAAACCTAAGTGTGGAATATTTTAAGATGCTTTTGCATAACGTTCTTTCAACTTGTTTTCAGTGTAATCTCTCACTACAAACACTTTAAAGATCTTTTCATACCATACCGTAGAAATATTGAGGCTGTATGTTCCATACATCAAAAACAACAAAGCAATGCAATATATCGCAGTTTTTAGCTAAAAAAGCTTAAAATATTATTTTCGCTCTATAACTTAAGCAATATTCGCTTTTTGTCAGACCTAGCTTTTGCGCTGACATTCTCTGAGCTGCCACGCTGAAAAGACACACGGCTGAGCATTTTGTTATAAGTAAGTTTTTTTAAGTTTTTTGCCGGTCCCGTAGCTCAGTTGGTAGAGCGTCGGACTCCGCGTGGTGAGAGCACGCGTTCCCGGTTATAACAGTCCGGGTTCGAAGCGCGACGGGCGCTCGACATTTATGGTACTCCTGACAGGTATGGTTACGGTTGGTGGCAGGCCGTAGCCAGGCGAAGTCGGTGAGGGGACCGGCCGTGCGCGGCTATGTGCGCACGTTAAACTTTGAACTATAAATTCTGCCATAGAACTGGAATTACGCGATCGGAGGGTAGAGGGCAGGGTCAACGCAACAAGCTTCGCTTAGCGGTGGCTCTGTCCTTGTGAATCCTTCCTATCAAAAGGTTCGGACTAAATTTATATAAAAAAATAAACTAGCCGGAAACGGGATAGCCGGGCTTCCCCGGCTTCCCCTATCGCCACTGAAAGAGAGCCGGCAGGAAGATTCACGAAGTGTTTAACAGTTTTGGAACTCAGATACGTTTGCTGGTGTGTAAATTTTTATCTACCTATGATAATGCGATGCCTAGATGATTGAAAATTAAATGGCAAGTGTTTTGAAATGTGTTTTGATCGGAATCATATCTTCTTCGGGCCAAATAACTATAGTATCATCGCACTCCCACGGCTGAATCGCCACGTCATGCGACCGGAACAAGACGCAAAACAAGGAGCACAACAGAGCCGCCCAAGATAAGGCACAACGTCATCATCCTCGACCCACGGGTTTAGCCGCTGAGTTCCCCTGGTAGCGCAGGCCTTTCGGGGGCCCCTCGCACTTCCGTCCCCACCAGCCGCGCTCATGACTCAGGCGGGGACTGAAGTGATCGGGAGCGCGGCGGCGCCGTGCTATGCACCGTTCCGTTGCGTTGGCGACGCTTCTGGCGCTGTGGCGGCGTGCGGTACCGCCGTCGCGCCACCGGCGCTGCTGTATAAAGACGGTCGGCGGCTGCTGGAGGCACTCAGTGGCGCTCGGGTGGAGCAGTGGGTACCGCAGTGGCTCCGGTGGCACTCCTGACGCACGCGCTCACCACTCCTCCGTGTCAGACATGTCGCTCACAGGGTGAGTCTCGGCGGTGAGCCGGTGCACCGTCTGTGCAGCGGCAGCGGGCCCGCCGGCCGTGGCACCGCGCACTTGGGACTTGTTTGTGTCGTGTTTGTGTCGTGTAATGTTTTCCATTTTCCGGTGATGTGGATTGACTCATACTGGTTCATGGTACATTATATAACGCACATCTAACGTAAGAATAGACTTAACTGCGGTCTGCGAATGCTGCGACTAGCACGAGCACTGATCTGTTTTTTATCTTTATATGAATGTCCGATAACCTAAGAAGTGGCTAGTGGAATTAATTAAAAAGGTCAAGGGATGAATAGAACTAGAACGATGCTACATGCTTGTCGTGCACCTACTTCGGTTGGAATACCTAGCTGGCATCTGCATGGCCGCCATAGGTACCTACTGCTATAGCACTATTTATCTGGAAAATTGTACTCATTTCGTGATTCAATCATATTTATTTGAAACAAATATTCAATCTATCAAAAAATAAATGCATGCCTTTCTCGCCATTCACGTTGCATATCACACTGTCAATTTTTTATTTCCCTTTTAATCACTCCAGGATTCATTCGGTTACCAGTTCTGCTACAATTGTCGGATAGAAAATGGGGCAACAGACGTAATTCATTCATCAAAGTGATATTGACTAAATCGGCGTAATAAATGTCATACAAGCTATCGGTGATGTGCGCTATATTTGTTGCGAAGGCCACTGGCCAGGCCCATGATGCATGTAAGTTCATTTCCATATTTCATTTCTAGCTACGTCTCAGAGACAGTGCAGCTTTCACTGTTTACGTGAAGGTAGGCTCGGCAGTCTGTGTGCCGCACCGTAACGCTGTGCCCGCGCTGATTGGTGCATGGAAGCCACACCGGTCTATATTTAGATACCGCGTGCGAAATTCCTCCTTGCGGTTCCCGTAAATTATGGGAGGCCTCTTCGGCTCGCTGCTTTTAGTGACTTGGGCTCATCGCTCATTGTTCCAGCGCGTAACAAACGCGATCTCGAACATCTGCCCTAGGCAACGGAGAGATTTCGCATGGTACCAGAGATGTTTGACGAGAAATGAAAGCCAGGTCATCCAAAACCATACCATGACCTGTGCGTGACATGTGACTCCCTGGTATTTTTAGCCCTTGTGACTGAGGAGTCTTTTTAACAACTTCAAAGTGCTTATAAAGTTGTATTTCATAATCTAACCAACTTGTCTTTTATATACACGCGTGCTCAGCGTTTCCTCAATATCTTTAACTCGTGACCTCAATCTCGTGATCTCGGTGACCTTGTTGAGTTCAGTGACCTTAGTGACCTTATTGACCTTGGTAGCCTTATGGACCTCGGTGACATTCACTGACCTCTGTGAGCTCGCTGACCTCTGTGGCCCCACTGACCTCTGTGACCCCACTGACCTCTGTGACCCTGCTGACCTCTGTGACCCTGCTGATCTCTGTCGGCTCGCTGACCTCTGACCCCACTGACCTCTGTGACCCTGCTGATCTCTGTCGGCTCGCTGACCTCTGACCCCACTGACCTCTGTGACCGGTCGGTGTATGCGCAGACTGCCGCAGCTGCCGGCGGGTCGCGCCGCCCTGCTCTGCTGTACACTGGTGTACCTGCTGGCCCTGTGTGCCACCGGCGGCCACGGGCTGACGGTGCCCGACGCCGGCGAGTGGCGCCAGGCGCAGAGTAAGCGCTCGTTCGCCGAGCTGCGGTGCCGCGGGGTGTTCGACATCGTCGTGTTCCGCGAGCTGAACGGCGTCTGCCAGGAGTGCTTCACCATCTACAAGGAGCCCGAGCTGTACGGCCTGTGCCGGTACGTGTCTCAGCCCCCCCCTCCCCCTCCGTCGGCCATCGCACGTGCACCGGAAACGGCTGAATCAGTCGCTCCAAAGTCCCGAGGAATGAACGGCATTCGCTCGTCCATAGAGCATTGCGCTGGTCTGAGGGACGGGCTTAAATAGCTGTGGCTAAAACCCGGATGATATCCTGCGTTTGTATTTCTGGTAGGTATCACTTTAGATTATCTAGCCTGGCTGATAAATCGAATCTCTACCAGATAGAAGCGAATTATTTAGCGACTGAAAAAAACCGTCCAGTTGTTATCGCTTGCCTTTGTGTATCGTTTGACCGTTTACCTTTTCACCGCCAGGTCGGAGTGTTTCTCCACTCAGTACTTTCAGGGGTGCCTGCAGGCGCTCCTAAGGACAGAGGAGGCGGAGAAGTTCGAGTCCTACATACGAAGGACAAGCGGGAGGAAGTGAACTCGGTGCTCCGAGCCACCCACACCGGCCAGCCACGGCCACTGCTTAGATCAATGCGTAGTTCCAGCCACGTCACACCGCGCTGGGAAAACTGCCGCGACTGTCCTGACCGCTCGAACTGGACAGGAGTTCGTGTATTATTTGTAGAAGTCTTGAAGTTGATGCTCGCTGTGATCTGTGATGCTCTTAGCTTGAGACATTGTTATTGAGCCAATGACTACATACTATCATCTACAACATATGTTTCGAATAAAGCATATTGTTTTAGGAAGCAGCAAAGACCACCATTTCCGCTTCGTATGTATTCGTAAGGAACATGCCGGTTCCTCTTGAACGTATAAGTGTACATATGCATGTAAAAAAGTGAAATGTAAAAACATTGAAGTCGTGCATGGTACAGTCAAATATATTTTCTGCACCTTTACAAAACAAATTTCAAACTACCAGGAAGTGGAAGAGGAGGAAATCCATCCAGGCTGTATCTAGCAGGAGAGACGTAAATAATCTGCAACGTCAAATAACTGTCACATATACCATTATATATCAAGTGACAGTAGGTAGTATGTACCCACGAAACATGCATTTTGTTACCTAGGTATATATTAATCCGCGAGTATGCGAAACAAATCTTTTAAACGTCAAGCCGATAGGCGAGACTTTAATTTCGCTTTTAATTCGATTTTAAGTTCAAAGTCTGGTCTCCATCCGCACGTCCAAGGCGGATCTGGAATGCTCTCAGTAGACCGAAAGGACCCAAGTTAACGATCTAAGGATACTAAAATTAGTCCTAATGAAGGTTGGTGATCGTGAAGAAATTGTGGATTGTTTGTTTGGTTACATCATTAGGTACACCTTTGAAGTTTGACAAAAATCTGAATGTTTTTTTTTTAATGAGACTCAAGGGGGGACTTTGTTATTGGTGCCTTCCTCGATAAACCAAGGGATACGGTGCCTCGGTGCCACTCCCCTCTCCCGCTTATGCTTCAAAGGACGAGCTATCGCCATATGCTCAGAATGTCGGGGAAACTCAACGCTGGTGTAACCCGTAGGAATCCATAAGGTAGAATGTTCACAGTCGGAGTATTCGGCTTTCATCTCAGTTTCAACTAAGAGATTACAAAGGCGATTGCATACAGGATGGGGAAGTGGGGAGGGCAATGCAATCACTATGACTACCCACCCCCTCTTTCTTCAAGTGGGCGCTTCTTTCTTCAAAAAAGAGGCGGGGCACTGATTATGAGTGCCCTTTCTTTCTTCAAGTGGAGGCACTTAAACCTAGTGACCCTGCTCCATGACCCTTCTGACCCGGGCTGTTCGTACATCCTTGAGCTGATATTGTACGGCCCTCCAGCAAAAGAGTAGTTGGTTAGCCTATGTGCTTTTGGTGCAATAACTTTCAATGACAGAGACACTCCTGTAAAATGACTCAATAGAAATGAGAAGAGGGTTCGTGCACACACTTCGGCAATGGTTTTCAGCAGTCATGGTACGTATTCATCAATGCAGATCGCTTATTGTGATGTTGGCAACCAACCACTAAATACCTGGAGGGCCGTACATCTGACTGTTATTGTATATATCATATATGTACAAGATTTAAGAAGGGGGCACTTCGCTATTGGTGCCCCTTTCAAGAATCAAGAATCACGGTACCCCGGTGCCCCCCACCTTCTGCCGCCCATGGAGAGGAGGAGGAAGAGGCCTTCTTGCAAATAACTGGACCGCTAAAAGTGGACCCAGGTGGACGGGTGAAGGAGTAAAATGAAATGAAATTAAGTTTATTTCCATGAGCTGCGTAGGTAGGTACTTATATTGAAGATAATAAGCAAATCGCACCTCCCTTTCGCCCATGGGCTGCAGGAACCGTGTAAGAAAAAGGCATTGGAACGTCACCACCCTTCTCCGTCTCTAACCGAAGGTTGCAGTGAAATATACATAGATGTGGGCCGGCCATTTCGGCCGCCCTCGTCGGAGCCGGGGTCCGCGGATGGTGTTGGCGTCACAGTCGGTAGAGGAGAAGTGAGAGAGTGTATTTCCGAAGAACATGGTTTTATGGTGGGTGTCGGGACGCAAGCACGTGACCGGACGGGCAGCGGCCAGCGAGCCGGCGGTCCCGTGTCGCTATGCGCCCCAGACACCCAGACAGATACAAAAATAGGGGTCCGACATTTGGGGCCTCCATCGGGAGTGGGAGGCATGATTTCCTTCTCCACATAGACAAACACCACTCGTTAGAATTAATTTTGTTTTATTACGAGCGAGCGAGCGCAGCGAGCGAAGCGAAGTCTTTTCGGTATAACAGAAAAATCACTGTATGAGTGACCCGACCCGTCTCGACCCGACCCGACCCGGCCCAGCCCGGCCCGTAACGCTTTTGACCTAGGCTTATGTCTCAGCAACCGCTGGACCGATTGGCCTACGGTCTTTTTTGGTGGGTAGCCCCATTCCTTCTACCCCGTAATTGACTACTGTTGATACATTTCATGCTGGGACCGTCGTGGCACGTGCCACGTGAAAAGTCAAGGGTCTTCAAACTGTTTTGCATAAGTAGTAATTTTGAGAAGCTCATACCTCAGCAGCCGCTTGGGCGATTGTCTTGCGGTAATTTGTGTAGGGTCAGCTGCATCCCTTCTATCAAAGGTCTGATAGGTACTCTTGATCTATATCGTGCAGTGGGGTTCACCCAAGTCTCAAACATATTTGAGTGAACCCCACTGCACGTGCAAAATGCAAAAAGAAGAGGCGTCAAATTTGTTCCCATTTCAATAACTCGGTTATTACCTACTGGGGCGATTTCGCTGAAACTTGGCATACAGGCAACATACAGGTAGACACCCACCAGGCAATGCATTCACATGTGTTGCGGTTTGCACGTGCGCACAAGCAGAGGGCGTTTCCAGATCTCGAGAACGGCTGGGCCGATTGCGCTCAAATTTGGTACACGGCTGCGGACCAGTTAGTAGGGTGCCGTGCAAAAGTCAGTTTGGACCCCGTTTACATGTGCGCACGTGCAGAATGCCGCTTCCAGATCTTAGGAACGGCTGAGGCGACTGCCTTCGAATTTGATACACCGCTAGCGACCGGTTAGAAGGGTGCTTTGCACAAGCCCGTTGGAAGTACCTCCTCGCCCTTCCGCTGTCCGCACGTGCAGGACTCACTATCTCGCTCGCTCTTTCTTCGCCCAAAAGGCGTTTTACTGGTATAGGTAGGGGAAGGTGGGGTAAGACGGTCAGGGTAGGTAAGACGGACACCCCTTCAGCAGACGAAACCTATAGCGCACGAGCGATAAAAATTAGGACCAGAATTGCCTTTCCCACTACACACCACTATTGAAGTCTGGTGAATTTGTGTTCAATCAATAATCTTTTATTTTGATTTCTTTAAAACACTCATTTCATTGAAAACATTCATAATGTATTGTGCAAGCTTTTGTGTGCAGCACTTTGAGTTAAAAACTGGCAATCACTTGTGGTTCATTCATATGCCACCAGTGTTCATTCACCGCGGATTTGCTTTGCCTACATCAAATTGCCCACAGAGAAAAATCGTCCTGAACTTCTGACATTGAGTTTGGGGTAAGACGGGTTACTATGAATCCGATGGGTCTGTAATGGTGCAAATATTTTTGTTGCTGTAGGAAAAAAGACGCATTTCTAATAAGAATATGTTCGATTCCGATACCCACAGACATGTTAGCTTTATTCCTTCAGCACATTTTATTCTCGAATAATGAATGTGTAAAACGGCTCTACATGGCTTCTGAACTAGGGCCTATTATATACGAGCATACGCCTTCTGCACGAATCTCATACCTATACTGCCATTTCCGAAGCACTTGAGATCAACGAGCGACTGTATCAATGCGGCTAATCTCGGGCATTTGCTGCGAGCTGTGCTGGTCGGTGAAAGAAGCTGGCCGTCTTGCCCTACCCATGTGACCGTCTTACCCCATGGGGTGGGGTAAGACGGGTTTTTGCAAGGTTTTGCAAAAATAGCTGCAGTTTAAGTATTTGTTGAATCAGGTCTAAGTCTCATCTTCCGGCAAATGGAAGTAAAATGTCTAAAAAAGGTTTTCACTCAGTTTCCCGTTTCTATGATGTTTCTAACCGGCCGAAAATGGCTCCAAAGTTAAGGTGCCCGTCTTGCCCCACTTTCCCCTAAAGGTATGCTGTGATGGGAGCAGTGAGCATGTCCATTGTCCACTGCCCGCCGGCACAGGTTACCGAAAGGCGGCAATATTTCTGCTACATTAGAGCTAGCTTGCACTTCTATGTAGGTGCTAGCCGCCTCTGCTAATCAGTGAGTGAGGGTGCCGGCTGATAAAGCTCGTTTCCCCACCTTCGACACCGCCTGGCCGCCTTGGCTACGCCGCTGCGGCCGCGATAAGATAGAGTAATCAGAAAATCAGAGCAAACGTTGGGCACTCGAAGCCAAGTCTACTGTCATTCATGTGAGGCATCGTCGGAGCTTCACAGCGTAGATGGTGTTGTGCTGCTCCTGCGCTAGCATGCGCTACATATCAGCCGAATAAAATGGCAGGATTTTCGTACCAGCGCCTGAAGGAAAGGTAAAACTGTTTTCAACACAATGATTCTCGCCGTGTGTTGATTAGCCCTTCCATGTTCTTCAGCATAAGCTTCTTTGTTTTCATAATGATAGCTAGGATTTCATGTTATTTTGCTGAAAGATATGCTTATATTTTATTCCACAGCTAATAGTTATTGTGCAGCACAAGTGATGAACACTGGTTTGATTTCGTAGTCACGTCTCTTTAAGATCCTTGAAACTTCATGGGGAATATACTGTTTTTGGATGCGTAAGCTATATTTCCATTATAATTTCTTTAGATTGAAGATTTCTTCTATGAATTGAACAAAAATATTTTATTTGACTGTCATATTCATGTCACGAGATTGTCAGCTGGAAGTCATGTGATTAGTCACTAAACAACTGGCGCCCTCTTTACCCGTTCTTCTATGGACCGAATCGATCAGTGGCTGACTGTGGATTGGGGTAGACTCGATTTTGCTCGATTTTGGCCAAGATACCGTCGATTGATTCGCGGTGGGGAGGCTGTGGTCGACCTATATTTTCTTTTTTAATCTTGTGTAATGTAACATATCTCAGCCGAAACTTCATTTTTCAATAAAGAGAGATACACCAATTTTGAGGAGGTAAAACAGGTAAGAAAATGAATAGTTCACAACGTCAACGACATAACTCGGAGTGGGCCAGCGAGGCCCACTGGTGGGCTAATGGGAGCTTGACTTGAACCATGTTTTATGCGATAGATAATTTTTTATCTTGATCTCAATCTTCCGGGAATAACTTGATGATATTGTTAAATTAGTAAAACTACACCTTTTTACGCCCAATTTAGATGACACTGGGCACATTTTAGCAATAGTGCGGGCAATTTTGACAGTGCGGCAATGGGTCATATAATGGGACAGAATGACTATTCACATAATGCATGGTCATCTTCAATCACAAATTCATGCAACTGCATCACATCATGAACAAACAGGATTTCTGTTGAAATGCTCTTTTTGCCAGATAATCTTTCAGCTGATTTTGTGCATGCCTGTGACAGTGCATCAGAACTGCAAAAGTACCTTAAGCGTATTTCTGTACATAATAGTTGAAAATGAGTCTTACTTAAGTTGTAAAGTGGCTTAGAGCTCAAATGATAGTTTGTTCTTGATAATTTTGTCTGCTGATTTTTGGTATATTTCCATGTAAGAGCTCACAGTTCTTTGTTTTTTCATCGATACATAAGTGGCAGTCTTTGTCATTCTTGTTCAAGTGTGTTGTCTTATATGTCTTACTGAAGACTATTACTGTGCTGCGGTACTGTTTCAGGGGAGCCACCATGTCCGAGTGGGGGCTCTTCCGGAGTGAGGAGATGAGCCTCTGTCAGCTCTTCCTGCAGACAGAGGCGGCCTATGCCTGTGTCTCAGAGCTAGGCGAACTGGGTCTTGTCCAATTTAGAGATGTGAGTACTAGTTACTCATGGACATATAGCATTATATAAGGACATTTAGTACAATAGCTCAATTGTCTTACCATTCTATTGTTTAGAGAACTTAGGCATTTCAATTGTATGAAACATTTCAAAGTTTTGAGTATGAAGCTGTATATATATGTTTTTGGTAATGCTGTGCTATGGTGGCTGTTCCTTTAAAAATAATATCTGTAACTCATCTTGCTTCTGCAGCTCATAAGCATCAGAGCAATATTAGAAAAAGTAAAAAGAAAGAGAGTAAAAGGTTTTTTTTGGCAAAATATTCTAAAACTTTCTAAGAGGCTGATGGGGATTTCCCAAAAATATTCCCTAGAAAATGTAAAACCTACATTTTGTTTGATACATTAGTGGAACAAGTCACACAAGTACCTGCTTACGATCTTGTCTTAATGTTAACAAAATATCACCTGCTTCCAGCTAAACCCTGACGTGAACGCATTCCAACGCAAGTTCGTAAACGAGGTGCGTCGCTGCGACGAGATGGAGCGCAAACTGCGCTACCTGGAGAAGGAGATCAAGAAGGACGGCATCCCGATGCTGGACACTGGCGAGAACCCCGAGGCGCCGCAGCCCCGCGAGATGATCGACCTCGAGGTCAGTCGGGACTCGGGATCGGCTGAACGACAGGTGTTGGGCTGCAGAGTCGGACTCGCCCCGAAATCTCGCCGACTCCGACTCCGGCACCAGAGTCAGCGATCGATGCCTTTATGTCATGCTATACCCATAGCCCATGTCTGTTTGTCGTAAAACGTTACTCGCGTTTACCACTCCAAGGCAGGAAGTTCAAAGCTGGAGCGATACTTCTGTCTTGGGCGGCCAAATTTCAGGTCATTCGACGATTGTTGACGATGAATGCTCGATGCCTGCCAGAACAACGTCATGTAAGCATTAATAGTCAAATGCTAGTGCGAATTTGCGGAAAGTACCTTTCTCGTAAAACGACTCACAGTTTTTGTTTCAGCTTGAGGCCAAATTGTTGACTCGAGGTCAGATGAAACGATACATTGGCCAAAGGACTATTTGAGAACAATGGAATGTGTGCTTCTGCATCGCATGTAGTTCTATTATCTCACTACTTCTCAGAACAGAGATGAGCTTTGTCCGCTACTCCGCTACTTGTGCACTACGTATTTGGTTGTGGAGTAGCGGATAGTGGATCCTACCCCCCCCCCCAAAAAAAAAAAAACACTGAGCAGCAGTGGGTAGCATACTTAGAACAAATTAACTCCGCGACTTCACTACCGTCAGGAAGATAAACCGAACGATTACCACCACACATCCAATGCGAGCTGTACAGAGGCATCACGGTAGATGTTAGGGACGCTGCCAGACGCTGTGATGTGAAAGGAATATAATTTACATAAAGCCATTCACGCACTGTTGCCCACGGCAACCCGATATTGATCGGCGATCGTGACCAATTAAATCATTTTGAGTGAAATATATATTCGGCATCTCCGTCATGCTTTTGACGCTTCTTACTGGCTTGCCCGGCGGTTTGGTGCCGTGGCCTCCCATATTCCGCATGGGAATGGGCTGCACCTACAGCTTAGTACGTTTTATATGAGCATTTCGCTGATGTAGTGGTCAATAAGCCATACTGGCCGATATAAGGTGCACGCAAAGTAGAAGCAACTACGATGCTTGATTTTTGGTAGAGGGTAGCGCCTAGCGGAGAGGTGTTTTCGCAAATTTGAAAAAAGTAGGTAGCATTACATAGTAGTGGTACCTAGCGACTACCGTTAGTCAAGGCAGCTGAAGTAGCGGTAGCGGTTTCATATTTTTTTTTTTTTATAGCGGCGCCAACCTCCGGTTATATTCGAGAAAAGTTATCCTTGATGACCTCTAGTGACCTGACAGTTGAATTTACCTGAAAAAAAGAAATAGCTGATGTACTCTCTAAATGATTGACGACTCAGCAAAGGTCGCTTACCGCTTGTCAGTATGTGGCACAGGAGCTGAGTTTATGGAGTCGGGGGCGTTTCATTGCTCGAAACATTTCATCATTCGTCGTCATGACCCTCACTGCTCAACTATTCCGTTCAAATGAGGAGGCTGTCGTATACGACATTGCTTTATCCGTAACCGTTCTCCTTCAGGCTACCTTCGAAAAGCTGGAGAACGAGCTCAAAGAGGTGAACAACAATGCTGAGACTCTTAAGAAGAACTTTCTCGAATTGACTGAGCTCAAACACATCCTGCAGAAGACTCAAACGTTCTTTGACGAGGTAAGTAATTCAGTGCGGGTGCTGGGGACTGCGCCGTTGCTTTTGATTGCAGAGATGCTTTGAAGTCATTGAGGGTTTACATTTGCGTGTGCTTCTGTCAGAGCATTGGGAGATTATCAAAGTAATGGCAGTGCTCAATGTTAAACAAATATTTGTTGTACTGACGGGGGCCTTTTTACCCCAAACATTGTTTTACGGATTTAATTTACTTTATGTTATTCAAACATTGCTTTGTTGAGGATTTTTAGCTGGGCCTGTTGTTTTTTCGTTATGAATTTGTTGACTGGCTGCCGCCTGTATCCCGCATCTCTCCCTGGACCTAATGTCCCGCACACACGCGCCCAATAACCCGTGTTTAGCTGGCACGCGGCCCAGAGTGCAGTGCGCTGCCGGCCGGGAGCGGCACGGCCTGCATGTGGGACCGGCGCGCGCGCGCCCGGCCTAGCACGTCTCGCTTGGTTGACTGTTGAGTTGCATCCGCCTGTTGAGTTGGCCGCCGGTGGTGTGCCGCGCCGCCCGCCGGCCCGCCCGCCAGCGCCGCCCGTAACGCCGCCTAACCGCCCGATCACTGTGGGGTGACTAACAGCGCGCGGCGGCGGCGGGCCGGCGGCGGACAGCGGCGCGCCCGCTCCGGCGGCCGGGCCCCCGTCAGACGGTGTGACACGCCGCCTCTCTCACCCCAGGAGGCTCAGTATCATTATGTTACCCACCAGATGTCAGAAGCCAACAGGGACGACGAGAACGCTCAGCTGCTAGGCGAGGATGGGATGCAGGCCGCCGGACAGTCGCTGAAGCTCGGGTGAGTGCTGCTGCTGGCGCCGCGGCGGCGGCGGCTCCGTGGGCGGGTGCAGGTGAGGTGAGCGCCAGGCGCCGCTCGGTGAAGGGACACGGCTGCACGCGGCGGCAGCGCGCCTCTGGTGACTAACCGGTGACGGACCCGCCCGGGAGAGGTGTGTGGTGGCGGCGGTCTGCTAGGAGCACACACACAATACACACTCACCACTCGGTCCCTGCCCGCGGTCCCGGTCCGACTCTGGTCCCGGTCTCCCGGTCCTGGTCCCGGCTCCGCCCTCGGCGCCCGGTCCGCCCGCCCGGCCTGACCGCCCCCGTATGGCGGGCCACACAGAGAGACGGCACACAGCACGTGCCCGACGGCATTCAGCAGGCGCTGCTTACCAGCGACGAGGTGGGCAAGTCATCCACGGCCAAACAGCTCAGGTGGGTAGCGGTCAGCGGACGGACGCGGCGGAGGGGACGGGGGGGGGGAGAGGGAGCGAGGGGGAAGGGTGATCACTGACTAGATTGAGTTGTAGCGACCGGTAGCTCATCTCGGGGCGGTAAACTGATGAATCTAGGTTTGCCTTCATACTATCAAATATTGTGACATAAATTGTTCCAAGTGACGTTTGTTCTCTGCTGAAAATAGAGCTGCCTATACCTATACGCGTTGGATGGGGTTGCGACTTGCGATTCACCTTATGACATTGTGCTATACTGAAGAATTTGCTACAGTTCAGTGCCTTTGCACTTACATTCAACAATGTGACGATGATATTCAGTCTGCTGAAAGGTTTGCTCTTCCTTTACTGCTTGGTGTGCGGATTCTTTGTCTATTATCCTTTCTTTTATCTATAGTTTTCTTGAAGATAGGTATTACATTTCTTTCATAGATTTAGGGAACAACACGGGATATCATTTCATGCTTGTGGATGTGCCCCTGCATACTCTGAAGAACTCTACAGCGGTTCTTTGCTGCGACATATATTTGAAGTTTCTTTTTCTTTTTCTGGCGGAGTTGGTTTTGCGATGGAGCTTATTTTCTTTCTGTTGGGCTTTTTTCAGCCATTGATTGACCGCTTCATCTGCGTTTTGTGTACTTGCTGGTCTCGGCAGCAGGAGTAACGTATGATATGGTAGCTATACGACTTCGTTAGACAGTCTTAAACTGGAACGAACCGCTATGTAGCCTATATGTAGAAATTATTGGGCTAGTTTTTCATAGAAGAATGCGCTACCGGTCGGCAATAGAGACAAGTCTTAGTTTGTAGTAGGCATCCAGCAGCCGTGTTCGATGGTGTGCCAATCATGTGTCTTACCGTGTCATCACGCAGCCCAGGAGTTACCGCTGCCTCTTCGGTGAGAGGCCATGTGGCGGAAGGTATACTGTCACCCCTATCATACACACCGGTCGGAGTCCATGGGCGGCTCGACTGTTCCGTTCAAACATAGACTGGTCCGATTGTTGCTACTATCTCCGTGTCTGCAGTCGCTGCGATGGCATTGTGTTATGTGTAGACAGGACGCTCCGTCGGAATGGCTTGCATTGCCTCTGTTTTATCGATATATGATCAATATGGCACAGTATCACATACCGAGAATATCACCTGAAGATCATAGTTGGACTTGGATCATACTGTTGGTTGGATCATCTGTGGCCGATCGCCTGTTTGCTCTTCTTGATTTTCCATAACGTTTTGACGCCTGAACTGTATTCGGGTCTTGTTGGGTCATCATAGACCTCAAAGCTGCCTGAATTCTCAAGGAAAAAGAAAAAGAGCATATTTTGCTGTGAACGAACGAAACCAAGGTTCAACTTTTATGCTAAAGATATTTACCTGTCACTTTCCCTCACAGGTCGCTGGTTGGATTTAAACCCTCTAAATCTGAATCAGTCGCTGCGTCACTTTTGTCTTGTTTCATACTTCCCACTCCATTGCTGACGGAGCAGCGTGCACCTTTATGCAACAATCCTGATTATCCAGTGTGTGCGTCATCTCAGTCCTGGCGCTATTTAATTATCCAACTTTGAGTTCTATAACGAGATCGTCTGCAGATATCGCAGTCATGACAATCACCCCATGATGCGTACGTAGACAAGGTAATGCACTATGAATTGTCCATTTACATCTGCAGCCCGGCCTGTTCTCCCAGCTAGACGTCTGCGTTTGCCAATCTGCTATCCATAGCGATTGTAAAAAGCGGCTCAATCATCATCGCTCATTTGTCTACCTCCGGAGTGCAATGACCCCCGATTACCGTAATGTGATTTCTGGGACCCTGGTCAGGTCATGTGCCTGTCTGACTCACGCTGACCCCCCCCCCCCCCCGCTCAGCCCGTCTGACGCACCCCGCGCGGCGCCCTCAGCTTTGTGGCCGGCGTCATCCAGCGGGAACGGATGCCCGGCTTCGAGCGCATGCTGTGGCGTGCCTGCCGCGGCAACGTGTTCGTCCGTCAGGCACAGATCGAGTCGGCCCTCGAGGATCCCGTCTCGGTGAGGTCTCTCTCTTCTCCCCCCTCTCTCTCTCTCTCTCTCTCTCTCTCTCTCTCTCTCTCTCTCTCTCTCTCTATCTCTATCTCTATCTCTATCTCTATCTCTATCTCTCTCACTCGTTTTTCTGCTTTAAAAGCTGCCATGTGGTGTTTGGCTAGGTAAAGGAGTAGGACAACTGCGAACGTTTGCATCTCCTCGCCCACGTTCCACGTGGCCAGATAGCCGGGCGACAGACGACAGATATGATAGCTTATCGCATTATCAGTGTGGCGTTGTGTGCGCTGATCCCATCAGTCTTAGAACATGTCCCGCGCTCTGATTCGTGAGAACCGTTTGCCGGGTTGTCATTGACTACCCAGTCTGCAGATTACATGTGGTGGCTATATAGCCGCTGCAGGTTGAGGACCTAATTATATGAATGTCTGCGGCTGCGCCGACATTCGCTGAACGGTAGTGCTCACGTTGCGGGCACATGTTGCGTAAATACCTATGTAGTTAATCTCTCCCTGCCCAGACAATGCGCCGTCGCCGCCTCAATGGACGTCTGCTGAGCGGCGTCTGTCATATGTGCGCCTTTGCACATATGGACGGAGCTGTCTGTTTGTAGACGGACTGGGAGTGATGGGCTGATCCAGATCAGGCCATCACTGCCACAGGCATGTCCTGTAACGATAGATACTCCCTGAAAAGCGGCGGTGTTGGAACAACCGAATGCTTTGGATGACAATCCCCTTTTCAAGCTGTACTTAAAAAGAGACGTACACAGGTAAATGCTACGCGTAAAGTGTCAGCCAGCTTCTTAGTCCAGGTGATCAAAAGCTTTGGGAATAGATTTTAGTTTTTGTGTCTTAGACAGTTTTACTCGATTAGCGTTTCATCTGAGGATGCTGACTACAGCGTAAACATATTAACCAATGTGACGTTTGGCGGAATATCTTTGCTTAGGTACTTCATACAATTTCGGCTGATGAGGTTTGCTATTCTAGCAGAAATATCTAATCAAAAGTTTGGCCATTGAAATCAAATTGATTTTTTTTAGCTGCACTCGGAATTTTGCATTGCTGGCTCATTTAACAAGGTGTGCGCGTGGAACCACTTTCAGACCTGGTGCGGCATCTCAACTTAATGAACCACGCGAGCAGGCATCAGTGCTTGCGGCTCTCGCACAATGTTACATGAGGAGGAACGGTAGCATGCACTCGTTTCTTTTTTGCACGAAGTATCGCCGTCATGCTAGGAAATCGCTAATCGATGCCGATAATTACGGCGAAATAGAACTACGTTGTCTTGATACTATTCCCAGGATTTAGCCATCTGCCTCTTTATTTCGTTTTTTTTTTTCGCAACAGTTTTATTTCATTTTTATCACTTACCAGAAGCAGTACTTTGCCTGGAACTCGTCCTAATTAGCTTACATTGCTTAGGTATGTTACGGCATACAATGAAAGCTTATTTATACACTGTTGCGAAAAAAGCAAGTCATATTTTGTCGTTTTTCACTCGGCTCGCTATCGATCCTACCGTACCATCCGCTCGTATCTGCTGACGCCTGCCGGCCGGCCGGCCCGCCATTCTCAGGGAGACCAGGTCTACAAGTCCGTTTTCATCATCTTCTTCCAAGGAGAGCAGCTGAAGACGCGCGTCAAGAAGATCTGCGAGGGCTTCCGCGCCACGCTCTACCCGTGTCCGGAGACGCCGCCCGAGCGGCGCGAGATGAAAATGGGCGTCATGACGCGCATTGAGGACCTTAACACGGTCAGTGCCGCCCGCAGAGCGCCGGCCTCCAGGGGACTTGGTCCGAGCAGCCCTCCTTGCCCCGGCCCGACTCGGGGCGATCTGTGCGGGGGGGGGGGGGACTGGGAGGGGACTGATAGGATGATGATGATATCTTCTCCCAAATATGCCGCCGTAGCTATATTTTACGCGACTTTTTAGATTATTTGAACTGGCCGGTTTTTAGCTTCATTGTGCTTCCTACCTGTTTTGGCTCAGCTGCTCTGCTTGATATATTTGTGACATTTGTAGAATGTTGTGGAGAAATTGAAATTGGTATCGAGGCGTGAGTTATTTGCCTGTGTGATCGCCTTACAAAAAGAAGTCCTCTTCGCTGGTTGGATTTCTTCTCAAACACTAACCTTAGTGATAAAATTTCCAGTTGCTATGCAATGCATTCTTGTAATCCTACTCGGTGCCTCCCTATATATTAGGCAGCCTGGGAGTGTACAGGTCTGTTATTTTTGGATAGAAGTGAAATCCCCTCCCCAGGCTACCAGACATCAGACCACTGCTGAGGTGTTGTCAGCTGGCAACTGTAGATCGCAGTCGGACGCTGTTGAAGTGCGAAACTGCCGGAGATGAACACGACGAAACAGAAACTGCCTATTGATGCGGGTCAGGGATGGCGCTGGTTAATTGGAGAACGTATTGATAGATTGAACAATTGAGTGAGACTTGGATTTAACGCAAGTTTATGTGACAAGTATTTGTCGGCAATTATAGGTGCATTAACCCAGTATCCCTGTCGCTATTGGCGATGAAATGCGACTGCGTTGCAGATAGTGCGCTAAAACAATCTCATCTTCGCGAGAACGAATACAGGCTGCAGCCGAAACTTTATAGGTCTGTCTGAATGTTTCCATTAGTCTTGTACAAACGTTTGAGCCAATGTCAAGAGCAAATTTTAATGTTTGTTTTAAACTAAACCACCCAATCGGAAATTTCTGGATTTGCGGCAGAGATTAAATTCGAGGGTGTATCGAGTCTGCCAGACTTGTGCCAAGGTCCCAAAAAGATCCGAGATCCAGGGTTCGCAGAGTCCAAGGTCTGGGACCTTGATGGATCCTGGACCTTGCATTGTCATTTTTGTCGCGAGACCTTGGAAACCCAGGACCTTAAAACATCCATATGCCGCGAGACCTTGGAATCCCAGGACCTTAAAACATCCATATGCCGCGAGACCTTGGAATCCCAGGACCTCAACATTTGCATATGTCGCGAGACCTTGGAATCCCAGGACCTCAACATTTGCATATGCCGTGAGACCTTGGAATCCCAGGACATCAACATTTCATGTGACATGAGACCTTAGAAACCCAGGACCTCAACATTTCATATGCCCTAAAACCATGGAAACCCAGGGGTTAGGACCTCAAAATTTTGGTATGCTGCAAGACCCTGCAGAATGCAGACCTTCAGTACCAGTTTTATTATTTGTCATGGGATCTTAGGAGAACGGTCTGGACCTACACCATCATTTTGTTGAGGGACCTCAAGAATCCTGGAAGCTGGACCATGAGGTTTATGTTGCACATGGGCCACTAAGGACCCTGCACTAGGTTTTGTCTGTAAGCACTTCAATAAATATCTATGGTTGAGCGACCAGCTGCAAGGGGCTAGATAGATACATGAAGAGAAAACGAACCAGACTGTGTAGACATATACCTATAGAGCAAAATCGTTGCCATGGCTGTGAGGCAGAACTGGAACAAGAGACCTGGTAGCTTTTTACATTATCAATGAACATGGATTATGAAACTGTCAAACAGTGGACAGTGGTGGTTTGGAAAGTTCTTTTCTAATCTCACCTCACATATTTTCTGGGTTGTGATATGCCGGGCTTGAAGCTACTTGGAAGCTACCCACTGACCAAGTAAGTGTCAAACTTATTTGTTTTGCAATTCATCAAATCCAAGGCCATCTATAGATCAAATCACCATTGAGCAATGATGCTGCTGTGATGCATGATGCAGGAGCAATGATGCAGGACGTGATGCTGCTGTCACGAGAGTTGTGCGAGGCCAGCGTCCCACCACAGTGCACTGTCGAGAGTTGTCACTTTGTTAGCCACCACCGCCGTGTTGTTACCTGCCTGTTTGTACCGCGTGCAAAACGTATGCCGGTGTACCGGACAGGGCGCGACTGGAGGTCATTTGACAGGGAGGCATTTCTCACTGATGTCGAACATGTTGACTGGCACGCAACCGTCCCTAGAGATGCTTCCTGCGATTTACAGTGGGATGCATTTGAGGGGGCCGTGGGCCAGTTGTTGAACAAACACGTTCCAATGCGTAAGTTTAAGGTTCACAACCCCGTGCCTCCACCTGTCAGCCAGGATACGCAGGAGCTTATGGCTCAGCGCAGAGAGGCCCTTCTCAATCGTGACACTGACGCATATCAGAGGCTGAATGTGTTGACGAAGCGAGCAATTCGTAAGGATAGGAGAGATGACATCGCAGAACGTGTTCGTAATAGCCCTGCCTCTGGTCTATTTAGGCAACTGAAGTCAGTTATTGCACCTAAGCGCGGTCCCTCAGTATCTCCTGTCAGCTTAACTGCCTCAGAGCTTAACAACTACTTCTGTTCTATAGGCAGGTCTACTCGTGACGCAGTGGTGACAGAGTTTGAACGTTCTGGTCGCCAGCCGCTGGATGTTAGGCTCCCTCGCATCCATACAGGGGCTCTACACATCATACCAGTCACGCTTGACCAGCTCCACAGAGTGATCCTTAGTATGCCGGATAGGGACACATGCGTGCCGGGTGACATACCAGTTAGGATTTTAAAGATGTGTTTTAACCACATCGGTCGCCATTTACTACGAATCATCAATACTAGTCTAGTCACAGAGCACGTTCCCGCTAGCTGGAAGCGAGCGGTTGTTATCCCTCTCCATAAGAGAGGAGACCCGTCACTGACATCGAACTTTCGACCTATCACCAATGTGCCAACTGTGTGCAAACTCATCGAGAAGTTAGTTCATCATCAGATCAGTACTTACCTTGAACATCACTGCCTTTTTAGTCCGGAACAGCATGGTTTTATGTCAGATCATTCCACAACCACAGCTCTTTTATCCATGACTGACCAAATCCTGGACGGCATGGACCAGTCCCAGGTAACTCTTCTCGCACTAATCGACCTCAGCCGTTGTTTTGATGTCGTAGACCACGATACACTGCTGACTAGCCTAGAACAGCTCCAGATTTCAACCGGATGGATCAGGAGTTATCTGTCAGGCCACACACAGCGCGTACGGCTGGGAGACACTTTCTCGGACCCCCTACCCATTGACATCGGCACATTCCAGGGCTCCTGCCTTGGGCCCCTGTTATTCAACATCGTCAGCAACAACATCAGCTGCTACATACCATCCACCATCAACGACTTCCACACCTTCTCAGTTCGTTATGCTGACGACACCCAGGTGGCCATCACGGGTCCTCGCAGCAGACTACCCGATCTGAAGCTGTCTCTGGAGAGCTTGTTAGACGTGCTGTGTACATGGTTTTCCCAGCACGGCATGATGGTGAACGCCAGCAAGACGGAGCTGCTCATGTGTGGCGATCGTCGCCAGCTGTCTCAGATCGGAGAACCACCTCAGATCGAGTTTATGGGTCAAACACTTCCTCTGTCAAGCACAGTGAAGAACTTAGGAGTTGTCATGGACTCTGAACTTTCTTGGGAATCACATATCAACACCATCATCAACCGCTGTTTCGGCATTCTTATCGGTCTCATGCACATCAGACATATCATTCCACACTCTGTTTTACCTCGCCTTGTCGATTCTCTCGTTTTCTCACACATACGTTACTGTGCGCCCGTCTTCGGTAGCGCCAATCGCACGGCCATAGCCAGGCTGCAGAAGGTCTTCAACTTTTCAGCCCGAGTTATTTCCGGGAGACGGAAATTCGAGCACATCTCTGATGTGCTCGAGGAACTTGCGTGGCTGCCTGCTGCTGATTTTATAGCACATGCCGACCTGTCATTGATCCATAGCATTCTTACATCTGGAAAGCCTCATCTTTTACGCTCTTATCTCTCTTACAACCACGAACACGTATGTCGGGATACTAGACAATCACACCTATTAGCTCTGTCACGTGTAAGAAACAACCATGGCAAGCGTCGATTTACGTACCGTGCTGCGTCCCTGTACAACCGAACAGCGTTGAACAATGGCTTTGCTGGCCTTAGTAAGTCAGTGTTCAAGTCCAAGATCAGGAACGTGCTGCGACTGAGTGGTACCGTCGGGTAGGATATTTACCTACTGTCATTGTCATTGTATCGCGCTACTGTGATCTTAGTTTACTTGTCATCTTCATGTGTTTCGTACTGTTATGACGATGATCGGAGAAAAGCCCTGCCTTATAGTGGATCGATCTGATGATGTTTAATAAATAAATAAATAAATAAATAAATGAGCAATATAAGCAATGATTCCATGACAGTTCAACTTTTTCGTTTAGCAGGTTTTCGTCGGACAATTTTTCGTCTGCAGATTTTCGTCCGCAGACTTTCGTCTATGCATTTGTTCGTCTGTGCATTTTTAAGTCCGCGCATTATTTTCATAAGGACATTTTCCGCCTCATCCAGACGAAAAAATGCCGGACAGAAATATACTCAGACGAAAAATGCACCAAATTAATTCGAACAGACGAAAAAATGCAAGACGAAAAAGTCAGACGAAAATCTGCCGACGAATAACCGGCTGACGAAAAAATTGTCATATGGAATTTTGTTCAGAGCCTTCAATCTAATGTGAATGAACAGTAAGTAAGGTTTGCGCTCGCTGATACTCGAATTCTATTGGCTTAGTCGATCAGTTTTTCTGTGAGCGCTCGCGCAAACAAGACTTAGAACATATTTTACTTTTTATCCTAGGTATTATGTAACTGAATGTGCAGAAAATCGAAAGCATATACCTATCCAATTCAACTTTTCCATTTCTATGAAGCCTGTAGGTTTTATTTCTGTTTTTTTTTTTATATTGCCTGAAAGAATACTTGAATGTCTGTCTTCAATAGCTGTAAGGTGCTGTCCTACATGCCTACTGATAAGGTAAGATTGAATTGAAAGGGACATGACAATACAAATTGCAAGGTACCTATTACCTACCTATATTTTTATGAATTTGTCAGGTTAAAGAAGGAGATATTGATATTATGATTCATTTTTAACTTGTGTTGAAGCTCCCCCTACCTATGTTGGTTAACGATAAAACCACCACAGTCCACAGGTTTGCATAGGTTCTGCCCCTTTCAATGTTTCTGGGCATCCGTTGGCAGAATATTTAGAAGTAAGTCTGCTCATCAGAATGTTAGTTTGTTTAAGTTCTTGTTGTGGGACCATGAATACTTTGGATCCTGAGATGTATTTTTGCCGTGGGACCTTGAGGACTGTGGACCCTGAACTCCGAAGTGTGTACTTGTCATGGGACCTTGGGGACTGTGGATCCTGAAATTCACACTTGTCGTGGGACCCTAGGGACTGTGGATCCTGCAATGCATTCTTGTCGTGGGACCTTGGGGACTGTGGATCCTGCAATGCATTCTTGTCGTGGGACCTTGGGGACTGTGGACCCTGCAAAGTATACTTGCTATGGGACCTTGGAAACCTTGGATTCTAGAAATTGAATTTGCCGTGGGACCTTGGAAACCTTGGATTCTAGAAATTGAATTTGCCGTGGGACCTTGGAAACCTTGATTCTAGAAATTGAATTTGCCGTAGGACCTTGGAAACCTTGGATTCTAGGAATTGAATTTGCCGTTGGACCTTGGAAACCTTGGATTCTAAAAATTGAATTTGCCGTGGGACCTTGAGGATCCTGGATCTTGATTTTTGATCCCGGCACAAGTCTGGAGTCTGCCTAGCTGAATACGATTGTCCCCTCTCACCGACGTGCTATATCTGCGTCGCGAGTCCGCGACCACAGCCGCCGACCGCAGTCGTGGCCGCAGATGACCAGTGGGTCCATAATTTAACTAGACTTTGCCCTCTGTGAGCAAACAGTTCATGTCGAGGCGGCTCGCACCGCCTCTTTTCACCACCGGTCGGCGGAGCATTAGGGTAGCTTCTCTCGTCCCAGGGCCATGACCGTCGCCGATAAACAACTACAAATTATGAAATGAAAATAACTACAGTAATTGCAAATAATGGCTTGCCAGATTTGTTGTGCTCACATTACCCGGCTGGCGATGCTGTTGGTCCCTGTAGACTGTAGAGTGTAGGCGTGCGCCCCGCGGAGCTCATTTCCGCCCCAGTACACAATTACCGCCTCATGGTGTGCGTCAGGGGACCGCAGTGTGCGTGACCCGCGCCTCTGCGGGACGTGTATATCAGGCACTCGCAGTATTGGCAGACGGGAATGTGTTCTCGGGTGAGATATTCCCGGGGATTTAGCCGTCCAATAGCTTTTGTGTGGGTGCGTATTTCTCCCAGAACGGAAGGATGGAGGGATTCTTGGCAGCCATTTGTGGCTTACTTACATCAGCTTAACGCATTAATCGCAAATACACTAAGATTTTCTTGGACAAGATATGGGGCCGGGATGCGGTCACACCACCTCGGGCATCTTGCGCCCACAGTGACTCTCTTAGATCTTCTCTCAGATAACTCGCGCTGGATCCATAACGGTAGCATATTTTCCTTTATCCGTGCAGCCAATTTCCCCGTTACTTTCCTTTCCTAAGCATAACACGTAAATAAGTAAGTAATTAAAGACGTAATTCAAATATATGTTATGGGCGCAAAATGACCTCGTAGTCGGCGCGCCCCCAACCCCCAACAAACAAACAAACAAGGACAAGATATGGTGCTAGACACAAGTGCCACCGTGTGCTGACCAGCCGTGCCACCGTGTGCTAGCCAACTGTGCCACCGTGTGCTAACCATCTGCTGTGTCACCGTGTGCTGACCAGCTGCTGTGCCACTGTGTGCTAACCAGCTGTGCCACCGTGTGCTAGCCAGCTGAGTTACCGTGTGCTGACCAGCTGCTGTGCCACTGTGTGCTAACCAGCTGTGCCACCGTATGCTAACCAGCTGTGCCACCGTGTGCTAGCCAGCTGAGTTACCGTGTGCTGACCAGCTGATGTGCCACCGTGTGCTAACCGGCTGTGTCACCCTACAGGTGCTGGCGCAGACGCAGGACCACCGTCACCGCGTGCTAGTGGCCGCCGCCAAGAACATCCGCACCTGGTTCGTCAAGGTGCGCAAGATCAAGGCCATCTACCACACACTTAACTGGTTCAACCTGGACGTGACGCAGAAGTGTCTGATCGCTGAGTGCTGGGTGCCGTCGGCCGACACGGAGGCCATTCAGCTGGCGCTGCGGCGCGGCTCGGAGCGATCTGGCTCCTCAGTCAGCCCCGTGCTCAACAGCATCCAGACGCGCGAGGCGCCGCCCACCTACAACCGCACCAACAAGTTCACTCAGGGCTTCCAGGAGCTGGTGGACGCCTACGGCGTGGCCTCGTACCGCGAGATGAACCCCGGTGGGTGACGGTCAGAGGAATAAACTATGGTTGGTTTCTGTCAGAGGGAAGGGGCGGGAACCTCGGTGGGTGCTGGTATGAGTCCCGGTGGGAGCCGGGATGAACGCCGGCGGGTGATAGTCAGGGGTCAGCTGGTGTTAGATGCTCCCCGGTGGCTGGTGGTCAGGCCGGGTACCGGGTTTACCTCGGTAGATGCCGGTTTGTTTGTAGGATGAATCACCCGCTCATTCGGAAATGCGATCAAGAACTTCTTCAGGAATTAATATCTGTAGTAGCTTGATATTATGAACAAGAACATAACTTTGGGTTAATTGGACTATTCCAAATTTATATTCCAAATGAACTAACGCTTTTATTTCACCGAGCCACGTTGTTTTAGACGATGCGCTAACCAATCGTCATCCCTTCGTCACCCGGCTGCCGTATTTCACGTTACTTACCTAACGCGCCGTCCCGCAGCGCCGTACACCATCATCACGTTCCCGTTCCTGTTCGCTGTCATGTTCGGCGACTTCGGCCACGGCGCGCTGATGGCCCTGATGGCCGCCTGGATGGTCTGGAAGGAGAAGCCGCTCGGTGCCAAGAAAATCGACAACGAGGTGCGCCAACTACAGGGCTCACTGAGGCTTGTTTTTTTTTTTTTTTGTCAGCTGGTGCATATATAAGATTGCACCAGCTTTCAATTTGGATCCGTGAATACGATTCCTGACTTTTGCGATTTAGAAGACATCTCGTTTCTCGTATTACGACAGTGATTCCTTGTCAACCCCCGACTTTGTCTTAAATGCACAATTTCGTGCGTTTACTCTAGCGCTCATAAGAGGGTTAATATTCGCGCCCATGAAATGATGATTTTCGATTAGGCTGTTTCTGAAAATCACACACCGCTGGTAGTTTAGAAGACAGACATCTAACTTGCAGTGTGAAAATATGTTAAGTTTTCCTTATGTTGTCGTTCACATGGTCTCGCTTCATGTCCTAGATTGAGGGCACGGCGCGTGTCGCAAGCGTTGGCATCCATTGTGTACATAATGACGATTGTTTGTCGTACAGATCGCTTCCATCTTCTTCGGCGGCCGTTACATCATCCTGCTGATGGGCCTGTTCTCCATCTACACGGGCTTCATCTACAACGACATCTTCTCCAAGTCTGTGAACGTGCTCGGCTCCTCGTGGCGCAACTGTTTCACCGACGAGGAGGTGCACCACCACGACGCCGAGACGCTGCTGCTGCCGCCGGAGAACCGCACCTGCTTCTACGGTACGCCCTACCCCTTCGGCTTCGACCCCATCTGGCAGATCTCCTCCAACCGCGTCACCTTCCAGAACGCCTTCAAGATGAAGATCTCCGTGCTGCTGGGCGTGCTGCAGATGCTCTTCGGCGTCCTCCTGTCCGTCTTCAACTACCGGTGGGTGGAGACCGCACGTCATCTGCACCTGCTTAGTTCAAATGCTGACAAGCCGTGTAACTGTATGTGACTTTTGAATGCGGATAGTTTCTGTTCGCGTTTATTGTTGACGTTTCGTTGCTCTCGGTCAGGTTAAAATTGTCGGGATATGACTTTCTTCACTGATTGCTGCCCAGTTGTGGTAATAGATGGTTGAAGATGTTACATACCTACACTAGTTTCAAGTCTTCTTTAGGTTTTAAAGACGTGTGTGGCTCGTTTTTCTACATTACCAATGCCATTCAATCATCATATAACTGACGGCGTGCATTGTTTCTGCGCACAATCATCTGACCGTCCCTCTTTTCCCCTCTTTCTGCCGGCAGGAACTTCAAGCAGTTCTCGGACCTGGTGACCATGTTCCTGCCGCAGGTGCTGTTCCTGCTCTGTCTGTTCGGCTGGCTCTGCATGCTGTGCCTGCTCAAGTGGACCATGTACAGCGCGCCGTTCGAGGTGGGCTCGGGCCCGGAGGACGCCGAGGCGATCCGCTACGGCACGCACTGCGCGCCCTCGCTGCTGCTCATCTTCATCAACATGTTCCTGCTGAAGGACATGAACGCCGACCCGAAGGGCACCGGGCCCGGCGAGAAGTACTGCGACGGCTACCTCTTTGACGGCCAGAAGGGCTTCCAGTCGTTCCTGCTGTTTGTCGGCGTCATGTGCATCCCGTGGATGCTGCTGGCCAAGCCGATCCTGATCTGGCGCCAGCGCCGCCAGCAGCCTCACAGCGAACTGCCAGAGGCCAACGGCGATGTGGCGGCGCCGGCCGGCGGCGGCGGCGGCGGGCACGACGAGGAAGAGTTCAGCGAGGTCTGCATCCACCAGGCCATCCACACCGTCGAGTATGTGCTCGGATCCGTCTCGCACACGGCCTCCTACCTCCGGCTCTGGGCGCTCTCGCTCGCCCACTCCCGTGAGTAGACGCTGCCGCGGCGCAGCTGGGATGCGTGGGCCACCTGGCGGGGAAGGCAGCGTGATCAGCAATGGGGGAAGGATATTTTCATATGTACAGCTGTAATCAGACCGGTAATGAACTTGATCAGATGATTTCTGAATGAAACGAAATTGCATTGCCGATTGGTATGTATTTCTTATCATGCGCTCTCATTCACCTAGTCTTCAATATCACCTATCATTTACTAACGAATAGTGTTTGTCTATTTCAAACCAACCTGCGGTTACTGTAACGGTTGCATTAAACTAAGTTGAAGCATGTCATCGGTTTTAAAATTAATCGTCACATTTCATGAGGCTACGTTGCGATTTGTCGAACCCGCGGCTGTAGCCACTCCCCCGTCTTGCTGACGCGGCTGCGCTCGGTCCGCCGTCCCGCTGCCGTGGCGCCGGCGCACCCTCTTACGTCTGTCTGTCCACCCGCCGCCGGCAGAGCTCTCTGAGGTGCTCTGGACCATGGTGCTGGTGCGCGGCCTGAGCATGACGCGCGAGTTCTGGGGCGGTATCGTCCTGTACGTCATCTTCGGCGCTTGGGCCGGCCTCACCGTCAGCATCCTGATCGTCATGGAGGGCCTGTCGGCCTTCCTGCATACGCTGCGCCTCCACTGGTGAGTGTGCCTGCACACTGGTGTCCATCTGCAATCGGCATACCTTTTGTCCCTTCTTTGAAGTCCTCCGCGCACCCACTGTATGTCGACTGACGAATATCTCCATTCTACCTCTGTACACTTCTTTAGGCTGATTCTTCATTTCTCAGTACTTGCGAAACTTCACAACCCCATGGATTGCAGGTCGGCCGTCTCATGATTGTCTGGCCTCACCGAACGGTATGAAATATCAGCATTGAACGGTGAACACGATCTTTCCATGTCTGGTCACAGGGTCGAGTTCCAGTCCAAGTTCTACAAGGGCGAGGGCTACATCTTCGCTCCGTTCAGCTTTGAGATCATTCTGCGGGAGGCGGACAGCGAGGATTAGACACCCCTCTCCGAGTACTGCGACTCCGGCGTCCTCTCCAACGAGGGATGTTCGAGACCCACGTCTCCGAAACTGGCCCCCTGGCGACCGTCAGCCGTATCAACATCTAGAACAACGCGGCGAGTCAGGCAGTCTGGAGAGCCCTGCTTTTCCGGACAACCTATCATATATCCTCAGTGTTGTGTGTTGTCTGTGCGAGGACTGGGTGCCCCGTGTGGCACCCAGTCCTCCCGTCAATTCGTGTTGTCCTCTGTGTTAGGTGTCCTCCCCGAGTCTGACCGTCCTCTGGGTAATAACTGCAGGGCTGTTCTGTCCTGTTGTTCCTCAGAGGACAGTCCTCACTGGGAGCGTTCGGTGTTGTTCGCTCGGACACGCTGTGCTGCCGTTCAATGTGGCGGCCCCTGGCCCCGACTTACCAGCGAGTCTCTATACTAACCACTCTGGTGATGGCAAAGATCTGAACCTTCTCTTTCCTTAGCGTTTAGCATGTATCGCGGTGGGTAGCAGTAGTAGCATTCAGTCAGTAGCTCTCGGCAATCGGTGTTCTGTCAATTCCGCGTCCGACTGCAATGCTTATTGTGATAGGAGTTCTGCGTTGTATTTAGCGGAACTTTACACAGCATAATGCATATAATTGTCGCGCATTCCGTGGGTTTTGTTGCAGGGAAACGATAGGTATCTTCTATATGAAGTTTTATTGAATGCTGTAAACTTTATTTAGTCGTTTGGAATAGCGTCTAGTCTCCGGCTTCTAGTGTGCGGTGTGGTTAATTAACATAGCTTCAGCTTAGCAAGCATATAAAATACCCGGATTCTGGCAATGTTTGAACGAACATCTCGGCGATGCAACTCAAATTCTGCAATATATTGTTTATTCCATTTTGTATTTACCAAAAAATGACTGGCAGAGACAGTGATACAGTGACTAGAACACATCCCATACAAACCAGTTTTGACAAAGGACGTGTGGGCTCGAGCCTGAGATGTAGAACTTGGACACTAAAAACAACGGATTGAGTGCGGATTGGATTGACCGCTCACCAGACTCTCTCCCGCAGCTAAATGGCAGGTTTCTCTTCACAAGGTCGGCGGATGGTCGACGGAGCTGCCCATTTCATGTCCCTCCAAAGGACTCAATCCCGGCCTAGTTAGATCCCTCTCGTTTATCCGTAGTACAAACGCATGATGACGGCCATTTGTACCCGTTACCATTCTCACGACACATTTCTTCATCACCACCCCTACGATCCATATCTGCATAGATACCAATCTCAACGACTCACTCCCGCGAACAAATCACCTTTGCCCGCCCCGTACAAATCCTTTAGGTCAATTCCTCCGTATAAAGCATCGTTCCTCACCCCTCCGTAGCCGTGTTCACGAGCCATCCCTCCGTGCCGCTCCTCCGGACCCAGTCCTCCATATCCGTCCGGCTCCTCGTCCAGCCGTTCCCACCAGGGAGCCGCGGCGCGCGCCATGGCTATCCGGTGCAGCCGGCGCGCCTCCGCCGCCAGCCGCGGGTCCGGACAGCGGAACTCGTGTGGGGGTACCTGGTCAGCCGGCAGTGTCATGGTGCTGCAGACCGCCTGACAGTGAGCCAGCAGCTGGCGGCACCGGCGCCGGCAGGCGGCGTCCCTGGCCAGCCGGCGGGCCGTGCGGCCCAGCGCCGCCTCACACTCGGCCAGCTGCCGCTGCAGCTCGGCACGGGTCGGCACCGGCGCGTCCGGCCCGGCGGCCGCGCGGGCGGCCTCCACAGCGCTGAGGGCGGACAGAGCGGGTCAGGGACTGGGCTGACCGAGCAAATATGACAAACGGTTCGCACTAGGGTGAAAAATACGACAAAAGCGTGAAGCATGATCATGGACGAATTAGTCAGCCATTGACACTACATGTAGCTGCAACTAAAGGTTCCCGCTCACACTCCCTAACAGCCGACCCCTCGGCCCACCTGTCGATCTGCTGCTGGTACTTTTCCACCTCCTGCAGTGTGATCTCGAGCGGCGGCTCGCCCAGCGCCCGGTCCACCCTAAGGCCGATGAGCCGGCGGCGCCACCAGCGCTGCACCGTCACCGCCGCGCGCTGCCGGCGCCGCTGGAGTCGCCATTCGGCCAGCCGCCGCCGCACCCGGTAAGCCCTCCAGGCGGCCTGGATCCGCGCCGCCGCCGCCTCCCGGCGAGTCCGCAGGAACGCCGGGACCTTACCTGAGGGTTGGCACACGTGACACACAGTGAACAGGGCGTCAGGCCGGGCAGTGGCGGCGGTGGTTTCCCTGAGTTGCCAGTCCCGGTGACCGACCTGCGCTGAGCTGGGCCACGTCCCGCAGCACCCGCTCCGTGTGCTCGCGCCGCCGCTGCTGCCGCTCCAGAGCGCTGCTGAAGGCGGCCGTCTCCTCCCAACGCTGCTGCAGCCGCTGACGAAACGCCCGCCGCTGGCGCCGCCTGAAACGCATAGCGAGGACACCCTCAAACCGGCAGATGGTCGGCAACGTTCGTTAATCGCGATCCACATCGCCTGGCTCGCCAGGCTCGCCTGTCCCTTCAGTTATATCGTACTAACGTTTCAGTAAACCCAACTCACATCATCGAAGCAGAAGGCCTCCAGTTCCACCGAAGGAGACGCACGACCTTTCGTCAACCGATATCAAATGAAGCGTATGCAGTGTTAGCATTTGCCGCCACCCCACCTGATTCTCCGTTGCAGGCGGGTGATGGTTCCGGTGGCGTCCGCTAGTCGGCGCCTCAGTCGGTGGCCGCGGTACACTGCCTGTATCAGGGTGGCTGCCCGCCGCTGGTGTTCCGACTCAGCCAGCTGCAGGTCACCTGCGAGAGAGCAGCCGACTGAGGTCAGTCGGAGTCCAAGACATACGATACAGCCAAGGAGCGACTGAGAAGGGCCGATACGCCGCTGGAATGTACCGAAGTCGTTAAAGGGACACTCCCACCTTAACATTAGTTTTGAGTTGAGATAGCCAAATTGGTGGCCATGGCCTGCAAATACCGGTTTGGGCACTCACAACATCGACAAATGCTTTAATTCGGAGATATGGAATTTCAAACTTGCAGTTTTCGGATTCTAAGGGGCTAGTGCATTGGTATGCCCCCTTAGAATTTGTGACGTCAGCGGAGATCTAACGATTTTTAAATCTTTTACTAAAACGTTTGGTAGCACGCGGTGGTATATGCTGCTTTGCGCGCAACAAATGCCGCACTTTCAAATAAAGTCGCTAGGAACAGCGGAGATCCCAAAAAGTAAACAAAAGTAAAAGTCTAATATCTTGAAAACCGGTGAATATTTTTCGATGAAATTTGGTAGATATTCGTTTTCGCTCTTTCTGAACCGAGCGACATCACTTTCGTGCCAATTCATTAACTTTTTTGAAGGTGGGAGGGTCCCTTTAACGGCACTGGTGCCTGCACTGGTGATTTCGCAACATTCCACACTGTAAACCACACAAGACTCGATGCGTCTCAGCACTTTTTAACGATTATTTTAGAATGACAGAAACAAAAATCGTGCGACGGCTACCTGACACAACGGCATCGCCGAACTTGAGCAGGAGCAGGTCGAACCCGCCACCGTGCCAGCGTTTGAGCACGGGCCTGATGCCGCGGTAATTCTGGCAGACCAGCTCCAGAACGTCGGCGTGGTTCTCCAGCATCAGCATCAGCACGCTGACTATGGCGCTGGGGATATCGGACGGCAAAAACGCTGGCTTTCGACATCGACATGACAAACAGGAGAGACGGAAACATGGACGTGCCCATCATTGTTAATTGTTATGCTACAAACGCTAATCCACACCTACAAACGATTCACCCAGAAAGTTTGCCGTAATACCGAAACGAAAGAGATAAGAGGTGGCTCATATGCAATGTTTACGGGGTTCATCTTAATACTTAGATGAATAATAGTGACACAAAAACTCGTAGTTGTTATGTAAATGTGCTACTGCAGCCTACATGGACTGATAATTAATGGACTGTCAGTGCCACTGAGCGACGAGCAGAGACCAGGGGTCCACTGCAGGGGTCCACTGACTCAGTGGACCCCTGGTCTCTGCTCTTCGCTCGCGGTCGCAGCTCACCGAGCGCAGCTGGGGTCGCTGATGGTGGAGAGCTTGTAGACGAGCTCGTCCAGCAGCTCCAGGAAGCCCTCGGCGTCGTCGAGCGCGGCGCTGACCCGTCCGCCCAGCCGGCGCACCACGGCGGTCACCAGCTCGACGGCGGCGGCACACAGCGGCCCGTGCTCCGAGGCTAGCAGCAGCACCAGCTCCGGCGAGCACAGGCCTGCCAAAGTCCAAACAACCGGGTGGGCCGATGGTATAGACGCTGTTAGTTGTTACTTGTTAGTACAAGTGGAAACGAACAGGGGTATGCAGATGCAGCCTGCAAGGACAATACTGATGTCTGATAGGATAGGTTCAAGAGTGGTAGCAACTAGCAGAGCCAGACAACATAAGTAAATTAAAATTGCCAGAGGTATGAATATGATGTGCACTTCACTCGACTCGTGACCTTTCCTCTCCTGGGCCCTTGCGATGTTAGCGATTCGCCGAGCGAAATGAACTTACATTCCGCCAGTACAGTCTCTGACGTAGAATTCACTAATGACCTGGCCTCTTCGACAGCTTGAAACACACCCTGCCCCGGAGTTTCTTGAACGACGGGGTCTCCCAGACGATCCACGGCGATACGTAGGTGATCCTCCATAGCGAATTTGGAACAATTAATACGGTACCAAATTAATACGTCAGAGTTAATAAGTATTTGATGTTAAACCCAAGGCTATAGAACTCGGCCAAACCCAAAAATACGCACACCCAACGCCATTTAGGCACACACCGCGCACACGATCGCTTTTGTCACGGTGACTATAAATACGGTGGCTTTTGTTATGATATGATACCGTCCAGACTGTTGCCATGGCAACACCACTGGCAGACTGGCAATATCCTAGCACAATTCATCACTAAAACGATACATTTTAATCCATTCTTTTTTACTTAAGCTCATCTTTGTGAATTACAAATAAAAGATGATGGTGAGGTGGCCGAAACATTATTTGGTAATAATTAAATGTATGAAATTGGAATTAAAAACCGCCTTGGTCAGACAAGCAGGTACGACGCAGCAGTGACATTATTGGCGAAAAAATGTGTGTTCGTTTTGCAAATACATCGAAACGAAAAACGTTTTTAGCGAGCACAACTATAAACGATTGGTTAGTTTGTGAGCTATGGTTTTTGCTTTTTACATCTTTGAACAGCTGATTGTAAACAAAATCGGCCACTGGCTTTCTGAAGTTGACGGACGGAACAGACGAATGGGCAGAATTTGGGCAGAATAATTTGAATTTGAGGGAAGAGCGAGGTGAGTGCGTAGCGACTAGCGAATCAGTAAATGACGAATCTCAATTACATATCAGAGTGCTATAATAGCATGTGGATGATCTTTAAAGCATGTGTGTTATCATGAACACAGAACAACTATCTCCTTAAAGGGACTATCCCACCTTTAACATGGGGTTTGAGTTGAGATAGCCAAGTTTGCGGCGAGGTTCAGAAACCACTATCTATCTAGGTTGCAACCCCCGCGGCCTCTTGGTGTTGAAGAAATTCGTTCCCTTCATTTGTAAATGGGCCTTGTACGTCTACAAGGCCCTATCTTCAACATGGAGCGACCGTTAGTGTGACGTCACCTCGTTTAGTCATTCTGATTTAAATGGGTTTGTTCGTTGAAAAATCGCTTAAAACTTGGTCTGAACTTTGTTGTGGTGCCTACAGAGTAAAAAGAATCAGCTTTATGACAGTAATGTGGCCTGGGGAAGGAGGTAATTTTGGGCTGTGACGTCACATATTTGAAAGTTTGTGTTTGGAATATGGGAAGCCTAAGATGTTTTATGAAAAATATATGCCAGAACTGTGTTCCAGGTTCCTCGTCATCCAATCTATAAAGTCGGGCACAATTTAACTTGTTTTAACAACATTTTAGAAGGTGGGATAGTCCCTTTAAAATACTCCTTTTATACGGCATGTTTTACTTGCGATGCATAGGGGTACCTCCTTGGGTACCTTTATCAGATCTTCGAAAATCATATCTTCACTTAAAATCAGTCTTGAAAATGTATTTAACATAAAACGGGATTATATGAGCCCTTACCTTACCACGCCCCGAGAAGTGTGGAAATTCACAAAATATGAAAGGGAAGAAAACTTAGAATAGAACACCCTATTTTAGCCTGGAAGAGTGCCATGATACTAACAATATTTTTTACTCTAAGTTATAAGACACTGGTAAGTAAGAGCACTGCCAACAAACTTGGTAGTTATCTACATTGACCGTTGTAAATTGTAATGGTCATGTAGGCTGTGTTAGGTCAATTTTAGATAAGCTAAGATTAGGTTGGTTCACTAATCACTTTAGGTAGGATAAGGTCAGTTTTAGTTAGTTTTGGTTAGAGTGACAAGTATCAGAATGTCATGTGTGACTGGTTTAGGTTATTTTGTGATCATGGCAATCTGTGGCGCATGATTAGTGGCTCTCCAGTCCTTTTCGTAGAATTTTGTGGCAGATATTGTACTTTTTGAAGGTAAGTACAGTACCTTACTGTTTCCACAGTTTCTAGGTCAGTTTATTGTTTCTAAAGATATTTTTCAATCCAGTTATGAGTCTGGTGTGCTAGGGTTATTATTACCTGACCTCTAACCATGAAACCAGTTTCAGATTTGGTTTTTGTCCATTACCATTTCAAATTAATGGTTTAACCCTATTCCTGGCGGGCTCCGCCGGGACAAGAAACTGGCGGGGGGGGGGGCCGATTCGGCCCCCCCTTCAGATCTCAAAAACTACACATTGCAGCGACAAACGGTAAACGGCATCGGATACGCACGGTCAAGATCTACAATTTTTACCAAGGTCATTTTCAGGTCAGGTCAAAGATGACGTCACAGGGGTCGAAAAAGTCAAAATGGCGGCGCTAGATATGGAGAGAGTTTTTCTCGAATAACTTTCGAATTAGTCAAGATAGGAACAAACTAAGGGCATCATCGTGATCCTCTCGTCAATCCGCATCGAATGATATATATGTTGACCTCGAAAGGTCAAGGTCAAAGGTTGACCTCAGGTCACGTGACCTCGAGGTCATCATGTATATCATTCGATGCGTCTTGACGAGCTGAACACAATGAGACCATCCACGCGTCTGTATCTTGTTCCTGTACGGAGTTATTGGCCAAAAACCTTTGGTGACCTTTGATGACGTCACATGACCTCACAGCTGCCCAACAGCAAAACAGACCTCAAGGTAGTGAAGGTTGATCGTATATGAAGTCATGTATGGTATATGGGGCCATTCCGACCCGTTTTAGTGGTAAAAACAGGGAGTTGATTTTTCCCCCATTGACTTATAATGAGGAGGTCGCGAAACTGACCTGACCTTAGGTCACCGATATCAAAATTCCGAGATATACAAATTGCACATACTGGTACCCTAACTAAAGCCTGAAGAGAAGAAATTGATCGGTCAAAAACTCTAGCTCTGGCGTGATTGCAAACTTTTCTGAGGTAGGGTCACCAAACCGCCTCTGGTGACCTGACCTGAGGTCAGATCAACTCAAAATTTTCAGACATGTTGCGTAGAAGCCTTTTAGGAAAAGTCAGAAAATTTGAGCTTCCTAGCTCAACGCGTTTGGGAGAAATAACCAAAAAACCTCAGGGGGGGGGGGGCTCCTGAGGCCCCCCCGCCAGGAATAGGGTTAACAGCCTAAATGATTCAGTGATCTTCCTAAAAATGTCAGTCTTGCATCAACCATTTTTATAAAATAAAGAATTAGTATAGGCGATAGGCCATAGGGAACAAGATTTATATACATGAATCATATATTTGCTAGCAACTCATGTTCAATGCTTTGAGGCTGTCAAGGTACCTAGGTGGACTAGTATTTAACCTTATATTAATGTCACATGATTGATGGTGAATCCTGCATTTCCATCACTAGATCTCTGTCATGGCTGAGTCAAACTCTACGCCCTGGCGCGCGTGGGAAGGTCTCGATGAAGTGCTGTACCAGTTCAGTGCCGGCGATGGCGGCTACATTCTGCTGCTGACGGACCTGTGCCAGCTGTGGACGGAGACGGTGGACGCCGACACGTTCGTGGAGCGTCTCCGCGAGCTGAACCCGGCGCTGGAGGCCACCGGCGAGCAGGCGCTGCCGCGGCTGGCGGCGGCGGTCGGCGCGGCCGACAGCGGCGCCGCCTGGGACGGGCCGACGCTGCGGCTGGACAGCCGGCGCGACGGGGTGCCGCTGCGCTGGCAGTTCCGGCTGCGGCCGCTGCCGACCGCCGAGCTGGCCGGCCGGCTGTTGCGGCCGCTGCTGACCGCGCTGGGTCAGATGCAGGCGCGCGAGCGGCGCCTGCTCGCCGAGGTGGCTGCCCGGGACCGCGAGCTGCAGGACTACAGAGAGTCGGGCGCGCGCCTCACGCTGGCCACCCTGCGCACCCGGCCGCTGGGGGAGGACCGGTTCGAGACGGAGATGGCCGACCAGGGCCTGGTGCCGGCGCGGCTGGTGGACGCCGGCGCCTGGCGCGCTGCGCCGCCCGCCTCGCCGCTGAACGCGAGTCCGGTGAAGGTGGCGCCAGCGTCGCCGGCCCCGCCGCCGCCAGCGCAGCCTCCCAAGGAAGACGAGCAGGAGGCGGCGGAACGGAGGCGCCGGGAGCTGAAACAGAGACTGGAGGACGAGGCCAGGCGCAGTGAGCTCGAGAGGAAGAGCAAGAAAAAGAAACTGAACCTGTGATAGGTGGTGCTATCGCACTCTCCTTTTGCATTTTCAATGTCAGTTCTTGTGATGTGTTATAAGAGTCATTTTGAGCGGGTTTCGAATACGCTCAGGTAAAAACGAATTGGTTCATTGCCTGGCGCCTGCTGTAAACTGTTGCCTGTGAGCTGTCGAGTAATGAGTGTGTTTTTGCAAACTGGCGAATGCTCGAAATGATGTGGTGTCAACAGTCAACAACATTTGCACCATTTCCTATCGTGCCAATAGTCAATAATACCATTCGCACCAGAACGGGATGTACTGCGATCATCCTGAAATGGTCACTTGATCAGTGCGCATCTAAATCACACAATTCATTGTTTTGAGCTGTGTAATGTGTAATTTACGGAGTTGTGCCCATTTTTTTTTTTTTGCTTGTTAAATAAATGTTTCGTTAACTTGTAACCCTAACCGTGTTTATTTTCCCCGCTAACCCAAATATCAATTGTCAGATCTCGCCCAAAGGTGTGTCAGCTGCACCAAATGCATTATGTGATATGAATGATGCATCAATTTTCCTGCGTCTTCGAGCCACAATTAATTTCTGGAACGTGTTTGATCGATTGGACAAGTTCGGTTTACACTTCCCCGGCCGGGGCGCCCACGAGAGCATATGACAAGGTGTTAACTGCTAAGGTCTATTTTACCCAAGCCTCACCTACACACAAGCCACAAACTTCACTCTCGACTCGACAACATACCAAGCTCGAAATGGAAATTAAAACTGAATCGAAAGTGAAACGCGCTCACTCCGATCCCGGTACCAATGTTATGGCCGCTGGCATGACTATCAGCTCATAGCTCTAAGTTGTAAAATGTTTATGGGTTCCATTTTTAAGGCGTCGCGTATGTCGGCCATTGGTTTCATACTGTCCTCCATGGCCGCTCCGCCCTCTGTGGGCTCGTTCACATGCAGACGGGGTCGGTATGCAGACCCTTAGTCAGCCGCGTTGTGCGGGGAATGCTTTTAGCAGTCGTAAACCGCCGACGCTATTTCGGGCGATGGGATCAGTCGGATGCTAGTGAGGTTCACCGGGTGATATCAAGGGCCACTGCCACTGAATCTGCAGCCCGTGCGGCGATGCACTAGGCCCTGGCCTAAGACGGTCTGCTGGCAGGGAGCCAGAGCCAGGTGCCCTCCTGACTTGACGATCACGCGAAGCTAAATGTTATGAAGTTCATTACCTACCACGTAAGGCGCTAGAGCGATTGGGCATTTGCATGGACTTGTCTAACCCAAGATGGTGTTTTGGCAGAGGCATAACAGATTATGCATCCTAATTCCTAATGGCATAGTCCAGTGGATGCGGGGTTTGTGATGCGCTGCCAATGGGTGGCAAACTAAACCGATTCAGGTTCATCAACTCTATAGCATTAGTGGCCTTCCCGTTGCACCGGTGGGTTTAGTGAGTAGGGTAAGGTGGGGTAAGACGGCCCAGCGGGGCAAAACGGACCACCAGCCTTCCCGGCTGAACCGCTGCTGGTATCTGCTGCTTAAAGGTAGTGTGCCAGCTTTCTTGGACCGTATGGAGTTAATGGCCCAGATAAGGAGAACCGGATTTTTAGAACTTATCCATACCTTCAAAACTCATGGAAACGTCTTAAATTCTTCAAATTTTGGGTACCCCAGTGCGAAATTCGCCCCGACGGGTTGTCGGTCGTACCCCAACCACATTTCACACCACTATGAACAATAAATGCACACACTGAAATCGCTATTACCGATATGCTCATCCAATCAAGTTTCGATAAACCCGTTCATCATCATCTCCTGCGGTTTCGAACACGCCTGTTAGGTGGCTTCTGATGCTCGTCGAGGTCGGAATTTCCAAATACGCGTGGTGCGTCGGGCCGCGCGCTCTGACTTCGGCCAAGAAAAATGCGTCAGCTGATCATTGTCATTTCTGCCACTTGCGTGTGGTGAAATGGGGTCATAACTTATAAGACGGCTTTTTCATATCAATTATTTTACATAAAATCATATTTCAAACCATAAATAATGTTCGACAGCCAAATAAAAGAAACAATACCAATACGGGCTTACAGTTTAAGGCTCGACATTGTGTTGTCTACGATTAGACAGCTGATAACTCATTCCCGTACGTCGTATGGTCGTAACACTATAATGACCTTTGCTTATTGTCACAAGTGCGCCGCATTCGCGATTGTTGCCCGACGCCTGTTTGCAGGTGAGCCCACTACAGTTGTTATACATATCTAAAAACCGAAAAACTTTTAGGCGAAAAAGGCACTATTCCAGGCCCATTTTTGATTTTTTTTTTGCGATATTATGTAAAAACAGAAGCTTCTTATCCTAGGAAAAATAAAATGGGAAATCTTTCAAAGGTGGCACACTACCTTTAACCCAGTCACTACCTAAGTTTTCCTTCGTACCAATGGCCACCTTGAGCTCATGTGGTCAGGATGCATAGCTTTTAAGCTTTTGAGAAAAATACTGTTTTTCGTCAAACCGATCTAATATAAGAGGTCTAAAGGTGATTTAATTTCGGCGCCTTTCTTGTATGTTTTTCATTTGTACTTTACTGTGAAGAACAATGCTATGTTCACACTTCAGGACAGGCAAGGTTTCGTATTGTTGAGCTATTAAACATATGCGTCATTCATAATAATGACATAATTTAGACTTGAGGCAAGACGGATCACTGTGGTCCCTCTTACACTGTGGTGATCCATTGTACCCTTCTTATAAAAAGTTATTTTCTAAAACATTGACATACCTAAGTTGTAAGATAATTTTCAGGAAGCAGTCTTTGTTGCATGTGAGCCATGTATGCAAGTGCTCAACTAGCATGCAAATCGAGGAAATCAGATCATCTGCACTGGTAACCTTTCATAGCTTGGTTGGCCTTTCACATTACCTCAAATGACTTGTATGCTTTACAAGTGACTTGAATTTAATTTAGGTACTGCTTGTCTACCGGCTTACAGTACCTACTATAGTTAGCTCGGCTCGTAGGACTTAGGAGCCGAGCTAGAGGGGCGTCGTGCCGCTTTTCGTCCATGTGTCGGGCAACCCGTACCGCCACCTCGGAGAGGGAAACACAGCCCGAAACTTCTGGCATTCAATTATTACAGCCACCAATTCGTGGTGAAGTCTAGAAAGTGAAACCTAGAAGTATTTTGCTCAATTCGCGGCAAAGCTGGCTAACAACATGAAATAATAACTTCCAGCAACTACCAAGTTACTAAGCAATACCTTAACTTGCGGCAGAAACTAGTAAATGTAATGTCTGAATGAATGTCAAATCAACAAGTTGAAACCACTACCACGCAATTAATGCACCTAAATTATCCATGTAGCCTGTCCGATTTTCGTAGAACCAAATGCTAATCACATATCATTTTGTGTGTAAATCATCGTCCCCAACAGGAGGCATGCCCGGAGTGCCGGCGCCGGCCGCTGGACGCGCCGTGACCGCTCAGCCGGCAGCTGCCGGCAGCTCCGTCCGTCACCCGGTGACCGGTGGACGCCCGTCAGCGACCCGTCACCGCCGGACGACGGCCGCCCGTCAGCGGCGCGGCCGGTCCGCCGCCCCGGCTTCACAGGCCGCCGCTGACGCGCCGCGATTCCCGTTTGCAATCGACGCGACTTTAAAGGCGCGCGGCGACCCATTAGCGTGCTCAGAACATATGAGCCCGGCAAAAAAGGTGGCTAATGACAGGATTACTCCTGGGCGGTCCGCCAATAAATCATCAATCTCTGTCAAGCATAAATCAAACCGACTGACGTGGGGCAGCATTTTAGCGATTGGCTCGGCCGATACGCGCCCATTGTCTGTGTGTGGTCGTCGCGAGCCGCGGTCAGAATGCCGCCGCCGCCCGACCGGCGGCCGTCGGCCCGCAAAAAGCCGCCGCTCGGCCGCCATGGGAGCCGGCCGACGGCGGCGGACCAGGAGCCTGCGACGTGCCGCCGCCGACGGGACGCGGCGCGGGCGCGCGCGCTTCCGGACGGCGCGGCCGCCGGCGCGCTCACAACAGACCGCGCGGATGCATTTTACGCCGGTCGTTAAAGGCTTTATGGTGCCGGATCAAAGCGGCCGCGGCGTGCGGCACTCGCGGCGCATTGGCGGCGGCGCCGGCCGACGGACTCGCCGAACTGCGCCCGCGGCGGCGGCGGCCGCGCGCCGAGAGCAGAGCAGAACAGGCGACCGCCTCCGATGTTGTGCCTTCACATTATGCTGGTATCTGGATCGACATCGAGCGCAAACAATGGGGCGTGTAAGTGAATGTGATAAGAGTCGTCCACTAGTGATGTGATCTGAAGGACGCTGTTAATTTGATTGGTGTGGACCCAACACCTTCCCGGGCAACTTTTTGCGTGCAGGAAACCGACTGAGTGGTTATCTATACCACCGGTAGACCCAGTCTGGAACCTTTCTGAGTACGGGTACAACCCTCACAATGATTAGTTGCAGCGCTTTTAGATAAATATAACAAATATTGACTCCTTTTTGTTAGGTAATTCACTGGCGGATCCAGGGGGGCATTAGGGGCATATGCCCCCCCCCCCGACAGGAGCCTGGGGAGGGCATTCAGTACAACTTTACAAGTAGGTATGCCCCCCGTTCAGACTTACACTTCTTACGCCTATAACGAGGAACTAAATAAAAATGGATTAGAAAGCCTTCCTAGTAACTACTTTTGTGATCAGAGTCGTTTTAGTAACCTCAATTAAGTTGTCATTGCTTTATTTTGTCTAAAAGTATGTTGCTTCTTAGTTCTTACCACAGGGGAGTCATGCCGCTTCAACCCTTTTGACCGTATTGTCTAACGATGGCACTCATATTGCGCAAACCAGGAATCGGCCGCCGCCTATGCTTGGGAATAGGGACGGTTAGAATATGATTTACCTGTATGGCCGCAGCCAGTGCAGCGTAACCGGGGGGGGGGGGGGGGGGAGGGCACAAGGGGCGCGTGCCGCCTCATTAGATGCATGGTGCCCTATGGGCCCGAGAGGCCCTGCAATGCCAATTGGCCGCTCAGGGTCCAAGCGCGCCTTATTTCGACTGAGATAAGACCCGCAGGACTCGTGAGAGCACCTCACGGAGTCACGGGCTCCTGAGTCGCCACGCATCACACATCTCCATAAGGGCCCCACTCCGGCTTCTGAGGGCCCTGTGCTGGCCTCTGAGTGACCTTGCTGACCTATTAAGCGTCAGCTCTAATTAGGGTCCTGGCCCATACCCGCATGGAACGGCTCCACACCAGTGTCTCTGAGGGCCCATAACGGCGCCTGTGAGGGTCTCACACCGGCGCCTTTGAGTGCCCAACACCGCCAATCTGAGGGACTAACACCAATATTTCTTAAGGCCCTACATCGGCGGCGGCTCTGAGGGCCCCACACTGGAGCCTCTGAAGGTCTTACACAGGCGCATCTGACGGCTACCTACCTGCAACTCTGTGGGCCCCACACTGGTGACTCTGAGGGCTCCCAGTGACGCCTGAGAGTACCACGTCGGTCTCCAGGATCCCACAGGGCTCCTGAAGGCCTCTGCTGGCCCTTGATGGTCTCTTGAAGACCCCTTGCCCCCATGCATGTGTCTCTGAGGAGTGAGGACTCTCACAACGATTCCTTTGAAAGTCTTCACCGGCGACTGTGAGGGCACCACACACACAGACACGTCTGAGGGCCCTACACCGCCACCTCTGACACACCAGTGTCTCCTGAGGTCCCACATCGGCGACTCTGAGGGTCCCACACCAGTGCCTCTGGCAGTCAGCCACCGGTAACTCTGTAGGTCCTACACCGGTGACTCTGAGGGCCGCACCGGCGTCTGAGAGTACCATGCCGATCTCTAAGGACTCCACAGGGCTCCTGAAGATACTGCCGGCGCTCAGTTGCCGGCCTGTGAAGGCCCATTGTTGGCATCATACGGCCCGTTACCGGCCTCTGAGGGCCCTTTGTCGGTCTCTGAGAGGTCCTACTGGGTTATTCGCATTTCGCACCAATAACTCCAAGGACCCCACACACAGCCATCTGTGAATGGTGTGGGCTTAGCGCCACACCATTGTCTGAGGCACCAGTGAACCACAACGGCGTCCATGTGAGGGCCTCACACCAGCACCTTAGAGGGCCCACACCGGCTCCTTTGTGGTTCCTGCACCAGTGCCTCTGAGGCCCCCACACCACTGCCTCTGGGGAACCCACACCGATACCTTTGATGGTTCCACGCCAGTACTTCTTAATGTTCCACACCGGCGGCCCTGGGTCGGCTCTATACACCAGTCATTCTGAGGGCCCCACCGGCCCCACCAATTTTCGTCGATTTCTGGCGCTGCCCGGGTGTTTGTCCCAAAAGCCTCCTCCTCCTGGATCTGCCAATGGGGGTCAGGTGTCCTACCATTTCTTTTTTTTTTAGAAAAAAACGCGTGTCATCAGGGCTATGACGAAAAATAAGTGGCCTAAATCCGATGAGAAAACAGGATTTGGGGGTACCCTAGGTTTAACTCCGTGACCTGGTATGCCCCCCCCGCGCTGACACCCTGGATCCGCCAGTGAGGTAATGTTAACCCTGGAAAGACCTATCGGTTAACTCTCGCTACGGCGCAGGTTAACTCTCGGGCTCGCATGTGTGTGTGTGTGGGGAGGGGCGGATGGGCCCCTAATGGTTTTTCGCGAATAACTCGCGTAAAAAGCGGCCGATCGCGACGAAACTTTCAGTACCCTCGAGTTCATCAATTTTACACCTACTCTGAAAATTTCATGACCCTGACCCAAGTGACCTTTGATCTGTGACCTATTTCTCGAGGCCATGTTTGACCGGAATCGCGATTCGGTGTAGGGTAGACCGGGGCAAGTCGCCCCGCCGAGGTAAAACGCCTCACCGATGTTTCTCGGAACTGGCAGAGTTCTGGGGAAACATCCTGTCTTCTATAAAACGTGCACTATATGATCATTATATGAGCAGACTGGAAAGAAATTGTGATGACTCTTTCGGGAGATATAGCCAAAAATGTGTTTTTTGAGTGATTTTTATGTTTTGACGTCAGATTATGCATCCTGGCGTTCTTTTATGGTCCACATCAGGTTAACAACTTTTATGTATTTTGAACAACTATTGTCTAAGGCTTATCATGCCGGGTTGGTTCGTGTTAAATTATGTCTTGCTGGAGTGCAAGGCGTTGTTCTCTGACCGAACTACGTGATGGGGTAAAACGCCCCAGTAGGTCGCGGGGCAAAAAGCCCCATGGGGCGTTTGACCTCATGCGTTGTTCGGGCTACCCACTTTCTAATGTTCGGTAGCTGGCGAACAGCAAGTTTCTGTGCCTTTATTTGTATTTTTCTCAGCCACTGGATGGCAAAGGAAGTATTTTGTAAACATTTGCATTGCAATAATTTATTATTTGATTTTATGAGGCAGGTGAAAAACCTGCTCATACAATAGTGTCAAAAGCTGAATACCTGACAGGATGGAATGTGCTAACTTCAGTGCCGTGCCTCCAGAGGTCTAACGGACCTCTCACATAAGATTTAGCCAACTACCATGTTAAATCTTTAATCTAAAGTATGGGGCTACTTGCCCCAGGCCGTGGGGCGTTTTGCCCTGGGGTTGGGGCAAAATGCCCCATTTGCAGTTGCTTTACAAATCAATTCCTAGCTTGGAGTCCGATCATAAGTGAATGAATTTGAGGGGTGCAATTTAAAGTAAAATGTCCAAAGAACGCATTGAGCACAAATATGGCCTTCCAGGTGATGTGGGACAAAATTTATGTAGCAAAATAAATTATCTGGGGCGTCTTGCCCCAGGCTACCCTATGTTGACTCGCATTAGCCGCGGTTTTGCTAGTTTTTCGTGGTTTCAAACTTTCAAACATGTGATTTGATGTTGCTCCCATGCATTAGGGTGTATGTCAAGGTCACATGAAGGTCGGGTCAGGTCGTTGACCTTTGGTGACCTCGGCTCACTTTTTCGAGTTTTACATGTTTCTAGGCTAGTTTTTGGAGCTGAATTCGAATTTAGAAACCATTTGAACATTTACGAAGTAGTTTTGGTGCCTTCGTAACATATTACGAAGCTGTCAGAGGCGGTTGACACGTACTACGAATACTCGTCACGACCCTTACTGGTTGACCTGACCTGACCTGACCCAACCTGGTCTAAATGCTTAAAGACATCATCTGTGATCAAACCTAACACGATATTCGTGATCAGCACCCCGAAAACTTCATAGCAGCCACACTTTACGATTTTCTAACAGGTCCCCATTTTCCCGACTTTTGGGTCATTGACCTGACCTAGAGGGTCAACCAATGACCTAGGACCTTGAAATTGGCTTCCTCTCGGAACGGGCAACACGCTCGTTTTTCTGCGAAGCTCTAGCTCGATCAGGGGTAAAACGGCAAGGGGGCCCCCGCCTCCCCCCCCCCCCCCCCTACACGATAGAAGCTGGCAAACCTCGCACACATGCGAGGGTTAAAGGAAATAGTTCACTTTTTAACATGGGTTTTGAACTGGAATAGCAGTTCCGTAGCTTGGGCTGAGACGAGCATAAATCAGGAGCTTTTACAGCCCAACGATCACCCTAGGCAAAGATATTCTATTTCTCGTCCCGAAAAAGGTGTATTGCGTTGAGGATGTGTGCCTTGCATATATTCGCATCCAGTATGAAAAGAGCATGGGTCCCGAAAATTCTTCAGAAACTAGTGAAATTATCTACGAGAACTCAAGAGAAATTCTCGTACTGATCAATAAGGACATTCAGCAGCAGCAGATCGCCCAAATGCCGGTGGCCGCGATAATTTCTCTAGTTTCTGAAGAATTTTCGGAACCCATGCTCTTTTCATACTGGATCGCCTGTGCCTTACAGAAACTGAAAAGTTCTTCTTATATAAAAATATAGAAAATAATCTTTTGTTATAAATAGGTTTTATTTTCTTTGCTGATCATTTTGAACATAAAAAATCATAAATCCATTGCAAAAAAAATAATTTCGTGAAAGTGAACTATTTCCTTTAAGCGCTGTCTCTTTTGAAAATAACGCGCATGGGTGCGGTGAGTCCATCAACCCTGACCGAGGAAGGGCTGCTAAATTTGAGAGTCACCAACCAAGTGACCTGGGGGATGAATGAGGATGTCCACTGGTTCAGTAATTCTCAAAGTCATCAGCCCTTCCCCGGTTTGGCTTGATGGATCCACTGCACCGAGACGTGGTACTTCCAAGAGAATCTGGACATAGGTACTATTCTATTTAGTGTTCACTATGTATTACACTCAAAATCGATGTTGCTGCCTGTCCAATGATGTCACCGAGTAACTGTTCAAAAATAAATTCCTTCAAAGATTAACGGCGATTTGCTCGGGCGTGACAGTGGGCGGGCTGGCTGTCGGCCGTTTATTGACGGTTTACTGTCGTTAGCTGCTTTTTTCTAATGACGGCTGTCCGTCACTGTCTCTCGTCACCGCAGAGTGCAGAGGGTTGGCACGCCCTATACTTGCAGGACAGGTGGGCCCAGGTGCGGTTCACCAAACGGTAGCCACACAGCACTGATAACGCTGATGTATAACTGCATCCTTCGCAATCATGCCTCAAAAGTCAAAAGAAAGGCACTGCTGTGTCATTCAGGTGCTATTTGCAAGGGTTCTGTTACAACCAACGGCTTGCGAAGACGGTGGCCGTATGAAGTTAGCTCATTATATAATTCTGGCATGTATTCGGAAGCCATAAACTCGATTTGGATAATACCTATACGTACTCGGCTTAAACGTTCTCTCATTATCCATCGCCAGTGGGTATGGGTGGGGGTGTTTTTGGCCAGACCTGCCAGTTTTTTGCGTGTGAAAAAAAAACGCCGCAGCGCCCCGTATACCTTTATATCAATTTCACAGCGTGTGTGAATTTTTGTTTGACACCAGGTCACATAAGGTCAGGTCAACAGATGAAGTTATGTGACCAAGTCTAAAAAATGTGATTCTGTCATTCCTGCAATATATATTTCAAAAGTTGAACCCTCGCCGGCACAGGATTGATGCAACCCCCTAAGGTTTTTCGCGAATAACTCGTGTAAAAAGCGGCCGATCGCGACGAAACTTAAAGCACCCTCGCATTGATCAATTTTACACCTACCGTGAAAAGTTCCCCTGCCCAAATGACCTTTGACCTGTGACCTACTTTCCCAGACCATGTTTGGCCGGAATCGCGATTCGGAGTAGGTATGTCGGCTCGCATTAGCCGCGCGTTTGCAAGCTTTTCGTGGTTTCAAACATTCAAACATGTGATTTGATTCTGTTCCCATGTAATAGGGTGGATTTCAAGGTCACCTGAAGGTCAGGTCAGGTCATTGACCTTTGGTGACCTTGGTTCACTTTTTCGAGTTTCACATGTTTCTAGGTTAGGATTTGGAGCTGAATTCGAATAAAGCAACCATTTGAACATGTATGAAGTAGTTTTGGTGCCTTTTGGACCTGACCTGACCCGACCTGGTCTAAATGCTTAAAGACATCATCTGTGATCAAAACTTACACGATATTCGTGATCAGCACCCCAAAACCCCTTAGCAGCCACACTACGACTTTCTAACATGTCCCGATTTTCTCGACTTTTGGGTCATTGACCTGACCTGGAAGGTCAACCGATAACCTAGGACCTTAAAATTGGGTATGATCGGCTTCCTCTCGTGACGGGCAACACGCTCGTTTTTTCCTCGAAGCTCGAGCTCGATCAGGGGCCAAACGCGGGGGGAGGGGTCGCACCCCCCCGTGCCGTCGAAGGACGCAAAATGGCCTGTGCCGGCTAGGGTTAAGACTCAGGTAATATCATGAGGAAATCAGTACCAATAATTTGTATGTCTCGGAATGTTGATATCGGTGACCTACGATAAGGTCAATTTTGTGACCTCCCCAATGGGGGAAAATTGAGCGACTCTTCTTTTGGACGAAAACAATACCAGACTTCGGGATACTGGTAAGCATGACACACTGAATCGCAACATTGCACCATTGACCCCTATTTATGTCCTTGAGGTCATCTCATGTCATGTAACGTTTCAGTTTTTTTTTAACTTAAAGGTAGTGTGCCAGCTTTCCTGGACCGTATGGAGTTAATGGCCCAAATAAGGAGAACCGGATTTTTAGAACTTATCCATACCTTCAAAACTCATGGAAACGTCTTAAATTCTTCAAATTTTGAGTACCCCAGTGCGAAATTCGCCCCGACGGGTTGTCGGTCGTACCCCAACCACATTTCACACCACTATGAACAATAAATGCACACACTGAAATCGTTATTACCGATATGCTCATCCAATCAAGTTTCGATAAACCCGTTCATCATCAGCTCCTGCGGTTTCGAACACGCCTGTTAGGTGGTGCGGTAGATCGCGCCCAAAGCCAGGGCCCCGGTAACGTGAGGTAGCCGAGTCGGGGCAGCGTGCACTGACCCAAGCCGGGGCCGCGCGTCCTCCCGGTGTCATGTGATAGCCCGGGGCTGCCCGCGGGGATGCGGTAGACCGCGCCCAAAGCTGCGGCCCCGGCTTGGGTCAGCGCACGCTGCCCCGACTCGGCCAAGGCCATATATAGAAGGTACAGTTACTCCCCCGCCGACCAATCAGAGACAGATCCTGAGTGACGTCATCCCTGATGCTCGCAAGGGGTACTCCGTTCCTTAACAACGTAAAAATGACAAACTTCATTTGAAGATTATTTATGGTACTTTTCACATATTGCTCAACCGTTGATGTCACTGGAAAGCCCAACTAATTTTCTAGCGACAAAAAAGAGCAGCAATATGCTAAGAAATGGCCGGTTTTGAAGATAACGGTGATTTAAAAACCCTCTGCAGTAGCAGAAAAGCAACGTAAAAACGCATCGAGCCTATATTTTTACTATAAGTAAATCATTTTTCAGTATGTTTTTAGATAACGTAATTGATATGAATAATAACTTAATTACAATATTTTTTAGTATTTGTAACTTTATTTCAAAATAATATTTTCAAAAATGGCAGCTGTTGGCAAGAAGCTTGGAAGCAATTGTGGCGCACCACGCTATTATTGTCTTGAGGCCCCCTTATGATGTAATCAAAAGTGGAGTGACATGGGCCTGGACTCGGCTACCTCACGTTACCGGGGCCCTGGCTTTGGGCGCGGCTTCTGCTCATACTTTGTGGTGCGATGGTGGTGCGTCGGGCCGCGCGCTCTGACTTCGGCCAAGAAAAATGCGTCAGCTGATCATTGTCATTTCTGCCACTTGCGTGTGGTGAAATGTGGTCATAACTTAAGAGACGGCTTTTTCATATCAATTATTTTACATAAAATCATATTTCAAACCATAAATAATGTTCGACAGCCAAATAAAAGAAACAATACCAATACAGGCTTACAGTTTAAGGCTCGACATTGTGTTGTCTACGATTAGACAGCTGATAACTCATTCCCGTACGTCGTAACTCTATAATGACCTTTGCTTATTGTCACATGTGCGCCGCATTCGTGATTGTTGCCGACGCCTGTTTGCAGCTCAGCCCACTACAGTTGTTATACACATCGAAAAACCGATAAACTTTTAGGCGAAAAAGGCACTATCCCAGGCCCATTTTTGATTTTTTTGCGATATTAGGTAAAAACAGAAGCTTCTTATCCTAGGAAAAATAAAATGGGAAATCTTTCAAAGGTGGCACACTACCTTTAACACTCGCCGGACCTATTGGTTTTCTACATAGGACGTGCCGGCCGAGGGGGTGGGGGGATGTGTTGGTACTTTTACGACCCCGCTGTCAGCCCCTGATGGAGCTAGAGCGTCACAGAAAAACGAGCGTGTGTGCTGTTATAAGACGTAGCGACTGGTACCCGATTTTAAGGTCTCAAGTCAACCGGTGACCTCTTAGGTCAGGTCAAGTGGCCCAAGGCACGTTTTTTTTTTGTAAATAACTTCACAAAAACACTTTCGCAATGGTGCGATTTTGTCGTCATCGTATTCACCTTGTTCAGGTGCGTCGATTGGTATACTTTTTAATTGGGTGAGGTCAACTTAAGGTATTGACCTCGGGTCAAGGTCAGGTCGGAGCCCCCAGACCACGAAGTTGGTCGAAGGAGGTCATGTTGCATAGCATTCGATTTGGCAGGTCTTCCTTGGTCCATTGGTGGCCTTCCCGATTCACTGAAACTGATCAACTCGCGGATACTGAAAGTTTCGTCGCGATCAGCAGCTCTTTGCGCGAGTTAATTGCGAAAGACCGAGGGGTGTCCGTTTGACCCCCTCCCCCCGATAAGCGCGAGGGCTATAACATATTCGCGGGAGCCAGGGGTTTCACGGGGGCTGAGCCCCTCCGACTTTTCGACCTGGGACTCGTGAATGTATCTGACACTCTCCTCCGCAGCCCGAGACATCCATAGAATTGAGACATCTAATTCTAACAACACCCAGATCTACTAAATACTCTCTTCACGGAATGAGGACCAGACCATGAAACCGGGGATGAACCTCCTCCGGCGACCCGGGTCGGTGTCATACGGCGTGAAGAAGCGATGCCGCTTATCAATAAGTCGAGTGGCACAGTCTACCAGTATCTACCAGGTGTCTGCTACTGTCAGGGTAACAGGTGAATAATCAATAAAGAGTGTCTCAATAAATTTGCTACGGAACATACCTAACTACATTTACACAGGGTGACTTTCAGGGTGATTTTTTATACAGAGCAAAAGGTAAAGAGCAATGGCGTACCAGAACACTCGTCACTGCAAGAAAATATATATTTTTGTAATAAGCACATTCTGACATTTCATCTGCACACATCAACTTTTGAGTTTGAGCTCCTTTTAGGCTTACAGAGCGTGCTCGAAGTGAGTACCCTTTTCATGCACGCAAGCCTGAGCATTCTTTCTTACTGTTGCGTTGCTCGGGTGTTGCTCACTAAGCTCAGCACTCAGCAGGAAACATATTCACAACCGACTTAAGCTCGTTTATGGTCGAGGGGCAACTCTTTGACACCTCTTGCATTGCTGCACCCCAGAACCAGAAGTCGAGGCAGGACAGATCGGGGGACTTAGCCGGCCATGCATGATGCTATCCTCGGCTTATGACTCGTCCATTGAAAGACGCATCAAGCCAATTTCTTGCCGGCAAATGGGGTGTAGCGCCGTCCTGCTGAAAACTTATGTGGGGTTTTCTTCAAATTAGGTGCCGAAGTTTCGCATGAGTATGATGTTTCTCACAGTTCTATACTCGAGCACAACCCAGCGGTGTTGCTCTGGAGTAAATGGCGAGCTGGGGGAGATTATATTTTCAGTTTGATAGCCACGTTTATTTTAAGTCCACTCATGCAAAACATAGACCTAGCTTAAAAACTAAGCTCTTGATAACGAATGCCATAGCTCAATGTTTTGCACTAAAATCGGCCGACATGACGTCACTTTGACGTCATTTTAAGTCGACCTATGGTACCTAGAAAGTTGTTGAACTTTGAACACAAGGTGTTGAATTGATGCCGCGGAAGGTACTTACGTACCGCAATTTTCGTGTCGATATGTCAAACGGTTTTGAAGAGATTGCCGAAAAACGGGAGGAGGGCTCTGTAGAGCCCGCCCCCCCCCCCCCCAGTCATGCGCGGGTTAATTACACACCAGTACCAGCATAGGCAGCATACCTATTCGGGGAACAGCGAATGTCTGTCTACCAGCAGCGGATTCGCGACTATCAGTCAGCTGTTATAGATTCACTAAAGTTAAAGGGACCCTCCCACCTTAACATTAGTTTTGAGTTGAGATAGCCAAGTTTGCGGCCAGGCTCAGAAACCACCATTTATCCTGGTCGCAACCCCCGCAGCTTTATGGTGTTCAAGAAATGTCTTCCCTTTACTTGCAGGGTGGGACCAGCGTGGTCCCTATCTATTAACCATTACGGGAATCTGATGACGTCATCAGGCTTTCGAACGTCCGTTAAATGTTTGACTAAAACGTTTTGTAGCACGCGGTGGTATATGCGGGTGGGACTAAATGCTTACTTCGAAATCTAAGCTACGTTGCGGCATTGGCGGTTATGTGCGGCGTGTATGCCGCATGATTAGTAAGCGGCGACCACTAAATTAAAGACTCAAACGCTCCGACCGGTTCTCAATGAATAACACTGCATACCAAAAATGCCAACCGCTCTCGTCATAAGATATTCAGCTTTAAATAACTAGGTTATCTACATCATCATTTTGAACCAAATTAATACTTTCAACTTAACTCACTCATTCCTTCCTTTGTTGTCTCCAAACAGTCTTTCGATTGTCTGAAAATCGTATGCTAAATCCCGTACCTGTATGCGACTGGTGCATATAAAGGCCGATAAAAGAATTTGAATAGGCTCTGGCATGCGATTTCCTGGCTACCCAAAAAAGTCTGTTTCAGTCTTGCTATCAAAACATGACCTCGCCCGCACAGGGGGGGGGGGTTGATGCAATCCCCTAAGGTTTTTCGCGAATAACTCGCTTAAAAAGCGGCTGATCGCGACGAAACTTTCAGTACCCTCGCATTGATCAATTTAACACCCATCCTGAAAATTTCATGACCCTGACCCAAATGACCTTTGACCTGTGACCTACTTTTCGAGACCATGTTCGGCCGGAACCGCGATTCAGCGTATGTCGGCTCGCATTAGCAGCGCGTTTGCAGTCTTTTCGTGGTTTCAAGCGTTCAAACATGTGATATGATGTTGCCCCCATGCATTAGGGTGGGTGTCAAGGTCACCTGAAGGTCAGGTCAGGTCATTGACCTTTGGTGACCTCGGTTCACTTTTTCGAGTTTGACATGTTTCTAGGTCAGTTTTTTCGAGCTGAATTCGAATTAAGCAACCACATGAACGTTTACAAAGTAGTTTTGGTGCCTTCGTAACATGTTACGAGGCTGTCAGAGGCGGTTGACGCCTACTACAAATACCTGGCAGGACCTCTACTGGTTGACCTGACCTGACCTAACCCGACCTGGCCTAAATGAATGAAGACATCATCTGTGATCAAAACTAGCATGATATTCGTGAGCAGCACCCCGAAAAACCCCATAGCAGCCACACTACGACGTTCTAACAGGTCCCAATTTTCCCGCCTTTTGGGCCATTAACCTGACCTGGAAGGTCAACCGATGACCTAGGACCTTAAAATTGGGTATCATCGGCTTTCTCTCGTCACGGGCAACACGCTCGTTTTTTCCGCGAAGCTCTAGCTTGATCAGGAGCGAAACGGCAAGGGGTTATACCTTATACGTTCGCGGCTGAGTATTAATTTGGTTCAAAACAATGATGTAGATAAGTTAGTTATTTAAATCTAAATATCCTATGACGAGAGCGATGGACATTTTTGGTATGCAGTGTTATCCATTGAAAACAGGTCAAAGCTATTGAGTTTTTAATTTAGTGGTCGCCGCTTACTAATCATGCGGCATACACGCCGCACATAACCGCCAATGCCGCAACGCAGCTTAGATTTCGAAGTAAGCATTTAGTCTCACCCGTATATGCTGCTTTGCGCGCAACAAATGCCGCACTTTCAAATAAAGTCGCTAGGAACAGCGGAGATCCCAAAAAGTAAACAAAAGTAAAAGTCTAATATCTTGAAAACCGGTGAATATTTTTCGATGAAATTTGGTAGATATTCGTTTTTGCTCTTTCTGAACCGAGCGACATCACTTTCATGCCAATTCATTAACTTTTTTGAAGGTGGGAGGGTCCCTTTAAACAGCTCTTTCCACAGTCAGGAAATCGCATGCGAAAGCCTATACAAATGCATAAAATCACGCTCGAGAGTGAGCATTAAACAGGCTCTCGCATGTGATTTCCTGATTGTGAAAGGAGTCTGTTGCAGCCTTTAGGTACGCAGCTCAAACTTAGGTATATCAAAAGGTCAGCTGGATCGTAAAAAAATGACAGGTAGGTATTTCTAGGTACACTTCTCGTACAAGTTAACCCTGATTGGTAAAACTGGCATGAGTGACATGACAGCGATGTAGCTCAAAGTGTTACAATTTGAGAACGGACACATTCTTTCATATATGTAACAAATATACGTGGCCACTGATAAGTGTAAACAAAGGTTGAAACTAGTTCAACTTAACTATTTTACGTCACATACAGAGGCACAAAATCTATATACAGAGGGCTGTGCAGTAGCGGCGGAACACCTTCAAATAAGGGGGGGGGGCACTGCCGACTTTTGGTCCCATTCTTTCCATGCAACGCCTATAGGGCTAATGTTAAAATGCCAAAATCATAGGGGGGCACGGTGCCCCGGTGCCCTCCCCCTTCCGCCGCCTATGGGTCTGTGTTGAGATTACAGCATTGCAGCACTGGTAAATCAGTACACAGATTCTCTCGCGCGCCCGTCTCGGTGGGCCGACGTGTGTGGTCTGCAAAAGAACATGGAGCCTGCTGCCACGTGGCCATTATTTTACTTGCATAATCTGTGCAGCTATGCATGCAATATGCAGGTATTTCGAATATTTAGGTTTGATGGTTATGGCCGAGCTCTGCTATCTACGTGGCTGAGTTGTGCCCCCTTCCACGGACTATGATTCTGTGGTCGGATTGCATTGCCCTAAATGCCCAGTGGCAGTGAATTTAGACGCCATGCTTGATATTGTTGCCTCGGAACGAAACATCGGAACACCGACGAAGGGGCTTGCTGTTGCCATCTACCGATGCGATAGCGTTTACGGATATTTCTCATTAAATTATGGCATTGAGTCGCGCAATAATGGGCATTATTATAAATCACAAATGGCAGGTTTAAACAATTACCAATCCAGACATTCATCAACATTGGCAGTTTTTGATCGATGCAAACTATTTTTCTTAGAAGTCGTAACAAAAAACAATGGAGCCAAATGACCAGTAATACAATACATGCTTGTATTAGCAATTTATTTTGTATTGACCGCTTCACATTATCTGACAACCGCGATGTGTCGCCCATTGATATCATGCTAGGGACCAGCTTATTGCAATGTGTAATGCATGTTGTGAAGCTCAACAATTATCTTATAATTATGTTCTGGGTGTTGTCCCTCCAAAGACATGTGCTGGAGCCGCCTTTCTGGAATCCTGGAAAAGAGTCGATTAACGGCCACCAGCCAACCCACTCCCCAACCAAATCAAGGTGGTGTAACTTTCACGGTGGCAATTACTATCCGTTGTTTTCGTTTTTAGTTACACCATAAATCATGTGATAACTGGTGTGATGCTCATGTGCAGAACTGGGCGTAAACAGTAGCGGCGGAACACCTTCAATTAAGGGGGGCACTGCCGACTTTTGGTCCCATTCTTTCCATGCAACGCCCATAGGGCTAATGTTAAAATGCCAAAATCGAAGGGGGGCACGGTGCCCCGGTGCCCTCCCCGTTCCGCCGCCTATGGGCGTAAATGCACTTTATTTTCTAGAACAGTTGATGTCATCTTCTTCAAGCTAGCCCGTGGGTAGGTATTTCAAACTGTGCAAATGTCCTGAAACCTCGCCAGACCAGGGGGAGGTGATTCAATTTCAAACCCTCAAGTCTTTTCGTAGATACCGTAAGAACGACGGCGGCGCGCCGCCGACTTTGGCATACGCTATGACCTAGGTATATTATTATTCTTTGGGCACACCTTTCTCAATATTGCAAGTCCCAGTCATTTCAGGTCAAGTCACAACAAGAGCCGGTACGTAGTCAAGGTAAAATTGAAATAATTTAGCGGCATCGGAAAAACTAAGCCTTTCGCAGATAGCGCACTAACAAACAGTGGTATTGTATTTCAGTTGAGACAAGTATAATAACACGGAACAAAAATGATAGACGAACGCGTTTCGGCTAAATCACCGTCATCAGCGTCTAAAAGGAGAACAAGAGGCACACAAACAGTGGTATAGTGTCTACACCAAAATGGAGACATTTGTTACCCTTTTAGTGTACCTATTTGACACAAATTCTGAAAATGCTGAGTTGTGGTGAGGCTCAGGTCAAGTGACTAAGTCACCAACACCGGTAGATCGTCAGAAAAGCACTGAAATCACACTCATTTGGCTGTGAAATTCATAACACTTAAGTGATTTCACTCAAACTTTCATGGTGTTCTACGCTCACCCAGTTTCATATCCTGATATCCTGTTTTTTTATTTCGTTGACCTGAGGTCATCTAGAGGTCATGATGTAACGTTGAAAATAATTTTTTTAAAGCCCAACTGTGAAAACGTTGGTGATATCCACTCTATTTCAACGTTTTTGTGTTGTAATACTTCAGCGTGTACCAATGTCCAATACGTAACTAACTTTGGGTGGAGACTTCCATTTCGCGTCTATGTAGCTAGACGCGTCTAAGTCTTAGACGCGTCTAAGTCGACGCGTCCAGCTGGACGGCGGCTGCGTCTATCTGGCGACAGCTAACTTTAGACGCTTCTAGCTTTGAAGTCTCCGTCCAACAGTTAGACGCCAAGTTAGACGCCAACTTGGACGTCAGCTCAGTTAGACGCCAGTTGGTCGCTGCAGTGGAAGTCTCCACCATTTGGGTGGAGACCAAGCCATCCATCTGACCAGGCCAGGTTGACTTCAATAAGATCCAATCTACAGGTACCGCAAGAGAACGGCGCTAAAGCCCAACATGAGTTCTACCTACAAATCAAAGCTCAGCTGAGCGGCCAGATGTAACGGCACAAGAGTATGAACGCCGGCTACTTGGGCCTAAAATTTTCCAGAATAGATATTATGAAAGAATACAACACTTCTCGTGAGTGTACCCCACCTGCCAAAATATCTTGACTGGCAAATACGCCGCACTCAGTAAACAATTATGACACGTTGCATTGGGGCACCAGCTTAACGAAGCCAATAAGGGGAGTTGCATTTGACGTCTTGTCTCGTTCCTAGTAGTTTGGGCTACATAAATAAGCCATAACTCAATAGCCACATACGTCAGCAATAAACTTTTTATGTCTACTCATTTAATTTGAAATCCCTAATGAACACCCATCAAAGTTCGTTACAATTCAATCGTGATTGATCCAACAAAAGCTTACAATTTAACGAGGACCGCTCTTGATGACCATAAAACTGAGTCATCAGAGCTCGAAATAACCATCACCTCACCGCATCCACTAAAAGCAGGTGCAGTCCCGTCATTTCTGGCACGATTTCATGGCGAAATGTGTAAAAATGCTGACCGCAGTTCAACATTGCAGCGGCGGCAGATGCAGGCGGCAGTGCGGCGGGCAGAGGACCCTGCAGCGGGCCGGCGGCGGACCAATGGGCGCCCGGGGCGGCGGCGGCGCGTCCCGGGCGGCCGGCGCACCCCGCGCCACGGACCAATCCAGACGGCCGGCCGGCGCCCGGCTCCTCCCCCGGCGCCCCGTCGCACGGCGCCCGGCGCCCGCCACCGCCACCGCGCCGCCGACACCACCATCAATATGCACGTGTTTGACACTTTTGGCGCGACCGATATTTGGCGCCAATCGCGACTGGTTCCGGCGACCCGCGCTCCGGATGCACTCTCCACAGCGGCAGAGGTAAGACTGACCGCCCGTCGGTCGGCCGGCCGGCCGTGCGGCTTGTTTTCGGAAGCGTCTCTTCAATAGGATCGTAAACCAACTTTATTGGTCATAACCGGCGATTTTATGAAGCATTAGCGCGGCGCGATGTGCATGGGTCGGTGTGGGTGATAACCCATCACTCTCGGGCCGGGGTGTCGGCAGCTGCTCTGCCGGCACGCACCGGATCTGTTTGTGTCGGGCACACATATATCATGACGCCACGGCAGGATGACGGTCTCCGTCAGCCGTCAGACAGATTGTGATGTCCCTATCACAAACCCCGCTGAGGCGCATGGATTTTCCACGCTGCTGACAATCTGAAATGATTTTGAGGGATCGCCAGTGTAAATAATCGTGCGTCAGGGATAAATGTTAACTCGGTACCTACATTTTAATTAATACCATCATCTTTTTATGTGCTTTTTGTATTCGCGCTAGCCATGTGGCATATGATGATGACAATGTAGTGGGCATTGGCTCTATCTGCTACACTAGATGCCGGCAGCGCTCGTGCGTTGCCTTGGGCCAGAATTGGAGGATCCATAGCCCAATGAAATGTGCATTATTTTGGAGGCCTTGCCTGGGACTACCATTGAACCGATTTTGAGGTTGATAGCTTAACCCTCGCATGTGTAGGGGGGGGGGGGGGTCGGATGGACCCCCCCCATGGTTTTTCGCGAATAACTCGCGTAAAAAGCGGCCGATCGCGACGAAACTTTCAGTACCCTCGCAATGATCAATTTGACACCTACCCTGAAAATTTCATGACCCTGACCCAAATGACCTTTGACCTGTGACCTCTTTTCCGAGACCATGTTTGGCTGGAATCGCGATTTCGCGTATGTCGGCTCGCACTAGCCGCGTGTTTGCAAGCTTTTCGTGGTTTCAAACGTTCAAACATGTGATTTGATGTTACTCCCGTGTGTGTCAAGGTCACCTGAAGGTCAGGTCAGGTCATTGACCTTTGGTGACCTCGGGTGACCTCGGGTCACTTTTTCGAGTTTTACATGTTTCTAGGCTAGTTTTTGGAGCTGAATTCGAATTTAGCAACCATTTGAACATTTACGAAGTAGTTTTGGTGACTTCGTAACATGTTACGAAGCTGTCAGAGGCGGTTGACACGTACTACGAATACCCGTCACGACGCCTACTGGTTGACCTGACCTGACCTGACCCGACCTGGTCTAAATGCTTCAAGACATCATCTGTGATCAAAAATAACACGATATTCGTGATCAGCACCCCGAAAACCCCTTAGCAGCCACACTTTACGACTTTCTAACAGGTCCCGATTTTCCCGACTTTGGGTCATTGACCTGACCTGGAAGGTCAACCAATGACCTAGGACCTTAAAATTGGGTATCATCGGCTTCCTCTCGTCACGGGCAACACGCTCGTTTTTTCCGCGAAGCTCTAGCTCGATCAGGGGCCAAACGGCAAGGGGGGGGGTCCAACCGACCCCCCCCCCCCTACACATTAGAAGCTGGCAAACGCCGCACACATGCGAGGGTTAAAATTTCTTTGAGCCAGAGGACCTCACGTCAAAACGGTTTTCCGACCCCAGCACGTGCAGCCTGCACCCCTCGCAGACGGTGACCCCCCTGGAAACTGGTTCAAGATGTTACCGATGTGTCCCGCCAGTATGGCTTTGCCCGTGACCTCGGGTTGACCTGTAGCCTTGACAAAAAATTTCGTGTCACCGAAACTTTGAAGCGGAATAGCATGTGCCACGAAGCACCGAGCGAACCGAGGCCAGCACCAAAAGTTTACCTCGCCGGAGACGAATCAAACGGTCCCACTTTCGTCCCGATCGGTCCACCCATTTTGACTCCAGGTCCAAAAAAGCTTGGACAAACTCACTCACATACTCACTCACTGACAAACAGGTTCAGCCGAACTTTTTTTCAGCGACCCACCAATGGGAATTTCCGGATGCTTTGATCCTCCAATTCTGGATTAAAATGGTATTAACCCTCTAGTGCCCCCGGTATCATATCTGTAAGTCAATTTGCATAAAATTCGCGTGCTAATCCTGAAGGCGAAAATTGTTGAAAACCCTGCTGTATCAGAAGTGGTGCGTCTTGGCAACCACCTGGTGGCAAAATTTTTAAGTAATGATTTCTCAGTTTCCCACCAGGTGATTTTGAAGAGGGTCAGTTTGTCCTTTGCTGAAAAGCTATTTGAGATGCAAGTGTAAATTTTAGCATTTAAAAAACAAAAAATAGTTATTTGGAAAGAAACTTGGTATACTGTGAGACAAATGTCCAGCATTTATCACAGTATGTTGCAAAACATCGCAGCTACTTCAGGGTCAAAGATATGGACCCCTAATTTGGGGGATACTAGATATGATACAGTGGGCATAGCACTCCAATATTTTCTATGAAATTTTCGCCGCTGCAACATACGGTGTGCCAATACCATAGTTTTTCAGGTGATAAGCATTGCAATGGCCTGTGAGTCATTGAAAATGGCGGTGGTACAAGATGCATAAATTTGTGAAGTTCGCACCTCTGGCGTCAGATAACTCTATTTCGCTCCAGACTCGATATTTCATAACGATATTCGTACGCTTATGCCGCCTCTCATCCTTGTCAATCACCTAACATCTAGCTGTCCATGAGTGGCCTTACGTGCCTCATACATCTCGACTTTTCTAACGCTCATAGGAATCTGGTTTTCCAACTGTTTGACGATGATAACAGTGAACTTTTTGATCTGCAGGACACTAGCATCCCGGGAAACGTCGATCTAGCGACACAAAAGTCGGTTTTTAATGAAGTCATTGGGCTATGGATCCTCCAATCAGACTTGTAAGCGATTCAACTCTGATTGAATCGATTCTCATGAATCGCTTGAAAATGCCGACTCACTGTGATTGAGTCGGTTGAATCACCTCTTGTCACCATATGAATCCTGATTGAATCGGTCACACATGGCAACTGCAAGTGATTGAATCGGCAACTCATCGATTCAAGTTGATTCAATTAACAAAATGATTCAATCACCATGTGCTGGAAATTGAAGTTATGACCATATTTAGTACTATATTATGTGGAAATATATGTGGCATTTGCATCATAGTCACACACAATGCACTGCAAATTTTTTAGGTATTTTGTCAGTATTATAAATGCGCATAGCTATCAGTATTGGAAAAAAAAACATTTTTTAAAGTTTTTAATCAAACTGTAAACACAAAATTATACATAAATGTCAATGCATGAAGATGAAAAAATGAATGTAAAGTTTCTTTCCAGTGCCCTAAAATCAGTATAGTAATCAAGTTAACAGTAGCAGTAGGAGCAGGCGCACATTGCTCAACACCTCACGCTCATTATAGAGTTCAGTGCTCAACACACATGTTTTAGATACCATGCTAATCTTTATATTTTCAATACCCTGTTTCATCAGGACATTTGTGAGCAAGCATAGATTTAGTACTTTTCTATGTTTTTTGGTATTTTCCTAGTGTATTTGGTTGATATCTGTTTGGTATCAGTTTCCAAAAATGTCTTAAATTGATATCACATATGAATATATTTTATATAACATCTTGATTGAATCGCGTTGAGTCAAATCATGAGTTGAGTCATTCCCTGAATCACTGATAATGGGATGAGTCGTGATTGAGTTGAATCACAAGGTCCATGAGTCGTGATTGAATCGCTTGGAAAATCAGACTGTTTGATTGAGTTATGATTGAATCGGTCATTTCATCAAGTGAGTCGTGATTGAATTGATTGAATTTTTTTGAATCGTTTACAAGTCTGCCTCCAATTCTGGCCCAAGGCAACGCACGAGCGCTGCCGGCATCTAGTTTTAGAGATGAGCCAACATCAATGACTGACAGATTCAGTGTGTGTGTGGGGGGGGGGGGGGGGGAGGAGGGTTAGTTGGGGTGTGCGCCCTCTTGCAGTGTCCTCAAGTGACAAAGCTTGGTCGTGTTTCTTGTGTGGGCAAAACTGTTAACTAACGAACTTTTTCAGGAAGCATTTGCTTCAATTGGCATAGCAAGGCATGCGGAAACGAAATTCGAATAGCTTTGGAATTTGGAGAATCTTTGTGGGGAGTGCGCGCCCCCTCGCAAACAGCCGATTTTCTCGCAGCAATCTTCCCGTGGGTGCTCGGAAACGGCTCTCATCGAAGCTCATCCAACATTGTTTTTCTTTTCTTTTTAGCTACATGGATAGACCCGAGAATAATGTGAACCATGCACAAGGATGTTTTTTTTTAGCGGAAGGAGACAGCAATATTTTGTGACTCGGAACTCCCATAGCGAAAGGCTGGGAGATCACATTTGGACTGGTGCCCGGTGTTGCAGTCTGTTTATGCAGAGCAATGGACCGTTGCATGCTATACGAGTTGTGAGTGGAAAACGCCACGAAGCCTCCTTGATTCTCGTCGGTCTCGCGGCTGTCTCTTGTTGTAATGCAATGTTCGGTGCATAGCTGAACCTCAACTGGTATTGCTTTGTTGCTAGCAGATGAGCCGATGCATGCATTGCACGGAATGACGTTTCGAAAAACATCACAACTCTGACTACTATTCCACAAGATGGCTGGATCTATCGAACAGAATGTGGCTCCACTGTACATAGACCGTAACGAGATCGAAACATAGACACCGAAAATAGCTGTATGGCTGTATGTCATCTGCGATCTTTGGGTTCTGCTCCCGGTCGTCAATGAAGGGACCGTCCAACTCTGGCCCTTTCATCATTGCTTATACAGTATTCTAATTATTCCTATGTTCAATCCAAGATCAGTTTTAAAGGGACTTTTCCACTTTAAAAGAAGTCATTGAATCCGTTGAAAAATGTTGTTCTTCATTGAAGAGCATCTTTAACGATTGTTTACCAACTTTTGCCGATTTTTTTCTATCAATTTTGGAGAAATACGGCTTTCTGCGAATTCCAGGTCGCTGAAAAATTGCAATCTTATTATTAGGTTTAGGTACTTGCTTCCTGATGGCTCTCCCTCGGTGCTTTCATTTCATTTTTTTTTCCTTTTAGCTGGTTCGGTTGGCCAATGCGGAATAGTTAAGCATGTGCAATGTTTGGCATCGCTATCTTATGCTTTGCATGCATTGGGTTTTCCTCGCTTCATTGGCATGGATGTTGAGAAAAGCTGACACATCCTGTTTTCAAACTATGGGGTAACATTTGCCCTAAGCACAAACATCATGGTATGAGTAAGTAGAATATATTTTTCATTATTTTTTTGACGTACTTTGGGGATATATCATTTGTTTATACATCATTTGTGTTCACAAGAAATTACAGTATATTAAAAAAATGAGTTTTTTTGTGTAATGCACGAGTGTTTTAACGCTCACCGACTGGAAGAGGAGGGGGTGGATGCCAACCATGGCGGTTTTGTCGGTCGCTCGGAACGCAATGGCGATAGAAAGCTTAAAGTTAGCATGCCTGGCCTTTCAAGACTTCTTTGAATCTTTTTTTTTTCTAAGGTTCAACAGAGATCAGGTCGGTCGCATGACCTTACCTTTTAAAGGCCCTCTGGATTTCCACACCCTATTGAACATAAACGCCATCCCCCTTCAAACTCGACTCCGAGGCCTCGTAGCGACACATAGGTAGGGCTCCGAAAAACGCGTAAAATATCTTGAAGAAACTGCTCTCGTTGTTTTTAGCTCCGGTTAAAGGTCAAGCCACTATACGCCATCAAAGGTCAAATTTGTCTTACTTCAACACTTTTTGACTAATCGGTGCATAACTCGAGAAAGAATAGAGCTTCAATGCCGCCTCAAAGCGCATTGAATAGTCCTTTTGACGCTTTTTCTGCTGACTGACCTTATATTTGACCCAAGGCCAACGGCTTAGCCTGCAGGGGGCAAAACTGCCAAAATTGACAGTTTTCTGCAATAACATTTGACTCAAATCCTGCACGGAATATCTGTAATCGGCTTCGCGTTCCTGGTTCCTCTGGTCTAGACGCGTTAAACAAACTTGGCATCGGAAGGTTAACTTGAAAATTTTACTTAACACGCTCACTGGAAGGGGGGGGGGAAATCTCGCCCACCCCTCTTGTTTTGCACAAATATCTCACGCCGTTATTGTCTTATTAACGTAAATTGTTTTCTTACCTACCTAAAATTGAATCGTGCATCTAGCCGTGAAAGCAATAATTAAATTGGCCTCTACAATTTTTTTTAGAAACAGGGGTGGTAAAGTAAAATCACTAAAAATCTCCCCGGAGCGACGGGGCGAAGGCCGGCGACGGCTGATTCTCGTTGCCGGCGCTGGACGGTTTCGTCTTTGTAATGCGCTGCTTACCGCTGCTAATGATTGTTAAATATCTCTGTGAAGACGTAGAAATGTACGGGCAATCTCATGGTAGAAGAAATGCAAATATCAGCCGCTAACATTTTGAGTTACGAGTGTGTAAACACAAACTAGGACTGAAACGCATCCCGCTTCGGCTGTTCCCCGCCCCAACCGGAAGACTTCTTTCTCTTAGCAGAGTTCTTATTGTCCTTATTATGACCGTATTAGCTAAAGATTTGATATTTCCTCAAAAATGCATTTGCCGTCGTATAGTGAAAGAAATAAGAAAAAATCGGCCGGTAACTTTTGAGGTATGGGCGTGTAGACACAAAAAACCCTCATCTGGCAAATTTGACCCCGTTAGACATCATTTGACCTTCAAGATATTGACCTAGGTTCATGAAGTTATCACATAATAGAGTACCCACCTTCCAAATTTCCTCTTTTTGGCTTCCATAGGAGCTGAGAGCTTGGGAGAGGGGGGGGGGCGACATTCGTCCCCCCCTTCCACCGGGTGAGTTCTCGTAACCCTTGCACTGCGGCGCGTGTTTAGATCAAGTTTATGACCTGACTGTATGTACAAATGCCGTGTTGCCTATCATTCGATTCGTATCGTTGAGCTGAGCACATCCAAGGTGTTTTCAGCGCCCAGGCCGGTCAAAAGTTATAGCAAAAAAAAAAGCTGTTAACTTGCTAAGGACATTGCGTGACCTTAGGTGATCTCTCTCAGGGGTGTGAGGAGGGGTCACAAGTGCAATTTTTCTATTCGGTACTTCGTTACCAGATGTGACAGAGTGCTTAGTTTGAGTTGTTTCCAAAAGAAGCACAGCTCAATTTTCAACCATTGTTTATAACGGATAGGTTGCAAAATTGGCCTGACCTTAGGTCACCGTATCAAAATTCTGAGATATGTGTTTTATATACATACTGTTGGCCTTATCAATCGCTAAAAGCTTAAAATTAATCGGCCAATCAATAAAGCTATGGCGAGCATTGGAACTTTTTCTGTGGTAAGGTCACTTGGCGTGACGTGTTTACCTGATCTTGGGCGACCCTGGGTCTGAAATTTTCACAATATGTGCATGATAATGCGCCGCCGTCTTTGATGTTATTTGACTTAACTGCGAAACACACTACGGGGTTGTTCAAAGATCCCAGCAGGGCGCTGGCTTATCGAATGGGAAACATAGAAATTGGTATTTGAAAATTATTTACTAAGAATATCCATAGGTGTAGGAACGTTTTCGAAAGTGGGGGGGGGGGGGGCAGGCTCCCAGAGGCACAAAACCTCACCTACCCCGAAAATCCATTTTCTCCTCGGATTTCGGCCACTTTATTTTCGCAAGCATGCTCAAATTGGTAAAAAAACGTGACAAGAAAAAAAATCGACCAAAATCTCGGAGAGACTCCCGTCCAGAAATTAAATCTCATGGACGCGTCCCCCTGGCCTCCGCAGCCGCGTTGCCACCAGGAGCGGATCCAGGAAAACTCCAGGGGGAGGGGCATGAATCGAAGTAGTAGTAAGTACCTATACCCAAAATTAAAACCTCAACTGATTTCGGCCACTTAATTTTGGTGGTGCCCTATTTTTATTTCTTATTTATTTGTTTTTGCCCTGGCAGGCCTGTGGTGCCCCTGGCGGGCCTGTGGTGCCCCTGGCGGGCCTGTGGTGCCCCTGGCGGTCCTGTGGTGCCCCTGCTAGGCCACAGGTGCCTCTGGCAGGTTTGTGGTGCCCCTGGAAGGACTGCGGTGCTCCTTACGAGCTTGAAGTGCCAGCGACAGGCCCATGGTGCCTATGCGAGGCCGGTGGTGCCACTGCGAGGCCGGTGGTGCCCCTGCGAGGCCGTGGTGCCCCTGCTAGGCCGCTGGTGCCCCCGGGCCCTGACGGGACTGTGGTGCTCCTGACAATCCTGAAGTGTCCCCGACAGGCACGTGATGCCCCTGACAGTCCCAAGGTGCCCCTGCGAGGCCAGTGGGTGCCCCTGGCAGGTCTGTGGTGTCCCTGGCAGACCTGTGGTGCCCCTGCTAGGCTTCTGGTGCCCCTGACAGGCCTGTGGTGCTCCTAAAAGGACTGTGGTGCCCCTGGGCCCTGACAAGCCTGAGGTGCCCCTGACAGGTCCGTGGTGCCCTTGACAGGCCCAAGGTGCCCCTGCGAGGCCGGTGGTGCCCCTGGAAGGCCTTTGGTGCCCCTGGAAGACCTGTGGTGCCCCTGACAGGTCTGTGGTACCCCTGGCAGACCAGTGGTGCTCTTGCTAGGCCGATGGTGCTCCTGACAGGCCAGCGGTGCCCCTGTCAGGTCTGTGGTGCCCCTGATAGGTCGGTGGTGCCCCTGGTAGGCCTGTGGTGCCCCCGGGCCCCAAGGGAGCATGACCCATGTGACCCCACCTTGGATCCGCCACTGGTTGGCACCCATGCGAATTCCTGAAGCATCCAAAAACATTTTTTATTACGAGCGAGCGTGAAACGTGAGAAGTGAAAAGTCAGCAAAAGGTGTATGTGTGTGTGTGGGGGGGGGGGGGGAGACAGTTAACATTGCTGGCCCTATTCGAAAGTGGGGGACCATTGCCCCCTGCCCCCTGTTCCTACGCCTATGCCAGTAACCGATCAACTAATGCAAGGCCGCCTAACATAAATTGTTAGTTTACGCCGTTTACGCATTCTGCTGCGCCAGTATTGTCTCTCTTTGCAGCGCGCGTTGCCCCTAAGCTGCCACTTATTGCTTCTGACAAAGTTACCTTTCATTGGGTGGAGGAAAATTGCACTCAATAACGATGAAGCACAAATGGAAATCTTCATGGAAGGACAGGCCAGAGAACCGTCAAGTTTGTTCTTCGGGGTGATACCTACAAATACATTAAAAAGTTCGGCAAAAAGTGGGGGGGGGGGGGGGGGCACCGGCCCCCCATCCCCCCTGTTCCTACACCTATGAGAATATCACAAGCACCAGAAATCGCCAGAGCGCTGAATATGGCACAAAACGACTCGCCATGACCTGCAGGTACCTTATCATTATCGATTTTACTCTGAAGGTCACGCGATGACATAAGTTATTCCTATTCGTATATTCAAGAACTGATGTGAAAGTTTTTTCGACCTGACCCGTACATGACCGAAGGGCATTGTGTGACCTTCAGAGGCAAAATCGATAGTGGGCAAATAGCTTGGTCCCGACGAGTCTTTTGGTGCCATTTTCAGCGATCTAGCCCCACTACATGGACCACAATCTACTGTGCCAATTTGGGGACCGTGTTCTTTGTTGACCTAGTTATGTAGGTCAAACGGCTAGGAATGGCGCCGAATGGCTTAGGTCACGTTTTGGCTTCATCAAAGCAAACCTTAACAAACAAGGGCTATTTTCATTAGGACTTTAATTGGTCGGTCTCTAACCCTGTAGTTACCCGCCCTCCCACGCTCCTGCGCGTCCCTGACATTTCGCTTGACCCGTGCTTTTGAAACTTACCGGAGTGCTTACTTCCACAATGAGCTTCACGGAGCCTTTGGGTCTCCCATGGTTGAACTTCTTGGGCTCGCGAGGATACATCGCTGAAACAGTGACTGAAACTTATTTTCAATTTGTTTGCTGCTCATATCACCCTTTTCGATATAACAAGACTTGCAGATAGCCATGGGCTCAAGTAAGAAATTTCGTTTTGGCTGTCTTATCGAGTAAGCTTCGTTGTTGCAACGTTTTACTTTCTATAGATTCCCATCAGAACCCTTACAGAAAATGCACTCTAGGGATTCGGCCATTGCCGAGATGCCAGTCGGGCGTGTTGCAAGTGGATAAACATGTATCCACTGTGGGTTTTCCTCCTCTCATGTCGCATCCGTCCGCCACACATCACGGGGATTGGCATTGCCTCGCTCCGCCCACCGCAGTGCACATGCATCATTCATGGCAACGACTCCATGACAATAGAATCGTCTCCACGGGACGCCACAACCGCATTTAGTTTGTCGTTTTGATGCGGTCGTCTGCCCACACACTCGTCCCTCCGAGCCCGCGCTGTCTCCGCATCTGCCGTGCACAGCTGCGAACGGTAGCTTTACGGCCGCTCGGAACATGTGCCGTAATTTTCGTCGAACATGCTACATCGACTCGTGATACCACCGATTGATATTGCTGAACAGATGCATGAATAATTTGCCGTCGCAGACAAAGAGAAGTGCATACTTACGTGGAGAATGAGTTGTTAACTAAAAAAACACCCAGAAGTCCGGCACATTGGGGCATGTGTCAGAACTCAGAGTATGGGTATTAGCAGGCGGGGCAAAGCTGTGTTACCACATCCTGTGCGGAACAAAGCATGCAACAAGCTGTTGTTTCTAGCAACATAACCAAAACATGGCCTACGTCACTCGCTCAATGAGCCTTTGTCCGTAAGGAACTCGGAAAGCATTGCCTTGCGGACGTGGAATGTCCCAGGCTGCTGCTGTTCGGCCGCAAGTCCTACTAATCCATCATGTTCACACTATCAGCAGCATTTCCAAACGACCGAGTCACAAGACATCGAACTCGCGTGATCGGTGCATACCCACCTAACTGTTCCCATGGCAACGGGGGCCTCTCTGCGACCGCAGCGTCTACATTCGGCGCACGACGCGTGCTTTTCTGGTCTTATGTCGCTGTCAGTGTGCGCGTGAATCGTGTTTAAGGTGTTAAAGCTGCAGTCCAATGAGGTGCTCAGTGTATGCATTAGCTGCTATTGAAAGGGCGCCGATTTTTCTAACTGCCCTCTAAGGAATTCAAAACGCGTGTCAAATAACATAAAAGTGGAATCATTGAACAAGGAGCTGGTAGTTTTATGTAAATTGCCACGTGTTTCATGTGATAAAAGTTATTGCTTCATGGCAGGGAGGGACTCGATAAAAAGAACATTCAGGTTTGAATTTATGTGCTTGAAGTGCGTGCCAATATGCATAACCTATGCAAGTGAAAATCTATCGATGGGCCAGTCCTTATTCGCAGGTTATATTACATTTAGAGTCAAACTCATAGGCTAGCCCGCGCCAGGCCGGGGGGGGGGGGTGTTTGAACACGGGAGGGAGCGCCGCCGTTTTTGGCACACCTGTTCATGCATTTTTTCCACACATGTTGTGAAAATTTCAGACCCAAGGCTCTCAAGGTCAGGTCACCAGGTCAGGTCAAGTGACCTCACCTCAGAAAAAAATTCCAATCCTCGTCATAGCTATAACACCGACTGAACGATCGCCTTGAAACTTTCAGCGATTGATAAGAGTAACAGCAGGTACGTACGTACAAAATGTATATCTCGGAATTTTGATATCGGTGACCTAAGGTCAGGTCAATTTTGCGACCTCTCAAGTGGGAGAGGTCAATGTCAATAAGTCATTGACATTGGGAGAAAAGTCAGCAAATGCATCTGTGACCCCTCTGTGTGCCCCTGAGGTCATCTCAGGTCATGAACGGTCACCAGCAGTTTTTTGGCTATAACTTTTGATAAAGACGTGCTAGAGCGGCGATGAAAACACGTCAGATGTATTCAGCTCGACGATACGGATCGACTGATATGAAACATGACCCTTTCCGGTCAGGTCATGGCCTTGACCTGAGGTCAAATTTTCAAAATGACCGTTCAAGGTCAACAAATAGTTCATTCGACGCGGCCCGACGAGAGGAACATGATGCTGCCAAAAGTAATGTCGTGGCTCTCTTGAGTCAAAAGTTATTAACGAAAAACAATTTTTTTTGTGAAATCTGCTACCTTTACAGTTTTTTCCCTCTGGAGGCTAAACCGTTGACCTGAGGTCAAATCTGAGAACAATGTTCAGAAAGGTCTGTAAAAGGGCTATCGAATGCGCTTTTCTGCGGCGCTGTAGCTCTATTGGTTCCCGAGTTAGCCGTTTGCAGTTTCCAAAATTGTTAAAATGGACTACAACCTTTGATTACCTCCGACCCCCCCTACATCGACCCCCCCCCCTGCCAGGGTGAGGGCTAGAAACCGAGCATTGAGCAAGCTATACAACCCCTCCAGCGCAGCTTCTGAGTTCCATTTGTCCCTTACAATGCTCACTCAAGGACAAGGCTTAGGGTGGCGTTAGGGTGTCTACTTCTCGTGCATGAGCTAAGCCGACAGCAACATCAGTGAACAGCTTAAATACGGTTTGACTGACGCTAATTCTATATCACATCCATGAAGGCAAGCAAAAAAGGCTGATTTTTTTCTCATAAAGATGGATTCAAGAGACTTTTGTACAAGGTCATTTGTTGAAGTACAGTTGTGAATGGCTTGACGAAAATCATTCACAGAACCCGCCCCGGTACTCGGTAGCTCAGCCATGGATGGACCTCAGTGAAGGAGCGCTGGGTTCCCGGGGTGAGCAGAGCAGTGGTAGGTCACACTGGCATGCTTAGTCCGTGGCATTGGTTGCGTCATAGGTGAAATAATGGCTATGAGAATTATTTTGTCTCTTTTGTTAAGAAGAAATAGTTGATTAAGAACACCAAACTGATATAGCCGCAGCTTTAATCAATCGCATTTTTACCATTCATAGTATGCACCTGTTTCTTTTAAAGGGACCCTCCCACCTTAACATTAGTTTTGAGTTGAGATAGCCAAGTTTGCGGCCAGGCTCAGAAACCACCATTTATCCTGGTCGCAACCCCCGCAGCTTTATGGTGTTCAAGAAATTTCTTCCCTTTACTTGCAGGGTGGGACCAGCGTGGTCCCTATCTCTTAACCATTACGGGAATCTGATGACGTCATCAGGCTTTCGAACGTCCGTCAAATGTTTGACTAAAACGTTTTGTAGCACGCGGTGGTATATGCTGCTTTGCGCGCAACAAATGCCGCACTTTCAAATAAAGTCGCTAGGAACAGCGGAGATCCCAAAAAGTAAACAAAAGTAAAAGTCTAATATCTTGAAAAACGGTGAATATTTTTCGGTGAAATTTGGCAGATATTCCTTTCCGCTCTTTCTGAACCGAGCGACATCACTTTCATGCCAATTAATAAACTTTTTTGAAGGTGGGAGGGTCCCTTTAACACGCAAAGTGAGGCGCTGAGGTGTACCTAATTTTGTTCCTACTGAAAGCGCTGGTGCGACTTTGATAAAGAACATTACTTACATTGGTATCTTTTGGCACCAAAGTTCTAGTATCTTTTGTTACCCTTCTTCTACGACAAAGCTGCCGATTGCATGTCTCTCTTTTCCGAGTGCACCACTGAGTAAGTGTTGCATTCGTTTCGAAACTGAGCACAAGTCTTTTTTCGCACGGCCCGACTATTTTAATAAAAATTGTATACATAATGCGCTAAGATCCTTTATCTCATTCTGAAGCGGTTTGAGGTACGTACCTAACCCATGAACAGAACATTCTTATCTAAATTGCCTCTTACTAAAGGAAATCGGTGCTCGTATATATTGATGAGGTTTATGACTGGTATCATAACTATGTGCCGACAATATGCTATATCACTTTAAATAAGTCATTACATTGTTTCGTATAAATTGCTATTTTAACTACCTACACTGCAAAATTTGGCTTGCAAGTTTCTGATAAGTTACTAATTTTTATCACTGGATTGCGCTTAGAATAAGGCAATATGAAGTATTAGCCGTTTTCACAACGGCCATCTGGTCACATTTGGTGCACATTTGGTGCAGATTAGGTGCAGAGTTGGTCAAAGTAGGTTCAGTGTGTCTCTTAGTAGCTATCAGCTAGGGTTGCACTAATTGCTTATATGCCTGCTTTGTCATATTATCGGAGAGCATCATCGATTAAAAAACACTGAAATAAATTAATAAAATAAATATATTTGCTGTAAAAGAGATAAGTGCAGATTTGGTCAAATCAGGTGCACTCGCCGGATAGCCCGTCGTGAATACGACTATTGTCATGCAATGCATGAGAAAAATATCACCATAGACACCTGTAAGTACACCAGGTTTAAGAGTATAAACCACCAATGCTGCAATGCAGTGCCGCAATGCCGCAAGATAACCATGCGTCGAGAAACAGAATGGCATTAAAACATGAAAACTTAACATCCATCATCGGTGACCAGAAATCACGAACGTGATTGCTGTTCTCGCGAATAGTAGAATATTCCACTTTTAGGATCCTTCTCGGTCCTTTCCCGGAATCACAGTCGAACAGTGATCCCACATTAGAGCCGTACATGCCACAAATCCGCTCCGAGCTCATTTTTTATCTCGAAGATAAAACCCATCACATGACATATGCCAAAAGGGGAGACAGCTGTCAGCTTCGAGACAGCCGGCGCCGTAGCCGGGCTCTTTGCACTCGTCCGCTTCAGGGGCACGGTTAGACTGTCGGCAGCGGCGGTGGTGGCGTTTTTTCTCTCCGGCGTCGAAAATCCCGCTGCAGCGCGCTGGAAATTCGCCGGCGCCGCTCGTCAGTGCCTGACAGGTATGCGGCTCCCCGCCTTCGAGTGTCAATATGACGGCCGATTTTTCTGGTCGCCCTGACAGCTGGCGTAATTGCAAGCGACGCCGTCACCGCCGCCGCCGCCGCTGCCGCCGTCTCCGAGTGCAGGATCACCTTGAGTGGCGGCGTCACCGCGCGGCGGCAGCCGAACAATGGATGCGCCGGCTGCGCAAGTGACGGCACGACAGAGTGGAAGGCAGACAGGGTGAGAACAGATGGGAAGGGAGAGATGCGTTGGGTCGAGAGACAGCAGCGGCGAAGTGAGATACAACAATTGGAAAGGATGAAGTGGCTGTGGGAAGGTTAAAGAATGGCATTGGCAGGCTTCCTCGGGTATAGTTTCAAGACTACCGTTTGGATGGGCTTGACATTTTTCTCATAGATTAATTCCTTGCAGATGGAAAAGCATGGCGAACCGGATCTCAGGCCCCGCCATTGCACGGGCTATGTGATTTCTGCATGGCGTCAGCGGGTAAAAACTAAACAACAATACTGGCCCGGTCTAATGGTCGAGAGGGAGGGTCCGCATTCTTTCCGATCTAGCCTATTCATCACAGGCGCGCACGGCCAAAGGCCGTCATTTTTCATAGAAACGCGTGTCGGCGAGCGTTTGAAGTCATTATCGTGGGAAGTCTTAATCAAACGTGTAATACGTCGGCATCCGTTTGGCCATCTGGCTCTGCATCTATTTAGTCGCGGCCATCTGGCTGCATCACCTGTCCGTCCACCGTGGACCGGGCAGGTAATCGGCTGGGCCAATTAGTCGGGTAAGGCCGGAGAGCGGTACGCCGACACAGCGCGCCATTTGTGCCCGGTCCACCTACTATGTGCGTAGTGTCCGGGGGGAGGGGGGGGGGGGGGCTTCGCAGCATGTTTGCAACCGTTTGTGTTTGTAGCTCATTGCCGCAATTCCGCTGAGCCAGCATACACTATGCTGCCCAGACAATATATGCAAATTACCTTTACAGATACATGCTTTATGTTGCCACGCGGGTGGATTCAGAAAGACTTGGACGCTGAGGAGGAGAGGGGGGGGGGGGTCCTTCCTGAAAAACTTTCTCCAAGTAAAAGAAACTCCTCTGATTTCGATTCTACATAGGTACACTGCTGTGCAGTGCAAACTAAAAACAAACTCTCCATGTTTGCTTAAAAAACAAGGGAGATCAAGCGACATCTTAGGTAAATCAAACTCTCCCTGCAAGTAATTAATCCTTTCTGCTCTGGAAAACGACAAATTTTCATTGATTTTAGGCACAGCGGAGAAAAACATTTCCTTCGAGTATCTCCCCCTCCCCCCGCTGTATACAAGTACATCAACAGCCAGCAAAGGTTACTAAGTAGGATAAGTCAATAAGTGCTCGGCTCAAACTATTGCAAGGTGAGCTATGTACTTACATAATAAGTACCCATTTTTCGCCATATTGTCTAGTTCTCTGCTTAAAGATTTTCTGAGACCTTGATTTTACAAATGAAGCGATGCATACCACATATGCCTACGTTCTGCCGCGACTATAGATCCGAAAGTGTGGTATATCAGCTCGTGCCAAAGCGCAGTGCTTTCTTTTAGTTTGGTGACCTTCAGACTGCTTAGCACTTCCGTTGGCCAAGTCCAAGAAACCAGTAACGGTTCCATGTCCTGTTAACCCTTTCATTTTATTGACATTTTCATTGCGTCAATTTATGGTTTTCCCATTGTCGTCTCAAATCGAGGGCCTTTTTGTCGGAGGCTGGCACTCCGGTTGAGTTACGACCAGGTGCATTGTCAGGGCGGTCGGTAACTGAGCTCGCCGTGCGACCACGGTTGTGCGTTTGATCCGCTGTGAGGCTCTTCTATGACAATATGACATAAGGTCATAGGGAGCAGTGTGCAACCTATCGGCAGGGGCGGATCCAGCCGATCCGTTTGGGGAGGGCAAAAGTTTAGCCGACCATCGGCGACCCCGACCCACCACCGCGCCAGTGACCAAGTTACTTCACAACGCCAGTTACACTATATTACCGTAAGATGGTGTAAAATGTCTTATGTTAACCCGTGCCAGCCGCGCTGGGGCTCCTGGATTTTCACGCCCCTGGGGGATGTTTGAACACCCATATCCCTTCTAACTCGGCTCCTGGACCACGTACGTACGTGTAGCAACACGCGGTAGGTAGGCGGCGTTTGAAAGAGTGTCAAACATAATGACCAAATTACCCCAGTCACTTTTAAGGTCAGGTCAGATGCCAGATCACCAGAGCCCATCAAAGGCCAAATCCCGATAATATTTAGGTTCAGTTTCGACAACTTTTGAAGAACTGGCGCATAACTCGGAAACGAATAGAGCTAGAGCGCCCCAGAAAAGCTAATTTGATAGCTCTGTTACTGCTCTTTCTGGATAATTCGCTCAGATTGGACCTAAGATCAGCGGTTTAGCCTCCAGGGGAAACTGCCATAATATATACTATTTTTACGGGAACGGATTTTCTGCGATAACTTTTGAATCAAACCTTGTGCGATCTTACTTTTACCGGCATCGTGTTCCTCTCGCGAAGACGCGTCGAATGAGTTATAATTTGATCTTAAAAAGTGAACTTACAACTTTGACATTTGGTCAAGTCATGACCATGGAAAAGGTCGTGTTACATATCAGTCGATCCGTATCGTAAAGCTGAACACATCTAAGGTGTTTCTATTGCTCTAGAATGCCTCCAGCAGAAGTTATTAGCGAATTGCTGCAACCTATTGCATATCTTTCGTGACCTGAGATGATCTCAGGGACATAAGGAGGGGTCACGGGTGCTATTTTCCGGTTCACTGTGTGCTGTTCAGGTTGTAACTCGGTATTGGTAAGAGTGACGTTTCTTATAAATTTGGCACGAATGTTTGAAAGGGCGGATTGACGGGAGCTCTACGCTAAGCAGAGCTTGTTGCGTAGAGACCGACCCCTACCGTCCGATCGCGTAATTCCGGGTGACAGGAGAATTTACTATGCATTTCAGACCCCCTGGAACAGTCCTTTTTGGCTCTTTCTCGTTACCTATACGCTTGCTTTCAACCAAACTTTGACACAATGTGTTTCAAGGGCCTACCTAATTTTTACTAATATGGTCTTTTAACAAATTGTTAAGATGAAAGGCACTTGTCATTGACTTGTAATGGTAAAAATTGATCGGAAAACTCTGCGCCGTGGTAGAGGCTAGCATGGCGTAGCAGCGTCAGCTGTTGCGCCGCGGCTAAGCTCCGCCCACTGCGCCGCGACACCGAGACCGGTCATTCGCCTCTCGGGGTCAGGGCGGTGCGGAGCTTTGGCGGTCTGGAACAAGACGCACGCTAACGCAGGTGTCCTTGCGTGAATGTGTCGTATCTCGCGCGGAGAGAACGAGGATGAAGAATGCAATGCAATGCAGATCGGTGCATGTATAAAGCGATAAGCACTCCTTTCAACTACAGAGTAAGCTCCAGAGTGTTATTGCCTACAAAATTAAAAGAATCTTACTTTCAATAATTTACGAGCTTCTCCGCTGCTCTGTTTTCCTACAGGCTATGGTGCATTTGGAGCAACGAAACAGAATCTACTGGATTGTCTTTACTTTTAGATACGTATTTGCTATGGAATGTGACATTCAACGGCCTTATTTGAGGATATGCACATATGAACTTGCATTTCGTTTTTTTTTTAAATAAAATTGTGTTATTTTTTGGTGTAAAAATATTCAATTTTCCATAATAGTTCCACAATGTTTGAGGATATCGTTGATAGATCTTAGGGCTGAAAAAACATTAAAACAGAGAAAGATGTCTTTCGTCTACCGTTTTTGCCTCGGGTCTCCTGTCTCTGCCCTAGCGTTTATGCACATTGTTTGCTGTCCACTAGCCACCGTCTACCGTTAGTCTCATTGTCACTTTGTCTCATCTTCCTTTTTCTTTCTCCCTCCGTCCTTATTTGTCGTAGAACACCTTAATAATACAAGTTCATGACGTGCAAGCAAGTGCTCCACTCCGCTGCGCTGCGCTGCGCGCGCGGCCCGCACGCCGGCCGGCCAGACTGCGACTGCCGCCGACATGACCCGAGGGGCCGAGGCTGGACCGCAAGTGGGCGGAGCCAAGCCGCAGTGACGACCAATCAGAGGGGAGACAGCGCCCAGCCTGTGCCAGCCTCTAAGCAGGGCTCTGACGACCTTAACATTATCAGTCAATGACAAGTGCCTTAATTTTTTAATTTTTGTTAATAGACCATATTGATAAAAATTAGGTAGGGCTCTCAAACTACCAATGCCAAAATTTGGTTAAGATCAAACGCATATACAACGAGAAATAGCCGAAAAGGACTGTTCCACAGGGTCTGAAATACATAATAGTTGAACGTTTAACAATGCCAATGTTTAACGTGCCCTTCAAAGCCGGACACGGCCTGTCCCACTCCTGACTTTGACTGGCTGCGGCTGCTCCCACCAACCTCAGACCATCCCCGTCAGGAGTCTCAAATATCGAGCGCCGGAGCGACTCAAACCCGGGCTCTCACTACCGGGAGTCCATTGCTTTACCAACTGAGCTACCGGACAGGAGGTTTGCCCAAAAAAGGTGCCTTTCAATTTTCTCTTATTGACTTATAGTGGAGGTCGCAAAAATGACCTAGCCCTAGGTCATCGATATAAAAATCATGTGACTAACATTTTTGTACGTAGGTACTGTTACCCTTATTAACTGCTGAAAGTTTCAAAGCGATCCGTCACTCGGTTTAGCTATGGCAAGCATTGGAAATGTTTTTAGGTTATGTCACCTGACGTGCAGCTATAGTGACTTCGTGACCTTGAGAGATCTTGGTCTGACATTTTCAGAACATATGCAAAAAATAGGTATAAAATGGCGGCTAGGCACCTCGACGTTTTTTTACGCGGAACGGAACGCTCCACAGCAATGAGGCTCCCAACAAATGACAAAACTGTGGATTGCTTAGGTAATTTCGAATATAGGGTGGTGGCGTCTTACCCGACTGGGCATCTTGCCCCGTGTTACCCCACACCATGGCCATTGGCCACACTGCATATGCTTATGCATGCATTCAGTTCAGGGGGTTCAATCTAATATCAGCATATCGACCCAAAATATCAGCAGCAAGTGGTCAGCTCCTTCCTTCGGAATGGCCGTCACGGACAGAAGCCCTGCTTTTCGTCCATATAGGCATCGACGCCGTATTAGATTTGCTCATCGCTACATGCTTTGGGAGGGGCAAAACGATAGTCTTGCCCACACGATTTGGCTTTGGGGAGGGCAAATGCCCATTTTGCCCTCCCCTGGATCCGCCACTGCCTATCGGTAGGGATGCATTAGCGGTAGTGATGGCTGCTCAAAGCAGAAATGAGAAAAAGCGCATCAATAACAAAACACTTGCCCCGTGCACCGTGATGTAGCTGAACCCACTCTCAGCTGTAAAGTAAGAGAGTGGGATGGATTTGCGTGTGGTTTATTTGATTTCGCAACGTCACAGAGGGTGGTGTCTTCCACAAGCTGTTTTTTTATACAAACTGTAGGCATGACGTATTTTTTTCTGAATATGGTGTGAGAAGCTAAGCCCCAGATCATGTAAAATCAGGTCACCAGGTCAAACTAAGTGTCTTCATCTAAAAAAGCAAATTATCATCCTAATTACACGGGTGCCAACCGTAACTTTTCAAAATTACATTTTATAGAAAAAATGCGAGTAATGAAAATATTTTCAACTCAACGATAGGTACGGTTCGACTGATATCCTGATATGACCTTGCGGGTCAGGTGGCTGTCTAAGCTCTAAATAACTTTTGGTAACCCAAGTTTTGACTATCCCACAAAAGTTTCGGAAATAATTATTGATGGTGTTTTACGTTCTTAGTCGCCTACCACTTGCCCCTCACACCTACGTCACTCATCCATCAGCTGCGTTAGAGGGGTGTTCACTGTTCAGGCCTCCTTACCCATCAAGCTGGGTTTGAAAATCCAGAAATCTGCTCTTTAGAAGCTTGTACTATGTCTTTCTTATTTCTTATAACTTTTCCTTTCCGAAGTTCTCAGTTTACCTTGTGAAGGTGTAAAATCAGCGAAAGACCTCACCCATCCAGTCCTGTCCAGCCACCGCCCTGCCATACATGTCCCGACGCCTCACATCCCATTTTCCACTCCACACCTCATACCTGTCCCATTGGGACAGGTGAGGTGTGGGTGGGACAGTGTGCCACCTACACCGCCGCATCCCTCCATCTCCCCCTTCACATCCCCAGCCGAACGCGGACATAGCCTCAGCGCGCGGTGCGTGGTGAAACCCGACGACCAGTTTTTCGCCGACGCGCAGCGCGGTAGGTAAACGGTTTTTGCGGCCAGCAGTGTGATACGGCTGTCGATAACGCGACTGCCGAGATCACCGATCGCGAGCCGCGCGGGCCGCGCGGAGAGGCGGTATGTATGACGGATTGGATGGTATGTATGACGGATGGGGTGGTATGTATGATGGATGGGGCGGTATGTATGACGGATGGGATGGGATCTGACAGATATGTATGTCAGATATACTCGTAGTGGTAGGTATATTGTGTGACAGATGGTGTAGTATTTATGATGTGTAACTACCAAGCACCTATTGCATAGTGTAGCGACGGTGTAATTAGTACCTACCTAATATGCTTGTATGGTGATCTATGCTACGGATGGGATGATATACCTATGTATGTTACGGCTTGGGTGGTATCAGGTATGCATGACATACATTTATGAACGCATTGGTTGGTGTGTGACAAATGTGTGAAGAAGGGGAAATTGAGCACTTGTCTTGGTCTTGGGCTGTTTCGAATGTTTTTTTTTTGGGGGGGGGGGGGGGTGATACGTTTGAACCGTCCATTTTGCTCACATTTACAATCCAGCAAAACGGCCTGATTCACTTGTAAAGCAAAGATCTTATCACCCAAAAAATGCCGATCCTCGAACATCCCGGGCATATGACAGACCAAGCCACTGTTGCAGATGACGGATCTAACCGCTGACCGCTAACATTTGGCCTCTGATGCTGACCGCTGACGCTGACCACTGACATTGGACTGCTGACACCTAACCGCTGACTTCTGACCGCTGACCACTGACCACTGACTTTTGACCACTGATGTCTGGCCGCTGATATCTGACTGCTAACCACTGACTTTGACTGCTGACACCTGACCGCTGGCGTCTGACCGCTGACCGCTGACATCTGACTTCTAACCGCTGACCACTGACATTTGACCGCTGACTTCTGACCGCTGACATCTGACGTCTGACCGCTAACCACTGACGTCTGACCGCTGACCACTGACGTCTGACCACTGACTTCTGACCGCTGTGATCTGACTTCTGACCACTGATGTCTGACCGCTGACATCTGCCTGGTGACGGGTGACGGGCCGTGTCGGCGGATGCTGACAGGTCCCCGGGTCGCGTGATGGCCGGCCGACACTGATCCTGCGCGGCACTCTAATGTGACGAGTGGTCGGGGCGTCCAGTGGTCGGCTGGTGCGGCCCGCCGTTGCAGTCGGCCGACAGGCTGCGCCGCTGGGAAGGGAGGGGAGGGGATGACCCGTCTCGGACGGGCAGACGTCCCAGAGCGTCCACGGGGCGCTCCAAACAGGGCCCAGTACGAACGGTGGTCGATCGACAACATCGCGCAACGCACTGAGTCGGTAATAATGACCTATGTGCGCCATCAAAGCACGAAGAAGACTATACATGCCTAATTGCACGTGTACAATGGAAGGCTGTGCATGCATCCAGGAGCTCATGCTTTGGAACTGGACTGTCACAAGGTCGGTGGGTCTGTCGGCCCTTTCGCTAATCACACAACGTCCACCAAAATGTTCACATGACATGACGTTCCATCAGAAGTTGGCTGGACATCAAAACCAGCTCCGGAAATGGAGTTTGTGTGACGGCCGATTGCCTCAGATATTGCCCTTTGGTCAGTTATTCTGTGCTGGTTCCGGTGACCAAAATAACATTTCCTTGAGGCTGATTTTTCACAACTGCCGGATCGGAGTATCGGAGTTGTATCGTTGCCAGCGTATCCGTACTTTCATCGGGAACCTGCTCCTTGGACTACGCTCTGTTGTAAGCACGAGTAGTATGATATTTGACCTGCCTATCAGGTAGTTCTATGCCACTTCTTTTACACCATCTCTGCACGGTGAACATATGTGGAAGGGCCTATGGTAGAAAAAGTACCCGACCGCACGAAATCAGGGGTGGGGAAATACGCTCGAGGAAGGATTAAGTTATCTATCGAAATGACATTTTATGGTCTTCCACATTACTCGCTGATATCACTAATGTTCTAACCCGCCACGACACGGAGAGTCAGCGCCTTTTTCGTTCACACTGGCACGTAATCTGGGAGCTGGACATTGCGCTCTTTTCTGGCCACAATCGCGTGTTGGTGAAATAATGCAACAACTGGTGCATTCGAGCGGATAAAATGCCGTGGCGACCTCGTCGGACTGAATTCCAGTAGCAGTGTACACGGTGCTTTATCATGATTACACAATGGGAACATGCACGGGAACAAGAGTCATCAGGCGTGCGGCAAAAATAGGCGCCGTCGAAGGCTAATCGCGTCGGACGGGCCAGTTCTGGGAGTCGGTTCTGTAGTCCGCCATGCTAGCTGTCGAGATAGGGTGACAGCGGTCGCGGAGCAGACCCGGTGGGCGGTGCACTGTCGCTCAATAGGCCGGTCTGTGGTCGCCGTGAGACGCACGGAACATAGCCGACACGGTCCGCACCAGCGCCGAACAAGAGAGAGGATGACAGGGAGACGGGATACGCAGAGCTAACGACTCTGACAAATCGTTAACAAGTGCGAATCCGTCACACGCGTACGATTTAAAGCGTAAATGACATCGACCAAATTCCCTCAATTGTTACGTGACACCTCGTTTTACGCAAACTAGATGTTTCTAGTGTGTAACACGTGTGCGGCGTAAATTATGGATGCCTGTGTAACGTCCAGACGCTATGTAGCTGAGCTGGGGATAACAACGTACCTACGCAATGGATCAAATTAAGCCCGGACACAGCAACAAGCCTTGTTTCAGCATTCTTCACTGTTAGAGCTGTCAAGATCGAACCGATCGCCTGACCGACATGCAGTTTCTGTCCAGCATTGTATCAATGTTGTTCACGACAGCCGATCATTAGGCACCGTTTCACGTCATTACCGTTTACTTCTGTCTTCCACTCATATTATCTTCTGTCCTGTGAAGGTGGTAGACGCAGAGCTGATTAATTAAACCGTTCCTAACGCCAATCTGGTGTCAGCCGAGGCAACAATTCTAAAATCGAAACACTGAATGATCACACCTGAGCAACAATGCACAGTTGCTACCCATGTGAACTAACAAAAAGTGCGTCACATCAATGCCTGCAGACGTTTCTTGCATGGAGTAATCTCAACTGTCTGTAACCACTTCCACTGCCGACCGCAGGAATTCTGAACCATGGATAAACCGTCAGGATCTTAGATTAATTCAAACGTATCCCTCTGTAGCTGTCAATGAGCAAGAGTGTCATTAGTGTGTCACTTTGAGGATAATTTTTAGACGAGAGGATTTTAACAACTCAAGCCAGAAGCGTTCTGCGTCGCATGACTAAAATGAACTTGAACCGCTCTTGAGGACTTGCACCTAAAATGTTGAAACATATCATACTGTCTGCATATTGTGTCTGCAAATAAAGCGACGAACATGGAAAAGATGGACTGCTTAGTTAAAAACACTACAAACTTAGTAAATAAGTCACAGAGCCGGGATCATTATTCTCCGTACTGAAGCAGCAATGGTGTAAACTGTGAGACGTACTTGGGGTATTACCGATGCTGTTTTTTAAGTTGTTATAACGTTTTCATCGATGGTCAACTTTTACCAGCGCGCTGCTGAGAATGTTCTCAGATATCGGCGGAAAGGTGGCGACCCTCCTGTCCGCGACAACTCACCTGACCTTGGTTCGAGTGACGTCCTGGAAAAGCTGCACGAAAAACCGCGGCCAACACGCCCAGCCGGGTAAAAATGGCCCGCTCTGGTGTGCTACTGTGCTACGGTGCAGCCAGGCCTCGGCTCCGCGTGCTGCTGTCATGTTCGACACGTCTACTTCTGAAAAGAGCTCGACTCACAAATCCGCGTGCTGATGACCAGCGAGCGTCCTGCGGTGCCACATCGGTGCACCATTTTTGGTGTTTGCCGGCCGGTCGTCTGACGACCAGCTACTGTCTACTGTCCAATGCGTGCAACATGTGCTGGGAACAAAGCACGGGACATCGGGCGAGTGCTGAGTCGGTGACTCGAGTCCGACCTGGTCCGGGGACAGCCGGACCGATCGCGGGAAGATGACCTAACCTCAGTTCCAGGAATGGCCGCCGACTCGGACCAGCACCCTGTCCACAAGGCGCCTTGTGGCGGTGTTCGGGGGATTACTCCGCTGTCTAGATCGATAATAACAATGCCGTTTCCTAGTCTGTGCTAGTCACTAGAAATCGGTTCGGGTCATGCAACAGACAGCGTGTGCAACATTGACAGGTAGCTTTAACAGACATGCAGCTGCAAAGATGAGTAAGCGCAATATCACAAATGCCACACTGTCAGTCTGCTTTTTTTAATTACGGCAATTGTTCAAGATGATTGGCTTGCGAGTGCTGCTTTTTGTGTGCAGCAGACTCTTTGAACTTTGGTTACTTTCATTGTCAGAGAAACCTCTCTCTCTCTCTCTCTCTCTCTCTCTCTCTCTCTCTCTCTCTCTCTCTCTCTCTCTCTCTCTCTCTCTCTCTCTCTCTCTCTCTCTCTCTCTCTCTCTCTCTCTCTCTCTCTCTCTCTCTCTCTCTCTCTCACTCTCTCTCTCTCTCTCTCTCTCTTTCTCTCTCTCTCTCTCTCTCTCTCTCTCTCTCTCTCTCTCTCTCTCTCTCTCTCTCTCTCCCTCTCACCTCTCTCTGTATTCATTGCTGTCTCACTCTATCACTCGCCTTCCTCTACCCCTCCTTTTCTCTTCACCTAACCTGCTTACTAATGAACCTGCTCACTAATAAGTATATGTTTATTACAGATAAAATATTCATAATGACTTTTGATTAACAATTTTGTGGTGTGGCATGCATTTGTGACTACTCGTATGTTTAACCCTATTCCTGGCGGGGGGGGGGGGCCTCAGGAGCCCCCCCTGAGGTTTTTTGGTTATTTCTCCCAAACGCGTTGAGCTAGGAAGCTCAAATTTTCTGACTTTTCCTAAAAGGCTTCTACGCAACATGTCTGAAAATTTTGAGTTGATCTGACCTCAGGTCAGGTCACCAGAGGCGGTTTGGTGACCCTACCTCAGAAAAGTTTGCAATCACGCCAGAGCTAGAGTTTTTGACCGATCAATTTCTTCTCTTCAGGGTTTAGTTAGGGTACCAGTATGTGCAATTTGTATATCTCGGAATTTTGATATCGGTGACCTAAGGTCAGGTCAATTTCGCGACCTCCCCATTATAAGTCAATGGGGGAAAAATCAACTCCCTGTTTTTACCACTAAAACGGGTCGGAATGGCCCCATATACCATACATGACTTCATATACGATCAACCTTCACTACCTTGAGGTCTGTTTTGCTGTTGGGCAGCTGTGAGGTCATGTGACGTCATCAAAGGTCACCAAAGGTTTTTGGCCAATAACTCCGTACAGGAACAAGATACAGACGCGTGGATGGTCTCATTGTGTTCAGCTCGTCAAGACGCATCGAATGATATACATGATGACCTCGAGGTCACGTGACCTGAGGTCAACCTTTGACCTTGACCTTTCGAGGTCAACATATATATCATTCGATGCGGATTGACGAGAGGATCACGATGATGCCCTTAGTTTGTTCCTATATTGACTAATTCGAAAGTTATTCGAGAAAAACTCTCTCCATATCTAGCGCCGCCATTTTGACTTTTTCGACCCCTGTGACGTCATCTTTGACCTGACCTGAAAATGACCTTAGTTAAAAATTGTAGATCTTGGCCGTGCGTATCCGATGCCGTTTACCGCTTGTCGCTATCTTGCTTCGTTCTCGAGATCTCAGGGGGGGGGGGGGCCGAATCGGCCCCCCCCGCCAGTTTCTTGTCCCGGCGGAGCCCGCCAGGAATAGGGTTAATGTCACCCCAGTTATTTATATGGGTGTCGGATGAACTTCTTTTGGTTCTTCGATCGGGGCAACACTTTCAGTATCCTCCAGTCAGTTAATTTTACATACACCCTGAAAAAATATGACCCCTGACCCCAGTGACCTTTGTCCCATGATCTTTTTCTTGAAACTATAAAAATGTGGCGTATCTGAACGTTATGGTTTTCATCAAACAAACAGGCGAGCCAAGTGAAGATAATAAACGGCGAGATTAGACACACCGCATGTTGTGACCGTCTCATATTCCTCGTCTTATTTATAGTCAGGAGGCTGGTACAGTGTGCCCCCTACCGGCATCAAAACTCGCTAGGCACTACACCCATCACCTGAACACCCATCACTTAGACTTGTACCAGGATACAAGTCTAAATGTATTGTTTCATGTCATGCAGTATGCCGTACATGGGCATTGCCTGTTCAATGCGTATTGGAGCATGACTCAGAGTAGTCGTCCCCCAAATGTATTTTTCATGAGCCACTTTAATGACCGGTATTCCCTGTCTTTACAAACATTTGGATTTATGGATGTCACTCAGGCCGCCTTTATATGCCTGCTTAGTTAGCAATCACTGTTTGAACTTGTTATATTTCTGAAATCCAGCTCAAGGTGCAAGTGCAAGTGAGTACACGCTACTTCGATTGGTTGGAACGATTCCATGTGTTTATTCGGTCTGTTACAATAAAGGTTTGTTACGATTGCCGCCTAATTCCGCACATGTGATGGAAAATTGCATGACGTTTCACCTTGCCTAGAATATTTGCTTTTAAGTGGTCTCACGTCAGATTATTATCATAGACAACCCACTTCTGAATGGACATGAAAAATAAGTGAGTTTTAGTGACTCGACTTAAACTGTAGAGTACTTACTATGATTGAATTATTTGCTTGAAAGTTAAGATGGCAGGATACATATCTTTAACCCGCACTCCGTAAGGAGAGGGAGGCCGAAACGCCCCATATTCTCCTTTTCTGTCGATATCCCCTAAAGTGTTGCAGAGGTCGTCAACAGACTTTCAGGACACTCCGGGTGCTCCCCCTACGGATGGCAAGGTCTGCGAATAGCCCTACGGGGCGCGGGCTAACACTTTCTTTTCCCTAACCAAAGTTCCTTCTCGTCCCCTCCCCCCTTACCGAGTTACGCGGATAGCGCTGGACTCTGGCTCGCAGCTCAATCTAATATGTTATCTGTTTCTTCTGCTCCATTACTTTTACTGACAATATAGGTAGTCACGTAGGTAGGTACGAACGAATTCCATCCATCCGTAATGCGACTTGCCTCATCATCAGGCGTTCCAGCATCTCATCTTTCATTTATTCTTCTATCCGCCACCTTGCCAATGATGTGCCGCCTATGCCCACCTATTCGTCCTCCCCTTTTCCGGTCCTGTCTCCGCCTCTGCGCGGTCCGAGTCCAGGTGTGCCGCTGTCGGCGACATGAGAAATGTCTCGAACTAACGGAGATCACTGATAACGTCTACGAATGCCGCCACTCTCCGGACGCTAGTGGATCGGCCCAGTGGTTCGGCCCAGTCTGTCTCTGTCTGTCTGTCTGTCTGTCTGTCTGTCTGTCTGTCTGTCTGTCTGTCCGTCTGTCCGTCTGTTCGTCCGTTCTGTCTGTCTGTCTGTCTGTCTGTTTGTTGTTTGTCTGTCTGTCTGCCTGTCCGTCCGTCCGTCTGTCTGTCCATCGTCCGGCTGTCCACCCTTCTGTCTGTTCTTTTTTTTACTCGCGTTTGTCCACATTCTCACCCCATGTTTGTTTGTGCGGCTGTTCATTTCTCTGTCTGTTCGTGTCCCCACGGACTGGTCGTCGGGCTGCTAACTTTGGCCAGTCTGGTGATTGTTTATCTGATTGTCTACCAATTTGATCGTTTGTCCGCCCGGCCGTCTGCTCGTTTGTCCGTCCGTCCGGCAGTCTGTCGTCTGTCCGGCCCTCTGTTCGCCTGTCCGGCCGGCCGTGTCTGTTCGTCTGTTTGGCCGTCGCGTTTGCTGTTTGGTCGTCAGCGTGCCCCTTCATCGTCCCTAGCTGTCTGCCCCGTCCATCCACCAGGTTAGCTAGTTAGCTCACGTGTACTAATTGTAAAAAGGCCCGCCACCACCGCCGCCGACGCTCGGTCGCCGCTCGGTATCCAGTAATGATTAGCGTCAGCCGAGCCGGGCCAGCCCGACGGCCTGCAGTCGAGACGTGACGCTTCGGCCGAGGAAAGCGCGGATTAGACTGACGCCCGGCTGAAAATGTGCTACTGTCCGGCCGGATTAGGTCTCTGTGACAAGGCCATTACATTGTGAACAAGATAATTCCTTCATCGGAGCCGGTTGGCGGAAAAATCGGCTACTGGCGGCGGCGCCGCGGCGGCCGGCGCGCGGTGGCTGTCCGCCCTGCAGGTGTCGCCTCAACTAATTAGACGGACGATAGCGCGAGCGCCTCTATCTCAACATCGGCATCGGGTAAATATTTGTCTGGTGGTCGTTGGCCGGCACTCGTGGCGGCGGCCTCCGCCAGGGATGCCGCCGACAGGAACCCGTCTCTCGGCGGCCGCCGCAGCCTCCGCCAGGAATGCCAACTCCGTCCCGGCGACCGGACTCTGACAGATGATTTATAGCGCTAAGAAAGGCGGCAACGGCGCGGCATGTGCCGCGGGTCCGGCGCTCACCGCTCAGCATTCACGGTAGCCTGCGCCAAGGCCCTAAAACATAAGGTTGGACGAAGTTTTCTACCAAAAATGTACTAGAATAGCGTACGAGTCAAAGCTATTTCCGTTGTTTCTTTACAAATATGTCGCAAACAAGCTTTTTCTGTAATAAATCATTATTTCGATGTTAAGCAACCAGTTACTATAAATTCGATAAGCAAACACTTAATTTTTATATAAAAGCCTAGCTTATATAGTCCAATTCTAGTTGAATAATCAAGTAGCTACTAAATTTTCCAGATGTGACACATATTGCGCACTTCAGACAAATGCGTTGCTAAGGCGTTGCTAAGGACTCTTTCGCATGTTTTGCTGCGTGGTTTGTGTTTTTGTTATGAAGTGAGGGGAGTGAGATGGACAGGCTGTTTGATATTTTTTCTGGTTTTCTAGGACCGTCGCAATTATTTAACTTGACATACTTTTCTTGCTTTTTTATCCGAGGCTTTTTCAATAATTGGTAGATTCTATCGTGGAAATAAAAGGGCCAGCAGGCCACAGGGGTAAATGCAAGTCGACTGATAGTGAAATAAAAGGTAGAAGTGTCTGTTCCATTATAAATTTAATGTGATATGCTGGAACATGAAGCAACAGGATCAGACGCAAGAACCACCAATGAAGAGCCCAGAACCAGCAAGCGCCATGCCATCAAGAGCAGCCATGATAACGTTTGGTTAGCTTTCAGAAAACCTTGAAACTATACGCCAGACGGTGAGCAATCAAGAGATCTTACAAGACCAGTAGTTACTTGAAAACGAGAGCCGCCAGGAAAATCAGCAGATTCTTCAATGGCAACATATTTCAACATCTATCTAGCAATGATTTGCACCAGCGAGGTGGCTATCATTGTGTTTTGTGTCTGTATCCCTAACTGCTCAAAAATATTTGTCAATAAATAAACAAACAAATAATGCGTCTGTATATTGATATAGACAAGTAGAAAAACACGGAACAAATAGTGCATGGACGCGTTTCGATTATTAAATCTTCATCAGCATGACATAATCACTATCTTGTTTTCTCTGTGATTATGTCATGCTGATGAAGATTTAATAATCGAAACGCGTCCATGCACTATTTGTTCCGTGTTTTTAAATAATGCGTCTTTTTCTACTGAAAGTAAGTTCTCCAAGTGGCAAGGGATGAATAATAGCAGGTACCTAATTAATTGCCATCAATTCATAAATCATAGGCAATTTAGGGCATCGATCGGCAGCGCCCTTACTGCATGGTACTGCTGATCGTCCATGGATTTCTTGATGACTCCGACTCTGACTCAGACTTTCAAAAATAAACTCTGACTTTGATTTCAAATGTCGGCTCTGACCGACTCCGACTCCACAGCCCTAGCAGGTCTGCAGAGGCAATGAATTTTTGGTGACTCCGACTCCGACTCTGGCTTTCAAAATCGACTCTGACTCTGACTCTGGTCAGAACTGTCGACTCCGACCAACTACAACTCCGACTACGGAACCCTGAAAGGTCTGCGGAGGGGATCGAATTTCGGTGACTGACTCAGACTCCAGCTTTTAAAATCGACTCTGACTCCGACTCGACGACTCAGGTCAGAACTGTCAACTCCGACCGACTTCATGACTCCGACTCCGGAGCCCTACTGGCAGCTATCACGCCAGGGAGCTGCAAATCATATGTTCCGTGGCGGTTTATGGCATTAAAGTCGATAATGCGGCTGAATCGCACTATGAAACACCCTTATTGGCTGCAAGAGCCACGAAAGTTAGCGCATCACCACTGGAAAACGTGACAAGATATCGATTAATTGGCCCTGGATTTGGATAAATAACATGTTGATGATCATATCAGCACACATTTACATTATCATCTATCTCAAGGTTGCCCTCCAGGCGGCTCTAAACTATGGCAATTTCCCTATCTTCAACATGTAAATGCCCTCGGGCGTCCTCGTGGTGACGTAGGCATGGGAGTGCCAGGTTGGTAGGAACTAGACTTCGACGCCCCCTGGCCTGCGCGCTGCGGCCGCGGCCGGAACTCACACCGAGCCTGTGGCCTTTCGCTCGCTGCGCGTCTGTCTCACACCGCGTTCCGCCGCCCCCGCGCCTCCCGCGCCGCTGGCCTCGCAGTGCGCCAGCGGCGTGTGTGGTCCGAGCGCGTGCGGCGTATCGCGCCAGCTCTGGGTACCGGTAGCAGAGTGCGTTGCAGACAACATCACCACATCGACGGCGGCGGCGGTGCGGCAAAGGCGGCCCCCGCCGACGACGCGCGCGCTATCGGACCAATCAGCCTCTTATGAATGTTTTATGGCTGCGGCCGGCGCCGACGGCATGTCGACGACGGCTCGCCGTCGGCCGAGCGAGACTGAAGCGAGACGACGGCCGGCAGAGCTGAGAGACATTCCTCGGAGAGAAGCCCGATCGGAAATGTGACGTCCATAATAACCGGGACCGGCGAGTGGCGCGGCCTCTTTCAGCCGAACCGAACTGCTCACCCAATCCGCTCTTCACGGATCACATCTAGGTGGACTAGATTTGAAATGGTCCGCTGCTACGATGACTTTGAATACATTCATATTCGGTGTAGTTAGTATCATTTTCTGATATTCCAAACACGCATGCAACAATTCTTCGGACAAGGTCTCGTCAACAGATTGTCAGCCAGGCGTTCATCCGCATAGAATGCTAATGCGATTAAATGAAACAACCGGTCTTCGCTACTGAGGCACTTAAATTAGTCAGCCTGTCGGCATGCCAGGCATGTCACGACTTTGCTGACGTCTTCGCCCCCGTCTCCGTCTTCGTATCTGTCTCTGCATCGTCTCCGTCTTTCCGTCTCTGTCTCGTATTCGTCTCAGTTCCATCTCCACCTCATATCCGTCTGTCTCGACTCGTTTTCGTCCGCTTCTTCCCGTTTCCCTTCGTCTCATTCCCTCTCCACCAGCACACCTCTCCTCGCCGGCTGCCGTGCTGGGTTTGTCCAGGGACCGATCCTCGCGGCTGCGGTGGCGGCCCGTCGCTCGCTGCATCGCTGTCCGGTTCGCAGCGCTCGCCGCAGCGGCGGCACGTAAAAATGCCCGGCCGTCCGCCACAGCGCCGACAGCGCGGTAAGTGCTAGAACCCGTTCTGCGATCAGCCGATAGCTATTTCAAGGTGTAACTCCGGTAGCAGAAGCCTATTTGCACGACCTGATTTATGGTTTTACCCTGTCGTCAAAATTTGCCAGGGTGCAATATTACTGCGGTGTGGCGACGCCGCGAGGCAGCTGCTGGGGCTGCCCCATGGACGAGGAATGCAGCAGACGGCCTAATGCCGCCCAACACGGCAGCGGTGACCGAAACACAATCGCACGCGGGCCGCAATCTGCCCATGCAAAAAGTGGCAACGAGTCCCATACGTCAGGTCGGGGCGCTGAGCGTGCTTCGTTCCGTTAATGGATGATTGCACAAATTGCACGCCACAATGTTCGGGTCACGTGATCGGCACCGACCTGGCAAATCACTCCCGGAACAGGATCGCTAGCACAAAACTGCCACTGCATTCGCGCCCGACACGAACTTCGGAGAAAAACTGCCGTGCAAATGCCTCCACATCGACGCCCGCCAGCGCCGCCAGCATTCTCTAGACATTGCAGCATTATTTTTTCACCACTTACATGCGGCGTTCAGTTAGTAATATTCCCGGGTCACGCATCCTGTCAGCCGCCGGGACACGCGGTGATCGTGTCTCCGGCAGTTTTATAATTCATCTCTGGGGACCGGCCGGTGGTCTCTGGCGCTATCGGCCGGATCCAGTCCGGTATCAGCTGCGATCACGCGCCGGCGCGGCGATTCGGCCGCGCGCTGACGATCGGACACTGACTGTCGGCCGACGGAGGAGCCCGCTCCGATGGGGTATTCTACATATTCCCTTGAGGGTTATGTCGTTATCAAATAATGTAATTTGTCGTATTCACGTACTCACAGCACTTACCGTCACGCTACTACCTACACCTGTAGGTATGTCGCAGACAGCGAACATTGAAAGTGGACTAAATTTATAGCTATGACGTGTGACCTTCATGTCAGATAAGGTTCACGTTCCATTCATATCTTGGAACCAAGTTAACATATGCCAAAGCCCAAACTTAAATAATGACACCCAACCCAAATGCGTATTTAAAACCTACTCTGGTAAGAAAATTAATGCTTCAATTATCATACCGACCACAGTGTAACGCGATAACACATAAAGTTCATTGTGACATATTGTCGGGATATATCTTGACAAACGCCGTACCCAGTGTGTGACGGCGGACATTGTTTCAGTTACGCCGTCACGCGTCCCATGGTGGAAACAGTGGTGGGTCTTGGAAACGGGTTAACACTTCCGAACAACGGCAGTGGCGCGCCAACGTAACGTTGGTGACGTGTTCCGTGACGCCAGTGTCCGGTAAAAGGTATGGAGTGATAGGTGATGGTGGTGACATGTGGCCATAACGCCAGTACGTACGTTCGTGAAGGGCGCCGTAACGGCTGTGACGGGTCGGCGGTGACGGGTGGCCATATCGCCAGTGACCGTAGCGCCTGTGACGGGTGCGGTAACCAGGCCGTCCAGCTGCCAGTCGGCCGTTTAATCCGCGCCGCGAGCGCTCATTCCCATTCCTGTCCCGCCGTGGAATGAGGGTCGAATTCTTCAAAAAACGCGCCGCGCTCGGTGGCGACGCTGCGGCGACAGATGCCCGTCAGCTCGCCGGGGCTGGGGGCGCGGCCGGCGACAGCCCGCCGCCAACCGGACACCGGCGCGGCGACTCGGCACCGGCCCGGGCACCGCAGCGGCGGCACCGCGACCACACTCGGTTCAGTACAGTACCGGCGCGGCCGCCGACCGTCAGTGGACAGTAGAGCGCACACTGGCCGCGCGGGCGACACGCGTGACCGGCGCGCGGTGGACACGCTGTGGACGGTGGACGCGCGCTGTGGACCCGGTGGAGCGTGGCGGTGGACGCGGCGGTGGGCCCGTGTGGACGGCCGCCGGTGAGTGGACGGTGGACGGCAGGTCGGGGTTTACGGCCCCGAGTCACGCCGGCCGCGGGGCGGTGAACGGTGCTCTAGGACGGCGCCCGGGAGTTAGGGGAATTGTCGGTCTACCCACCGCTTCAACGAGAGGTACCCGCTGAGACTGAGGACTGAGGAGCCTCACCGAACTACCAGCCACGCTGCGCTGAGTTCTCCGAGGTCAGTGTCTGACAATGTGGCCGGTTTCCCACGCGCGCATCTCGTAACGTGTCTTCCTCAATCACAGCCCTCTGTTAGATTATAGCCGTCCTTTTACGGCAAAACGACCGACTGACAGTTACCTGCGTCGACTGCGCATGCAAATGAGCTCGGCACATGATTGATTGTTTGGGCTGTATCCATACCTACGCATAGTGCACTCTGCTCTGCGGAGTTTTGGAAGTTACGACCTCTTAATGCAAACTTATTTTATTCAGCGCTCGATTTGGTAATTCAGAAAACTAATTTTCACAGAACTATTTAACAACTATTTTGTGCTCGTACATACATAATATTTGTGGAGCAAAATTGATACCCAATTGATATATTTTCCTTAGGCAGATTATGTGAGAACACTTGTATTATACATGACGGGAAATGGTTAATGAGTGGGCCTACGCTTTAATGAATAAAATCCAAACATCCATGGAAAAGAAACTATGTAGCGATTGCCCTTTCAAGAGGTAGCATCTACATACATACATCTACATACATGTATTTGCTTCAATGAAATGGTTCTTCTGAAAATAGGTTTACGAATACCTGCCGTTTCAATTTGCATGGATGTGACGGATATAAAAACAATGTAAATCCGCCAATAACCGTGTTTTTCCCCTTTATGCTCAAGCCTGTATGAATATCAAATTTTTTTGAAAACAATCGCTTAGCTTTTACAAAAAGTGCTTCAGTGGAGCGTTACTCCAGCTAGCTTCAGCCATTCCTGATGTCATTATAGTCCAATTATGAACAAAGCGAAATATTTTCAATATAATGGAAAAAGTCAGTATGAGCGGCCCGACCCGGCTCGGCGCGACCCGGCCGGTAACGCTTTTGAGAGGCTTATAGTTATTACAGCAACCGCTGGGCCGATGGACCTGCGGTCTTTTCTATCCCTTCTACCCCGTAATTGACTGCTCTTGATTCATCTATGGTGACCGTTGTGGCACGTGCCACGTGAAAAGTCAATGGTGTTCTTGCTGTTCTGCTGAAGTAACACTTTTGAGAGACCTACGAGTATGTAGGGGAGAGTGGGGTAAGATGCCCAGGGTGGGAAAGACGCCCCACCCCCTCTAGCGGCGAAACAAACAATCGAACCTGGAAATTAATGTTCTTAGCGTAAAGCGGAAGCCTGTCTTGTTAACTGCACAAAAATTTGCGAAGCTCAGTTTGGCAACGGCTGGCTGGTGATTGCATGTTTTTTATTTGCTGCTTTCAAAAAATATTTTGGTGTCAAAACATTGTAAATATCAAAGAAGGTAAATAATTTTTATGTCCCTTGCTATGGTCGTGATACATTAACATGCGTGTACTGTGCCCCAAACAGTTTGTTTCAGGGTGTAGTTTTATGGCTAACAAATTGTACTGATTTAATGTTAATTTTGTACCTTGGGGTAAGATGCCCCCTGTCCTGATGGGGAAAGACGCCCCCCTAAATCCGTAGGCTGTCCTTCAAGCAGCCCGTCAAATCATTTATTACATACTTGTGATGAGAGACAAAAGCTGATCTGGGATTATTGAGAGTCCAGTACGATCGGGTGTTCCCCATGCCGGTCTCTCGGCCCACACAGCGACTTCTTGGGCGGCATCTGACTCTGAGAGCCCTCACGACGGCCTCTGTGGGCCCCATTATTGGCTCCAGGGCCCCTCACGACATCCTTTGAGGGCTCCTACGTTGGCTCCAAGGGCCGCGCTGGCATCTGAGGTCCCCACGATGGGCTCAAGGGCCCTCAAGCATCATGAAGACCTATAAGGGCCCCACAGTGGTCTCTAAACGCCACCACGGAGGCTTGTTTGGCCGCGTTGGACTTTGATGGCCCTAACGATGACCTCTGAAGCCCCTTACGACTACTTTTGAGGGCCCTTACGATGACGTTTGGTGTCTACTGCAGGCTCGAAGGGACTACTGATTCGTTCAGGCGATTCACGTGCCCATTTATGTCACTTATAGTGCAGGGGGCATCTTCCCCAACGCCAGGGGGCGTCTTTCCCACCCTGTGGGGTAAGATGCCCCCTTTCACTTCTTCGGAAAAATGCTTAATAGCAAAAAAAGTGATCATATTTCAGGCACGAAAGTGTGATATTTTTGAAGAAAAATGATGTCGGCTTCCGTTGAAACTCCAAGTTTTTGCTTTCCGATCGTCATTTTCGAATAATATATGATAAAGCAGAACCCTGGGCATCTTTCCCCACTCTCCCCTATATCTCAGCAACCACTGCAGTGGTTACTGCAGCGGGCTGGGGCGATTGACTTGCGGATTTGTATAGTGTAGGGTAGTTACATTCGTTCCACCAAACATCGGATATTCTCGATGCACGTGTACATGACCTCCACCGCATGTGCCACATGCAAAATGGAGAGGTGTCAAGTTTCTTTCCATTACAATCACTTTGCAATTACTGTTACAAAAGTGGTAGCTGTGGCGATTGCGCTGAAACTTGGTATGGATGTAGGCACTCACCCTATGATTTAACCCTATTACGGGCGGGAGGGGGGAGGTTGAAAAGGCTCCCCTCAGTTTTTTTCTTGTGCCATTGCCAAACGCCGCAAAATATTTAGCTTATACTTAGTGGCTTTTCCTAAACATTCATTGCGCACATTTCAGAAAACAGCCTCAGAAAAGCTTGCAACAAGTCAAAGCTAGAGTTTTTTTCACGGAGCAATTTCCTCTCTTCAGGATTTCATTACAGTACCATTATGTGTAATTTGTATATCTCATAATTTATATATTTGTGACCTGAGGTCAGGTCAGACTCAGAGTCGTGATTTTTACATTATAAGCCTATGGGAAAATGTTGAAATGCGGCCTGCTTCGAGTTAATGAGTCAAACCCACCAAACTCTTTCAGGATAATGACAGATTATCTGATCTGTACTGGCCAAGGTGCCATTTACTAGTAGGGACACCGGGAAGGGTCACCTGAGGTCATGTGATGTCATCAGTAGTTTTTAACCAATAAATCACTTATTACGCATTTCAGACCCTCTGGAACAGTCCCTTTTGGCTCTTTCTCGTTACCTATATGCTTGATTTCAACCAAACTTTGACACAATGTGTTTCAAGGGCCTACCTAATTTTTACTAATATGGTCTTTTAACAAAATGTCCAAATGAAAGGCACTTGTCGTTGACTTGTAATGGTAAAAATTGATCGGAAAACTCTGCACCGTGGTAGAGGCTAGCATGGCGTTGCAGCGTCAGCTGTTGCGCCGCAGCTAAGCTCCGCCCACTGCGCCGCGACACCGGGACCGGTCATTCGCCGCTCGGGGTCAGAGCGGTGCGGAGCTCTGACGGACTGGAACGAGACACACGCTAACGCAGGCATCATTGCGTGAATATTGTAAATGTCGTATCTCGCGCGGAGAGAATAAGGATAAAGAATGCAATGCAGATCGGTGTATGTATAAAACAATAGGTAAGCACTCCTTCTAGCTACAGAGTATTATTCCCTATGCAGACTTAAAATAATCTTATTTTCAATAATTTATAGCGAGCCTCTCCGCAGCCGTTTTCCTACAGGCTATTGTGCATTTAAGGAGTAACGGGACATAATTCACCGGACTGTCTTTGCATTCAACGGCCTTATGTAATTGAAGATATCCACATAGATACTTGTAGGTATTTCGTTTTTTTTGTTTAAAAGAATATTTTTTTTTTTTTTGGGGGGGGGGGTGAAAATAATAGGTAAATCTTTCCATGACATTTCCACAATGCTTTCAGAATGTTGTTGATAGATCTTAGGCCCGAAAAACAATAAAACAGGGAAAGATATAGGATGACTCAATCTGAAAATGTAGATATGCAATATCGAGAGTTAATGATCTCCCATCCTTCACTCCCCCTTGTCAGTCTCTCGTCTATACGTTTATAGTATATTGTCTCTCGTCTATAGCCTAATCTCTATCTTCGTCACTTGTCTCTGGTCTACCATCTTTTTGTCTGTCTTTCGTCTACCGTCTTTGTCTCCTGTCTCTGCTCTAGCGGCTATATGCATATTGTTTGTTGTCCACTAGCCAACGTTTACCGTTCGTCTCATTGTCACCTTGTCTCCTCTTCCTTTCTCTTTCTTACTCCGTCCTTATTTGTCGTAGAACAACTTATTAAAAGTTCATGACATGCAAACAAGTGCTCCACTCCGCTGCGCTGCGCGCGCGGCCCACGGTACATAGAATACTAGGTAACACCGGTTTGTCCGCTCAACACAGGGCCAATGGTGACCACTTTCTTCAGCTGACGTCTGTGACCTTGAGCTGACCTAGGATGATAAACAGCTGACAATTTAGGCCATTTGGAACTCACTTGACAGTTGAAGAGCGTGATTTAAAATATAAATGTTTGTCAGATACTGACAAAAGATATTATTCACCAGTCATTTTTTAAGCACATTCTGTCATAAATTAGCTGACTCCCTCTGGTCTTCCACACGGCAGAAAATTCAAGTGCAATTTCTGCAGTCTTGAAGTGAACCAAACGCTATGATACACATGGTCGTTTCTCTCAGAGCACAACGGGAACTGCGAGAAAACAAGAGAGAGTCGGACTCTACAAATGAATGAGTTTGGAAGAAAAACAGCTGTATTTTTTCCTGTAAAAATGTTGACTTTGAAAACATTGGCCATCAACTTGAAAATCGCCCCCAAATCTGAAAATGTGTGAATCGACAAAACAGGCAATCTTGCTGTTTTTACCCAAGTTTGCTCATGATTGAGAGAGATTCGATGCGAAAATGCACTGATATATACTTCTGAAAGCGAGGTCTCGATCAGTGTATTAATTTTGATTTTTAACTTAATGCTTGTCCCACTTTTCCTCCCATGAAAATATTGTTGTCAATTTTTCAATAATCCTTTTATGCGTCATTGCTTTAAAAATAAAGAGAGTCGGACCGTAATTCTTTCAAAATGACTGATCGTGCTCAATATCTATCGGAATATATCAACAGATTGGCCAAACTCATTGGCTAAATATGTTTAAATTGCATTTTTCTTACTTTCTGCAGATTTTCCTGCAAAATTTTACTGTAGTTTAAGCTGCGTTTCCTGCAGACTGTGTTCACAGACCAATGGGAGACAAGTATTTCTTCATCAACAGGTTCATTTGCCATCAATTGGTCTAGCGGGTGTTTTTCGCATGCGCAGCTTATGTCACAGCTGCGTAAGAACACGTTCGCTATAAATCATTGTGGATATTTCTTTTCGGAATATCAACATCGCAGGGTCAATAGGTACTATATTGATATATGGCCTTGGGGTCAATATGTTTCGTAAGATTTGTGGCGGCGTGATTATCGTCATTAACTAGTTACTTGATATGAAATTTTAATGGGGAGTGGTGTAATGCCCGCACGACTGTTGACTTTCATTGTAATTGCCTGAGCTGGTTCCTGGGCCGCCTCAGATAGCAGGATGGTGTGTCGGGTGTGTCAAGTATCTTGACCTGACAGGAAGGTGGGTACCCTTACCCCTAGCTCAATATTAATCTCAGATGAAGCCCGTATATATGTCTTAGAGCTTGTTTAAGCTTTAATCTCACGTACATATAACCTAACATAATCTGAAATCAAATAACCAGACATGCTAGAAGCTTAATTTTGGTCAAATGCAGATGAGCAGAAAAATATTGTTTTTTTACGATTTTCCATGCCTACCTATGTCTTGACGAGGGTTTGTTGGTTACTGTGTAGATAAACTATGGTGAAGATAATAAACATCATCTACATTAGCCTAACCTTGCGTGCTAACCTACACTACAACTTTTGGTAAATGCTCAGAAAGAGTGCGATTCACTTTTCAGGCATACATTTTGTACATTCTTACGCTATTCGACATCCTGAATCCAGATAGGTATGATGATGCAAATCCAAACAAAAATCAAACCTTACCTAACCCCATGTTGCATATTCATATCAACTGTAAATCAGATATTTTTGTGAACAAATATGCATCTTTCATCCTTTCAACATACATACGACCTACTAAACAGCCTAGGTATCAATCTACCATTCATACTTTATCTACACATAGATGCATATTGATATGTGGGGTATGTTTTGTTCAGTAGGTTATAGTAGGTCGGGTGCCTACATGCTATCATTTGTCATGCGACATGCTTCGCTTTCAGGTGGTGTCTTGTGGGCTTTATAGTGGGCTTTGTGGCCCTCTCTAAGTGCAAGGGTTAAGTGTTGATGCACATAATGCAATGTGTTTTTTTCCATGGGCGGAGGAACCTCACGAAAGTGGGGGGGGGGGCAGAGAACTTCAATGTCACTTTGTGGGAACCCCAATACCCCTATGAACAAATTCTTTGCAGTTTTGTGCTCATCTCACCTTGTCGAACCATTTCTCACTCTTAGTGTTGACTTTAAATGAAAAATATTTTACTTTAAAAATTAGCTTAGCTGAAAAGTGCCCCCCCCCCCGCTCCTACGCCTATGTTTTTTTCCTTAATGGCACAAATCATCCAGATTCATATGAGAAGGGTAGGTAGCTAGCTACAAAACCAATGCCTCAATTGTTTATTGTTTTCTTACAATAAGTCCCTCCTCTGCCAATCGCACTAAACTATCTACTGTCACAATGCAGTGTGCGTCATGATTTCTCAACTCTGTGCATACAATATGTTTCCATTTGTCAATCACACATTTTTTACAGGCTTTCCGGTTATGACTGAGGCCGGCATCTCACCTGTCCTGGCTACGCCAAATCACTGTGGATGCCGGATGCCGAGGACCGGAGAGCCAACCGCTTTGAGGCGTGAGCTCTGTGGCGTGACTCGAGTGATCACCAGGTTCTGACGGCTACGGCGCCGTCGACCTGGTTGAATAGCTGGGGCCTGAACGAGGGTGACCTCAGTACGGTGGCCAATCGGTTACGTCCGAGGGGCGCTCGAACACGCTGCCGTCGCGTGGCTGCCGGCGGCCGCCCCCTCGCACGTGGATCTCCTGGAGCGAGGACTGTGAGAGGCGGCCGCATCATCACCTGTGTCCGCGCTCAACACCGTGCCACGCACTAATGGCGGAAGCCCGACTTTCTCCGATGGAGGAGAGAAGCTGGACGCCGGCTGCCAGGCTGCAGGGGAGGGCGCTGGCTCTGCCATTAGGGGACCCCTACGCGCGACCGCCGAGGCCTCGGCACCGGCGCGCCTGTCTTCGGTCCGAGGCTGGAGATTGCGAGGCCGCCAGGCCTGGGCGAGAGCGAGAATCCCACCGTGGCAACAGACGACTGGCGTCACCTTCCGGTTGGACGTGTGCCCGATCCGGGCTGGGGCCACGGCGGCGGAAAGGGAAAGCGTGGCTACGCTGCACCTCGCGTCTCTGCCCCTGTGTGCTGTCGGGTTTTGGACGGACGGATCTGCGGAGGGCGGAGTCTTCAGGCGCTGGGTGGGAGCCGTGCTGGTCTGGCTGGACGAAGAGGCCGAGGAACTGCGGGCCCCGGCCGGAGAGCTGTGCTATAGCTACCGCGCGCCGCGCGGAGATGATGGCGCTGGTGACCGGTCCGGAGACCCTACTCGGAAGAGACAGAGACCAGGACTTGCGTTCCGTACCTATCTGCTAACTGTGCGGTGGTGCTGGTGTAGTGCAGCATTTTTGGATGGATAGCTACATTTCACGATTAACTAGCTGTTACGTTTCAGTGCAGGTGGCGTGACGAACAATGTGGTATCTGTTGGCCACTTCTGCGGCCGCTGCTCCTACTCGAAGGCGGGCGCGCTGTTTGGCTGGGCCGGCAGGATGTTCCCATTATGTGTCGAGGACAAATCGTGTATATTCATGTTCTTTTAATGCACAGAGGTCTGTTGTATATTTGTCTGAAGTTTTATTTTAAGTTGACGGTTGCGTAGGGCAGATTCATCTTCTCTCTTTCATTTTTGTTGCCACTTTAGCGTTCATGTTTGTTATGTGTCCTGGTCCGGCTTGGTTGTCATCGTTATTCGTGATGTATTTTATTTTACGAACATGCTGGTGATCAATGCAATACACTTTTGGTTAATAATGCTGCTTTAGCTCTGATCTTTTTTATTTAGGCCTCAATCCAACGGGCTCTGGTTGTCCCATTTACAGGAGGGCTCCTCCTCCCGGCCCTTTGTGGTATGTCTTGATTGTACGACTGCGATAGTGATTTTTCCTCACCAAAATATGCAGGTAACCAATGTAAATGCTGCCAAAAGTTTGTCATTACGTGATATGTCTAAAAAAAACATCAAGTTCCTGAACGTGGTCGTGTACTACGTAACCGGAAACTCAATAGGACGTGGAATTCTGTGAAGCAAAACTACAGAAGTGAGGCTGGTCACGCCAAAATCAAGTGAGGTATGTCTAGCCTTTCTTCCGCCGCCAAGGCTTCGACAGACTATCCCCGGGTTCGGTGTCTCTCGAACTACGAAGATTCAACGTCGTCCGGCCAATCCTGGTTATTTAAGGTCAGCGGGGACTTAGCTGTGGTTATGGAACAGGATTGGCCGTCCGAGAGACTCCGAACCTGGGGTATGTTGCAGCACAGCTATGTCGACCGAGTGTCGTCGCAAGCTGCCCCACTCGAGGAGAAAAAGTAAAACCGTCCCGTCCTAGGCTGACTAGGCTTAGCTAGGTGGCAGCACAGTCGCGCCGGCAGGGGGCAGTGCCACAACCAGCCGACTGACATTTTCGTGTGACGTCAGAACCGGTGCCTCCCTGGCGCGGCCCACACGCCGGCCGGCCAGACTGCGACTGCCGCCGACATGACCCGAGGCTGGACCGCAAGTGGGCGGAGCCAAGCCGCAGTGTGCTAGTGCGTCTCGACCAATCAGAGGGGAGACAGCGCCCAGCCTGTGTCAGCCTCTAAGCAGGGCTCTGACGACCTTAACATTATCAGTCAATGACAAGTGCCCTTATTTTTCATTTTTCGTTAATAGACCATATTGATAAAAATTAGGTAGGGATCTCAAACTACCAATGCCAAAGTTTGGTTAAAATCAAACGCATATACAACGAGAAATAGCCGAAAAGGACTGTTCCACAGGGTCTGAAACGCATAGTATATATGTATGATGCTGCTGCCAAAGACTTGTAAATGGTACCAAACTGTTTACCAGGTCATGACGCGTTGAATGGTATCCGATATCCAGCGTAAACTTCCTTGGTCAAATTTTGAAGCTGACCTATCGAGGTCATGCAAGTATCCGTGTCAAAAAAAAAAATGATGAGCTCTGGTGACCTTAATATTGACCTGACCCAAAAAAGTTATGAATAAAAGTTGTAAGTTTTTTAACGAACCATCAAAGGCCATTTACCGTTTGTCGCTCCGATTCATAGTTTTTAGATCTGGGGAGGGGGGGGGGGGAGCGAAAAGCCCCCCGCCCAATGCCGAACTTTCAAACCCCCCGGAATAGGGTTAACCCGGCACCGCCTGGGCTATTTCCGTACCCACATCAGCCGGGGGGGGGGGGGGGGGTCGGATCCGACCCCCCCCCTGTTATCTCGAGAACCAATGGTCGTAGCGAGCCCCGCGAGGCGGCGTTCGAAAGGTCTCTACGAGACCTTCCCAAAGCACTCTTAAGATTTTAAGATTGAGGTCAACTTTCGGGTCAAGGTCAGGTCAAAGGTCAAATTCAGGGGTTTTGCATGATTAGGCTTACGGACAGCGGAATCGATAGCTGCTGCTCGAAACTCACCACAAATGACCTCAAAGACATAGTGAAGGTACCATGTGCGTATAGGGGTCATACTAAGTACGGGTCAAGGTCAGGTCAGGTCACGAAAGGTCACGGTTTTCACTTTCTGCTACATGGGCGTGCGACACATGTTTTATGGCTTATTTTTCACGCCAAATCCGATGGTAATGGTTATATGTGACCCCAAGTCACTGTACTGGTGATAAGTGTGCATTGAAAGCATAAAAAAATCGTTCATACCATACATAACTAAACGAGGGCTAAGAAAAAAAGTCAATTTTTCAACTTTTTATTTTTGACATAAAAATGCACTTTTCTAGACGAGCTTTGTCCCAGGAATCTAGTGGTGCCATTTGTTTTCACATGCGATGTTGAGAAGTGCCTCTAATTCGCGAAAATGCTTATGACGTCACCATGCCCTATGCATGTTGGAGCTATTTTTTACAATTTGGGGGTCAAAAATCAAGATAGAAAGTTGAAATTTGGGACATCTAATGTTCTAATAGAGCTCTATAACATATATTCCGGTTTTTTGGAAATTCTCAAAATTTTGGATTTTATTAGCTGTTTTCCAAAAAAATATAGTTTTTTGAATTTTTAGGGGTGAAAAACGCATTTTATGGAAAATCCGAGATAGCCATTTTAAAGAGCTCGTCGAGTTGCGTCTTTTCATGTCCTTAATTTGCAATTTGCTTAAAACCTCGATTTTTGGCGATTTTTTAAACATTTACCATTTTTTGACTGAAAACGCCATGTAGTTACATCACTAAAATCAATATATCTCAAAATTTTTTGAAAATTTTTCCTTAAAAATTGCACAGGAGACGTCAAATTGATAGGGGAGAAGGTATGCGAAGTTTCAAGTTGATAGCGCAAGCGGTTCATGAGTTATTCAAGAAAAACGGAGGGGGGGTCGGATCCGACCCCCCCAGGCGGTCGCGGGTTAACCCTTGCTACCTATCGGTTTATTACATACGCCCAGGCCGAGAGGGTAGGGGTCGGGTACGACCCCCTCGTCGTTTCGCCCCTAACTGAGCTAGAGCCTCGTGGTAAAAACGAGTGTGTGCGCCGTTACAAGGCGCAGCGGGTACCCTACGTTAAGGTCTCAGGTCAGCCGGTGACCCCTGAGGTCAGGTCAAGTGCCCAAGGCACAAGCTCGTTTTTCGTATATAACCTCGCCAAAAACCTTTGCAGAGCTGCGGTTTTGACACTGCATCGTGTTCACCATGCACAGGAGCGTCGAAAAGTAGGTATACTTTTTGTTTGGGTGAGATATGTTAGCGTGATGGTAAGTAATCATCACACACATACACATACCACAATTCTGTTCTCAGCATGAACCTGTGACACTTGCTAAGGCAGAACATTGCTAGACCTTCTTGTAACAACGTCATGTTTTTGTGTGCATATATACAAAAGACTCATTGGTCCAAACGACCAACAGCTTAAACAAAATTGAAATAAGTTTCAGTCACCTGTGTTGAATGTGTAGCTTAGCCATCGGATAGTCATAACCGAAGTTTTTTGTTGCGATGCATAGTTTTAAAGCATATTCTTTAGAACTGTTTTTCTGTCGTTCTTTCACAATTAAACACGATTCTTTCCATTGAAAAAATAAATCGGAGTTCTCGGACAATTTTGCATAACGATATTTCCAATGCCTACAGTCTTTTATTAAGACACTGATGATTTTGTGAGAAACTCTCTCTTTCCCTCTCTCTCTCTCTCTCTCTCTCTCTCTCTCTCTCTCTCTCTCCTTCTCTCTCTCTCTCTCTCGCTCTATCTCTATCATTTTTTTTCATTTTTTTTTTTATCTGCGATTCTTCTCGGCCACGAATTGTTTGTTCTTAAAATGAGGAGGATTGGTGTCGAGTACAAACACACCTTGATCCTAATAGCTTAAGTCTTTACCCATGTGAATATAATGTTTTTATTGAATATTGAAATGTACTTTTTCACTTGCTGGTTAAGTTAATGAATTTTCTGAACCAGTTGAACAAAATTCGATGCACATTTTGACGATTTTTTAGATTCACTTGTCGCCAACTGAAAATCTCGAATCGTTTTTTTCCTTTTTAATTTCACGTCTTTCGCTGGCAGTAGCCAAATGTTTTATATGATGCAAAGTAAGGAACAAGTCTCCCACCATATGCACCGGGAGTAGGTATAACAAATGGCAGACTTCTCGGCCTGCTTGATATCACAAATCCATCACCATTGGATACGTTCTCTACCGGTGCACCTTTGCCATTTATAATGGACGGCTCTGAGCGTGTTGCTAGTGGTGCGTTATAGGCCAAGCTAGACAATTTCACTTCCGTCGTCTTCAAATGAGATTCTGCCCTTGAAACATCGTATGCGCCGCATTTACTCCCTTATTTCATGAGCTTCTATGCATCATGCACTGCAGCGTGCGCCACAGGAAGCCGTTGATATTCACTAGTGGGTCCAAAGGAGGCATTTGGGGCATTTGTCCCTCCACAACGCCTGGCATTGACGACATTTTGATGGTATCTTCATTCTTCGGATATGAAGAAAACTTAAAGGTACTTTTCAGGAAGAGAATTGTTTTAACCCACACAACAAGCCATCAGGAGGCAAAATCGGAGGAATTTTGGCAGTTGAAAAACTTCTGGAAGAGTATGCAGTATATGCACTATGCACCGGCAGCGTCGCAAGCCACCTTTTGGATCCGCCATGGTGACCTATGAGTTCAGCATGTTGACTCTTTTCATTTATATTGCCACACAGAAAGCGTTAGGCATTTTTCAGGGCAGATATGATCGAAATCTGGCTCGAGAAAACTTCAAAGCATAGTTTTAACTGCGGTGTTAGGCTCCATATATTGGAGATGGCTTCCCAACACTGCATATGTTATCTGCACTCGAAGATTCCACGGTTCTTCGTTTATCCAAGTATGTGACATCAATGATACCGATGCTAACAGACTGCTTTGGCATGAATTTGTCTCAAATCAAACTTTGTTTCATGGGCTTAAATCGTTTGTTTAGCTCTGACTTTTTGAACATGTTTGAACACCGCAACTCGGCAGAATTGACTCTCTGTAACGTCTTTGATGAGATAGATTTTGGAGCCTCAATTGAAAGCAATCTCAGCTTGCGCTGGTTACCAGTTAAACACAATGTAACTTTAAACCTAATGTATGCGGCAGAGGAGAGAGGTCTGTGCTATGCGGAGGATTCAGTCCTCCGAGTGTAGCTCATGGCTTCTGTGATCAGACTGTTGTGCGGAGGAGGCAGCACTTCATGGGTGTGATCTGCAGGGACATTTTTAATCTGAATTTGTGGTGCGGATGATTCAGCCCTCCTTCCTCCTTGGGTGTAAGCTGAAGCAAGTGTGATCTGCCTGCTGTACGAAAGGTACGCCTTCTCTGGGTGTAAGATGGGACATCCAACTAGAAACAGCTCTCTGACATCTATAGGCGGTACGACCGGTCTGATGCCGAGGCGGTACGAGACGGAATTCTCATGGTGATTTGGGAAAATCCAGCAATCCTGACCGTGACTAAATATTTGACACAGGTTTCCAGTTATTCGGATAGTGTTTTCCTCGGTAGTTGCCTGTTTTTATGCCATTTATGGCTGCTGGATCAGAATAAGTCGCTTGTTTAATATCCAGTAGCTAACAACAAAAGTCGACACGACTTCGCCACTGGAACCAGTGCTGGCGGTGGCACATTTTGCCTCTTCCAACACCAGTAGCTCGTCTACCATGTCCAGCGCTCCATTTCCTGTCGGGTCCAAGGCCACGCGGATCGTGTAATCGCCCGGCTACTGTGCACCGGGCAGATCCCAATCGGGCGACCCGGGCACGGCCGCCGACCGAGCGCCGTGCTCGGTACGGACGGCGTGTTCAGTACAGCCGGCGTGCTCCATACGGCTACCGTACCACGGCCGCTGGCGCACGCCGCCCAGCGTCGTGTCGTACACGACACTCACTATCCAACACAGGATCACTCACGGAAAACCGGCCTTACCGTGTCTGCGCCGTGTTGGTGTCCCCGCCGTGTCCGTCGGACAGCCGAGCCACCAGCGGCGGCGCCCGGCCAGTCACGTGACGTCATCCACTGTCACCTGACGTCACCGGGTGTCACGTGACGCGGCACGGAATGCACGGAAGCGCGGCCGATCGCGAGCGATCGCGGCGCGATGCCCGGCCGCCGCCGCTCGCATTAGGCGACGCGCTGTCGCCGGCGATGAAAAATCGCCGCCGCGTCGCTGTCGCCCGGCCGGCGCCGCGTGCAGAGCGCTGATCGGGGATGACAGAGGCGGCGCGGCGCTGTCGGTTTGCATAAGACGGATCGGGTCTCCCCGGCGGCGCAGGTGACTTCTGCTCTCGGTGGCTGCAGCAGCCGGACGGCACAGAGGCGGGGGGGGGGGGGGAGGGTCAGAGATGCTGAACCGAGTCCGTGGCACTGGGGTATCTGCTTGACAGGATATAAGTTGGTAGATTTGAGATATCGTGTCATGCGCTGCCCTGAATAATGAACATGATGTGCATTGTGCATACTGCATAGAGCCCGAGCAGAGGCTTTTGCCTTCGAGCGAGTGATATGCAATTTGGTTTCCGGTTTCTTTCTAAACAAAAAAGGCTGACGTGTAACGTTGATATGAACTCTCGCGGGGCTCGTCGTCTCTCGCCCGATGTCTGGGACATTGTAGCCGAGGGATAGCTAGAGAGAGATATTTTCCTTTCCTTTGCTTGAGTTCATGCTGCTTGCATGGCTAAAAATAGCCAGATGCTTAAGGACCATGTAATCACAAGCACATGCGTGGAACACTGGAGCAGTGACATGCCACGATGTCCACTATCCCAAAGATTGACGTTCGGCTGTCGTGCAGACGCCTCACGACAAACTGACTCAGTGCATACCGTACACGGTCCAGTGGTTCAGATCGATGTCGCTCGGATACTGCCCAAAATACCGCGGTGCCCAGTAATTAGCCGCGCTCTGCAGTGCCCTATTTGCGCGCACTCATATTTCACGAGACCTGTCTAATCTGCCGCAAATCGAAACACGCCATGAGGGGCATAGCTAGATCAAAGGCATCTTAAACGCCGCAACTACACCTTTTTAGCCGCGATTTAAAACAGTTGAACTCCATTTTAAAAAAGCTGATTTGTGATTTAAAACTGTTGAACGGGGTTTTAAAACACATGACTTCCATTTTAAAAGAATTGAATACGATTTTAAAACAACTGACGACGTTTTTAAAACAGTTGAATTTATTTTTAAAATAACTGAACTGCACCTTAAAAAGCATGATAGGGCCAGTAACACTTCAGCTACACTAATAATGATAATAGCTATATGCTCCCCCGTTTTGCGTCGTCTGCTAGAATTGAATGAAGCGCTGCTTCTTCAAACCGGAAGAGTTCGAGTACCTACATAAATACAACATGTAAAATGTTGTTCTCATGACTTTCCATTTTCCCACTTTTTCTGTTCAGTATATATGCAAGACTGCCACTCCCAGCGCACCAGGCCATATATAGATCACTTGGGTCACTTGTCACTGGGCTCAACATTCGAGCGACTGTACATATACATAGATTCTACATAGTAGGTATTGCATTCACTTTATAAAAGGCATATTATATTCGCATTTACTTCAAGGAAAGTATCTACTTTAGACAATGTCATCACCCAGTATCGGTGACTTGATAGTCACCGATGATGAAAAAACTGTCACTGCTGTAAGAGAAGAAATAGCTCAGGCGGCTGCATACGCTATGCTGGGTGTATAAGGTATGCTGTGTACCGGCTGCATGTAGAATGCCCGAAGATGTGCAAAGATAGATGCGTCACAAAAGCATGACGATCTTCTATGCAAAGTTACATGTGTACATAGTTTCGAATAATTTCGATGTCAGCTAACGACTGTTAAGCAGTGAAACCACTGTCAATGTTATCTGAATAGCCTTGCAATAAATGCAGTGGGATTTTTTATCTTTAAAAACATTGCAAAAAGCAATAATCATAACACATCGGCAAACAAAAATTAGTTACACTTTCAACAGAAAAGGCAAGGTATTAGATAAGGTTGCATGACAACAAAATGCAATAATAATGAATGAGATAATGCTACATTTAGCACACTTTAAAATGCAGTTCAGTTCTTTTAAAAATAAATTCAACTGTTTTAAAATCGTCGTCAGTTGTTTTAAAATCGTATTCAGTTCTTTTAAAACGGAAGTCATGTGTTTTAAACCCAAGTTTAACAGTTTTAAATCACAGATCAGCTTTTTTAAAATGGAGTTCAACTGTTTTAAATCGCGGCTAAAAAGGTGTAGTCCGTTTTAACTTGAGCCGTCGTAAATCAATTCAAGTGTGGCGTTAATCTTTGCTCATAAAGCTATACGTTATCGGACGGAACCTATCCAACCAATTAGAAACTTGTATCCAAACGGACTCACCTGGTCATGTAGTTGGATATGTTATCATTCATTTTTTGTACGCGTCGTTACACCTAACTGTGTCTTCAGTGTATTCGACAGATCGATCTTCTATGAGTACCAGGAACATGCTGTGTATTATGAAAAGACACACGACCAATTCTCTTGTTCCGTGACGCTGTTCTGCAAATTAAATCATCAGTGCGGTCTGCGCTGGATCGCTGCACCGGCTGTATTCATAATGCACACATGCTGCCGCCGGCAAAGCCCACCTTGATGACGCATTTCGTACTCTAGGAAAGCCACGGTGACGTGTCTGGGGTGGTGCAGGCAGTATAAGCGGGTCGTGTGCAAATAGGTGGTGAATGGAATGGAAACAGAAACTGGCGAACGTCTGGCTGCAAGGAAGGACGCTGTTCGGGCGGAGATTATGGACTGCAGCGATACGGAATTCGGCGACTTTTGCTATCCTGGCTGGAAGTTGAAATGCTTAGTGCTTACTACTCATCAAAACTTGGCTAGAATAAATTGGATGTTTTTACATTTTCACACTGGCCGTCAGCACAAACCGAGAATGCAATGACGCAGCGCAGCATCAAAAATAAAATATTGACGATCACCGCAAACATCGAACTCGGGGACGCCTGGATCTGGCATGTAAATGTGATCAAACCATATTTCTAGCTTCTCCACAGTTGTATGTATGTAAGATGTGTTAGGTTACAGAGCTGTTATGCCGCGCTGAAATACTACGAGTATGTTTGTGTTTGCCATACATTTATTGTGAACCATGCATTTCAAATAGCTCGCCGTATAAAGGTGCATGTTCCCAGTGAATGCATGCTGTTTGCTGACCAACATAGGACAAACATTTTCATCAGAACTACAGTTGTTTAATTTCTAAGATGACCTTTGCTCAGAACTCAAGACTAAATCCTTACATTCGATTCAGGTGGCGCGCAGTTTCGCGTACCGACCTGGAATTCATGGCGACGACGCTCTTCCCTAATCCTTCATTTTGACTCAGCTGCAGCTCAGCTCTGTCACAACTGTCACGTCGTCTCACATGTGTCCTATCGTGTCACCAAGTGTCACCTCCCGTCACGCTGTCTCTCCACTTAGCTCGTTAACATTCCGCGCGACCAAAAATGGCCTTCATCATGCAAATCCGTAAGTACGCCGCCGCCGACTCCCATCCTGCCAGCTGGACGGTCATCCGGGAAATGAGGGATGAGTCGGCTTGCTCATGGGCGTGTGACCTGCGCCGCAGAATGATCAGATGAAGTCACAGGGCTCATCTGGGCGGGGCTGGCTGGAAAAGAAGTCGGTGACGGGCTGGTTAGACCAGCTATGAGTCTAGGATGGTGGGTAATTGTGTACGTTGGAGTGTAAAGGGTACGGCGTGGGACCATTTACAGCCTTCCATGCCCTCAGTATCCTCGTCTGCACGCCATGTGCCGGTCACCGACTCAGCCCGTCACGGGAGTATCGTCTGTTGCCCGTCCCGATGCAGCTTACGGAGCTAATCTGTCACGGGCCCCGGGACCCACCGACAGGCCCGCGACATGGGCTGACACTCGACAGTCGCGTAGAAGTGGATTGCGGTCTGGCAAAGCCCGAGGAGAATAATCCATCAGCGCCATGCGACTCCGGCTCTTCTGTGGCGTAGACAGGACTATAGTTCGTTTTTTTTTTTCAAAAGGACGCTGGCTCAAAGTTCAATATCGAAGCTCTCACGTGAGTTTTGGCAACTTCAGTGTCTGGCCAAGAATTTCTTACCGAAAAAACAATCGATTTCAAATTGTGTATGATAAGTAGCTGGAAATTGTTTCTTAAAAATGAACATATTATTATGACGTCACTGGTGGCAGCAGGCACCCAAATGTCCGTGCAATGGGACAAGTGTCAACGAATTTGGGTGAAACTTAGTTTTTCACTGTTGCCGAGCTTATGATCGAGTAAGCGGTTTCGTCCATGATAGTTATACGTTACATTGCAATACATGTTCGACAGCATGACGTCACCACTGTTCTCATATCTGGTTCCAAAACGCACATATGGAAATTATCGGGAAGAAATCACATGTTAAAATTAGTCGACGTTCGATTTTCTCAGGTTCAGTTTTTGCTCGTTTTGCTCGCTAAAACACGTGCTTGTTCGAAAAACATACTTGGAGCCAGCGTCCTTTTGAAAAAAAAACGAACTATAGTGGTGCAAATTTCAAACCTGTGGAGCCGGAGCTGGGCTGAAACTCAGACCCAATGAAATCAATGGCATGTCTAATGTCTGAACTCAGTTAAGCCGGTCTTATGCTAGTTATGCAGACAACCTTGCATTGAAAGGGATAGTCGGCTGACCTCGTTACGGGGCCCCATGAATAGATGGTATATTTCGAATGTTTTCCATCGAAATGATAATAGTGATACTGGGTTTTCGTTTCCGGAATTCCTACATCTCCAGTCCAGATGTGATGTTAAAAACGGTCACTCGGTTCCACGCCGCCACCGGCTGGCTATCGCTCAGAACAGTGCGGGTTGGGTGCGGCCGCGGCGCTGGGAGTGACGCCGTCTGAGACCGGCACCGACACATACCGGGAAACCGGCTCCCGTCGGTACGGCGACCCGTCCGTCCGGCGTGGTGGCGTCCGGTCCTCGCCGCGGCGCCGCGTCACGGAATGGGACGCCGCCGTGACGTCAGAGGTCAGCTGGGGGTCCGTCCGCCGTGAGACGTGAGAAGTCAGCCGTGAGCCGTCAGCCGGTCGTGAGCCACGAGCCAGCCGTCCGCGGTCTACCGTCTACCGTCCACCGTCCCAGCGTCCAGCGTCCACCGTCCACCGTCAAGCTTCCACCGTCTGCCGTCCATCCGTCCACCGTCCACCGTCCACCGTCCACCGTCCACCGTCCACCGTCCGCCGCCCACATTGAACACATCGATGTCATTCTTCAACTACATATTCCACTTTATTATCCTTTCACCTTCGCAGACAGTAGCCAATGGCCTTCCCAGACATACAAACCAGTCACAAGAAATCGAACGTCGAACTTTACATCCGACTTCTGGGGCCTTATGTTAGACAGATATGTACACGAGTAACGCCGTGTGGCCTGCACCGGAGAAATCACAGACTGGGGTGAGGGGCACCGGCTTAGTGTGAGGCTGGTGGTCGATGACCCTCAAAGCAGATCTGTCTATAAATCGGGGACACATGCGAGGCAGAAAACAATGCTGACGGGATGAAAACCAGTGGTTTCTGACGTCAGAAGTATCAGTGCCTTCAGCGCTAGCAGGTTTCGGCGTCTGGCATCGGATTAGCACGGGATAATTATTCAGCTGTCTGTGGCGTCCAGCCGCCAGTGAAGGGGTTTGAAGTGGCGTTATAATCGGGATAGACGCGCGGTGATCTCACGGTGATATGATACAGTCACAGCGTCAGTTACACTGTACCCTGAGCCGACCTTATTCGTAACTGTCCGTTTTTTACTGACCAGCTGTCCGGGCCCGTCCCTTTTGAAGGGCATCCCGTTCAGGAAACTGATATAATGAGTCATTGATAAGGACAGGCCTGTTTTGTGTGCGGCTCATGTCGCGGCGCTCTATCTGATCCGATATGGTGATAGGCTGCCCCTTTCCGATGATTTGATCGTTGGCCGCCGGATTCTTTTCATGTTCGGCTTCTCGCGTTGGTGAAAAATGTTCGACCATTCCATTCCGTACGGGTGTGGTGGAACATCAGTTGCCAATTATACGCGCTCTCAAAGAAGTGCAAACCAAATGAATCGACTTTTGGGTTTGAGAACCATGACTTCATCACTATGCTGTGAACAGTCCGTTGAACCGTGCATGCTGCAGCATTTGTCCGTTAATGTGCAATGTGTAATAGTTGTGCCGTTTGATGAGAATATCACGATCACTGCCAGAAACAGAAGCCTAATTATTTGCTATCGATCTTTTCTGGCATCTTGCATTAACAATAGAAAGTCTGGGTGCTGCCTCAAATATTATCCGATTTGAGAAGTGAGCTAGTGCCTAGTGGCTTTGTGATAAGTTCTATTCCGATGGAAGATGGGCATGTTGCCATCAGCAGCCATCAGTCTACTGCTACTCTCAAACACGTTTCCTTTCAGGTTGAAAGGGCGCGGCTATGGAATCTGACATTGAAGGATTGCTCAGTAATTTATAATTCGATAATGTGTGCAGCTGTCACATTAGTATTGCTATCAGTTATATAATGTAAATAAAGTGACATCTCTTATCAGTTTAATCATGGTTTGACCGCCCACCCTGATAAAAAGTTCCATGACCTTTGACAATGACGAGTATCGGGAGCGCTCCTCGGCCATCAGTTAACATCAATACCGGACTGCATGTCAGTAAAGCAAAGATTGATACCGTCTTTATGCTGTACCTACACTCTGGCCAGGACTCATGCCATTCACTCAATACAAGTTGCGTTATTCAATGTGTTGCGATGCTGTGCAGAGGAATGGAACTAAAACATAATTATGTGGACAGTAGGTTTAATACATGCAAATGTACAGTACAATATGCAGCATAGAACGCGGATTATAACTAGTTGGCGTTTTTCTTTGAACAACATTCAACTTGAACTCTGTGCTTTTATTGTAAATCATGTTAAAAGTGTGCTCGTAGCGCAGCACAGCATGCATAACGAGTGTGTGCTCATGACCTATCGGCAGTGCAGCCTTGCAGAGGACAAATGACTGTAATGCTCTGCGTACTTTTTGGAGTTCTTCTGTGGTTAGGAAATTATTGAAACAATGAATCGTCATCAATAAGATTGATGCCTTTCTCGGCCTGGCAGCAGGTAGTTTGTCACCTTAATTACGACATACCAAGTCTGGGTAACATAATTACCCAGACTTGGTGGCAGAGCACCATTCAGTCTTGTGTTTAGTCCAGCGGTTAACCGTGCGCGAGGTGTTGCAGTTGGAATCTTCGGATCATTTCATAGTAGAGGCAGACGTGGTATAGTTCCGTGATGTGGAGCCTGCCAGAGGGAGCTGATGAAACTTCAGCGTCCATTCAATATGGGCTTGCTATAAATGGCAGGTCACCTGTCAGTCACATGCAAAGTAATGCTTTAGCATAATATACTTTTGCTGAAAGTGCTTAAAAATTCATGCGAAAAAATTGCACGAGGTGTATATGATCTAGACTCAATTAGCATGCTTTATGTTGTCTTTGACATGTGCAGTGACATGCAGTGACTTCCAAATGAGCTATGACCTATGACTATAACTTCAACCAAACTTATTGTGAAATCGAATACATTTTTTCCACTCAAAAGCATTCTTTTTTTTTGTCCCGAATGGGTTTGAACTTACGCAGTGACAATACCTGCTCATCCAATTCTACAATATTACAACGCTCTGTGACCAGTGTGACAATGCTCTAGGGTTTCAATAGTTGCGAGTTTGCCTGTGCTTCTCCGCTGCTAATTGGCACTGCCTGTTTCAGTGCGGGAAGCCCATTTGACAGCGACAGCTGGTGAATGTTAATCACATGCAAAACTGGCGCCGGCCGGTGCAGACTGCACTACTGATATAATTGTGTTGGTTCAATTTTTTGTTCGGGTCCATTGTCACTCTTTGGTGACGTGCAGGTACCAGGATCAAGACAGTGAGCCAGTCTTGGCCACAGCACACGTCAAATGGGTATCTTTGGCCGATATCCGCCCCTGTAATGCAGAAATAGGATTGTACACACTTACGCATGACACACACAAGTGCAAGTGTGTGGTGTCGAAAATCGTCCTGTATATATCTCAGCCACGACTATGCCTATCGTGCTCGATTTGGTATGTATGTTACAGGCCGTATGAAAACTCAGTCCGTTTGCAAACGGCCTGGCCCGATTCAGGCCGTTTGCAAACGGCCTGGACAGCCCAGTCAGTATGCAAACGGACTGAAAAGTCAGGCCGTTTGAATACGGGCTGAAATTCCAGGCTGCATGCAAACCGCCTGGAATTTTAGGCCGTTTGCAAACCGTCTAGGCCGTATGACAACTTCCCAGACACCAGGCCGTTTGCAAACGGTCTAGGCATTTTGAAAACAATCTGGTCTGCATGAAGTTACAGCTGGACAATGTTGAGTTTGTTGAAGCACGACCGTTTCATGACATTACATGGCACCATGAAGTCCTGAGGTGCATTCGGCATCCGGAAAAAATGTTGTCACACGGATATTCTCCGTCGGAAAATTATTGTTGAGCGCCTATATTCAGCATGTCTCGTTATTGCGATACCGTTCGTGATCCCCGATGATTCTCGCTAGTTCCTGAAAATTCTCCCTGATTTTCCCGATGACGAATTCAGGCCTGGTCAGGGAGAGATTAGCAGAACTGAGACCCGGCCTGTATAGCGCCCGGTCGACCCGGGCTTCCCCCGGACTTCAAAATTTCGCCTTCCACCGCAATGGTCAAGTATTGCCGGCGTACGCCACCGGCCAGCCGCCGGCGGTCGACCGGGCGCGGTGAGGACTCTTATGTGAACCAGTGGAGCGGGGAACTTCTTCCAGACTGGGGGGGGGGGGGGGGGGTTGCTGAACCATAATAGATATTAACCTAGGGTACCTCCAAATCCAGTTTTCTCACCGGTTTTAGGCCACTTATTTTTCAGACCTTGGCCTTTTCAACAAAAAGAAAAATATTTGCAAGAAAGTGAGGCATTCCATCTCAGCTGAGTGAAGAAACTACCGTTTGGGCAACCTGGAATAAAGGTCTTAATCTGCCAAATGAGTTGCCGAGCCAGTGAAAGAGATCGATTTTTCACTTGCCTACATGCTTTCTTCCTTTGCGACCCACAACCCCTAATTAGGGGAGGACAAGCTGCCCCAACGGTTCCTGACCTCATGAAAAGTTGTGGGGCACCGCCGCCACGGCCCCAGAGCTGTGGGGGCAAGCTTCCCCCACTGCCCCCTCCCCCGGTTCCCGCGCATATGTATGAATCTATGAAATTATGTTGGTAGATTTCCGATTTCGATTCCTCCAGCTGAGGGGCTCAAATACATTACGAGCCCCCCAGCCGAAAAGTTGAAGGGGCTCAGCCCCCGCTAGCCCCCCCCCCCCCCGGTTCCCGCGCCACTGATGTGAACTCTGATGTCCATTGCGCGCTCCTGCGTTTTATGCCGCAAAATAATCGGTGAGTCTTGTAGTGATACGTTTCACCAGACTTCACCAGTAGTGGCTTCACCAGGCTCCATCAACTGGATGGCCGTACAAAGGCGGACCGTGAACTTGTATCATTAGTAATATTGTCGAAAAACGGCCGGGCCGAGCATCAGCACAGTAAGAAAATGTTCGACGTATGTAGACGAGTCATTCGGCATGGAATGCGCAAGCATTCACATGGATGCAACCTGATCATCGACCAACCTGGATCCATTAAGTTCAATCTTCAGAGGCTGTTGTACTTCGCCAGACAGTTTGAAAACTGACTAGGCCGTTTTCAAACTGTCTAGGCCGTTTCAAACTGCCTAGGCCGTTTTCATACGGCCTGATATTTCAGGCGGTTTGCAAACGGCCGGCTTTTTCAGGCCGTTTTCAAACGGCCTGACTGGGCCAGGCCGTTTGCAAACGGACTGGGTTTTCATACGGTCTGTAACATGTATATGTTACAGGCCGTATGAAAACTCAGGCCGTTTGAATACGGGCTGAAATTCCAGGCTGTATGCAAACCGCCTGAACTTTCAGGCTGTTTGGAAACCGGCTAGGCCGTATGACAACTTTCGAGACACCAGGCCGTTTGCAAACGGTCTAGGCACTTTGAAAACAATCTGGTCTGCATGAAGATAGCTGGACAATGCTGAGTTTGTTGAAGCATGACCATTTCATGACATTACATGGCACCATGAAATGATGGTCAGGAAGAGATTAGCAGAACTGAGGCCCGGCCCGTATAGCGCCCGGTCGACCCGGGCTTCCCCCCGGACTTCAAAGTTTCGCCTTCCACCGCAATGGTCAAGTATTGCCGGCGTACGCCACCGGCCAGCCGGCGGCGGTCAACCGGGCGCGGTGAGGACCGAGATATGATGAAGTTTTCATACAACACTACCATAATCCCTAATTTAATTTGTCTTGGTTCTACCCCGACTAAACCACTCTATCGCTTATATTCAGGGTTCTGCCCTTTTCCCTTTCCCAACGGGCCTGAAGTTTTCCCTCCACCTCCCCCTCCCCACACACCAATAAATACGAAACGGCATCCTCAAACAAAAAGCAGAGGTGCATCAGCAACACAATTTGCTTACGTCGCCCTACGTACTGCCTGTGGTGGCTTCACCAGGCTCCATCAACTGGATGGCCGATAAACAGGCGGACCGAGAAATTGTATTATTAGTAATATTGTCGGGGAAACGGCCGGGCTGAGCATCTGCACAGTAAGAAAATGTTGGACGTAGACGAGTCATTCGGCAGAATGCGCAAGCATTCATGGATACAACCTGATCATCGACCAACCTGTATCCATTAAGTCATCTTCAGAGTCTGCTGTACTTCGCCAGACCGTTTGAAAACTGACTAGACCGTTTTCAAACTGTCTAGGCCGTTTCAAACTGCCTAGGCCGTTTTCATACGGCCTGATATTTCAGGCGGTTTGCAAACGGCCGGCTTTTTCAGGCCGTTTTCAAACGGCCTGACTGGGCCAGGCCGTTTGCAAACGGACTGGGTTTTCATACGGTCTGTAACATATACACTTAGAGACCGGCCAGCTGAGTGTTTAGCATGAGTCATGGTAAGGCAGGCAAGGGAAATTCATTATGAACTGGAGCTGCCGCGAACGCTCGTTCCTCATCTTCTCATGGGAAAATCTGAGTATGAGCCAAGCGAGGCCAAACATGACTAGTCGTCTGCTTCCCCCGATAGCCTGACACCTACCGCGAGTGTGACTACTGATATCGACCTATTCATATGAGCAAGCTGTTGCACGTGACACGTTCAAAACGACGCATAACTACCTACTTATATGGTATGGGAGGGGAGGGGGGTCAGACGAACCAATATCTTTTTTCGCGAACAACTCGCAAATAAAAGCGACCGATCGCGACGAAACATTCAGTAACCTAAAGTCAATCAATTTTACACATACCCTAAAAATTGCATAACACTGACGTCCCTGACACAGGTGACCTTTGACCTGTGACATGCTTCCCGAGACCAGGTCAGGTCCGAATCTCGATTCAACGTATGTCGGCGCATATTGTCCGTGCGGTTACAGTCTTTTGTGAGTAGAAACGTGCTGCTTTTGTGAAACAGGTTTAGGCTAACTTTTCGTTAGCCTAAACCCGATTTTCAATTTATTTTAATTTACCCTAACTTTTTGGATAGCATAAATTAAAACTAGTGTATTTTGATAGGAACAGCCCAGATCCGAGTTTATACTAACTTTGGAGCACGTTAGCCTAAACCAGATTTACCCTAACCCGGCCAATTAAACGATTCTGTTAGTTCATATTTTATCCACCAGAGTTTGCTTCATACTCAAAGGCCTTCCTCGTCCAGTAAAAGATCTGGCAGCGATGTGCCACGTCGATTTGGAAGCACGACTGAGCTACAATTTCGGCGCAGCTGTTTGCACGCCGGAATATCTTTGAGCGTTATTGTTGTTGCACGTGCAGTTTCAAGGATGGTGGTCGTTGTGTGTCTACAACAGGTAAGCTAAATATTGTTCTCCCTAATATATGATAGATCAGGTTAAGTAAACAGCCAGAAGAACTCCACCCACCCATATTGTTGTCACTTGTCTCCTTGTTTTGTTTTGTTTTTCCACCTACCTTCTTGCAAAAACTGCCTGTAGCTAGCTTGTGCCTGCCATGACATGACTAGAGTCCATACCGGTATCCCTTTTTGCTTTATCTTGGCGGCTATATAGTTGTGTGAAGATGGCGGATACTAGGCTCATGTGTTGTTAATGGTTACATCACTTTTCATTTTGAAATGAAGGAGCAGGGCATTCTTACAATTGTAAAACTAACCATACTTTGTTGGAAGCTGTTCTGTTAGGTTGTGCATCAGTTGGGTAAAGGACGAGGCTCAAATCCAAATATTGATCGACCAATGAAAGGTTGGAGTGGGCAGGGCCATGACCATGTAACGAAAAAATGGATGTGATTTTGTGCATCCTAGCTTTCAAATGAAAAAATAAGACATTAGCAAGTTGTAATTCACACAAGACCTGTACTCCCTCAGCGCACAATTAGCTGGCGGTCCTAATGAAGTACCTAAGTTGTGACTCAAGGCCAACCGACGTTTGACGGCAATTGCTGATCGACAGAAACATGCCAGAAAAAGTGAGTAATTAAGAGATGGTAAATAGTTATTATTTGTATTAATTTGTTTACAATATTGTTAATTATAGCAATCCCATTACACTGAATGCACCCCGTCATAGCGGTGACTGCATTTATGCCCATATATGGTTATAGGTACAAGATCCATTTATTGATCGATCAATGTTTTTATTTCTGCCTCATAGTTTCCCCAATTGGCATGCTTCTTGTAAAACACTGATTGGCAGTGCTGCTAGCAGGTGGCAAAGAAAAATGATGAAGCTAACCACACACAAAAAAATACAGCCAAAATAATGACTGTTTTTTATGCAAAGCATGCTAAAAGACAATCAGGAAATTTTTTATAGAGGCAATCTGGTGTCAGAATCAAACTATTGATTCCACAAACATTAGTTTGTGTTTTATTTTTTATAGTTTGGCTATTAACAAAATTGCATAGGCGTAGGAACAGGAGGGGCCAGGTGGGCAAGTGCCCACCTACTTTTTGAGGTGGGGGGCCGGGGGCTTCAGGGCCTCCTGTAAGGGATTTTCGCTGGAGGGGGGGGGGGGGGGGGCAGGCAGAGGCTCAAGGAGCCAAACCTAGGGTTCCCTCAAATCCTGTTTTCTCATCGGATTTAGGCCACTTATTTTTAGTCATAGCCCTGACACGATTATCTTTTCTTAACTAAGAAAAATAAAAATAGTAGCCTATCTTATCCATGCTTTGATATTTATTTGTAACCCTTTCATATTGCCCGACCAGGTGGTTACAAAAATGAAATACAAAGGAAATACGAACCTCCCAATTTTAATGCTATCTTGCTCAAAATTTGGCGCTGAACCTGAATCCCCTGTCAGCATTTGGGGCCTGGGGGTAGGTCTGGTCAGGTAAGCTCAGGTCAACCAGTGTCCAGTAGCTAGCCTAGGTGTCATGCCAGGTAGCCAAAGTAGTTGTCAATCACCACTGAAAGGGAGCTTCGTAACATGGGAAGCTTCGTAACATATTTTTTGGCACCAAAACCTCTCTTGAAAATTGATCCTAAATTCGACATCTGCAAAAAGGACACTAATACATGTTGAAACTTGAAAAGGTGAAGCAAGGTCATCTAAGCTCAGTAACCTTGACCACCTGACCCTAATGCGACCCTGACACCTACCATAAGGCATGGTATTACAATCATTCCACAAGTTTGCGCGTTTTTTTAAGACACAAATAGTCTGAAAACGCGTCGATAATGTGCGCTAACACGCAGAATCGCGATTCTGCCATGCCATGGTCTCTAGAAACACGCCATAGGTCAAGGGTCATGGGGTTCGGGGTCATATAATTGTCATGATGTGTGTAATTTTGATTAGCTCGTGAATGCGAAAAGTTTCGCCGCGATCGGCCACCTTTTACGAGTTTTTTTTTTTTAACTGAGGGTCATGGGTGGGTCTATCCGACCTCCCAATAAGCGCGACGTTCAATTTCTCTCAAACACTCAGGGTATATTTTAACAAACTGACTGCGTCCCATTTGGGGACGCAGCCCCCTGCCTTTGGGACGTAGCCCTCGCGAAATTTGAACCACTGCGTCCCACACTGAAATGACAGGGTGTCAGCGGAAAAGTGCTAGCAAAAAAAGTAACATGCCTCGGTCTTTTACTGTGTAACAGATGTTGCTTTTCGATTGCTTTGTGCCATGATTTACTATGTACCTAAGCACAAACATACCCTCTCCATTCCTTGTGCCTTGCTCTATCCTGAAGTCGTACACCTTGTTATAATGTTATATCCTCCCCTACTATACCCCTAGGGTATGTGCCCTGCCCAGTGTCCTGTCCTTACGTCTTGTACCTTGCCCTGCCCTTCCTTCAGGCCCTGTGCCCCGCCCTGTCCTGCCCTCAAATCCGATACCTTATGTACTCTGCCTTGAAGTTGTATGCGCTGTCTTCCCATCTTTACGCCCGTGCCCTGTCCTACCCTAGTTTGAGGCCCTGTGCCCTTCTCTGCCCTCAAGCCTCGTACACTTGTCCTGCCATCAGACCCCGTGCCCTGCCTTGCCCTCAGGTGCTGTGCCCTGTCCTGCCATCAGGTCTTGTGCCTTCCCATGCCCTCATGCCCCGGCCCAGCGAACTTCCTCAAGCCTGATGCCTTGCCCTGCCTCAGGCCCCATGTGCATGCCCTGCCCTCAGACCCTGTCGTATTCTGCCATTAAGTCTTGTGCATTGTCTTGTCTTGCCCTCAGACCCCGCCCTTGCACTAAGCTGCTGTGCTCTGCCCTGTCATCAGGCCTTGTGCTGTCCCATGCCATCAGCCCTGTGTCCTACTCTGCCCTCAAGCCTTGCACACTGCATTTCCCTAAGGTCTCGTGTCCCACTGCTCTCAGGCGCTGTGCCCTGCCCTGCTATCGGGCCTTGTGGTGTCCCCCGTCCTCAGGTCCCGTGCCGTTTCCCGTCCTCATGCCCTTACCTGTCCTCACAACCTGTGCTTTGTTCTGCCCTCATGCCCTGAGCCTTGTCTTGCCCTCAGGCCCTATACCCTGTCTTGTCATACATTCAGGCCTTGTGCCCTACCTGTGTCCTTATATCTTGCTCTGCCCTTAGGTACTGTTTCTTGCCCTGCTCTAAGATCCTGTGTGTGTGTGTTGCCCTGCCATCAGGTGTGGTGTTCATCAGGTGTTCTAAGGCCCTGAATCTTGCACTATTTTCCAGCCCTGTGTAATGACAGCCTCAGACCCGCGCCTTGCCTTGCCCTCGGACCCTGCAACCTACCCAGTCCTCACGTGCCTAATGTGTCTTATCTTAGCCTCATGGCCAGTGCCTGCCCTGTCCTTAAGGCTCAGACTCTGTGTCCTGCCCTTCCCCGAGGTCCTGTTTAGAGATGTCAAGGTCGAGCCCGCAGGCCCGGCGCGGCCACCGGGCCTAATACCATTACCAAAGTGGATTTGCAATGGTCTTTTGATGTTACAAAATATGTGATAGAATGACTAATAGTAGATTGGCAATTCATAGGCGGCGTCAGAGCACCGAAGTTGGGAGGTGAAATCGAGTTCCCTTTCTGCTTTCCTGGAACCGCCTATGATCCATCTCTTGTGATCACTTGTGAACCTCTAATACCCGAAAATAATGTTGATCCACCCACAGAATGAATACCTACTGCAGTTATAGTGCACCAGCATAGTGATCTTCACCCAAATGACTCACTTCGTGAATAGGACCTCCCAATGGACCTTCCGATGCCCTGGAACCGCCCCTGATCAGGGTATCAACTTGAAAATTTCAAATGATGTGCCTAGTTTAGTTCTAAGAAAAGTCACAAAATTTCAGCATCCTATCTTTAGCCGTTTCGAAGATATTCTCGAAAACCTGAGGGATGGATGAAAACAACAACTCCCCTGCCACTAAAAGTGTTAACTGCCTGCCCCCCCCCCCCCGCCCCAGTGACGCGATTTTAGCTCCACTGGGGGCCAGCGGCATCACTTGCAGGGGCCACGGCCCCCAAGTTAACATGCTAGAGGGGGCCCTGGGGGCCAACCATATGTTTTGCCGCCCCCCCCCCCCCCATACACTTTTTACTCGGGACCCTCTCGTCTCGAGTTGAGAGGACGTTGTAACCTTCCAGAATAAACAAACTCAGTAAAAATAAGTTCCACGTATCTCCACGCACGGACTCCAAGGGACCCTTGTTGATCCAAGGAAGCCCTCTATCCATACTCGTCAGCGGAGGCCCCTGAGACTGATGGCCTGAGAGGCGCTAGTGAATCTGAGGAGGCCGGAGGCCCCAATATCCAAACTGGTCTGGGAAGGCCCCTGACACTGGCGGTCTGAGAGGCCCGTCTATCCACACTAGTCAGAGGATGTCCCTGAGACTGGTGGTCTGGGAGGCCTCTCAATTTACATTAGTTAGAATAGGCCCCTGACACTGGCGGTCTGGGAGGCCCTTTACCCTCACTAGTCAGAGAAGGTCCCTCTATCCTCAATAGTCAGAAGAGGCCTCTGAGACTGATGGTCAGAGAGGTCCTAGTGAATCTGGGGAGGCCCCTCTCCACATTGTTCTAGGGAGGCCCCCGAGACTTATGGTCTGAGGGGCCCTTTTATTTATACTGAACACAGGAGCCCCCTAAGATTTTTGGTCTCAGAGGCTCTCCTGTTTATACTCACCAGAGGAGGCCCCTGGGATTGATAGTCTAACAGGCCCTTCTATTTGTACTAGCCAGAGGAGGCACCTGAGACTGGTGGTTGGAGAGGTCCTACTAGTCGTAATAGGTAGAGGAGGCCCCTGAAATTCAGGGTATCAGAGCCCTTCCTATGCATACTAGCCAAGAGAAGACCCTGAAATTAATTATCTGAGAGGGATCTATTCATACTAGCCAGAGAAAGCCCCTGGGATTAACCCTCGCCGGCACATGCCATTTTCCCATCCTAGAACGCACATGGGGGGGGGGGTGGAAGGCCACCCCCCCGCGCCATTTCGTTCCTGTTGGAGATAGAGCTTTGCGGTAAAGACTAAAAAGATTCTTTGGGAAAAGACGAATCCAATGATGCCCAGTTTTACCTTCTCAGGTCAGGCATTGACCTTCCAGGTCAGGTCAAACTAAAAAATGTTACTGTTTTGGGTCACCGTTGGATATCGAGTGCGCTGCTCATCATATACCGATGACGATGACGTATTGTGGTGCCAAGCCAGCTAGAACCTCTATGTCACACTATCCGACCAGGTTTTTGCTGGTGAGGTCATCTCAGGTCAAGTTAGGTCAAGGTCAATGATATGTGTTTGTATGTCTGTGTGTGTCTGTGTGTATACTGATGTGTGCACCGATTGTTTATGTGTCCATATTACATGAGATCATGAAATGAGAAACTTTTACTAAAAATACAGTCAAAGAAACTTCACAAAAAGTAAATTCCGCTTGCCTAAAACGCAATGTTTCCAGATGACCTAGGTTGACCTTGACCCTAACCTTGACATCTGTATATCGTCGAACAACATGTTCACTGATAGGGGGAGGTAAGACTGGGAAAAAAGGCCGAAATCAATGTGTCAAAAGCTCACAAGACCCATGGCCAACGCAAGATATTGGGTATTTGTCATTTGGGTCATGACATGACCTGATGAACAAGGTCATATCTCCGAAGCCCAAAACCACAGAGACTTGACATTTTCAGTGGACATTGAGAAAGGATAGAGGAGCAGCTATACGAAAAATCAGGCATCTAGCTCTAAAAATGTTGAGTGCAGAGCAGAAAAAACTACCTGGGGTGGCAACCACCCCCCCCCCCATGTGCGGACGAGGGTTAATGATCTGAGAGGCCCTTCTATCTGTACTTGCCAAAGGAGGCCCCTGAGACTGATGGTGGCCAGAAGAGGCCTTCGAGACTGATGGTCTGAGAGGACCTTCTATTCAAACTATGCAGAGGATGTCCCTGAGAATAAAAGTCCTAAGAGCCCTGCGGCGGCACTGGCCGTTAAAAAAAAAATCTGGCCATATTTCGGCTCGGCAGGGCCCCACAGAGCTCGTGAGAGCACCTCGAGGGCTGCTAAGTAGACACGCTTATCTCCATAAGGGTGCCACACCAGCTTCTGAAGGCTCCTTGTAGGCACCTAAGGGCCCCTTCCGGCCTCTAACGGCTCCACCCGCCTGTAATGGCTCCACACCAGTGTTTATGAGCGCGCACACACCGGCGCCTTTGAAGGTCATACCTACCAGTGTCTCTTAAAGGAAATAGTTCACTTTTCACATGTTTTTCTTTTACTGGAATAGCAGTTTCGTACTTTGTAGCTTGAGCTGAGACTAGCACAAAGATAATTGGCTCTTTGTGGCTTTTACGGCTCAACAATCACCCTAGACGAAGATATTCCATTTCTCATTCCAAAAAGAGTGCCTTTCAGAGGAATGCGCGCTTTGCAGAGGAATGCAGTCACCTCATCGTCAGCCAATCAGCATGGGTAGGTTTGAACTACACAATATGATTGGTCAACGCGTTGTAAGGTTCCGCGATAAACATAATTTTATATAGAATATAGTTCTTCCTAGATTAAAATATGGAAAATAATCCTTAATACAAAAAAGTTTTATTTTATTTTCTGATAATTATGATCATGAAAATCATTAATCTGTAGTAAAATACAAATTTCAGGAAAATGAACAATTTCCTTCAAGGCCCTTTATCGGTGGCTCTGAGGGCCCACACCGGCGCCTCTGGGGCCCACACATGTGTGCATCTCAACTCTCAAGGCTCTATAGGTGCATCTGAAGGACCCACACCGACACCTCTGAGGGCCCCACACCAGTATCTCTGAGCTCTAAATGCCCGACACCGGTGACGAGGAGTGAGGACACACCGGCGCCAGAGAACACTAACGGCTCCACAAGGCCACTGAAGACACCACACAAGCTCTCACTGAGCTCTAATATCCCATACCGGCCTCTGAGGGATACCGGCCTCTGAGGGTCTGAGAGGCCCGTCTATCCACAGTCCACACTAGTCAGAGGAGGTATAGTATCTGAGACTTCGGACTATTATTCTCAGGGGCCTCCCATGCCTAGTTTGAATAGAAGGGCCTCTCAGACCATCAGTCTAAAAGGCCATTTCTGGCCACCGTCAGTCTCAGGGGCCTCCTTTGGCAACTATAGATAGAAGGGCCTCTTAGATCATCAATCCCAGGGGCTTTCTCTGGCTGGTATGAATAGAAGGGCCTCGCAGATTATTAATTAATTTCAGGGTCGTCTCTTGGTTAGTATGAATAGGAGGGGCTCTCAGACCCTTAAGTTCATGGGCCTCCTCTGCCTTTCATGAATAGTAGGTCCTCTCAAACCACCAGTCTCAATTGCCTCCTCTGGCCAGTGTGAATAGGAGGGTCTCTCAGACCATCAGTCTCATTGGCCTTCTTCCGGCCAGTATAAATATAAGGGCCTGTTAGACCATCAATCCCAGGGGCGCCTTAGGTTAGGATAAATAGAAGAGTCTCTCAGACCATTTATCTCAGGGGGCTCCTGTGCAGCTGTGGCTAGTATAAATAAAAGGGTCTCTCTGACCATCAGTCTCAGAGGCCTCTTCTGACTAGTGAGGGTAGGGGGATCCCAGACCACCAATGTCAGGGGCCAATTCTGACTAGTGTGGATGGAGGGGCCTCCCAGACCACCAGTCTCAGGGACCTCCTCTGACTAGTGTGGATAGACGCCAGACGGGCCTCTCAGACCGCCAGTGTCAGGGGCCTCCCCAGACTAGTGTGGATATTGGGGCCTCCTCAGATCCACTAGCACTAGCGCCTCTCAGGGCATCAGTTCCAGGGGCCTCCGCTGACGAGTATGGATAGAGGGCCTCCTTGGATCAACAAGGGTCCCTTGGACTCTGTGCGTGGGGATTCGTGGAACTTATTTTTATCGAGTTTGTTTATTCTGGAAGGTGACCACGTCCTAGACGAGAGGGCCTCGAGTAAAAAGTGGGTGTGTGTGTGTGGGGGGGGGGGCAAAACACATGGTTGGCCCCCAGGGCTTCCTCTGAGATGCTAGGGGGGGGGGGGGCGTGGCCCCCGCAGTGATGCCGCTGGCCCCCCAGTGAAGCTGAAAAGAAAAATAGGTCCTCTCGGCATCACTTATCGTTCTGCTAGGGACTTCATGGTGGTGCGCCGCCCCGCATGAAAACTGCGCGGCTTGAATCAGGCATCAGTACACGTTCAGAAACTGAGCCCACCTGTGCAGCCTGGTTGAGTGGCTCTAACCAATCGCTAGCCAGGATGTTGCGCCGGTAATACTTATCACTGATAGTGGTTTTCTGTGGCGTCATGAACAGCTTGAATATTACACAGCAGCTGAACATGCTTCAGGTCTAGATTTTGGCCGGATGTTTGACGCCGGGCGACGCCGTTCGAGCTGCTGGCAGCCCACACATGGTCAATTTGACGGCTCAACGGATATCGCAGCTCGAACGGCTTCACATCCGACCAGGCCACCTCATTCATCTCTTCCTTCGACCAGTGGACACGCCCTGGCCTAAGTCCAAAGGTGGTGGACTGGTTGTTTTCCCGTCAATTTCATTGTCTTTTTCAGTTTGAAGGGCAGCAAAACCAAGCTAAAGGGCGGGTAATGGTGAATCATGATGTGGGACCTCTTATTATCTGCCTTGGTAAGAATTTGAGTCTGTTTGCGTTTCCCTGTCGCTATCTTGACAACTCTTCTCACCACTTGGCAAAGGGCGCCTTTTGCGATCGAGGCCGGACTGAGTCTGCCACCAAGTCCCAGTCTGTTACGCCTCAGGCAGATGTGCTACTGGCTGCTGCTGATGTCCAGCTGCTGACAGACCAGCTCCTGGCTCATGCCACCATGCCACTAACACTTAGCCTTACTACGAAACGAGAGACTGTACTCCCTTCCGACCCCCACCAAACACGATTTGGCAGCACTGTAAGGACGCCTGCTGGGCGTGAAGTTTTCCCTTCACCATAGGGTTTACACACAAACTGGTCAAAGTTTGAGCCAGGATATACTAGTCTAAAAATGCAAAAAAAATGAACAAATTTTGGCATCAATAGATTCAGCATTTCATCGTGTGCCTCAAACCGTCCATCATTTGGCCTCAAAGGAGGTAAAAATTGTTCAAAATCGAAGTTGAAAAGATGCTTTCTGAGCACATAATCTGGTAGCAATCACGTGACCTGCTTTAAGCAGCTTATCGATAATTTACAAACATAATTATTAATATGCTGCTTTAAACAACATTAATCATACATTTTGAGCTTTCAGTACTTTAAATAAGGTCAAAACATCGCAAAACACAAAAGTTAATACGATAGTCACGTGGGTGTCAGGAAATGTCACAGGTGCGTCAAATTTGTGACTGGGGCTTTACTTTCAAACATCGGATCTACCTGTTTCTTATAGGTATCTTGCTCCCTTCTCTCCACTTCCTTGAACGAGAACTATCAAATGAAACCGTTGGCGTCTCGACTCTTACTCAGAGCTAGAGTCATTTCGCAAGGTCAGATCACTGCTGAGTTGAGAGTAGATACCAGAGATATGTCTCATGGAGCTGAGTTGGCGGCCGCCGCGCCGGTGCACGCGTACTTGCGCTCGTGACATCCGTGCTGGGGGCACTCGTATGTGAACCGTGGTGGCGTTGCCTCTGTGACCCGGGGGCTACCTGGCCGGCTCGAATACGCGGCGATGGCGGGCAGGGCGCCCGAGTTCGATGCGGTCGTTGAGTGCTTCGGTGCTTATACGCGGCGGTTAAATCAGTACTTTGTGGCGCAAGATATCGGGAGTGATCAAGAAGCAAAGAAGCGGGCCGTGCTGCTTTGTGCGATCGGCGCAAAAACGTTCGGTCTGCTGGAAGATCTTATCGATCCAGCCACTGTAAGTGAGAAAACATACGATCAGCTGGTCAGCGTTTTGCAAAGTCCGCATCCGGATAAATCTGAGCCGGATAAATCTGAAATAGTGGCCAGATTCCGGTTTCATTCGTGCTTCAGGAATGACGGTGAGACAGTTGCTAATTTTCTAGCGCGGCTTCGTAAGCTGGCTAAAGACTGTTCGTTCGCACCTAATGTCCTTAATGAAATGCTGCGTGACCGTTTGGTCTGTGGCATACGGAACGAGTTGCTGCAACCTTGCTTCTCAGTGAGCCGGGGCTGACGCTCCAGTCGGCGGAGCAGCTGGCCCAGGCGCACGAGTCGGCGGCAGCGAGTGCGGCTGAGCTCAGCGGCGGTGCTGAGCAGCGAGCAGATGGAGCCTTCGTTCATCGGCTGACTGGTGCCCGGGGTCCGCTGCGGCTGCGTAGCAGTTCTAGGGGTGCCGGTGCTGCCCGCGCTCCTGCCGGCTACAGGGACGGCGGTGGCGGCGCAGCGGACTCCAGAGCTGGTGGTCGGCTGCGCTCTCAGCATGACAGGACGACGCCCGGGCCAGCACGGCGGCGAACTGTTTCAGGTGCCTGAGGTATCATCAGCCGGACACGTGCCCGTTCATCGATAAGGTGTGCTACAGCTGTGGCCTCAGGGGTCACGTCCGAGCTGCCTGCAGGAAGAACATGCAGCACCTCCGCCATGTCTCGGCTGATGGCGACGCGTTACAAGGGTCGGACGCGCAGGAGGGTAGCAGAGAGGACGGCACTACGCAACCGAGGAGTTCTAGTCCCGGGACCGGTGAGGAGGTGTACAGCATTTTCACCGTCCGGACCGGCCTCGGTGTCAGGCGACCGCCGCTGATGGTGCCGGTAGCGCTCGACGGTCAGAAGGTCGAGATGGAGCTGGACACCGGGGCGACTCTGTCGGTCTGCTCTGACGCCGGGTTTCGGCAGCTCTGGCCCTGTGGAGGGCCGAAGCTGGAACCGTGTTCGGTGAAGCTGAAGACCTACAGCGGTGAGCAGCTGCCAGTCATGGGGCAGGCTGCAGTGAACGTTCAGTACGGCGGACAGGCTCAGCGACTACCTCTCATCGTAGTCGAAGGTGGCGGGCCCTGGCTGTTCGGCAGGAACTGGCTGGGACACATCAGGCTCGACTGGCCCTCCATCTGTTGAGTGACTGCGGAGACCCGTGTGCAGCCCATCCTGGACGAGTTCGCTGACGTCTTCAAGGAGGAGCTGGGCTGCTATCGAGGCGGGGAAGTCGGCATCGACGTAGACCCGGACGTCCAGCCTCGTTTCTTCAAGCGTCGCACCGTACCGCTGGCCTTCAGGGAAGCTGCGGACGCCGAGCTGGAGGACCAGCTCCGTGGAGGACTCTGGGAACAGGTACGGCACAGCAAATGGGTGGCTCCGTTGGTGGTTGTCCCCAAGGCTGGGGGTCAGTCAATACGGGTGTGTGGGGACTACCGCTTGACCGTCAACAGGGCTGCTAAGGCAGGGCAGTATCCCTTGCCGCGTGTGGAGGAACTGTACTCAAAACTGTCGGGATGTACCATATTTTCAAAGATCGACTTGAAAAACGCGTATACTCAGCTTCCGCTAGATGAAAAGGCCCGCGAGTATCTCACGGTAGACACCCCGAGGGGTCTTCTTTGACCCCTTCGGTTGACCTTCGCCTATTCGAGTGCAGTGTCGCTGTTCCAACTTCCAGCGGACGCTGGAAACTGTCCTGGCTGGTATCTCTGGCGTTCGGGTCTTCTTGGACGACATTGTAGTCGCGGGTGTCGATGCCGCTGCGCATGACGAGGCCCTCCGGCAGGTTCTTAGACGGCTGGAGGAAGCGGGTTTTAGGGTCAACAAGGCCAAGTGTAGCTTCGGCGTCAGCAGCGTGACCTATCTGGGGCTTAAGATAAGCAGCCGTGGTGTGGAGACCACCGACGAAAAAACGGCCACGATTGTCCGTGCCCCGGAACCGCGGGATGCTAAGGAACTGCGTAAGTGGCTAGTAATCAACTACATGGGAAATTCCTTGAGAACCTGGCGAGTGTCTTGGCTCCGCTCTATCGTCTTCTAAAGGCAGATCAGCCCTGGCAGTGGGCTGAGGCAGAGAAGTCTGCTTTTCGGAAAGCCAAAGAGATGCTAGTTAACCCTCCTGTACTAGCCCATTTTGATCCCGCCCTTCCGGTGGTTCTCGCCTGTGACGCGGGACCGGTCGGCATTGGCTGTGTGTTGAGTCAGCGGACGTCACAGGGCGAGCGACCTGTGGCCTACTATTCGCGCACGTTGAATGACACCGAAACTAGATACTCACAGACTGATAAAGAGGCATTAGCTGTAGTGACCGGCGTTAAGAAATTTCACTATTACCTAGCGGGGCGAACTTCCACTGTACAGTCAGATCATAAGCCTCTCATAGGCCTCATAGGAGAGCAGAAACCTTTGCCCGTGATGGCGTCACCTAGGATGGTCCGCTGGGCTCTGATGCTTGGGGCCTACTGAGTACCGGCAAGGATCTAAGCAAGGCCACTGTGACGCGCTTAGCAGGCTGCCTTCGTGCGAGGAGGCTTGTTCGAGCGTTCCAATTCCGGCTGAGACGGTCCATTTACTTGAGTTCATCGACTCATCCCCATTCCCCAGTGAATGTGTCCCAGATACAGCGGTGGACCGCTCTGGATCCCGTGTTGTCAGCGGTACATCGATATGTCAGAGATGGCTGGCCGGATGTCAATAGTGTTTCCCTCAGCCCTGATTTTCAGCCGTACAGGTCCCGTATAGGTGAACTGAGTGTGCAGGATGGCTGTGTTTTGTGGGGGTCACGAGTGGTGGTCCCGCCGCAGGGACGGGGTGCCATGTTAAAGTTATTACATGAAGGTCATGCTGGCGAGTGTAGAACCAAACTGTTGGCTAAAATGTATGTTTGGTGGCCAAAAATCGATGACGACATTCGTGATATCGTGAAGTGTTGTGTGAAGTGTCAGGAACTGAGGGGCAGGGCCCCTGACGCTCCACTGCATCCTTGGCAGTGGCCGACTCGACCTGGCAGCGAGTCCATATAGACTATTGCTCGGCTAACGGATAGATGTTTCTGGTGATAGTCGACGCCCACTCCAAATGGATGGACGTCTACCCAACTCGTTCCTCCGACTCACTGATCACGATTGAAAAATTACGAGCGTCGTTTGCGTGCTGGGGAGTGCCAACAGTGCTAGTGACAGACTACGCCCAGTGTTTTTGTATCACAGCAATTCAAAACGTTTTGCAGTGTAAATGGGATCAGGCACTTAACGACACCCAGCCTATCACCCAAATCAAACGGCTTAGCCGAAAGAAGCGTGCAAAGCTTCAAAAACGGGCTGTACAAACAGATCTCGGGGTCCATTGAGACCAAGGTCTCTCGATTTCTGTTTAGGTACCGCACAACACCGCATACTACGACCTCATGTACGCCCGCCGAATTATTTCTGGGTCGTGTGCCACGCACTCATTTAGATGGTGTGCTACCAGATAGGCAGGAGCGTATACGGAGACAGCAGGAGGCTCAAAAGAAGTACCGTGATCGAAATGCCCGTGAACGATGTCTGAACCCGGGTGACCCTGTGTATGTGCCTGCTGTCGATAGATTGCAGGGATTGGAGCGTTGTCGGTGGGCGCCCGGTCGTGTAGTGTTCGTAGAGGGAGTTAAGGTCACTGTGGAGCTAAATGACGGAAGGGTGATTGTGCGGCACGCCGACCAGGTTCGTGAGCGATATTCAGCTGTTCCGCATGTCGCTAACGATCCTCTCCGTTCCAGAGTGACACCGATACCTGCTCCTGATCCGGTCACGGAGAGCGCCGCTGCATCTGCACGGCATGCTCCCGTTCCCGGGCAACTGGCCTCCACTCCCGACCGGCTGCCGGCTCCTGATCGAGCGCCTGCTCCTGGCCGGCCGCCTGTTCCGGCGCCGCCAGGGCTGACCGGAGCGGTGCCCGCGCCGCGTGTGACCACCGTCCCGCCGTCCGCACCCTCTCCCAGCGCGCCGCGGTACCGGCTGAGAGACCGGTCCACCCTGCGGCCCCCAGACCGATACGTGGCGAGCTATGAGTAGGCGTTTTGTTTCAGTTGTTATTTGTTCTGTGAGGTGCGTATTTATTTGCTTGTCCATGCTGTGCAAGTATTCGGGGTGGAGGAGTGTCATGGAGCTGAGCTGGCGGCCGCCGCGCCGGTGCACGCGTACTTGCGCTCGTGACATGCGCTCATGACACTCGTATGTGAACCGTGGTGGCGTTGCCTCTGTGACCCGGGGGCTACCTGGCCGGCTCGAATACAGTTTGGACCGAGACACCGTCTGTGATAATATGCATTCATCCAATTTTCCAGCTTCCACATTAAACAAGAAACTGTGCGAGCAGATATGGCGAAAAAATAGATGTCCGGATAATTTCGCTACACCCTGTATGTTCTAGTGCAAACTAATGCTATGATGCTAGGGGAGCGGCTGTAGGCTGGCGTAGCGCGTGCGGCCTTACGGTGGTTGGGTGAACGTGCCACCTTCTGCTGTGGGGTGGGTGGGGTGGGGGAGGTCCTCCTTGACCCCGTGCCGGCCCCGCCACCTGTGCTGCGCCATCTTTGGGCTGGCGACGGTGTGGAAGCGCGTACCTTCCGTCAGTTTTCCAGGCATCTGAAGTCTGAACTCGGCGCTGGCCCTGTCGTCGATGTCTGCGCGTGAGCCGTGACGGGTGCCACAGCCTGCTGGCACCGGCGGGTACGTGCCGTGTACATGTGGTGCGGACTGCGGGACCGACTTGAACCACTCGAAGCCAACGGAGACCAGCCACCCTCATTCGCTCAGATTTATGTGAACGACCCACGAGCCGAAATACTGATGCCGAGGACCACGCACGCATTGTGGCATCACATAGAGAACACCTATTACATCCGGGAACGACTCCGATCGGCCATTTTCGGGAAATTTACCGTCCGCGGTGAATATTCCTGGGAATATGCTCTGAACGTATCAACCGAATTTGATGTTAGTGCCGGACCCGTGGACTCGGAACTGCGTCACTAATGCCTGTTCATAAATGTAGCGCGGCGTGAGCCATCCATGGACTGCGTGTTTCTTTTTTGCAACCAAAGGTAAGCACTATACCTGAAGATGCTTCTTTGTAACCAAACCAAACAAAAACTAGCAACCTAACCTAACCTAACTTGACCTAACCTACAGCCTACAAACCTACAACGCGCCAAAATTTTCAGCCGCCGGCGGGATTCGAACCTTCGGTCCTCTGAACACGGGGCGAGTGCGCTAACCAACCACTTTACCTCGCAGACAGCTGGCCGGATAAAGGTGTTGTAAGTCACTTGACAATGACGCACTGGGAGATACTCCGTATAGCGCCTTACTTTGATTGGAAAAAAGAATTACTTACGCCCGTGGACTAGCCTCTTCAACTCCGTAGCACCAATCTCTGCGGAAAGTTCAGCTGGTCGCATGATAACCGTGGCGAAGTTTTCTGGCTCTGTTTCAACGGCTCCTTCATATTCCCTTCATATCAGCATAAGCCAGATTTAGGCTAACTTGCAATTAAACGATCAAAAATGTTAGCTTAAGTTTCGTTAGGATAAATTAAACGGTGTTTTATTTGGTTAGGCTAAGCCCGAAAAACGCGTATACATGATATGTGCAATTATGTTTGTGTCATGCAGTAAGGTCACTGGAAGGTCAGGTCAAGTTCATTGAACTTTGGTAGCCCTGGGTGACGTTTCCGAGGTTTGCAACTATTATTGGTAGTTGTTGGAGCTGAATTCGAATTTAGCAATTATGTGAACATTTGAGAAGAAGTTATGGCGCCTTTGCACTTTGCAGTATGGTACGAAGCTGTCAGTTCTGGCTCACACCTAGTATGGATAGCCGACGAGACAACTTCTGGTTGACTTGACCTGACCTGACCTGACCCAGCCTACCCTAAATGCATAAATGAATACCTACATCATCTTTGATCAGAACTTACATTCGTATGACATTCAAAATTGGGACCCTGAAAACAATTATAACCGCTCCTTGAGAAGTTCTAGCAAATCCGATTTCTCCGACTTTTGGGTCATAGACCTAGCCCGAAAGATCAACCTCGGTTTTGAATATAACCTTGAATATTGTGTTCAGTGGATTTATTTATTTATTTCACAGTTCGCTACCCATCCACGGACACCGTGGCTATTCCGGGTAGTACGTCAGCAGTACACAAGGTTACACAGGGAGTAGCACACATACCACATTCGGTGACAAACCATGCTCCGTTCACTACACGATGCACTATGTGACCTGAGCGCTCAGCAGGTACCGGCGCAGCTCTTTGTTTCGGCGCAGCTGGATGTTTCGAAGACAGGCTTTATGAGTCCCATGTTATTGAATTGGATACAAAAATATGAAATAGCGTCATAAGCGAGCTGACGCCAGTATTTTAGATCGATAAATAGGCACTCTTCTTACAAAGCGTCTGGCTTCCTAACGAACTTTCCCAAGGAACGTGTATATTATCGAGAGTGAAAATTCAGATAATCTAGCATGAATGTATGTAGATGAAAGTAATCTAACATGTGGGTCAAAATTGTGTAGATATACTGCATCACGACGCCGGTAATTTATTTGTATGGCTAAAAGAGTGGAGTGATTCAGACATGTGTATTTGCATATCCTAAGAACCCTCGATCAATAACATCGATTTCTGAGTCATGTCAAAAGCAGGATGTAGTACGGCCGTCTGCGCTGGTCTGCGCAAGCAAAGTTGTTCCAGGGCCGGAGCTATATTTTTACATAAAGGATTCAAAAAAGTATCAGCTGATGATTTTACCGGCATGAATGTTATTTTACTCGCTATCAATATAGAAAACACAATTCTAACGAATAAAATTCTCTGTTTCAAACAACCTGCAGCTACTTGAATTCTTCCTCTTCAACTAACCTGCGCACCGACGGGGGTCCACGCCAACTTAGAACCGACGGGGGGGGGGTGACCGCCCCCCCCCTGAGATCTCGAGAACGGAACAAGATAGCGACACGCGGTAAACGGCATGGAGTACGCACGGACAAGGTCTACAATTTTTACTGAGGTTATTTTCAGGTCAGGTTAAAGATGACGTCGCAGGGGGCAAAAAGTTAAAATGGCGGCGCTAGAAATGAGGAGTTTTTCTCAAATAACTTTCGTAGTAGCAAAGCTAGGGAAAAACTAATGGCACCATCGTGATCCTCTCGTCAATCCGCATCGAATCAATTATGTGTTGACTTCGAAAGGGTAAGGTCAAAGGTTGACCTCAGGTCATGTAACCTCAAGGTCATGTATATTATTCGATGCGCCTTGACGAGCTGAACACAATGAGACCACCCGCGCGGCTGTATTTTGTTCCTGTAAGGAGTTATTAGCAAAAAAAAAACTGGTGACCCTTGATGACGTCACATGACCTTACAGCTGCCCAGAGCAAAGAGGCCTCAATGTAGTCCTGGTTGATCGTATATGAAGTCACTCATGGTATATTGGGTCATTCCGACGCGTTTTATAGTGAAAAAAAAACAGAGGGTTGATTTTACCCCCATTGACTTATAATGGGGAGGTCAAAAAATTGACTTGACCTTAGGTCATCGATATCAAAATTCCGATATATCTAAATTGTAGCTATCAATTACCTCATTACATCCTACGATTTTTAAAGGCATCCGTCATCTACTGTAGAGCTACAGTCAGAGCTCTCTGACACGGTGACAAACTACTGTACACGGTTCGTCGGAAGGTCATCTTAGGCTCAAAAGAAACGATATATACCATTCGAAAGCTGACGGTGAGCTGAATCCAAAAATGTAATTTTTATCAAAATCGATCGATGGCCTTTTTTGAAAATTGCGTTTTTGTAAAAACTTAATAATCTTTTATTCAACGGGCTGTCCCGGACATTCTTGAAAACATAAACATGTATTTTTGAGTTCCAGTGAAAGCTGAACGCCAAAAGAACAATATTTAGCGAAGCAATATTTCCTAACATTAATATGCGTCTCCCACAGCCGACATTAAGGCGCAATGACACAGCTCAGTGTCACGATGGACCAAAATCAGCCACGCAGAAGCGTGAAATGACCCTTATCGACTCGCAGACCCGGCGCTCTCGGCCCGCCTGACCGGCCACGGAAATAACGTTCGGCTCTCGTTCTACTAAACAAATGTCAAATTTGTCAGTTTAACTGTCCACATCGCTGTTAAAGTTATTCAGGATACCTGTGAAGAAAATTCATTGTTCTGTCATTTTCACATCATGCATTAATTTGCATTTGATCATGTCTACTTTGCTCAATTGAGCTTGGTATCATGCCCATATAAGGAAAATTGGCCGCGCTGAAATGTCAGAGGTTGCACCGGCCTCAGCTCGGGTGGAGTGGGGGTAGCGCCCGGCGGGGCAGGGTAACCTTTGACCGGTCGCACGGCCGAGCAGCTGTCACCAGTACAGCCTCTGACAGTGAAACCCCGCTCACTTCCCCTGCGCGGGCACTGATCGCAGCTGGATGGAACAAAACATGTATAAGAAAAATGTAAATTAAAGCATGTTGTAAATCACGCAGAACAATGAATTTTCTTCCCAGGTATCCTGAATAACTTTTATAGCGATGTGGACAGTTAAAGTGACAAATATGACATTTGTTTAGTAAAACGAGAGCCGAACGTTATTTCCGTGGCCGGTCAGGCGAGCCGAGAGCGCCAGGTCTGCGAGTCGATAAGGGTCATTTCACGCTTCTGTGTGGCTGACTTTGGTCCATCGTGACACTGAGATGTGTGATTGCGCCTTATTTTCGGCTGTGGGAGACGCATATTAATGTTTGGAAATATTGCTTCGCTAAATATTGTTCTTTTGGCGTTCAGCTTTCACTGGAACTCAATAATGCATGTTTATGTTTTCAAGAATGTCCGGGACAGCCCGTTGAATAAAAGGTTATTAAGTTTTTACAAAAACGCAATTTTCAAAAAAGGCCATCGATCGATTTTGATAGAAATTACATTTTTGGATTCAGCTCTCCGTCAGCTTTCGAATGGTATATACCGTTTCTTTTGAGCCTGAGATGACCTTCCGACGAACCGTGTGTAGAGCTACTGTCAGAGCTCTCTGACACGGTGACAAACTTGCAAAAAAGTGGCCTCAGGTTGGGTCATTCAGAGTGACCTGGTGACCTGATCTTGAAAGGTAAGAAGCTCAAACCTGCACACCATGTGTAAACTTGATGAGGAAAAAGTCATGTCAAATTTCGCGGCGCTACGCACTGCGGTTTTTTAGCCATTCGTGAAAAACCTCAGAGGGGGGGGGGGGCGGTTAACCGCCCCCCGTCGGTGCGCGGGCTTACATTCGTTTAAGTGATAGCTTTGTGTCAATGTAAAAGCTTTAGCCATAGACCTCTGTTGTTGGTATAGACCTCTATAGTTGGTGTTATAGACCTCTATCGTCTATATGCACCGTCTACAGAGAGCAGGTGTCTGCAGATTTAGAGGTGTTCACGATTAGCATTTAGCTAATGTTGCAGTGCCGTTTCATCCAAATGAATTAATTATATAAGTCGGTTTTACCTCGGAGCACTTTCAATAACGATTCACTTTCTTAGGTCGTTTTGGCGTTAATAACGATCCACTTTCTTTGAAAGTTTAGGTGCTCGTCTCGAGTTGTATACGTGTTTGCGGTTAAAAACTGAATGGGGCCCGTCACATGTCCTTGCGAGGAACATCAATTCGTAGTGGTGTGTACCCCATGTTTCGGGAAATGTTGAGCCCCCGAACTGGGCTCCCCTCACTGCACGGAACAAAACCCGGCTGCAAAAATGGACCGGGCAGAAAAACGCAGTGTTAGATGTCACGGCACTGAAGGAGACTGGTAGCAGCATGTAAGCACATGTTGAGGCCACCGATACAAGCTTCTGTGTGCAGTTTTACTCCCGGTTAAGCCGTGGGACCATCCGCTAATACTGCAGGCGTGAACGACAGTGGCCGCCGGGCTGGCGGCCATATTAGCGGCTGGACTTCCTCGTGTCTGATGATGGATATCACATGGGGAACATACACAGATGACGCAGAGCCTCATTATCGATAATAATGAGCACTGACGTTGCCTGAAGGTGGTTGAAACTATAATTGTAAGACAAAGACGTTCGTGGTGTGATACCTAATTCATCGAATTTGGTACATTATTCTTTTGTGAATCAGTTAGTTGATTCCAGAACATCATTGTCCTGACCACACTGACCAGCTACCTATAGTGCAAAATTTGACGTACACGTCATATTTCAGAATTGATCTGCCGCCGCTAGTTTGTGGAGACACGTCTCAGACCTGCCGAAATCACACTGCCGACACCTCTAAACACATCCCGGGAGCCCCGGCAAAAGGTGAGTGCTGCTGCCGGTGCTGTTTTTAACCCAGCCCGGAGACCGGCGGTGGCGTTATTAATGTCCCTCGTCAGACTAACGAGCCAGTGGCGTTTGTAATCGATCCGGTGTAGAGGTGTAGTTTTTCAGCCGCGCCAACTGACACCCGAACTGGCCGTGTCGCCGGTGCCTTTTTACCAGACATCCACCATTACAAGCATGTCTTTTCTGCGTCTCATCTCGGGAGATCTCTGTATCTAAATGGATCGGGGCGACACAGACGAGTAAACATTTGTGTCTCCGAGCCGCCGGCCGACTGGATTCCGTACAAGCCGGCGCCGTGTGCCGTCACACGCCACTACAAACGGCCCGGGTCCCGCGACGTCCAATGTCCACTCCACCGGCCGATGTCTGCTATTGCCGGTGCCGCTTCCGGCCCTGTTCGGTCCCGTTGGGGTCACGTTAGAGCACACCGGCGGCGTCGGCGTCGGCGTCGACTGAAGGAGGGCGCATATCGCAGGCCGGCGTCAATTACCGGTGCCATTAGTCGGTCCAGAATCGGTCGGCGCGCGCGGCTCGAGTGTCGGTTCAGCTCGGTCCCGGAATGCCCGCACCAGAAGCCCCGGCTGCCGCCGCCGCCCCAACAGGTCGAGCTGATAGCGGCGAGAGCGCCAGTGCCGATTCCGGCAGCATACTTGTTTTCGGTCGCTGTGATCATAAATTTAATCTATCGCATCCATTAGAGTAATTACTGTTGTGTTGTGACTCCAGAATCTGCTTTATAGATCTGACAATGATTTATTCTCGCTGGACCGGTCGCGGCGGCCGGCGGCACTAGCTGACCGCTGTGCGCATGCGCCGACAGCAGACGACTGCGGCTGTTGGAGGGGGATGACGGACGGTCGACATTGGACACGACGTATGCTAACGACAGTTTTATGGGCCGCCGATGGCCCGATGAGCTCAGAGCTAGTCATTAATTAGTCCGCTCTGCTGCGGCGGGCCGGGGCTCTCAGAGTGGGCCACCCAAATACGCTGCGAGATGTTACTTCCAGGAATAGGTATGAGTCTATCGCAAACAATGGGCTACCGTGCACCATGACCTGGCATGACATGAATAAAGCAACGAAAGCAGAGTAATCGCTTTCATAATCAATGTGTGACACTAAAGATATTGACTACCTATCGAAACGCACTGTGATTTCCTTTTTACGCAATTGGCTTGGTGAATAAGTCATCATTGTAAAGCATTGCAATAAATGCCGGAAAAGTAAGAAAGTCACCATTCGGGATGGTGAAGGCAATGAATGGCAAAATACATCTCAAAGTGAATGAATGGCTTGCATTAACACGAAATGATCACGTGTTTCATTAAACATGAAACTTGCTTCATTTACCCCAAAGCCTGCTAGGGCTAGAAAGCTGTAAAAAAACACAACATATAGTTATTGACTGCATACAGGATATACAAATTCAACCATGAATTCACAGTAGCCGTTTTCACGACGGCTATCTGGTACACATTTGGTGCAAATTCGGTGCATATTCGGCGTAGATTTGGTCAAATTAGGTTAATTGTATTTCTTAAAAGCTGTCCGTTTGGGCTGCACAGATCCTTATAGACCTTTTTTAAATCATCAGACATTATTTTCGTTCTAAGCACTGAAATAAATTCATGATATAAAGATATTTGTTGTAAAAGAAATTTGGTAGAGATTTGGTCAAATTAGGTGCATTCGCCAGATCGCCCGTCGTGAAAACGGCTAATAAAAACCTATCAGCTCAATAAAGCTAACTCAGACACACAGTTATTTTTACTCTCACCAGCCGACTTTGAATTTTGACATGTCCCTTGTCATGTTCAAGGCCTGTCTACCCTTTGCTAACATTGCTTAGTGAAAGAGTCAACATTGAATTATATGAGCAAAATCACCCATAAGTTGGTAGTGTCTACCATCCAAAAGCTGATTTGTGATCCAACCAGTGCAGTGGCCTGAACTGATTACCCTACCATTTTTACCTCCATATGGCACCTCAATTTTGGCAGTATGTTTTCTACTGACGGATGCTGGCTGAACTCAGTCAAATGACTCTTCGCCTCCTGGGCTTGGAACTTAGTAATAATGAATCTTGTCCCGATGATGCAACACTGTTCAGTCAACTGCCGCACGTTTTCGTTCACTCAGGAGACATCAGAACACAGATGACCTTGACCTTTGACCAAGGATTTCCAGTGCTGCAAAGCTCTGAGCACTGAGGAGTCTTCTTTGGCAGCTGAGTTATCCGCCAGCTGAGACAAGGAATATCCGCAGCATGTCCGTGACCAGTAACAGTTCTCAATGCTGATATCCGTTTTCGACGCGATCAAAATTTTCATTGGTAATCCGGGTTGGTGCTGCTATCAGGAAGACACAATTAAATTGCGGGCCATTGAAACTGGTATAGGTGTTGGTTGAGTCATAGATCAATATGTGTCAACGATAAGCGGTCCCGTTCTTTGAACGGTTGGTTGTATATCTGAGCGTGTTGAAAAACTTTTCCGTAAAACCGTGGTTGAAGCCAAGCCCTTCATTTTTTGTTCATTTACCACTGTCCATCTAATACCGCCCTCGGAGCCATATCACCTCACAAAAGTCTGCCGTTCTCACCCGTCAGTCTCCCCACACAAAGCCAGAACAGAGAGCAGTAAATTCCCATTCAGAACATTTTAACACCTTCGGTCAAACGAATCCGCCGACCCAAAAATGGACGGAGCGGCCGATTGGTGTCATAAAAGATCTGACAGACCGCTGCGTTTAGCCCTTCTATGTGTCGGTCTCAGGATAAAGGGTAATTCTGCTGCGGCAATTTCGTCATCGTCTGTGAGCCGGGCTCGCCAGCCCGAGCATGGGTTGTCTCTCGGTTTCCTGTCATCGGCATCTGATGGCACTAATCTATTTCGTTGTGATTGCCCCGACATCATAGAACTGCCGCACGTTTAATTACGAACATCAGGTCGAATTCAACCCATCCCGGGCTCTTCCGAATGTCATTCAGTGTTTTATGGCTTAATCGACCTGAAAAGTAATAGCAGATCGAGTGTCGGTTTCCCATTAATGACAGGGACCAAGTGAACATAAGAGTATAGAGGCCAAAAGTAAAAGGCTCACCGCAAATGACGGTTCTTTCAAATATGATCGATATACCTGAAACGATAGAAATATCGGCTTATATGCAAAGCTTCTTTTGCATATATGTCACAAGAATGCGAAGAATAAAACTATTCACAAAGACTCTGAATAGTTTTAGGTGTTCGCTCCAAACCTCTTGGGCGCTCAGTTTATGTGGATTTGACGCCTCCAGTCCGCCTGATTGGCAAAGATTTATGGGAAACTCAGTGGGCGGTGATTTTAAACTCCCAGAAGCAGACTACCAGTCATATTTCTCTCGATTCGCGCTTGTCAGGGTCTAATCTGACTTCTTAAGTGCTCTGAGCGCACGTACTTTTGTCGTTTTTTTAGTTCGTTTGCGGCGGCGCGAAAGACACCGCCCGGTACTATCACCGGAATCAATCGAGCTCTCTGACGCCTGCGATTGCGATTGTGGCAACCAGTGCAGCGGGCTGGAGAACCAGTTTCACACACGACTGGCGATTCCGCCCCTGCTAATTGGATGCTGATAAGAAATTACTCATATTGCAATAAGACACTCTCGAAAGATCACCTCATTTGGTTCATTCATCTGGCGATTGTTTACGTATGTAGGTAAGTACGTTATATACCGAGAATGCCGCTTTTGTAATGCGTGATGACAAATTGAATATCTGGCTGATGACATAGAGTTATCGGAAAGCATCAAGCTCCCTTCCCTGCTCAAATGAGTTCATTGATGATGGTTTGCTACGGCTCATACACTTCGACACATCGACATTTTCACACATCTCCTGTGTCGTCAATACGCTATATGTCGCTGTGTCTGCCGCGCTGGTCCGTCGTACCGGGCCGGGAGGCTGTCACGGCGTCGTACGGCACCTCCCAGAGGCGGTCAGATGGCATCTGACACGTGCTTGTATTGACATTCAAGGCGCGGCCGTGTAAAAAGGGCTGCCTCCCGTGTCGGACATGGCGGCCGGCGCTACCGTCGGCCACCGGCGGCGGTGGTAGCGGTGGTGTCTGTCACCTGCCTGGGTAGCCTGTCACCTCTGGCTAGGTCTGTGGTCTGGGCGCTGGTGCCTGTCATCGCCGGTCTGGTGTTTGTATGTGTCACTGCTGGGCGTTGATATCTGTTGCCTCTGGGCACTACTGCCCTGTCTGTCTGTCTCTCTGTGTCAGTCTGTTACTGCTGGCTGGCCGCTGAATTCTGCCACAGCTGGACGCTGGCTCCTGACGACGCTAGGTGCTGCTATCTGTTGTCTGGGCGCTGGTGTCTGCCGCCGCTGAGAGCTTAATACCGGCACGACACTGCCCCGCCGTTGGACGCTGTGATCCCGTAGAGCTGTCACAGACCGTTACCGACTCCAGCCATGAGTGCGGCACACGGTCGTGACTCGTGACTTTGTGCTGTGGGCACTGACGGGGGCGCAGGAGAAGGATGGTGAGGCAACTGGTCGCACTGTCATAAAGGACCGACTCGTGGCGGATCTTTTGAAGCTGGCTATTGTGTCGCTCGATGATTGTTGCATTTTCACTGTAAATGTTGATACGTATTGACCAAAGCACTGCTTTTGAGGAGGCGTGGTTGCCAGTCACGCCTTATCAGTCAATAACCTCCGCTGTCCCTGAGCTAAAAAAAAAAAAACAGGTATACGGACAAAACTCCTGGATCACAGCTCGGCGCCACGACGAAATAGGGGTCACGAGACGTTTGGGAAATCACGGAGCTCCAGCAGAGGGAAAGTCACAGTAGCTAGCAAAATCACAAGGGAGATTCGGGAAGGCATGGGAAGTTTTGAAGTCACGAAAGGTCTGCAGGGTCTCAGGAACTTCGATAAGCCACACAAAATTTGCTGACTTGAGTGTTCTGATACCGCTCTCGTACCTATTTCCAGCTGCACATTGCTAGCCTATTGCTGTGAGTCGGCTGCCGATTGTACGAAGCCAGTTTCGGCTCCGAGAGGCGAGCGTGACTGTGATCTCTATCAACAGATTGCCGATCGGTGCAGTGTCGCCCAGTGGACTTTGAAGTTCGACTTATTGACGCCTTTCCTGTTTGATTGGAGACACAATCGTAAATTTGATCGTATTTTTGGAGCGTTTTGCTTTGCCTCGTGTTTAGTAGATTTCCCGGAACCATTTATCAGCTATACCTTTCAGTTGATAGCATAAATAATTGATATGGAGTGGTTCGCATTACCACTTCAAAGACAATGATGTGAATATTGTTGAAAATTATGCATTTTATCCAACAATGAATAGACTTAAGCTCATCATAGATCCCGCACAGGGCCAAAGCTGAGCGCAGTATATCATCCTCACTTCCTGCGGTCCTCTGGTCGCGGAAAAAACACCCTCTCCTGCACCCCACTCTATCGCTGCCGTTGGCCAATAGCGCACACATAATTTATCAGCGACGGTCGGCCGGAAGGCTGGCCGGCTGGCCGGCGCCGGGCCTGGCAGCTCGGGGGGGGGGGGGGCTGACGCGCCGGTCTACAGAAGGAAACTCGGCACTGACACCCACCGGCGGCAGACATCGATTCGCCGCCGATTAGCGGCCACTCAACTGAGGGATTACCGCTGGGTGCCGGCTTCATGTCACAGGCTATGTGGCAGCGTGAGGAGGGGGGGGGCTGCCGAGGGGGTCACTGAGCTGAAAAAATGCGCAACATGACGCTGCTTTTAGCTGGGAGCTGGATTTATGCAGCTTGGGGGATTTGCCTGTGGGTATTATATGACATAAGCATGACGGTGGCCTGTGCCTGAAAATACGTGGCTAAGCAGAACAGCCGGATTTGAGTTTTAACAGATTGTGTAATGAATTGAATAGGACGTAGCTATCGCTTCACACCACAACATTACACAAATACGATGTTAGATAATGTCACTGTGTCCTGTGATTGGTGAAGGGCCAAACTATGTCTGTCTTTGATCTGGATTTAGCATGTCATTTGTAATGGTGCTGTTTGAAGTGTACTTCATACCACACAGCCCCTTTGGCGCCTGTCTCACAGAGCTTGTGTGCATTCAGGAACTGTCAGTCGTTAGGACTGGCGACACCTCTTCTCATTGGACATGTGTGCTCGTGACAGGCAAATAATTGCCATGGCGTAAGGCACTGAATAGCAAAGTATCAGAAATATTATCGTGACAGCGTGGATCGAGTATGCAAATGTGTGCTGACTCTAGCTTGAACTGTATGCTTGATTTAGACCGCTGGTAGATAAACGTAATGGTATATGACGCCTGACGGGCAGAGTTTTGATGCACGAGGCCCTCTCAATTGGATGTCATAACTCTTCCGTTTTACTTTGCAGTAGCGGATTTAAAGCATGCATTTTTGGCTTTATGAAAGCAAATGCGTTGGATTTTATGTTCAGCTTCCATGAAATTGATGAGCTCGTATTCCTTTCTGACGACAATGTGCACCAATTATTATTGTAACCTCGCAATAAAACTCAGAGATTTAGCATGATACCGCCACATTTTCATAATCAGGTATTGTAAAATCATACATTGTGCCAATAGTCATTTCACAGAAGAAAATTTGCAATTGCAAGACAATAGGTTTGAATAATTCACTGCATTGCGCCAGTGATGTTGTTTACCCTACACTGAGCGCCCACTGCCCAATGCCCATACACTTGGATATGGTGATAGCTTTCTATGCACGGCCGCAGTCCCCGATTGCTCGGCCCCTTCGGATGAGAGCGAGAGGAAGATACTTTTCTATGAGGCGATGAAGTCACCAAGGAAAATCGCACGTCAGGGGATTGGGTACATTTGTGCAGTAAGCGTTCATGACACCCGACTGTAAGGCCATGCATAAGCTGATGTCTTATCCGGAGTACCATCCCAGTCGCTCTGAAAGTAATAAAGTCTGCTGATAAACGCATGTGATCCCGAGATGATGAGCCGAACCACACATTCCATCAGCCTCAAAAGCTCCGCAGGGACGGGTAAATGGGCCGTCTGAGAGTGTGCCATCGGTGGCTTATTTATACATGCGCCGGTGCAATGTTCGTCTATTGCCTGACGCTGACACGGTAGCACGACACGACACGTGGTTACAGCGCAACAGCGCGCCCGGCGCAATAAAGATCTGTGTCGAGACACAGCGTAACCGCACATAACCTCACGCATAACAACATAATCCGTCGTCTCAGTCGTGTGCCCGTAATGGGTAGCGTCCGCCAGCCTCAAGGCTGAGTCGATTCGACAGTGGATATCACTTCTATACATTAATAACAACCATATGGAAAAATGACATTGTCATAGGAACCATCTGATATGAGGAGCATTAGGCTGTGGAGGGTGACGCGACGGACATGGTATAACACTAGAGCGGTAGCAATGGACCAAAACGACATACGGCACTACAACATTCATGCGAAAATGTATTAGTCCTGCTATGCAAATTAGCTCGCTGCTGCAAGATCGGCTACTGACGAATGGCCCTGCTTTTGTGCCGACAGTGTTGCATACATAAATAACGTCGAACTGACGGCACGGCAGCACTCCGGGCACCAGGAACATTGCTGCCCTCACTCCGCAAAATGTGAATTGGAGTCCCTCGCCGCGGTGGGAGCTGCACTGTTCACTTACAGCCTTTAATGTCAAATATTTGCAATATTGCTTAACACGGAGACAATCAAATTCAAACATTATCTTTTTTTCTATCACAGTTTGAATGAACACTATAAGCTTTCTTTAGAGATCACCTGTCCCGGATGAAGCAACGTTTCAAATAAGTGATTTATCGCAATCACTCACTTCTCTCAGACACACCCACACTTGCCGTCGTTGGCCCTTTGGGGACCGATTCTGCAGCTAGACTCTTCTCGTCAGCTCGGTCACCGCGCTGCCGCCACAGCCCACTCGCCGCCGCCGCCGCCGCCGCCGCTGCCGGGCCGCGATCACCGCTCCGTTCACCACCCGCCGCGCCGCGCCGCACTACGCCGCACCACTCCGTCATCGCCGCCGCCCGGAACGCCACTCCTGCGCCACACCACGCCGCACCGCGCCCGTCGCTCGCGCCCAGCACGTGCGCCGTTTTTGCCTGCGCCGTGCGCGCTGCTGCGTCGGCCGTGCGCAATGGCACCCTTCCTATCATGTCCGCTGCGACACTTTGTCAGTCGCTACTGCCTCATCGCGGCATTCTATTGCAATCACCCGGTCCCACTCGGCCAGTGACGTCACGGCGAGGTCGCTGCACGGCAGTCGCTGATTGGTCGCCCGCTGGTCGGCAGCAGGAGGCTCCTCCCTCGCCGGGCCGGCGACAGTTTTACGATTATTTTACGACGTCTTTCCCAGTGGTGAGGCCGCACGTGAATGCAGCTGGTTCGCGCTCAGCCCGGAGCTCACCAGGTAAGCTCGAGCCACCGGCCGCTGCTCAGATATAGGGTGCGCGTGCACACCGGGAGCTTGTTGCAAAGTGCGTGCGCTGTAGCAGCTAATTTGCGCTGCCTCACAATGCAGTCATCATCTCGCTTGGAAACCCGACTCTGTGTCGCCCGTCCGACCCCTGCCCTAATTGCGGTTAATGCAACGACACGCCGGTAATATATTTACAGAGCTGATGCCCAGTGCGGTAATAAATGGACGTTTATGGCCGTTTTATGCTGCAGTGCGGTGTCGCAGCGAATAAACTGCGAAATTGTGTGACAAGTTATGACTGATTCAAATAGTGACGTCCAGCTTCTGTGCGGCAGCATGGCCCCTGCAAACAGTGCTGTAAATAATAGGACACCGTAGCTGTCACAGCCCAGGTGTTTGGCAGTATTATCATGTCAGAAAAGTCCGTCTTTAGCCGGCATGCTGGGTTGTCAGTCACCGGTGGTATATTTGCGTTGCACGAGCTATTAGATATGTCGCGTGTTACTAGTCCATTGTCGAGCAGCTTCTGTTCTGCAGTTTAGAGCTTCCAGCCCGCAATGAATGCAGGTCAGAAAACTTGAATTTCCAAGCTGCCTGCCACACCCAGGACGATAAAATGAAGGACGATGTACTTCCTTTCTTTCAAGAAGCCATCTAAAATGAAGTTAGAATTGTATAAACATATACCTTTAGGTAATAGGTACATAGGCATCTGTGTACCAATTCATGGTAGGAATGCAGAGTTCAATGACATTTAAAATTATAATCATTCTACCCAGCTCTAAGACATGGTGTCTAAGCAAGTATCCGTCTGATATGATATGAAACAGCTCTGTTTTGCAATTAATGTGGGTATGACATGCTAAAGGTATTGTGAAGTGTTTTGACATTAAGACGTAAAAAAGATAAATTGTTCAGTTGTGCCGAGCAAAAGCAACTTCGTTGGGATGCAGACGAGGATTCCAAAGGTTTGGAGTTGACCAATTTTGAATTTCGAGTACATAACAATGACGAGGCGCGCAGAATATCAAGCATTTTGTCTTTGATTGATCTTGAATAGCTTGAGGATAAGAAACGCTCTCATAGCAGCCAAGCTTGTTACCGGGTGTCCCAGAAAAAAGTACCAAATTTAAATTAGAAGTACAAATAAAAATATGCGCGTGACATGTAAAATTTTAACATCAATCGAAAGCGTGAATCATGGAAATTATGTTGTATGGCTCGAGCGCTCTGTCAGTCATGAAGCCGTTTAATACTGAACAAAAAACCAAAATAGTCGAATTTTATCTTAACCCGCGCCCCACTGGGGGGGGGGGCTATTTATAGCCCCCCTCCCGTTTTTCTGCAATAACTTCCAAACCGCTTGACGTATCGACGCCAAACTTTCAGCACCTTCGGCTGCATCAATTTGACACCTTGTGTCAAAATTTGAACTTCGTACCTACCATAGGTCAGCCGGAAATGACGTCAGAGTGACGTCATGTTCGGCCGATTTCGACGCAAAACATTGAACCACGGCAATCGCTCCCAAGAGCTCAGTTTTTAAGCTAGATCCAATTTCTTTGCATGAGCGGACTCAGAATAGACTGCGCTATCAAACTGCTATCTCGGATTTTCGAAATTTTGAAAATTCCGAAAATTGTATATAATAAAATTCAAAATTTATATTTTTATATTTTTTTCAAAAACTTTTTGACTTTTCGAAAAAACCGGAATATATGTGATAGAACGCATTATTATGACTAAGTCTAGCAAGTTTTAGCTAAATATCTTTAAAAATGGCCAAGTTATACGCATTATTGCAAAAAATTAACAATTATTAATTTTTCAAATCAATTTTTCAGCACGAGTTTGACATCGTACGCCAATATAAATAGCACCATCGTGTTCCTGAGCTCAAACTGCATCCAATAGACACCTTTTTTGTTGAAAAATTATAACTTCAAAATTTGACCTTTTTTGACCTGTAAATGACCTGACCTGAGCTAAATTTGACTCAAAATGACCTCGAATGACACAGATGACATCAAATTCGAAATGTTTGGCCTAAATGGACCATAAAACATGTGTCACGTGACCGACGGATGATATAATATTTTCGTGACCTGTGATGACCTGACCTTGACCTGAAAATCAAAGTACAAGTTTGGTACCCTCAGAGTATCTAGAGCATCTGTTCACGAGTGTGTGAACCAAAAATGAGCCTGATCTGACTTGTAAGACGGCGGCCAGAGCCCAAAACGTGAAGAATCCAAAATGCTAATAATTTTTACTTTGACCTGACCTGTGACGTCATCGGTGACCTCGAGGTCAATGAAATTAGGTTTCGCTCGACAGTTTTTCCGGGGCTATCAGACGCCGTTTGAATTTTGACGATCGGCCCAGTAGTTTCGGAGTTAGGAGGGGGGATATGAATAGCCCCCCCCCCCCCAGTAGGGCGTGTTATACGCAGACCCCAGTGGGGCGCGGGTTAAACACGGATCAGCCGTTTTAAGGCAAAGGCAGTATCGCAGACATTTTAAGGTCCGAGAAGCTCCAACGATAAAGACCATACAGCGTCTGACTGAGAAGTTTCTGGCAGAAGGGTCCATTAGTAACCAGAATGCTGGAAACAGTGGTCGGGAAAAAACATCTCGCAGCCAGGAGGCCATACGAAAGGTCGCAGAGCAGGTTGGTCAGACGCCGAAAGTGTCGGTGCGGCGCCTCGCGTCTAGGGTCGGTCTCAGCAAGTCCTCCACTCACAGGATTCTCAAGAAGGATCTCGCCTTATCTGCCTTTAAGCTTAAAGTGTCTCAAAAGCTGTTTGCTGCGGATTTTGAGCAGAGGGAACAATTTTGCAAATGGTTTTTGGAAAAGTGCACAAACAACCCAAACTTCTTGTCTTGTGTTTGGTGGTCTGATGAGGCCCATTTTCATCTGAACGGGCAAGTGAACTGCCAAAATTACAGGTTTTGGGCGGAACGGCCACCAGAGGAAGTTCTCGAGGCTCCGCTGCATTCCCCGAAGGTGGCTGTGTGGTGCGCGTTGAGCGCGCAGGGAATCATCGGCCCATTCTTTTTTGAAAATGGTGCTGGCGAGACGGTCACTGTCAATTCCCGGCGCTACCTTACCATGCTTAAACGCTTTTTGCGGGCACTCACAGCGAGTTGTGCGGACACCCTGAACCAGCAATGGCTGCAGCAAGATGGCGCAACGGCGCATACATCACGCGCCAACTTGGCCTGGCTGCACGAGTGTCTAGAGGGGCGTGTCATCTCCCGACGGGCCGCGGTGACCTGGCCGCCGCACTCTCCTGACCTCACGCCCCTCGACTTTTACCTGTGGGGTTATCTGAAAAGTGTGGTGTATCAGGAGGCACCAGAAGACCTAGCGACACTGAAACGGGCGATTCGCGCGGCCATTCGCGCGATTCCACCTTCCGCATGTGCTCGGGTCGCAGAGGAAGCCAGGTGCAGGGCGGAGCGGTGCCTGGCCCAAGAAGGCAGGCACTTCGAACATGTGCCGGTGTGAGTGACAGGAAGGAGTGGCATGGCCCATTTGTAGCGCAAATAAATCTCCATGGAACTGGCTCGCTTTTGATATGCGTTTAAAGCATTAGTGCCGAATAACAAAAAATATATTGTCTAAACAAATGTGGTACTTTTTTCTGGGACACCCTGTATTATTATAAAATGAGTTGCGGCAAAGCTTTTCACAGATGCACTAATATCGCATCGTATATGAGTTACACATATGTCATCCGTGTCATTTGAGCCTTCTCAGGTGTATCTTGAAAGCTGTCGATCACCTCGACTCTGCTTCTTGTTCTATGCACACTTCTGCGTTTTTCTATGTGCACTTGGGTGATAATGCAATGCAACATGCTTCGCTCGTCTTCTTCAATTATATACCCTGGCTGCTTGCAGCGATCTCAGTCTGACCTTTACCCTATCAATTGCTAAACCAGACGGATTACTGCCGTGTTGCTAAGGCGACTTACCATTAGTCGCACTAATGACTTCCCGAAACCGATTGTATTGGCTGGGAAATTTCGGTCGCGGCATGCTTCCTTTCGTCAGTTGATACACCAAGGCTACACAACTTTTTATCAATTGGCTCAGTTATTGCTTTAAAGTTGCACCAGCACCTGACTAAAATACCTCAACGAAAAGTGCTGACTACGCGAACATGCATGGTTGGCTATATCATGACATGCAGCAAAGATGTTTTGTTGTGCAGTAAAAGTGTGTTGAGATACCACCGCTGTTCAAATGACGAAATTTCATGGGGAACATTTCTGCTAATGAGCACGTAGTTAAGTAGACATCATTTCACAACGGAATCAGTTGTTTCTTCGTGTCCGTTAGAGTTTTCCTGCTTGCTCAGTTTTCTTGGTAAATGTGACTGGAAAGGAGGATATATGAAATTTATCATGGCCGCTCATATGAAGGGCTGTAGAGGCCAGGCGTTCTGAGGTGACGTGCATCCATTCTCCGCGAAGATATATATTTTTAGGGCATGTGTTTGAGGTCACATATCCATGTGCAGGCACTTTTATGGCCCCACCACATGTCACAATTCGAATCCATTTACGGGGAGTGATTCTACCAAGAAACTAGACAACGCGTTGTCTTACATTTTGCAACATGCTGAAGCTTCTAAAGATCGAGAACTCGCAAAGCATTTGGCCCGTCGACAAACTGCTCTGCGGAATAAATTGTGTCATTGCAGTAGAAAACAAAATCTTCAATGTTTCATGGCTGTGCTTTTCATTGCTCAATGCTCAACAATCCATTGCAAGTTAATTGAAGCCAACTATCCTGCTGAGCTAGGCATCATAATCACAGGAAGCACGCATCAAGCTTTTTTTTAATTGTGAGCATTGATCATTGCCGAGAATCATGTTGGCAATCTGGTCACTTTTACAACTCAGAAAACACCTATGCATTTTCTCCATATTCCTACAGGTCATCACTCAAAGCGTCCGTGACATACGTGTAGAGCGTTTTGATATGAGTTCAAAACATAAGTCACGGTGAATGATAATGATAAAATTAAATTGCAGTCTCACGCCCACGAAAAGTGTTTTAATGGCTGCTTTTAGATGATTACCAACAAATATCTACAACTATGAACTCCTGCCGTTACATTTGCAGACATTTTGTCCGTTGCACTGGGCGTCACCAAAGGTCCTATATAGAGGCGTCCCACGCTAAGACCACCTGTGTCCACAGTGACATCATTTAACGACATCATGTACCGGCCCGGGGGTGGCTGATCGGCCGCCACGCCTACTGGTGAGGTGGGCAACTAATGGATGGGAACCATGGGAAAGGCGCGTCGCCCGCACCCCAAGAACACGTACCGAGAATCTGCGGGCCGCGCTGTCAGTTAACCGTGTTCGTTTTATCATCAAGTCACGCTAGAAAGGCCTGGACAGCCATATATGTAAGTACAATAATATCATAGCACGTAAAGGGAGCCAAGGCGGCTCGGGGCCTTCTTAGGCAGGTAGGCATTGCCATAGATAGGCCCGTGAAATAATTCTAGCATATGGAAACTGACCAAAAGTTTTGAGGCGACTGACCGTCAAGGCTGGTCAGAATGGGTGATGTCTGATGATGAATGGTATTATCATCTTCTTTTCTTGAATCCTTGGTGCTGATTTCCTCTCATATTCTGCGGAAGGCTGGGAAAATGTAGGCATGGATAAGAGCCATTACTGAAGAATGAAGCTCAAATGTTTACTTTAAAACATTGTATGGCATGGTTGATGCCCTGCACGGATTTCACCAGTAGCAAATTCAAGCGCCTTTGCATCATGTCATGCACAACCGAACTTCAATCTCTCTCTCTCTCTCTCTCTCTCTCTCTCTCTCTCTCTCTCTCTCTCTCTCTCTCTCTCTCTCTCTCTCTCTCTCTCTCTCTCTCTCTCTCTCTCTCTCTCTCTCTCTCTCTCTCTCTCTTTCTCTCTCTCTCTCTCTCTCTTTCTCTCTCTCTCTCTCTCTCTCTCTCTCTCTCTCTCTCTCTCTCTCTCCCTCCCTCCCTCTCTCTCTCTCTCTCTCCCTCTCTCTCTCTTTCTCTCTCTTTTTCTCCCCCTCTCTCTTTCCATCTCTCTCTCTCCCTCTCAACAGATTCATAGATGATATCGGAACATTTGTTGTTTTTATCGTAAGTTATCTTTCTAATGCATGTGTCTGAACAGTATACATGGGCTCAAGGCACGAATCTAACATTGATGGGCCTTGCGTAGTTTCCCTGCCGAGATTAGGTATGTACTGCCAAAACATCAGACATACCCTACAATAAACCGTGCAAGAACGGTATTCTTTCCGGAAATTCCAGTGACCTTTAATTATCTCAACACTCTGAACGAAACTCTGAAAACATATCAAGCTATTGCGGATAACACGAGGTGCTTGTGGATCCGGCAATAGCTCCCGATAACGACCATGATTGTTGACCACGTCGTAACCTGTCGTCTGATGACGCGACAGCGGTCCTCTGAGCCACCTGTCTGCAGATGCAGGTCTGCCCAGCGTCCTCAGTGGCCGCTGAACAACGCACGGTAGCCGGCGAGCGTGTAAGCCGACAGACGCGATCACTGATCAGCCGTGGACCCGTCTGAGCCGCGACCGCAAACTGCACTGAACCTCCACTGCCCGACGTACTCACTCCTTGCGAAACTGTCAGTTGCAGTGCAATAAAATGTCCGGCCGCGTAAAAAGGAACGTATCAACTTGTTTGAGAGTTTGGGACTAGTCACTTCCCGCTGAATGAGGTCGTGTCTTTGCCCGGCGCGCTCGCACGGCGTGGTTTTTGCGGCCAACGCGGCGCTGTGGTGACGAGATGACGTCACTAAGTGTTGTTCATGTGGGCTATTCCGAGACAAACCGCGACCACACATGTCCTCTGAGTCAGTCGTGTTCGGCGCGGCGAACACTCATTACTGGAGGTGTAGGTCTGATTGGACATCGATTCCGTTTGGTTTCAGCCCGCAATACCGTGGTGCGGACCACCATCAGCCGTTTTATGGGCGCCGTATTTTTCTCATTGGTCACCGTTGGAACGGTTTCACCGCTCGGTAAGACACGGTCGTGTCCGCCGGCTGAGCGGTACGGACCAGTATGTCGGGCCACACGCACAGTGCACTCGTCCATGTAGCTTTGCAGCGACACGCGTCTGACATGACGAATCGGCTGCAATCCGGCTGCAGACCTGCCGCGTGTGCCGCCGCCGGTGGCCCCGCGCCGGGCCGGTCCATCTGCATATGGTTCCGACCCTCCGGAATACATGAAATCGAATCTGACCGCAGCTCCGATCATATGTGATAGGGTGGCGGTACCCGGAGCCCGGCCGACTCTGACCTCAGGCTCAGACTGCACACAGCGACAGGCCATTTATGCTGACAATGAATGGATGAGTTTGGCTGCTGTGATAAACGTTGACCATATCTCTCAACGTCACATTTTCAACCTGTCATCGATGATCGATAATACATGCACTTTAGCTGGCCGTGAACGAGTGAGAATATTTTACAATTGTGCGACGTGCGTCCCTGTTCAGGAAAAGACCTAGCTCAACGTTCAGTTACCACCCAAGGCCTGGGATAACAATGCCACTAATTGGATAAAAAATCAGGAAGTGTAATCTCTCATTCATCATTCTGGTTGCACTTGTGGGCCGCGGTTGGGATAGAGAGCACGCCCTGCCCATAACTCATGAATCATTTTATATTGTTTTTAGTTGACATAAATGACCGCTCAACTAATGTGTCTATCGGTAATGACAGTCCGCAATGGATGTCGGAGTTTCTTATGATCTTTCTTTTACCTACCTGTCGCTTTGGTGACTGGTGATATCATTTGGATCGGTGCCAACTCGCTATGACCATTGGTGATCTCCAGGTCATGAGTGGCTCGTAGGACGCTAAAATCATCTGACATTATGCTGTCCTCCCAGCTGTCTCTAGGGTCATGTCACTAGGCTCATAGGCTGGTCAGCAGCAAAGCAAGAATCGCACTCCAAAACTGGAGAGGTTCCAAGAAACAGTCCTGTCGAAAGTTCACTCTCGATGATGGAGTATGCGGTAGACATACAGATTTGCACACACATATGGACAGACCGACAGACAGACGTACGTACAGACATGCAAACATCAGCCACGTGATCAGATACTTAATTATGAGTAGAAGACAGATACTCAGACAGTACAAATGACAAATAATGTTATGAGTAATGTATTACAATTAGCTAGTACGGACATTTTGACAGACAGCCCGATAGACCGACCAGCAGCACATCCCGGACCTCCCAGTCCCCCGACCGACAGCCTTCCCGAGTCCCGACCTACTGATAGTTCGACTAGCAAACTTCCCCAATCCCCATCCTCGGACCGCCTTCCCAAAGTCCCGTCCCTCCCCCTCCCGAACAGCAGCCCTCCCAAAGTCCCGTCCCTCCCCCTCCCGATCAGCAGCCCTACCAAAGTCCTAATCCCCCCAATCAGCAGCCCTCCCGAAGTCTCATCCCTCCCCGCCCCCCCTCCCGATCAACAGCCCGGCCGGCCAACAGTCCTCCCAAGTTTACCGAACCGCCCGACCGACAGCCGAAGTTTACCGAAGGCCTGTCTGTCTGTGACAGTAATGCAGTCGGTCCCAGCGGCGGCCGGGACGCTCCGCGAACCATCCCCGCCCGGTGGTGGACGCTCCACGGACCCTCCCCGCCCGGTGGACGCTCCACGGACCCTCCCCGCCCGGTGGTGGACGCTCCGCGGACCCTCCCCGCCTGGTGGACGCTCCGCGGACCCTCCCCGCCTGGTGGACGCTCCGCGGACCCTCCCCGCCTGGTGGACGCTCCGCGGACCCTCCCCGCCTGGTGGACGCTCCGCGGACCCTCCCCGCCTGGTGGACGCTCCGCGGACCCTCCCCGCCTGGTGGACGCTCCGCGGACCCTCCCCGCCTGGTGGACGCTCCGCGGACCCTCCCCGCCTGGTGGACGCTCCGCGGACCCTCCCCGCCTGGTGGACGCTCCGCGGACCCTCCCCGCCCGGTGGTGGACGCTCCGCGGACCCTCCCCGCCTGGTGGACGCTCCGCGGACCCTCCCCGCCTGGTGGACGCTCCGCGGACCCTCCCCGCCTGGTGGACGCTCCGCGGACCCTCCCCGCCCGGTGGTGGACGCTCTGCCGGCCCTCCCCGCCCGGTGGTGGACGCTCCACCGGCCCTCCCCGCCCGGGTCGCTCCGCCGGCCCTCCCCGCCCGGTGGTGGACACTCAGCGGACCCTCCCCGCCCGGCCGGCACTCCGCGGACCCTCCCCGCCCGGTGGACGCTCCACCGGCCCTCCCCGCCCGGGTCGCTCCGCCGGCCCTCCCCGCCCGGCCGGCACTCCGCGGACCCTCCCCGCTCGGTCGGCGATCTGGTGACCCGATCTGGCCGCCCGCTGTGTGGTCCTCCTTCATGGTCCGCTCGTGACGGCCCGTCGGCGCCGCCGCCCGACCAGACGGGCCGACGTCGTATCGTGATGGTCCTGACCTCCGCTGACGGATTTTTATTGATTGGCTCTGCTAGCTCTGCTGAGACGGATGCAAATGGATGGGCTCTGTACGTACTGCTTTTAGGGGACCTGTTTCGTCATTCCGGCAAGGCATTGTTTGATTTTTATTACAGTGGGGTCACCGGGTACATGATTCATACTGAGGAAATTCGCCTTCGTCTCATAAGCCGGGATAATGAGCACAAATTGAAGTATTTCAAAATCAACGAAATGAGGGATTCTCTTTTATTCCTAATCGATTGAGATCGCAGCATGTTTTATCAGACATCGTTTCCCGACTATGCATCAAGACATTTTAAACTACATACAAAGTTGTTCTTCACAATGCCATTGCCGTACCCGGTGCCGCATTTTTGCAATTACCTACCATAACCTCCATACACAAAAAAGCCTCTTTGTCATATATGAAACCATATGCCTACTTTTTCAGCTAGCCATTGCAATCTATTTACTCAGGTCGCAGACATTCCACGTTCAACTTATCAATTAGGCTGTCACAAACAGAGCTCACTGTTAAACTAATAAGCAGCATAAACACGTTAATGAAGAACTTATCTCTGGCCATCGACACATATGCGTGCTTTATCAGCGAATCAGTGGACTTCTGATAGCCCATAGAGCTCATGGTGGCTGATTCCTTAGTTGGGCATGTCTGACGCCCCCTGGCAGGTGGCTTTCGGCCTGTTGACTGTACCATGACGCATACGTTAACGTTGTCTTGGTAAATAGGTCATAAAATTGATGGGCGTTGACCATCAAAGTAATGAGACCCTCATTATATTGCGCATAGTTGGTAGTCATATACCTACCAGAATTTCACACAAGAAGGTGTTGTGAAACGCGAAAAGGAGTCAGGGAAATGCAGCGAGCTTTGTTGATGGTTCAGGTGATTGCTATCAGTTGATGCGTATTAATGTCCTCAGGATTATTGGAAGCTCAGTGGATTTTTTCACCGGAAACACGTAGTTGGTTGGGTTATTGTCACCTGAAGTGATAATGCTCATTTCATGCTGCTTTGGTTTAATCAGGGATCTGGCAGAGGTTGAGTCGCTATACATGCCTGGCTCCGAGTCAAGGCGGCTATTCCCGAGCAAAGTGGACCCACCATGTATGTAGTCTGTTCCCATTATGTACTGAGCATGTGGCTTAAGGACAAACAGCGCTCTACCGTACTTGAAACAACACGCCACCCACCAGGCTGGCACGAATAGAAACAAAAACACGTAACTCCGAGCTTTTGCAAATTGCAGTGGAACGATACTTGTATCAACTTCGTCTCACGTTACCGCGGTAGTTGCCATCGGGCATTCCGCCCCCCCCCCCCCGGCAGCTGCTGGGGGGGGGCGTTAATAGCCCTCAGCCTATAACTCGAGACCAATAGGTGCAGCGCAACGCGCGAGGCTGCAAGCGAAAGAACGGGACAAGACGCTTCGGATTAATACTTGAAAGTTGAATTTCGAGGTCACAGATCGGGTCAAGGTCAGGTCAAACACCTGAAATTGGGTTTTCAGTAGCCTACGAGTAGACTTTAGAACTTCATACTGGGCGTCTCTCGTCATAAACTCTGTCAAGACTGTGCACTATCTTTCATATAAGTGCTTCGCGAGTGCCAGATCCATGTACGGGTCAGTCAAGCATAGGCCAGGTCAGAGCAATCAGGTAGAGACATATTTCCGAAAATCAAAACTGGCATTCGCAGCATATGACACATGTTTATGTGTACTTTTTGGCATAGAGCACGATTGTGACATTCATTTTATTATACAAGTACGTATTCGGTCGAAAAAGATCAATTTAAGAAACGTATTACATCGAACATGCCGTTTTTGGTCGAAAACTCAGAAGTCATGGCGTCACTAAAACCTCAATGCCTCATAAACCTTCCCAACATTTTTTTTTGTGTGTGAAATTTGGTCATAATAAACTTCCGAGCTTTTTCCTATAAGTAGGTACCCAGAATTTGGCGGGCCTGCGACGCGCCGTCTTTTTAGCTATAGCTAAAAAGACTGCGCCACACTGTATACAGTGTGGCGAAAAAAAAAAAAAAAATGGAGGCATTTAGCATCCAGCAACTCGGGGGTTGAGTTTGGAGGTCTGGATGTTTTGTAAAATGAGAAAATGAGCCCAGGCCATTGGTTAGTATGATGCGTTTGCTTTTTGCCGCATATATGAGCTTTTGGCTGATTTTCATGACATTTTTGGTATAATGTGGCTTCATCGCTTGTTTCCGATTAGAATTTCTGTTTCCAAAATGACGGCTTGCTAGTGGTCATGTGTAGAGAAGGTTTTTTTTGCGGCTAGCATGGAAGGCAAAGTAATTCTTATCTTGACTGATAGCTTTAGCAACAAATATGTGTTTATTTATTTATTCATTTATTTATTTATTTCACATCGTAAGGCAATTCCGCTGCATAGAGTGGCTATTGTCACAGGACATAATATCGCCCGAGTCTTCTTTTCTATCTCATGCTTTCTCAATTGTGAAATAATGTTTCGATCATTCGTCAATGGTCGGACAAAATTTTCAATGAAGCCGTTGCTCAGGCTTAGTTTGCGTGTAAGTATCCTCTGATGCTTGCTTTGCACATAGGCATAATGGCATAATGCCATAATCGCATAATCTTAGGCATAATGAAAACTTACTTTGATAAGCGGTAATAAAGGAGCTACTCGCATCTTTAACAGTGCCTGGCTCAATTGATGTTGACAAACATGTCACCCGCTAAATCTGACGGCTGTCTCGGCGCTATCAACCCACCCTGTCAGCAGAGGTGTCCTGTCAGCTCCGTCATAATGACACGTGGCAGGTGTTTTCCGACGGAACCAGACAGCCTGGCACCTGACCTGTCACAACAGTCCTAGAAAAAACAGCGTGACGGATATTCAATCTGTGCCAGGTGGTGTCGGCTGAAGCGCCATCTTTCACCACCTGGCTCACAATTCAGCTCACACCAGCTCACAACTCAGCTTAACCACCCTTGTGGCGCAGTTGGCAAGTGCGTTCACGTTTGGTGTGGGAGGTCCTTGGATCAAAGCTGACCTCTGGCAGCGTTTTCCTCGGCCGGCTCCTACCCAGGAGATGGCAGTAACTGGGGAGTGTTCGCTCGGTCGTGGGGAATGGGGATTAACGCTGTGCCAGTCAGCGCCCCCGGCCGCAGGTACACGGGCCTGATCCGCCTTTAAACAGATCCTTCGGTCCGGTGACATGTCCCGAGGGCACGGCCTCGCTTCATGTCCCGGAGCAGCCCTCTGACCTGCCGGGCCCGAGAAATCGGGATAGCCCCAGCGTGCGCACCAGTGCGGTGCCACCTGGGGTGCGTGACAGGAAGCGTGCGGTCAAGGCTGTCCCGCGTAGCGGGTGCCGAAAACGATTCGTAGGGGAGAGTGGGGAAAGATGCCCAGGGTTTTACTATGTCATATATTATTCGAAAATGACGATCGGAAAGCAAAAACTTGTAGTTTCAACGGAAGCCGACATCATTTTTCTCCAAAAAAGTCACACTTTCGTGCTTGAAATATGATAACTTTTTTTGCTATTAAGCATTTTCCTGAAGAAGTGAAAGGGGTATCTTACCCCGCAGGGTGGGAAAGACGCCCCCTGGCGTTGGGTAAGATGCCCCCTGCACTATAAGTGACATAAATGGGCACGTGAATCGCCTGAACGAATCAGTAGTCCCTTCGGGCCTGCAGTAGACACCAAACGTCATCGTAAGGGCCCTCAAAAGTAGTCGTAAGGGGCTTCAGAGGTCATCGTTAGGGCCATCATAGTCCAGCGCGGCCAAACAAGCCTCTGTGGTGGCGTTCGGAGACCACTGTGGGGCCCTTATAGGTCTTCATGATGCTTGAGGGCCCTCGAGCCCATCGTGGGGACCTCAGATGCCAGCGCGGCCCGTGGAGCCAACGTGGGAGCCCTCAAAGGATGTCGTGAGGGGCCCTGGAGCCAATAATGTGGCCCACAGAGGCCGTCGTAAGGGCTCTCAAAGTCAGATGCCGCCCAAAAAGTCGCTGTGTGGGCCGAGAGACCGGCATGGGGAGCACCCGACCGTACTGGACTCTCAATAGTCCCAGATCGGCTTTTGTCTCTCATCACAGGTATGTAATAAATGATTTGACGGGCTGCTTGATGGACAGCCTACGGATTTAAGGGGGCGTCTTTCCCCATCAGGACAGGGGGCATCTTACCCCAAGGTACCGAGGTAACATTAAATCAGTACAATTTGTTAGCCATGAAACTACACCCTGAAACAAACTGTTTGGGACACAGTACACGCATGTTAATTTATCACGACTATAGCAAGGGACGCAAAAATTATCTACTTTCCTTGATATTTACAATGTTTTGACACCAAAATATTTTTTGAAAGCAGCAAATAAAAAACATGCAATCACCAGCCAGCCGTTGCCCAACTGAGCCTAGCAAATTTTTGTGCAGTTAACCCGGCACCGCCTGGGCTATTTCCGTACCCACATCAGCCTGGGGGGGGGGGGGTCGGATCCGACCCCCCCCTGTTATCTCGAGAACCAATGGTCGTATCGAGCCCCGCGAGGCGGCGTTCGAAAGGTCTCTACGAGACCTTCCCAAAGCACTCTTAAGATTTTAAGATTGAGGTCAACTTTCGGGTCAAGGTCAGGTCAAAGGTCAAATTCAGGGGTTTTGCATGATTAGGCTTACGGACAGCGGAATCGATAGCTGCTGCTCGAAAATCACCACAAATGACCTCAAAGACCTAGTGAAGGTACCATGTGCGTATAGGGGTCATACTAAGTACGGGTCAAGGTCAGGTCAGGTCACGAAAGGTCACGGTTTTCACTTTCTGCTACATGGGCGTGCGACACATGTTTTATGGCTTATTTTTCACGCCAAATCCGATGGTAATGGTTATATGTGACCTCAAGTCACTGTGCTGGTGATAGGTGTGCATTGAAAGCATAAAAAATCGTTTATACCATACATAACTAAACGAGGGCTAAGAAAAAAAGTCAATTTTTCAACTTTTTATTTTTGACATAAAAATGCACTTTTCTAGACGAGCTTTGTCCCAGGAATCTAGTGGTGCCATTTGTTTTCACATGCGATGTTCAGAAGTGCCTCTAATTCGCGAAAATGCTTATGACGTCACCATTCCCTATGCATGTTGGAGCTATTTTTTACAATTTGGGGGTCAAAAATCAAGATAGAAAGTTGAAATTTTGGACATCTAATGTTCAAATAGAGCTCTATAACATATATTCCGGTTTTTTGGAAATTCTCAAAATTTTGGATTTTATTAGCTGTTTTCTAAAAAATGTAGTTTTTTGAATTTTTAGGGGTGAAAAACGCATTTTATGGAAAATCTGAGATAGCCATTTTAAAGAAATCGTTAAGCTGCGTCTTTTCATGTCCTTAATTTGCAATTTGCTTAAAACCTCGATTTTTGGCGATTTTTTAAACATTTACCATTTTTTGACTGAAAACGCCATGTAGTTACACCACTAAAATCGATATAACTCAGAAATTTTTGAAAATTTTTTCTTAAAAATTGCACAGAAGACGTCAAATTGATGGGGAAGAAGGTATGCGAAGTTTCAAGTTGATAGCGCAAGCGGTTCATGAGTTATTCAAGAAAAACGGAGGGGGGGGGGGGGGGTCGGATCCGACCCCCCCCCCCAGGCGGTCGCGGGTTAACAAGGCAGGCTTCCGCTTTACGCTAAGAACATTAATTTCCAGGTTCGATTCTTTGTTTCGCCGCTAGAGGGGGTGGGGCGTCTTTCCCACCCTGGGCATCTTACTCCACTCTCCCCTACCACTGCCGTGTATATAGTGTACTAACCCTGTATGAATGTGAGCTACTAACGACAAAAAGCCCGGGTCGGGCACCAAAGATATTAAAAAAAAAACACAACTCAGCTTACAACGGTTCACAACAGCTCACAGCTAATGCTCGCAACAGCTAACAATCAACTCACAGCAGCTCACAACTCAGCTCACAACAGCTCACATCTCACACATTGACCGTTATTGCCGGTCTTACGACTGAGAGAGGGTCAATATTCACTATCATCTTTTCCGTTCGCCTTGATTTTATACTTTTATCGATATGACAGGTCGCCGAGAATATAGCAGAATTATGTTGAGCTTACTGGTCCTTATTATCTACACCGGTTGAAAACTGACGATGTTACTATTTGCGATGTGAATTTTTGTTTGACCTAGCGAGTCATGGGCGGCCATCGATAATACACTAAGACCTTCTACTACGAAGTTACCTTCCGATGTTCTGATTCTTCATTTCTTTGGATTTGGCTGCCACGCAACCCTGGCTGCTGGGTATTCTGACTGAAGAAGCCGATACGAGCAGAACATCGCCATGCAATGCACGGCGCCTCCAGCAACAACCGTCTCATGATTTAGTTCCGCTATAAGAGACACACGGATATCGCTTGCTGTGAATGTTAAAAAGCAATGGGCGTCATGTCCTGTGCCCACGAATATGAGGCTTATACTATGTGCGGCATCGTAGCTGTAGCCCGCTTTTCATTCCACTAATCATTGAGCCTAGCCTGCGCTCTTAACCCTATTCCTGGCGGGGGGGGGGGCCTCAGGAGCCCCCCCCTGAGGTTTTTTGGTTATTTCTCCCAAACGCGTTGAGCTAGGAATATCAAATTTTCTGACTTTTCCTAAAAGGCTTCTACGCAACATGTCTGAAAATTTTGAGTTGATCTGACCTCAGGTCAGGTCACCAGAGGCGGTTTGGTGACCCTACCTCAGAAAAGTTTGCAATCACGCCAGAGCTAGAGTTTTTGACCGATCAATTTCTTCTCTTCAGGCTTTAGTTAGGGTACCAGTATGTGCAATTGGTATATCTCGGAATTTTGATATCGGTGACCTAAGGTCAGGTCAGTTTCGCGACCTCCCCATTATAAGTCAATGGGGGAAAAATCAACTCCCTGTTTTTACCACTAAAACGGGTCGGAATGGCCCCATATACCATACATGACTTCATATACGATCAACCTTCACTACCTTGAGGTCTGTTTTGCTGTTGGGCAGCTGTGAGGTCATGTGACGTCATCAAAGGTCACCAAAGGTTTTTGGCCAATAACTCCGTACAGGAACAAGATACAGACACGTGGATGGTCTCATTGTGTTCAGCTCGTCAAGACGCATCGAATGATATACATGATGACCTCGAGGTCACGTGACCTGAGGTCAACCTTTGACCTTGACCTTTCGAGGTCAACATATATATCATTCGATGCGGATTGACGAGAGGATCACGATGATGCCCTTAGTTTGTTCCTATCTTGACTAATTCGAAAGTTATTCGAGAAAAACTCTCTCCATATCTAGCGCCGCCATTTTGACTTTTTCGACCCCTGTGACGTCATCTTTGACCTGACCTGAAAATGACCTTTGTAAAAATTGTAGATCCTGACCGTGCGCATCCGATGCTGTTTACCGTTTGTCGCTGCGATGTGTAGTTTTTGAGATCTGAAGGGGGGGGGGGGCGAATCGCCCAGTAAACATGACGACGTCGGCCCGACGTCGGGCCGAGGCTCGGCCCGACGTCGGCCCCACGTCGGTTCAACCTCGGCCCGACATCGGCTGGAAGTCGGATATGCCCGCATGTTCCGACGTCCAGCCGAAGTCCAGCCGACGTCGAGCCGACGTCGGGCCGAGATCGTTTGCCGAGGTTGACGAGATCGTTTGCCGTTGGACCGACGGGGCCGACGTCGGCATGTTTATTGGGACAACGCGCCAAAAATGTCAACCGGCGGCGGGATTCGAGCCCCCCAGTCGCCGACGTCGGCATGTTTACTGGGACAACACGCCAAAAGCATCAGCCGGCGACGGGATTCGAACCCCGTGTCATTCGAACACGAGGTTAGTGCGCTAACCACTACACCACGCTGCCGGCTAACGTATTAGGTTTGTTTTGTTGGGTTATGCCCTTTCGGTCTGACAAGACCATTTCAGAGCCGGAAGGATCATAGGATGGAGACATTGGTCTTCTTGGCGAGCACCCTGGGTCCAGTTCATATAGAGTCCCTGGTCCCATTGCTGTTACATGACACTTATTAGAAAGGGCGACCCCACAATGGATTCATATAGCCACTCTTACACACCTGCACCAACGTTTCCCAAAGTGTCCCTTTGATAAGTGGCACTTTGGCAAAGTGACACTTGCCGACTGGCCTTTCTATTATTCTATATGAACTGGGCCCGGCCCTGGTGAGTTGCCGGGGCTGAGCCTGACCAAAGGATAGGCCGAGCAGCCCGCAAGCACTCACCGCACCCGGCTACGGGCGAGCTCGGCTTACGGGCAATCCCAAATGGGATAAAGTTTCCCGTCCAGTCCGGATCAGGGGGTAGCGGCGTGGAGGAAGATTTGAGTTTCCTGAGGATATTTTGAATACAGAAGCTCTTTATGAAACATGAAACATGCATTTTATATTATTTTAACGGTCAAAACAGCGGCCGATGTCGGTCCGACGTCGCCCCGACGTCGGCCCGACGTCGGCTGGACCTCAGCAATTGATCTCGGTCCGACGTCGGGCCGACGTCGGCTGGACCTCGGCTGAACGTCGGAACATGCGGGCATATCCGACATCCAGCCGACGTCGTGCCGAGGTTGGACCGACGTCGGCATGCGGATGCCGAGTTGCCGACGTCACCCCGACGTCGGGCCGACGTCGGCATGTTTACTGGGCGCCCCCCCCCCCCCGCCAGTTTCTTGTCCCGGCGGAGCCCGCCAGGAATAGGGTTAAAGGAATTTACCACACGACATTGCGCTGGATATTGCTAAATGTATGTATATTTTTAATTAATCGACCCGATGCTATATATAGTAAATACTTCTGACAGCATGATCGGTAGTTTATAGAGGAGAGAGACACTCAAACAGTGGTTCAACTGAAAGGAAATACAATGTTTTGAGCGACAATGCATTATACATAGGTACATACATACATGATGGCCTCTAACTTACATTGGGTATGACATTATTTATTCATTATTTATTTATTTTGATACTTCCCAATACAATTAATGACACCATTCACCCTTGAAAAGAAAAGGGGAAGGCAGTTCAGAAAAAATGTGCATTATCTATCACCTATGCATGAGCAATAACAGCTCCACAACAATAATCAACGAATACAAAACATGTCCTAGCATGTATACATGCACTTATGAACCATGACGGTGAGACGGTGATATACCGATGATGGTCACACCGCACACCCGGAAAGTCACATTGGACATGACGACAAAAACTTCACTTTTACCCGAACTTAACTGTGGTAAGTCCCACAAACTAGCAACCAAACAACACAAACAATAGTGACCAAATCAAGCAGCCCTGGTATACTCCTTCGGTGTCGCACGGCCAAAACCAATCACGGAATCCAATTCCCCACACTGCCTCCAGTCGCATGTGGTTGGGGGGAGGGCTACTCGTGACCTTACGAAACGACCTACCGGCGCCGCGCCGTGTCGGTAAATAGAGCTCCGTAAATAGAGTAAATAGAGCTCCGGCCAGAACCTCTCTGTCGTGTGCCGCACTCCTGCTCGGGGTGGCTGTGCTGGAACAATGCTACGCAGCTTTTCCATGCCCATAATAGTCGGTGAATTATTAACGTCAAATGGTTGATCGAGTAGGAGAGACCGGGGAAAAGTGGCCACCCGAAAGGTTTTCTCGATGCCGGCGCTTCACTTTTAAACTAATATTTTTGTACCAATGTGATCCTTGTTACTAAATTGCCTTTCATTTCTACGTTTTATTTCATAAAGACGATCACATGAAGAATATATTGACAAAACTTTAAACATATGAATTTGGCCACTTAGTACTTAAAACCATGGGGCAAAGCAGATACCGGTGACTGCTACTACAGCATTTTAGGCGCAATTTCAAAAATTCAATGACCAAATTCAAAACGTTCACGTGCATTTCGAATGTAAACTTTTTGAATTTGGTCTTTAACTTTTTGAAATTGCGCCTAAAAAGGTGAGATGTCTGCACCAGCCAGCTGCAGCCGCGGCTAGCTGCATCCCACGGCTATGGGGCGGGGCGGCTCCAAATATCTCTAAGAGCACGGCTACGGCTGTAGCCACGGTTGTGAGATTTCAAGCTCAGTCTTAGATACTGAAGTATAATTTTTTTAACGTTTAAACTTACATTCTGATAAGCAGTCTAACCGGTAAAAATCACGCTAAGGATGCCCAGCAACATTGAAGTGGTGAAGCCTGTGCAAACCTGTAATGGTTTCATCATTTGCTATCATGGGTAAGGGAGCTTGCACACCTGTACAGATGACTGATTATATCAGTTGTTCCTTCATCAGCTTGACAACTTCAGAAAATGTATGTTGCATTGTCATATCCCTTTCAAATCTATCTTACCTGGTAATTAGATGAGCACCTTACAGCTATTGAAGACAGGCGTTAAATAATTATCTCAGATAATATAAAAAGAAATAGCATCTATAGGCTTCATAAAATATTACCTAAATTAACCCGCGCACCGACGGGGGGGGGGGGGGGGGCGGATATCCGTCCCCCCTGAGGTTTTTCGCGGATAGCGGGAAAAGAAATTTGGTACGACTATTCTCTCATCAATTTTGCACATGGTGTGCAAGTTTGAACCTCCTAACTTTCAAGGTCAGGTCACCAGGTCACTTTGAATGACCCAACCTCAAGTCACTTTTTTGCAACTTTGTCACCGTGCCAGAGCTACAGTAGATGTCGGAGGCCTTTGAAAGTCGCAGGATGTTATTAGGTCATTAGTAGCTACAATTTGTATATCTCGGAATTTTGATGTCGGTGACCTAAGGTCAGGTCAATTTCGCGACCTCCCCATTATAAGTCAATGGGGGAAAAATCAACTCCCTGTTTTTACCACTAAAACGGGTCGGAATGGCCCCATATACCATACATGACTTCATATACGATCAGCCTTCAGTACCTTGAGGTCTGTTTTGCTGTTGGGCAGCTGTAAGGTCATGTGACGTCATCAAAGGTCACCAGCGGTTTTTTGCCAATAACTCCGTACAGGAACAAGATACAGCCGCGCGGATGGTCTCATTGTGTTCAGCTCGTCAAGACGCATCGAATGATATACATGATGACCTCGAGGTCACGTGACCTGAGGTTAACCTTTGACCTTGACCTTTCGAGGTCAACATATATATCATTCGATGCGGATTGACGAGAGGATCACAATTATGCCCTTAGTTTGTTCCTATCTTGACTAATTCGAAAGTTGTTCGAGAAAAACTCTCTCCATATCTAGCGCCGCCATTTTGACTTTTTCGACTCCTCTGACGTCATCTTTGACCTGACCTGAAAATGATCTTTGTAAAAATTGTAGACCTTGTCCGTGCATATCCGATGCCGTTTACCGCTTGTCGCTATCTTGCTTCGTTCTCGAGATCTCAGGGGGGGGGGGGGGGGGGGTGGTCATCCGCCCCCCGTCGGTGCGAAGTTGGCGCAGACCCCCGTCGGTGCGCGGGTTAAGTTGGATGTATTTCTTGATTTTCGGCAAGCCCATTTACATAATGCATAAAAACTTGCGCTATTATGTTCAAAAGTTGGCAGGGGACATGCACGATAAACACTCAATGCAAAGAATGAGAATGCTTAGATAAATTTCAAAACGGTTATGAAGTAAAATGCAGTGGCGCAGCCAGGGGGGGGGGGTCAGAGGGTCAGTTGACCCCCCCGAAATTTCTGTCAGGGGCCCGCTCGAGAGAGAGAGAGAGAGAGAGAGAGAGAGAGAGAGAGAGAGAGAGAGAGAGAGAGAGAGAGAGAGAGAGAGAGAGAGAGAGAGAGAGAGAGAGAGAGAGAGAGAGAGAGAGAGAGAGAGAGAGAGAGAGAGAGAGAGAGAGAGAGAGAGAGAGAGAGAGAGAGAGAGAGAGAGAGAGAGAGAGAGAGAGAGAGAGAGAGAGAGAGAGAGAGAGAGAGAGAGAGAGAGAGAGAGAGAGAGAGAGAGAGAGAGAGAGAGAGAGAGAGAGAGAGAGAGAGAGAGAGAGAGAGAGAGAAAGAAAGAAAGAAAGAGAAAGAGAGGGGGATGTCCTAATCTAATCGGACGAGCCCGCTTCGAGAAATACCTACTGGGACACCACGGGCCCCCGGGAGAACGGGCCCGGGCCCCCTGGGTGGATGGGACCCGGGCCCCCGATGGATGGTGTCCGGGCCCCCGGTGGATGGGTCCGGGTCCCCGGGAGAACGGGCCCCGAGCCCCGGGTGGACGGGGCCCGGACCCCCGGGAGAACGGGTCCGGGCCCCCAGGTGGATGGGGCTCGGGACCCCCGGTGGATGGGCCCGGGCCCCGAGGAGAACGGGCCCACGCCCGAGCCCCCGGGTGGATGGGGCCCGGGCCCCGGCAGAACGGACCCCGAGCCCTGGGTGGAGGGGGCCCGGACCCCGGGTGGATCGGGCTCGGGCCCCCTGGTGAACGGACCCCGGAGCCCCGGGTGGACGGGCCCCGGAGCCTCGGGTGGACGTGGTCCGGGCCCCCGTGTGGATAGGGCCCGGGCCCTCGGGTAAATGGGGCCCGCTAGGGTGACCCGCTTGCTCCACAACGCGAATAAGGGGTATTTTCGATCGGTGGGCGTTTGGCTGCTATTGTGTCCGTACTCCGTGGGTTATGTATCCGTTTCGGTCGATTGCCTTTTGACGGCTAAGTATTTTGGTTTGGGAAAAATATCCATCGCATCGAGGTGCTCGTGTCTGATAACCATGCGTTCTTCTATAGAACATGCCAAGTGTATTTTATAACATAGGTTAAGGACGTAATTTATTTAGGACGTAAAGTTACCTATTGAAAAATGAAGGCCATCGATGAATTACTTATGTAGAGGTTTGAAACATTTATATTTTTAAGAATATTGTTGCTCGTCATGCAAAAGCGATGATTGGATCTTGGACAAAATTGTATGCTCTTTTCAACTATGCCATTTTCAATAGTCAACCGTGCCAGGTTATGCAGCAAAACCCGTGTAATTAAGTAAGTCATGAACAAATTATGTTAGTTTTGATCACAGATGATGTCTTTATACATTTAGGCGAGGTCGGGTCAGGTCAGGTAAGGTCAGGTCAACCAGTAGGGATCGTGACGGGTAGATATTCGTAGTGCATACGTGTCAACCGCCTCTGACAGCTTCGTAACATGTTACGAAGGCACCAAAACTACTTCTTAAATGTTCAAATGGCTGCTAAATTCGAATTCAGCTAACAAAAACTAGCCTAGAAACATGCATAGCTTGAAAAGTGTACTGAGGTCCTCATAGGTCAATGACCTGATCTGACCTTCAGGTGACATTGACATCCACCCTTATGCATGGGAGCAACATCAAATCACATGTTTGAACGCTTGAAACCACGAAAGGACTGCAAACGCGCCGCTAATGCGAGCCGGCATACGCCGAACCGCGATTCTGGCCTCGGAACATGGTCTCGGAAAGAAGGTCAAAGTTCATTTGGGTCAGGGTCATGAAAATTCTAGGATAGGTGTAAAATTGATCAACGCGAGGGTACTAAAAGTTACGTTGCGATCAGCCGCTTTTTACGCGAGTAATTCGCGAAAAAAAAACTTTAGGGGGTTGCATCAACCCCATCCCCCCTGTGCCGGCGAGGGTTAAAACTTCTTGTGAGCGAATTCACGTAATGAAGAAGAATAAGGGCACAATCTACTACAGCAGCCAATAGGTGACTTAGGACAGGCACATGGAACTAGTATCTTGTCCGACAGAAGCAGGCAACAGTTCCGATTGCATTTAGGTATGCTATGCATATTGCGGAAGAGGCACATTTCGGCCTCGAAAGATACGAATTTTTACGTCATAGTAACATATTTCTGTCGTGGTCAATTTGCGTAAAGATTGAACACCGGGTGATATCCGAGCTATTGTTCTATCCACATTTTCTTATTCAAACTCGCTCAGGGTTATCGTGCAGGTAAAGGGGGCCCGCTCAGCAGAATGTGTATGAAATATGGAGAGATTCTGAAAAATGGGTGGGGGCCCGCACACTAGGGGGCCCGCTTTGGAGGCGATGACCCCCCCCCCCCCCGAAACAAAATCCTGGCTGCGCCACTGGTAAAATGCCATCTAAAAGGCGTAAGCATATTGGAATAGTAAGAATAAGTGGGGAAGAAGTGCCCTTCCGTCCGTCACGGAACAATGGTGACGGGCCGGAAACCCCGATGTGGTTCATTCAAACCACGGCAAAGAGAAGTGCATAACTGGCAACCATAAGCTGGAGTTAACGTCACCTGTAAAGGACTAAAACGATGGGTGGCTATTTTGCCCCGGGTGGCCGCTCTGCCCCAGGTGGCCGCTTTGCCCCAGTCTCCCGTACTGAGAAGAAGAGGAAATGATATAATTTATAAGCTCAATCGGTGATAGCAGTGTTATTGTCTGTGATTGGGAGACTTAAATTCCCATTTTCTGCTAGCCATAGTAACTAAGTTATCATTTTAGTGCTAGTTCATGGGGAATATGTCACGGTAGGATTAGATTAGTCTGACATGCAGATGAATGGTCACTGGTCACTGGTCAGCAAGTAGTTCATGCTTGTGTGTGTGTTTTTTTTGTAAGGGCCAGCGTCCAAAGTCAAATTTCTTTACATCAAAAAAAAATCTATAAATGCGTGCAGCTGCAGTGAAATTGTTGTTTCACCTATGTGCAAGTCGATAACTTTTTACTGAGCCGGAATGAAAATGTGTAATTATTTTTGCGGTTGTATTGGGCCCTAACTTTGAAATATGCAGCGCAACAAATGCAGTTGTCTGCAATCGCTTCTGCAGGTGGCTTCTCAATATGCATAGCTCTCAATATGTCACTTCTCTAGTAAGTTTCACACGTGAAGGGTGAATGCCGTCCCTCAAATAGTTACCGCCATCAGGTAGAAGCTGCTTCTCAGCTAAACACCCCTACCCAATGCTGAAGACGAAACCGTTCCTGAACCAGGAGCCAATCCTCTCCCCAAAAAGGTGCCGCTTATAGAGGCAATCTCTGAACGTTTATTGTTTAGTTTATTACTTTAAGCTTTAAAATTTATTTGATTAGGAACGTTAGAAACGGATTCAAAGAGCTAGTTAGGAACGCTTCAAATAGGCATCACTCTATAAGTTTCTATATGTGCCACCCTACAAGTCCCTCAGATAGACACTCACCCCTAAAATAGGCGCCGATCTCCTGTGACTGGTGCTTCCGCCCCTTAGTTATCGCCTCTATCCTCAACTTACAATGCTGTGATTGCTCTTCTTAAGCAGTTGAAAGATGCTGGTAGTTTATAGTTACCAAATCATGCATTTTCTGCGATTCCGTTTTGTTTTTTGGTTTTCCTTGCCCTATCGGTGAAACATTAAGCAATTTACCCGAATTTCTTTTACATTTTTAATTTTTATTTACACTTTTCTTGCTGCAGTCTATGATTATGTTTGATACCTGAAGGTTTCTCAGAAAAAATAGTTCGTCGTATGGTTGCAATCTTATTTGAATAAGTACACATCACTCCAGACTTCTCAAGAAAATTGTAAACAATTTTTCAAATGTCGTAGTTTGCAGGCTTAGGCTGCCTGAGGTCGTGCCCAAGGATCGGTCTTGCAGTCTGCTGACCTTGTGTGGACACCCTATGTCACCTGTCCCCGTATTCTGTTGGCTGAATGCTGATCTGATATGAAGTTTCTGCTGCTGACGATCACGATCACGAGCAGCTTTGCAGCTTGCACGATCACGAATAGCTCTGGGCTCCTAGTCCTACTCGGTCGTGTTCGCCTGTCGCCGTGGGTTTCTCAATCACGGTGGATTCAGTTCTGTAGGTACGTTTTTAACATAAGCCGTAGGATGTATTTCGGCGGCGGTGAATCCATTCCATTCATTTGACAATTATTCTCACGCTTAACACATCCACTGAACTGGTTTCCGTGGGAACTGCACGTGCTGCACATCGATTCGCCAATGAGAAGCATGGCCGCCATAAAGTGACCAATCAACAGCGAAGCATGGCGTCGAGCCAGCTGACGGCTGGATGTGTCCGCCCAGAGAGGCGGAGTTAGGCGTTCACTGGCGCCCCGGAGTGGGACATTTCTCACGCTTTTGACTGCACTGCAGGCCGTGATCTTTTAATGATCTCTGATTTTTTATTCATTCAAATTAATGTAACGCTAGCGAATTCATTGGAGAATGATAGCAAGCTTCCTCTATTGAAATATTGAATCATGCTAATTGCTACCTACACAGAGCATGCAAGTAACCGTAGCAGTCGGAGGGATCGAACTCTGCCTACAGCGACATCTACAGGTCTCGATTAGTACTAGAGCCTTCAGCATCATACACAGGTGGAGAAGGTTCGCCATCTCTCCGCCAGATGTCAGGAATAATGATGACGTCATACAGTCGGAGCTCGTAGGTATGACGTCATATGCCTACGCTCGACGCTGCGGCGGAACCGTGAATCGTTGACCAAACGCAAGCTTGAAATAGAATCCTTCGCACACGGATGTCCTGTAGTTAGGCTTACCGTGCAAAGCGGCACGAATCACTCTTTTCATTGGGTCTTTTCCGTGGCTCCTCCAACCTCCTCCAAGCTCATCTAACTTCCTCCCGCCAAAAAAATCGTTCATCTTTAAAAAAATCGTTCAGAAAATCGTTCCCGTCGCTCCTCCAAGCTCCTCCAAGCTCATCTTGATTCCACATCTCACCACCACTATTTGCCTCATCCCTTATTACAAACGAAAGTTGGATTTTTTGATGAGGTTCTGTTGTAGACATTACCTACTGGCGCACGCCATAAAAAGGTGAATTATTTAGTTTTGTGTTTTGGGTGACGTATCAATAATTGCGGACTCTGAAGAAAATAAAGTGTTTTAGATACCTGTTCATTTCCAATATTAGCGAGCCATAAATCGCCAACCATTGCAGCCCACAAACAGCTGATTTCCTCGCAGAAATGTTCCTGTGGCTGCTCTATAACGGCTCTCCTCGAAGTTCATCCAACCTCCTCCGATATTTTTTTTTTTCGAGACCTACCACGGGATCAGAGCCATTGAAAACAAACTTCCTTGGGAAAGTCAAAGGATATAAGGTACCTATCAAATAACAATTGATATTGGTGGATTCGCCCCCCCCCTCGCTCGCAACGCCAGATTTGATAACGAAATCCCGTTTTCTAGAACTTGAAATTTAATATGTAGAAACTTTTTTTTTCAAGTTGCACAACAGTGTAGGAAAAATAGATTAATATCCGAGGAGTTTTGAAAATTGAAGACACTTTGGGGTGGGGGGGGGGGGGGGCATGCGCCAGTGTCCAAGAATGGTCTTCTGGATCCACCAGTGAACCTAACAGGCTAACAGAGATATTTGCTTACCGCTACTCGATATAAATTTAAATCAACATATAACGTAACATTGTCCACTTGCATTGTCATCTAATTTTGCAATGGAGGGGGCGAAATTCCCTTTAAATCTCCAGCTTTAAAATCTCGGATCTGTTTCCATTTGCGTTGTTGTGGACCTAAAGAGCCACTTTATCATAAAAATTGTTTAGGTACAAAGCTCGATAAAAACAGGCGACGGTGACCAAAGTCCGACAAATACCTAACATCAGTGAAAAACAGACAAGTTGCACGCCTACATTTTGGACGGTACCTATGGTAGGAGCATGCGGCTGCGTACCTGTGGCTCAAATGCCCTAGTCTGAATCGAATGCTCATTTGAAGTTAAATATTTTTTTTTTAGCAAATCTGGACAATGACTGATCATGTCTCACATTTTTTTTATACCTACATAGACATCTTGATTTGACACGCTTGGTAAAAAAAAACATGGTGGAGAGCTGGTAGCATTTGATCAAGTATCCAGGGGCAGATAATCGTCATAATCCCAGGGGGTGCTTTCAGCACCTGGCGAATGGAAGCGTCGAATTTGTACGTAGAAAAACACACATAAGTACGCTTTCCCAACAGCATCACTCTTCTCGCGACTTACGCAAAGCAGTTTGTTTGTGTCTCAGACGTAATTTAAGCAGCCACTGGAGCACTGTTATATAGTGACATTTGAATTTCAGGGGGTGCACTGCAAACCCCTAATTCTCCACCCGTGCAAGTATCAACTTATAGCATCAGCCCATCTCACACGTTACACTTGCTTTCTGTTACAGATCTCGGTGCCACCTGCTCGGGGGAGGGTCGCTGCTGCTTTGATTGCCATGAAAAACGATGAGGCATCATCATGATCGGTAAGCTCACCGTCGATGCTTGCTCGTAGTGTGTTGTGTCTACAAAATGATTATGGCTATGTGTGTAAAAGTAGCTGTATACCCAAATGTTGTTTTATACTGCATTGAACAAAGGTGTTTTGCTGTATCATCCTTGTACGATATTACATTCCCCTACATAATCGCCAGGAGCAGTTTACGCAACCGTTTCATAGCTATTTACCGACATCTTTTTTGGGAAGGCGCGTGCCCATGTCAGGCGGGCCGGACACACTTTATCCCTCTTTTATTTGCATTCTTCTCATAGCGACGGAGTTGTAAAAGGCTACTCAGATCCTACCGTGTGCCTACCACAAGGTATGTGCAATTTCCCCGCTTTATTGCCTCGAGATAGTTCGTAAAATTTTATGGTATTGCCCTCGTTGTATTTAGCTGTTAAGGCCAAGTGTGAACATGATGGCACTTACAGGTCAGTTTATGAAAGTTTGATTACCTCTTCAAACACTCATAGCTTTCCGTGTTTACATAAACCAACTACGCACCCGTTTAAGCACTAAATTCGTCCTCTAATACCGCGAATCGTGCGTATACACTTCCGACCGTACTCTAGTGATAGTTTACCTACCGACCGCTAGGTGGCTACGCGTAGTTAGTAGAACGCCAGACAGATGGCGCGGCAGGTACCTCGGGCAGGGCCGGCTGCTGGTCGGGCGGCGGCGGCGGCGGCGGCCGGAGCGAGCTGCCGCAGCTCAGCTCCCGCGGTAGCTGCTCTGAAGCTGCTCCTCAGCAGCAGCTTGCCCTGCGTCTCCGACTCTCCTCTGTGGCGGCACGGGAGATCGTCAGCATTCGGCAGTTTATCGTGGTTTATGTAACCAATTAGAGAGGAAACGATTATCGTAACGTCCCATAAAAGCAGGCATAAAAGAGAACTATACGAGCTGCCTATTGCCATGTGGAAAAAGATTTACGAAGCCGCAGAACTTTGCACTCACCATTCAGAGCGAACGGGCGCGTTGAAAAGTCGGCACCGCTTGAACGGCAGACGAGGAGCAGCCCGCGCAGCAAACAGTAAACAAATAAACAACAACAAACAGGGTTTCATTCCACGCTCGCTAATTCGGTACCGGCGCATGGTTCGGTCCACAGCCGAGGGGCGCTCGCCGTTCTGTGATCAGTCGTTATTGGCCGGCGCCAATAGTAACACCAGCCGGGTGCCGGTCTGAAAGGCCGGCCGGCCGGTCGCCACCTGCCGCGCCGCTCTGCCGCCGCCGCCGCCGCCTGCAGCCGCGTCTCACATGCCGCGCAATGTTCGCCACGCTAAAACATACGGCCAGCGAAAATAGACGGCCGACGGCGGATTATTTGATTTGACGTTGCAGACCCGCAACTAACGATCAACAAGACATTAAGCCGCCTAATCAACAATGAGGGGTTACAGAAACATTTATGTCGGTCGTCGCCGGCCGTGCCGGGATCAAACGGCGCCGGGTGCCAAACGCGGCGCGGTGTCAGCTGGGAGGCAGACGCGGCGCGGCGCATCCGTCCGCTCCCAGCTGTCCCCGGGCCCGGTGAGGTCATCGGAGCGTCTGTCATCGCCTGGCGCCCGCCTACCCCGGCTGGACCGGCCAGGGTGGGAGGGTAGGGGACCTCGGGGAGCGCTCAGGTCAGGTCAGCTCAGCTCAGGTCAGCTCAGGTCGGGTCAGGTCAGGTCAGCTCATGTCAGGTCTGTATGCAGTGTAGCCGGCGGGCAGTGACGACCGTCGCGTCGCCGCCTTCCGTGCAGCCAGCCACTTGCCTCCTTCTCGGACCGAGCTGTGACGTCAGCGCCAATTAGGGTTCGCAGCGCCGCCGCCAGGGGCGCGCCGGTCGCCGGGGCCGTGCTGCCGCCGCCGGCTCGCTTTACTCGGACGGGTGCCGACGAAGCGGGCAGTTGCGCGTCGGCGGCGGCGTGCTCGCAACGGCGGCGAACTGGCGGCGACGCTCGGACCCAGCGGCGACGCGGCGGCGCTCGGGCCGCCCCCCTTCGCCGCGCCTCACCGGCATGTGCTGTCGGCAGTGACCTCGGCAGAGGCGCCCAGCTCGCGTGACACCATGAACGGCGCCCTGTACGACGAGAACCGCGCCGCGCCGCTCGAGGTGACGCCGCCGACGCCGGCCTCGGCCCCGGCGCCGCTGCACATCCCGGCCAAGAGGCCGCCCACCACGCTGACGGCTGGATTCGGCGGCGCCGAGCCCGGCGACGGCGTCATCCGGCACGGCGCCGTCCAGCCGTGGGGCTACGCCGAGGCGCCGCACCCGGCCGCCGCCGCCGGCGCCGCCTTCGACGCGGCGGCGGCCGGCTACCAGCCGTCGTTCGGCCGCGACGCCATGACCTCGATGGCTTCCAGCTACTACAACCTGGCCGAGACGCGACACGACCGCAAGCCGCTGGCGTTCTGGCCCAACAAGTACGACTACTCGGCCGGGCCGAGCACGATGCCGGGCGCGGCCGAGTGCCAGCCGTTCGCCGCGCAGAGCTGGTGCAACTACTCGGCGTACGGCCGGGTGCCGGCACCGATGGAGGCGCCCGGCCAGCACATGCCCTACCTGCACGCCGCCGAGGACTCGCGCCGAGCCATGGAGGTCTCCTACCCGCACGACGCCTACGGCCTGAGAAACTACCCCGGCGGCGAGGGCATCCCTCCGGCGCCCTACCACCCAGGTGAGACTCGTCCCTGACCCGCTATCGCCGCCGCCGCCGCCGCCCCCGCCGGCCGGCCCGCCCCGGCCGGACCTCCCGCGGCACCGGCCAGTTCATCAGTAGTCCCCGCTAACGCTTCCGCTTCCCACCGAGTTTTTTACCTGCATATCTCAGTGACCCTCCTGTGCGCGTCATAACAGTAATTCGTCTTCACTCTTTGCTTTACTCTCCCCGTAGATGCATGGCTTTTTCTGCTTATACTTATATACTGTTGGTGTTCTGCATGTCCATACGCATGCTGGAGACGATGCGTCTCCGAAGACGTTTTCGGCGAGGAGTCGCTCGCGCCCGTGGCTGCGCTGCCGCCCCGTTTATGCTTACGTCAATCATTTGGCCCGTTTATGGGCTGCCATAAAGCCTATTTACGGCCCACTCGGCGGACCCCAGTGAGCTCTGACCAGCTTACTGTCGCACTCACCAGAGTGAGATGTCACAGATTTGCGGGATCGCCGATGAGGCATCACAGGCGCACGCTCACGCACGCGTCGGATAATATTCATCGACGCACCGTCGCACACTGACACAGTTTCTCGGTCAGCGGGCAATCGATACTGTCCCGAATTGTGTCGCCTCGCAGGTGGATCGCGGCCTGGTCGGGGGCACATCCTGAACACAAAGCAGCTCGCTGACTGATGTTCTGTGGAGGCTCGCCGCTGACTGGGCCCGCATTGATTGGTGGTGGGCGCGCACAGCCGTTTGTCACGGCGGAGAGAGAGGGGGAGAGGGGAGCGGCCGGGCGCTCCGCCGATCTGTACCAGACACCGAACAAGTGCAAAGTTAAAACGGGGGAAATCGGGATTCCCGTCTGTTCGGCACGGCTCCCATTGTGCCCCAACCCGGCGAATTCTGGTGGTTCGTGAATATTCAGCCGAAATCGGCGACCTCCATCCTGTCAGACCTCCCATCCAATTCTGCAATCCTGTCAAGTGTCAGACCTCCCATCCAATTCTGCAATCCTGTCGACCTCTCCCTCCCGCAGTGACTCGGACTGTGCGCGGTGACTTCCCAGACTCGGTCGGTGACGCGGTGAAATATCCCTGTCTCCGTCACCGACCCCGTCCTCCGACCTCTGCGGCCGCTCCTCCCTCTCAGCTGCTGTAGGGGTCCGGCAGTGAGCCGTCCGCGGCCTGAGTTACGACCCGCCGCCGCCGCCGCCGCCGCCGCCGAGGACCGTCTCGGCACGTCCCTCCCCGGCCCGGTGACACGGCGGCGGCGGAGCGTACGTCGGCGTCACTAAAAAGCGTCACTGAGCCGTCACTTATTCGTCACCGAAGCATCACCAGAGTCACAGACACCGGTCCTCCGAGTTCGGAGCCCCGGGGCGTCGGAGATCGTCGAGCGGTCCTCCTGTGATGGTCATTTCCTGCGATGACGGCTCAGTGACATACGCTGACGGTCCGGTGACATAAAGTGACGGTCCGGTGAAATAATGGTGACACGTGGTGACAGGGGAGCATTTGGGTGAGCGATGCTGATAGCTAGGCATCGAGTCCGAAAGCGGCAGAATAAGGATAGGCTGGAGTGAAACGGGGATCAGAGGCCAGTTTTACCAACGAAAAATAGCCGGCTGCCGGTATTTTTATTTCTAGAAGTCTCTGTTAAGCTTAACTCATAACCCGAGAAAATAGCCGCTAATGAGAAAAAGATCAGTTAGGCTGGCTGCTATCATTCTTCACATCGTCACTCACTTTTCACCTCGATGGCGAAATTCAGAGACTTTTGTAAAAAAAAAAAACGGCAGCTGACGATTTTTCTGTTGGCAAAAATGGCCTCTGAGCGATCTTTTGGGCTAAAGATAAGGGTGCATAGCGGTGAGAAATTATGCTTTGGATTGTAATAAATGCCGCTTTATAAATAGCGATTGGACAAATTTAAAAAGTTAAAAGCAAGCTCACTATAATATTGTTTTCATAAGAGTGCTCCCTGTTCAGAGATGAACAACTAAATATAAAGTAAACTACAAATCAGTTATTGACTAAAAAATACAATGTAACAATGACCAGATGGTCGAAGTCCCTGTCGTTTACAAAAAAAAGACCTCTATGTAAGTAATAAGAGAAGAATTGCAGGCTTACATATGGAGCAATTAAATTCTGTAGCTTGTGATGTATTGTCGTAGTCTTGCCGTAGTACACGTTTTAATAAAGTCATTTACACAGTTCGCAAAAATACTAGCGGAAAATGGGCTGTAAAGAAGTTATTGCGAGTTATCTCCATTAAACAAAGTGAAATGCTCGTTAAGATTAGTGTAAAAGAGGTACCACAGTTTACGATTCTGAGACCAGTAGTAAGGTCGGCGGCCGAATCGGCACCCTAAAACCATCAAAAACACCTGTAAATGGGGCGTAACTCTGAGCCGGCCACGCGACCTGGGTACCTTTAAACCTGGGGAATAGCCGAATTTTATTGCCCCTGTTATACGCCATAAACGAGACTATACTGTCAACAGGGTGCTCTTTACATAATTATTACACCATTGCCGACAAGCGGTTACGATGATTTTATTTGCCAGAGGAACTACTGTCTCGCGGGCGCGCGCGGTTTTTCGCCGGCCATGGGCGGAGGGCTGGAGCGGGCGCCGATGTCGCGCCTTATTCGGTCGGTCGGCCGGGGACCGCGGACCGACCCCGAGACGTGGGACGTGGGACGTGGGCCCACGGAGCCGGGCCGCCGCGCTCCCAGCCTCCATCCTGCATCCGGTCCTGGCCAATTCACCACCGCAGCCGACCGCCTTTCACAGCCGCGCCGGCCGGCGCCGGGCCGTTTTCGCCGCCGACCGTAGCGCCTCTAATGTCTTAATCATTCCCCTCAATAGATGGCGTATGCTGTCTGTGCGCGATTTATGCAGCGCTGGGCGGCACGGCGCGAGGCCCCGTAACGCGATCCGGCCAGATTGGAGGCCGGCACGCGAGCGTCGGTCGCCGCCGGGCACGGCCGCCGCCGCCAGACAGCCGTGCTGCGGGCGCCGTTCCTCGCGATGACGCCGGTTCGCGGAACGGCGTGGGACGGCGGCGGCCGGTGGGACCGTCCCCAGACACCCGGTGGGACAGTCCGCGGACACCCGGTGGGACAGTCGGCGGACACGGTGGGACGGCGGCGGCCGGTGGGACAGTTTACAGTCACGGTGGGGCTGTTCGCGGACACGGCGGTACACAGAGCGATGACACGGAGACTGGCCGGCTCTGACCCGGGCGGGTCGGTGCAGGGTGTGTGTGTGCCCTCTGACCCGCCCTCGCGCCGTCAACGGCGGGGGTCGGGCTGATGTAGGGCCCAGCTGAGCTAGACGGGCGGACCTTGCGCGGACGGACGGGCGGGTGGACGGACGGGCGGACCTCGGGCGGGCGGCGGCCGCGGCGGCTGATGCATGGCAAATCGATGCCGTCAACAGCGTCCGCCTACGGGCGGCGGCCGACGGATGGCTGGGTTGTGTTGGAGGTCCAGCCCGCCACGGTCGGCAGACACTGCGCTACCGAGGGGGATGTTATACCGAGGGTGGGGGGGGGGGGCTGTTTGACCGGTAGGGGGGAGTGCAGTGGAAGGTAAAATTTACGACAAAGAGACGGTCAATGCTTAATGGTGGACGGCCTCAAGGGAAATAGCGTGGGGTCGATGTGCCAAGGTGCAGCTTAGGGGCGGGCCGAGGAGGCGAAATTGCGGTTCGATAGCAACGCCATCTGGTAATTGCTGATAATTTGCTTAAATGTGTTGCATGAATATGAAATGCATCGACTTGCCTGCCAAATAACTCGTTTGGAGTGTCTCTTGCATGCATCGTGGCAACATTCCGCTTGCTTATTTTTAGCGCAGTGTGGCTGTAAAAATCTATTGTGGGCTTAATTCCTTTTGCCATTCTTAAAAAGAAAAAAGTGGATTTAGATCATTCACCTGCTTGTATTGTTTGTATGTTTGTATATATTTGTAATGTCATTTGCTTCTAAGAACTGGTACACCGGTCACCGATTGAAATTTTAAATTGTCGTATTCTTGTTACCTCAGTTTTTGAAATGTATTTCCGAAAACATTTGGGAAACGTTTCAAGAAAACGGGCTTTGATATTTGAACATAAATAACACCACTTAAAAAAAAACTCATTCATTAGTGAATGAAATGATTGATATTTTGAATTTACCCTCCCAAGCCTCGAGCTGAATCGACCACTGTTCCGAGCCAGCCTTTTCCTCTATCAATCACTTCCCCTCTCACTCCATTCTACTTATTACCCCTTATAGATATCTCCAGATAGCTCTGCCGACCTGAGCCGGCGCTGAGCTGAGGTGAGCTCCCTTCCCCTCCCCCGCCGTCACATGCCAGCCTGCCGTCACGGGGCGTGACGTGACGCCCCGATCGGACCGTGACGCCGCGCTCTGAGCGCCGGCGCCGTGACGCCCCAGACTGAGGCGATTTGTGACGCTCCGCTCCGGCCCAGGACCCTCATCGTCTGAGTGGTCGCCACGATAGGGCCCCCCCGCATTTTTCTGAAACCCGACAGCCTGACGACATGCGAGAATTCTATTTCACTTCACTTACATTTATTTGTATTCATGGAACTGGAATTGGAAATGAAATAGTTGTCCAGTAATTAAGTGATTCAGACACCTACAGTGAGGGTAATACATACCGTCTGGTTGAAATGACGTCAGTGGCACAGGGTACGGCAGACTGCCTATTTGCCGCAGAGTCGGCGGTTTTTCTGGGACCGCTGATAGCCCACCCTGTATCCAGATGGCCTGGGGTGGGGCTCTGTTCTCGCGGCTGGCTCATAGTGGAGGCCCCGCACGCTAACGAGCCGGCGCTAGATTGAAATAGATCACCTGGTCGCGGCCGAGTCTACACCCGACACCGGCTAATTACACAATTTGCCAGAAACCGTCATTATTCGCCGCGCTACTAATGCTCCATTGCAGCTTCCTGGTGCGGCATTCAGCGCAGCCGCCGGCACGCCCGGCTGAGTCCGCCCGGCGCCGGAGCTAAGTCTGCGCTGAATCACGGCCGTCGAATAGCATTGACAGTGATTAGCTGTCGGGGCGGCTGGCATTGGGAGGTCCAATCGCCACCGCAGTGGGCGCCTGCCGGGCCCAGCTGGGGGCTGACCCGGGCTGGGTCTGCACTGCGCTGCTTAGCCCGCCCTTATGGGAACCCTACGCTCATCACAAACATCATACATCTTAGTGAAATCAATGCACCGTTACAATCCTGCGGCAGACGAATTTATATTTCAGTGCCCGCACCGTACTAATTTGACACGTAACATGGAAACTCGTGGCGAATTCGCTTCATGCGTTAGCGCTACAACCCTTGGTTTGCAGGCGTTGATGTGAAACTAGAGCCGCTGCAGATTACGCCACCGCTGGTGGGCCGCATACATTCCGAACTCATTCCGTGCACCCGTTTACTGCATTTGTGTTTTATCGGCAACATGCGGAATCAAGACATTAAGCATCTCATTTGGCCATTTCCAGCCCAATAGGTCGTAACGCTGAACTATGGCATGAGGCCTACGAGGTAGCCAGCAGATCATTGAAGTGTTCATTAGCCACATCTTGAGAGGATCGTATATGAAGTTGAACATTCGTTGTGGTATATGTTTGTAACGTGGTCACCTGAAGATAAGACTGCGGTACATATACGAGAGTGTAAGCTAGACCACGCTTGTGGCCGAACTATGAGTACCTCTAGTCGTTTATCAATGTCATTTTATATTATACGGCGTAGTTTATGTTTTGAGGCAGAGTGCAAATGCTGGCAAGTCATGATGCGTCTCAGATATGATATTCCTAAATACAAACCCGAAACGAACATAGAGTTGCTGAAAGTACTGCGTACGCCAGTGAGCTACGGCTACGTTTGGTGTGACACGACAATTCATGGGTACTTCGTTTCGGAAACGTTACATTTTAAGCAGCCTTACAACTATAAGGGCTTAGCAATTATAAGAAAAAAACAATATGCGGATTTGCACTACGGAAATGATGCACTAAAACCAGCGCTGCGGAGTCGATAGATTTTTGGTGACTCCGACTCCTACTCCAGTTTTCAAAAATCAATTCCGACTCAGACTCCAGGCAGAATTATCGACTCCGACCGACTCCAACTCCGACTCCGCAGCCCTGCCAGTTCTGCGAAGCCGATGGATTTCCGATGACTCCGACTCCGACTCCGACTCCAGTCTCCGAAATCGACTCCGACTCCGACTCCGACTCCGACTCCGACTCCGCAGCCCTGACTAAAACTGAAGTGCTTGATACGCATGCATTCCCAGGTCAAACCGAAGTTGCATGAGCCCTTCCACTAACCGCCACTAACCCCCCCATGAGCAAATTGAGCATGTAGCCGCCCGACCTCTGCAAAATTACATATTTGTCAAACGCATGTTGGGTGTGAATGAGTGCTAACCTACCTTGATAAAGACGTTCAGCCTGTTTTTTTTTATAAGCTATCCGAGCAGGCATTGATAGCTGATGTTGTTCGTTGGTCGTGTTGCCATTATGATAGTAAGCTACTTATTTAACCAATAATTTAACGTTTTACGTTAGCGAAACTTTTCATACATGCTGCTTGATTCTCACATCCCTTTTTAACTGTTGTACTTAGGTACTGTTGACTGCATAGCTTCCCTCACTTCGAGTTCGTCGATTTTTACAGTATTTGTTTGTTCTGGTTACCTTCCAGGGAGCCTGAGCAGCAACCCCCTGGAGTGGACCGGAAACGTGTCGGTCAGAAAGAAGCGGAAACCCTACTCCAAGTTCCAGACCCTGGAGCTCGAGAAGGAGTTCCTCTTCAACGCCTACGTGTCAAAGCAGAAGCGCTGGGAGCTGGCGCGCAACCTGAACCTCACCGAGCGCCAGGTGAAAATCTGGTTCCAAAATAGGCGAATGAAGAACAAGAAGGCCACGCAGCGGGCGCAGAGCCAGGAGAGCTCTTCGAACGGCAGCATAAACGGCAAAGGAGGGTAGCTCGGTGCGAGTTGGAGTCGATGCGTGTGTGTGCGAGAGGCGTGTGAGTGTTCCGAGCCGCGTGCCCGTGGGTTCAGGCAGGCCAAAGATGTCCGTACTATGTGGGGGCCGGGCCGGGCCGCGGTGCCCCCGCTGGCAGTCAGTGACGTCACTCAGCCCGCCGGTGTGTGACGTCATATGTGGCCGCCCGAGCGCCGGCCGTGGGCGCCGGGCCGCCTGTACATAGTGCATAAGGCTGTCGACTGAGACGGCGCCAGGTGCACACGGCTGTCGACAGACCGGCGTCGCTAGGTGTTGTGCAGTGTTTTTGTTATTGTGTTGGAAGATTTGATATTATAGTGTTGTCACTTTCATTCGTCGTGCGAGTTGATCATCCCGTGTGTATGTCTGACCGCGCGCGTGAGAGTGTTTCCGTAGAATTGGTACAAATGATGGGATTGGCGATGCATTTTCTTCGTTTGTTATTGCCCGCTCGCCTCGCTGTCTTTGCACTGACCTTCACGAGTAATTCGCTACTTCTCTGACCCCGCTGCCGCGCGAGTTACGCCATGATTTGACGTGTCGTTTAGCTGACCCGACTGTGAAAATGCCCGACTTGATTGACGCCCCGGCTCATTCCGGGCGACCTCTGCCCCTCTCTCCCCTCCTTCCTCCACTCTGTCCTTGTGATCAGACTCACCCCGACCGAGCCTCAGCCTCTTCGAGTCATCAATGTGTTCGCGAGCTCATCACGAGGTATTTTGTTATTTATCATTTATATGAGCGTCATGGAAGCTAATAAAGTAACGGAGACACTGGCCGGCGACTCTGACAGCCCGCGATGACGTCACGGTGGTGCAGATGGCGCTGCGGTCGCGGCCGATCGGCGCCGAATCGCCGCCGGCAGCCGCCGCCGCCGTCGGCTACACGCAATGTGGGGCAGAACATGGAACCCGGCAACTTACGCCGCCACATCACGCGCGCCACCCGGCAATTAGCTCGGAGTTATTAGTCACTCGGCGGGCATATTTACACCGGCGTGTTTATGTTGCGCCCGGTAATGGCGCGCGCCGGCCGCGCTGATTATGCAGGCCGGCTGGCGGTGTCTGTCCAAAGGACCGCCGGACGGTGGATTGAATGGTTTGAATGGTCCGCTGACAAGGCGTCAGTCACCGCCGGGAGACAGACTCAAAGGGATCGGGGAGGGAAACGGCGTCTGGGAAACGGGAAACGGCGACGGGGAGACGGGGTCTCGATGTATGGTAACGGCAGCGGGGGAGACGGTTATTCTCGGAAAGACAGACGGCTGATGGTTACCGGCATAATTCGCCAGCAGCACTCTAATGCTGTCGGAATTCTGGGAGACAGGCAGACTCGATCGCGTCATGATCGGATCAACGGTTTACTTGAAGCGATCAGTGGCACAAATCTAAGTCAAACAACCAGCAGACAAATAAATAGGAGGTCTACAGGAACACAGTGTTCAACACAGATACATAGCGATAAGAGCAGAATCGCCGCCCGTCCAGGAACGAAGTGAATTCTGCCCCAGACTGTCTAATTACCATGCAGGCCGGCGAGCGGCTGCTCCCGATTTGCGGCATGTCAGCCGGTCTAATGGGCGATCGACGCGAGTCGTTTCAGACATATTTAGCCCCAATCAGACGGCGCTTCCGCACTGTGCAGAGGCGTATTGGGAATGCAGATGAGACAGTTATGTGGATGATATCTTCACTAGAGGTGAGAGCCGGTCGGACGGACCTGCCAAGCGTCTGGGCCTCACCGACGTGGCGAACTGATAGCTTAGGTTCAGTTTTAGCAAGAAAAGACCAGCCACACATACCATGTATGGGGATGAAGGGACACATCTTTCAGCAGTAAAAAACGCAATTACTACATCAGCAATAATCATTTCCCAATTACTGCTAAAACACTTCAGACGATTCAATTGATTTCATGATTGATTCGCAATCAACATCCTGCAGAGCGCAAGTTCGCTGCTGAGTTGCAGACAGTCTCACTCCTATAAGATCCTCCTGAGGCTGCATTGAAATTACCGCCATAACCCAGTTATACAGCACATTAATCGAGCAATAACGAGCGTAGGCCACAATGAGTGAGGAAGCTAACAGCTTCCGAGCACCAACTTCCTTTCTGTCTACGGAAGCTACGGATGCATACGTTCACTGGAAAAAACATGCTGATAACGCACTGATATTGTGTGCGCTATCAAGCGTTCCAGCTTCACGCCGCCAGTTGTTAGTCAATGCCATTAGCCTGTAACCGCTTCATAAGCAGGTAAGGCACGGCTGATGTGCGTCTACAAGCGGTGATAAAGTCTGCTCGAGCTAGCGCCACTGTAATTTGAGTGTTGCAACCGAGAAAGCTTGGTACGCACTGCCGCGAGCGAGCAGGGCAATGGGTCAAACCGTTTTCCCACATTAATAGGCGCCGCGGTGCTGGGCAGTCGTCACTATGACGGCTTATGTTAGATAATGGCGATTTATGCATGCCACATCTGAGCTTCAGCCCTCAACGGAGCGGAGGGCGAGTGACTGATAGGAAAATCATGTGAACGTTGTGTGAGGGACGGAATGTGTTTCTGCATCATCCCGACAGTTGGTGAAATCTTCAATTGTGCTTAGGGTGGATAATGCAAAATAGAGAGGTCAGTATGTTTACATACAGAGCAAGAGCATTCGTTAGAATATTTGTGATTGTAAATTGTAATCAAAAGGACTTATTTATGGATTATTACGAAGATAATGTCTTGGATAAAACGAAAATAACAATGTCCTGGTGAAGCAATGGACGGAAGAGTTTGAACCACAAAGCAGAATGCATGTAGGGGAAAAAAAGAAAAAAAAAACGATTCAGTTTATAGCTCAAAAGAGATCAGTCACATGACGTTTTTTCTTATTCGTTTGATGTAGAGAGGAAAGAGGAGAGAGATATATGGATAAATATACAGAGAGAGAGAGAGAGAGAGAGAGAGAGAGAGAGAGAGAGAGAGAGAGAGAGAGAGAGAGAGAGAGAGAGAGAGAGAGAGAGAGAGAGAGAGAGAGAGAGAGAGAGAGAGAGAGAGAGAGAGAGAGAGAGAGAGAGAGAGAGAGAGAGAGAGAGAGAGAGAGAGAGAGAGAGAGAGAGAGAGAGAGAGAGAGAGAGAGAGAGAGAGAGAGAGAGAGAGAGAGAGAGAGAGAGAGAGAGAGAGAGAGAGAGAGAGAGAGAGAGAGAGAGAGAGAGAGAGAGAGAGAGAGAGAGAGAGAGAGAGAGAGAGAGAGAGAGAGAGAGAGAGAGAGAGAGAGAGAGAGAGAGAGAGAGAGAGAGAGAGAGAGAGAGAGAGAGAGAGAGAGAGAGAGAGAGAGAGAGAGAGAGAGAGAACCGATATTAGGTACGTGAACATGATCTTATATACTGCCTTCTCAAACGTATGACTAATGTATTAACAGTCTAATAATTCTAATGTATGTAATACACGTCGACTTGCAACCCTCTTAATCGGGCTGACAACGCACATTTGTCTGGTTTATTTGCACACGTCCATTTGGAACCCAGGGAAAACGACGGTCGACGGCAACATCGGCGAGATGGAAGTAGCGACGACGGCCAGGGGTGGCAGCAAAGACGACCGCGACGAGCGGTGGTCTCGGCGAGCGGCGACTTTCTGGTAAGTAAATAGATGATAATGAGGTAACGACAAACGTGCACCCGGTGATACACCACCCCAGCTGAAGTGTTGGAGACAGTCGCTCGCTGACATGAATCCACTGACTGACAGACAGCTCCGGCACAGTGTTCATTCACAGCGGAAACGAACTCATCGGACAGAATGCAGATATGTAGACGTTTTGGACCGCGGCGTGGGAAGGGGGGGGGGGTGAGAGGAGGTAGCGCATTCATACCGTGATGCTTCATGGCACGTAAAGTAAGCACGTGCAACCGTCCTAGACGACTCACAATGAGTTTACAACGACTCGCAACGACCGCATGACTTCCGACGTGTCATGCCGTGGTCAACAATTTTGCCCTAAATTTTGATATTGTCATCCGCTTTGTTGTTGTAAATGTTTTTTTTTTCACCGGAAACAGAGGGTTCCATTTAGTTATAGGCAAATACTTTCATTGAAGTCGATTCACTCTGCAACAGCTTAAAATAAAAGCACATTTCACTGAGACATGTTACATATGAAGCGTTACATCTGTTTTCGGTGATTTATTTGTAAGCGGCTCTAGCCCTTTGATCGGTTTGACTAATGACACAAAACGACGAATGTAATTTTTATTCAGCGCTTCACTAAGCGTGCTGCGTATTCATATTAATCATTGAAGCGATGGATTAACGGAAGCGAAGATGTGTTTTTTATCTCAACTACTCAACAAGAAGTAATTACGTGGAAAAAAAGGTATAAGCGAATGGCATGCACGCAACAGGTAGGTAATGACTATTCCAAGCAACCAAACGAAGTAGAAGCACACTTCTCAAATATAGTCTAAATTATAATTGAAACGTGCCATTTTAGAGGCATTTCATTTTAATTTTATAATTATTTTTTACATCTATTTCATTTTCAAGGGATTTGTACCAATCGGGCATGCGTGACATCATGCCCGACTCCCCGATCGGGTTCCGGACAAAATACCGATGCGAACAATATCAAATCACAAAATATCGAATTCAGAATATCGAGAAGAGAAAATATCGAACACATATTGAATGCACAATATCGAAAAGAGAAAATATTGAATGAAGAAAATCGAAAAGACAGAAAATCGAGAGACAACTTATCAAAAGGCAAATTAATCAAGTGCAAAATATTTAAAAGCTGATTTATAATCTAGCAAGACATCAAACACAAACGTAGGTATCGACTGAGCCTTAGGTCAAACGACTAAGAGGATGAAATGACCCCTGGATCAAATGATCAAATGATCAAATGATCAAATGATCAAATGATCAAATGAAATGATCCCTCTAGATGATCTCCGAAAAAAGCTTCGTAGCGAGAGGTGCAAGCGCCAAGACGATGCTGGAAATGTCTCATCGCTGCACATTTGATATCAGCATTCAGCATCGTAGCTACAATAATGCAAGCGTTGTTTGGGATGCCCTTGCTGGAGGATGAAGATGACTTTTAAGATGTTTCTAGCAATTCTCCAGCTTCCGATCGCCTTCTTCTTGTTACTGCCCTACTTTCGCTATCTTTCGTTTCCGATATTCCACATTCGAAATTTCGTCTTTTCCATATTCTGCTTTCGGTATTTTATCTTTTGATATCCTGCGTTCTAAGTTGTCTCCCGATGTGTTGCCTTTTTGATATTTTGTCCTTCCAGTATTTTGTTTATCAGTATATATTTTGTTTTCGACATTTTGCTGTTCGATAAATGGCCATTTCGATATTTTGTTTTTCGATATTTTGTCACTTTGATGTTGCGAACAACATCTAGGCCTCCTGTTTGTGAATGTGTTATTCACACTCCACAGACCAGAAGCCCCTGCAAAGCGAGTGTTGAGGTGCTGAGATCACCGACTACAGCAGCCACGGCCAGTGTTACCCCGTAAAACGTAAACCTGCCGTCTCAGTACCAGGCGGAGACATCTAGTCCGTTCTGAGCGCGTGCGGTGTCTGGCGGCGACCAGAGGTGTCACTTGTGGCCACTGAAACACACCCATTACCTCTATAGCGGCCATAGAGCCGGTGACGAGCGCACTAACTGCTGCCGTCGGCGGCGGCTGGCCCGGTCGGCCCGGCCGCCGAAACGGCCCCAGCCGCCGGGTCTGGCCGCTGCGTGCCGGGCTGGGTAGGGCAACGACAGGACTGCAGCCGGCCCCCACTCAAATCAGCGTCGACAGCCGGCGGCCTGCCCTGTCTAAATGGCGTCATTACTGGCAGTGAACAGGCGACGCCGGTTCCCGGGCGGTGGCCCTGGCGTGTAGCCCGGCAACCGGCTCGGTAACGGCGGCAGCGGCGGCGGCGGCGGTGGCGGCGGTGGCGGTGGCGGTGGCGGCGCTAGCAGACAGGTGGTTCCACCTGGTGGTGTCGAGTCTGGTCCGGGACGCACGGTGCGGAAGTTCCGACATGATAGAAGCGATGATGGATTGGCAGGGTTGTGAATGTTTTTATTTTGCGTAGGTTTTGCGGATGACGAGTCTTGGTGGTGAGATCAATTCAGCTCAAAGTTAGATGGATTATAAGCAGGCATCGGTAAAATCCTTTTTGAAAGGATTGCATTCCCAATCCACATTCCTAGTGCCGAAGTGGATTGCATTCCTACCCGCAATCCCCTTTTTTCAACTTCGATTGTGATCAAATCCGCAATCCTTTTTTGCAATCCTGTTGTATTATTATGTGCACTAGTGGATCTGGGGGAGGGAGGGGGGCATAGGGCCGTGCCTCCATCCCCAAATCACCCATTTCTAGTAGGTACCTAGTCTTGCGAGTAATTCCTATCTAAGGCACAGGTATTTTATGGGAAATATTTTTTTGCCTCAAACACCTCCACATTTAAACCTCTACCCAACCAGTGTTTTATATTTTTAAAACTCGCCCTCAAATAAGTAATTTTGCCCTTCCTATGCAGTTCATCAGCGTATATTATTTTGAGCGTTTAAATTAAAAGCGTTGAAATTATTTCAAGTTTCGATGTAAAGCCCTTGATAGCAAAGTACATTAAGCCGATGAAGCCGATCTCATAATTTTCAATCGCAACAAACCATTTCAAAGCACTAATCAAACACAATCCGGATTGGATTGCAAAAATTGGAAGTATGATGCAATCCAATCCGCAATCAAATCCTGCTTTTTGGAATGGATTTCAAATCCAGGTGCAATCCACCAAAAAGGAATGCAATCAGGATTTTGCAATCCTGCAATCACAATCCTACCGATGTCTGATTATAAGCATAAAATAGGCTTTGACGTCGAAATATGTTTTATTCTTCTAATAGCTTACGGGCCGGCGAGTTGAAGTGCTGTTCTGCCGAGCATTTCAAGCTGAATTTCGGGTGGGAACGGCACCATGCCATTGACCATGACCTCGGAATGCCTGTGTGGGTTGTCACGCAGTGAATTCAGTCGCCGCAGTCCCAAGGTGTCCGTGACTGAGGCCGTGGTCGGAATAGAGCGAGTGTGTGCGGCACTGGGTAATGGGAGAGTGGGCAGAGCGCATTGTGCCATTGCCGAATGCCGCAAGATCTTAACCCGCGCACCGACGGGGGTCTGCGCCAACTTCGTACCGACGGGGGGGGGGGGAGCGGATGACCGCCCCCCCTGAGATATCGAGAACGAAGCAAGATAGCGACAAGCGGTAAACGGCAAGGGATACGCACGGACAAGGTCTACAATTTTTACTTAGGTCATTTTCAGGTCAGGTCAAATATGACGTCACAGGGGTCAAAAAAGTCAAAATGGCGGCGCTAGGGATGGAGAGAGTTTTCTCGAATAACTTTCGAACTACATAGTCAATATAGGAACACACTAAGGGCAGCATCGTGATCCTCTCGTCAATCTGCATCGAACGATATATATAAGTTGACCTCGAAAGGTCAAGGTCAAAGGTTGACCTCAGGTCACGTGACCTCGAGGTCATCATGTATATCATTCGATGCGCCTTGACGAGCTGAACACAATGAGACCATCCGCGCGGCTGTATCTTGTTCCTGTACGAAGTTATATTGTCAAAGAACCGCTGGTGACCTTTGATGACGTCACATGACCTTACAGCTGCCCAACAGCAAAACAGACCTCAAGGTAGTGAAGGTTGACCGTATATGAGGTCATGTATGGTTTATGGCGCCATTCCGACCCGTTTTAGTGGTAAAAACAGGGAGTTGATTTTTCCCCCATTGACTTATAATGGGGAGGTCGAGAAATTGACCTGACCTTAGGTCATCGATATCAAAATTCCGAGATATACAAATTGTAGCTACTAATGACCTTATAACATCCTGCGACTTTCAAAGGCCTCCAACATCTACTGTAGCTCTGGCACGGTGACAAAGTTGCAAAAAAGTGACTTGAGGTTGGGTCATTCTAAGTGACCTGGTAACCTGACCTTAAAGATAGGAGGTTCAAAGTTGCACATCATGTGTAAAATTGATGAGAGTATAGTCGTACAAAATTTCGCGGCGCTGCGCGCCGCGGTTTTTCCGCTATTCGCGAAAAACCTCAGGGGGGCGGATATCCGCCCCCCCCGTCAGTGCACGTGTTAACCCTTGCCAGACCTATTGGTTTTCTACATATGACCTCTTTCGACCAACTTTCGGCCGAGGGGGGGGGGGGCGGGTACGACCCCCCTCGCCGTTTCGCCCCTGGTGGAGCTAGCGCGTCGCGAAAAAAACGAGCGTGTGCGCCGTTACGAGACGCAGAGATTGGTACCATATTTTAAGGTCCTAGGTCAAGCGGTGACCTCTGAGGTCAGGTCAAGTGCCCCAAGGTACGGTTCAGTTTTTGGTGAATAACTTCGAAAAAACGGCAGCAGAGCCGCGATTTTGGCAGCATCGTGTTCGCCTCGCTCAGGCGCGTCGAATTATATACTTTTTGTTCGGGTCAGGTCAACTTGGGGTGTTGACTTCAGGTCAAGGTCAGGTCAGCACCCCTAGGTTACGAAGTTGGTCGAAAGAGGTCATGTTGCATATCATTCGATTCGGCAGGTCTTCCAGAGTCCATTGGTGGCTTCCCCGACTCGCTAGCTCAATTTGATCAAGAGTTATTGACGAAAAACTAATATGACCTTGATGACGTCATAAATGACGTCACGCAAGGACCTTGCAAGGAGTGCATCAAATCACGATTATGTGTGCTTGAGGTAGTTGGAGATCGTTCCCGGCGCCAGAATAACAGTTTTCATTTTTCCCCATTGACTTATAATGGTGAGGTCACGAAAATGACCTGACCTCATATGACCTTAACCCTCGCACGACCAGGCCATTTCTCATAACACGAACGACCAGGGGGGGGGGTTGTTACGACCCCCCCCTGGCGTTTCGAAACGGAAGGTCGTAGAGCTTAGAGGAAAAAACCAACGGATTGCTCTCAACGAGATCTCGCGATTGGTGGTATATTTTTTGGTCCTAGGTCAACATTTGACCTACTTTTTGACCGGTCAAAGGTCAAATTTTCGGAAAATAGACTTTTTCAACTTTCGGCGGCTATTGCGGCAAAACGGTGGGAGATATCGACTTGAAACCTTCACTATCGTGTTTCTTGATCAATTCTCTATCGTTTGGTATGTATTTCGTTTTCCCTAGCTCTAAAAATGGCGCGTTGGGAGCGCCGGAAGTCGGCAAGGTCACAGTCGGCGGCAGAAATTCAAAAAATCAAAATTTAAATTTTGAAATCTGATTGTATTTTTGGATTTGGGAGGTCCATTTGCTCCCTATAGAAGCTAATATTGCTGCATATTCCCATTGAGGTGACAAGAATTAGCAAAATAGTGGTTCGGGCGCTTTTCAAAAATAGTAGGGTAGACCGGGGCAAGTCGCCCCGCCGAGGTAAAACGCCTCACCGATGTTTCTCGGAACTGGCAAGGTTCTGGGGAAACATCATCTCTTCTATAAAACGTGCACTATATGATCATTATATGAGCAGACTGGAAAGAAATTGTGATGACTCTTTCGGGAGATATAGCCAAAAATGTATTTTTTGAGTGATTTTTATGTTTTGTTGTCAGATTATGAATCATGGCGTTCATTTATGGTCCACATTAGGTTAACGACTTTTATGTATTTTGAACAACTATTGTCTAACGCTTATCATGCCGGGTTGGTTCGTGTTAAATTATGTCTTACTGGAGTGCAAGGCGTTGTTCTCTGATCGTACTACGTGATGGGGTAAAACGCCCCAGTAGGTCGCGGGGCAAAAAGCCCCTGGGGCGTTTTACCTCTTGTGTTGTTGGGGCTACCCACTTTCTAATGTTCGGTAGCTGGCGAACAGTAAGTTTCTATGCCTTTATGTGTATTTTCCTCAGCAACTGGATGGCAAAGGAAGTATTTTGTTAACATTTGCATTGCAATAATTTATTATTTGGTCTTATGAGGTAGGTGAAAAACCTGCTCATACAACAGTGTCATATGCTGAGCACCTGACAGGATGGAATGTGCTAACTTCAGTGCCGTGCCTCCAGAGGTCTAACGGACCTCTCACATAAGATTTAGCCAACTACCATGTTAAATCTTTAATCTAAGGTATGGGGCTACTTGCCCCAGGCCGTGGGGCGTTTTGCCCTGGGGTTGGGGCAAAATGCCTCATTTGCAGTTGCTTCACAAATCACTTCCTAGCTTGGAGTCCGATCATAAGTGAATCAATTTGAGGGGTGCAATTTAAAGTAAAATGTCCAAAGAACGTATTGAGCACAAATTTGGCCTTTCAGGTGATGTGGGACAAAATTTATGTAGCAAAATAAATTATCTGGGGCGTCTTGCCCCAGGCTACCCTACCGGACGCTGTTCCTCTTGTGACGTCATAACTCCGTGACCTGACCTGACCCGGTCAATTTTCTTGCACCACACGATAGCCAATGCTTGCCCCAACATGCATGGGAAGTTTCATCATGATCCATCAAACAATGTGGGTATCACCGGCAGAAAAGCTAGGGATTCGGCGCACACGTTTGGTAACTGTCGGCCGGAGGCTGTACCTCTTATGACGTCATAACTCCGTGACCTGACATGACCCGATCAATTTTTTTCGGCAAAAGATGCGCAAAGGTTGCCCCAGAGGGTATTGAAAATTTCAGCCCGCTACGACAAGCCGTTTAGCGTGCACTTCGAAAAAACCTCAGGGGGGGGGGGGGTTGATACAACCCCCCCCTAGGCGTTCTAGGGTTAAGGAAAAATCCGAGATATACACGTTGTGAGAATCATAATGGATACTAGATCCTGCAAGTTTCATTTCCCTGTGACATCTCCTCTGGCAGTGAGGGCGTTGCGAAGTTGCGACATCTGAAGACCGTGCAGAGGTTCACTTACGACGTCATAGGTCAGTGACCTGACCTGACCCGAAAATGCAGTGCCGCCGGTTCGGTGCCGCCCCCCCCCCCCCTCCCTCGGCCGGCGAGGGTTAAGCGCAAGCTTGGTGACTTTTTCTTCCATTACGCAAATCCTGGAAAAAATGCCGGTTCAGGTCAAGTCATGTCAGGTCGCTATAGCGAGTTTGTTAACCCTCGCCCATGTAGGGGGGGGGTTGGTGCAACCCCCCCTGAGGTTTTTCGGAAATAGTGCAAAAACGGCGGCGGGCAGCGCCGCCAAATTTTGGGTACCTTATGGGGCAAACCTTGCGCATCTTTTGATAAAAAAAATTGACCGGGTCATGTCAGGTCACGGAGTTATGACGTCACAAAGGGAACAGCCTCCGGCCGGATTTTCACAAACTGAGTGCCAACGCCCGAGGTTTCCTGCCGGTGGTACGGACATCGGTTGATGGATCGTGATGAAACTTCCCATGCATGTTGGGGCAAGTATTGGCTATCATATGGTATAAGAAACTTGACCGGGTCAGGTCAGGTCACGGAGCTATGACGTCACAAGAGGAACAGCGTCCGGTGCTATTTTTGAAAAGCGCCCGAACCACTATTTTGCTAATTCTTGTCACCTCAATGGGAATATGCAGCAATATTAGCTTCTATAGGGAGCAAATGGACCTTCCAAATCCAAAAATACAATCAGATTTCAAAAAAATTAAATTTTGATTTTTCGAATTTCTGCCGCCGACTGTGACCTTGCCGACTTCCGGCGCTCCCAACGCGCCATTTTTAGAGCTAGGGAAACGAAATACATACCAAACGATAGAGAATTGATCAAGGAACACGATAGTGAAGGTTTCAAGTCGATATCTCCAACCGTTTTGCCGCAATCGCCGCGGAAAGTTGAAAAAAGTCTATTTTTCCGAAAATTTGACCTTTGACCGGTCAAAAGTAGGTCAAATGTTGACCTAGGACCAAAAAATATACCACCAATCGCGAGATCTCGGCGAGAGCAATCCGTTGGTTCTTTTCCGCTAAGCTCTACGACGCTCCGTTTTCAAACGCCAAGGGGGGGGGGGGTCGCACCAACCCCCCCCCCTGCATGGGCGAAGGTGGCAGATCGCCGTTTACGGGCGAGGGTTAACCCGACCTCAGAAAAGTTTGCAATTACACCAGAACTGCAGCTTTTCATGGAGCGATTTCTTCTCTTTATAGCTTCACCGGCCCGGCGCAGGTTAACCTGTCAAGGTCAACAAGTATACATACTACAAGTAAATACATACTTCAAACTGGCTCGACGAGAGAAACATCATGGTGTCAATTTTAGGCCTCAATTTTATTGGTTCAAAAGTTATGTCAAAACAAAAGAAATATTTTGCTATATATAAAACATTTCGAGAGCTTTCCCTAGAACATTTTATTTTTGATGACCCCTGGTGACCTGATTATGGACCTAGCTCCAGAGTTTTTTTTTTTAGTAATGAAATTTGTGCGCATTTCAGTGAACTATCAAACGCCGTTTACCCTTAGTCGCTCCCGGCTCTGATGCGTGTTTTGTAGATTTGAGGGGGGCTGGAAAGGCTACCCCGCCCGAAACGGAAATTTCCAGAGAGCGCCATGAATAGGATTATAGATTCAAAGATGTTTCAGCAGACTTCAAGATCATAGAAGCTTCCGGAAGCTTTTTTTGCGACTGATATCATTTCAAACATTTATTCTTGTAGGTAAGTACGTGCGATGCCAAACAGCTCAAGGTGTCATCTTATTCTTCGAGTACGTGGGTGTCATGTTCGTTTACCATACACCTAAGCTACATAGGATAGATAGACCACTAAGTCCTTGACAAAAACTCAGAATGTGCGGCGGAGTCTTCAGAGTGCAGGCAAGGAGGTCCTTGGAGGCAAGGAGGTCCTCGGCTCCTGAGAGGTCCTTGAGCGCAGCCTCCTAGGCTACCGAAGGGTCTTTTTCGGCTGCTTAGGCATGCAGCGGGCAGGACAGCGAGGGTCAGCAGTCTAAACAGAATGGATGGTAGGACTGCTGGAAATCAACACAGACTGCAAGGCGAGACTACGGGGAGCGGGGTCAGCAAAGACTGAAAGGCGGGACTGCAGGGGAGGGGGGGAGGGGTGAGTCGAAGCGGACCAGGCGGGCGGACCGGACTTGAGCTACCAGGGGTCCTGAGCTACTGAGAGACCGTTTGAACTACTGGTGGATCCTCGAACGTGTCAATAAAGGGCCTTCGGCTTGAGCTATCAAGGGGTCTCCTGAGCTACTGAGGGCTCTTAACTACGTGACGGGAGTCCCAATGGGCCCTGGGCTTCCGAGGAGCTATCTGAGAACTACTTAGCCTTCCAGGCGGGAACATTTTTTGCCCACCCCCTTTAGTTTTTTTGATATATCTCCAGAACCGCTGCGCCGATCGTCACTTAACTTTCAGTACCCTCCCGTGAATAGCTATTGCACATTGTGACTAATTTTTTTCCCAAAGGCTATGATTGATTGGCCGCAAATGACGTCGGAGTGACGTCATTTCTGTCATTTTCAACAAAAAAAAAGTTTCGCGGGAAGAGCTGTCAGGCAGTCAGGCCTAGAGATTTAGAGATACAGAAAAATGTTTCGCTCACAAATGGCGCAGAATTAACATGGCTATAAAATAGAAATCTCGGATTTTTGAAATTTTTTGATTTTGACCCCAAAAATAAAAAATAGGTTTTTTGAATATATGTAATTGCAAAAAAATCCAAAAGTTAAAAAAACGGAATATATGTGATGGTGCTTACCGCCTTCTATCCACATACCAAATCAGAGATCGATACCTCTTTTTTGGCCAAGTTATAGCGAAAAACTGTTCAAAATTGATGACGTCAAATTTTCAAACTCAATTTTTTCACCTCGTAGCGCAAAACAAAGACCACCATTAGACTCCACGTGACGAGCTGCATCGAATCAATACCCATTTTATGCGAAAATATCAACTTCGAAATTTGACCTTCTTTGACCTGACCTTGACCTGGGCTTCGTTTCATAAAAGGAATTACTTACGGCGTTCCGTCAATTATGCCAGATTTGGCGTATTTGTTGCCAATTCGGTTTCATAAAGCCGGAGACCGGAGTAATTCACGCCATCGAAATTACGGAGCATCATTTACGGCAAATGCTCGATTCCGGACCAATTGATGCCATTTGGGTTTCATAAAACGACGTAATTAACGCCAAATATTTGATCAAGTTCTTGATATCAGTGGTGTAAACTACGTACAAAAATGTTGCGTGAATTTGAATTAATGTTAACCCTCGCCCATGTAGGGGGGGGGGGGGTTTGTGCAACCCCCCCCCCTGAGGTTTTTCTAAGCTACACGCCGAACCGTTTCAGATAGCCTGCTCAAATTTTCAGTACCCTTTGGGGCATCCTTTGTGCAACTTTTGTTTTTTTTTTGTCAAGGTCATGTCAGGTCACGGAGTTATGAAGTCATAAAGGGAACAACCTCCGGCCAGATTTACGCTAAATTGGAGATTGCTTCACATTGGTATAAATGCCGACTGACCTGACGCACTGATGGATTGTTTTAGAATCACAACTGGCTGATTTGACATTGGCACAATGTCTGTTGACATTTTGAAGGTCACTAAAGGTCAAGGTAAGTTCAGTGACCTCGGTTGACCTGTAATGACTTCTTGCACTTGTATGCCTTTTCGGGGTATTTTGATGCCCTGAATTCGAATTTGCTATCCATTTCAGGCACCGTCGGTTGTTTCTTGTAGTTCATTTTGGGTCAGGGTCAGGTCAGTGACGTCACACGCCTGACGTGACCCAATGCACAAATGACCTTGCAGACTTCCGATGCTCCCAACGCATCATTTTTAGAGTTATGACATCGAAATACACACCAAACGATAGAGAATTGATCAAGGATCACGATAGTGAAGGTTTCAAGTCGATATCTCTTACCGTTTTGCCGCAATTGGCGCGGAAATCTGAAAAAAGCTTGAATTTTCCGAAAATGTGACCTTTGACCGGTCATAAGTAGGTCAAATGTTGACCTAGGACCAAAAAAATATACCACCAATCGCGAGATCTCGTTGAGAGCAATCCGTTGGTCTTTTCCGCTAAGCTCTACGACGCTTCGTTTTCAAACACCAGGGGGGTCGCACCAACCCCCCCCCCCTGCATGGGCGAAGGTGGCAAAACACCGTTTACGGGCAAGGGTTAACCCTCGCCCTGGCAGGGCATTTTTCATAACACGGCCTGGCAGGGGGGGGGGGGTCGATGCGACCCCCCCCCTCGCGATTGGCTCCTATGGCACCTAGAAACACCAAATTTGGTAGGTAGGTGGGCCCCTTTGGAGTTCTCGCCCCTGTGCAAATTTGGTTGCTCTAGGTCAATATTTAGGGGGGTTTTGGGGGGTATAAATGTAAAAATTTCGCTAAAAACAGGTCAAAAGTTTTTCGCTTATAACTTTTGATCTAATTAAAATAGAGCAAAAAAAAAAAAGCACCAGTGAACTCAGCACGTCAAGGCGCGTCGGATGGTATACTTTTTAGCTTGCTTAACCCTGTTCCTGGCGGGGGGCCTCAGGAGCCCCCCTGAGGTTTTTCGGTTATTTCTCCCAAACGCGTTGAGCTAGGAAGCTCAAATTTTCTGACTTTTCCTAAAAGGTTTCTACGCAACATGTCTGAAAATTTTGAGTTGATCTGACCTCAGGTCAGGTCACCAGAGGCGGTTTGGTGACCCTACCTCAGAAAAGTTTGCAATCACGCCAGAGCTAGAGTTTTTGACCGATCAATTTCTTCTCTTCAGGCTTTAGTTAGGGTACCAGTATGTGCAATTTGTATATCTAGGAATTTTGATATCGGTGACCTAAGGTCAGGTCAGTTTCGCGACCTCCCCATTATAAGTCAATGGGGGAAAAATCAACTCCCTGTTTTTACCACTAAAACGGGTCGGAATGGCCCCATATACCATACATGACTTCATATACGATCAACCTTCACTACCTTGAGGTCTGTTTTGCTATTGGGCAGCTGTGAGGTCATGTGACGTCATCAAAGGTCACCAAAGGTTTTTGGCCAATAACTCCGTACAGGAACAAGATACAGACGCGTGGATGGTCTCATTGTGTTCAGCTCGTCAAGACGCATCGAATGATATACATGAAGACCTCGAGGTCACGTGACCTGAGGTCAACCTTTGACCTTGACCTTTCGAGGTCAACATATATATCATTCGATGCGGATTGACGAGAGGATCACGATGATGCCCTTAGTTTGTTCCTATCTTGACTAATTCGAAAGTTATTCGAGAAAAACTCTCTCCATATCTAGCGCCGCCATTTTGACTTTTTCGACCCCTGTGACGTCATCTTTGACCTGACCTGAAAATGACCTTAGTAAAAATTGTAGATCTTGACCGTGCGTATCCGATGCCGTTTACCGTTTGTCGCTGCGATGTGTAGTTTTTGAGATCTGAGGGTGGGCCGAATCGGCCCCCCGCCAGTTTCTTGTCCCGGCGGAGCCCGCCAGGAATAGGGTTAAGTGTACTTAACCCTATTCCTGGCGGGCTCCGCCGGGACAAGAAACTGGCGGGGGGGGGGCCGATTCGGCCCCCCCCCCTGAGATCTCGAGAACGAAGCAAGATAGCGACAAGCGGTAAACGGCATCGGATACGCACGGCCAAGATCTACAATTTTTACTAAGGTCATTTTCAGGTCAGGTCAAAGATGACGTCACAGGGGTCGAAAAAAGTCAAAATGGCGGCACTAGATATGGAGAGAGTTTTTCTCGAATAACTTTCGAATTAGTCAAGATAGGAACAAACTAAGGGCATCATAGTGATCCTCTCGTCAATCCGCATCGAATGATATATATGTTGACCTCGAAAGGTCAAGGTCAAAGGTTGACCTCAGGTCACGTGACCTCGAGGTCATCATGTATATCATTCGATGCGTCTTGACGAGCTGAACACAATGAGACCATCCACGCGTCTGTATCTTGTTCCTGTACGGAGTTATTGGCCAAAAACCTTTGGTGACCTTTGATGACGTCACATGACCTCGCAACTGCCCAACAGCAAAACAGACCTCAAGGTAGTGAAGGTTGATCGTATATGAAGTCATGTATGGTATATGGGGCCATTCCGACCCGTTTTAGTGGTAAAAACAGGGAGTAGATTTTCCCCCCATTGACTTATAATGGGGAGGTCGCGAAATTGACCTGACCTTAGGTCACCGATATCAAAATTCCGAGATATACAAATTGCACATACTGGTACCCTAACTAAACCCTGAAGAGAAGAAATTGATCGGTCAAAAACTCTAGCTCTGGCGTGATTGCAAACTTTTCTGAGGTAGCGTCACCAAACCGCCTCTGGTGACCTGACCTGAGGTCAGATCAACGCAAAATTTTCAGACATGTTGCGTAAAAGCCTTTTAGGAAAAGTCAGAAAATTTGAGCTTCCTAGCTCAACGCGTTTGGGAGATATAACCAAAAAACCTCAGGGGGGGGGGGGGGCTCCTGAGGCCCCCCCGCCAGGAATAGGGTTAAAGTTTTTCTTAAATTTTAAGTAAACTTAAATTAATAAATTAAGTTCAAGTTAACCAAATTGCATCATATCGCATATCATTCGATGTGTCTGATCACCAGGAACACAATGATGCCATTTTTTAAGCTCTAGCGTCATTATGTGCCAAGTTATTGGCAAAAACGTCATTTGACCTCAGTTGACCTCATTTGACCTGACCCATGGATAAGTACACCAAACAAAGAAGCACCAAGTGACCTGCTGTTAAGTACCGTGGTTTCAAAGCACAAAAGTGATAGAACGAAGCGGATATCTCCAGTATTTTCCGAAATTAGTATTTTCCCATAGGCTTAACATTACGACGTAATGACCTCTTACTGACCTCAGGTCATTGACCTCAAAAAAGCCGGACTATATGTTAAACAACTCGGTGAACTTAGCACATCCTGAAAGTTTGAAGGAAATCAGTCAAAAAATGTGAGTTGGACAGGTGCAAAAAGAAAATTGAAATTTGACCATGACCTTGTACCGGTTTTTCTGACCTGGTGACCTGACCCAAGGTCACCCGGACCTGAAATTTTCAGGTCATCTGTAAAAAGATTGCCCCACCATAGGCTGTGCCAAATTTGGTGCCGCTGCGCGCCGCCGTTTTTACGCTATCTTCGAAAAACCTTGGGGGGGGGGGGTCGCATCGACCCCCCCCCCCTGCCAGGGCGAGGGTTAAGATTCGAAGCTAATTTTCAATCTTTTTTATAACGTTGAGCCCAGTGAGGAAGAAAGAACAGCCAAAACGAGAAAAAGAAACTGCAAATTAAGCTGCAAATCTTCTGTACCTACCTACCAGTCGCTTTTTGTGGCCATTAGGCCACTATCGGAATTTTGTTTATTCGCCTCGCCGCGCCACTTTCGTAGTTAGGCACTCCCGCTTAGCTGGCTTTCTGCTGTTTTCAATAAATTGATTTAATAAAGGATGGTCAGTAAAATCAATTTTGTTTTTTTCATAAATAATTTTTAAGATTTAAATTCAACATAATTGATTTATAATTTTTCGTAGAAAAATCAGTGTTGACATGAAATTGTAATTTGTAGGACGCTTGATAAATTACGGCAACTACATAAGTGTGCTTGGTTACGGAGGTGTAAATAATTCCAGTTGTGGCTTTGTAAAACGGCTTCATTTGCGCTCCGTAGTTTGAAAGGGTGTGAATTACGGAAAGGTGTAAGTTACGGCAGAGCTTTATGAAACGAGGCACTGATCTCCAACAAAAAGTGACCTAAGCCGTACCTGATGGTTTTATAACCAGCACCATTAAGTTGGAAATTAAAAATTGGACATAACAGTTAATGCATCGTACAACCTTAGTAAACTTGGGTTCATGTGCTGACCCTTGGTGACCTGACCTGTGACCTAACCTGGTATTGTCAGTGACTTCAGATAACAACATAGGTATGTAGGGGAGACCCGGGAGGTATGGGCCCCCTGGAGGTATGGGCCATCGCAGTTTTGAAGAAGTGTTGCGTGTTTTTACACATTTGACGGCGTTAACTGGTAGCAGCCATTCCATTATACAACCCACGTGATTTTCAAAATCTTCCTCAATCTTCTTTGGCAATGAGCGGTGATAAACTGTTTTGCCCTCTTCGAGTTAAATACGGTACATACAGAAAATTCATGATAAATTTGAACCAGGCTCGTTTTATGATGTCAGACCATCGCTAACATAAAGTTTAAAGTATGGAAATTATGACTGCATAGACAATTTGAAGCTTTCTAACAAGATTATGAGCTGAGATGCTACGCACATTCTGGCGTCCTAACCGGGAGGTTCGGACCACCCACCCCGTTGATCCTAAATAAATAAAAACATGCTTTCATTAAATATCCCAGTCAATAGGTTTTAGTTTTGTCGCGCAAGGTCGAAAATTTAGTTTCAAATTTCATTCGAACAGAAAAAATATTATTGATCTTATTTCATGGTGCATGATTGAGTTAACCAAAATACATATGTGCCCAAGTGACCTTCATGAAGTAAGCTGTTGGCCGCTTATGCGGTTCCTGGGCTCTAAGAGAGATCAAGGTAGATAACAGCAACGAGTATTGTTCTCATTATCGAGAAAAGAATATGAAACATGGCGCCGGCCCATACCTCCCGAGCCATGGCCCATACCTCCCGGTGTATTTTGATGGATCGAAAAAGCACATGATGTATTGAAAGTTATTTCGAGACAAAATAGTTGATCCCCGATGCCTAATATCAGGCACACGTTGCAAGCGAAAGGCTATTTCACGTACACAGAGTGAAAAACCGGGTCTAGCCACTGCCCACTGGAAGAAAATTGTCTTTTCACAAAACCGGCCCATACCTCCCGGGTCTCCCCTACTAGGCAACTGACGCCATATCGCTGATTTTCAACAGAATGCGTTTTACTCGGTGTTATAGCGCATTCCCTAGAAGACCCGTGAACGGTGAAACATTTTATTTTTTAACCTGACCTGTGACGTCATCGGTGACCTCGAGGTCAATGAAATTTGATTTCCTTCAACAAATTTGACAGGGCTATCGAACGCCATTTGAATTTTACGGATCCGTCCAGTAGTTTTGGAGATAAGGGGGGGGGGCAAAAAATGCCCCCTCCCCTCCTCCCCACCGCGCAGAAGCGGTAGTTTCTCCCCTCCCCCAGTAGTTTTGGAGATAAGGGGGGGGGGGCAAAAAATGCCCCCTCCCCTCCTCCCCACCGCGCAGAAGGTGGCCGGGAGGCCAACCGCCAGCCGGGTTAAGTACTGTTAATTCGAAGCGTCTTGGCCAGCATCTTTATGTTTTGAGTCAAAAGTTATTGCAGAAAAAACATTTCCTATTTTAATGCCAATTTGTTGAAATTTGCCCTCTGGAGGCTAAACCGTTGATATTCATAGCTCACAGCTGGAAGCAGTTTACAGATAAAATGCTACAAGCTCTATCAAATGCGCTTTTGGTGGCACTGTAGCTCTATTCGTTTCCAACTTATGCGCTGATTCGTTGAAATTTGTTAAATCGTGAAATTTTAACCTTTGCTGGACTCTGGTAACCCCAGATTTGACCTGACCTGAAAATTGACCCAAGTAATTTTTCTTGTGATCTGTGACCTGCGAGACCTGTGACCTGTGTGACTTGTGACCTGTGAAGTGTATGACTGTGTGCTCTGTGTACCCAGTGTTCCCTGACCTGTGAACTCGTGAAGTGTATGACTGTATGCCCTGTGTAGTGTGTACCCAGTGTGCCGTGACCAGTAAAGTGTATGACTGTGTGTCCTGTGTGCCCAGTGTACCATGACATGTGTTACTTGTAAGACCTGTGTTATCTACTAGTATGTGACATGTATGCAAACTATCCGCTTATCCCGGTCAGTGGGATGCGAGATGGGCAGAAGATGAGCATGAGCTTTTCGTCGCCTAATTATTTATCAAATGTCCACGCATCTGTATCCTCATTACATTAATCAGATAAGCCCAAAACAAGTTATTCACTAATCCAGTCTGGATGCGGCAAATGTGACGACTCAGGTGACAAATATATCGGTAGCGAATAAATGCATGCATGAATGGACATTGGGCAACGAATTAGTTTGATCTGTGTTTCCCTTTCTTTCACATTTGATGATCGATAAGCTGAAATGTGTGCGTATTCACCTGGCCGTATGTACTACGTAATGTATACCTACTAGATTTAGAAGAGAATTCTTATCTCGTCTGTTTAGTGTTTATGTCTTTTCACTTCACTCTATTCCCTTTTTGTAAATACTGAACAACAATAGGCAGTTTCATTTTATTCTAACCCTTCTCCATTTAACCAGAGTCCTCGTTCGGTCTGCCGGACGTCTGATACGGACTTCCAACACTCTTGTTGCCATGGAAACGTGTATGTGTAGCCATGTTCGCCGAGAACAAAAGCGTTTATAGTCGTCGATACGGCACAAGAACAGACTATGATCAGGATACCTGACACCGAAACTTACAGTTTCTCACCATTTGTGTGAGGCTGGTGCAGCTGTCTGTGCGTGACGTTTCACCATCGCCTCTGTGAGTTCGGATGCCGCAGTCTGTGCCTGACATTTCGCCATCGCTGGTCTGTTTTTGAGTCGACAATGGAGAGGAAAAACGAAAAAGTTTATCTCGTCGTTTATTGCGCCATAAATTGTGCTGGGCGCTCAAAGTGTCGCGGCGCCTCCGTCCCGCCTGGGGGTATAAATCTCCCCCGGAGCATTCGACTGCATTTAGAGGGCGTCCGGCCTCGCGATTGGCTGTCCAGTGATCTACCGTGCGACACGCCAAATGGAGAAAGTCCACGGTGCGGCATTGGCAGCGGTCCGGCCTGGAACAGAAGAAAATGGACGGTCAGGGATTCCGCCATCACTGCAGTTATATTCGCCATAAGCCTAATGGCAAAGTGCTTCTGGAGATGTGATTTGATTTTGGATAGTTTCGACCCCAGGTCCGATGCATAGTTTATGCGAGCCATCACGGCAGCCACAGTTTATGTCATTTTTGCAGATTTTGATCGGAGCCAAATTCTATTGCTAATGCAGCCTCTTCCTATCACAGCTTTAACTGCACAATTTAGAAGAGGAATGGTAAAAGATAATGCATTCTTATTTTAAAAATCATTAACCAGCAGATTTACAGTCACGATTTGAGGCAAACAGTAGTCAAGCATAGCCATTCACAAAGTCTGAAGTCTTTGCATTTGTAACACCAGTGACTGAATTTGATAATTGGCCATGCTTGCAAATAAGAATGGAGAACAATACGCATGCTCGTAAGTTGGCGATGAAAATGGTTATTGGTCAAAAAGTATTTAATGCAAAGGTGATTGAAAGTTTTTAAGATGGAAATAACGGGACGTCATTAATCAATCAAACATTCAGTTTGATACATGCCTGAATGAGCAATGAGCAGGATTGTGCAGAATTTGATGTATGCCTGAATTGAGCAGAACTCAACTCGTCAAGAGAGTGAGACTGGGCACTGGACAACACTGTATACTATTCTGCACGGCACTGCATGAGAAAACTTCCACGATTGCCACTGTAGCGTGGAAAGCCTGAGTTCGATGAGACAGCTGTCGTCGTCATCCAGATTGCATGAGTCTCCTGCCATTTTTGACCTTGGGTAAAACACAGCACGGCAGGAAAATGGCTTGACCGTCACCAGAAAAAAAACTGATATCTGAACCTTGTGGCGAGAAGAAAAGTCAGAGACATATGAGGGAGCAAGAATATGCCCCTTATTGCAGTGACGGGATCAAGATACAGTGATACACATTCACGTTTTTCCGGCTTATCCCACCACCGTTCGTTGTGTTCATGTTTGTCCTAACACGTTTATCGTAACATTTTTTTTTCCAACCTCACATATGTATGATGTAAGGATAAATATGGCTGCTTACCAGCATGCATTGTTTGGGTGTGGAAATGGAACATTAAAAAAGAAATATGCAAGATGTCATCGGCTACCAACGCAACTAGAATGTTTTCCATGGATGTCTTCATTCACTGCAAGATAGAATGACTATGGAGAAATAGTTACGATGGATGCAAACGAACTAGACTACAGGTAAGCTAGTGCTAGAGGCCAGTCCTCAGCTGATTTGGCTAACCCATCAACTAAGTAAAGGCCGATGATAAAAGGGGGAGCTGTGGAGCTGTTTTTGAATGAGCGAAGTATCCATTGCTTAACCCTCGCCCATGTAGGGGGGGGGGGTTGGATTTTTCTTAGCTACACGCCGAACCGTTTCAGATAGGCCGCTCAAATTTTCAGTACCCTTTAAGGCATCCTTTACGCAACTTTTGGTAAAAAAAAAATTGTCAAGGTCATGTCAGGTCACGGAGTTATGACGTCATAAAGGGAACAACCTCCGGCCAGATTTACGCTAAATTGGAGATTGCTTCACAATGGTATAAATGCCGACTGACCTGACACACTGATGGATTGTTTTAGAATCATAACTGGCTGATTTGACATTGGCACATTGTCCGTTGACCTTTTCAAGGTTACTAAAGGTCAAGGTCAGGTCAGTGACCTCGGTTGACCTGTAATGACTTCTTGCACTTGTATGCCTTTTCGGGGTATTTTGATGCCCTGAATTCGAATTTGCTATCCATTTCAGGCATCGTCAGTTGTTTCTTGTAGTTCATTTTGGGTCAGGGTCAGGTCAGTGACGTCACACGCCTGACGTGACCCAATGCACAAATGACCTTGCAGACTTCCGATGCTCCCAACGCATCATTTTTAGAGTTATGACATTGAAATACACACCAAACGATAGAGAATTGATCAAGGATCACGATAGTGAAGGTTTCAAGTCGATATCTCTTACCGTTTTGCCGCAATCGGCGCGGAAATTTGAAAAAGTTAGATTTTTCCGAAAATTTGACCTTTGACCGGTCATAAGTAGGTCAGATGTTGACCTAGGACCAAAAAATATACCACCAATCGCGAGATCACGTTGAGAGAAATCCGTTGGTCTTTTCCGCTAAGCTCTACGACGCTCCGTTTTCAAACGCCAGGGGGGGGTCGCACCAACCCCCCCCCCCCCCTGCATGGGCGAAGGTGGCAAAACACCGTTTACGGGCGAGGGTTAATATCTGTTGTGCAATGCATTTTGCACATTGCAGTGTGCCATATCACTGCACATTCTTCACTCGTCCCCTGTCACGCTATATGACTAAACTTTATGGAAAAGTTTAAGGTGGTCAAGTGGGCATTGCATTCTTTTAACCCTCGCCCGCACATGGGGGGGGGGGGTTGCCACCCCAGGTAGTCTTTCTGCTCTGAACTCAACATTTGTAGAGCTAGAAGGCTGATTTTTCGTATAGCTGCTCTTCTATCCTTTCTTGATGTCCACTGATAATTTCAAGTTTCTGTGGTTTTTGGTTTTGGAGATATGACCTTGTTTTTCAGGTCATGTCATGACCCAAATGGCCAATTCTCAACATCTTGCGTTGGTTATGGGTCTTGTGAGCTTTTGACACATTGATTTCGGCCTTTTTATACCAGTCTTACCTCCCACCTATCATGGAACATGTTTTTCGATGATGTACAGATGTCAAGGTCAAGGTCAAGGTCAACCTAGGTCATCTAAGATAATTGCGTTTTAGGCAAGCGGAATTTATTTTTGTGAAGTTTTTCTACTGCATTTTTGGTAAAAGCTTCTCAGATCATGATTTCATGTAATATGGACACATAAACAATCGGTGCCCACATCAGTATACACACAGACACACACAGACATACAAACACAATATAATTGACCTTGACCTGACTTGACCTGAAATGACCTCAGCAGCAAAAACCTGGTCGGGTAGTGTGACAAAGAGGTTATAGCTGGCTTGGAACCAGAAAACGGCATCGTCATCGGTATATGATAAGCAGTGCACTTGATATCCAACGGTGACCCAAAACAGCAATATTTTTAGTATGACCTGACCTGGAAGGTCAATGACTGACCTGAGAAGGTAAAACTGGGTATCATTAGATTTGTCTCTTCCCTTAGAATCTTTTTGGTCTTTACCGCTAAGCTCTATCTCCAACAGGAACGAAATGGCGCGGGGGGGTGGCAACCCCCCCCCCCCTGCATGTGCGTTCTAGGATGGGAAAATGCCATGTGCGGGCGAGGGTTAATAAGTCTGCCTGAAGAAGAAGGTATCACTGAAACAAAGTGAATCATAGCCTAACCTTTTGTGATAGCCCTGTATATTGTATAACATAAGACTGCGTATTATTTAGCACCCTTTATATTTATTGCGGCTTCTCTTTCTCAGGACTGTGGGACGGTGCAGCATCCCGTACGGTTCCGTTTGAACACCACTGAAGACGGCAGACCGGAACGACGGGATATAGCGGAATCGATTCGGTCCAATTTGTCCACCAAACTTACTGTCTACATGTTCCAGTGGCGTTCGTATTTAGGAAATGTTGTAATGCTATAGTTATGATTGTTAGACCTAGAAAATGCATGCTTTGTAAGGGGTGCTTAATTGCAGAGATATGTGAAGGCATTGATGAAAGCGCTTGATGGCAAGGTTCGGCAAGTGGTTTAGTGTCACGAACGTTAACTTCTATGTATTAACCCGCGCCCCACTGGGGGGCTATTCATAGCCCCCTCCAGTTTTTCTAAAATAACTTCTAAACCACTTGACGTATCGCCGCCAAACTTTCAGTACCTTCGGCTGCATTAATTTTACACATTGTGTCAAAATTTAAATTTCGTATCTATCATAGGTCGGCCGGAAATGACGTCAGAGTGACGTCATGTTCGGCCGATTTCGACGCAAAACATTAAATTACGGGAATCGCTCCCAAGAGCTCATTTTTTGAGCTAGATCCACTTTCTTTTTATGAGAGGACTCAAAATGGACTGCGCTATCATCTCAAATTTTCAAAATTATTATTTTGTTTTAAATAGTAGATATATTAAAATTTAAAACTCATATTTTTATCTTTTTTCATTTTTTTTTTACTTTTCGAAAAAATGGAATATATATGATAGAACACATGCTTAAAACTTACTCTAGCAAGTTTTAGCCAGATATCTTCAAAAATGGGCAGGTTATACGCATTATAGCAAAAATTTCACAATTTTAATTTTTTTTTCAAATCAATTTTTCTGTACGAATTTGACATCTTACACCAATATAAATAGCACCATCGTGTTGCTGAGCTCAAACTGCATCCGATAGACATGTTTTTGTTGAAAAATTTCAATTTTGAAATTTCACTTCTCGATAAAACATAGTATTTTTTTTTGTCGATTTGTTCGATAAGTGTGACAAACATATAGACTGACCCTAAATGTGCATACTGCATATGGTTTCTGAATGACTCTCTAATTGGGTGCCATTACGTTCGCGTCCCATCCCGTCATCCTACACTGACGTTCGATGTCTGCAGACGCTCTTTTCAACCACATGTACCATTCTTGGATAAGAATCTCAAAATGTGGAGCGCCGTAGTGACCGAGCTCTCACGACCACGCCGGTCGCCGTATTTACAATCATGGGCTGGGGGTAAGGGCAAGTGTTAATTGTATCGGGCTATTTTGGTGGCTCGATCACTCAACTTTGACCTTAAAGAGTTATACCAAGGCGTGTATGGATAAGTTTTTTTTTTGGGTGGGGGGGGGGGGGGGTGGGGGGGGGGCATCTCACGCCTACCCAGGGCTACCCTGGGGCTGGGTAGGCGTGAAACTTGATTGTGAATACGACTATGGGAATCAATTGTTCCACCAACTGAGGTGCGAAATTGCCAAATGGGTATATGTAAAAGGATAAATTTTGTGGGTTGATGAATTCAGAACACTAGACATGAAGGCATTCTTCTTTAGCATGAGCAATTGCCGAGTACGGTGAGAGTGAAGACACACACTGAACACTTCTTTACGCTTTCTTGAAGTGTTAATCCTTTTGAAGAGGGTACGTGGCATACAGACGTTTCTTGCCAAGCATCAGCGAGTGAGCTTCTAATTTAAACTCGCGAAGAGAATAAGCGACTGTTGTGATACTCTTTGTAAAATGACAAAGATTAACACAACAATACATATTTTTGAGGAATCTATGTATAGTTATCCCGCCAAATATCTAGCCACCGAATATAGCCGTCGTATATATAGGTACCTAGCCAGCATAAACAGGTAGGTACTAACCCCAGTCATATATTTGCCCGTCACGTTCTTGCTATTAGATTAATTGCAGAGAAACTAAGGGCGATAAGTACAAAATATATGTGGCTGCAGGCAGGCTGCGCGCAACTAGCATTCATTTTTATAAAAAATGTCCAGTGAGGTAGATTTGTAAACACTTCGAGCAAAAGTCGCCTTGAGTAATATATTGTACGATATTTTGCAATTCAAAGTTCTGTACACCGCTTTTTCACAAACTTCGAGCTTGTTTTTCTGCGACACGGACAATTTATGGCCACTGAAGCAGGACACCTTAGTACAGACCCCTTATTGTGCCCTCGCTGATGGAATCCAAGATGAAGTCGAAATGGCCTGGGGGACCGGACCGATTCAGATAAAGCGAGGCAGAGTTTTACGTCGCTTTTACTGCCAAGCGATTCGTGGGAAGGCAGACTTGGCTCTGATTGGCTAGAATAACAACGCCCTTCGAATCCCCTAAACTTTATGCCCAATCCAAGATGGCCGCCTGAAATGACCATGCTATTACACAAAACGACCACAAAACCACTCGTTCTGGAGCAAATTCGGTAAGGTTTGTCAGACAAAGCGCTTTCATTTTGCGGCCTGCAGGCATCTGTTCATTTTGAATAGGTGTATATGAAAACAAAACACGCGGTCGTTGACGGATACATTTTGCAAGAAAGGGTATACGGCTAGCTTAGCATAAAATGCAACATAGTTGACATTCAGTAATTCTTCAAACTTCGAATTGGCATCGTGCTATGACAAACATTGTGGAGGTGCATTTTTGTTATCCGATTGACGATCATTTTCAGAGGAGCTTTGAATCTTTATCCCAATCCAATAGCTCTGTCGGAAATGCTTGTTACCAGTTGAAAGGGCACGAATAGATAATAGATATATCCTTTTTAATGAAAAAATATCCCGGTAACATTAATGGGTCGTCTGGAATTTGCAGATCTAAATACTATCCTTTAGAATGACGGTCCGTGCCACTCAGAATGGCTGCTTAATAGCGCAACACAGGACAAAATAATAGTTGCTGAGCTTCTCTTAACCACATTCGAAAATGACAAAAATCTAGCATTGCTACGACCAATTGCCTTGACCATTCAGGCAAGAATATTATCCACCTGGAGACCCCAGCCCCGCGCGGGTTAATACGTTTGACTAATAAACGCGAAAACCCTGTGAAACGAATTGAAAGATGGTGAGTTAACTTAGGGAATACAACGCTTATTAGTTTTTCCTTTTGTTGTACATATCTTCCCTTTGTTTCTGCAACGCAAGCAGTTATTTCATGTCTGTCGAACAATTTCATATCATTTTGCACACTTCAAATGCGCTCGTAGGTGAAAGAAGTTAATGAACATGCCATCACTCTGACGTCATTTTCTGCCGATCTATCAGAAGTAAGAAATTTCGCTTGGACGCAAGCTGTCATTTCGATGCATCCTATGGTACTGAAAGTTTCTTATCGATATATGTTTAGTGGTTTTCAAGACATTGCAGAAAAACTTACGGGGATGGGGCCTTACCTCCCGTTTTTATGTCAAATTGTGTACCTACATTAAACCTGCAAATACTGTACGTAGGTATGCATTTGTGGGCTCTGGGCCGTTTTCTAGCGTTCACATAATGTGTATATAGTTCTAAGGCAACTGCTGCAGGGAGTAAACGATTCCAGGACGAGGTCGTATGCCAAGAGAAGGCCCGGCGATTGACAGGCAGAAGGCCGGCAGCTCGATCAGACCGGCACTCGTCGCCCATGTGTGCGTTCTGATGCAGTGGCCCGCCAGTGGAAAGAGAGCGAATTGCCTCCGGAGCGCATGGGTCACTCGATGTCCGAAATACGTTGGCGCAATCGCAGCGGGCGAGGACGGCCTCAGTGCTGAGCCAGCCAAGTACTCGAAATAAGGGCGAGAAATGCTCGGTAATTCGCACCCCTGAGACGACCCGAGCTCCGAAAATAATCGCCTTCTGGACACCCCGTGCGTGATATCGCGCAGCTCCATCCCAGATGGAAAGACAGGAAAGGGTGAGGGAAAACGTGGCATTTGATTAGTAGCTTTCGGGCGTAGGGTGTGGGATAATGGCACATTTTATGTTATTATTATTATTTTTTTTTTCAGTGTTTAGTGGCCAGTGTTTGGCAAGCGTAACTCACACCTCAACGTGGTGTCTACTGTGACGAAAGAAACTCTTTGACAAAGCGTCATCGCGATTATGGAAGGATGGAACTCGATTATGGAGCGTCATCGATTATGGAAGGATGGAACTGCACTTTTGTCTTTTTGATAACAGTTGATATGTGCCTTTCCCAGCATAGTGTTGTTTTGATATTCCTGATCCATATGACCGAAATCAGTGGGCGAAATGAATAACAGCTTCTTCCGCATTTAAGCACTTAGCAATCACAGGCGTCCATCTTGAAATAAGTCATCAGACACCAGTTTAACCGACAGAAAAATCGCCGACGGCTGGTATTTTCACGCAAACATAACTGATGATGCGAAAGCAAATCAGTTATGCTGGCGTAGCCCCCGTACTAAGTGGTGGTATGTAGACTGTAGTAGAGGTGGTGAGGGAGGTGGGGGGGGGGAATCCAATAGATCCCCCTTGGGTTTCTGTTAACAACTTGAGCAAACAGCGGCAGATGTCAAGCCACGTTTGTCATTTTGTTTGGACATTTTCTAGATACACTTTTTCGAAAATATATTTGACATTTTTTATCATCCATCCATGCTTGAAAATAGCCCTTTTCGCGAAGGCTATGTACATTTGGTGGACATTAGGTGCAGATTTTGTCAAATTAGGTGCATTGTATCCGTTTTCACGACGGCAATCTGACACACATTTGGTGCACATTTGGTGCATACTTAGTGCAGATTTGGTCGAATTAGGTTCATTGTGTTTCTCAGTAATTATCAGCTTGGGTTGCACAATGCACAGTTGCTTATATACCTGATTTGTCAAATTGTCAGACATTACTTTCGAATTAACACTGAATTAAATATATATGCTGCAAAGTAAATTTGGTGCAGATTTGGTCAAGTTTGGTGCATTCGCCAGATAGCCTGTCATGAAAACGGTTTGTGTTTCTTAAAAGTTATTAGTTTGGGTTGCACAGTTATGGGACGTGAGCACGACTACTGTATCTGGAAAAAGCTCCCGCAACAACATTTTCACAAAGAAGTTCAAGCAGTTCTCACCAGAGGACAGCGGTCGCCGGCACAGTTGCAGGGATGACCGCATGCCGGCACACGTGTCAGAATACAGGTCCGGGTCACGGGCTGCAGCACGTGCCGGGACACAGGCTGGGGCACGTGCCGGGCCATGCGGACTGGTCACCATACCCGTGTCCGTGCGTCACTCACGCACACAAAATGGCCGACTCGGCAACCGGCCGACGTCAGACAGCAGCTATAAAAGCTTTAGTGTCGGCCGCCGGCGGAGTCCGGCTGCACAGATCGGCCAATGGCGGCCCAACAGGGACAGATGGCCCTTACAGCGACAACGGCTCACTGTAGTTCTATGTCTTCCTGGCATGGAGCGTCCATGATTTCGGGAGCACTCGACGGTACTGACTTCCAATTTGTATAATTTGAAAACGGAAGGAGTATGTAACAAAAACGTGATGACCAAATCTGGTTTGTTTTTGTTTCCTTTTCTCCTTTCATTGGAATTAATTGGGCGAATTCCATTGAATTAAAGCAACCAGCAAACCTGTGGGCAAATTGCCAAATTCTAACCACAGTTTAGAACTGCTACCAGCGATTCCTCTTTTGGTTTAACTGGCCCCAGATCAAATCAGCTATTGTATTTTCAATGGATCCATTTTTATTGTGGAACGCAAAAGGTCAATGTAAAATTTGTATTTTGTAAATCAGATGAATAAACGAAAATATATCTATCCATCATAGCAATCTGCTTAGTTAGTGACTCAGCTACTTGCGAATTTCCAATGGTTAAATCGGTATGCGCCGGCTAAGTGCTCCATTTCTGTACGAATCACACAAAAGACAGAGGCCGGTAAGCTGCACATGATAGCAGTACGCACTAAGCACGCTTGCACTCGATTTCTTTCCGCCGCATTGTTTCTCTTGGAAATGCTGTTCCCTGAGAAAAAGTACTTAGAAAATGTTATAGAAACGGAACAGTCAATAAGAAGATTGACAGCAACGTTCAAATGTTTGTAGCTTTGTGATTTTAACCCGCGACCCGTTGGGGAGGGGGGGGGGGTGGGCAAGTTTTTTTTTTTGTGTAACCCACGACCCGTTGGGGAGCCCTGTGGTCTTTCACATGTAACTCAGAAACGGCTGCGAATTTCAACTCACCGTTTTCAGTACTTCTCCGGAAATCAATTGTACACAACCCCTGAAAAAATAGGTCCTAGGTCACCTCAGGTCATGAGTTATAGAGGTCAAACTAATGCCATGCTCGGTCACTTTTGGTCTTAAAAGTTGTTCACGGATAAAAATCGTAGGGAACCAGACTATCAACTTGAACTTGAGACTCAAAAATTGAACCGTATTACGTACAAAAAGTAAAGCAAATAAAATGAATATTTTTAATATTTCTGGAACATAACTATCTAAATATCTTGAATTTATCTCAAAATTTAGATTTCTTAACATTTTTTCTTTAACCCTCACCCGGCGAGGGGGGTTGATGCGACCCCTAAGGTTTTTCGCAAATAACGTAAAAACGGCGGCGCGTAGCGCCGCCAAATTTGGCATACTTTCTGGGGCAACCTTTTCGCACCTTTTCTGAAAATTTGAAGTCCCAGTCTTTACAGGTCAGGTCACCAGGTCACAAAAACCGGTAGGGGAGTGGTCAGGGGAAAATTGGACTAGCTTAGCGGCAACTGAATTCAATAATTCACTTAAATTGGTAACAAGGTATATCGTTCGATGCGCATGGACGTCCTGAGCTCACTGGTGCTTTTATTTTTGCTCTATCTTTACTAGGTAAAAAGTTATAAGCGAAAAACGTTTGACATGTTTTAGAAAATGTTTGCACCCATACCCCTCAAATATTGACTTAGAGTCACCAAAGTTTCACAGGGGTGAGATCTCCTATGGACCCACCTACACTGAGAAAACAGTGTCCCGATTTTCGGGCTCAGAGACCAGTTTTCGGGCTAATGTACCATATTCAAAACAGACAGCACATTTCGAGAATACTTTCTGAGCAGCGCCACATGGGCTCATACGATCCCTTAAATCGGTATCATTGATCGCAGAAACAGAGCTCAGTCAGTACCCATTATCGGTGTCAAGCTCTAAAACTAGTCTCACTATGATACCAGTTTTCAGCCTGATCCCCATTTTCGAGCTCACCTGATTCCAGTTTGAGGGCTCAAATTGTGTGGTGAAGCCAATATTAGGGCTCACGTCATCGCTTTTCGGGGCTTTGGTAAAAGCTGGATTGCGTCAGCTGGCTGGCCAGCTGGCGACGCACGAAAGGTATTTAATTTTAGATATACCTAAGCGCGGTAGTAGGATGGACATAAATATTTCAAATGGCTTTAAATGAAAAATTGATTGGTAAATATTTATTCTTTTATATCTAGCATTGATATGTAAGAAGCTCTGCTAGCGCCACCATACGGCGCCAGCTGGCAAAAAAATCCAGCTAATACCAGAGCCCGCTTTCGTCCGATGCAGCCCCTCCTCCCCCCTCCCCCGTGTCCAGCAGCTGCGAATAAGACGAAGCCGCGGACAAACTTTTTTTTTGCTCGGCCAGCCTAGCGCCAGTCTCGAGCGGTGGGACAGTTAACCCGGCAATTTTGGCCGGGATGCAAAAGTTACGTTAAACCGGTTTATGTTAACCCGGGAGCAAATAACAACGTGGGAGCCTATCTTAGGTGTGGCAAAGCTAACGGATTACTTACTTGTTGCCGAGGTGCCCAAAGAAGGTACTGGAACCGAAAACACAACATTGGTTCATGTATTTATTAACATTCATACACACAGTCATACTTGTGCAAGGTGTCAGTGTTCGGTTGTGGGGTGTAATAGCCAGGGAAAAAGTTCTATGAACTGAAAAACCCGGCGCCTATTACTTCGCAACATGGTTGTGTATTCAACATGAACTGCAAGGAGTGCAGACGACATTGCCTGTGCTAACTTAACGTCTCACGGGCAGCGCCGCGCTCTGACACCTTGGTCCCAGAAGCGGCGGCGTTTCTGCAAATCGCCGGAGAGCCGGTCGACGCCGTTGAGGGGACTGAGCAGGCCGCTGCCAGCTCCACCTTCACGTCCGCGCGGCGCAGCTCGGTGTGCGGCGGCGGCTCATCGCGCGGGCCGCACCCGTCCGTCCGCTGCACGAGCCGCTTTTCGATCCGACAGCGCAACACCGGCACGCCATTGTGCTGGCTGAGCGGCGGCAGCGGCACGTAGGCAACAAAACAGTAGAAATCGATGGGCCTGGATCGGCGTTGCCAGCAACGCCGGCAGCGGCGCGGCGGGAGGCGCCAGTGCCGCCGTCGGGGACGTGTGCCCTTCGCTGCGCTCATTCGAGTTGGCCGGCCGGCCGCGCGGCGTAGTCCTTTTGACACGGTGCGAGAAGAGCCGGATGAAGGTGGACTTTTTATTGGCGTTGCTGGTGCTCACGCCGCCGGCGTCCAGTTTGGGCGGCAAGTCCGAGTACCAGGAGTCGGACAAGTCCCGCGCGAACGCCGCCAGCCGGTCGTCGTCACTGCTGGCGGCGGCCCGCCGACGGCGCTGCCTCAGAATCGGACGAGTCGGTGGTACTGAGCACCTCGCGGGACGGGTAGCTGGGAGTGGGCCGGCCGCGGCCCCTGCCAGGCCGCGCCACCTTCACCGGCGCAGCCGCCTTCAAACTGCCCTTGCTGGGCGGCGGGTTGGTCGGCGGAGGCGGCAGCGGTGCCTCGACGTCAGTCCGAGTCGCTGTCACTGGGCGGCCGCCGCGGAGACGGCTTCTGTTTGACCCGCAGCCGGCCTGGGCCGGCTCGGCGCCCTCGGCCGGCGGCGCGCGCCGTTTCGAGCGTTTCACCTTTTCACTGTTACTCTCGCCTGGTCCTCAGCGTCGAGCGGCTCGGCGCTGTTCGGTTTTATGTGGCCCATGCTGCTGGGAAACTCGGGTGGGGACAGCTTTCTGACTGGAGTGCCGTCGAAGATGGAGGAGACGGGGGTGCTCGCAGAGTCCTTGCCCAATGCCCATGATAGAGCCGAGGCTCCACTGGACGCCCAGCTTAATCGGGCTATCGCCGCCCTCCTTCTATGGTGGATTCTTCGGCCCCCTACAGCCACTAGGGCCATCATATACTCCCAGATGGCGGCACCTAGGGGATGAGGGGGGGGGGGGGTGTCTGGGCCACTTGTCCACCTCGTGGCGTCGCCAGCGACGCCTGCGAGTCGGAGCAAATGATTATGGGGTCTTCCTCGAAGGACGGGTGCTTCAGGAGATGTTGCTTTGCCGTCTTGAGCGCCACCATCTCAGATCGGTAAATGGAGCAAATCCTCCCCGCCGCCTCCCGCAGTACCAATGTTGTACTGTCTGGGTGCTCGGTGAGGACCCCAGCGCCGCCTTCCTATTACTCCCCCGGTCGCAGACCCGTCGACCCAGGCCCACGTCGCACGCTGGGGGAGCGCTCCCAGGCACGCCTCCGCAGCACTCCTCCTCGCTGTCGCGGACGCCCCGATCGGCAGCAGGTCCAGGTGGACCGTGACGCCGTCTGTTGGCGTCTACGGGGGCAGTCTCGTGGATAAGCGCGCCTCGGCGGGCAGCGCCACTCCAGTGGTCCCACACCGCTCCCCCGCGCTCTCTCCAGCCGGTCACTGACTTCAGTCACGGATGGGGGGGGGGCTTCCGCCACGACGCGGCGGGTCCTCCGACGGGAGGGAGAGCGCCTTCGCCAGTAGGCGCGATGCCAGCGCATCCCTCCTCAATCTCTCCATCGGCACGACGCCCGCCTCGGCCCTCACGGCGAGTCTTGGAGCATGGAAATCGGGCAGCCAGTGATGACTCATGCCACCATCAGCATCTCCGCCTCCAGGACGCCAAGATGTGTGGCCGCAGCCGCAGGCAGCCACGCCGACCCCGCTGCCCGCATGCCCAAGTAGTCTCGAATCGCTGACACCTCTCCTGAAACAAGAGTGGTGTCGTAAATAGAGGTGGCAAAATGTGGACCCGAGGACCCGGTCCAAAGAACCAGTCTGGACCCATATGGGTCCAGACCGGTTCCTGAAAATTTTCTGACGGGGCCAACCGGGTCCTACCATCAACTATACATCTTGCACACTACACATTATTGCAAAATATGAAGTGAATGAAGTGAATAGGTCTTTGCACAGGCCACAGAGTAGCTCATGAGTATTCCCAGTGGGAAATAGGCTGTTTTACATGATGCAACTAATGATACCTACAAGTAGTTTGTATTAATGACTTTTGGGGAACGGGTCCAACTGGTTCCGATTCCAACTAATACCGGGTCCGACTGGTTCCAGAAATGTCCAGCCGGGTCTGGTTCGAGTCTGGTTCCCAAAATTTTCATCTTTTGCCACCTCTAGTCGTAAACTTAAACCCCTTGCTGGCGCCCGCCAGCCGCGACAACACCGCCACACCAATTTTTGTGACCCCGGAACTTCCGTCCCGAGCCTTATTTCACGGCACGATGCTACAGTGCGCTACACGTATTGTGGTATTCAGCTTCCATGGAAACATCAACTAATTTGGACGCTCAAACATGGGAGTCAGGAGTGGTTAAGGCCCAGAGCGTTCTGTCTGGTTTATAAAACCTTGGCCAGCAGATGTAAACAGGGCCTCGTCTAAGGAATTTTCACTGGGGGGGCCAGAGACTGAAGGAGCCAAACCTAGGGTACCCCCAAATCCTGTTTTCTCACCGGATTTAGACCACTTATTTTTCATCACAGCCCTGATACCATGAATTTTTTTTTTTGAAAACTAAAAAAAAAATAGTAGGCCATCCGACCCATGCTTGTATACCTATTAGTTTATAGCCCCCTCACATTGCCCCATCAGGCAATAATAATCACACTTCTCGTTGTTGAGCGTGTGATTGAGTGGCAGTGCCTTGTCTAAGGAATTTGCATGCCGAGCCTTATGTCGAGGGCCCACACACATATGTATTTTTTTGCGAACCACATCGGTTTCAGATGGGCCCCTCTGAGCGCTCGATGCCGATCTCTGAGGGCTAATGCCAACGTCTGGACCTATATTTCGGCCTCTATGGTAGCCCACACTGGTTTTATATGATCCATACCAGGCTTTAATGGTCAATCTGAGTGGAGACCGTATTTTCCAAGGCTATAGAACTATAGGTATTTTCCCACTAGGGCCCCCTCAGACCAGATGCCTGTGTATCAACTTGGAGACTGATGGCTTCTCAGGTGGATTCTCCGTAATCGCCGTGGATCTTCAACACAACCTTAAGGTCGTCAGAGGCTATAAACTAAACAAAAATGAAGATTACCCCGTGTAGTAGTGCTTTGAGGCCCGTTGGGACCCTAAGTGGCTGGCATTTGCCCCCCAGGACTCCATGCCGACTTCTTTAGATAATCCAGCTGTCAGAGTTCCCGTCCCCACAGACAGACCACCAATCTGGCATCTGCGCCTGCGTACGACCACCCAGAACGGGAGCCTGCTTCATTACGATTAGGGGCTACTCTAGCCGCACACCGGTGACCGTCCAGCCAGAAGTTGGACGCCGCTAGCGAGGACGACGATAGGCAAAAACAAGAGATTGACGCCCCGAGGGGCGAAGACAGAAACAACAGATTGATACCTAAAGGAGAAATTGTTGCCGGTAGAGCCTTGGACTCCGCGTGGTGAGGGCACGCGTCTCGGTTATAACAGTCCGGGTTCGAAGCGCGACATCGCTCGATCTTTATGACCCTCCTGGCGAGTACATGGTTACCTACGGTTGGTGGCAGGCCGTAGCCATTCGAAGTCAGTGAGGGGACCGGCCGTGTGCGGCTATGTGCATACGTTAAACTTTGGGCTCTAAATTCTGCCATAGATCACGAATTGCGCGATCGGAGGGTAGAGGGCAGGGCCAACGCAAAGCTCTGCTTAGCGGGGGCTCTGTACTTGTGAATCCTTCCATTCAAAAGGTTCGGACTAAATTTATGAAAAAAGAATATCCGGGACACGGAGTTGGGCGCCTGAAAAGACGAAATGTAACGCATTGCTGAGCGAAAAAAAAGGTTCAGGTAAACAAAATAAACACATAACAGCCCTAGGTAATGAGGTATTTCAATGTGCTCACATTGCATCGTTTCGTTTACGCATTTGTTTTTATGTGCACTGACGCCTCGAAATAAAAATTAGTTTGCCTTTTGGCTATTGCCGGCCCCCCCAGTAGTGACTTTTTGCCCTGACTGGGGGGGCCAGGTCGATGACTGCGGGGGTTTAGCCCCCCCAGTTAACATGTTAGACGAGGCCTTGGATGTAAACGTGCTTTTTGTATAAGTGGCTTAATTTTGACGCAAAAGGGCACTAACCTTCGGCGCAAATAATGCAGAAATTTCAGCGCAAATTGCAAAATAGCTTGCGCCGAAATTCGGCGCATGACGGCTTCACGGGCGTCCGGCGTACCATATGGATGTTTTCCAGTTTGGGCTGCAGGTTTTAGCTCTAGGTTTTAGACTGTAGGTTTTGGATTGGGTTGGGCTGGGCTGGGCTGGGCTGGGCTGGGTTGGGCTGGGCTGGGCTGGTTGGGGTGGTTGGGTTGGGTTGGATTAGGTTAGGTAAGTTTAGGTTAGTTTAGTTTAGGATAGATATGGATACCTATTTTTTGTAAGTTGAATTACTTTTTTCATTTTGTAGCATCATATGCCTTCCATCTTTGAACTGCCATATTCAAGCACCAGAATAAGTATGGACTTGAACCTTTTCCAGTCTGGATGCCTGTATGGAAGTTGTGCAAAATCATGCAGTTGAAGGTATTGTAACCACAAATAAGAGCTCATGACTCAAGTCTCAACTTGTCCATAATTGGTTATCTTGATGTATACTTGTAGACCCTTCCTCTTACTTGGCACACAGGCATGGTGTCACAGTGTTCTAAAATTGGATTTCAATTGGGTGTCCCCATAAAAAAAAATCTGAAGACAAAATGAGATAGATTTAGTCTTTCCGCAAAACTGCATAATGCCATTTTTTACCTCAGATTTTGTCAGAACCTTCAAAGGATCTGAAATGAAATGATGTAGAGTAGATGCATCAACTGTCAAGTCATGCGTAACCTGGCAGCTGGCTGTTGAATCAAACTTTTGACATATTTTTTTTAGCAAAGATGAAATAAAGCCACTTGTCATATTTTTAGGATGAAAATATTTTCCCCATCATGTGTGGTTATTCACCTAAAATTCTGAAACATGGAACACTGTCATACCAGCATTCCATCATGTCAACCAGCATTCCGCAGCATGTTAGCAGAAGCAGCAGCATGTTATAAGTATATGAAAGATCCAAATAGGTTGTAGGTTGGTAGGTATTGGTACTAAGTTTAACTTAATAGGTTAGTAGGCAAGGTTAGGATTAATTTTAGTTGAGCATCAAGATAACCATTACATACGAACAAGTAACAAAATCCTTACCTACCCTTGAAAGTATTGCTTCAATCACATCATCACGAAGAACCAGACAAAAATTTTGCACATTCTTACACTATTTGACATCCTGAATCCAGATATGATGCTTTCATGTGGCGCAAATACAAGAAAAACGAATAATCAAACCCGTGCGTATTCGTATCAACGGCGCCACAATTGTAGATCAGACCTTTTCTGAACAAATGCCACCACAATTTTAATTGATAAGGGATTAAAATGGCATGAGCATCAACATCTTGATTTTTTCTAAAAGATAGCGATAACTGATAACTAATAACTTACCATTCATTTTGAAATCACGGCGGTAGGTACACCAACACATGGCACTGAAAACAGCAAAAGACGGAATGGCGGAATGTCGTATGGAGCCCTAAAACGCAGCTCGAATTGAGCCCGAAAAGGAAGACGAACTGATGCCGCTTTCGGGGCTAATGTACTTTGAGCCCGAAAAGGGCGCCTAACTGATCCCGATTTTAAAATCATACAGATTTGAGCCCTGTTTTGGCACTCATATGAGCCCTTATTCAAAAATGTTCTCAAAGTGTTTTCTGAGTGTACCCTGTAAATTTGGCGTTTCTAAGTGCCATAGAAGCCAATCGCAAGGGGGAGGTCGTACCCCCCCCCCCCTCGCCGTCCGTGTAATGGAAAAGGCCCTCGCCCGCGCATGCCATTTTCCCATCCTTGAACGCACATGGGGGGGATTGCCACCCCCCCCCCCCCCCGCGCCGTTTCGTTCCTGCTGGAGATAGAGCTTCGCGGTAAGGACTAAAAAGATTCTTTTGGAAGAGCCGAATCCAATGATACCCAGTTTTACCTTCTCAGGTCAATGATTGAACTTCCAGGTCAGGTCAAACTAAAAAAATGTTGCTGTAGTGGGTCACCGTTGGATATCAAGTGCGCTGCTCATCATACACCGATGACGATGCCGAATTGTGGTGCAAAGCCACCTAGAACCTCTTTGTCACACTATCCGACCAGGTTTTTGCTGCTGAGGTCATTTCAGGTCAAGTTAGATCAAGGTCAATAATATGTGTTTGTATGTCTGTGTGTTTCTGTAGGTATGCTGATGTGTGCACCGAATTTTTTGTATGTCCATATTACATGAGATCATGAAATGAGAAACTTTTATCAAAAATACAGTCAAAGAAACTTCACGAAAAGTAAATTTAGCTTGCCTAAAACGCAATGTTTGTTGATGACCTAGGATGACCTTGACCCTGACCTTGACATCTGTACACCGTCGAACAACATATTCCATGATAGGTGGGAGGTAAGACTGGCAAAAAAGGCCGAAATCCAGGTGTCAAAAGCTCACAAGACTCATAGCCAAACCAAGATATTGGACATTTGTCATTTGGGTCATGTCATGACCTGAAGAACAAAGTCATATCACCGAAACCAAAAACCACAGAAGCTTGAAATTTTCAGTGGACATCAAAAAAAGGATAGAGGAGCAGCTATACGAAAAATCAGGCTTCTAGCTCTAAAAACGTTGAGTGCGGAGCGGAAAAACTACCTGGTGGGGGTGGGGGTGGGGTGGGGGTGGCACCCCCCATGTGCGGGCGAGGTATAAGTTGTACTTAAGTTGTGCTGAACTTTTTAAGTACACTTAAGCAAGCAAAATAGTATATCATTCGACGCGCCTTGACGTGCTGAGCACGGTGGTGTTTTGAAGTTTTTTTTTTCGCTGACTTAATCAATAAAAAGCTACCAGTAGAGGTAACGCCTTTTGGGGCGACCAACGGAGCGAGCGAAAGGGTGGGCCTCGCACGTGCGAAATCGCGAGGGGGTACCTCCAACTGACTTGTGCACGGCACGCTACTAACCGGTCTCTAGTGATGTGCCAAATTTGAGCACAATCGGCCCAGCCGTTCTCGAGATTTGGAAGCGACACCCTGCACGTGCGCACGTGCAAAATGGGCCCCATCTGACTTTTGCACGGCACCCTACTAACTGTTACTGGTCCCTAACCGTGTACCAAATTTGAGCGCCATCGGTCCAGCCGTTCTCGAGATCTGGAAACGACCCCTGCACGTGCGCACGTGCAGCAGCACCTCAATTCTGGCACATGGATATGCATTGCCTAGTGGGTGCCTACCTACATGCCAACCTTCAGCGCATTCGGCCAAGTAGTTACCGAGATATTGCAGCTATTACAAAACTGACACCTCTTCGTTTTGCACGTGGCACGTGCATTAAGGGTCACCTACATGTATCGGGAATAGTCCAATACTTGGTAGAAGGAATGAAGCTACCCTACAAAAATTACCGCATGTAAATCGGTCAAGTGGTTGTTGAGATATAAGCGTCGCAAAATCATGACCACGGCCGGCCGGCCGGCCGCTCATACTCAGAAATTTCCGTTAATCTAAGGAAAGACTCCGCTCGCTTCGCTCGCTCCGTAATAAGCAATGGAGCCGTCAAGGCGAATCTTTTAGATTTCGACCCCCGAAAACTCCCTAAATATTCTCCTAGATTAACCAAATTTGCACAAAGGTGAGAATTCCGGGGGGGGGGGGACCATTGAAGGTTATTTGACACACAGACCTTCTGTTAGGTGAGCCGCCGGCCATATGATACAATGTGCAGTGATCGAAGAAAATCGGCATAAATCAAAACCGCTTAACATTTTTCTGTTATATCTTCAGAAGGTGATGTGTAATGTAGCAATCAATCATGCAGACCATTAACCCGCGCACCGACGGGGGTCTGCGCCAACTTCGCACCGACGGGGGGGGGGGGGGCGGATGACCGCCCCCCTGAGATCTCGAGAACGAAGCAGGATAGCGACAAGCGGTAAACGGCATCGGATACGCACGGTCAAGATCTACAATTTTTACTAAGGTCATTTTCAGGTCAGGTCAAAGATGACGTCACAGGGGTCGAAAAAGTCAAAATGGCGGCGCTAGATATGGAGAGAGTTTTTCTCGAATAACTTTCGAATTAGTCAAGATAGGAACAAACTAAGGGCATCATCGTGATCCTCTTGTCAATCCGCATCGAATGATATATATGTTGACCTCAAAAGGTCGAGGTCAAAGGTTGACCTCAGGTCACGTGACCTCGAGGTCATCATGTATATCATTCGATGCGTCTTGACGAGCTGCACACAATGAGACCATCCACGCAGCTGTATCTTGTTCCTGTACGGAGTTATTGGCCAAACACCTTTGGTGATCTTTGATGACGTCACATGACCTCACAGCTGCCCAACAGCAAACAGACCTCAAGGTAGTGAAGGTTGATCGTATATGAAGTCATGTATGGTATATGGGGCCATTCCGACCCGTTTTAGTGGTAAAAACAGGGAGTTGATTTTTCCCCCCATTGACTTATAATGGGGAGGTCGCGAAATTGACCTGACCTTAGGTCACCGATATCGAAATTCCGAGATATACAAATTGTAGCTACTAATGACCTTATAACATCCTGCGACTTTCAAAGGCCTCCGACATCTACTGTAGCTCTGGCACGGTGACAAAGTTGCAAAAAAGTGACTTGAGGTTGGGTCATTCAAAGTGACAGGGGTGACGTGACCTTAAAAGGTAGGAGGTTCAAACTTGCACACCACGTGTAAAATTGACGAGGGAATAGTCGTACCACATTTCGCGGCGCTACGCGCCGCGGTTTTCCCGCTATTCGCGAAAAACCTCAGGGGGGGGGGCGGATATCCGCCCCCCCCCGTCGGTGCGCGGGTTAATTAAAAAAATGGCCTTGTATGATTCATCAGCGCTCGCCCGCACTGGGGGTTGCCACCCCCCCCCCACCCCAGGAAGTTTTTCTGCTCTGCACTAAACACTTTTAAAGCTAGATGCCTGATTTTTCGTATAGCTGCTTCTCTATTCTTTCTCAGCGTCCACTAAAATATTCAAGTTTCAGTCAATTTTAGTTTCAGAAATATGACCTTGTTTTTCAGGTCATGATGTCATGACCCAAATGACCAATGCTAAGTATCTTGCGCTGGTTATTGGTCTTGTGTGCTTTTGACACCTTGATTTCGGTATGTTTTTGCTAGTCTTACCTCCCACCTATCATGGAACATGTTATTCGACGATGTGCAGATGCTAGGTCAGGGTCAAGTTGAACCTATGTCTTGCTGAATTTACTTTTCGGAAAGTTGTTTTTTGTTGCATATTTGGTAAAAGCTTCACAGACCATGTTCCATGTAATAGGGACACACAAACCAATCGGTGCATACATCATTATACACACAGACACACATAGACACACAGCCTAACCTTGACCTAACTTGACTTGAAATGACCACAGCCAGTAAAAACCTAGTCGGTTAGTGTGACAAAGAGCTGTTCTGGCTGACTTGGCGCCACAAACGGCGGCGTCATCGGTATATGATGGGCACAGCACGTGATATTCCAACGGTGGCCCCAAACAACAACATTTTCTAGTTTGACCGGACCTGGAGGTCAATGATTGACCTAATGAGGTAAAATTGGGTACCATTGGATTCGTCTCTTCCCAAAGAATCTGTTGTTTTTTCCCGCGAAGCTCAATCTCCTCTAGCAGGAACGAAATGGCGCGGGGTGGCAACCCCCCCCCCCCCATGTGCGCTCTAGCTGATGGGAAAATGGCATGTGCGGGCGAGGGTTAAATTGCGCTTCATAGTTCATAAGATAGTGAGCCTGTCTCAAATAGCCACAACGACACATGGTATGTCTGTTTTTACGCCACCAGAGTTTAATTTACTTAATTTACTTTACACATTAGGTAATTTACTTAAATTAGAAATTTTACTATCGTTGACTTTGATATAGTCCTTGATGATTATACCATCGTTTTGAGAGTTTAGGGTCACATCATATTATGGCAGCCCTTGCACATAGTGATGCAATTTCATACCCTACTGAAATGTGGTGTCCAACGAAAAAGAAAAGTTTGATTATAAAGGTATTATAGCAGCCTTTGCAAAGGCAATTATACCAGAAGAATCAAATTTTAATTTTCAATTGCTTGGAATTAAACATCATCCCTGGCGTAACCCTAGCGTAAATAGCCCCACACTGTGGGGCTATTTGAGTCAGGCTTCAGCTAAAAATTACTTTGATCATTATTACCATCTGCACAAAACTGCACCTATCTGAAATAGGTCACAGAGAGCTACATTTTTGCAATTTATATGCTATAAGAAATGTTTTATGAACCGTTGTAATGTTAGAGGCTAAAAACAGTAATTTCCGTTTCAAATAGCCGAACCTTACGGTATACATTATATCCGGACCCACCCGGACCTATTTCAGAAACCTTTATTTGTCTTTTATGACCGACTTCTCGTCATTGGAAATTGGACAGATTGGAATTTTTCTGACCTCCCTGTGACGTCACAAGTCAAATATCAAGAACATTCATATCGTACCTTGTCCATGTCGATGAGCTATTTGTACTGCCGTTTGAAATTTTCCGATTCGACTATTGGTTTTGAAGTTGCTCCCCCCCCCCCCCAACTGAACCTGGAACCTGCCATATCTCAACGTGGCGAGGGTTAAATCATGATCAATTGAATTTGTGTCTGCTTTTTCTATTTGACACGATTTCAATATTTTGCGTGTTGCATGCATCGCTGTGACGTTCTGAAACTATAAAACACTATGATGCCCCCGAAACAACACAAAGTCACGAAAATTGTTTGATTGGCTACATGGCATGATTCTGCATCTCTCATATTCGGACATCATCCACCCAAAACCAACAATACTATCCAACAAGCATGTCAATCTTCATATAAGCAGGTTCGCCGGAGCCAGTATGGCGGTACAGCATGCATTCAGGCGGCTATATTCGCGGAGGCGACATTGCGGCGCAGTATGCATTCAGGCGTTCGACGCTTCTGCCATCTAGCGAGTAAAAAAGAAATGTTTGGTTAAAATGTCAGTCGCGTTCACTGCACTCAGCAACCTTCCTGACGACTTCAGCGGTCAGGACAAACCCATCGTCATTTAACCTTTGCTTGGGTTTTTGTGTGTGTTTTGTGTGTGTGTGTGGGGGGAGGGGGGGTGGATGTTTTTGACCACACTTACCAGTATTTTTTTTTTGCGTGTGTGATGAAAACTGCGGTGCGCAGCGCCACGAAACTTGATATAGCTTATGATAGATCGACTTTGCATCGTGTGTAAAAATTTTGAGCCCAGGTCCATAAGGTAAGGTCATCAGAACAAGGTAAGTGACCATGATTTTAAAAAGGTCACAATTCTGTCATTCGTACAGTTAGCATCCTATAACTTTGAAACTCAGACTTTTTCGTAGAGGAATCAGTACCGACAGTTCTCATAGCACTGACGGAATTTTATGTTGGTGACCTAAGGTCAGGTCAATTTTGCGATCTCTACATTTTAAGTCAATGGAAAAGTAAAATGCTCTTGTTTAAACGCCGTCAAACATCGCGATGCAGGTAAACATGACACACTGAATCAGAAAACTGCACCCGAGACCCCTTTTGTGCCCCTTAGGTCATACCAGGTCATGAAACGTCTCCAACAGTTTTTATATTAACTTTAGATAGAAGCATGCTAGAGTGCTGCGAACACCATGGGTGTATTCAGCTAAACGATGCGAATCGACCGATATGCAGCATGACCTTTCCCATGATCTTGACCTGAAGTCAAATTTTTAGGTTGACCTTTTCAGGTTTGCGTAATGTTCGTTCAACACGTCTCGACGAGAGGAACGCGACGCCAGTTTTCCTTCCTTGCGTCCCTCCCTCGGTCCCGTTCCGTGTAGCACCACTCCCCATGTCCCTCCCCTTCCCCTCCCGCCGGAGACCGTCATAAAAGCGTAGCGACGGTCCCCGCCCGACGCAGCCGTTAGTTCGCGTAATGGCCGCTGGGGGCACCACCGGTCAAGCACCCATTCTGGGGTCATTGGGTCAAAGGATAGACTGGACAGGCTACACATTGGCCTGGTGACATAAAGAATCGGTTAAAGTGCAGCGATCACCACTCAGGTGCGACTAATTAACATGAATGCCTTCCGTCGGCCCGTAGGACGGACGCAATGTGGTGTTGTTCTGTAGTTTGATTAATTAATTATTAATTATCTCCTTGTTGCGGCTAATGATATATTTTGCGTGCTTAAGCCCTACGAAATCCCCATACCTGGAGCCAACAGATAGTTTGTCTTAAAAGTTGACTCGCGGGAAACTTACCACCTGCACATCTTTTTCTAATTTGCTGATCACAGGCGTAAAAGGTTCTTCATTTCGCACAAAAACGTGACCAGAGCACGGTACGTTCATTCCTGAACTGAGATATAAAGGTACTTTTCTTCATTCAAAGATGGTATGTTAACCCTCTCCCTGACAGGGGGGGGGGGGGGGGTGATTGAACCCCCTGAGGTTTTTCGAAGATGGCATCGCCGCCAAATTTGGCACAGCCTATGGGGCAACCTTTTTACATATGACCTGAAAATGTCAAGTCCGGGTGACCTTGTGTCAGGTCACCAGGTCAGAAAAACCGGTACAAGGTCATGGGCAAATTTCAATTTTCTTTTTGCACCTGTCCAACTCACAGTTTTGGACTGATTTCCTTCAAAATTTCAGGATGTGCTAAGTTCACCGAGTTGTATAACATATAGTTTGGGTTTTTTATGTCACTGACCTGAGGTCAGTTAGAGGTCATTACGTCGTAATGTTAAACCTATGGGAAAATACTAAATTCGGAAAATACTGAAGATATCCGCTTTGTTCCATCACTTTTGTGCTTTTAAACCATAGTAATGAACAGCAGGTCACTTGGTGCTTCTTTGTTTGGTGTATACTTATCCATGGGTCAGGTCAAATGAGGTCAACTGAGATCAAATGACGTTTTTGCCAATTACTTGATACATAATGACGCTAGAGCTTAACAAATGGTGTCATTGTGTTCCTGGTGATCAGCCGAATCGAATGATATGCGATATGATGCAATTTGGTTAACTTGAACTTAATTAATTAATTAAGGTTTACTTAAAAATTAAGAAAAACTTTAAGTACACTTAAGCAAGCAAAAAAAATTATCATTCGACGCGCCTTGACGTGCTGAGTTCACTGGTGCTTTTCTCTTTTCTCTAGCTTGATTAGATCAAAAGTTATAAGCGAAAAACTTTTGACCTGTTTTTAGCGAAGTTTTTACATTTATACCCCCCCCCCAAAAAAAAACTCCCTAAATATTGACCTAAATATATTAGGGCAAGGGTTAAGTTAACTCGATACCTACTAACTTCTAATGCACAGGCGTGCTGGCAAGTCCAATAAGTTCGTGTTCACGGAGGACTCTGCCCTTCCTCGCAGGCCGTGGAAATCTCATCGTTGGGTGACCGGTGAGGAGATGGTTAAAGGTAGACGAAACAGTGGAGCTGCTACCCGTGACGCCGGTTGAACGAATGTATGTAAATGTTTATGTAGCATTTGAAGCTCTAAAAAGCGCTGCTACAGTTACATCTCACTTTATTTGCGATTAATTACTTCCATGGCGATGTTTTCACGCTCAAGTCGTCACAAATAATTTAGCTCGATTTCGCTCGAGTTTATATGATAATTGATTCTCTTCGTTTTCTTCATGACTATGGAAATGTCTTATCGTTAAAATGATAAATTTAGACTCATGAAAGTTGAAATCAAATATTGAAAGCAGAGGCCCTTGTGACCTTCTGGGCATAAACAATATTTTGGAAATGAATAACAGTGACTATTCACTTTCTGTCAAATGATTAGGACGAAGAAACACGTCCAGTTTATTCCTCGGAGTACCTAACTTGCATATCTTTTGGTGGAAGTCAAATGATCTTCGCACTATAAAGCATTTGGCACATGACCCTCCTGCATATCCACCTGCGCATCCATCTTTTGTCCTATAGAGTGACTTTAACTAATGCAGAAATAAGCCTGGGCTCAAGAGCTTCTATCAAAATACACAATTTTAGTCAAAGCTGATATTTTTGTCGAGAATATGAAAATTTGAACATTGGCAGTCAAAATATCATAGTACGCAACAAATCGGCTACAAGTGATATGATAGGAAGATAAGTGAAGCAAAGGCGTCAAACCAGGGAGGATTGCAAGAGAAAGAATGGATAAATGATGCTCGGTTTAAATTATTAAAGTTTCTGTTCCAGGTCATGAATGGTTTTTATTCTCAGAAAGTCCTGAAAATCAGTATTTCCAGGAAAGACTGGCACTTGATTCAGATTGAAGTGGACCCATGAACCATTGCCACGGTTGATATCACGGTTTTGAGATGATAAGCAGTGGGCTGTTCCTTGATATTGCATTCAATCATTCCATGGATCCGTCAGTGGTATAGCTTATGGACTTTGAAAATCTGAAGGCTTCTAACTTTCTGACACTCAGATGGTGGCGTAATGCACCCTGAAAAGGCAAGGAAACCCTCGTCGATTTGTAGGGTGCTATGAAGGCCCTGAAGCCACTCGAGCTTCCAACGCAACTTTTCTGCGTCCACCAAAGTTATCTACGATTCCTTGTTCGGCCGTTTACTTTCTGGACGTGCATTATGTAATGAACAGCCATTCTTCAACTTCTAAGTAGCTTGTCGTGTTGGTGGTCTTTTGGAATTTCTACATGTAGCACATGAGCATTACTAAAATTTTCTGAGTTTAGAATTAAAGTATTTCTGACTCCGTCTGTAGCAGAGTGGCGACCATCTTTGGGCGGCGATGGCGGCTCCCCTGCTCTCTGATCCCGCTCGGTTGAGCCCATTGTCTCAGTGGACAGCCCTGGGTCGTAAACGTCACTGCCGCAATGCGTTTTTACGTTTTCATTTCTGAACTGGAACAAAGACGACGCGGATTATTAGAGTGCTGCCGCGCCGCTCCTCCCCTGTCCCCTCCCCGAGAGGGGATGGCTTCATTACTGGGCCTGACAGCCCCCCCCCCCTCCCCACCGACGCTCCTCCCTCCCTCCCTCCCTCCAGAGAGGGTCCTAGGGGCTGCTACCGATGAGACACTATCACATGTCCCCGCTATGCATAAGGCACTTGTGATAGGAGCCAAAGCACTAAAAACGGCGTGTTTTTGAGAAGTGAAGAGCGTTCTTTCAGAAGCGGGAGATGAGGAGGGCGATGGACAGCTCGTAAAGCTGCCGGTAGTCGCCGACCCGGACGGCGATCGAAGCGGGCCCGGCCCGGCGCGGCGCGGACGCATTAGACGGAGGCCGGGGAGAGACCCTGCGCAGGGGCAATAAACTGGCAATCGGCCGGATCGGTCGTCGGTGGGCGGAGTTAATGGCATGTCCCGAGTTTTCGGCGCCCGTCCGCCGGGGGTCTCCACTGTCGCCGGCCATTGGTGGGCGCTGCCGGGCCGGCCGGCGGCGGCGGCCGGCCGCGCGCACGGCCGCGCCACCGCCAGCCGGCCGCTAATTGTCGCTGAGTCCGTCTGGCCACTGCACCGAGCTGCACCGGCGCACCGAGCCGCCTGCCAGCGCACACACGGCCGTCACCGCCGCCGCCGCCGACAGCCGAGTCTGCCGCCGCCGATAGCCAAGTCCGCCGCCGCTGACAGCCAAGTTCGCCGCCGCCGCCGCCGTCGCCGCCACCGCCGCCGCCATTGCCGCCGCCCGGCCAGCGCCCCACCCTGTTACGTATACTGAAGGTATACCGGATTTTGGTGCCCAGGATACATTCGGTATATGTACAGGGTGGTTCGCCAGCCCGCCGCCGGGCCGGCCACTGAAGCGCGGCCTCCGCGGCAGAACGGCGCTCTAGCGTGCCACCGGTGAGTCTATCAGCAATTACTGTCAGTAATTGTCCAAAGCGCGGCCGGCGCGCCGCAGAGCCCGGCGCTGCCGCTAATCAGAGGCGTAAAGGTGTAGCAAACGCGGGACGTGTATTATCGCCATTAAGTGCCAGTCATTTTTCATGTGTTTTATTAGCGGTAATGGCAGGTGAATAACGTCTTACGATCTCATTAAATGTTTTAATGTTGTTATTCTTAGACACCGACTGTGGTTAGAGGTGGACGATGTGTGCATCTTGATTCGCAAATATCAATCAGGTGACATTTCAAGCTGCTGCACTTTGTGTTGAGAGCAATGTAAGTTATTTCTGCGCAAATCGCAAAGGTGATGCAATCGATGCAATCGTGCGAAGAAAGTGTCTGTAAATGATAACAATAACAGGTGAATTGTTAACTGTCTTGGATGCTATACAAAAGTGTCTTCTTAATTTTAGAGTTCTTTGTGGAAAGCGTGATGTATCTCTTTGTTTTATTTTTACTTTTGCTGGCGTATTTCGTCGTTTTTTTTTGTAGAAAAATGGCTACTTGGTGTCTACATGATGTTGTCGAAAACAAACAATACATTGCAAACAGGCTTTGACACCATTGAGTCTTGTTGTGGATGTGGCGCAGTGTGTGTGGGAAGGAAAGGCTGATCAGCGCTCATTAACACAGGACTCAAAGGAAACATTTTTCACCGGAATGACATTGTTAGTGACAACAGTGGCCGCATCGAACCCGAATGATAGACTTCGCCTTTAATCATTTTTTTCATTTTAATTGATGATGTTTGCTGTCATTCTAGGAAGTGGGGTTGTCCAATTTTATGCTAACGAATATTTTTGATGATCCGAAACGTTGTACCGTGCACTACCACAGTAGATTGCTTTAGAAAATAATAATACTTGATTTGCAAATGAGTCATTTGTACAAAACTACAAAATCAATCCCAAGAAGAGCGTGCCTGCCTCTTCACTTTACAAATCAACGCGGGACAGACGATGCTTTGAAGACGAGATATTTTCTTCTAATTATATTCTATACAGTATGCAGATTACACAACCTATGCTATTCATCCTGCCCTATTCTCTATTTTACATCCTATGCTCTGATTAAATGTGAAGTGGATAATCTGATTCGAATTCATACGCGTGTCTTGCAATTGTTATACCGGTCAGCGATGACGTCAGTCCAAAAACAAATATTGGTCAGTTGCTTTCTTTTATGCTATGGTAAACATAGCCTATATGGAATGGTGAGAAGACATATTAATTATATTGTCCAGGCGTTTTCCCCCTATTTTACGTGGGCTCAAATGTTCGGAAAGGACCACGCACTTAGACAATAAATACCTGATAAATGGCTTGATTTCACCATTGATTTGACTCTGAGTCAACATAGAAACTAGGACTTTGTACCGCTCCTAATTTGGCTATATTGCACTGTAATGGTTGGCGCTATTCACTTATTGATCTATCTAAATTGTAGATCAGAATAGGTTCCGCGTGTCCCTATTTGTGAATCAAATTTCTTGTTTTTGTTTAAACCAACGTTTGAACATGATAGATGCTTACACCGACGCCTGAACATATGAAATGTTTATAAATCAAGGTAGTTGAGCGTTATTACAATGTTCTTAGATAACATATATGTGTTTGGTAGAGGAGCCTCAATTATTACCATTTCACGACAACAATAGGACACCTACATGCATACGTATTTGATTGAGCAATGAGCTTGAAAGCAAAGAAGCAAAGCAATCAACATTTAATTCAAAATGTGGAAAGCTTCCTAAACATCTGACATTTTTTTATACCAACCAGAGCAAACGGATCAAATAGTTAAATGCCTAATGTTCCGTCGTAAAAAAATAGTTTTCATGTTTGTATTTTTTTCATTCATGTAAGAAATCGTAGATACTAGCTAGTAGTTCCGGCATTATCGGTCGAAATAATCAAAGGAACCCGATTGGGTATCATCTCGCCATGCTCAATATCAGCAGTGTAAGTTATTACGTCATTCATCGCTACCAGTGATCACAGTGATAGATTTAAAATCCCAGTGAAGTGATTCCAGTGGTGATGCGATGTCTCAGACTAAAAACAATATTGCAGCAACGTATGTCATCATGAAGACTTCGGTCACTCAAGGCTGAATGAAAGTGATTGGTAGGCATAAAAGGAGCACTCAAATTATAATGGACATCAAATTAATTAAGCTTTTTTGTAGAGCTTGATAGCCACCACGGTTAATGACGAAGTGAAATGAAAGAGCCACGCAGCTATCTCGCTCATATGGATTAACGATGTTTATGTTCTGTCAGAATTATAAGATCGTCTCTTTGTTGCACCAAACTCTGAAAGGGGTGCCTCAAAAGAAGGTAGTAACTGCACACAAATTCATTATCAATAGCATGGAGCTGTCATAATTCGTGAAATAGCCTAGCAATTACTAAGTGCATTTAAGTGCAGTATGTTTACGGAAAAAGTGAATTGAACCTGTCTTACATCAAGCAATAATCAATGAAAATATGTTGTATGATTTTATTTTATAGACCTTGCGCCAAAACGTATCTAGACAATAGCAGCGTTGCCATTTGAAGATGGTTCTAAAGGGATTTCTTACTGATCGTGCTCATTTGAACAAGAGATGTGATTAGCAGAGCTGGTTAAGATATCAATTTTATCGAGCTTTTGCTACTTAAGATAACCATTTTCATTCGTAGAATTTTAACTCCACGCCCGGTTCTTATATATTGCACAGCAGGTAGACAAACGAACAGAAATTCAAATCCTTTTTGTCAATTGATTCTAAGTACAGTTCTTGATTCCAAAGTGCTGTCGTTTGATTGCACTAACTTCTCGAAATAGTAGTTTGTCTCCATATAATAAACCATTCCATTCCTTTACATGCCTATTCTAATTCATCTAAATTCGTAATTTCTAGATAGACCCCATTCTAGCTTTGCAATACAAGCGTTATGCTGATCCGCTATGCAAATCCAAGTCAGATTTGGCCATCAAAGCCATCGATCACTTCACACCATGACTCACAGTGCGGCGTTCATCTGTGTCGAACGGCGCTAATGCGATATTGAACAGTCCCAGCCGGCTAGCAGTGTTCTGCGAACAATACCCGACCGGCGGAGCCGAGTGCAGGGCGGCCGTCGGGCGCGGCGGGCAGGGTCTGCCTCTCGTGACCGCCATGACCGGCGGCGCAGCTGGCCCTGACACGCCGGCTCGCCGGCCCCGTTGGCCAGATCCATTATTTAGGAGACACGCTAATCCGACTGCATTAGCATAAATCCGACTCGGCCGGCTAATGAGACGAAAAAGCCGCCCGCTGACGGCTGGCCTCACCTTTTCAAAGATGGCGGCGGCGCGGCGGCGGCCGGGCGGCGAGACGGCTCTGACGGGACACACGCACCCAAGGACAGACGACGGAGGTTTGAGGGATGACCAGAGACGTCTGAGGGATGCCTGCCACATTTGTGGGTCACCGTGTCACCGCAGCTCGCCCACGTCAGTCCAGATAGACCCCGGTCGCATGATTTATCGGTTTACTACCGTTCATCCGTACCTACAATTAACTATACAGCCGAAAAAAAAAACATACCACCCCGTCCGTTCCGCGTGCTTCGACCCTCCTTGGCTCATCTTCGGCCGACGATCTCCGCTTGTTAGCCTTTGTATGGAAGGCTTAATAACAGAAAAAACGTCGGGTCTTCGATCGCGGTATAGACTGAAAGCGGCCGGGCCAAAGGGCCTGTCTATAGGCCCGATCGGCTGGCCGGTCGGTCCGATAACTCGACTGGGTTGGGGTCGGGGTGGTTGAAATCAGCCTCTCCGCGCGGCTCGATGCTGCGGATGGGTGGGCGGACGGCTGCCTCTGCGGCCGATGTTCGGACCTCACGGGTACGTTGACCGCGCCCGGCCGACGCCCCCCGGTGACCTGTGTGACCCCTGGCTCGGGCCGGCCGTCGCGTGGCCAGCGGCGATCAATTTAGCCGGCGCCATGCTGCTCACTGCATGGTGCAGGCTCTGGAACCGTTCCCGGCGCTAGGAATGTCTGGCAATGCTGCGTTGGTGGTGCTCAATTCCCACTGAAGGGAAAATAGTTAACACGCAACACTCAGGACATATATGTATTCTAAACAACGATACAAATTATTGACCATTTTTTGTGGTAGGATGTTGGTTATACAACTATCCTTTGTCGTTGGTGGTTTTCAGTTTGACAAGTGGAGGACATAAACTCAAGGAGGTACTAAGAACTCAACTAAAGAAGAAAGGACAAATAAAATCCGTACAATTCTTCCAACTCAGGTTTCTCACATAACTACCAGTTTAGAATAAAAGAGAGCCTCAGCAATAAGCTTCAACTATCTCCACAAATCAGCCAATGCCTACTTAGATGACATAAATGAAATTGAAAACGGAACCTATTCTTCAAATAATCGTAAACGAGTTGAATAACTGTATTCTTTTACTGCAGCCAGCTTAAAAATGAGCAAATGCATCAAATATGGCCTATTGACCCGCCTTATATTTTGAAATGGACATTTCCACTGAGTCACTGCTGTTCATTTGAAAGGCTGCATCATGCATACCACCTATAAGCCCCATGTCAAGCTCTCAGTGTGACTCAGAAGCTGACTCAGTGGCGCTGGTGGGGAATGTCTGACTCTGTCTCCACCTCCATATCTGTCTGCGGGAGTCCGGGGCAGCCTCTCCCTCTCAGCAGAGGCTCTACCCTCTCAGCTGCCGGTGGGGGGTCGGGTGTATCCTGCTCGAGCAGAGAGAGCTCTGCGGGACACCTCACAGCACACAGCGGCCATTGCTGCGCACCACCGCCGCCGCCGGCTTTTGAACCGGCCCACAACGGCCGGCAACAGTCCAATAACTTCCACTCTCACCGGCCGGCCATTGCCTTGCACCGGCCCACCCATGCCCAATGCGTTTTTATAGGATAAATCACGCCGGGAGGCGAGAAAAACGCTGTTCCCGGCGCGGCGGCGTCCGGCGCGCGCTGAGAAACGGCGCACCGCCGGCGGCCTGGTGCGCCACCATTGTCGACACACAAAAACAGGCGCTCAATGCGCGCCGGATCCGTTTCGAATGGCTTCGTAATGGACTCGGCTGGAGGCTGACTAGTGGAGGTGGGCTGCGGTGCCGCCGGGCGGGCTGGGCCGCTGGCTGGCTGATCTCCAGTTTGGTGGCTGGCTGTTGGCTAGTTGACTGGCTGGCTGACTGGCTGACTGGCTGACCAGTGATCATCCTGTCTGCTAGCGAATGAGCTGGCTGAATAATTGGCTAGCTGGATTGATGACTGACAACGCGCTCCCCAATCTGTATATAGGGGAAGCGGGGGTAACACCGCCCCCCTAAGCTTTTCGCCAAAATGAGAGAATATGTGTGAAGTCTCTTGGTAGTTATTGTCTTGTTTACAATATTTAAACATTTTCTCACGTGTTTTAGGTACTTATTTTGCATGCTCCTAAAAGGTTTTCATGTATCACGACTTTTAAAAATACCTTGCATATTTGCTGCCTACAAATTGTGTGGGTAACCCCGCCACCGGTGTTGATGTTAACCCAACCCATTCCTACGAAAGCTTTTCATTGCTCAGAGATCGCGTGCGATGGCCGATGAGTTTCCTGTCGGTAAGTGGTAATTTTCGCAAATAATCGGTAATGGACACCTAAATAGGTATAGGTTCATCAGCTGTTTGCCAGTTGTATACAGCTGGCAAGTGCTTGGTCGGGATGCATGAAAAATATAAAGTAAAAAAATCAAATAAGCTGCTTATTCCCGACTTAGGAACATCTACGAACATAAATAAAGCATGTCTTTGGAGTTTCATCACTTATCACGCTACGAGCAGGAAACACCGCAACCTCAATTGGGGTAACACCGCCACGGGGTGGCGGTGTTCCCCAATAAGTGATCACAAGCAAAAATCGCCAGCGGCAAGAATGTACTACACGGTTCAAGCCAACCTATCTTACTGGACAAAGCCGATCAGTTATTTTTCGATGTAATCAAGTAAATCAAAATGAGTCTCTACTTAAAGACATTCAAAGGTGCTCCCAACTCATCGAATTTTTATAAGAGAATGTGCATTTTTCTTTAAATGCCCACATTGAGCTTCGATTACACTGAAACGCCGGAACACAAATCAGAAGACGCTTACCTTCGTGCGGTTAATAGGAAATAACGGATTTTTACACTTCACATTTCATACTTTCGCCGCCAGATGGGGTGGCGGTGTTTCCCACAGTGGCGGTGTTCCCCCCGCTTCCCCTACTTAATACGCTGGAGCAGAGGATTTGTTTATGCTGGATCTGATGGTGCTCGATATTAGTTTTACTTTAAAAATACCTGCTCAGTGCTAGGCGGTCTTTTCAGTGACACAGAAACATGCTTCTAAAATCACACCATTTTGCAAATAGCTAAATGAAGTTTGTAGCATACCTTTTGATCAGCCTGAAGCAATGTACATGAATTTGCGAGTCACCATTCGTGCATAAAGTCGATGCAACAGATGTGAATATACCTATCTCGGCTTTATTACGAATTATTGTATATTACTTCACATAAATATATTTATATAAAGGTGGTATTCAGCTATTTGCTCCCAAAGCACGTCCTGCTAACGAAAGCGAGCACTGGGCGCCATTATTCAGCGGATATGGAACGCAGCACTGAACAGAACAGCTCACGTCAAGTTGGATTCCCAGTTTATGATCGTCGCCCAGGGCAGCCTGTCTCCGTTGCGAATAGATTGAGGCCATAAATTTTGCTCCCTGGAAATAAGATCGATTTTTCTTCTCAATGCTTGCTTGAGTTTATCGCAAGCGTCGCCATAATCTTCGCGCGACTGAACTTTACAGCCGTCCAGAATGGTCGAAAATGATAAGTTGTCTGAAAACGAGGGGGCTCACCCGCGCATATAGGTACGCCATCTTGTTGTAGACAGTCGCACAGCGAATGTAACGAGTCAAGCGTGTAGACGAGATTCTTTGAGACGAAATTCTTTCTATAAGGTTCTAATGCAAACGATAGCATTTCGGCGATGCGAATATTTGTTTTATAATTGACTTACTTTTCGCATTTTTCTACCAACTCCCAGTGTTCATACTAAGTTCCATTTTTTAGTTTTATCTAGTTGCTCGATCCAGCTGCACCAATATCAATCAAAATGTTTGGCGTTTATCTATCACTATTCACCAGCCTTGCATCAGACGCTACTAGCTTGCCTAGCCCTCGATACTGTGAGACTAACACCAGCACTTTGCTTGCTCGTGCCAGGGCACCGTCTTGAAACAAGTTACCATTACCTTGTTAAGCCCTCCTCAGACCGAATTCCCACACACGGTGTCTGCGTTTTCGGGCATGAGAGACGGCCTTGCGGATGGGTTTACAGCCGCAGTTGTTTTATACCACCATTTTGGCCATGCCTGCTGCTGTGAACCCTTACCGCAAACTAGGAACTGGCTACGCTCTGTTGGCCTAACAAATTCACTTGGCTTTGTAAACGGCATGGGGTGCTTGCCTTTTTCCGGAGGCGTAGCCTTTATACAGTGTTTAAGTGTTTACACGGCTTATAACAAAATTCGCCTGCTCCAATCGTCCTGTATCGCGGAAAATAAGAAAATAACTTTATTTGGATAAATCACATTGAGCATACGTTCTTGTTTCGTGTATTTGAGCATCTCTCAGTATAGGGGAGAGTGGGGTAAGATGCCCAGGGTGGGAAAGACGCCCCACCCCCTCTAGCGGGGAAACAAAGAATCGAACCTGGAAATTAATGTTCTTAGCGTAAAGCAGAAGTCTGCCTTGTTAACTGCACAAAAATTTGCGAAGCTCAGTTGGGCAACGGCTGGCTTATGATTGCATGTTTCTTATTTGCTGCTTTCAAAAAATATTTTGGCGTCAAAACATTGTAAATATCAAAAAAGGTAGACAATTTTTGCGTTTCTTGCTATAGTCGTGATACATTAACATGCGTGTACTGTGTCCCAAACAGTTTGTTTCAGGGTGTAGTTTTATGGCTAACAAATTGTGCTGATTTAATGTTACTTCGGTGCCTTGGGGTAAGATGCCCCCTGTCCTGATGGGGAAAGACGCCCCCCTAAATCCGTAGGCTGTCCTTCAAGCAGCCCGTCAAATCATTTATTACATACTTGTGATGAAAGACAAAAGCCGATCTGGGACTATTGAGAGTCTGGTACGGTCGGGTGCTCCCCATGCCGGTCTCTCGGCCCACACAGCGACTTTTTGGGCGGCATCTGACTCTGAGAGCCCTCACGACGGCCTTTGTAGGCCCCATTATTGGTTCTAAGGCCCCTCACGACATCCTTTGAGGGCTCCCACGTTGGCTCCACGGGCCGCGCTGGCATCTGAGGTCCCCACGATGGGCTCGAGGGCCCTCAAGCATCATGAAGACCTATAAGGGCCCCACAGTGGTCTCCGAACGCCACCACGGAGGCTTGTTTGGCCACGCTGGACTATGATGGCCCTAACGATGACCTCTGAAGCCCCTTACGACTACTTTTGAGGGCCCTTACGATGACGTTTGGTGTCTACTGCAGGCTCGAAGGGACTTCTGATTCGTTGAGGCGATTCACGTGCCTATTTATGTCACTTTTAGTGCAGGGGGCATCTTACCCAGCGCCAGGGGGCGTCTTTTCCACCCTGTGGGGTAAGATGCCCCCTTTCACTTCTTCAGGAAAATGCTTAATAGCAAAAAAAGTTATCATATTTCAGGCACGAAAGTGTGATATTTTTGGAGAAAAATGATGTCGGCTTCCGTTGAAACTCCAAGTTTTGGCTTTCCGATCGTCATTTTCGAATAATATATGACATAGTCAAACCCTGGGCATCTTTCCCCACTCTCCCCTACATACAACAGTCAGAAACATGGCTGCCCGACCAAACCATTTCATCTGACATCAGATCTAGTCTGCCACCGTGTTTTGAAGCAGCTTAATCCTGGATCCAATTTAAATTTCGGAAGGGCTATAAATCCTCCGTCAGCATTGTCATTCTTCCTGCACCGCCTCTCCGGAGATGTATTACACGGGGGACGAGGGGCTCCTTTTTCATCAGCAGCCCTGACAGCGGCTGAAAGGGTTGATAAAAATTCCATCCGGATGAAAAAGCGAATTACTATACGAGACGCCATAAAATGTCATTGGGGAGCGGCGCGCGGCGCTGGCGTCTTGTCAACGCTGTCATTTTTTGCGCAGTAAAACAGGGAGCTCGGGCCGGACCGGCGCTCTATCTTATCCGGGCGTCTCCCCTCGGCTCTCTGCGCGGCTGCGTCTATCCCTCTCCCCTCGGCTCTCTGTGCGGCTGCGCCCGTCCCTCTTCCCGGGGCTGTCTGGCGGCTCCGTCCAACAATTGGCCCCATCTCCGGCCGATCCCGGCATCCTCCGCTCGGCGCAGCATGGGAGCGTGTTCTGAAAATGGGGAGATCCACGTCAGAAAGGGCATACAGACTTGCTTTCAGAAAGCGACTCGTCCCCTCCGCCCCCGGGGTGCTGGAGGCCGGGCACCCCGGCAGCTCGGGCGGCCGCGACAGGCTCGCTGCCGCATCCACAATAGATTTATGGTAGCATGCACTTAGTGGATGCATATGCAGGAGGCGTTTAGGGCCGGCGGGTGGTAGGGGCACAAAGAGCCACCAAAGAATGTCGCCAGTCGTCTCGGCGCGCAGCTCCAGCGGGCAACATCACAGATGTCCCTCCATAGACAAAAGCGCCGACCATGCACACGCAGACAACCATATTTATGGCCGGGAAAAGAACACGCTCGTAAAAATTACCGCCACGGCCGTAAATTAGGCCGTCAGAAGGATTGATTTATCGATATTGCTTCATCAGTTTTGGAGGTAAACAGATGCGACATGCGATGTGCGGGCGGCGACGGCGGCGGCGCGGCACGGTAAGTCGACGGCCCCTTGATTAGCCGTGCCGCGGTGAGGCTGTTCATCCTCTGGTGGGGCAGTCCCGACCTTGGGGGCGATTCCACGGCACTGACCGCATCACGGAGATCCGGTGGTCACGGCAGGTCTGGACAAACCTAAGGTCAGCCACAGACCCTGCCTGTCTTGGCAGACTTAGGGTCAGCCACAGACGCTGAAGCCTGTCGTCACGGCAGGTCTGGTCAGACTTCACATCGAGCAGACCTTAGACCAGCCCAAAACCATACGATCATGACTGTTTTGGGCTGACATCAGAGACGACCTAGATTAACTCGCAGACCCGAGGTCATGACGGGTGTGGGCAGACCTTAGGATAGGTCACAGGTCAGTCAGAAAACTGTGGGACTCGCTGTAAGTACGCTTCCTCACGTCCTCACTGGTATAGGGGTTTTGAAAGATCTGGGAGTTTGTGGAAGCACGAACATTTGAAGCGGTGGCAACCACTTTTCACAACGATATCAACCTCCTAGCATGTATTGCGAAACCGGTACGAGAGACAACAACATTTCATATCAATATCAGAAGAAGCGGCAGCATGGCGGAAATATTGACACCACCAGCAGAAGCGATCAGAACTGTACGGTGGCTGTGAGTGAAATACACGATCTCTAGTGAAATGATATACAACATTCAATGTTTTTGCAACATTCTTGTTACTGTGGATTGTGTATGCTCGTACTTTTGACTGCGATGATCCAAAGGGCATCGCAGTTATAATGGTGCTAATGAGACGTTGATTTGGTGACAGCAATGATAAACGGATCAATGCTTGGCTTTAGATGGCTTTAGTCACGGTGACTATAAATAGGCTTTAGTAAGCATTCTAAAATGTGAATATGAATTGCGTGCTAATTGATAGTACTTATGCTCAGCCTCATGTTGAAAGCTCTTGTGGATATGCACAAATGCAAGCTGAATTCATTGCTTCCTTTTCAAAACCGATATGAATGCAATAAAATCAGATCCAGGACGAAGGACACATCCTCTGCAATGGTGTTCATTGGTAACATAACACGGATGGCTGTTGTGACCTGCCTACTATACTGTACTACTCTACTCGTATTTTCTCAGGGCGTTGCATGGAAATGACTCGGAGACATGTGGTCTTCATCCACCCCGACTCAATCGTCAAGCCATGCATGAGCCGAGCCATAGGGCATAGTTGAGTTTCCATGTGTGGCCAATTGTTTTTTTTTTTCTACTCACAGTTCTACACAAGAATAAATCTCCTTGATTCAGTCCTTGCTTTTTAAGTTCGCGAAGTCTTTATTCCATTTCAAAACAATTAAAAAAGATCCTGGCCTTGCCAAACAAACAAGCAAAAAAAAGTTATAAACACAGCCGCGCGGTGCGGCTCTACATAAGCCCAGGCCATGTTTATCAGGCTGGTCGGCCATGTTTAAAACATCCGCCTTCTGACGATGCGGGTCATGGAGAGAGTGGAGAGGGTGGGAAAGAGGGAGGGAGGAATGCCGGCTATCTCCGTCCGCTGGGCGGGATAATATCTGGCACAGCACCGTGCCTGTTTGGAGGCTGCATTGAAATCATGCAGTTGAGTTTTTGTGCCTGACACGTTAATGCACGCTGTGATACATGCTCTTGTTTTTCTTGTTTTTGAATGCATTAGTGTCGGAGCAGCAGCGGTACTTTGGTTTATGGCCATGGAGGTGGAATTACAATTGGCCCGTTCCACTAATTAATTCACAAATGACCGCGTTGCCATGACTGATTTGCTATTCCTGCTATGCCGGCAAAAAGAAAATCTTGCCATCGAGCACTGAAAAATGGTATATTGCCTCTGGGACGCATGTCAAAGCTTCCTCGAAAGATGCCGCTTTGTTTACGAACAAAAGAAAACGCAGTTTCCTTGTTTTGGTAAAAAGACTGACGTTAATTATGTTCTACTTTCATCTGAAAGTCTCCCTTCAATCGCTTTCCTTACAAGAAACTTTTTGAAAACCGTTATTTGCTTCTTACCAGATGGAGTTACCCCTAAAACTTGCAGATGCTGCATTTCTATGGAAGTAAATATTAGAAGAAAGGCTCAGAGATACTACTAGGACTGATAAAGCCTTGAGTGAATACCAGGAACTAAACTACACCTTTTTGCACTCAAAATAGGCATCTTTTCATTCAATTTCGGCGAATTGTATTCAATTTTAGCGATCTCTCATTTGCTTCGAATAGAGAGATCGCTAAAATTGAATGCAATTCGCCGAAATTGATTGAAAAGATGCCTATTTTGAGTGCAAAAAGGTGTAGTAGGTATGGCACTCCGGCGGCAACGAAGCTGGTGCACAATGCTGACTACTCCGGTAAGACGTCTGTTAAAAATGTTCCTGCATTCGTTACGAGAAACAGCAACTAATATGAAAGGAAGCTGGCCTTAGTCATTTATGATTAGGACAGACCTGACCGAATTGGAAATGGTTCTCTATATCTGAAGACCATTCGTAATATTCAAATAGATAACACACCAAAGTGAGCTTGATAACAAGGAGTTATCATCCTAGTCAATAATGAAGTGAGCTACAATTTTTACAACTCAAACTTCAAAGTGTAACGTATATACAGGGTGTCACATAATTACCCGGACATTGTTAATTAGCGTATAAAATAAGGCAAACATGATTGCGCTTTTTTCTTTTTACCGTCCTATATAGTCAACTAGGGTGGCTGTGAAATAGCACATGCAATAGATACGCTTGTTACAAGATCAGCCGACAATGATGGAAAATGCCAGCCATTGCTGGTCTCAGTTGTTTTACGGGTCTCCCGAAACTGGGTGTAGGCCTGTTTTCTTTGACCTCTTGCCGGAGGATAATACGATCATATAAGATAAACTTGACATCAAAGTGTTCTCAGGCCATAAGGTATTATCCCCCAAAACAAAAATTTCTGCCTACGCCACTTTTGCTGCGTTTTTTACATCTGGAGTGGAGAAGCTCCATGTCTGAACATTGCGCAACCTTTGGCTTCCAACAGATTTGGTTTCCAAAACAAACCCGTTCATGGCCATTTGGCTCACGGCATCCAGTTTTCGCACTGGTAGAATATTACCGCAGTAGTACCCTGTGCTAACGGTTGTCTTTGGGCCATCATATCAAGCCCAATGAGTGCACGGTGGCTCAAAATGTCTCACAATTTGATTTTCGACGGGTGCCTGGCCGTCTCTGCTGTTGGGGCGTTGTAGCCATCTGACGTTCACACAAGCCTTTTTTGGGCGGTTCAAATGACATAATACCTTCGTTAGACCACAAAGTGTGCCTCAATATACTGTTTTGTTGTATATGTTATGTTTTTGGGATGAATTGTAGTGATTTGCGCTGCTTTTCCCGTCGTTTTCGCATATTTTTCTGGCGAAGGACCCCAAATTCCAAAATTTTGTCGAAGATAGTGGTGCAAAGTAGACTGATGTTTTGTTGATAATCCATTCCTGATCTATTGTTTAGCTAGCTTTTAGCTAGATCGGTGACGTTTGTTGTCTATGACAAGCAACCACTTGTTTGACAACTGGTGCATGGCCCTTTTTGGCCGAGCCCAAGCTTGTCAATCAGGTTTATCTCTTGCTCTCTCTGGCTTCGTTAGCTGATATAATTGCGCTTTGCTCAATGCTAACTGCTTGCAGATGAGCTGCTGAAGCTCTCTAGCAAAAACCATGCCGAAAGTTCGTTTACAAAGTTGAGAACGGGAGTTGATTCACCATGGTTGCCTATTAGTGGCTTAAGCTGAAAACGGAAAAGGACTACTCTTACTTGACTCTGGATAATAATTGATTCGAGTCTTTACCGGCCCCCAAAAGCACACAGTCCCCAATCTCGATAGCTAAGGGATATCTTATAAAAGTATGGTGCTTGTATATCATTAGAAGCGAGCGCAGTCGTACTTTTAGCCAGAAAATAAATGTCCGGGTAATTCTGGGACACCCTGTAGGTGCACATAGATTAGTGGTCCTTTTCACACCTGATACAATCAATATGTCGCTCTGATGTAAATATGATTTGGTCATCCAAAAATACTAGTTGAACACAGACATCGCCCAGTCCCACTGTTTCCACCAATTCGGTGTCCTCCACCGTCCAAATTCCCTGTGCGGCCACTGACCCCGCCGGCCGACCCTCCCCGGACACAAAGAGCGCTGCAAAGATGGCCGCCGTGTCGGCAGAAGCGGCCCGGCCCGCTCGGCCGGCCGGGGGGACTGGGCCGGGCAGCAGCAATGGCGCCCGACGCCCCGGACTGCGGCCGGCCGACCCGCTCCTCACAAACTGTGACAGAGAGGAGGATTTTTCGGTGAGAGGAGCATCACAGGTGAGCTGAGGGATGGGGGAAGGTGTGCAGGTGGGCGTGGTGCAGATTTGAAGGCGGGTTTTGTGTTAGATTGATGAGAATTGCGGATGTGTCGTTCGTTTGGGTAGGCTGCGTGCTGTAGAGCCATAACGAAAAGTGTCAGGTGGGTTAGGAGCTGTTTAGAAACCATTCCAGTAAGTATTATTTATCACCTCTCAACCCCACGCTTCCATGCGTGTTCCATGGTCATTTCATTTTTACAGTGCTACAAAGTTGAAATTGCAGAACGCTGGTAATTCTAGCCTGAGATATGCTGACATTCCATGGAGCAGGTCCAGTGAACTGAGCCATAATTGACGCTAAGTTAAATTCAATTTCTAATGGCTTCAAAGCTTTGATTTAAATCTGATAAAAAATGTAAAGATAAAAATTCGCATAGTGAATAATTCAAAGCTCATTGTTTATGTTGCAAAATAAAATCACACCTTTCATCCTCCTCTCCCCTTATAATTATTGTTCGTTTCTGCCATTAACTTTTCTAAGCAAATTTTAGAAGCAAACGAAATCATGCTTATCAGTTATGTACCGGCGTTACTGAGCTGTCGGCTTTCCTCGTTCGCTGCTCCTTATTCAGTGTGATAAAAGGAAGCACAAATAACTTGGTTTACGGACACAAATAAATCTAAAATAGTATGCTTTAATGTAACGCTTTACTAAAATAAAAGGTTTTTGATTCTTTGAAAACGGTACCATTTGACTTAGCAAATGTTTTTTTTCGGCAGCAAAGAGACTTTTCGATTGACGATTACTTGCTTTCAAAGATCACTGTAGTTATGTCACGAATGCGTAAAAATTCAAATTACATATTTTGGATTATTTAGCAAATTCAAGTCCCAGACCTGTTATCATGTTGAAATTGTCCAGCTGATGTGGATGGGATACAGAGGTGAACTTACTTTTTCTATGGGTTTGTTCCCGTCGCTCCTCCAACCTCCTCCAAGCTCCTCTAACCTCCTCTCGTTTCAAAAAATCGTTCCCGTCGCTCCTCCAAGCTCCTCCAAGCTCATCTTGATTTCGCATCTCACCACCACTATTTGCCTCCTCCCTCATCCCAAACGAAAGTTGGTTTTTTGGAGGAGGCTCTGCTGAGACACATTTGGCGCACGTAATACGAATGTGAATTGTTTATAAATGAGATTTGAGGGAAGTGGAAATGATTTTAGTGATTGATGACGATTGGATATCTTTAAATAGTAATGTTTGATATTAATCTATGGTTATTTTATTAGAAAGCGATAATTATCTCTTGATTTATGTTTGCGCGCCATAAATCGCCGACCTTTACAGCCCGCAAACAGCTGATTTCCTCGCAAAAATGTTCCCGTGGCTCCTCGGAAACGGCTCTAATCCAAGCTCATCCAACCTCATCCGAGATTTTTTGGGAGGAGCGACGGGAACAGACCCTATGCCGATGGAATGGTTCGCTATTCGCTGATCAGAAAGAGTTTCTAGTGATACGAATGACGTTCATTTTGAAGCAAATCAAGCCACGAGGTTTTGAATATATTTAAATGCTGTTTTGAGAAACATGGGTTAAAACAGTAAACATGATAATCAGCGTCTCATACTTCCAAAAAATGTAACAACTGAGTTAACCTTAAAAGAAACGATTTTTGACAGAGCCTTCGACATTGTGTCTTCTTCAGCTAAAAAGCTGATGATGCACTGCAAAAAGCTTTTTAACCTGGAATGCATATTCGGGAGGAATTAGAGTAATGGCTCTAATACCATGATGTTATGCTTGAAGTAGCAGGAATTACATTCATACGAGGTGAATCAAACCTGACGAGTGCGGCTGTCCATATTTGCATAATCCATCACATATAGGTCAGACTAGTTGGCATCGGCAATATTCCGAATTTGTTTTATACTAACGATTTCTGTCTTCGAAGATTTATCTGTCACCACATCCTCAAAGTTAAAACTTCCTAGCACACACAGCAAGGCCTACTTATCTATTTTTCTATGCATTGCATTCGTTTTTGAATGGCCCATCTAAACAGGGACTAATTCTTTGTACTTGTAGATCCCATCAGTGCTGTGGGCATAAAAAATTGCCGGTCTCGTATTGGGCCCTCTATTGTTTTTTTTTTTATCAGCCCATTGCCGACAATAGCGAGTATCTGTTTTGTGTTATTTTGAAATTGTGTTTTTATGGATGTTTTGTCAGTAAAATAATGCAAACTTTATATGTATATTGTATAGTATAGCTATTGTGTTCTTAACTATTGTCAGTGCTTCTTCATTCTATTTCCTTTTAATTTTCGGACATATTGCATGAGACCTAGAGAATCTAGCGACATAATGCAATAATGTATTCTAATCCTTGGTTTTCATTTTGAAATAAATTTTTCGTCTTTTCTTGAGCGCAGATGGAATGCAGTCAGCAGCATTTCAAAGATTTCATCTAATGTGCACTTTTGTTCGTGGACCATCTCGTCTCCAGAACAAGGCACTCGATGCTATAACGTATAGTTATATTGAGGCACAAAATTATAACATTTGCAATATCATGCTGCAAACCTCTCTTTTTTGACAAGATTTACTATAAATTCTGGTGGATTTGTGGGCCATTGTTCTGCGTGGAAGACACTCTCACGGAGGTTCTATTTTACAATATTTTTATACAGCCAATTTGACTTGCCTCTCCATGTGAAATAATGATAATGTGCATTTGCATTTTTGCCTGTTGATAGGCTAGTCGTTCAATAAAAACGCCGCCGAGCGTGTTTCCCTTTAGCGATATGAACAGCCAATCCATCAGCTCCGTCAGAACGATCATGGATCTAGCAATCGCAAACTATAATTAGCGTGCTGTGCAAATTGTAATATGGATTTACATCATGGGGTGCTCAGCTCCGGGGGTACACACATGAAAATCTCCGACAGACAAAGCGTGACCATTACACGCCGGCAAACCGAGCTAATGAGATTGCACATTGACCGAAACGGCCGGAATCTTTGGGAGCTCTCACCGCCGCGGTCATGACGGCGGAGCTGTCTACCGGACACAGAGTGCGGAGCCGACCCGGGGGGCTGACCGCAGTGTCGAGCTGGCCGACCGCCACCGTCCGACCGTCCGTCCGGGACCACCCAGGCCGGCGTGGCTCAGCGACCACGCGTGACCGCACCGGGCCTCTGCGCTTGCCGGCGTGACCCGAGCTCGGGCGGCGCTAACGAGATGCAGCTCGGCACGGCTCGGCGCGGTGGTAAATTCACCAGGTCCGGTGTAAATCATCCGGCCGGCCTGCGCGCCGGACCGTCCGACTGGTCTGATTTACAGCCCGGCCAGCCAGGAAGCCCGACCCGCCGCCGCCGCCGCCTCCGCCGCCGGCGGCCGGCCGGCGATCCCACGCTGTGGGTACACAGAATCACACACCAATGGCCCAGCAGACGCACCCACAGCCGCCGAGGCCGGAAATCGCACACGGAGAATGTCACAATCACCGGTATTCAGCCGCCTGGACATAAACAGCCAGACGGCGGACGAAAGACCAACGCGGGACCGCACTCGGATACATTGAGCAGAGTTGGGATTACAAGCACATAACGCGACATCCAGACACCCGCTCACCATCGTCTCACACTACCAGACACCACTGGTGCCGGTAATGGCACAACTCAAACACCATTTCCAGCGACACCAGGCTCCCGCGGCCGCCTGCGGTCTCAGTATCAGGCACGCAGTGTGATTGCAGGGCTATTGAGATGTATACAGAGAGGGGTATCCGGTGGTCACTGCTACTAGGAATGGGGAGCGGTGGGGCAGGGGCCGTGGGTGGGAACGAAGGTCTACCGTGGGAAGGGTGCGTTGGAGAATGCTGGATGGGTGGCTGCGGGACTCGGGAGAAGTGATGGCTGGATGTGTCATCGAGTGGGCTGTGAGTGAGATAGCACGCGGACGGTCAGACGTTTGGTGTTGACTGAGGACTGTGAGAGGCGACGGTGCGGAGAGGCTGTGACTGTGACTGAACAGTGTGGCTGTAACTGTGTGAAAGGAATGAGTCAAATCGGGTACACAATCACCATCAGTGGCCGAAAGACCGGTCAGCTCCAGCCGCGCACGGTTTTCAGGTAGGTTCTGCTTCAAATCAATCTTTCCGTAAACACAATTAGCATCTGATTAAAGCCTACTCATATGTTTTGTTTGTTCCCGGATTTGACAAAGGTTTTCAAACTATTCATTTTTGGCATTAAGGCCTTTAACCCGGCAGTTGCTGGGGTATTTCGCCACCCACCGTTTGCTGGGGGGGGGGGGGGCGTTAAACGCCCCCAGCCGATAACTCCAGAACCAATAGGCGCAGCGAAACGCACGAGGCGGCAAACGAAAGAACGCGACGAGACGCTTCAGTTTTGAGGTCACAGGTCGGGTCAAGGTCAGGTCAAACACCTGAAATCGGGCTTTCAGTAGCATGGACTTCAGGACTTCGCAATGAGCGCCTCTCGTCATAAACTCTGTCAAAACGGTGCACAGTCCATCATATAATGCCTACAAGAGTGTCAGCTCCATATAGGGGTCAGTCAAGCATAGGTCAGGGTCAAGGTCAGGTCAACCAGGCAGGCACATATCCCCGAAAATCAAAACTGATATTCGCAGCCTGTGAAACATGTTTTATGGGTAATTTGGGGCGTAGAACACAATGGTGGCATTCATTTTATCATATGTATGTGTACGTGTTTGGCTAAAAAAGATCAATTTAAGAAATACATGTATCATGGTCGTGAAGTAGTCACGAAAAATTGCCAAGATTCAGTTCAAGATTTTGGAAAATGCGCAACGATAATCAATAATCGAAGATAGCCATTTGATTGTTCATGGTATTGGCAGTCTAATGGCGTTTACGGCATGTCTGTATGTTTATTCTGTGATTTTATATGATTTTTTGAACATATGCCGTTTTTGGTCGAAAACTCAGAAATCATGACGTCACTAAAACCTCGATATCTCAAAAATTTTCCGACCGATTTTTTTGAAACTTTGTCACAATCAACTTCAATCAATTCCTACAGGTACCCAAAATTTGGCGCGCCTGCGGCGCGCCGTTTTTATGCTATGGCCCGGCGAAAAAGTGGGGGCGTTTAACGCCCCCCCCCCAGCAACTCGCGGGTTAAGAATCATGTGCTGGTGCATTAGTATTTATATGAATGTCTCGTTTCTATGCATTCTCAATTCCCAGCACAAGAAAGCAGATTTTCCGAACATATTATTTGACATCAGAGTGATGTCGTGAACATTTTTTGCGGCTTTCGTTATTCCCCGCTCATAAATGTTTGTTCAGATGAAATTCAATAACTAATTCAACAAGGTATGATATGTCCTAGTATATTTTTCACATCACACATCTACCTTTTTTTATTAACCTGAAGACATCCCGCCGTTGCCGGCATAGGTTGCATCACTACGTTCTTGTGTTACATCAGCAAATGCTATCACTGGGGAGAATAGTCTGGAGGCAAGCGAACTCATTCCACCCCTGCCAGAGGCGGGAGGACCATCCATCCCACCCCTGCTGGAGGCAAGAGGACGCATCCCACACATACGGGAGGCAAGCAGAGACGGTGGAAGTCTTCCCACCAATCACCATCTACCGGACACTTCATTTTGACTGCACCCTTCAGAACAATCAGCGACGCTGCTGAGCTCTCAGATACGGAGAAGTATAACATCCTAACTCGATTTGTACATCCTGCTTCTGGCGTACAGCTACGATTTCGTTAGAACTTTGTTTGACGTTTCCTTATTGCGAGGAAATAGCAAGAAAAGACATTTTACAAAGTACTTTCGAAGTATTACCAATACCACAAAAGTGCAGGAGCATTGCTGCGTAGGCCTGAGACCATATTTACCAACAATATATTGTCGACGGCGGTCACTGTAAGTTCCATTAATTACGAAATGTAACCACTGATGTGCAAACATAGGCCTTAAGGCCGCCCCACACTGGACCTCGCATGCGGGTTGCGAGTTTGCGGGTTTTGAGTTTGCGGGCATAATACTAATTGATAGAGTGATTAGGCCGTACCTTTATGGTAACTTTAAGAATGCAGTGAAGCCAGTACACCTTCAGAAAATTACACATAGTCGCAATACCAGCGCAACGAACCAAAATTCGACTCCAACGAAAACCCCGCAAACCTCGCATGACTCGCAGACCTCGCAGCGAGGAAAATCGAAAGTTGACTCAAAATCAACTTTTGGAATGCGATGCAAGGTGGCTCGCAAGCTAAAAACATGCAGACTCGCTTGTTAGATGGTAGTATGTGTCACTCAGCTTAGATTGTATCATTTGATTTTGAAGAAACCCGAAAACCCAAAAACTCGCAACCCGCATGCGAGTTCCAGTGTGGGGCGGCCTTTAGGTAGGCCGTCCTATAATTTTCCCACATTAATGTTTAATTATTTGCATGGCATGTGAAACTCGTATGCGACTGCCGACTCTTATACCTACCTGAAAATGGCCACAGCCATTGATTTATCTGTTGGTAAAGGTGGCTTCTGATCGCGAGCGTTTCCTTGGCCGATTGCAGCGTTGACCCGGCTGTGACCTGACGCGGCTTATACCACGTGCTGGCCTCTGCACTCGACTCACGGAGTTTGTATTAACAAAACCACAACAAAATCACGGACACTAAAATGACTACACAAGATAGGTATTCGGTGGATATGATAAAGACGGCAACGCAACGCCGCTTATATGGAGAGTCGTCGTTATTGCTTCAGATGTTCTAAATGCTTTTAAGAACAGCATATGTCATGTCTGGTAATAGTTGTAGGAGATATTGGGCATCACGAACTTATCACATTGGAGGAAGCACGTTCCAAGTAACTCAAAATTAATCTAAAGCAGAGCGAAAGTGTTTTTTATTATTCAGGCAGAAAGGAACATTTTATTTGTGTCTGTTTGAAACTGTGCCACCATAACTTCCATTCCTTCATCAGGCAGGCTCTCGGTGGTGTTACTGGCCCTTTGTCTGGAAATAAAGCCCCCTATAGAAAACCTTAGCCACAGAGCTGCAATCTCGACCTCTCGCAATCTCGGCTCATGTCGGCCTTTTCTGCAGTCAACAGCCGCCTCGCCGTGCTGTTGGGTGGATTGAAGACTCTGAGATACAACCACGCCGGGCCTGCTGGCTGCTGGCGGCATCGGCCGGCCGCCGAGCAGTAATGGCCTCCGTTATTTATTTGACTGAAATGCGTGCCTGCGCGCCGCCATTGGTGTTGCCATAGCAACGGCCCAGCTAACGGCGTGACGTCAGGCGGCCAGCCGGGTTCAAAGACTGGGCCGGCCGGCCGGCGCTCGGTGGGGGGCGCCGGAATGGATGGAGAGGGGCGGGGCGGGTCGGAGAGAGGCACCTCACCCGCGGCGCCGAGGCGCCTCCAGAGATGCACGTGCAGCGTACGCCGACATTAGCATGATTGGTCGGGCCGAGGCCCGGAGAACAGGTGTAGTTAGTGGGATGGATGGAGCGGAGCGGCCCAACTGAGCGGCCTCGGCGGGCCAGCCGTCCGCCTTTATTGGCATGTGATGAAGAGCCGGGCTCGGCCATGTATATGTAATATGGCAGCCATCTACGGGGCGCACAGGATAGCCACGTGAGCTCGGGGCCTGAGTATGGGGCTCACTAATCGGTACTGTACTATATCACGCAGCTATAAACTATTTGGCAGCCTGCAGTCATGCCTGGACCATTTGTCAGCTTTCTTGTGAGTTGCAACATACATTTAATAGCATAGAGAAACTTCAATTTTTCTAACAAACTCCAACAGAAGACACCTGTTTTTAGACGTGTAGCGAAGTAGCTTGCACTATGTGTACCTACTTGCAGAGTCGCATTCTGTGAAGCACATTACCCGTTTCACCAATTGCACAACTTGTTTAGAGAGCACTATACGCTGGAACTGTCGGGGAGTGTGCCTCTGAGTTTACGAGGCCCATAACCCGGCAGCGGCTCGCGCAGCTGCTGCCGTCGCCAGGCCCGCGACATGATTAATTATGTCACCAACTGTATTCTGAGAGCGGCAGGGGTAAACACAGCCTACTGGCTCGGGGGTGTATCATAACAAATACAGGCTAGCAGTACCTAAAACCACTGGAGAAAAAATGTCATTATAGAACCACGCTTCAAACCAAATTGTTTTTGTGCTTTATTTTGTGGGCTTCATCAACCCTTTCTATTGCCTATTTTTTGTATTTAATAAAAATATTTCTCTGAATTTCCATACAATGAACATGACATGGCTGGTAGCCAGCGGTCGTTCAGCAGGTCATGTTAGGTCATAAAATACCACCAGTAGTTTCCTTGACAACTTTGGATAGAGACATAGATAGGTCAATGAAATCACCTTGAATGTGTTCGGATCATCAACACGGATCAATTGTTATACAGCATGCCATTTTCCGGTGGGGTAATGACCTGGGCATGTAATCAAATTTTGAAGTTAGACTCTTCAGGCCGAGTTGAAATTGACCTTTTATTTCATTTGAGGCGTCTCGACGAGGGAAACACGATGGTGGTAAATATAAATGTCATACAACATTTGATTTCCGGCTATATATTACCGTTGAAAAAAATGTCAACGTCGGATTTCTTCCTGATATATTGAACGTTCATTGTGACAAGTAGGACTAAATAAGTAAAACTTTTTTTTAAATATAAAGGTACTGTATTATAGAAATCCTTCGCACTGATGACGACGAAGTTCGGAACGCGTTTGCGAGGGCTTTCTATAACCCGCGCCCTGATGGGGGGGGGGCATTTTGGCCCCCCTGTGGGTTTTCTTGAATAGCGAGAAAACGGCGGCGCGCAGCGCCGCCAAATTTTGGGTACCTTCCCGGGCATCAATTTGACACCTTCACACAAAATTTCAAGTCACAGGTCACCTTGGGTCAGGAGTTATTGAGGTCAAACTGAGGTCATGTTTGAGTAAAAATGAACACAAAACATGACCCATTGGTATTATCCCGCGCCCCATCAGGGCGCAGGATAATACAGTACCATTATATTAACCCTCGCACCGACGGGGGGGGGCGGATATCCGCCCCCTCTGAGGTTTTTCGCGAATAGCGGGAAAACCGCGGCGCGTAGCGCCGCGAAATTTGGTATGACTATAACCTCATCAATTTTACACATGGTGTGCAAGTTTGAACCTCCTACCTTTTAAGGTCAGGTCACCAGGTCACTTTGAATGACCCAACCTCAAGTCACTTTTTTGCAACTTTGTCCGATAGGTGTTATCACAAGTGTATTCGCGGCCACTGGGGCGACGTAAGAAAAGAAGAAAACAACTGGCCCCAAGAACTTTAAATTATTAGTTAGCATGCACCTCTTCCTTGATGTGTAGAGAATTTACCATTAATTGTTAGAGAAAATTGCGTTTAAAATCTTCCATTTATGCTTTTATCATCGTTTGCACAATATGTTCTTTTACTAAGCTAGAAACACTAATTAGAAATAGTTCCCGCATCATCAAGAACAATAGAGAAAGCTTGAAGTTAATACAATAATCTAAACGGTTTTGTAATCAATGTGAAGACACTTCTAAAATTGCCTGTAGAAATATTGAAGGCAAAAGTTCAACTTTTTCACAAGACTGATGTCTATAAACCTATTCAACGTGTGACAACTCAGCCGGTATTTCGTCGCCTACAGCCCAGCTTTCCCTGGTGACCGATAGAGGCGCTGCTATCGATGTCCGCCCGTGCCGCCTAACGCACCGTGCCAGAGCTACAGAAGATGTCGGAGGCCTTTGAAATTCGCAGGATATTATTAGGTCATTAGTAGCTACAATTTGTATATCTCGGAATTTTGATATCGGTGACCTAAGGTCAGGTCAATTTCGCGACCTCCCCATTATAAGTCAATGGGGGAAAAATCAACTCCCTGTTTTTACCACTAAAACGGGTCGGAATGGCCCCATATACCATACATGACTTCATATACGATCAACCTTCACTACCTTGAGGTCTGTTTTGCTGTTGGGCAGCTGTGAGGTCATGTGACGTCATCAAAGGTCACCAAAGGTTTTTGGCCAATAACTCCGTACATGAACAAGATACAGACGCGTGGATGGTCTCATTGTGTTCAGCTCGTCAAGACGCATCGAATGATATACATGATGACCTCGAGGTCACGTGACCTGAGGTCAACCTTTGACCTTGACCTTTCGAGGTCAACATATATATATATATATATATATATATATATATATATATATATATATATATATATATATATATATATATATATATATATATATATATATATATATATATATATATATATATATATATATCATTCGATGCGGATTGACGAGAGGATCACGATGATGCCCTTAGTTTGTTCCTATCTTGACTAATTCGAAAGTTATTCGAGAAAAAACTCTCTCCATATCTAGCGCCGCCATTTTGACTTTTTCGACCCCTGTGACGTCATCTTTGACCGGACCTGAAAATGACCTTAGTAAAAATTGTAGATCTTGGCCGTGCGTATCCGATGCCGTTTACCGCTTGTCGGTATCTTGCTTTGTTCTTGAGATCTCAGGGGGGGGGGGCGGTCATCTGCCCCCCCCCCCCCGTCGGTGCGAAGTTGGCGCAGACCCCCGTCGGTGCGCGGGTTAAAAAAGTGCTACTTATTTAGTCATTGTTCGTGATAATTTGCCTTTGCTGACCTCTAGTGACCTCAGCGATGACCTGATCGAAAATGATTTGTTTACTCCTTCAATATCTTATAGCAATGTTAATCTATTGCTTTTGAAGTTTTTTTCTAGATTCCTTAGCTTTCGATTATCTCTGGCTTCTGTTATATTTCTAGCTTGTATTATTTCTCTAGCATTCGATTTCATTTCTAGCTTCCTTATCGCTTCCTGATCTTTCGATTATCTCGAGATAATCGGGCGATGGCCAAATACCCCCCCCCCCTACCACCACCAACCACAGTGAAGCTGGCTGAAACTCCCGGGGTGCAGTGTAGGTAATGCACGCTGAGCTGGCAGGAGGCTGTTTGGATGCCGCAGTATTTCGCAAACCTTTGATGAATCTTTTCTGCAATGTTGTGCAAATTTCAGACCCAGGTCTCCAAAGATCAGGTAACCAGGTCGTGTCACCTAACTACAGTAGTAGTTAGTTGATAGTAGTACTACAGTAGATCATCGGTATGTATTCTTTCAAACGTATTCAGTTTTTTCGAAAGGTCAAAAACATATAGGATAATTTCAAATATACGATTTTCGAGCTTTCAACTGTGGAAATCCGAAATAAACGATAACTGTTTATCTCGGATTTCTAGAGCTGTGTATTTTCAGTCCTTTTACGCAGACAAATTGGATCTAGCTCAAAAACTAAGGTCTTGAGAGCGATTGCCATAGTTCAATGTTTTGCATCAAAATCGGCTGAACATGATTTCACTCTGACGTCATTTTCGGTCAACTTATGGTAGCTACGACGTTTTTTTTTAGACAAGGTGTCAAATTGAGACAGCCGAACGTGCTATAAGTTTCGTGTTGATAGGTCCAGCGGTTTAGAAGATATTGCAGAAAAACGAGAGGGGGCTGTGCCCTCCCGCCCCTCCCGCAGTCGGGCGAGGGTTAACCCGCGCATAGACGTGTTGAGTTCACGGGTGCTCTTGTTTTTCCTCTATCCTTACTACCTATGTCAAAAGTTATAAGCAAAAAACTTTTGACGTGTCGTCTTAACCCTCGTCGGCACAGGCCATTTTGAGTCCTTCGACGGCACAAGGGGGTACGACCCCCCTTGCGTTTGGCCCCTGATGGAGCTAGAGCTTCGCGGAAAAAAAGAGCGTGTTGCCCGTCACGAGAGGAAGCCAATGATACCCAATTTTAACCCTCGCATGTGAAGGGGGGTCGGATGGACCCCCCATGGTTTTTTGCGAATAACTCGCGTAAAAAGCGGTCGATCGCGACGAAACTTTCAGTACCCTCACATTGATCAATTTTACACCTACCCTTAAAATTTCATGACCCTGACCCAAATGACCTTTGACCTGTGACCTCTTTTCCGAGACCATGTTTGGCCGGAATCGCGATTCTGCGTATGTCGGCTCGCATTAGCCGCGCGTTTGCGAGCTTTTCGTGGTTTCTCAAACATGTGATTTGATGTTGCTTCCATGCATTAGGGTGGGTGTCAAGGTCACCTGAAGGTCAGGTCAGGTCATTGACCTTTGGTGACCTCGGGTGACCTCGGTTCACTTTTTCGAGCTGTACATGTTTCTAGGCTAGTTTTTGGAGCTGAATTCGAATTTAGCAACCATTTGAACATTTACGAAGTAGTTTTGGTGCCTTCGTAACATGTTACGAAGCTGTCAGAGGCGGTTGACACGTACTACGAATACCCGTCACGACGCCTACTGGTTGACCTGACCTGACCTGACCTGACCTGGTCTAAATGCTTAAAGACATCATCTGTGATCAAAACTAACACGATATTCGTGATCAGCACCCCGAAAAAAAACCCTTAGCAGCCACACTTTACGACTTTCTAACAGGTCCCGATTTTCCTGATTTTGGGTCATTGACCTGACCTGGAAGGTCAACCAATGACCTAGGACCTTAAAGGAAGGGTGCCACCTTCCGAAATTTTTGTTCTATGAATCTATTTTACTTATTTGAATTTTTAGACGTGGTTAGCGCGTCCACAATATACAAAAAACCGAAACATTGCATTTAATACATTGGCCAAAAAAAAAGATCGTTGTTTATATCACCACTACAACTCAAGGTCGTTTGATGTGGCAGCTAGGACGGCTGGCATATCCTGTTGTCATGGCAACATATCATTCTGCCATTTGCATTGATGGCGCAACTGAGACAAAAAGATGAACAAATAAAAAGGAAGAAGATAACATGATTTGAACTAAGTTGTAGGTAACCAAGTAGGTAACTGTTGGCCATATTTGCCAACAGTTAAAGAACATCAAATAAGTCGAGTAAAGGTTTTTCCTTTACAATGCTTAAGAGATCTATGGAACCCTTCACCCTTCATGCAACTTACTAGAAAAACTTCCCAATTAAAATTTTAAAACTTAAGTGTATACCATAAAGAAAAAATATACCCTTTCAAAATGAAAAAACATGCTTCAAAAGTATAACTTTTATACATACATTTGCTGATTTCATGTTTTATTACGAGCGAGCGAGCGCAGCGAGCGAAGCGAAGTCTTTTCAATATAACGGAAAAATATCAGTATGAGCGGCCCGGCCCGGCCCGGCCCGGCCTGTAACGCTTTTGAGAGGCTTATATCTCAGCAACCGCTGGACCGAATGGCCTGCGGTCTTTTTTGCTGGGTAGCCCCATCCCTTCTACCCCGTAATTGACTACTTTTGATACATCTCAGTGACCGCCGTGGCACGTGCCACGTGAAAAGTCAAGGGTGTTCAAGCAGTTTTGCAAAAGTAATGATTTTGAGAGGCCCATATCTCAGCAGCGGCTTGAGCGATTGTCTTGCTGTCATTTTTATAGGGTAGCTGCATCCCTTCTACCAAAGGTCTGATACTCTTCATCTATGTGAGTGACCCCCACTGCACGTGCAAAATACAACAATAAGAGGTGCCAAATTTGTTCCCATCTCAGTAACTCAGTAATTACTGGGGCGATTTCGCAGAAACTTGGCATACAGGTAGGCACCCACCAGGCAATGCATTCCCATGTGTTGCGGTTAGGGTGCTACTGCACGTGCGCACGTGCAGGGGGCGTTTCCAGATCTCGAGAACGGCTGGGCCGATTGCGCTCAAATTTGGTACACGGTTGGGGACCGGTTAGTAGGGTGCCGTGCAAAAGTCATTTTGGACCTCGATTGCACGTGCGCACGTGCAGAATGCCGCTTCCAGATCTCAGGAACGGCTGGGCCGATTGCGTTCAAATTTGGTACACCGCTAGCGACCGGTTAGAAGGGTGCTTTGCACAAGCCCGTTGGAAGTACCCTCTCGCCCTTCTGCACGTGCAGGGCTCACTATCTCGCTCGCTCGTTCTTCGCCCAAAAGGCGTTTTACTGGTAAAATACCCTTAACACGACGAGGAAATAGTGCTGAAGATTTTTGCCTGCCCGAATGCTGGCAGCAAAACTCGCAAATGATAACTTCACGTGCGGATTCAATGCTGACCGTCTCGAGCATAGGTAAGTGAAGCCGGTTTTTAGGTTCATGTTGGGTTCATGTGAGGCTAGTCTTGTAAAAACTGCGTTGTGTCCAAAAGGTGGCACCCTTCCTTTAACCCGCGACCGCCTGGGGGGGGGGGGTCGGATCCGACCCCCCCTCCGTTTTTCTTGAATAACTCATGAACCACTTTCGCTATCTACTTAAAACTTGGCATACCTTCTCCCCCATCAATTTGACGTCTCCTGTGCAATTTTTAAGAAAAAATTTCCAAAAACTTTTGGAGATATATCGATTTTAGTGATGTAACTACATGGCGTTTTTAGTCAAAAAGTGGTAAATGTTTAAAAAATCGCCAAAAATCAGGGTTTAAAGCAAATTGCAAATTAAGGACATGAAAAGACGCAGCTCAACGAGTTCTTTAAAATGGCCATCTCGGATTTTCCATAAAATGCGTTTTTCACCCCTAAAAATTCAAAAAACTATATTTTTTTGGAAAACAGCTAATAAAATCCAAAATTTTGGGAATTTCCAAAAAACCGGAGTATATGTTGTAGAGCTCTATTAGAACATTAGATGCCCCAAATTTCAACTTTCTATCTTGATTTTTGACCCCCAAATTGTAAAAAATAGCTCCAACATGTATAGGGCATGGTGACGTCATAAGCATTTTCGTGAATTAGAGGTACTTCTAAACATCGCATGTGAAAACAAATGGCACCACTAGATTCCTGGGACAAAGCTCGTCTAGAAAAGTGCATTTTTATGTCAAAAATAAAAAGTTGAAAAATTGACCTTTTTTCAGCCCTCGTATAGTATAAACGATTTTTTATGCTTTCAATGCACACTTATCACCAGCACAGTGACTTGGGGTCACATATAACCATTACCATCGGATTCGGCGTGAAAAATAAGCCATAAAACATGTGTCGCACGCCCATGTAGCAGAAATTGAAAACCGTGACCTTTCGTGACCTGACCTGACCTTGACCCGTACTTAGTATGACCCCTATACACACATGGTACCTTCACTAGGCCTTTGAGGTCATTTTTGGTGAGTTTCGAGCAGCAGCTATCGATTCCGCTGTCCGTAAGCCTAATCATGCAAAACCCCTGAATTTGACCTTTGACCTGACCTTGACCCGAAAGTTGACGTCAATCTTAAAATCTTAAGAGTGCTTTGGGAAGGTCTCGTAGAGACCTTTCGAACGCCGTCTCGCGGGGCTCGATACGACCATTGGTTCTCGAGATAACAGGGGGGGGGGGTCGGATCCGACCCCCCCCCAGGCTGTCGTGGGTACGGAAATAGCCCAGGCGGTGCCGGGTTGAAATTGGGTATCATCGGCTTCCTCTCGTCACGGGCAACACGCTCGTTTTTTCCGCGAAGCTCTAGCTCGATCAGGGGCCAAACGGCAAGGGGGGTTCCAACCGACCCCCCCCCCCCTACACATTAGAAGCTGGCAAACGCCGCACACATGCGAGGGTTAAGGTCCTAGGTCATCGGTTGACCTTTCAGGTCAGGTCAATGACCAAAAAGCCGGGAATATCGGGACCTGTTAGAAAGTCGTAAAGCGTGGCTGCCAAGGGGTTTTCCGGGAAGCTGATCACGAATATCGTGTTAGTTTTGATCACAAATGATGTCTTTAAGCGTTTAGACCAGGTCGGGTCAGGTCAGGTCAGGTCAAGTCAGGTCAACCGGTAGGAGTCGTGACGGGTATTCGTAGTACCTGTCATCCGTCTCTGACAGAGACGTAACATGTTACGAAGGCACCAACACTACTTCGTAAATGTTCAAACTTCAAATGGTTGCTAAATTCGAATTCAGCTCCAAAAACTAGCCTAGAAACATGCAGGTAAAACTCGAAAAAGTGAACCGAGGTCACCAAAGGTCAATGACCTGACCTGACCTTCAGGTGACCTTGACACCCACCCTAATGCATGGGAGCAACATCAAATCACATGTTTGAACGTTTGAAACCACGAAAAGCTTGCAAACGCGCGGCTAATGCGAGCCGACATACGCCGAATCGCGATTTCGGCCAAACATGGTCACAGAAAAGAGGTCACAGGTCAAAGGTCATTGGGGTCAGGGTCATGAAATTTTAAGGGTAGGTGTAAAATTGATCAATGCGAGGGTACTGAAAGTTTCGTCGCGATCGGCCGCTTTTTACGCGAGTTATTTGCGAAAAACCTTAACCCGCGCCCTGGTGGGGTCTGTTTGTAACGCGACCTGGTGGGGGGTGGGCTATTTTTTGCCCCCCTCGTATCTCCGAAACTACTGGACAGATCCGCAAAATTCAAACGGCGTTCGAAAGGCCTGTCAAATTTGTTGAGAGAAACCAAATTTCATTGACCTCGGGGTCACCGATGACGTCACAGGTCAGGTCAAAGATGAAATGTTTCACCGTTCACGGGTCATCTAGGGAATGCGCTGTAACACCGAAGAAAACGCATTTTGTCGAGAATCAGCGATAGGGCGTCAGTTGACTAGTACATATGTTGCTATAAGAGGTCACTGACATTACCAGGTCAGGTCACAGGTCAGGTCACCAAGGGTCACAGGTCAGGTCACATAAACCTAACTTAAGTACTAAGGTTGTGCGATGCATGTTTTATGACCAATTTTTCATTTCCAACTCAATGGTGTTGGTTATAAGACTATCAGGTACGGCTTAGGTCACTTTCTGGTGAAGGTCAGGTCAAGGTCAGGTCAAAAAAGGTCAAATTTTAAAGTTGATAGTTTTGCATAAAATGGGTATTGATTCGATGCAGTTCGTCACGGGGAGTCTAATGGTGGTCTTTGTTTTGCGCTACGGGGTCTAGAATTGAGTTAAAATTGTAATTGAGTGAGAATAAAAATTGAGTTTGAAAATTTGACGTAATCAATTTTGAACAGTTTCTTTTTTGCTATAACTTCGCCAAAAAAAGATGTATCAATCTCAAATTTGGTATGTGGATAGAAGGAGGCAAGGACTATCACATATGTTCCGGTTTTTGCGAAATTCAAAAACCTTTTTGGATTTTTCGGCTATTATATTCAAAAAATCTATTTTTTGATTTTTGGGGTTCAAATTCAAAAAATTCAAAAATCCGAGATTGCAGTTTTGAAGCCCTATCAATTCTACAGATTTTATGTTTTTTTTATCGTTTTTCTGTATTTGCAAAAGCTATAGGCCTGACAGCTCTTCCCGCGAAACCCTTTTTTGGATCGAAAACGGCAGAACATGACGTCACTCTGACGTCATTTCCGGCCAACCTATCATAGCCTTTGGAAAAATTTTTGGTCACAATGTGTAAAATTAATGTCCAGGAGGGTACTGAAAGTTTGGTGACGATCGGCGCAGCAGTTCTCGAGATATATCGAAAAGTCTGGAGGGGGGGGGGGGGGGGGCAAAAAATAGCCCCCTCACCAGGGCGCGGGTTAAGGGGGGTTGCATTAACCCCCGTGCCGGCGAGGGTTAACCCTCGCCCGCACATGGGAGGGGGGTGGTTGCCACCCCCCAGGTAGTTTTCATGCTCTGCACTCAACATTTTTAAAGCTAGAAGCCTGATTTTTCGTAAAACTGCTTCTCTATCCTTTCTTGATGTCCACTGAAAATTTCAGGTTTCTGTGGTTTTTGGTTTTGGAGATATGATCTTATTTTTCAGGTCATGTCATGACCCAAATGACCAATTCTCAACATCTTGCGTCGGCTATGGTCTTGTGAGCTTCTGACACCTTGATTTCGGCCTTTTATGCCAGTCTTACCTCCCATCTATCATGGAACAATGGAACATGTTGTTCGATGATGTACATGATGCCAAGGTCAGGGTCAAGGTCAACCTAGGTCATCTAAGCTAACTGCGTTTTAGGCAAGCTGAATTTACTTTTCGTGAAGTTTCTTTGACTGTATTTTTGGTAAAACCTTCTCATTTTATGATTTTATGAAATATGGACACATAAACAATCGGTGCACACATCAGTATACACACAGACACACACAGACATACAAACACATATAATTGACCTTGACTTAACTTGACCTGAAATGACCTCAGCAGCAAAAACATGGTCGTATAGTGTGACAAAGAGGTTTTAGTTGGCTTGGCACCAGAAAACGGCATCGTCATCGGTATATGATAAGCAGCGCACTTGATATCCAACGGTGACCCAAAACAGCAACATTTTTTAGTTTGACCTGACCTGGAAGGTCAATGACTGACCTGAGAAGGTAAAACTGGGTATCATTGGATGTGTCTTTTCCCTAAGAATCTTTTTGGTCCTTACCGCGAAGCTCTATCTCCAACAGGAACGAAATGGTGCGGGGGGGTGGCAACCCCCCCCCCCCCCCCCATGTGGGTTCTAGGGTGGGAAAATAGCATGTGCGTGCGAGGGTTAACCCGCGCCGTGCTGATGGTGTGAGTTTGTCGTGTAGTGCTGGGGTGGTGGGACATTTTCATGCTCCCAGTCTAACTCGGCTCCTGGACCACGTAGCGACACACTGGGGGGGGGGGGGGCACCCGGCCCCCTCCTCGGTCGGCGAGGGTTAACCTTCGTCCCAGTGGGGGGGGGATATGTTACCACACTGTCGCGTTTTTTTTGCGTGTGAATAAAAAACACCGCGCCGCTTGGAATAGCTTTTTGTACATTAATTTTGGACAATATGTGAAATTTGTGACCCCAGGTCATGTCAGGTCAGGTCACCAGGTCAAGTTAACTGACCAAGCCTAAAAAAGTTTGCAGTCATGTCCAGCCTGCAGTGTTCGTCAGAAAGGTTTTAAACTTGGTGGATTGCATGATGTTATGGGCGCTTATAAGTCGTTTATCTCGGATTTTTTTATATCCGTGACCTAAGGTTAGGCCAGTGGCGTGACCTCACCATTATAAGTCAATGGAGAAAAATGAAAATGTCTCTATAGATCCGTGTGTACGTATAGGAACAGTCCAAATATTTCAGAATCACAATGATTTGGACCACCACCCCTGACGACCAGGGTGTCTCTTTTGCTGATAGCCTCTAGAAAGGTCATCCGAGGTCATTTGAGGCTGCAAACATATTTTTGCCAATAACTCTCGATTGGAAAGAGATGGGACGCTGGGATGGCCTCATTGTGTTTATGTTGTTGAGACGCATCGAATGATATGCAACATGACCTTTTCCGGTCAGCACGTTGACCTTTCAAGGTCAAATTATAGTTCATTCGACGCGTCTCGGCGAGCGGAACACGATTCTGGCAAAAGAAATGTCCTGGCTTTTTTAGTCAAAAGTTATTGTCGAAAAACACTTTTCGTAAAAACAGCTTTTTTGGAGTTTTTGCCCTTTGGAGGCTTAAACCGTTGACCTGAAGTCAATTTTGATTTGTGTCTCGGAGCCGGTGCTCCGAGACTTCCGCGCCGGAACGGGGGCTGAACACTCGCCCCCCCCCCCCTTCACTTGGCTCCTTGGCTATTTCAACATTTTGGAAACTGCCAACGGCTAACTCGGCAACCGATAGAGCTACAGCGCCGCGGAAAAGCGCATTCGATAGCTGTTTAGACGCTCTTTCGACAACATGTCCTCAAATTTGACCTCAGGTCAACGGTTTAGCCTCCAGAGGGCAAAAACTAAAAAAATAGCCGTTTTTACGAAAAAATGTTTTTTCGGCAATCACTTTTGACTCAAAAGAGCCACGACATTACTTTTGCCAGCATCGTGTTCCTCTTGTCGAGACGCTTCGAATGAACTATAATTTGACCTTGAAAGGTCAACATGAAAAGTTGACCTCAGGTTAAGGTCATGACCTGACCGGAAAAGGTCATGTTGCATATCAGTCGACGCGTCTCGGCAAGACAAACACGATGAGGTTATCCCCAGCGTTCTATCTCTTTCCAATCGAGAGCTATTGGCAAACATATGTTTGTAGCCTCAAATGACCTCGGATGACCTTTCTAGAGGCTATCAGCAATTAAGACACCTTGGTCGTCACGGTTTGGTCCAAATCATTGTGATTCTCAAATATTTGGACTGTTCCTATGCGTACACACTACACATGGATCTAGAGGCATTTTCGTTTTTCTCCATTGACTTATAGTGGAATGGTCACGCCACTGACCTGACCTTAGGTCACGGATATAAAAATCCGAGATATACAACTTGTAGGCGCCCATAACACCATGCAATCCAAGAAGTTTAAAGCCTCCCTGACAAACACTGCAGGCTGGACATGATTGAAAACTTTTTTAGGCGTGATCAGCCTTCGCCCCAGTGTGTGGGGGGGGGGGATATGTTACCACCCTGTCGCGTTTTTTTTCGTATAAATAAAAAACCGCGCTACGCGCCGCTTGGGGTAGCTTTTGGTACATCAATTTTGGACAATGTGTGAAATTTTTGACCCCAGGTCATATCAGGTCAGGTCACCAGGTCAAGTTAACTGACCAAGCCTAAAAAAAGTTTGCAATCATGTCCAGCCTGCAGTGTTTGTCAGAGAGGTTTAAAACTTGGTGGATTACATGATGTTATGGGTGCCTACAATTTGTATATCTCGGATTTTTTATATGCGTGACCTAAGGTCAGGTCGGTGGCGTGACCTTTCCATTATAAGTCAATGGATAAAAACGAAAATGCCTCTAGATCCGTGTGTTGCACACATAGGAACAGTCCAAATATTTCAGGATAACAATGATTTGGACCACCCGTGACGACCAAGGTGTCTTTTTTGCTGATAGCCTCTTGAAAGGTCATCCGAGGTCATTTGAGGCTACAAACAGTATTTTGCCAATAACTCTCGATTGGAAAGAGCTAGAACGCTGGGGTTGACCTCATTGTGTTTGTCTTGCCGAGACGCATCGACTGATATGCAACATGACCTTTTCCGGTCAGGAAAAGGTCTTGACCTGAGGTCAAATTTTGAAGTTGACCTTTTAAGGTCAAATTATAGTTCATTCGACGCGTCTCGGCGAGAGGAACACGATTCTGGCATTAGAAATGACCTAGTTTTTTTTAGTCAAAAGTTATTGTCGAAAAACACTTTTCTTAAAAACAGCTATTTTTGGAGTTTTTGCCCTCTGGAGGCTAAACCGTTGACCTGAGGTCATTTTTATGATGACCTTATCAAAAGAAGAGTTCAAAAACTATCGATTGCTCTTCCCAGCGATTTTCCAGCTATCATAGTTCCTGAGATAATGGCATGTTTTCTTAAAAATATAACCAGTAAAACGCCTTTTGGGCGAAGATCGAGCGAGCGAGATAGTGAACCCTGCACGTGCGGAAGGGCGTGAGGGCACTTCCAACGGGCTTGCGCAAAGCACCCTTTTAACCGGTCGCTAGCGGTGTGCCAAATTTGAACGCAATCGGCCCAGCCGTTCTTGAGATCTGGAAGCGGCATTCTGCACGTGCGCATGTGCAAACGGGGTCCAAACTGACTTTTGCACGGCACCCTTCTAACCGGTCCCCAACCGTGTACCAAATTTGAGCGCAATCGGCCCAGCCGTTCTCGAGATCTGGGAGCGCCCCCTGCACGTGCGCACATGCAGTAGCACCCTAACCGCAACACATGGGAATGCATTGCCTGGTTGGTGCCTACCTGTATGCCAAGTTTCAGCGAAATCGCCCAGTAATTACAGAGTTATTGAAATGGGAACAAATTTGGCACCTCTTCTTTTTTGCATTTTGCACGTGTAGTGGAGGTCACTCACATAGATTAACCCTCGCATGTGTGCGGCGTTTTCTAGCTTCTAATGTGTAGGGGGGGGGGTCGGTTGGACCCCCCCCCTTGCCGTTTGGCCCCTGATCGAGCTAGAGCTTCGCGGAAAAAACGAGCGTGTTGCCCGTGACGAGAGGAAGCCGATGATACCCAATTTTAAGGTCCTAGGTCATTGGTTGACCTTCCAGGTCAGGTCAATGACCCAAGGTCGGGAAAATCGGGACCTGTTAGAAAGTCGTAAAGTGTGGCTGCTAAGGGGTTTTTCGGGGTGCTGATCACGAATATCGTGTTAGTTTTGATCACAGATGATGTCTTTAAGCATTTAGACCAGGTCGGGTCAGGTCAGGTCAGGTCAACCAGTAGGCGTCGTGACGGGTATTAGTATTACGTGTCAACCGCCTCTGACAGCTTCGTAACATGTTACGAAGTCACCAAAACTACTTCGTAAATGTTCAAATGGTTGCTAAATTCGAATTCAGCTCCAAAAACTAGCCTAGAAACATGTAAAACTCGAAAAAGTGAACCGAGGTCACCAAAGGTCAATGACCTGACCTGACCTTCAGGTGACCTTGACACCCACCCTAATGCATGGGAGCAACATCAAATCACATGTTTGAACGTTTGAAACCACGAAAAGCTTGCAAACGCGCGGCTAATGCGAGCCGACATACGCGGAATCGCGATTCCGGCCAAACATGGTCTCGGAAAAGAGGTCACAGGTCAAAGGTCATTGGGGTCAGGGTCATGAAATTTTCAGGGTAGGTGTAAAATTGATCAATGCGAGGGTACTGAAAGTTTCGTCGCGATCGGCCGCTTTTTACGCGAGTTATTCGCGAAAAACCATGGGGGGGGTCCATCCGACCCCCCCCTACACATGCGAGGGTTAAGAGTATCCGACCTTTGGTAGAAAGGATGCAGCTACCCTACAAAAATTACCGCAAGACAATCGCCCAAGCGGGCAGCGGCTACTGAGATATGAGCCTCTCAAAATCACTACTTTTGCAAAACAGCTTGAACACCCTTGACTTTTCACGTGGCACGTGCCACGACTGTCACTGAGATGTATCAAAAGTAGTCAATTACGGGGTAGAAGGGATGGGGCTACCCAGCATGGGTGTAACTTTGTATACTTTCGAGGTCCCATGTGGGACCCCAGTGCGAACATTTGGGACCCCAATTGTCATTTTGGGACCCCAATAATGGAGGCCCCCGAGACGCACCAGCTACTTTACAAACGGAGGTCCGATGTTCATATAGAAGGTTCTTTGTATAAATAGGAGGGCCCTTGGACAATTCGGAGGCCCTGTTGGACAAATGGGAGGCTCCCTGGACAAATAGGAGGCCCCCTGAGCAAGTAGGAGGCCCCCTAAACAAGTAGGAGGCCCCATGGACAAGTATTGGACATAGGAGGCCCCCTCTGTACGAATGGGAGGCCCCCTGGGCCTGGACAAATAGGAGGCCCTAGACCTAGACAAACAGGAGGCCCCTTTCACAAAAGGAGGCCCCCTGGCCAATTAGGAGCCCCCTGGACAAACAGGAGGCCCCTTTCACAAAAGGAGGCCCCCTGGACAATTAGGAGGCCCCCTGGACAAATAGGAGGCCCCCTGGACGAATAGAAGGTCCCTGGATAAATAGGAGGCCCTCTGAACAAGAAGGAGGCCCCCTGGATAAAGAGGAGGCCCCCTAAAAATAGGAGCCCTCTGGATAAATAGGAGGCTACTTTAACCCTCGCCGGCCGAGGGGGGGGCGGGTGCCGCCCCCCCCCCCCATAGGGTTTTTTCGCGATAGCTCCGAACACGCTGGCGATAGAGAGCTGAAACTTGGCATACCTGACCTTTGATCCAAGCCGGATCTTTTGACACCAACCGCATTTTTGGGTCAGGTCAGGTCACTGACCTATGACGTCATAAGTGAACCTCTGCACGGTCTTCAGATGTCGCAACTTCGCAACGCCCTCACTGCCAGAGGAGATGTCACAGGGAAATGAAACTTGCAGGATCTAGTATCCATTACGAGTCCCACAACTTGTATATCTCGGATTTTTCCTAAAGGTCATATGAGGTTAGGTCATTTTCGTGACCTCACCATTATAAGTCAATGGGGAAAAATGAAAACTGCTATTCTGGCGCCGGGAACGATCTCCAACTATCTCAAGCACACAGAATCGTGATTTGATGCACTCCTTGCAAGGTTAGATGCGTCACTTTTGCAATGTTGACCTTGCGTGACGTCATTTATGACGTCATCAAGGTCATATTAGTTTTTCGTCAATAACTCTTGATCTAATTAAGCTAGCGAGTCGGGAAAGCCACCAATGGACTCAGGAAGGCCTGCCGAATCGAATGATATGCGACATGACCTCTTTCGACCAACTTCGTGACCTGGGGGTGCTGACCTGACCTTGACCTGAGGTCAACACCCAAAGTTGACCTGACCCGAACAAAAAGTATATCATTCGACGCGCCTGATCGAGGCGAACACGATGCTGCCAAAATCGGCGCTCTGCGGCCGTTTTTTGCGAAGTTATTCACCAAAAACTGAACCGCACCCTGGGGCACTTGACCTGACCTCAGAGGTCACCGGTTGACCTAGGACCTTAAAATCGGGTACCAATCTCTGCGTCTCGTAACGGCGCACACGCTCGTTTTTTCCGCGACGCGCTAGCTCCACCAGGGGCGAAACGGCGAGGGGGGGTCGTACCCGCCCCCCCCCCCCCTCGGCCGGCGCGTATGTAGAAAACCAATAGGTCCGGCGAGGGTTAACCAATAGGAGGCCCCCTTGACAAATAGGAGGCCCCCTGAACAAGTAGGAGGCCTGCTGGACAAATAGGAGGGCTCTTGGGCAAATAGGAGGCCCCCTAGGAAAATAACAGCCGCTTGGACAAATAGGAGGCCCCCTGGACAAATAGGAGGCCCCCTGTACAAATAAGGGGCCTCTTGAACAAATAGGAGCCCCCATGGACAAGTAGGAGCTAGAGGCCCTCTGTACGAATAGGAGGCCCCTGAACAATTAGAAGGCTCTCTTAACAAAAAGGAGGCCCTTCAAAAAAGGAGGCCCAAGCAGGAGAACTCTGGACAAATAAGAGGCCCCTGCACAATTATGAGACCCCTGGTCGAATAGAAGACCCCTGGATAAATAGGAGGGCCCCTGGACAAATAGGAGGCCCCTGAACACGTAGGAGGCCCCCTGGATAAAGAGGAGGCCCCCTGGAAAATAGAAGCCCCCTGGATAAATAGGGGATCTTCTGGACAAACAGGAGGCCTCCTGGACAAATATGAGGCCCCCTAGACGAATAGGAGGCCACTTGGACAAATAGGAGGCGCCATTAACCTATAGGAGGCCCCCTAGACAATTAGGAGGCCCTCTGTAACAGTAGGAGGCTCTCTGTACGTACAAATAGGGGGCCGGCGCTCGACCTGTAGAAGCTTAGCTGTATGTACAAAAAGGAGGCTCTCTGTGCAAGTAGTCGAAGTAGGAGGCTCTCTGTACTGTATGTACCTACAAATAAGAGGCCCCCTGGGCAACTTAGAGGCTAGGTACACAAATCGTAGGTCACCTATACAAAAGCGGGACTCTGTTGGAATACCTGTTTGAATAAATTGCTTTCCTGATATTCAAATTATTTAATCCTCGCCCGCACATGGAGGGCAGTGGTTGCCACCCCCCCCCCCCCAGGTTTTTTTCTGCTCTGCACTCAACATTTTGATTGCTAGAAGCCGGATGTTTCGTATAGCTATAGCTGCTTCTCTATCCTTTCTTAGCGTCCATTGAAAATTCCAAGTTTCTGTGGTTTTGGTTTCGGAGATATGACCTTATTCTTCAGGTGATGTCATAACCCAAGTGACAAATAGGGGAGAGTGGGGAAAGATGCCCAGGGTTTTACTATGTCATATATTATTCGAAAATGACGATCGGAAGGCAAAAACTTGGAGTTTCAACAGAAGCCGACATCATTTTTCTCCAAAAATATCACAATTTCGTGCCTGAACTATGATAACTTTTTTTGCTATTAAGCATTTTCCTGAAGAAGTGAAAGGGGGCATCTTACCCCACAGGGTGGGAAAGACGCCCCCTGGCGTCGGGCAGAGCTGGGCATTGCGCAACTTAAGTCCGCAACTCCGCAACTCCGCAACTTGCGGACTACCCTCTTGGTAGCGGAGTTACGGATCGGCTACCGAGCCCAAAAAAGTTGCGGAGTTGCGAGTTGCGGAAGCGAAAAATTCTAAAGCGCAACCGCTACCGGGGCCGCCACCGCTGGTGGGGGCGCCACTGTACTCTTTGCACTCCACTGCACACTGCACGTGTTTCCAGGCTAGTTTTTGAAGCTGATTTCGAATTTAATGACCGTTTGAACATTTACGAAGTAGTTTTAGTGCCTTAGTAACATGTTACGAGCCTTTCAGTGGTGGTTGACACTGGATAGGCGGTAGGACGCCTACTGGTTGACCTGACCTGACCTGACCCGACCAGGCCCAAATGCATGAAGACGTCATCTTTGATCAAAACCAACATGAAATTTGTTATCAGCGCCCCCCCCCCCCAAAGCATAAAAGCTTCACTTTACGAAGTTCTAGCAGGTCCGATTTTCCCGACTTTTGGGTCATTGACCTGGCCTGGAAGGCCAACCAACTTCATGACCTATGACCTTAAAATTGGGTATCATCGGCTTCCTCTCGTCACGGGCAACACGCTCGTTTTTTTCCAGCGAAGCTCTAGCTCGATCAGGGGCCGAACGGCAGGGGGGAGGGGGTTCAACCGACGTACACGTTAGACGCTGTAAAACACCGCATGACAGCGAGGGTTAAGTCAAATTTTATGGTCGCCAGCACGGGGCCGGGGGCGGGGGGGGGGGTTTGGACACCCCTCCGTAAGGTTTTCCGCAAATATATAAAAAAGGCGGCGGCAGCGCGGCTGTTTTCGACACTGCCATTAACACATCCTTTCCACACATTGTATCAACATGTCAGACCCAGGTCACCTCAGGTCAGGTCACCAGGTCAAGTCAAGGGACCCAATCTCCGAAAAAAAATTAAACACCCGCCCTAGCAATACAGGGCAATATAGCAATATAGATACACCTGTTGACCGATATCACTTTGAAACTGTCTGCATGTGACAAGGGTAACAAGATATAGGTACAAAGTGTATTGTCTCATATTTTTTTTTTAATATTTGTAACTTAAGGTAAGGTCAACTGTGTGATCTCTCCATTATAAGTCAATGGGAGAAAATACAACTCGTTCAGATTTGCGGCAAAATGATCCCAAACAACTAAAACATGCAAAGAGTAGCACTGGCAGGTCATTTACGTCGACTGGTGTCGCAATGACTTGCGCATTGAGCATTATAGGTCACGTGACGTCATCAGAGGTCACCAACAGTCAGGTCACCAACAGAGGTCAACCAAAGGTACTACCTGTCAGACATAACACTGCACTTCAGGACTAAAACTGATAAAACATAGGAACCTAATAGAGGTTGGTAGCGGAGTTGCGGAGTTGCGGAGTTGCGAGTTGCGGTTTTACGATCTGCAAAATAGTTTCGGAGTTGCGATTGCGCTTTGGGTACCTTAGGTTGCGGAAGGTAGCGGTAGCGGTTTCCAAATTTCGGTAGCGATGCCCACCTCTGGCGTTGGGTAAGATGCCCCCTGCACTATAACCCGCGACCGCCTGGGAGGGGGGGTCGGATCCGACCCCCCCTCCGTTTTTCTTGAATAACTCATGAACCGCTTGAGCTATCAACTTGAAACTTCGCATACCTTCTCCCCCATCAATTTGACGTCTCCTGTGCAATTTTTAAGAAAAAAATTTCAATTTTTTTTAGATATATCGATTTTAGTGATGTAACTACATGGCGTTTTCAGTCAAAAAATGGTAAATGTTTAAAAAATCGCCAAAAATCACGGTTTTAAGCAAATTGCAAATTAAGGACATGAAAAGACGCAGCTCAATGAGTTCTTTAAAATGGCTATCTCGGATTTTCCATAAAATGCGTTTTTCACCCCTAAAAATTCAAAAAACTATATTTTTTGGAAAACAGCTAATAAAATCCAAAATTTTGAGAATTTTCAAAAAACCGGAATATATGTTATAGAGCTCTATTAGAACATTAGATGTCCCAAATTTCAACTTTCTATCTTGATTTTTGACCCCCAAATTGTAAAAAATAGCTCCAACATGCATAGGGCATGGTGACGTCATAAGCATTTTCGCGAATTAGAGGCACTTCTGAACATCGCATGTGAAAACAAATGGCACCACTAGATTCCTGGGACAAAGCTCGTCTAGAAAAGTGCATTTTTATGTCAAAAATAAAAAGTTGAAAAATTGACTTTTTTTCTTAGCCCTCGTTTAGTTATGTATGGTATAAACGATTTTTTATGCTTTCAATGCACACTTATCACCAGCACAGTGACTTGGGGTCACATATAACCATTACCATCGGATTTGGCGTGAAAAATAAGCCATAAAACATGTGTCGCACGCCCATGTAGCAGAAAGTGAAAACCGTGACCTTTCGTGACCTGACCTGACCTTGACCCGTACTTAGTATGACCCCTATACGCACATGGTACCTTCACTAGGTCTTTGAGGTCATTTGTGGTGAGTTTCGAGCAGCAGCTATCGATTCCGCTGTCCGTAAGCCTAATCATGCAAAACCCCTGAATTTGACCTTTGACCTGACCTTGACCCGAAAGTTGACCTCAATCTTAAAATCTTAAGAGTGCTTTGAGAAGGTCTCGTAGAGACCTTTCGAACGCCGCCTCGCGGGGCTCGATACGACCATTGGTTCTCGAGATAACAGGGGGGGGTCGGATCCGACCCCCCCCCCCCCCCAGGCTGATGTGGGTACGGAAATAGCCCAGGCGGTGCCGGGATAAGTGACATAAATGGGCACGTGAATCGCCTGAACGAATCAGTAGTCCCTTCGAGCCTGCAGTAGACACCAAACGTCATCGTAAGGGCCCTCAAAAGTAGTCGTAAGGGGCTTCAGAGGTCATCGTTAGGGCCAGCTTAGTTCAGCGCGGCCAAACAAGCCTCCGTGGTGGCGTTCGGAGACCGCTGTGGGGCCCTTATAGGTCTTCATGATGCTTGAGGGCCCTCGAGCCCATCGTGGGGACCTCAGATGCCAGCGCGGCCCGTGGAGCCAACATGGGAGCCCTCAAAGGATGTCGTGAGGGGCCTTGGAGCCAATAATGGGGCCCACAGAGGCTGTCGTGAGGGCTCTCAGAGTCAGATGCCGCCCAAAAAGTCGCTGTGTGGGCCGAGAGACTGGCATGGGGAGCACCCAACCGTACTGGACTCCCAATAGTCCCAGATCGGCTTTTGTCTCTCATCACAAGTATGTAATAAATGATTTGACGGGCTGCTTGAAGGAAAGCCTACGGATTTAGGGGGGCGTCTTTCCCCATCAGGACAGGGGGCATCTTACCCCAAGGTACCGAAGTAACATTAAATCAGTACAATTTGTTAGCCATAAAACTACACCCTGAAACAAACTGTTTGGGACACAGTACAAGCATGTTAATGGATCACGACTATAGCAAGGGACGCAAAAATTATCTACCTTCTTTGATATTTACAATGTTTTGACACCAAAATATTTTTTGAAAGCAGCAAATAAAAAACATGCAATCACCAGCCAGCCGTTGCCCAACTGAGCTTCGCAAATTTTTGTGCAGTTAACAAGGCAGGCTTCCGCTTTACGCTAAGAACATTAATTTCCAGGTTCGATTCTTTGTTTCGCCGCTAGAGGGGGTGGGGCGTCTTTCCCACCCTGGGCATCTTACCCCACTCTCCCCTACCCAATATCTTGCGTTGGCTATGGCCTATGGGTCTTATGAGCTTTTGACACCTTGATTTCGGCCTTTTTTGCCAGTCTTACCTCCCACCTATCATGGAACATGTTGTTCGATGATGTAGAGACGCTAAGGTCAGGGCCAAGGTCAGCCTCGGTCATCTAAAAATTTTGCGTTTTAGGCGAGCTGAATTTACTTTCGTGAAGTTTCTTTGACTGTATATTTGGTAAAAGCTTCTCAGTTCATGATCTCATGCTATAGGGACACATTCATAATCGGTGCACACATCAGTATACACACAGACACACACAGACATACAAACACATATCATTGACCTTGACCTTACTTGACCTAAAATGACCACAGCCAGCAAAAGCCTAGTCGGATAGTGTGACAAAGAGGTTCTAGCTGGCTTGGCACCACAATACGGCAGCGTCATCGGTATATGATGAGCAGCGCACGTGATATTCCAACGGGCAACGGTGACCCCAAACAGCAACGTTCTTTAGCTTGACCTGACCTGGAAGGTCAATAAAGTGACCTAAACCGTACCTGATGGTCTTATAACCAACACCATTGAGTTGGAAATGAAAAACTGGCCATAAAACATGCATCGCATAACCTTAGTAAAGATGGGCTCATGTTGTGACCCTTGGTGACCTTTGGTGACCTGACCTGTGACCTGACCTGGTATGACCAGTGACCTCTAATAGCAACATATGTACTAGACAACTGACGCCTTATCGCTGATTTTCGACAAAATGCGTTTTACTCGGTGTTATAGCGCTTTCCCTAGAAGCCCCGTGAACGGTAAAGCATTTTATCTTTGACCTGACCTGTGACGTCATCGGTGACCCCGAGGTCAATGAAATTTGGTTTCCTTCGACAAATTTGACAGGGCTATCGAACGCTGTTTGAATTTTCCGGATCCGTCCAGTAGTTTCGGAGACTCGGGGGGGGGGGCAAAAAAATGCCCCCCCCACCGCGCGGAAGGTGGTTGGTAGGCCCACCGCCTGCCGGGCATAGGTGACCTAAGTTCAGGTCAATTTTGCCACCTCTCCATTAAACATAAGTCAATAAGAGCATATTGAAAACCACCTCCTTTGGACGACCGCCATAAGAATCTCAAACATCAGGTAACTGGTAAACATGATGCTCTCAGTCGGAAAATTGCACCCGTGACGACTCTATGACCCTGAGGTCATCTCAGGTCCCAACAGTTTTTCAACAAGAACTTTTGATAGAGACATGCTAGAGCGATGAAAACACCTTAGCTGTGCTCAGCTCGACCATACAGATTGACTGATATGCAATGTGGCCTTGTCCTTAGTGGCCTCTAAGTGGCCTTGTGGCCTTGGCTTAAAGCCATGACATGACCGGACGAGGCCACATTGCATATCAGTCAATCTGTATGGTCGAGCTGAGCACAGCTAAGGTGTTTTCATCGCTCTAGCATGTCTCTATCAAAAGTTCTTGTTGAAAAACTGTTGGGACCTGAGATGACCTCAGGGTCATAGAGTCGTCACGGGTGCAATTTTCCGACTGAGAGCATCATGTTTACCAGTTACCTGATGTTTGAGATTCTTATGGCGGTCGTCTAAAGGAGGTAGTTTTCAATATGCTCTTATTGACTTATGTTTAATGGAGAGGTGGCAAAATTGACCTGAACTTAGGTCACCTATGCCCGGCAGGCGGTGGGCCTACCAGCCACCTTCCGCGCGGTGGGGGGGGGGGGGCATTTTTTTTGCCCCCCCCCCGAATCTCCGAAACTACTGGACGGATCCGGAAAATTCAAACAGCGTTCGATAGCCCTGTCAAATTTGTCGAAGGAAACCAAATTTCATTGACCTCGGGGTCACCGATGACGTCACAGGTCAGGTCAAAGATAAAATGCTTCACCGTTCACGGGGCTTCTAGGGAAAGCGCTATAACACCGAGTAAAACGCATTTTGTCGAAAATCAGCGATAAGGCGTCAGTTGTCTAGTACATATGTTGCTATTAGAGGTCACTGGTCATACCAGGTCAGGTCACAGGTCAGGTCACCAAAGGTCACCAAGGGTCACAACATGAGCCCATCTTTACTAAGGTTATGCGATGCATGTTTTATGGCCAGTTTTTCATTTCCAACTCAATGGTGTTGGTTATAAGACCATCAGGTACGGTTTAGGTCACTTTCTGGTGGAGGTCAGGTCAAGGTCAGGTAAAAAAGGTCAAATTTCAAAGTGGATATTTTTGCATAAAATGGGTATCGATTCGATGCAGCTCGTCACGGGGAGTTTAATGGTGGTCTTTGTTTTGCGCTACGAGGTCTGGAATTGTTAAAAATTGAGTTTGAAAATTTGACGTCATCAATTTTGAAGTTTTTTCGCTATAACTTGGCCAAAAAAAGAGGTATCGATCTCAAATGTGGTATGTAGATAGACGGCGGTAGGGACTATCACATATATTCAGTTTTTTCGAAATTCCAAAAACTTTTTGGATTTTTTGGCTATTATATTCAATTTTTTTATTTTTTATTTTTTGGGGTCAAAATCCATAAAATTCGAAAAACCGAAATAGCAGTTTTGTAGCGCTTTTGATTCCACACCTTTTATGTCTGAAACATGTTTCTGTATCTCTAAGGCTGTAGGCCTGACAGCTCTTCCCGCGAAACCTTTTTTTTTGATCGAAAATGGCAAAAATGACGTCACTCTGACGTCATTAGCGGCCAACCTATCATAGCCTTTGGAAAAAAAAATTGGTCACCATGTGCGCTAGCTGCTCCCGGGAGGGTACTAAAAGTTTGGTGACGATCGGCGCAGCGGTTCTCGAGATATATTGAAAAAACTAAAGGGGGGGGGGGGGGGCAAAAAAATGCCCCACCCCACCGCCTGGAAGGTTAAGATTCTGAAATTTATGTTTAATATACACTGTTACTTTTATTAATCGTCGAAGGTTTCAAAGGGATCGATTAGTCGGTGTAGCTATGGCGAGCAGTATAACTTCTTCTGAGGTAAGTCGCTTGACGTGACCTGGTGACCTGACCTTAAGCGACCTATGTTTAAAACTTTCAAAACATGTGCAGAAAATATGGATGGAAAGGTGTGCTAAAAACCGAAGGCCTGTGTCCAAACAACCTCCTGCCGGCCTGGCGAAGGTTAACTTGACGTCACACAAACAACAATAATTTCATCGAGCAGCGTGATCATGACGAATGTGATGGTTTCAGCGGCTCTACGACATTTTTTGCGATGTGACTAAAACCAGGCCTCTATCTCAGCGTCTCTGAGCTGACTTCAGAGGTCACTGGCTGATCTGCAATCTTGAAATTCGGATTTGTTACCAGCTGCTGCATCTCTCAATGGCGCACACGGTCGTTTTCTCCTGGAAACTCTGGAGGCTAAACGGCGAGAAGATCGCACCAATCCCCTTGGCCGAGATGTATGCATAAAGCATACACCCCGGGGCAAATGTATTGCATAAGCATAAGACATCCAAACTATACATGTTTTAGGACCTCGGGGCTTTCTCCTTTATGAAAGTTTAATCGCCCTTTGAAAGAGTTCCCGGCCCTAAAATCGTTGCACCTTTGTGACAGTGCGGGAGGCTCACTTATGACGCATTAAGTCATTGGCTTGACCTGACCTGACAATGCTATCGATATCTAAGAATACGGTTCGAACCAAAAGTCCAATAGATACGTGACATTTTAGTATTCTTTCTGTAAAACATTCCGAGCATTGTTAAATATTCGTAAAAACAAAACCATCAGAAAGGTGGCAAATACCAGCATTCCTGGGCCACGGAAGCTTTAACATTGTTTCGATGTCTGAGTATGCTTATATGCTACGTATCTATTGATTACTCTGCTTGGAGATCTTCATGTAAAAGCTCAGTGGTCAGTCAATCATTGTCATGTATGTGAAATTTGCATTGATGCATTATTTATATCCTCCTAAATCCTAAGTGCACCTAAGTGCAGTTATTGTGCACCAATTTGGTAGTTCAAAGCAGTGCTTGTACCCAGTTATTTTTAGATCATAACAATTTTTAACTTTTTGATCAGTTATTTTTAGGGTTAACAGAAGGAAAGTGGAAACTGCTCGAAGTAAATCAGACCTGTGTGCGTTGAATGTGCCAAACTCAGTCCGCCCCCTTAACTTTAATGTGCATGCTGTACCGCATTACACTGATGTCGTGCGGCACAGTCTACCAGTAATATTTGTAGCTAGCACCACACTGCAGTCTCCAGAACATCCATGCTGCATCCAGATACAGTGATGGTAGTTTTATCATTAGATATTTCGAATACTTAACCCGCGCCCCACTGGGGGGGAGCTATTTATAGCCCCCCCTCCCGTTTTTCTGCAATAACTTCTAAACCGATTGACAAATCGACGCCAAACTTTCAGTACCTTCGGCTGCATCAATTTGACACCTTGTGTCAAAATTTGAACTTCGTAGCTACCATAGGTCGGCCGGAAATGACGTCAGAGTGACGTCATGTTCGTCCGATTTCGACGCAAAACATTGAACCACGGCAATCGCTCCCAAGAGCTCAGTTTTTAAGCTAGATCCAATTTCTTTGCATGAAAGAACTCAGAATTGACCGCGCTATCAAACTGCTATCTCGGATTTTCAAAATGTTGAAAATTTCGAAAATTTTATATAATAATATTCAAAATTTATATTTTTATATTTTTTTCAAAAAGTTTTTGACTTTTCGAAAAAAAACCGGAATATATGTGACAGAACGCATGATTATGACTAACTCTAGCAAGTTTTAGCTAAATATCTTCAAAAATGGCCAAGTTATACGCATTATTGCAAAAAATTCCCAATTATTAATTTTTCAAATCAATTTTTCAGTACGTATTTGGCATCGTACACCAATATAAATGGCACCATCGTGTTCCTGAGCTCAAACTGCATTCAATACACACCTTTTTTGTTGAAAAATTTCAACTTCAAAATTTGACCTTTTTTGACCTGAAAGTGACCTGACCTAAGCTAATTTCGACTCCAAATGACCTTGAATGACACAGACGACATCAAATTCGAAATCTATGGCCTAAATGGACCATAAAACATGTGTCACGTGACCGACGCATGATATAATATTTTCGTGACCTGTGATGACCTGACCCTGACCTGAAAATCAAAGTACAAGTTTGGTACCCTCAAGGTATCTAGAGCATCTGTTCACGAGTGTGGAAACCAAAAATGAGCCTGATCTGACTTGTAAGACGGCGGCCAGAGCCCAAAATGTGAACAAGCCAAAGTGCTAATAATTTTTACTTTGACCTGACCTGTGACGTCATCGGTGACCTCGAGGTCAATGAAATTAGGTTTCGCTCGACAGCTTTTCCGGGGCTATCAGACGCCGTTTGAATTTTGACGATCGGCCCAGTAGTTTCGGAGTTAGGAGGGGGGCTATGAATAGCCCCCCCCCCCCAGTAGGGCGTGTTATACACAGACCCCAGTGGGGCGCGGGTTAAGTAGGTACAGCGATTCCTGTCGTTAGTTTGATTGGACATCGCAATCCGTTCAAAAAGTAGCTTGATTATTGTGAGCTGGGACATGTGCATTGTTCACGCTTTGTTATATTCGTTGCACCTTATCGTGATGCTCAAAATAAACGAATAGATTCCTGCTTATGCTTTGGGTTCATTGGTTCCTGTGATGTGATTGACAGGCCAGCCGATGGTAACTCATTTATCTGCAGACATATCAGCTCCGTTGCTGCTGCCGTTGCTGCTGCCGTTGCTGCTGGTGCTGCTGGTGCTGCTGCTGCTGCCGCTGTTGTCAGAGAAGCCGTCTGTCGTGTGCTCCTCTACTGAGTCCGGGTGCGGCTTCCATTCCGGGTGCGGGTTTGGCTGCGGGCCGCTCTGCTCGACCGAGGCCGGAGCGCCCGATCGACCAGCCCCGGGGCACGCGACGTCATCAGCCGCTAGTTCAGGCCTCGGCGGCCAGGTGGCAGCACCTCTCGATGGCCCCGCTCGGAGCGGGGCCGGCCTGCGGCCGCCGCCAGCCGGGCCGTATACCCCGGTGGAAAGAGAAAAGGGTGTGGCGCCCTTCCCTTGATTCGTACAATGACAACAACACATTTTCTAGGAAACATGCAATTGAGCATAATTCCATTAAATATAACATCTAAATCCCACAACGTTTAAAGGACTAAACCTAAAGAATCCAGGCAAAGTTCAAATGAGCGACGGCAAAGTGATAGTTCCAGCACTTATAGGCTCTGCTTATCCACTTATCTTATAGGCTCTGCGCCAAATATCAAATATGTATAACTGTAGACACAAAAAGTCGGGATGTGCCATGGCATATAGGGTATAGCTGCTGACAGTAGGTATGAACTTGAATTAATTTCTTTCCTTTATTCATGATGGTGTTCGACTGCTCGAACACGTCTTGATTTTGCAAGCGTCTTCTCTGAAGAACCGTCCATCACGTAATGTTTACACTTCACTTTAACTGCGCTCACCGCAAACGCTGATAATGCAAACGCAAGCGCCGATAATGCTTGAATACGTGGTGCCTGTTCATAAAGATCTTATATACATAAGATCTGTAATGTGTATAAGATCTCTATGCCTGTGTTTCGGATTGTGAGACAGAGTCTTTCTCTTTGCAATTTTGTACGGATTAGTACATCATCACATAGCATATATGAATACAGATTGATTGTCGTTTTTCATCACATTCGTCAAGTGATGCTGGGTATTCATGCGGATTTGATAAAATCACACATTGCAATATTTGCCCCTGTGTAATATGCATACTACGAATTATTATCCCTCGCCCATGTAGGGGGGGGGGTTGGTGCAACCCCCCCCCCCTGAGGTTTTTCTTAGCTACATGCCGAACCGTTTCAGATAGCCTGCTCAAATTTTCAGTACCCTATGGGGCATCCTTTGCGCAACTTTTGGTATTTTTTTGTCAAGGTCATGTCAGGTCACGGAGTTATGACGTCATAAAGGGAACAACCTCCGGCCAGATTTACGCTAAATTGGAGATTGCTTCACATTGGTATAAATGCCGACTGACCTGACACACTGATGGATTGTTTTAGAATCATAACTGGCTGATTTGACATTGGCACAATGTCCGTTGACCTTTTCAAGGTTACTAAAGGTCAAGGTCAGGTCAGTGACCTCGGTTGACCTGTAATGACTTCTTGCACTTGTATGCCGTTTCGGGGTATTTTGATGCCCTGAATTCGAATTTGCTATCCATTTCAGGCATCGTCGGTTGTTTCTTGTAGTTCATTTTGGGTCAGGGTCAGGTCAGTGACGTCACACGCCTGACGTGACCCAATGCACAAATGACCTTGCAGACTTCCGTTGCTCCCAACGCATCATTTTTAGAGTTATGACATCGAAATACACACCAAACGATAGGGAATTGATCAAGGATCACGATAGTGAAGGTTTCAAGTCGATATCTCTTACCGTTTTGCCGCAATCGGCGCGGAAATCTGAAAAAGTTAGATTTTTCCGAAAATTTGACCTTTGACCGGTCATAAGTAGGTTAAATGTTGACCTAGGACCAAAAAATATACCACCAATCGCGAGATCTTGTTGAGAGCAATCCGTTGGTTTTTTCCGCTAAGCTCTACGACGCTCCGTTTTCAAACGCCAGGGGGGGCGGTCGCACCAACCCCCCCTGCATGGGCGAAGGTGGCAAAACACCGTTTACGGGCGAGGGTTATTACCTCTCAACCTGAAATTTGGTATGTAATCAGATTGTATTATGACAAATTTCGTTGAAATTGCAAATTCACACAGCTTCTGATATATAACTCAAATGCGCTCCTCTGATGCGTTCTTTTGATACAACCTATATGAGATCTAGCAATTTCACTGTTACTGTGTTAACCTATGTATTGTGTTATGCATGTTACCTATCTTCAGTCAAAGACTGGAAAGCAATTATGTTCTCGATTTAGGTATCTAGATTTCTGTTCATTTTATAAGTCTAACTGCATAGTACAGAATCTGTGGCTTTGGCGGCTTGCTAGTGGTGAACAAGTGCATCGATTACATTTTTGTTTGCGATATTTGCTTCTGCCCAAGGAGCATGTAACATTAGCACCAATGAACCACATCAGAATCTCAACAGATGTTTTGTGAGATATGCTCTAATGAAAATCCCATGAAGCATGCTATGGAGCGATTTGAATGGGACTTATTCAATATCAGTTCATCCGAATCAGAGGCTGGTCAATGGCTGAAACACTGAATAAGTGTCAAAGGTAACACTGTTACTTTGCAACCATTCACTTTGCCGGTGTTTGGCATGTATGATCCAAAACCACCAAGCGAATTCTCAGATTGACACCTATACCATGGCTGAATTCAGCACCCATGGTAATGTATAACTTTCAAGAATCAGCACCTCTTCAAGAGCTACTAAACACTAGCAGTTGCTCTTAGGAATGTGCAGAAGTTAGAACGTATTGCTTTTACAAAATTTCACTTCTTCGCTCCCTCTCAGATCTTAGTAAAAACGCAAAGATATCACTGAAGCATTATGTGGTTAGATAATATTGTGATATGACAGTTTGACGTTAACAGACTTTGCGTGTGGCATAATGGACAAAGAATTAGCTTAGGAAGGCTCAGGAATTTTTTATTAGGTCAAGTAGCTCTGCATAATACCAATAATATGTTAATAATACTGCATAATATGTTTGCAATATCTTAATTTTTATAAGTTCACTCTTTGATAAGAAGAGAAAAACTGCGACGGTTTGGATACAATGTGTGAATTTATTCGAAAACAGCACCCTTGTCCCTTACTTTCATACAAATAATTAGAACTTGAATAACTTAAGCTTCAGAACTAATAAAAGGGCTAGTCAAAAATCGAAACGAAAGGCTTCCGATGGCAGCCAAAAGCTATAAAAAAGAACAAACAACAAAATGAACTGAATACTGGAAACCTTTTTGACTGGAAATTTTACCCGCGTAGTATGTATGCAGTAGTGCAAACTGTTGCAAACGAGCCATTCGCTAACTGAATGTCAATTTCTTATAGGTATGCCTATTTTGAGCATATTAGAAGTTTCCAGTGAGGCGACCCTTTTGTTGTTATTGTAGAGGGCAAATTATGAAGGAATCATGAAATCTTCTGAATTTCTGAATGCATTTGTGTGAATGCTTGAAGCACACAGCATTCCTTGGTGTACCCTATAATGTACTATTAATGCTTTATTTTGCGTCATTACGAAATAACTGTTTACCCAAGAACAGCACAGTGGGTTAAAAAACATTAATCTTTAACCCGCGCCCCGTAGGGGGGGGGCCGAAACGGCCCCTCCCTGTCCTTTTCGGTCGATATCTCCTAAACGGCTGGAGATATCGCCACCAAACTTTCAGGACCCCTCCGGGCATCAATTTTACACATTGTGACCAAAAATTTTTCCAGAGGCTATGATAGGTTGGCCACAAATGACGTCAGAGTGACGTCATGTTCTGTCATTTTCGACCGAAAAAAGACTTTCGCGAGAAGACCTGTCAGGACTACAGCTTTGAAGATACAGAAAAATGACCAAGACATAAAAGGTGTAGAATTGACAGGGCTACAAAACTGCTATCTCGAATTTTTGAAATTTTTGAGTTTTGACCCCCAAAAATCAAAAAAGCATTTTTTTGGATATATTCGCCAAAAAATCCAAAAAGTTTTTTGAGTTTCGAAAAAACCGGAATATATGTGATAGTGCCTACCGTCTTCTATCTACATACCAAATTTCAGATCGATACCTCGTTTTTTGGCCAAGTTATAGCGAAAAAACTGTTCAAAAATGATGACGTCAAATTTTCAAACTCAATTTTTGGCAATTCTAGAACTTGTAGAGCAAAACGAAGACCACCATTAGACTCCCCGTGCCGAGCTGCATCGAATCGATACCCATTTTATGCAAAAATATCAACTTTGAAATTTGACCTAATTTGACCTGACCTTGACCTGACCTTCACAAAAACGTGACCTAGGCTGGCCCCAAAGGCTGCCTAACCCACATAATCGCATTTGTCATGTAAAATGGACCATAAAACATGTATCACACGACACATTCATATTGTGACCCCCGGTGACCTGACCTCGCTGTGACCTGACCTGGTATCAGTGACCTCAGATAGCAAAGTATGTGTTTGACGAACAATGTACCATCGATGGTTTTCAATAAATTACCAATTTACTCGCTTTCACAGCACATTTCTTGAATTGCCTGTGAACGGTGAAAATCTGACCTTTGACCTGACCTGTGACGTCATCGGTTTGACCTAGGTCAATGAAATTTGGTCACAAGGTAGTTCCCGGGTGGGGCTATCGAACGCCGTTTGAATTTTGAAAATCGGCCGGTAACTTTCCGAGATCTTAGGGGGGGGGGCCGAAACGGCCCCCCCCCCCCTACGGGTGGTAGGGTCCGCCGGTAGCCCTACGGGGCGCGGGTTAAAAAAAACTGACCAGTAAATCACAATCATACATATGTACATATTTTCCATAAACTTTTCTACCAAAAGCACAACTGTATTTACTATCGACGGAGGTGTTGGAAAGTGACAAGCAAAGCAAGACAAATTTCAAATTCAACTTCGTCATTACTCAGCTTTCATGTCGGCTCCCTTTGCTTTCCGCAGCATATCGCATTTAGCTGAGCGTTATCTCTCGTAATAACATGCAAATTGAGGGCTTCACGGATTTGCATATCAGAATTGCGCCGTCTGATAAACACGCGTCATATTTTCGCAGGCTTACCGTCTCAAACCCATTAATTATAATGTAAAATCTAGGGTGTTCGACAGGAGGCACGTTAGCGGAGCTGTGCTTTGGTTATACGACGTACCCTAACCAGTAGCAAGCCGCCAATTTTCTGCATCCAGACCATTTATCTTAAAAGTTTCTATTTATTCAATAGATGAAGTATTCATGTCAGATTTTGAGCCGTGTGAATATACTTTATGATCAGTGCCAACTAACATGAATATTATTTCTCAATTATATCTAAATGCATGCGCTTACAAAATGCTTGCTAATTTTAATGAAGAATAAAATTTACCTTTTGACAAATCTTTTGCGTAGCTGTGGTTAGCTTTTGAATCTCCGGTCTCTTCAGCATGCTACACGAGATTGGGTGTATTGATTCAATTGTTGTCTCATGACGAATTTTATTTTACGTTTTTGTGCGTAATATTGAACACATATACATGTAATACTGGCCACCATTTACGTCACGGTCCGTATACCTTGTTACCTACGCGTCTAAGTGAGTGGGCAATCGGACAGTATTACAACCGGAGCGCATACACGGTCCCTTTTAACGCCAAGTGGTATGCACCGTCTCCTGTGACCGCTGGGGCGCTAAAATAATTTCGACGTTCGTAAATCGCCCGGTATCAGTCAGTGGACGCTTCTGCCAGATCCAGTAAATCACGGATTTATCGCTTTATTAGGCCAATAAAATGCAGTCTCCCGGCCGGGGCGGTGGCACATATAATCTGGCCTTGATCGGAAGGTTACCCCTTTCCCTGTGGTGGAGAGTAGAGTGGACCGGCCGATCGGCACTGCCCGGTCCCATGGAGAGGGACACGCGTCCCACCCGGGACCATCGGACCGGGTCCAACTCTCCAACCGTGAGCTGGTCGACGCCGGCTAAACTACGCCGTCATATCGCCACTTTTTGCCGGCGCTCAACGGTGTGCGTTGAAAGGAGACGCGCATTCGTCATGGTTTTTCGATAGCGTTTTGGAATTGATGGAACTCTGACCGGGCTGCTCCCAGCGCTCTCCCTTGGCTCCACAGCGTCCGTCTTTAGAGCTGAGGGCTAATGAAGTTATTTGTATCGCAGGCATGCTTCATAAAGCCGATTTGCTGGTTGACAGTGATGGTGAGATATTGGCACATCAAAGTCTTTTCAGAGCGATACTGACCTCCGTTCGCGATCGCTTGGCTTGGCTGCCGGAGCCAAGACTACAAATATTTATCCTTTGCACTTTGTTCGTCCTTAGTTCGGCTCAAAAGGCGCTGACAAAAAGGCGTCGGATATTGTTCAGCTAAATAAATCATCACGTTGCGCTGTGCCCCTCTGCCAAATACTGCGCGGCTTCAGACGAGGCATTTGTCGCCGGCTGAGGGCGGTTCCCGCGGCTCTGAGAGCCCCCGGCCCCTCCCCGCGGGTCCAGCGGCGCAGAGCAGCCCCTCTTCGGCGAACCAGCGTCTGGGGAAGCGTTGCGAATGTGGCCGGCAGATGCATGTCACAGGCGGCTGGGTTTATTTGGTTTTCGAACGGCTATGGTCGTGAGTGCGCCAAAGTAAATCAAGTTTTACCACAGCCGAGCCTGCACAATATCACGCCGGGCCTGGAATTCGAACTCAAACACACCATCAAAATACATTGGGGTCTGGCTGCGTAGCGGCTGTATGAATAGTGTCTGATACAGTATCTATGGCACAAAGCGCGGTGAACGATATTTGCACTGCTCACCACTATAGATGGAAAATTCTATGGGGAATTAATGGAAGGTCGCCGCGGCCAGCAGCTCGCCGCTCTGCTGTTAGCCCCCTGGGCAGATCAGTCACTGGGTGCACCAGCGCTGTAAGTACACCAGCCTTGGCGAACCTGGTCAGCGGGGCCCAATCTCCCGATATGCATGTCGAATCCGGCCGACAGCCAAAGTTGTGCAATCAAATTATTCCCGATTGGCCATCGTTTACCGGCGATCGAAGCCGGCCAACTGTTTCCACCTAAAGACAGCGAAGCCCACTCGGGCAACCAATAATTAGAGTCGATTCCACCGCCGGCGGCACCGCGTTGCGTGCTGAAAATACATCAGTCGCCATTTGGGCAATATATAAGCGTTATTCCCGGGCCTGATTGCATGCAAGCGGCGGTCGATGGAATGGCGCCGGGCCTATATTAGGGCGGCCTGGGAGCGGCCGCCGCGCCGCCATTGCAGCCGCCAAAACCAGCCCACCATTTAGACCGCACAATTAAACATGTCATAAGTTAGTCGGCAGTGATATTTAGCAGACGGAAATCGGAGTTTATCGCCGAGTGGGCTGGCGTCTCATGTGCCTACCCCCCGCTGGCTGAGAAACCGTCGTCCGGCCGGCCGGCCACTCTCAGCAACGGCCGCAGCGTGCAACGCCTACCACTTGGCCGGGCTGTAAGCCGCGCCGGCCCGAAATGAAGTCCGAGATTCATTTAATACGCCGTGGCCGGTCGGCCGGCGTCCATCTCGTCTGGCGTCCGAGCGGGCCTCCTGAAATATGAGCCGCTCGCCCTGCAGGACACTCGGATAAATTTTCGCCGCGCGGTCGGCGATCGGGCGCCGGCGCTGCCGCTTAATTCTCTCCGTGTCGGGAATTCTGATGGGTGGATATCGCTGTCTGGCCGGCCCGCGGGCCTATGGATCACGCACCGTACGTGAGACACGTACCGGCTGTAAAGGAGACCGGTCACGTATCGCTCGGGCCCGCGCCTGTCGCAGTCACATTGCACTGGTCTCTGATAACCTAAAAGCAGAGGACCAGATAATCAGTAAACGTACGACTCATATCGCGGTTCGCCATCAGGCAGGCTGCCAGTTAGGCTGACGGCGCGGGCCTGCCGGGCAGAGGCCAGGTGACCTGCCTCCGGTCGCAGCGTGGTGCAGGAACGCGGAAGCCGGTCGGGTCGCGGCCTCGCCCGTCCTGTCCCGCTGCGCCGGCGGCGGCGGCGGCGGCGGTGGCGAACGCCATCACGGCCCCGCCGCCATGTGCCGCCGCCGCCGCCGCCGCCGCCGCCGCTGCATCCCGATGGGGTTGTTGACTGAGACGCGCGCGCTCGTGACAGCTCTTTTTCGGCTCGTTTGTGGCGAAACTAGTAAAAAAGTCCGGCACTGGCCTCATTAAGTCGGGTAACACAGCCGCACATCCGGGGATAAACAATCCTCGGGGCGGGGTGAGAAAGCGCGCTATCTGATTTCGGGAGGGACTAATTATTTTCCGCCCTCGGGATGAGGAAGTGGCGAAGCTCGGAAAACCGTTATCCTGCCGGCTCTACAAATCGTGTCCGGTATTAAAACGTGACATCGATGAAATTTCTCCAGGGAATAGAGTAATAAGCATCAGAAAACTCGTCAAATCATTCACAGCCATGTGAACGTTAACCCAACGACGGCCTAACAAGGATCGGATACCAGCTCTAACACGAGACCCAATACGCCCGCGTTGTTTGTCCCGATGGCGCGTCGTTCGCTGCGAAAGCTCCGTCTGCAAAGTGAAACACTGGGGTGTCAGCCGCCTAATGCCGCCGTATATCCCGACGCGTTTTCTCGGGCCCAATCAAACGCCAGTTTACTGCCGGGCCGCCGAATCAAAGTCGGCAATATCGGCGGCGTTCGACGGCCCTCGCCAGGCGCTACCTCTGCCGCCGCCACCGCCAACGCCCGGGGACCGCTCTGCCACCGCCCTATGTCCGCCCTACCACCGCCCTAGGCTCACCGCCACCGCCGCCCAGGCCCCACCCTACCACCACCCCACCGCCGCGCCGTCGCCGCCGGAGCCGGCGGGAGAGCGGCCAGTATTTATTTCTGCGAGTGCCGGGTGCATGGATCAATACAGGGAGAGGGTTGGCCGGGCCGGGGCGGCACACCATTTCCGTCCGACTGATCTCACCAGGAAATTAGGGCCGCCAATCTCACTGTCAGAAAATGAGACGGGCTGGCGAGACTCGGCTCCGGTGTCGCCCTGCGTCCCGCGGGAGCTGAGAGAAGACGGGAGCCGGAGCGGGAGCCCTGGGGGAGTCACTGGGGAGCGCGGTGGCGGCATACGGGAGCCGGCGGCCGCCATGACTGCAGATGGAGGTATTTCCGTCCCCGTCCGGGGAGCGGGTGACTCTGACGGCGGCGCCGGTTTCTGGAATATCGAGTGACGCAGAGGGGAGACAGGGGAGCGGACGCCATCACCTCGCCACTGCAATGTGGTGCTCAGAGGGATGCAAATGAAAGGAATGGCGCCACCCGCTGCTGGAATGCCGGAAAGACACTCGGCAGACACTCAGCAGAGAAAACTGCATAATATTTAACATGCTCGGTTTAGTCTTTCTTGGACCACCCATGAGCTAGGGATGCAAATTATTGCATTACACACGTATTTTCAATGCATTTAACCACTTACATACATGCCATTCATACTTTATTTCTATATTTCAGCTGATCATCAAAAGAAGTCGCATAATGCTCGCATGATATTTTCTGGTTATGTTACGGCATGCAGTCATCCAAAAGATGTCACATCTAAGCCCCAAACAATGACAAGGTCCCAGGCCTGCACTTGGCCATGAGACTCACTACATACTGCTCCCCAGGGGAAAGCTAAGCAGCTAGCCTATAAAGTGCAGCCTTAATTTGAATTAGCACTGGGCAGTAAAATCGCACCTGAGTGAGTCGAGTGCCGCACACAACAGCCATTCTATGGGTCATCAAGGCTTTTATTGGACTACCTGAAGTTACACTTCTTCCTGGGCTGCATGCGCCAACTCAGGTGCCATAAACGACTTTACTGCGTTTGTGAATAGAGCGTAACGATTATTTTTATGCTATATTCATAATGTTTTGTGGTTTCGTGAGTACGAGTTTAGTGGCACTCGACAAAGTGATTGAGTTTTGATGTTTTGCCCGGAAGATTATGCCAATTTTGACGACCCGACGGTGAGTGGTCATTGCAGTTGGAGTTTACAGTTAGTTTACGGCTCCACGGCATGAGACGGTGTAAAATGCCAGCTATGCAAGCGAGAAATCAATCAGTTTACAACGTACTTGAGCCGTTTGTTATCGTGATAGACCCTCTATGAATGAACAGAAGAGCTACTAAACGCATGGATGAACAACAGCTACTGTGTGATATTGTATCCATTGCAGCAATCGAATCGAACTAATGATTAGGGTATGCAATATTCATATCAATACGCATCTTAGAAAAGAGTAAGACACAAAAATGAGACAAACCGAATATTTAAATTGGACGGAGCAATACGATATGGAGAGAATGGCTATGTTGGTTTGGTTGGCATATTTTGTTCACTCAATAAGTCGACCAATTTTGTGTCTGATATCAGACCACCCAGCCCATTAGTGGCCCCGGCCACTACTTTACGTCGACACATAGGTCGACAGTTCCCAGCAAGAACATCCTAAGTGTCGCATTTTTCGAAATTGACATTTTTATACCATTCGACTCAGTTCGACAAGCTGAGTCTATTGGTATAAAAGTCTCAATTTCGAAGAAGAAAAATTGACACTTAGGATGTGCTTGCTGGGAGCTGTTGACGTCATTTGTTGCCAAGTGAATTGAAGGAATCGGCAGCGAGCATTCCGTCTGGTGCGACAGCAGCCAGTCACGGCGAGCCACATCACCGCGACGGCGTCACGACGACGCCCCGTCACGCAGCCCGTGACGGCCGAGCGGCGGCACCCAACCGCCCCCCCCCCCCCGACCCCCGGCCCACTCTCCAGCCGAGCTGGCCCACCCGGGCTCACATGCGACCCAGAGCCGGGTATGATGCATAACCGATAATCGATACAGTTCCTTGTCTGGCCGACAAAGCGTCGCAGAGTTGGCCGCTGGACTCGAGGCCTGGCCTGGCAGCGGCGCTGGCCGTGCGGTGGGGGCAGGGGCTGGGCTCGGAAAGGAGTGGGTGGTGAGGGGGGAGCTGTGCCGCGGGCGAGGCTGTGGGCGGTGTAGCTGGGTCAGAGGGAGGGGAGGGGAGAGGAGAGGGCTGAGCAGACCTAGCCGCCGGGACCGCCGCCGCCGCCGCCGCCGCCGGTCTGGCAGCCTGTATTGGCACGCCGAGCTGATTAGCATGACTGCCGCGATTTACAGCTTCATTCTGCCGGCGCACAAACATGATTTATCATAATGAAACGAGTGCGCGCCGCGCGCCGCGCCGCTCCATCAGCCTGAGACGGACGGAAGGGGGTCGACGGCGGCTCAGCGCGCCGGCAAAAACAGCCGCGCCCGCCGCGCTCCAGCTATTTCAGGTATGGCCGCCCGGAGGTAGTGCGGCGGCGACCGGACAACGTTTGACGCCCCGGGGGTCGCCCCAGGCCGAATGGAAAACCGACCCGGCCCGGCCGGCTGACCAGCGAGTAATTAGGCCGAGCTCACCGCCGAGTGCTCGGTGGCCATATGACGGAAGTCATCCTCATCCAGGCGTGCGGAACGGCGGACGTAGGACCACGGTAGGGAGAGCGATGTGTGCGTGCGCGCGCCACGCCCAAATGGTTTACGATTGGCCGGCACGCCGCGGCCTAAACAGGCGCATAATTGGAGTGCAGATTGGGGAGGGGAACGCGCAAAGGTGTGTTCATTAGAGCGAGCCTGGACACAGGCCGGCTGAAAAGGATCGACAAAAGCAGTGGAAGAAGTAAGAATGGCCGGCGGACGAACAGGCGAGCTGCTGAGTGTTTGCTTCCAACCTTATCCTGTCTGACGTCTGTTGTTTGATTCTGGCTGTATATTTGCACACAGCGCAGTGTTGGCTGCCTGGTCCGTGGCCTGGCCGGCTGCAGGGTCCGTCGCCGGGACCGTCTGACGCCGTCTGACCTCGGTGACCCGGCCTGCTGAGGTCACCGGCGCCGGCCGCCGCGTGCCGTCCCGGCCAGTCATGCACAGTGCCCGCTCCGGCGTCATGCTTGTAAACGAACGTGTTCGCATTTTATGTGTTTATTTTCCGCCTTCCATGCCGCGCTGGCCAGCAGCAGAAGCAAGGGGCTGAGACGGTATCAGGCTGCCGTGGTGGGTAGTTGGAGGACAAACTTGTGCGGCACCTCACGGGAGGCTCATTAGGGTGTGATGAAAGTCAGTGAGATTCACTAGAATGTAATGAAATATTATAACTCTGAATATGCTATTATTGTTTTCACAATTTGCAGTCTGCTTATTGTTGACACACCTACCTACATTTGAGGAAAAACATAGGGAGACAGTGGACTATGAAACATTACGGAATGCCGAATGTAGAACCAATCAAACCTACCGGCATAATGAAAATTATAAAACATTCTGACGATATATATCTAGGTGACGCCAGGGTACCGATATCACGCATACATACTCGTAAGTTTTAGGCACATTTGAGCTGTCTCTGTAACTACAAAACTTATCATAGGAAGGCAGTTTCTCGTGAGAGCTATTTCTGACCCGAACGTATAACGAAAAACTATATAACCTCGCTGAATACGCATCATGGAACCTTAGATAAGTCACACCGTGACAGGATATGTCGTGGGACGTTCCCAGACGTGCCTTGGACGTTCCCGGACGTGCAGGACGTGCGGTACACGCCAGACGCGCCGTGTCGCCGCCGACGGTAAGCCGACAGACCCGAAAATGATGGCCGCTGCGCCGCGGACGGATGCCGTACATCAGGCTCAGGTTGCGTAGTGCGAGCCGCGTGAGAACCAAAGCTAAAACACCCTCAATCAGCGGCGACCAATCCAATTATCAACACCGGCGCAGCACCGACAGAGACACCAGAGGAGATAGAAGAGGCAGGGAAGAGCGGGGCCATTTTCTTTGTATGTAATTTCGTGGTTCGAGCGCGCACGTAAAGTGTGTTTGCAGAGATGCAGGCTTAGTATGCAGATTGCAGATGATGGTCTGCTATTGCTTATTCAGCAAGGCGACTCGCAAACAATGAATTCAACTGTCTGGAATCCTCCCCTGCATTACAAAGAGCAGCGCACACACATCTCGTGAGTGACGATAATGTGGCTGTTATGAGTTATCTGTAGAGCATTTCAAAAAGGCTACATTCAGGATGGACAGGATTGTGCCCTTGGAGTGTGAGATAATCCACTGCATGGCGAATGCTTTCGTTTTGCTAAGCCTTTTCGTGCAATTTATCAATAAATGTGTGAAACCATATTACATAGACGAAAAGTGTCAATGCTACCTGACATTTTTGACGAGTCAGTTTTGCCTGTATATGATTTTTTTCCTACATGTTCAAGATCTCATGCCCTGAATAACATCAATATAAAATTTAATACAAAAACAGACCTCACTCGCATTTTTAGTCTCGACAAGCGATGGCTTTATTGTAGTCCGGAGCAAAACTGAAATAATTAGGAACAAATTCATGAGAACCGACACGTAAAAGAAATTTATTTGACATGTAAAATAAGACCTATCTCAACAAATGCCTACCAATCAGCGCCTGCTGAAAGCTTGTCAGGATGTCATAAGTTCTGGTAAAACACGGTGTAAAACGTCTATGCTGGCGTCTTTCCCAGCGTTTGGTCCGGTCGCAGTTGCCCGAGTTGCCGGTGGTGGCGCCAGCGTGCAGGGACCGGCCCGATCCAGCTCGATATCTGTTCAAAGATACCGGGAATCGTCCTCGGCCGCTAACGATTGCCAGTCACACAGAAGTCGCCAGCAGCTGTCTCCCTGAATTATTTACGCACTGCAACCAGGCGGTATAACTCGTCTTTGGAGCGCCACGTTTGGTCTGGTCTGAGCTACGGCGCCGGTACACGGAGCCTGCCGCGTGCAACAGCGCCGCCACGATTTACTCGACATGCACCGGCGGCAAAAAGTTGTTTACTGTCCGGACCATGGGTGGAGTCCAACGGCGCCTGATTTGACCGTTTTTTATCGGGCACACAATCGGAGAAAACACCTAATACCGCATCCCCGGTGTGTCCAATGTCTTCATTATTCCTTTTCCACAAAAACACTCATAAAGAGTGTATCACAGTTATTCGGTAATCAGCGGCTGTGGCGTCGGCGGCGGCGGCGCCGGCTGGCGAGGTCAACAGTCTCTGGTGACCTCTGCGGGTCGCCGGGGCGGCGGGCGGCCGCCAGGCGGAGCGGCCCACCCGCCTGACAGCCTGAGAGCCCCGCCTGCCGCCGGTGCTCCGGCAGCCATTACGGCTATATAGACATGCGCATATCTCAGCGCGATTCTGATATATTTGGACGATAATGCTGCCCGGCGCTGTCGGGGCCGGGCGGAGCGGCGCCCGAGCCGGACCCCGCTGAATGCAGCGTCCATCGCGGCCCGGCGCAGAGCTGGAGCGATGGCCGGCCTCACCTCGCGACGTCTGGCCGCTGCAGAGGCGCAGTAACCCGCCCTGCAGCCGGCCTGTCCCCGTCGCCTGTCGCAGCCGCGTCTTTCACTTGTTTATGACGCAGCGCGCTCGTCCAATATTTAAAATCTGCTTTAGCATCTACAAAATGCCGTCGCGCGGTGCTATCGGTGCCGGTGTCGCCGGCGCGCCGACTTATGTCGCAGCCGAGCCGGCTCTGTCAATCCTTATCTGAGCCGGGTAATGACCGCTCTATGCGAGGACGCCGTGCGCCGATCGCCGCCCGCTAATACGGCCGCGCTGCAAAAAGCCGTGCAGCTCCGGTCCGCCGCCGCCGCCGCCGCCGCCGCCGCCGCCGCCGCGCCCGGCACGGAACCAGTATGGCCGCCGTCTCGGGCGCCGCCGCCGCTGGGGCCGAGCCAAGGACGCGCCGCGGTGCGCCCGCCGCCGCCCGCGCGGCACCCACAGGCCGTGTGCACGGCTGGCGTGCAGTCGTGCGAAACGCCGCGCGGACCAATTCGCCGCGGTCATCCAGGGCAGCCGCCGACCCAAGTGCACGCTCCGACGGCAGCGGCGCCGACAGAAATTCAATATCTGGCGACGGTCTCCGCCTCCGCGCCCCGGCAAAGCCGCGGATTCAGCCGTGCATTAAATTGATTGAACAATTCCTGATTAAAGTGGGCCGGCCTCGATCCGCGCCGGAGCTGGTCTCCGAGATAAAGCAGGCTCGCTGGGCTGTACCGCCATTTGGCGCGGACAATGGAACTGGCTGTCCGCCGCCGCCGCAGCGCGCTCGGACGGTCACAGGACAGCGTTCGGAAAATTGGATGCCGACGCTGGCCTGCGATTCCCGGCTCGCCTGAGTTGGCGAGTGAGCTGGGTGAGCTGAGCTGAGTTAGCCGAGCCGTGACCGGGCGGCGACCGCGGGACGTGCCGACTGAGACGGACAAAGCACAGCACAAAGGCTGCACGTGCCGTCAGAACCAGCCGGAGACGGCAGAACTTCTAAAGTTATAAAGTTATGACACTGGGTTGGCAAGTCTCCCAGCACAGTACGATTTAGAATTTCACGCGGCGACTGAGCATAACAGCATAAAATTTAGCAATGCTGAAATTGAGCGACAGAAGGCAGAAACTACTACGATAGCCAAAACGGCAAAACTTCTTAAGTCTGCTAAAGCCACTGAACCTGGCCGACAAAAGCACAAAATAGTTTGCTAAAAACGTGGCTGGTTTGCATGCCGTTCCGACTAGTCAGGATATCAGCTGGCCCTCCGCAGCGGCGCCATGTTGGCGTTTTTGCGACATTCACGCCGCAGCTGGCGAACAGTTCATCTTAGCGCGTCTGGTAGGAAGTGGGAGAGCTCTCTCGGGGGCGTCTGAAGGCGTCTGTGGGCGTTTGGGGCGCCTCCCGGCGTCGTCTGGGGTTTCACATCTGCCGCTGATGCGTCACGTCTGCCGCGCAGCCGTCACGACACGTCGAGCGCGACAATTTACGGCGCAGCGCCAGAAACAAAGTCGGTCGCCAAAACACACTAATTAAACCGGAGCCAGATCCGCATAAAATTTCGGCCAACGGATGTCTGGTGGGCACGCCGGTAGGGCGTCCATAAAGATGGCGTCGCATGGCGTGGTACACTGCGCCACTCTCGTCTCTGCAGCGCGCCGCTCTCGCCGCCGCTCCTGTGAGCCGCTCTCCCCATTCCGCCGCTGCGCTCCCAGTCGGAAACTGCAATATAGCCGACGGCGGCGGACAATTTCCTAATCCCGCGAGATGCCTCCGGGCGGCACTGCGTCGGCTCGTCGGCCAAGCACCGCCCGGGGACGGCAAGAAAATAGAGCCTCCAAATCCACCGCCCGCGCCAGCCCGAGCTCAATTTTCAAAATGGACCAGTTCGCCACACAATGTGCCGCGAGCTGATATACGGGACAACTTTGCGCCCGCGAGTGCTTTTAGTTGGTAAGTAGTTTCGTCTAATTGAGACCAGGCGCGACATTATTATAAAACTTTGGGAGTCTGGCCGAAGTGCGGCAGCCGGGAAGCGCGAATAACGACATAAGGCGCACGACAAAGACATCTCACCGGAAGATGAATTCAACAATAGACAGGTCCTCCTTTATCCATGCTGTTCTATACGATTTCTGGAAAATCGGTATTGCAGTAGTGGAAAATCAAGAGACTTTCGCATTCAGACTTGCAACACATGTATTGGCGATATTCGCTATATCCAGAGCAAGATGAATTTGCATTTCAACACTTTCATATTTTCGTACCCAGGGAAGCTGCGTACCTACTATCTTTACCATGTATTCATTGCTTGTCCAGTATTAAGTCTTTATGCTGCGTTCAAGCCTGTAGTAAAAGTGTAAGTTCGTTGTTCGCTAGTTCGTTGGTTTGAAATTAGGAATGTGTATCAAAAAGCAAAACGAAATAACCAGGTAGGCATCAAATCGTGTACATAATTGCAGACTTGATCGATGGCAGTTAACTCGAGTGGCCATGATAAATCTGCTAAGTTTAGCTTTGCAAAGCCACCACAGATCAATAGCTTCTAAAATATGCCTAGGAAACATTCGTTCTATCATTGTTATCGACAGCGGTGTCGTGGTTTATGCCTGCTTAATTGTCTAAAATACGACGTCCCGCTGGGCTCTGCATATGAACTCGTTAGAATGTCCTCGCGGTATATGACCTAGCGCCATTTACATCAGCCCAACTGGAAATTGGACAGTTACTGCAAAGTGCATTATTTATGCTTCCCATTTCCAGGTTTCCCAGTGCTAATGAGCCCACACCGCTTATCATTGCGGCATTCGGTACCCGCTAGCATCCGCCGGCGCGGGCTCTGGCGGCTGCAGTCGATCATAGAACATAACATGTTGTGTTCTGCGGTAGTCACTGATAATCTGGCATTCCGCGGAATCGGCGGCAGGTATTTTTCCTGCAATTTTAATGTACCTACCGCCCCACGTCGCTATAGCCGGCCCCGCCCGGCCCCGCCGCCGCCGCCGCCACCGCCGCTGCCTGGCCGGGTCGGCATTTTCGGCCCCGCACACAACATGGCCGCCGGTCCGTCCGCCCGGCCGGTCGCAGGACGCACCGGTCAGGGCAGCGCCGCCACTTCATCAACAGGATGTGCTGGCCAGCAGCGGCGGCGGGTATGATTTGGGCCCATTTTGACACGTCGGCCGCGCCGCCGCCGGCAGCGGAGCGCAGCGATATGTCAGAATTGGACCGCGGGCTGATTAGCGACCGCTGGGCAGCGGCAGTTCGGAAGCGAGCCGCGTATTTCCACACCGGGTAGGCGGGCCGACCGGGCCAGGGTGCGCATTTGCCGTCGTTGAACCGGCTGCGATTATGGTGGTAATGACTGCAGTCGGCAGCAGCTTTCAGTCCTGATTTCAGTAATGTGCTGCCGAGGCGACCAAATGCAGAGGTCGCATTTCATAGGTGGATTGACAGGTGAACATTTCCAGTGGCAATGGGCTCGATTGTGCACCATTGTGGCATTCATAAGACAAAAACCTCTGCGTTTTTATGATTGTGGAACAATGGCTCGCCGAGTGGCGCAAAGTGCAATAGACATGGCACAGCAATTGCTCTTAAAGGCTTGTAGTTGTGCAATTAGCTGGCAGTAGTCAGCGTTACGATGCTCGTACCGGGACGGCTGGGACCACTTCTGCGCCTGCCATCTATCGGGCAGTGTTTGGAACTACAGCGGGCGCCGGCCGGCCGCGCCGCGCGGCGCCGTTACCGGGCTATGGAGGCGAATGAAGTGGTGTAGAACCAGACGAATTTTACGCTTGTAAAGCAAAAAACGAAAAATGTACACTCACCACAGTGTTCAGCAAAGTACTGGGAACAATATGGATATAATCTAAAGCTAGTACGATGCAAACTGTTGGTTCCCTAGAGCAGTATTTACATAGTTGTAGGAGATAGGACTTTAACATTACGGGAGCTTCTAAACTGCGCTCGCAAAGTACTTGATTGTAAATATTTTCATTTAGAGGCAAAAATCTAAAAATGTACAGTCAGAGCGTTGTTCCCAATGCTTCTAGGTACAAAATGAGCATAAATTTAGCTCGAAATGTCATCACACATTGGTTCCCAGTCCAGTTTAAAACGACACTTTGTGCCGCAGAGCCTATCTCTTCCAATGGATGGCGGCTGGGTGGCGGTTGTAGTGGTGGACAAGACAATTCTTGAGTGAAATGAAATCATTTGCTTTCAAAGAAGAATTTTGAAGAACTTGTAATAATTGATAAATGATCGTTAATTACAGTGTATAATTTCAAGTTCATGGCAAATGAAAATATTTTAAACAATGCTAGTGAACCCCAGTACCGCCGCGCGAGAAAGCAAGTACTCGACGCACGGTCTGCCCGCCACTTCTGAAAATGGTCCGCGGCCGGCCGGCCGCGTCCCGACACGTAGGATTGCCGAGAAACAGTGTAAGTAAAAGAGTTCACTTCTCCTTCAACGAAGCATAATTATGCTTAGGTTTACGTAAGTTCCTTGCGTTTATGAATTGTCAAATCAGTGAGAGACGCGATTTTCATGCCACCAATGCAAACCAGAAATATTTAACCAGTATAACGCCTTTTGGGGCGACTAACGGAGCGAGCGAGAGGGTGGGCCTTGCACGTGCGAAATTGCGAGGGGGTACCTCCAACTGACTTGTGCACGGCACCCTACTAACCGGTCCCTAGCGACGTGCCAAATTTGGGCGCCATCGGCCCAGCCGTTCTCGAGATCTGGAAAAGGTACCCTGCACGTGCGCACGTGCAAAATGGGTCCCAACTGACTTGTGCACGGCACCCTACTAACCGGTCCCTAACTGTGTACCAAATTTGAGCGCAATCGGTCGAGCCGTTCTCGAGATCTGGAAACGACCCCTGCACGTGCGCACGTGCAGCAGTACCCCAACTCCGGCACATGGATATGCAGTGCCTTGTGGGTGCCTACCTACATGCCAACTTTCAGCGCAATCGGCCAAGTAGTTACCGAGATATTGCAACAATTACAAAACGGACACCTCTTCGTTTTGCACGTGGCACGTGCATAAGGGGTCACCCACATGCATCAAGAATAGTCCAATACCTGGTAGAAAGAATGAAGCTACCCTACAAAAATTACCGCGTGTAAATCGGTCAAGTGGTTGCTGAGATATAAGCCTCGCAAAAGCGTGACCACGGCCGGCCGGCCGGCCGGCCGGCCGCTCATACTCAGAAATTTCCGCTATTCTACGTACCAGTATAACGCCTTTTGGGGCGACTAACGGAGCGAGCGAGAGGGTGGGCCTTGCACGTGCGAAATTGCGAGGGGTACCTCCAACTGACTTGTGCACGGCACCCTACTAACCGGTCTCTAGCGATGTGCCAAATTTGGGCACAATTGGCCCAGCCGTTCTCGAGATCTGGAAGCGGCACCCTGCACGTCCGCACGTGCAAAATGGGTCCCAACTGACTTGTGTACGGCACCCTACTAACCGGTCCCTAACTGTGTACCAAATTTGAGCGCAATCGGTCGAGCCGTTCTCGAGATCTGGAAACGACCCCTGCACGTGCGCACGTGCAGCAGCGCCCCATTTCTGGCACATGGATATGCAGTGCCTAGTGGGTGCCTACCTACATGCCAACTTTCAGCGCAATCGGCCAAGTAGTTACCGAGATATTGCAACAATTACAAAACGGACACCTCTTCGTTTTGCACGTGGCACGTGCATAAGGGGTCACCCACATGCATCAGGAATAGTCCAATACTTGGTAGAAGGAATGAAGCTACCCTACAAAAATTACCGCGTGTAAATCGGTCAAGTGGTTGCTGAGATATAAGCCTCGCAAAAGCGTGACCACGGCCGGCCGGCCGGCCGCTCATACTCAGAAATTTCCGTTAATCTAAGGAAAGACTATACGCTCGCTTTGCTCGCTCCGTACCCAGCCAGCAATTCGTCCGGGATGCGGTTGGGGACGGTCGGGATAGGCTCCGGATGTCCCGACTTGTCCCTACCGGGTTGGGTAGGCTTGGGTTGTCCCAATCGATACCGGACCTCGATGGCCGGCGGTAGGGGCGACTCGGGATTTCCGGACCGCATGCTTAATCGGTTGGGACGCGGTACGGATAGCCCAATCGAATCCCATGTTTAGACAGGCTTGTGATTTACGTTGTTATCCCAACCGATCTGAGAAGGCGCTTCGGGCACCATATCCGGTGGCCCAGAAGGCCTGGAAAAGCAATCAGATGGGCCGCGTGCAGGCAGACGCGTCCTCTGAGCGCAGCGGCCAGTCTAGCTGCCGCGTTGGTCAAGTGTCGATCCCTCCTTTGAGCTGCTGCCTCAGGATATTGCTTTTGAACTGGCTCTAGCAAGCGGTCGGTTCAACTGTTGTCGTTGCAGGGAAATCAGTCCGTCTTTGAGAACAGGGTGAGCATAGTGCACACTTCATCCGTGATGTAGGGAGCGGGAAAGCTATAGGTAATAGAAATTGTTATGTTCGTTGTGGTTGTACGGCATGTTAATTACACTCGTGCTGTCGCATGTTTGATCAGTTATCATGGACAGAAGATGTTTGGTCTCATTGTCAAGTGTCGTTAATGGTTGCATTGTAGGTTTGAAACCTGTATTACCAGGCATACCATGTGAAATGTCAGATGTGGGTTATTTCTTAGTGATTTTTAGTGTGTCCCAGACTTTGATTAATAACCTCTTGGTCATTTTCAGATGCTCTCTTTGCACAGTGGTGAACCGCCCGACCAGATGCCAGCCGTCTAGTTTCGCGGTGGCTCTCTGAAGCTCGTGACGGCAGACGGACACACTGTCCGCAGAGGAGCCGACACGAACAAGGCGCAGGCCTGCTATAATGACTGTGAACACCGGAAGTGAGTCCGCTGTGCCAGCGCCTTGCAGCGGCGCTAAGATGATGGCCGACGCCACGAATGTGCTGGCCAGGCTGTGAATTTGTGAAAATTTGACCTGTGTGCAACCAGTAAATTTGTGAATATATTTCAGTGTCCAATGCAATTCATTTTGTCGTGCAGGCATTATAAAGGTTGAGTTGGAGAATAATGAAGAGGCGAGGGGGTTGCGGTGGCGCAAGCAAAGTGGTCGCATCTGCATAACAGCAATCTGCGGTTATAAGACTGCGGTTAATATGTCAGATGCCTGCGGTATTCCCAAACCGGCCGTGCGGGCCGAGTTGGGACATCCCGATCGGGATCGGAGTTCATCGCTTGTTAAAATGCCATAAGGCGGTCCGGATGCGTGCGGGATTTCCGAACCGGTTGTACGGGGAGATTTAGGGAATCCCGATCGGGATCAGAGTTCAGCGCTTGTTAAAACGTCATAAGGCGGTCCGGATACGTGCGGGATCTCCCAACCGGCCGTGCGGGGTAGGTTGGGATATCCGGACCGTTCCAGCCCGTACAAAGTGTCTCATTTCCCAATCCCGTCCCACTCCGGTCCCGATCGGGGTGGTGCGGGCTGAGTCCGAAAATCCCGATTGGGAACGGAGTGGGATTGCTGGCTGGGTAAAGACTCCGCTCGCTTCGCTCGCTCCGTAATCAATAAATTTACTTACCTGCTATCTCTATACATCTTCCTAAAATGTATAATAGGCCAAAAACACCTTCAACCAAACTCTCTAATCAAAGATGTATAATAATGGTAGTATTGCGATTAGTGCATCAGCAAATAAAGGTGTCTTGCAATATTTTTTCGAGTGAGGAAACAATCAGATTTGAAATTCTAGTATGTAGGTATGTCAGGTCAGTCTGAAGTGCCTTATGATGGTGTTTTAACGGTAACAACATGCTTATCTTGACCACGCAGTTCATATAATTCACAAATGTTTTGGAAAGCAAAATAAATAAGCACGTCAGCTCGAGAGCAATCGATGACAGGGCTACATGTAGATATACAACGAAGCATGCGAAGTGTATGTATGTATACCGCTGACCAGAACAATGGAGAGAGAGAGAGAGAGAGAGAGAGAGAGAGAGAGAGAGAGAGAGAGAGAGAGAGAGAGAGAGAGAGAGAGAGAGAGAGAGAGAGAGAGAGAGAGAGAGAGAGAGAGAGAGAAAGAGAGAGGAGGGGAGGAGAAAAAGACGGAGAGAGAGAGAGGGGGAAGAGAGGGGGAGAGGGAGAAAAAAAGAGAAGCTTCACTGAATATTGTTCTGAAAGCCTCAATAAGGTAAGTAAGTACTCGAGAATTAACAACATCGATAGTGTATGTCTTTACAATAAAAAACTTGAAGTAATATATAGTTATGTGTCACTATCTAATTGTTGTTACAAATGATGTTTATACCTAACCGTTTAATATTACCGTTAGGTGAACAAAAGATGTTAAACAAACTTATTTGGTTATCTGTCGACACATTATGTTACAATATACTTGTCAAATACCGTTGCCAATATAGCATAGGTCACGTTGAGTTTCGCTGAACATTGACGAAGCAAATCCATAACCAAGAATTTCGAATATATGCAGCCAATGCAATCAACTATCAACAAGTTGAGGGCCGTTTTGAATTTTTGAACTTACATCTCCTAAGCTAAATTTCAATCAGATTAAATATGGAAACAGTTAAAAAATTGCAGTTAAAAAGGGATAAACAGTTACGTGCAGCGAACTGTGTCTGGGATCTGGGATCCTCATTGATTTTACTACAAACTGCATGCCAGGATCGATCATTAAATTGAATCTCAAGTAGCTCGCTTAGAAATCGGGTGCTGGATCTGTTTTCTCAAGGTGATTTTCTAACAAAACTACGGATTAATATTCAAGATATGTGTGGATCTCACAACATGTAACCTGTGAAACAGGGTGGTTACCAAGTAATTAATTTTTCTAAAGTTCATTTGGTTTATATAATGTACTTTGCTTTTGATATCTAAAACAGATACATTGCAAATGGTGACAGATGTTCTATAAAAGAGAACTTGTGCTACGACCCATCTTCTTGCAGAAAATCTTGTGCATACAATCGTGTTGTACCTAATTGTGTTAGAACCGTGCACATATTTATCTTAGTAGAGCTCCACAAAATGAGAAACTGGATCTATGGTCTAACCGGTACTATCCTAGATCAAAATTCTAGAGATCTCAGACCTCAGGGTAGCTCGCTCAGATCCATGTATATTGAATGACCTATGTTGTAGTGCTTGCTGGAGGATCATCAATGCTTAAGTACATAAATACCTGCTATAACCTTATAGTCTCTTCTCTTGACCTTTCCTCTTTACAACACATGTTATGACAAAATTAAGCCATATTCCCAATCAATATGACAAATGTTTCCTGAAGTCTGCTATACGCTCATATAAAAAATTGAAGTTTTGTTGAAGACAAAAGACTGCAGGCTGCCAAATAAGTCGCCAGCCAGGTAACTTGACCAACGGGGTGGGACTAGTTGACCGTTGACAATTAGAGGTCGGGATCCTAGGTTTTAAGTAGAGCAGCCCCAGTGTCCTCATTGATAAGTCTCATATAACGACACTACATTAAATTGGAATATATCAAATACATTCACCTATTGTGCCCCCTTCCCATCGTTTCCCATTTCAGAGCACTTGACCTCGCCCGTAGACCACGTGACCAGAACCCGGTAGTTATTCTGCGGAGATTCTGAGAGTGCAGACAACTCCCTTGAAGGTAGACTGTGCCGCAATAGCACCTCTGGCAGTATTGAATCCAGCTGGATCGTCACCACGCTCTTAGAAACTCGGCATGTCCAGTAAAGCAGCACTGAAAGCACTGGCCAAGCTGCCCCGATAGCACCGGCCAAGTAACCCCTCATTGATATACTGAACAGTTTTGTCTATAACATCGTCACGATTTTTGGGAAAAGGACAAAAGTGTTCCAGTATATAAATGCAAAACTCACCAGCGCCTGGCACCATGATTTTGAATTTCTTTTATATCCAAATCGGTCCATGTTAGGCATACCATGTTTACAACGAAACAAAAATTCCCCATTTTTCTTGAAACATAGTTTTTTTGCTAATTTAGTGGAAAGTTACGGGGGGGGAGGGGCAGGAGTTTGAGACTTTTCAAATGCTGAAAATAATTATGACAGATTATTACAGAGTGGAGTCATTTAACTGCCATATGTCAGCACGGGCGGGAGCGGCCAATTTACCCTACCGGCCAATTTACCCCTACTCCCTATATAGGAGATCTAACATTTCGCAAACCACAAATGGGCGCATGACTTCCATGGTCATTTAGGCGAAATCCAACAAAAATCTGTCGCAAAATAAATGAGGAGCTCACGATTGACGTGACGTCAAAACAGCAACCAACTCCCGCTTCAGAGGGGCACTCGCAAGCGGTGGTCTGTTACACACTTCATAGATAAGCTTGTTTTTCGGGGAAGTTACGATGAGAGATGAAAATATTAACGAAAAACAAGCCTCCAGCAGCGCTCACCACGAGAGAACGTCACGTGAGCCATGGCAACAGCGTGTGAGGAAGACAGGAGAAACGGACCAAAGACATGCGACAGCATCAGGCACAGATCGCTCGCTTCAGATAAGGACCGCATGCAGCCGGGGAAACTGTTGACCTACCGAAATAGATGGTTCCGTCCCGCCTGGTTCCTGGTTCTAGAGAACAGAAGATGGAACACCGAATCCCATCAGGTGCGACAGAAAACTACCTAGCATTTCCCCCAGAACCATACGGGACGAACCAGTGAAAAAAATTGTGGTCATCGGGTCATATTTGCTCAAGGCCGGAATTTACTGTTTTATAAGGGCAATCCAGCATGGCCTCTCGGTGCCGGCAAGGTGAAGGCTTGCGGCTGTTTTCCTCGGCGGACGCCAGGTGGCAGCTCGGTCGGCGCCAGCTGAGCGCCGCTATCGACCAGCTGCCGGGCCGGCATTACCATAATTTATCCGGTCCGCGGCGCGCGCTGATTGGCTGCCGCCGCCGGCGCGCGCGTCCCATTGGCCTCGCTTGTTTACAAGTGTGATATTGTGTCGTTTTCTCAACTTGTAATTGTCAAAATCGTTTTGCCGCGTGTACGAAGCCGGTGCTAAGCGTGTATTTACACAATAATGGTGGAAAAATGAGCGGGCGCGGTCAGGACGGAGCTGATTCGGGTGCGCCGCGGCGCGTCTCGCCGCCGCCGCCGGCCGCCGGCTCGGCCACAATCGCCGCCGCCGCGCTGCTCCCGCACACGGCTGCACTCGCCGCCATGGCCGCCCCGCCGCTTTCCACCTCATTTGCGACGTCCAGCGCCGAAAAGTCGCCGTTCGCGCTGTCCACGTACCCGTTCGGCCTGGCGGCGGGCCCGTCGGGCATGGCGGCGGCGGCCGCCGCGCTGGCGGCTCAGATGTATCAGCAGCAGCTGGCCGCCGCCGAGCTGAGCTCCTCAGCGCTGGGCCAGGCCGCGCGACAGGCGCTCGACGCGTCCCACTACCCCTGGATCACCGCACTCACAGGTAAGAGGCCTGCCGTCACTGTGTGCACTGTGTCCTCCTCACTGCTGTCTGCCGCACTGTCGGAGCGCTCCCTTTGTGCCCCTGTGCGTCCCGGCCGGCGGCGCGGCGGCCATGATGGCTGCCCGGCCCCTCCCGGCCCGCCGCTCGCCGCCCCTGCCGGCCCTACTGACCTTGTGTGCTGCTCCCCACCCCTCCGCGGTGCCATGCTTTGTCGGTAATTGGAGGCAATCTGACGAAATCGGGCCCTTCCCGCCCCTCGTGCCCCGGGGCCCCTCGCCGCGCCGCCTCGCCGCGCCGCCCGCGTGTGTCGGGATTCACGGGGACCCACGAGGGCTCACGAGGGTCCACGAGGTTTGCCCAGGCCCGTCGTGTCTTTCTAAACGCCTGAGTGCTTGCGGTTTGGTTCTGCATGAGTCGTGTGAGTCAGTCGTAAATTTGCAGCCTGATCGGTCGCTAATGCGCCGCCATTGTCTTCCGATGCAATTAGAGAGCAACTCTGGCAGCCGACCAGGAAAGGGCTGGCATCGCGCCCCGCTCATCGCATCAGCATAAATTCTGCAGCCTCCTTTCTGGCGCCCCAAGACAAACGTGGCGCTCCAGAGACAACCGTGGCGCATGCGGTTTCACCCGTTTTAGCGCCGTCGCTATCAGTGCCTTGTCCGGTTTCTTTTAGCGTTCGTTCGTGTCGCCATATTTGGCAACCGACTGCAAAGCTTTTCTAAGCATGTCGGCAGAGCGACACCCAGACATTACTGCCGGTCGTAGCCATTTGTTGTGGCCGGTCACGTGGCTGCACTGCGGCGAACCTGGCGCATACGTCACGGGCCGGCGGGGGTTCGGCCCAGCTGCCGCCTCGTTCATCGTGAGATCAGCGGCGGTGACGCAAGCAAAGCTGACCCGAACACGTGACTGAGCCGGGGGAGGGGGGGGGGGCGGCCGGTGACCGGTGACGCAGCCAGCTGCACGTGGGAGGGTCACTGGACGACGGGTCACGACCCCCGCCTCTCCCAGCCCCCCCCCCCCCCAATGGAAAGCAACCGGATCTGTCTCACCACGGTCCCACCTTTTCATGGATGTTGGGGCATACGAGTATTTCATTCCAATTGAACATGTAATTGTATTTGGCTTCTATTAGTTTTATATTGGGCGCCATTAGCCTCGTTGCTGGTGCGCCCTAAAACACCAAAGCATCATCATCATATTAGTTTTATATGGTTCAAACCAATTCAGTTTTTCGAAGGAAAGGGAATTGTCTATGGAATTCTTGAATCTTTCAAACATTTAAATCATCCAGATCAGATCCAAGGTGTACCCTTGTTTGTCAAGGTTCCCAGAGACATATCAATACATTGAAGCTGCAACCATGTTTGCAGCCTCCTCCAAAACAAATTTTGTTTTGAGAAGGTGAAATCGTCCACTTTGGCTCCTAAACACTTCCTATGCTAATGAATCGGAGACTTCGCCATTTTTTCGCTATTTGGTGCTGAAACTTAACTAATTTAGCCTTCTTGGCTCGCCAATTGTTACGGTGAACCGATGCACGTTTGCTGACATCCCAACTAGTGACCTCAAGCAACTACACAATACATATGACACGATTTAGATCCGGACTGAGAACCAAGGTGTTGCCATACCCCTACTACTTCCTCGCTCACTGCTCCATTTCAGTTTTGTTAGAAACTTTACTATATCTCTTTTATTTGTTCTTCCTCCTCCCACCCCATTTCGTACCTTTCCTCTTTGTCCCTCCTCCTTTCCCTCATCATCTGATATCTCTTTCTCCTTTCTCTTATCTTTTCTTCTTCTTCTTCTTCTTCTTCTTCTTCTTCCTTTTCCTTACCTTAATCTTTTTACCTTTCCTCCTTCTGCTGTTCCTTCCTCCTACCCACCCTCAACTGGTATCCGCGAGGGCGGAAAGCCGGCCATTTCACGTAGAAGACAGCAATGGCCCGCAGTCATGCGACTGCCGCCGCCTCCGTTGGTGCCGTTGAGGCTGGAAGAAGCTCTGAATGTTACCGTCGAGGTCGGAGAAGGCTCTAAATGTTTCCCGACCAGGGCAGGACCGGATGCGTGATCGCGATAACTGCTGCCACACTCTCATGGCCTGGCGCCAATTGGCCGATTTTGGCTCATTGCGCGTGCATTGTGCGCTCTAATAGGGGAGGAGGGCCAATTTGCCAGTCATTTTTTTTACATACAAATGTTTCAAACGTTTGCGGTTGAGGATAAATGGGCATTAGCGAAGCGCTATTACGCTTTAGGACCATTCCGCGCTCCGCTGCCGAGCCCCGGGGCGGTTTTCAAGGTGATGGTGTATGGCGTCTGCTCGGTTATGGGTTGCCATGGGGCTTGTTCCGTGGTCTTCAGGTCATAACTTTGGTGGCATTCTAGTCTCATAGACAAATTGCTATTCGTTTTATATGATGATAATCCCTACATTTTATCTAACGCGTAACATTTATACGTATTTCTTTAAATCCTGCATGCTGTTTATAATTGTTCCGGGTCACAAAAATAACTCTGGTTACAACACCGTGCCTCAACACATTCTGTCCTCCCGTGCTCATTACTTAACCCGCGCCCCGTAGGGGGGGGGGCCGAAACGGCCCCCCCTGTCCTTTTCGGTCGATATCTCCTAAACGGCTGGTGATATCGCCACCAAACTTTCAGGACCCCTCCGGGCATCAATTTTACACATTGTGACCAAAAATTTTTCCAGAGGCTGTGATAGGTTGGCCACAAATGACGTCAGAGTGACGTCATGTTCTGTCATTTTCGACCGAAAAAAGACCTTCGCGAGAAGACCTGTCAGGCCTACAGATTTGAAGATACAGAAAAATGATCAAGACATAAAAGGTGTAGAATTGACAGGGCTACAAAACTGCTATCTCGGATTTTTGAAATTTTTGAGTTTTGACCCCCAAAAATCAAAAAAGCATTTTTTTGGATATATTAGCCAAAAAATCCAAAAAGTTTTCTGAGTTTCGAAAAAACCGGAATATATGTGATAGTACCTACCGTCTTCTATCTACATACCAAATTTCAGATCGATACCTCGTTTTTTGGCCAAGTTATAGCGAAAAAACTGTTCAAAAATGATGACGTCAAATTTTCAAACTCAATTTTTGGCAATTCTAGAACTCGTAGAGCAAAACAAAGACCACCATTAGACTCCCCGTGACGAGCTGCATCGAATGGATACCCATTTTATGGAAAAATATCAACTTTGAAATTTGACCTAATTTGACCTGACCTTGACCTGACCTTCACCAAAACGTGACCTAGGCTGGCCCCAAAGGCTGCCTAACCCACATAATCGCATTTTTCATGTAAAATGGACCATAAAACATGTATCACACGACACATTCATATTGTGACCCCCGGTGACCTGACCTCGCTGTGACCTGACCTGGTATCAGTGACCTCAGATAGCAAAGTATGTGTTTGACGAACAATATACCATCGATGGTTTTCAATAAATTACCAATTTACTCGATTTCACAGCACATTTCTTGAATTGCCTGTGAACGGTGAAAATCTGACCTTTGACCTGACCTGTGACGTCATCGGTTTGACCAAGGTCAATGAAATTTGGTCACAAGGTAGTTCCCGGGTAGGGCTATCAAACGCCGTTTGAATTTTGAAAATCGGCCGGCAACTTTCCGAGATCTCAGGGGGGGGGGCCGAAACGGCCCCCCCCCCCCCTACGGGTGGTAGGGTCCGCCGGTAGCCCTACGGGGCGCGGGTTAAGTAGCTGCTTTGGTGTTGTGTCAGCTGTCAACAGTCAACGAGTCACATGCTGGAAACTACGGCAGCCCCAAGCTGTTCCACCATGCGCTTCTTTTCAAGCCCGAGCTGGCTCCCAAAGATACACATTTGGCTGCCCTATCACTCGGCACTGACAACAAGTCGGGATGTCGAGCTATGACCATTCCCGCGGCATGCCCTCTCTTAAATTCCGAACGGGTTTAGTGTCCGGCCTTCGAGCACAAAGCCGGGTCGCCGCTGCGGAGGCGGTATCACAGACCATCTGCGTCGGTTCGACGGCCCCAAACCGGAGAGCGGGCCATCGCCGCCCGTCTCGAGATGGTCGCAGCGACCGCTGAGCGGGCCCAGCTCGCCCGCTCGGAACGGAGACGGATGGCCGCAGCTCGACGGCGGCTCGTGCTGCTCAGTGACTGCCGCAGCTCGATGGCTCGTGCTGCTTGGTGACCGCCGCAGTCAGATGGGTCGCCGGGGTCGCTGACTGGTCTTCGAAGGCGGCCACCTGTTCTGTGTCGACCTAAAGAAAGCAGCAGCCCTGGCTACGGCAGCCATCTCAGGACCATCGGCAGGCTCAGCCGCTGTATCTCCTGAAAACAAAAACAGAGGTTTTTAACTATTGGCAATAATCAGCAATAAGGAGATTTTGATGTCGCGAATTGGTTACATATATAATGCAAATTTCAACTCAAACATCCCACCCCAAAAACACTGAACAAACCAAAACACTGAACATTCACTGAAACTTAAAAGATGACACATTTTATTTTTTCAGAAAAAAATATCGAGCTTTTTCCGGGAAACCGACTCAACAAAGTTTTATAGTGAAATCAACAGACAAATATTTTCCAAACTGTCTTTTTAACTTATCGCTTCAAAACTTGTCGCCTTTTCGTTATTGCATAACTGAAATGCACATCGTTCGAATATGATGGGCCATCTTTCCAATAGCATTTGCTCCAACGTGCATTTGAAAAGCTCAGGGTAAGGCCGCCATTTTCAGCAGCTGGCCCAAGACGCCCATAAGTATAAATAGGCAGGTTTATTGAATAGAGCATCCCCATAGCCAGACTTGAATTCATGCACCATCTCCTCTGAAATCACCATTCCCAATGCCTCCCATTGCGACTCTCTAAACCTTTCAACCAAAGGATGATAGGCCATGTAATTCAAATCAAAATCTGACTTCAAAATGATTCTTTTTTCCATTGTGGGTATATTCTTTGCTATCCACAGACACCCCAAAACAATTTGCTTTCCTTTGCCCTTAGTGCCTAGCGATAAAAGCACAACCGCCTTATATATCTATAGAAGGATTCGCCAGCTCTATAAAAGGATAAATCGGCCCCATTCAAAGTAGAACTCAAACAAATTTTGAATAGATACAAATATGTGAATTGCTCCATTGTGTGCCAAGTAATTCACAGCAGGGACGTGACCTCTGTCGCTCTCCCGCAGGGGAGAGCGTCTCTCGCAGGGACGCTCTCTGTATAGTATCCAATGAAAGCTAACGATAAATTCATTGCTGCTAAATTGTACTAATATATTGCGGCTCTTCCCAAGAATATTATTTTCATAACCGCTTTTTCGATAAAAGGACAGACGACAGCCTCAATGCAGAAGATGGCGGTAATCGTAGCAGGGGTGTAAAGTGAATATTTGATCATATGCATATGAATGAAATGTTAGGTGTTTTTAATAGCTTTTTGCGCCCAGTAGGTAAACAGAATCAAAACAAGCATTGTTACAGGCTTGATACAAATGCAGGATGTTTTAGCAGGCTTCATATTGTTGAAAATTTCATGTTTTCCGACAAATTGCCCTACGTTCTACTTATTCATCAGGGGCTGCATCCGCCTTTTGAAAGCTTATGTCGCAGAATAACCAATTTCTACTCCAACTTCCAAGTGCTTTTAACACAAGAGCCAAACATCAAAGAAGCCGTGAAGAAGGAAGATCAAAAGAAGCAAGATCGTGCGTCACAATTCACCTTCAATATATGTACAGGTATTCGAGCTCCATTTATTTACTACGCCCGGCAACAGGTTAATCAAGAGATTCGTGTAGCACTTCTCTGACCTGACCTGCAACGTCATAGGTAGGACTGAGGTCAATGTAACTGAGTCACCAGGTAGAGCTTTGAAGGGCTTTCGAGTGCCATTGGAGTTTTGAAAATCGGTCCTTTAGTTTCGGAGTTGAGGAGGGGGCGAACCGACCCCTATTATACAATAGATAGGGTCCGCCAATAGCCCCACAGTGTGCTGTTTAACCCGCCTGCGACTTGGGGGAGGTGAAAGCTTTGTTTCATTTTTTTCGCAATATCTTTAAAAGCGGTAAACGTAACAACACGAAACTTTTAGTACTTTTGGATACATTTATCCAACACTTAATGTCAAAGAGAAAAAATCGTTGCTACGTAAGGTTTGCCGGAAATAACGTCAGAGTGACGGCATGTTCGACGGATTTACTCCTAGTTGCAAAACATGGGCCTAAAACATTATAACAATCACTCTACATAATCCTAGTTTGAGGAAGAACGAGTTACTTTGCGTTTGCATTTTGAAACTCGGACCAGCAATCTCGAAGATAGTAGGCAGGGGGGGGGGGGATCAGTAGACCTCCGCCCCCAGTCATTCGTGTTATGGAATCTACCCGTCATGTGCGAGTTAAAAGGAAGGTGACCTGATGGCCATGCGTCAGATATCCTGTCAGTGTCTTCTCCTCAGGTAAGTACCTCTAAACAAAACCGAGTAGAGGATGCTGCTGTCGAAAATGCAATCGAAATAAAAACTCGTATGACCTGAAAACTACGAGCACACATTGCTACCCGTCGCTCTTGCTCTGCCTTTGACTGTATCCTGGATTCTTGTTGCGCTCCAGCTAAGCTGTTAGTTAGGCACGGTACGGCATGGAGATGAATCTATGATCTCAATGGATCTCGAACTAAAAGACAAACATGGATCTATGACCCTGTTGGATCGCACGTGGAAAATATATCCTGGATCTAGATCCTATAGGAGCTGATGACAAACCAACGACAAGGATCTATGCCCTGAGTGGGTCCCACCTCACGCAACTGGTCAAACCATGTTTCCATGTGGTTTTATGTCAATGAGTGACAGAAATGTATGAATTGTGATGCATCATCACACAAGATACCTAAAACAGACCTATTGCACGTTGCAGCAGCCAGCAAATATTCTTTAAGGATTTATGTTTCAACAAAACTGACAAAGGAACTTTTCTCCTCAGATCGTTAGACAAACAAAAAGTTCAAATATATGACTCAATAGTTCTCTGAACAAATGAGAGAGCTGGATCTATGATACCATCGGATCCATAGATCAAGTTCCGAGGGATCGAATCCCTGATTCTGATTTTCTCGGATTCAAGCAAACTGCACTTGTCCGGTGCACGGCGTTTTTCTTCTCCTAGTGCCGCAAAAATATATTGATATTGAGCCTGTTTCTGGGTGTATTACAAGAAAGAAGTTCAAATCCTAACAGATTCGGACGCTACGTATTTTCCACGGATTAGCATTTCTCAGTGCTCTCTCATAATTTTCTGCAGACCAAGATCAGCACCACCTTGCCATTTTTCGAAATGCGAAACGCATTTGGGAATGTTAGCAGCAGGCAACGTGGCGCCAATGATTCTTAGTGCGGCCAATGTTACTGCAGCATTACAATCGATCGCTTCTCGAAGCCTTGTAAGCGCTCAGACACGTCTCGTCCACCAGCTGTGCGCCTCAATCACTGTCGAAACGGACGCTTCTGCGTGTCTTCATCCACTTCCCAGCTGGCGTCCGGCAGCGGCGATCCATTTTCTCTGATAGGAGCTGGCGCCGGCACGACGAGCCCGTCCATTTTCTGACAAAATCAGCCCGGAGGCACGGCACCCCTCCCTCCCCGGGCGGTAACCGGAGACAGACGGGGCACAGGGCGGCACCGGCGGCGCTGCAGACTGTCAAACATGGCGCGGCAATCTTCAGGGAGCTCTCCCGGCCGTCCGCCCGTCTCTGGGGACGCCGCCGGGATCATATAGCCGAATGAGCCCGCTTCCATTTCGCCCAGCGCCACCAGCTTGATTCTAAACACGAGCGAAAATTTAGCCGATGCCGGCGAGCGCAGAATTGACGATATTGCGGACCGAAATTGGACTGCCGGGGATGCCCGGTAGGATGAGATGGCACGCGTGCGTATTTCTGAGCCAAATTAGATGCTGGTGATACATGCAAATGATGATCTTCATCTCCGTCGGTGGGGTGCATCCTCCAATAAACCCTGGCGGAGAATCAAATAAAGCTTCCGGCTGCGTGTCACCGTCTCCCCGCAGCCCGTAAATATCCGTCCCCGGAGGAAGGGTGAGGGAAGATAGCGCGCACGCGTCCCTGATGGAAATTTTCACAGCAGCGCCATGCTGGAAATGAAGCCCGGCTATAGAACCTGCTTCATAAGCCGTAGTTTCCGAATAATTATAAGCATAGCAAGCATTATATTGCATAAAATTGCCTTTAAGTACATGCCTGGTTCATCGTAAACAAATTACCCTCAACCCCAAAATACATATAGCAATGTATGCATATACAGCTATTAATTTCCTCAATACTAATACCGTACGCCATTGTGCAGCGGCTCGAAAATTACAGCCTAGGTTGATACCCTGGAAGATGTAGCAAATGAAAGCACGTCTTTCTTCCTGCTTCAAAAAGTAATGAGCCCGGCACTCATTATACGAAGTTTTTCAATACCCGGTTCGACTCATCACTATAATAACAGGTGATAATCGATATCGCCTTTATGGCGGTCCGCAGCTGCAACCTGCGCCAATTTGGCGTGACTGCGCCATTTTTGCAGCAAAATGTTCATGGCTACGAGCGCATTGGCCAGCGAGGAATGGCCCTCGATTTGCATAGCCAAGCAAGTGCCTTGTATGTAAGCGCGTTGATATCAGTGCAGTTAGTCTCAATTCATGCGCGACTGATGGCCAATTGTGCCGTCTGACGCGGCCAGGGCGCGCTGTCGGTACATTCTTTGAAGGCTTCATGGCCGGGGGCCGACACTCTTTGATGCCATCTGAACGGACATCAAGGCAGTCAGCCGGTAATGACTACATGGGTTTCGTGCAGCGTCGCGAGCGCTAATGCACGCTCCGCGATCCGGGACTATTAGATGCGGAAAATCGCCAATCGCAACGAGCGCCGACCATGCAAAAATAATGGCGCAACTTCTGAATAGAAAAATGTGCAAGGAATTGGTTGGATAGTAACAGGCCCCGGGTCACGTGCTTACGTCATGAGGTCGCACCGTATGGCTCATCAAAAATCTGTTTTCTTCCATGATGTAGTAATTATGCTCAGTTATGGTTATGAGTTTTTGATGTGGCGCACGCGCTGCAATGAATTTAGGACGTAGAATAGTTGCTAGTTTCCTGGAGGGTTCGTCTGATCTTAGTCACAAAAATAGCATACCTATACCCTGTAAAGGTAATGCATTTTCAATGTTTTATCCGGCGTAATCGCTAATTACACTTTCAGTGCCTGCCGAAACAATGAAACTTTATATGGATAATAATGATTTATGGATAGAAACCCAACTACGGATTTAAGTTTTTTGTTACATGCTTCTGTATCCAACAGTAAAGACTTTTGATCGAGTTTAGTCTGGCTTTCTCAGCCAATAAAAATAGCCTATAGTGGCATATGTTTTTCTATTACAGCTTGTATTCACATACATAACTTTCACCTAAACCCCTTACATACACATCCTTGATCCATTCTGCTGGGTGACGGTTTTCACTTGCTCTGCCTAGCACGCTTACAAGCGGAGCGGAACTGAGTCAACCAGCTCTTCCCTCCCCAGGCCATTTTCTTGTTTTTCTCAGCGCCGCTGCCCTCCAGAGACAAAGAGAAATGTGACACGCACAAAAACAGGAAGACAAGCAGGCTACCCCGGAGCACGCCACAACGCTGGCCACCTAATCAACATACTCGAAAACAGGAGCCAGACCTCGGCCTAACGATGCAATGCTGCTCTCCAAGAGGAAATTGGTTCATCGATTTTATATCGTCATCGATCATATGAGCTATGAAACGTGTACGCAGAAAAAAGGGCTATCTGACTCTTTTCAAGTTAACAGATACACAGTGTACTCGTATTGAGTGGGATTGGAAGCATGAACTCTCAACGCAGGCCAACTGGTTCTGAAGCCTAATAACAAAATGCACACGTCACCACACCCTAAGCTCCTTCATTTCTTCTCACCTAAAATTTGATAGCGTGCTTTGAGAATCATGCCTCACATTTTGAGCACCAATCTCTACAGCATTCTCAACGAACCAGAATATCAGCCCGAGTCAGCTGCTCCCCATAACCATCTGAGCACGTGCCGAGGCGCTCACTGAGCTCCTTCACGTTTCATATCGACGTGCCACGGCTGGTGGCGTATTGTCCCGGGCCGGTGAACCCCGCAGCCCTCCTGTGCGACCACATCTCGCCGGCTCGTAACCGACACGAGGGTCCGCAATCTCGGCACCACCAGTGGCAGACTCCATTCGGGAGCCATCTCCGCCGCCGGAGAGTCGTTCCCACCTCTGGCGCGCCCTCTCGGCCGGCCGGGGCGCTGCAGATAGCGCCGGCCCCTGTCGGCGGCGACGAACGATGGCCGTCGAGAGCGACGCGCGAGAGGCGGGGCCCGAGGTCAGCGGTCGTCGCTCGGTGAGAGACGGCCGCTGGTGGGCGCGATTGTGTCTCGGCGGCTCGGCCGACCCGCGGCGACCGGTCAGCGCTGGATGGGGCCGGCAGCCGGCGCCGGGCCCGTTCGCCGCTGATGAGAGGGACTCGCCGGGTGGTCGAGTCGTCCTCGAGCGTTGTTGATGCGGCGGTTAAAGTTTAACGCCACACCGCCTGACAGCATACTAACGCGGCCGAAGGGCCGGCCGGACCCCCATGACACCGGGCCGACGGGAGGTGACGCTCTCACAGAGCGAGAGGGATGGCCGCGCGCTCGAAACACCGCTCAGTTGTGAATACGTGGATGAACTTAGATCCATGCTGTATTCTTGAATAGTCGTAGAATGTTCCCATTTAATGTGAAACCGTTCTGTAAGTAAAATTAAGCACACTTGTATTGGATGAGCAGCTAAAACAAGCAATGATCGGAAATATGATACATCATTAGACAAGAGGCGCAACTTCTTCGGAATGCTCGGGAAAAGGCGCAAAGGCATGATACATAAGCGGGTTTTCAGTAATAAGAAACTAAAATGAATGTAAAGTAAATCGAATTTCCGTTCAGGGTGGAGGAAAACGAGATTTGCGATGTTGGGTGATAGAATAATGTATCAGAGCATCGTGTCATGCTGCAATAACTGAAAAGTTAAAGTGTCTGCATTTACCAATGTACAATATACATGTATACCTTTCACTGGATAATATTTGAATAAACAACTGCACTTAATGACACCAATGCCGAATGCTTATGGGATCAGGTGAAAACTTATAAGCTGAAACTTTATATGTATATGACGATGAGTTTAACTGATGTTGTGAAAAGTAACCTCTTACTATAGATGGCGGAAGACGTTGGACGTCGCCATAGGTCTTTGTATACCGAGGTCTATGGTATACAGACTACAGGGGTCTAAGGAGTTATTTACCTACACATCAGCGCATCTCAAAAGCAAATACATGAGAACTAGTGCAGCGTTTTAGAACCATACACCTGGTTCTGCATTGTTGGGATACGCGAGGAATAATATTGCGTAAACCTGGGCTTTGACCTCAGCACATGATATTTTGGTAGCTGAATCTATATGAATACATGGAACTACATTTATATGGAACTATAAAGCATTAAACATTCTATATAAAGCAGGCAGCACTTGCAAACTAAAGGACATTCACCGGAGCCTGCCGCCATTTTCTGCTGTGTCCAGCCTGAGTGCAGCGCGTTGGATTGTCTTATCACCGGGCACCATGCAAGGATAATTGGATTGATTCTCACATCCGTGATATCTGAGCATGAGAATACTCGCCCTAATGTGCTGCTCCCATGCATTCGGTCCGTGATTAAGACATTGCGGCTTAGTCAGCCATAAAAGTAACTTATGAGATTATCTAAAGCGGCACTTTAGACTGTGTGCTTCTAAAACTGCCTGGCCGAGTAAGCTATAAAGATTCGAAGTTAACTAGTCGTGAGCGGTTTATTCCAATCGAGTTCTTGCATAGTAAGATGGTATCACCAGATTTACTACAAAATGTCAATCAGATTTATGTCCGTCGGTACACGACTCATTCGACTTTTCAAAAATGTATGCAACAATAATGCAAGGCCTACTGCGCAATCACAGTTATATCGCTTTTTGGATGTTGCAAGCTTTGGCTTTTCATTATATATTTGTCAGACTCACGAAGTCCTAATCTGCATTTAGAGGACAAGGCACCCCACTGGGGTCTGTGTATAACACGCCCTACTGGGGGGGGGGGGGGCTATTCATAGCCCCCCTCCTAACTCCGAAACTACTGGGCCGATCGTCAAAATTCAAACGGCGTCTGATAGCCCCGGAAAAACTGTCGAGCAAAACATAATTTCATTGACCTCGAGGTCACCGATGACGTCACAGGTCAGGTCAAAGTAAAAATTATTAGCACTTTGGCTTGTTCACATTTTGGGCTCTGGCCGCCGTCTTACAAGTCAGATCAGGCTCATTTTTGGTTTCCACACTCGTGAACAGATGCTCTAGATACCTTGAGGGTACCAAACTTGTACTTTGATTTTCAGGTCAGGGTCAGGTCATCACAGGTCACGAAAATATTATATCATGCGTCGGTCACGTGACACATGTTTTATGGTCCATTTAGGCCATAGATTTCGAATTTGATGTCGTCTGTGTCATTCGAGGTCATTTTGAGTCGAATTTAGCTTAGGTCAGGTCACTTTCAGGTCAAAAAAGGTCAAATTTTGAAGTTAAAAGTTTTCAACAAAAAAGGTGTCTATTGGATGCAGTTTGAGCGCAGGAATACGATGGTGCCATTTATATTGGTGTACGATGTCAAATACGTACTGAAAAAGTGATTTGAAAAATTAATAATTGTGAATTTTTTGCAATAATGCGTATAACTTGGCCATTTTTGAAGATATTTAGCTAAAACTTGCTAGAGTTAGTCATAATCATGCGTTCTGTCACATATATTCCGTTTTTTTTTTTTGAAAAGTTAAAAACTTTTTGAAAAAAATATTAAAATAGAAATTTTGAATATTATTATATACAATTTTCGAAATTTTCAAAATTTTGAAAATCCGAGATAGCAGTTTGATAGCGCGGTCAACTCTGAGTCCTTTCATGCAAAGAAATTGGATCTAGCTTAAAAACTGAGCTCTTGGGAGCGATTGCCGTGGTTCAATGTTTTGCGTCGAAATCGGACGAACATGACGTCACTCTGACGTCATTTTCGGCCGACCTATGGTAGCTACGAAGTTTAAATTTTGACACAAGGTGTCAAATTGATGCAGCCGAAGGTACTGAAAGTTTGGCGTCGATACGTCAAGCGGTTTGGAAGTTATTGCAGAAAAACGGGGGGGGCTATAAATAGCCCCCCCCCCCCCCCAGTGGGGCGCGGGTTAAGTATTCAGCATCGGGCATAGTCCATAAACAAATCGAAGCTCATTTTGTTCCATCAATATTGCAATCAAGTCCAGTAGGTAAAATAGGAAGTTTATTTTTTTCGTGGCATTGATGTCGACGGCTTCCTACCAAAAGCATAATGTTTTAGCCTAGAATTTTGTATTGTCTTGCTTCAGATTATTTTGGACATTCAGTGACAGTGACATACTTCGGGCATACTGATTGAAATTGCCGAATACTTTTAGCAGAACTGAATTCTTAAATTTGTTTACGGGAATGAGCTTCGATTCCATTTGCAATGTGGCAATGCCACATTGCTAGCCAGTTGTGAATATAGGTTCTGGCCTCCGATAGAGATGTCGCTTGCCCTGATGGTTTCTGATCAGGTCTCTCTCTCTCCCTCTCTCTCTCTATCTCTCTCTCTCTCTCTCTCTCTCTCTCTCTCTCTCTCTCTCTCTCTCTCTCTCTCTCTCTCTCTCTCTCTTTCTCTTTCTCTTTCTCTTTCTCTCTCTCTCTCTTCTCTCTCTTCTCTCTCTTCTCTCTCTTCTCTCTCTTCTCTCTCTTCTCTCTCTTCTCTCTCTTCTCTCTCTCTCTCTTCTCTCTCTCTCTCTGTCTCTCTCTCTCTCTCTCTCTCTCTCTCTCTCTCTCTCTCTCTCTCTCTCTCTCTCTCTCTCTCTTTCTCTCTTCCACCACGGCCCGAGTCTCAAGAGAGATGTCTCTCAGCTCGCCCCGCGCCCGCTCGGTCCCGGCTCTGCCATGGCCTCCTGGGTCAGCCATACCCGGAACCCCGGCCCCGACACCGCCAGTCGTGCAGGCTCCATTTTCTCCCCGCAAGAAAAAGCCGCATCGATCCTCGGCACTGTTATCTCTCAATTACAGTAAATCTCTCGGCGCGCCGTCTCGCGGCTGATGTATGCGTCATTATCACGACTAGCCGGCAGAGAGGCGCGGCCGACGGCGGATAAAAAGCACTGCCTGTGCCGCCTGTGGGACCGCCTGTGCCGCCTGTGGGACCGCCTGTGCCGCCTGTGGGACCGCCTGCGACCCGCCTGGGCCTCTGGGGCGCCGGACCGCCCGCGTGTCAGCGACCGGGCGTCGTAGATCGCTGCAATCGTTAGCGGAAAACGATGGCGTCGTTAGCGCGGACTCTGAACGCTGATTGGTCGGGAGGATTGCAGACGCAGCTCTCTGCACGTATGTCGCTCTCCAGATGTGGCAATGCTGAGCGGGGCGCCGTTTGTCCAGCTGTGTCAGATTAGGACGAACGAAATGGCAGCTGCATGCTGATCTTTTAAATGATACTGTGTGATGTGTATCCCCTTAGTAATGGACTCCGCTGCTGCAAGTATCACAGGCTGTACTGATAATATACGTAACCAAACCTGGAATATTTTTGGAGCTGAAAATCGACGCCCACCCAACTATTGAAGATTGTCAAACGTGCAACAGTCGCGCTGTCGATACCGTCGCCACCAGGCTGAACAGTCGGCGCCCGTAACACGGCGACTCCCGCGAACTGGCGATCGCTCGACGCTGTAAAATATTACGTGCAATACGGGAAATGTCAGCCTTTGCGGATGATTGACAGGCCTGGTTTACGAGCCGGTCCAGCCGACAAGCCAGCGGCTTCATATCGTGTTTGGACACGATGACACAGATCATGCAGGTTGTCGTGCGGTTATTGTCTAAACAAAATCAGTGCTGCGAAAGTCACTCGGGAGACTGCTACCCATGGTCCGAAGGGAAAAGGAAATGGGATTTATCGATAAGGTCAAAAACTAGGGGAACGTTTACGTGATCTCACCGTATGTTTGATGCCCGGTGCCCGGTTTACTCTTTCCTTCTTGTTTTTCCAACGCGTTTAATGCTATGTTAATGTGTAGCTACAGCTATTTTATTCGGGGGCATGATTCGTTTTCTGACTTACAATCATCAGTTTTGTTTTACAGCCAAGGCAGAAATTATACGCAAGGGAGAAATCAATCGATTGGAAGGAGCGATGTGGTCAATGTTGAAACTCTTGAGTCGCAGATCCTCATGCAATAGCCCTCTTCCAATTGATTCGCCATCGATTGTGAATGCGGTTCCTGCTATACCTGTTCTTCGTACAGTATCGAGCTATTCGCTAATGAAATGCTTCCTTATTGAAAGACTGCTCTTTGAGTCGTTTGACCACGACAAAAGAATGGAAATGACTCATTGGAAATGAGCACTTTGGCAACGTGAGTGGTCACTGGGAATGTACAAAGGCTTTTTATCATTAACAGAAGGCTTTTAGCCTGATGCTAATTGTCTTACCCATGGATCATACTCACATAAAATGACCGTCACAGCTACCCAACAGGGACCACTTCTCTCGGTAATTGTTTTAATACGAGCAAAGAGTCCGTTCATTATGTAATTTCAGGATAGCTCTGGTAAAATTATTCAAGGACCACGGCTGTTGGATCGGGAACACTGCCTCGATAGTCGATTTCGTCGTGCATAACCGAAGGTTGGGATATCCGAAGGTGGGGATATTTAAAAAAGACAATAACTATGCATTCTTTAGAATTGTGCTTTTCTATATGAATTTCCCAATCTGAGCTACCTCTCTATAACCTACTGCATACTGTATGTTCTCATTCTTGAAAAACACAATTCTAACGAATAATGTTTTAACTATTCTTGCAGTTCTTGAAAAACGAAATTCTTGAAATTGTGTACGTACTGTCTTTCCCTAGATAATTTCATGTAACAAGGAAACATTAACAGGCTTGGTTACCAAATGCGGCAGTATTTTTAACCTTTAAAGCTCCTGTACCAGAGTCTCATATTGAGATCAGTTTCTGAAAATCCCTGAAGAGTTGAAAATGAAACAGAGTGAAATCAACTTTTCTGCACATGTGCTCGAGGCTGGGCACCTGGCAGTTCACGCGTCCCACCCCAGCTTCAGATGGCGTTTCTTTCCCTGTGCATTTAGTGTTGCTCAGATCGGAAACCATATTTCGCAGCAGACCCATGTTCTTAGACATCTCTGGTGATTCATGTGTCTGAGAAGTGTGCGTCAGCGTCCCCGTCTTGTCACCACTGAACGTCTCACTCACACAGCGGGGGATAGAGAGAGGGACCGAGACGGACGCGATTTACCGACCAGTTGGACCAGGCTGAGTTCTGATTTCTTGTAATTGAGCTCCTAAATACTCCCGGGGGGCAGAGGGCGGGCTTTTAACGTTCCGGTTACGAGCTAAGGGGTGTTTTATTGGTCTCATGGTGGTGGGCCGTGGGTGGCAGTGACACCCCGTCTAGCGTTCGAGGGGTTGGCTCCACCGAGAGAGACACATAGCGGAGAGAGGTTCTCTTCGAGGATTGGACGCGGTGCGGTCATCTGCTTCAAGAGAATTCAGCAGTTTGTGAATTGTACAGAGATGAAAAGTAACCGATTGTGGATTCTGATTTCTCTTCAAGAATTTAATAAGCATGGTTCTTTACGTTTTTGTATTTCCTTTGAATGTCACTGGCTCCAGTAGCCTTTTCAAATATTACCTTCAGCGGTAACCTTATGCGATAATATGCTCGTTTTGGTAAAACATGTCATTGCAAATGCAATGTTGATTTTCATCTCTAAATGCTTGACTTGACTTGATAAATTAGTAAACGTAAGTCATAATAGCATGCATATGAGATGAAAGTTTCTTCGTGCTCTCGATTTCTCCTATATATCACATTCTTACCAACTTCATACTTCTTCCGCTCTAATTTCAAGGCTGTCAGTGGTCAGACAACCTGTAATGATTTCATTTTAACCCCGTAACAATAAAAGTCAGTGATACCCCATGTATAATCTTACAAAGAAACAATGGCAGGCAGGGTCACGAACGGTTGATGAAATGCCGCAGTAAAACGCCCGTAACTCATTGTCGGCGCACCACAATAGCACCAACTGTGCTCTGTGGTGTGGAACACCACCTCCTCACATCCAGTGACCCAGTGGCCAGCCCGCTTAGGTGGCCGCCCTCCCCACACAGCCCTCCGCCTCGGAATGACTGTTTCCACTTAGGAAAATCAGACTATTGACAAGAGTGGACGCTGAGAGCGTCACTGGAATCAGCAGAACACGTCTGGATGTTACCGGGAAGATGGCGGCCACGGTTTCCCGTTGTAGATGAGGCTGGTATAACGCAGTGGGGCGCCGGCCCGGGGCATTTCCTATTGAAATTAAACCCCGATAGTGCTTGTGGGGAGGAGCAGAAAGAAAGGGATAAGCAGAAAGAGGCATAGAGAAAGGAGAGAGAAAGAATGTGTAAAAGGTGGCAGAAAACAATAAGGAACGCAATACAAGTTGAAAAAAAATGTTCAAACAGTTTAACACAGAGGCTTTGTTTTTGCAGGACTTTGTGAGGTATACAACATTCGTCTTCACCCCCGCATGTAGCAGCGGCGGATTAATTAATATCAGCCTGTATTTGTTTTTTTCTTTGTACTGCTTCTTGCAGATTCATGTAGGTACAGACTGATGTGACAGAGTTTTGTTGCAGCGATGCGATTGGTCTTCAGCAATGGTGATGGCGTTTAGATTTTGGATTTTTTTTTTTTGTTAGCATCTGAATCGCAGACATACTTACGATCAAATTAGTTACACATGCCTTTTGAAAATACATTTTAGAATACAGAACACAGAGTAGCAGGAATTATTCATTTATGTGCAACATGTATTGTATGTTGAGCAGGTAATGAGCTCTACAATGGGGGAAAATCTGCATTAGGGAAACCTAGAGGCCATAATTTTTACACAGACGATCAGATATGTCCTTCTTACCGTGAGTGATGCGTCCTGTGGGGCTGACGTGCCCTTGAACCGAGCATTATCACACACTGAAAAGGTCTAAGTACTGTCAATTACATCTACGGCTCTACTGACGGGAGCCATATTTTCCATTTTAGTGCCGCACTTCCCACCAGAGCTTTAGGCTGGAGTCTAATCTACGTCACCTGGCGGGCCAGTGCACTGAATCTTGTCTTAGGTATTCAATTTCTTGTAAGCTACGAGCCATTTTTACGGCATGCACGGGAAGTGATGTTCCTCAGCCCTTGCACACATCTCAATCAGCGCAACAAGTAATGCATTTCTAATGCTAGCTGGGCGTTGGATCAGATACGTTGCTACTTTATTATTTTAGCAACGTTTTTTAATCATTGCACCACAGTATGAGCGTGTTGCTCTACATATGCTTTTTGTGTTTTTTTTATCATTTCACAGTCAATCATCACTTCAATTTGCTGATTTGATTGGCCACTTTGCTTTTAAATGCCAATAACTTTAGCATCTGTCTGATTATTTAGTCGATATTGTTTGTATGTCTTTGCTTAGCATGTTGAGGTGCCACATTTTATTTCCCTACGTTTTTAACTGGCTTTTACATTTTCCCCATTGTATGTATTCATTATTTTGTCGATGGTTCTACAGCATTGAGTAATAGATGCAGGTCAAAGGTACCGTGCAACACGTCCAATATGTTTATTTATGCTATACGGTGGTGAGAAATTGTTAACAGCAATCTCTTCCTTATCTTGGAGAAAAAAATGGACTGACCTTTTCTCGGAATGAAATAAGGTCCATTTCCAATTTGCAATGCGACAACTATAACCGGGGGGCGGAGGGGGTGGAACCCTTCGCCGTTTTTTACCCGTAATTGTGCTACAGCATCGCGGAAAAAGCGAGTGCACTGTATGCGCCGCTACAAGCTGCAGCGTCGACTGCCTTTTTTTGAGGTCTCAGGTCAGCCAGCGATCGCTTAGGTCAGGTCAAGTGTCTCAATGTACGGGTCTAGTTTTTGGTGAATAACTTCGTCAACAAGGATCGCAGACAAATATTTAACAATCGGCGTGTTCATCATGCTTACACGCGTTGAATAATATACTTTGTGTTTGGGTGAAGTTCGCTGAGGGCGTTGGACTTCAGGTGAAGTTCATGGCCATACCCTCTCAAGTCACAACGTTGGTCGTGGAGGTCATATTGCATAGTATTTGATTTTGCACGCCTTTGGAGTCCATTGGTGGCTATACCAACTCGCTAGCTTAGTTAGATCGTTAGTTATTAGCGAAAAATGTTATGACCTTAGTGACAGCATATGAGTATATGACGTAACGCAAAATCAACGATGTGAAAGTCAAAAATCTTTCCTTCTAGAGAGTACATGTAAAGTAACGATTCCATGTGGTTGAGGTAGTCTTAAATAATTTCCAGCGCCAACAAAGCTGTGTCAATATTTTATAATTTCCCCAATGCGTTGGTGAGAAAGAGCTGAAAGTTGTTAACCCTCGCCCGCACATGGGGGGGGGGTGGTTGCCACCCCCCATGTGCGGGCGAGGGTTAACAACCCTCGCCGTCCCATCCATGTGCGTTCTAGGATGGAAAAATGGCATGTGCGGGCGAGGGTTAAAAGTGAATTTTGATTCAAACCAAAGGTTTTCAAACCAGCCAAATTTTTTTGTCAGGTCAAGTCACACATGACCTATGTATAACATTATAAGTGACCCTCTGCATCTTGCAACGTTTTTTGATCCAGGTACTCTTCCGCATAGTGATGATACTTTTTTGAAAGTTATAGCACCTATGTACAATATTTACCAGTTGCACATCTCAGTTTTTATACAGGTAACGTCAGGTCAGTCACGTGATCTCATCATTTGTAAGTCAATGACGAAAATATTAAAACTAATATCATGACGCTGGAAATGATGACACTCTCAAGCACATGAAATCGTGGTTTCATAAACTCTCTGCAAGGTGTTCACCTTGGCATTTACATTGTTGAACTTCCGTGACGTTATAGGCGTAAGACGCCACGATAATCATCGGAGTTTTTCGTCAACAGCTCCCGAACAAATATGTAGAGCTGGATATTATGGAAAGCCGACGATGAACTTAAAAAGAAGCATCATTATATGCAATATGACCTCTATTGATCCACTTTGTGACCTGATGGGCTTTGACCTGACCTTAAACCGGGAGGATGCCCCCCCCCCCCATAGGGTTTTCTTGGTAGCTCGGAACACGCCGGCGATAGAGAGCTGAAACTTGGCATGCCTGACCTTTCAAGCCGGATTATGTGACACCAACCACATTTTCAGGTCAGGTCATATCACTGACCTGTGACGTCATACGTGAACCTCTTCACGGTCCTAGAATGTCGCAACTTTGCAATTTCGGTGATTTCTGAAAGCCCATATTTTGCGTTTAAATCGGCCAAAGATGACTTCACTTTGACGTCTAATCCGGCCGACCTATGCAGTCTTAGAAAATTGTTCTTTAACCCGCGCCCCACTGGGCTATTCAGCCATACGCGCCCTGCTGGGGAGGGGGGCAGATTCTGCCCCCCCTGTCTAACTTCCGAACCGATGGTCGTAGAAAGACGGGGAAAACGGCAATCGAAAGCTCTCAACAAGGCGGATCTTAAGAGCCCAAATTTTTTGCTTAAGTAGGTCAGAGGTCAGGTCAAGGTCAGGTCAAGGGTACAAAATGCAAATTTCTACAGTATCGGCCTTGCACCGTAGTTGCCGAAGAATGGACTGAGACTGATTGCCCAAAACGTGTTCTTAGACTACCAAGACAATATTCGTTGCATACAGTGTCATTCAAAGGTCAAGGTCAAGGTCAGGTCAGGTCAGGTCAGGTCACCAAAAACAAATTATAGAAAAGGGTATGTGCGACACATGTTTTATGGGTCATTTTACTCATAGAATTCAATAGGCACACTCAATAAGTGATATGGACCACCTCTGGATGAATTTCAGGTCGAGATCAGGTCAAGGTCAGGTCAAGTAAGGTCAAATTTTGAAGTTGGTTGTTAAGGCCTAAAAATGTGTCTATCTGATGCAGTTTTTCACGGCGAATCGAATGGTGCTATTTTTGTTTCCGTACAAGGTCTAAAACTTCCAAAAAAAATCATTTTTTTTTTTCAAAATTTGTGTGTCGTGACGTCATAAAATTTTGAATAACTCCCACATTTTTTACCGATTCTTCTAAAAATTGGTATGTAGGTGCACATAGACCACTTCTCTGATATATATTCCGGTTTTTCGATACACTCAAAATTTTGGATTTTATAATTATTTTCCCAAAAAAGCCAGTTTTTGAAGAAAAAAATTTGGGCCAAAATCCAAAATTTTCAAAAACTGAGATAGCCATTTGATAGACAAAGTAGAATCACGTATAACATTTTTTGTTACGTCTTGATTCCTTCAAAAATGAAGATGTTAGCGGCGTTTGAAATTTTTCCGTTTTTGAGGCGAAAATGGCGAACATGACGTCACTAAAACGTCAATTTCTCAAAAATTTTCCGACGGATTTCGCTCAAATGTTCAGGAAACGTGTCAAATTGATGTATGATAAGGTACCGAAAGTTTGACGTCGCCGACGTAACGCGTTTAGAAGTTATTGGCAAAAAACGTGAGGGGGGCAGATTCTGCCCCCCAGCGGGGCGCGGGTTAACCCGCGCCCCACTGGGGGGGGAGGGCTATTCATGCATCAATTTGACACCTTGTGTCAAAATTTGAACTTCGTATCTATCATAGGTCGGCCAGAAATGACGTCAGAGTGATGTCATGTTCGGCCGATTTCGACGTAAAACATTGAACCACGGGAATCGCTCCCAAGAGCTCAGTTTTTGAGCTAGATCCAATTTCTTTGCATGAGAAGACTCAGAATGGACTGCGCTATCAAACTGTTTTCTCAGATTTTCAAAATTTTAAATTTTTTGAAAATTATATATTAAAATTCAAAATTTGTATTTTATCTTTTTTCAAAAACTTTTTAACTTTTCGAAAAACCAGAATATATATGATAGAACATATGCTTATGACTTGTTTTAGTAAGTTTTAGCCAGATATCTTCAAAAATGGCCAATTTATACGCATTATAGCAAATTTCACAATTTTAATTTTTTTCAAATCAACTTTTCTGTACGAATTTGACATCGTACACCAATACAAATAGCACAATCGTGCTCCTGAGCTTAAACTGCATCCGATAGACATGTTTTTTTTTTTGTTGAAAAATTTTTACTTTGAAATTTGACCTTTTTTTACCTGAAAGTGACCTGACCTCAGCTATATTCAGATGAAAATGGCCTCAAATGACACAGGTGACACTGAATTTGAAATCTATGGCCTAAATGGACCATAAAACATGTGTCACGTGACCGACTTATGACATATTTCGTGACCTATGATGACCTGACCCTGACCTGAAAATCAAGGTACAATTTTGGTACCCTCAGGGTATCTAAAACATCTGTTCACGAGTGTGTAAACCAAACATCAGCCTGATCTGACTTGTAAGACAGCAGCCAGAGCCCAAAATGTGATCAAGCCAAATATCGATAATTTTTATTTTGACCTGACCTGTGACGTCATCGGTGACCTCGAGGTCAATGAAATTAGGTTTCGCTCGACAGTTTTTTCCGGGGCTATCAGATGCAGTTTGATTTTGACGATCAGCCCAGTAGTTTCGGAGTTAGAAGGGGGGCTATGAATAGCCCCCCCCCCGTAGGGCGTGTTATACACAGACCCCAGTGGGGCGCGGGTTTAAAGCATCGTATCAAGTGATATGTCTGAGGATACTGACAGTCCAGTGTTGATACATGTAACGGTGTTAAGGATATTGCAGAAAAACGGAAGGGGGCTCTGTACAGCCTCCCCTCCCCAGTCATGAACGGGTTAAACCGCGTTGTGATGGTGCTTACGTCACACGCGCCGGACCGGGGTTGCCTAAACACCCCCCCCCCCCACCCCCACCTGTCTAATGCGGCTTCTGAGCCACTTAGCGAATCGCAGTACGCAGCGTTCGAAAGAGTGTCGAAAATCACGAAGAACGTATTTCCGTTAACCCCAGTCATGTTAACCGCATGATTGGGGTATTTTCCATAACGCGAGTGACTGAGGGAGGGGGGGGGGGGGCTCTCCAGAGCCCCCCTCCTATCTCCGAAACTATTAAGCCGATTGACAAAATTCAAACGGCGTCTGATAGCCCCGGAAAAACTGTCGAGCGAAACCTATTTTCATTGACCTCAAGGTCACCGATGACGTCACAGGTCAGGTCAAAGTAAAAATTATCGGCATTTTTGCTTGTGTACAATTTAGGCTCTGGCCACCGACTGACAAGTCCGATCAGGCTCATTTTTGGTTTACGCACTCTTGGTATATGAATTAGATACCCTGAGGGTACCGAACTTTTACTTTGAATTTTTCAGGTCAAGGCCAGGTCATCCTAGGTCACGAAAATTGTATTTCATATATCGGTCACGTGACGCATGTTTTATGGCTCATTTTACACGTAGATTTCGAAAATAAAGTCATCTGGGTCATTTGAGGTCATTTTCAGCTGAATTTACCGGGGTCAGGTCAATTTCAGGTCAGAAAAGGTCAACTTTGAAAATGAAATCTTTCAACAAAAAAAGTGCCTATCAGACGCAGTTTTAGCTCAGGAACACGATGGTGCCAGTTATATTGCTGTGTGATGTCAAAAACGTACTGAAAAATGATTTTGAAAAAATATAACTTTGTAAAATTTTGACAATAACGCAAATAACTTGGCTATTTTTGAAGATATTGGGCTAAAACTTGCTAGAGTAGTTCATCAGTGTGTGTTCTATCACACATACTCCGGTTTTTGCGAAAAATCAAAAACTTTTTAAAAAAGGCAAAAAATATATTTTTGTAATAATAAAAAAAAATCAAAATTTTCAAAATTTTGATAATTCGAGATAGTAGTTTGATAGCTATGTGTATTTGTAGTCCACTGATGCAAAGAAATTGGATCTAGCTTTAAAACTAAGCTCGTAAAAAAACTAAGTAATTCAATATTTTGCATCAAAATCGGCCGACATGACGTCACTCTGACGTCATTCCCGTCCAAACTGTGGTAGCTAGAAAGTTGAAATTTTTACACATGGTGTCAAATTGATGCCGCTGAGGGTACTGCAAGTTTCGTGTTGATTTGTGAAACGGTTTAGAAGATATTGCCGAAAAATGGGAGGGGGCTCTATAGAGCCTAGTCATGCATCAAATTGTCCCCCAGTCATGCGCGGGACAATTTTTAAGTCAGGTCAAAGGTCAGGTCACCAGGGGTCAAAAAATGTCTGTAATATGTCGACAGTATTTGACCATTCGGGGCATAAACACTGAACAAATTGAGCTACACTCTCGCAAAGCACTTTCTACAGGTAGTCCTCCAATTTGACCTAAGGCCTACAGCGTAGCCTCCAGAGGGTAAACACATTTAGGATTTAGACGTTTTACGTTTATGCACTAACTTTCGACTCGCTTTTTCACAACATTGATTTTACCAACATTATGTTCCTCAATTGTCACGCTAGGTTGAATGAGCCATGATTAACCTCAAAGGTAATTTTGAACATTGGACCAAAGGCAAAGCCATGACCTGACTGCTAAAACTCATGCCGCATACGTTAGGCGGCACGGGCGGACATTGATAGCAGCGCCTCTATCGGTCAATACGGAAAGCTGGGCTGTAGGCGACGAAATACCGGCTGAGTTGTCACACGTTGAATAGGTTCATAGACATCCGTCTTGTGAAAAAGTTGAACTTTTGTCTTCAATATTTCTACAGGCAATTTTAGAAGTGTCTTCACATAGATTACAACACCGTTTAGATTATTGTATTCACTTCAAGCCTTCCCTATTGTTCTTGATGATGCGGGAACTATTTCTAATTAGTATTTCTAGCTTAATAAAAGAACATATTGTGCAAACGATGAAAAAGCATAGATGGAAGATTTTAAATGCAATTTTCTCTAGCAATTAATGGTAAATTCTCTACAGATCAGGGAAAAGATGCATGCTAACTGATAATTTAAAGTTCATGGAGCCAGTTGTTTTCTTCTTTTCTTACGTCGCCCCAATGGCCGCAAATACACTTGTGATAACGCCTATCGATCAGACGATCTGCATCATTGAGTGACTCCGATCCAATTGAGTCACTCAATGATCCGATTGAGTGACATCATTGACTCCGATCCGCAGCCACGTGGTGTCCGAGTGCTTCTGCGCATGTCTGGGGCCCGGCCCGCTGCGTCGGGCCGCGCGCTCCCCCGGGACTTCTGGCCGAGCTCTTGGCCCGAGCAGACGCGTCACGTCTGGCTCCGCGATTTGGCCCGTTCTGTCCGGGATTTATAACTTAGATTAGGCAGGGCATATTTGGCAAACTTGGATTTCATTCTCGTCTCTTCGTCGCTCCATTGTCTGATTCGCTGTTTTGGTTTTTGACTTCGTTTTGGTAATTTAAATATAACAACCCGCTCTTAAATTAATTCTTTTACTTGGGGCCGTTTGGATCGAACTGATTGAATTTTTGGAACACGCACCAGGTTGATATTCTCCATTTCTGATTAACGTAAAATCCAGTCACTGATATGTGGTGAACAGCCCCACAGCACCACATATTGGTGACCGCCGACGTGATTCTTGTTCGATTTTTTCATACTTCCGGGTTGTCGCCTCCGCTCATTCCCGAATCAATTATATTATATTATTCCCCCACATGGATTGCTATTCCGTCGCTCCACAGTGGCTTCTGCGCCACTTTTCCATGATGGTTTCTGTGCCACCTCTCCGCCGTGTGATTACTTAGGCATTTATCTTCTCGGTGATTTTATTTTGGGGTTCCATTGGCTCTTTCGGATTTTGCACTCGGTGTTTTAAATTTTAATTGTTCAGTGCATTGCAAACACCGGCTATACTTTAACGATCATGACGAACGAGGGCACGATGGAACCCGCTCATGCTGAGCCGGTCCATCATGTGTCGATCAAGCCGCCGGTTTTTATGGACACCGCGGTTGACGGCTGGTTTGCTATTATGGACGCCCAATTTAACATTGCCAAAATCACCAACTCGCAGACCAAATTCTACCACGTTCTCTCTGCCCTGCCTCCGGAAACCATCTCGCACATTCCGCGTGCTGTCTTGAGCAACAAAAATTTCTCTGAGCTACAGACAGCCGTCACTGACATGTACGAAAAGACAAAGCCAGAGATGTTTGAGAAACTGATCAGCAAAACGCGTCTGACGGGCCGACCCTCACTCTTTCTAAGCGAACTCAGAGAGGAAGCCGACAAGGTTGGTGTCGGAGACGATCTCGTTCGGCACAAATTTATCCAGTCGCTACCCACAGGCATTGCTACGGCCCTGGCTTCTCAGCGCGAGCTCTCACTGTCGCAGTTGGGCAAACTCGCGGACGAACTGATGCCTCTTGTGCAAAACTCAGCTGCTAACATGGTTCACTGTCAGGATCAGGACCCACAGTCCGACTCACAGGAGTTCCTTGTGGCTCAGCAGCACCCAAGGTACCACAGGGCCACTCAGCCACAGAGCCGAGCCGCCACACACTCCCCAGCTCGTGATGCTCGTGATTCAAGAGCGTCTCTCGGTCTCACGCCGTTCCACCCTGACCAGAAGCCGAAAGTATGCCGTTCTCACCTGTTTTTCGGCAGCCGAGCACGCACTTGCAAGCCATGGTGTCACTGGCCCGACAAAGCTGCTGATCTGACCATGCAGCCGTCCTCACGAGCTGCATCTCCCTCCCGTGCAGCCACAGAGTCGGGAAACGAGAGGAGCAGGCCGCAAACGCAGCCCTCGGCCTGCCGCTCCTTAGGGTCACAGCCAAGGTGAATGATCAGCCCCTGAAATTCATCGTGGATACTGGCGCTGGTGTATCCCTGGTTCCACCCTCCTATGTGCAGGGTTGTGCTTGACTCATGAGTCGAGTCAGAGATTTGACTCAACTCTGACTCAGAGGAGTCAGGTTTGAGTCGAGTCGGATAAAATGTTGAGCTGTTGAGTTGAGTCAGAGTTGAGTCAGACAAAAATATTAAGGTGTTGAGTTGAGTCACAATTGAGTCAGTAAAATAACTTTTGACATTGAGTTGAGTCAAAAATATTTAGGAACATGAGTCAGCTGACTCATCTTTCTAGAAACAATATATAAGCTTTTCATTCTCCCCCCGCTTAACAACTTAGGCCTGGCCCTGCTGCTGGATTTTTTTTTCACCCCCCCCCCCCCGCTCAACAGCTTTTTTATCTGAGTCAATTTTGAGTCAACACACTTCACTCAACAAAAAAATTTGAGTCAAGTTTGAGTCAACTCATATTTTCATTGAGCCGCTTGAGTCATGAGTCGAGTCAAGGGAAAAAATCAGCTCCTTGTTTGAGTCAGAGTTGAGTCAGGACTTTCTGAAGTTGAATGATGAGTCGAGTCGGCAAATTTTTTTGAGTCGAGCACAACCCTGCCTATGTGAATGGAACTCTAATCCACCCGTCCGCTGTTTCGATCACGACTGCCAGCGGGCAGCCACTGCGCGTGCATGGCGAGGCCACTCTCGATATTGTCCTCCCCACACTCAGACGCAGTTACACATGGACATTTGTAGTGGCTGAAGTGACAGAGCCACTACTCGGTAACGATTTTCTCGCTCACAACTCGTTGGTTGTCGATTGTGGTTCCCAAGTTCTCCGCGACTCCACCACTCTGCTCTCAGCTCCCGGTGTACCGACGACCGGGGAGTCTGTTCATTTGGTGATAAATGATCTCGCTCAGGTGCCTGAGGCAGTGCGGCCCATCCTAGAGGATCACCCCGCTGTTCTCAGCCCTAATCAGCCGGATTACACAGACTCGCCAATCAAAACCACTCACTTCATCGACACCGGCAGCGCTCCACCCACGTTCGCCAGCCCACGCAAGCTGCCGCCCGACAAACTAACCGCAGCAAAGCAAGCACTCGATGTGCTGCTCGAAACAGGAGTGATTCGTCCGTCTAGGTCCCCGTGGGCCTCACCCATCCACATGGTTCCAAAGAGTACCCCTGGTGAGTGGCGTGTCACCGGTGATTACCGCGCGCTCAACGCCGTAACCAAACCGGATCGCTACCCACTGCCGCACATTCAGAGCCTCTCAACCAAGCTCCACAACGCTCAGTGGTTCAGCAAAATCGATCTGCTCCGTGCATATCATCAGGTGCCTATGAACCCCGCTCACTCAGAGAAGACGGCCGTCATCACGCCCTTCGGCTTGTACGAATACACCTTCATTCCAATGGGGCTTCGCAACGCAGGTGCCACATTCCAGAGGGTCATGGACGGCATCTTCCGAGACGTGCCGTGCGTGTTCGTCTATCTCGACGATATCCTTGTATTTTCCGAGAACCAGGAGCAGCATGAGAAAGATTTGCGCCTCGTGTTCAGCAAGCTGGCTGAGCACAAGCTCCGCATCTCACTGGAGAAATGCGAGTTCATGAAGAAGTTACTCATTTTCCTCGGTCATGACGTCACCAGCACAGGTGTCACACCTCCCAAGGCCAGAGTGAAGGAGATTCTGGACCTCCCTCTACCGCATGACTCAGAGTCACTGCGTCGCTATCTGGGACTCATCGGCTTCTACCGGCGTATGATTCCGCGATTCGCCGATGTCACGTTCCACCTGACCGAACTGATCCGACTCAAGCCAAAAAGCAAAGAACTGACGTGGACAGAGGAACAGACTCAGGCGTTCAATGACAGTAAAGCAGCGCTGGCTGGCGCCTGCACTCTGCCACACCCAATGCCACACTGCGAGCAGTACGAGCTCGTTACTGACGCATCACAAGTCGCGGTGGGTGCCGCGCTCCATCAGATTGTGGACGGAGTACCCGTTCCCATTGGCTTCTTTTCACGGAAGCTCAGTCAGGCCCAACAGAAGTACGCCGCGTATGACAGAGAGCTACTCGCGGCTTATCTGGCCACACTCCATTTTCGTGACATGATCGAAGGCCGCCACGTTACCCTGCGAACGGACCACAAGCCACTCGTGCGCGCTTTTCACAGCCCGCACACTGCTAAGTCTGACCGCCAACAGCGCCACTGGTGTGTCGTCACGGAATACATCACGGAGGTCTCGTACATTCGTGGCAGTGACAACGTGGTGGCGGACTGTCTCAGTCGCCCGGTAAATGCAGTGTCCCTTGATGCATGTGACCTCCATTTTATCGCGGCGGCTCAGAAGCAGGAAAAGGAGAGAGACGCCGACAGTGCCGATTCAGAGCACCAGGATTCCGAGTCAGGTCTAGGATCGCGCTCAAACCCGCAGGACACCTCCCGATTGGAGCCAGTAACACTGTCTGGCGACATCACAGTCCTGTGTGAAAACTCTGGACCACATCCACGCCCGTACGTACCAGAGGCATGCAGGCGCGCCGTGTTTGATCGTTTCCACGGCCTGTCACACCCGGGTAGGAAAGGCACCACCCGTCTCATCAGCTCTCGCTATTTCTGGCATGATATGCGCCGTGACATTGCGCGATGGGTGAAGGAGTGTGAAGCATGCCAGGAAGCCAAGGTGCACAGGCACACTCGTTCTCCGCCCGGTCGGTTTGACGTGCCCTCACAGCGGTTCGAAACTGTACACATAGACATAGTCGGGCCGCTGCCACCGTCAGTACCCCACGGGCACCCCTTCACCACGCCATTTCGTTATTTGTTGACATGCATCGATCGCGCCACGCGTTGGGTCGAGGCCGTGCCGTTGGTCTCGATCACCGCGGAAAATGTAGCCTCTGCTTTCCTCGACACTTGGGTGTCCCGGTTCGGAGTTCCGCTGCATGTTGTCACAGACCGCGGTTCCCAATTCGAATCAGAACTGTTTTCGCACTTGTCTTCAATGATAGGTTTCCATCGCCTCCGAACCACTGCTTATCATCCGACATGCAATGGAATGGTGGAACGGGTCCACCGAACGCTCAAAGCCGCGATCAGGGCGCGCAGGCAAGACGGACTGCGAGCGCTACCCGTCGTTTTGTTAGGTATAAGAGCTATGCCAGCAGAGTCAGGTTTTTCGGCATTCACTGCCGTCACAGGCGCGCAGGTGCTGTTTCCCCGCTGCGCCGTCGAGATGGTCTCCGTTGGAACAAATTACGTCCAAGAACTGGCAAAGCGTATGTCAGAAATCGATTTCGTCACACTCTCACAGGGCTCGAACCATGCCCGCACACCACCGACACATGTGCCCCCCGACCTCATGACATGCACACACGTGTGGGTACGCGTTGACCGCGTGCGGCACTCTCTGGAGTCCCCGTACCGCGGCCCCATGCGAGTCATCAGACGCAGCCCTAAAGTGTTCACGTTGGAGCTGCCGACTGGCGCCCACGACACTGTAAGCGTCGACAGACTCAAACCGGCACGCATGCCGCCACCTGCGGACACGCTTGGTCCGAGCAGTACCGAGCCTACAGCTCCGAAGCAGCAGCTGTCACCGTCGACCTCGCTCGGGCCCCTCGCCACTGGGGCGCCCGACGAGCCGACACAGACGCCAACGACTACAAGACCGTCCAGCAAGAGGACTTCAAAACCTGGAGTGACGTCTTCCGCATCGCCGGCCAAGGACGACAAGCCGTCCGCGGCTGCGCCGGTGCACACCCGCAGCGGCCGCCGCGTGCAATTCCGGCCGCAACCGGACTTCCGATACTTTTGAGTGCGCCCGCGTACGTGCGTTCGAGAACGATCCTGATCGCGTCGCGCAGACAGTGAAGTGATAATTGCGTCGCGCGGTACAGTGATGATTGCGTCGCGCAGGACCGCGTGCAGTGACAATTGCGTTGCGCCGTACCGTGTAGTGATTATTGGGTCGCGCAGTGAAGTGTCGATTGCGTCGCGCACCGCACCGAGTGATGTGAAAAGTGATTGCTGTGGCTTATCGTGTATGCGCTCCGCGCTGAGGCGGTGAGTACTGTGGTAACCACGTGTGTCGCCGGCCGGCACGGGAGTTCCCGGCGCAGACCGATTCGCGCGCCGACTTGTGACGTCGCTACCCCGCCCCGGCGCTGGGGGGGGGGGGCGGCCCAGGACGTGTCTGTTAGTGAACTTTGTCCCATCACGATGCGACCGCGTGCCTGCGGCCTGCGCTGCCGCAGTGCGTCGGCCAGTGACCAATCCGCGCTCCGATCCGCAGCCACGTGGTGTCCGAGTGCTTCTGCGCATGTCTGGGGCCCGGCCCGCTGCGTCGGGCCGCGCGCTCCCCCGGGACTTCTGGCCGAGCTCTTGGCCCGAGCAGACGCGTCACGTCTGGCTCCGCGATTTGGCCCGTTCTGTCCGGGATTTATAACTTAGATTAGGCAGGGCATATTTGGCAAACTTGGATTTCATTCTCGTCTCTTCGTCGCTCCATTGTCTGATTCGCTGTTTTGGTTTTTGACTTCGTTTTGGTAATTTAAATATAACAACCCGCTCTTAAATTAATTCTTTTACTTGGGGCCGTTTGGATCGAACTGATTGAATTTTTGGAACACGCACCAGGTTGATATTCTCCATTTCTGATTAACGTAAAATCCAGTCACTGATATGTGGTGAACAGCCCCACAGCACCACAAACACAGTGAACACATCCAACGTGTTTTCATCGCTCTGGCATGTCTCTATCAAACGATATTGTGAAAAACTGCTGGAGACCTTTTGTGGCCTGAAATGGCTCCAGGGGCATATACAGGAACCATGGCTGCAATTTTTATTTGATGCATAATTTTCACCTGTTAGCAGGTGTTAGACTGATTTTAGAGAGTGCTTGTTATGAGTTCGTTCAATATAACCATATTTTGATTTTCTCCCAATTACCAGTAATGGAGAGATTTAGGTATAAAATTAGCCTGACCATAGGTCACTGAAATCAAACTTCCTAGATACCTATGCTGTGTCCGATTTCTTTGAAAACATTTAAATCAATATAATTCTGGTTCATAATATTTTTGAAACGGAAGAAAATCATGAGAATATCAAAATATGTATTTCTGTATCACTATCAATCAACTCTGTGATAAACCTTTTTCACGCTGTGGCTTTTACTAAACGCTAAATATTTCAAAGCAATCGGTTACCCGTTGTGGCTAACATTGAATTTTTCTGAGGTAAGGTCACTTGACGTGGCCTGGTGATCAGACCTTGAGCGATTTGGGTCTGAATTTGTCGCATGTGCAGAAAGTATTCTGCCGAAATTGGCAGCACGAGGTCATTTATGTGACAACTATCTGAAAAACACAGGGTGTTCAAGCTCTCTCAGCACCGGCGCGAGTTACTCTAAATTGTGACCACTGGCGGACCCGGGATCATTCATTTGGGGCAAATGCATCCCTCTGCAGCGCCCAAGTAAGGAATCAAAAAAGGAATCAATGCGTAAGGAATCGAAATCCTACGGAGAAATTGGAATTGGAGAAATTGTTTTAGGGGTATGCCCCCCTCCCCTTTCCCCCAGCGTCTAAAACCGCTTTTCTGGATCCGCCAGTGATTATGACCTGTCCTCTGGTAACTTTTATTGAAAGTCAGAGGAAGAAGTTAAATACTACAGCGTTTACCTTTTAAGTTATGCAATTTTTTCATTTCCTACGATAGCTTCCCTGGCACTGAGGGCGTTGCGAAGTTGCGACATTTTGGGACAGTGGGGAGGTTTATCCTTTATGCAATGTCGCGGGCCAGTGAATTGACCCGACCTGAAAATGCATGGCCGTCATAAGACTTACTTGAAGGAAAGACTTTGTACGATAACTTTCAGTTCTCTGTCGCCAACGCATTCTGAGCAATCTGCTTTGATTTGCCTTTCTTGGCGGTCTAATCGACTTTCTGCCATGTTTGCAAATCGTGGCAATACCCCACCAGACGATAATTCTACCAGATATCCTTCGCTCGAGTGTGTGTGAGGGGGTGCGTTTTTGGCCACACACCTGCCAGTTTTTTTTTGCGTGTGTAAAGAAAACCGCGGCGCGCAGCACCGCTAAACCTATTGTAGCTTATACTTGCCCTGGCAGGGGGAGAGGGTCGATGCGACCCCCCCCCCTTCCTGAGTTTTTTTTTGCGCTGGGCGCCGAACTATTAGTCGGATCGTGCTGAAATTTTCCATATCCTCTGGGGCATCCTTTGCGCAGCTTTTGGTTAAAAAAATCGGGTCATGTCAGATCACCGAGCTATGACGTCATAATAGGTACAGTCCACAGCAGAAGTAATGTGCGGTTTCAGTCATGGGTATGTTCTGCTTCTGAAGCTTAGGAACGATTAACCAGACTACAATGAAACTTTGAATGTAGTTTACATGTATCGTCATCCTTGCAGCTGCAATTTTAGCTATTGACATCTTCTTTTCGATCACTCCGCATTAAACAATCGCCAGTCAAAGCCAACCGTTGAGATTGGTAAAACCCTACATTACTTTAGCGGTGGGCTGTACCTACGACTTCCGACCGTTTTTGACAAAATCGTACATTCTGCGTAACTGGACGTGATCGCAGCGACAAGAACGAAACTATTCCATGTGATTTATGTCAACTCTGAGTATGATGTTCAGAAAGGCCTTTGAAAGAGCTATCGAATGCGCTTTTTCGTGACGCCATAGGTCTGTTGGTTCCCGACTTATGCGCCGCTTTGTGAAAAGTTGTCAAAATCGGGAATAAGAAGTCGCGATAGGTTTAACTTTGGTGACCTCCAGTGACCTTAGCAATGACTTGATCGAAAAATGGCCGAATAATTCTGAAAGATCTTATAGCAAGCTATATATTTCTTTTTACCGCGTCTTTCTAGCTCGCTTGCTTTTCGAGATAGTGTGGTGTGGCCAAAAAGCCCCCTCCCCACCATGGCGAAGTTGGCTGAGAGGCCCACCCGGGCGCGGGGTATAAGACGACCTTGGGTAAGAGAAGTTTGCCTGGCCAAGTCATGTGGACTGCGTCCAATCATAGCTCTTCTTGCTAGACTGTTCTTTGAACCCCACACATGTCGTCATTGTCTGTCTGCCAGGTCAGGAAAGAGGGGACGAAGATGAGAGAGAGGAGGGGTCTATACCAACATGTTGTCAAGTGTTCAAACGTTATTGCAACTGAGATGGTGTTGTCACAGCCCATCACTATGTAAATGTACCCATGACTTCCCTCTTCCGTGCATCTTACGGCGTCCATCAAAGCTATTTTCGTGTCACCGGGACCAGGTATGTGCTGTTGGCTAGGTCAGGGCGCAGCGTTCTCTGACGACCGATTGATGTGCAGGTATAATGCGCCCCTGTCGCTCATCACACACCGCCTGACCGAAAACCTACTCAGCTTTACGGCTACGTAAAACAGTCGTAAATGGTGTACACATGTTGGTGCAGCCCGTCATAGGAACGGAAGGCACCGTCGAGCCAAAGTTTGAACTGACGCAGCGCCTTGCACGAAGCCAAAGACTGGGCTCTGACAATGTATCACACATCACTGAAGATGAGCCCGAGTGCCGTCAGAAAGGATCGCCAGCCTACCTAACCTACCAGACCCCTTTCCTGACACAACTGAGGTCGCTGAAAGCTCATAGCTAACGATGGCTATAGGTGTTTCTGAATGTCCCTTGTGACACATATAAAGCATGGTATTTTTTTACCACAAAATATTTCATATGGTCCATCAAATGATGCCCTCGTACTCTAAAAGGATTGGATGAAGTTCTCTTCTCTACGTTTTCTTTTCTTTCTCATTTACTTCTTAGGTAAAAACGAAAGATCGCGACGAAACTTTCAGTGCTCTTGAGTTATTCAATTGGACATTTACGCCTACCTGAAAATGTCTGACCCTGAATCAAATGACCTTTGACCTGTGACCTGTTTCTCGAGACCATGTCAGGCTAGAATGCCAATTTGGGCTGCATGTCAGCGCACACTATCCGTGCGTTTTCAGACTTTTTGTGACTAGAAGCGTACGGACATGTGAGGTGACGCTGTCTCATAGAATATGTTGGATGTCAAGCTCAACCAAAATCAGTTCAAGGCCATTGACCAAAAAATGTCCTCTGTTGACTTATTTTTGGTTTTGCTATTTACATGGTAATTTTGGGAGCTGGTTTCGAATTTAGCACACGTTTGAAAATTTAAGAACTAGTTTTGGTGCCCATGCGGCATGTTGCAAAGCTGTCAGTGGTGGCAAGTAGGTATCTATTATGGGCAGATGGTAGGACCCCTGATGACCTGACCCGCCCTTCCCCAAATGCAAATAAACATATTTAAAAAAATCACAAAATTCGAAATCATGGTAAAATTCAAAATAGGCCATAAAACACAAAAAAGTGTCGTCTGTGCCACCCAAAGCCAAGTTCAGCCGAGTAAAATGAAGGTCTGGTCACGATCAGGTCAAAAGTTTCAAATTTTGAAGCTAAATTATGGCAACAAAAAAAAAAAGCTTATCGGATGTGATATGTGTTGACAAACAATTTAGTGCCATTTTTCTGCATGGGAGATTCAGAGCTTACTCAATATTGCATTTAAATTATTATTGATGGTGAATAATTGACTTTAGTTATGCTACGTAACATACCTTTAAAGCATATAACATATACCATATAATATAAAGTTTTGTCACCTTAACCCTCGCCGGCACAGGGGTGGGGGTTGATGCAACCCCCCCAAGGTTTTTCGCGAATAACTCGCGTAAAAAACAGCCGATCGCGACGAAACTTTCAGTATCCTCGCATTGATCAATTTTACACCTACCCTTAAAATTTCATGACCCTGACCCCAATGACCTTTGACCTGTGACCTCTTTTCTGTGACCATGTTTGGGCGAAATCGCGGTTCGGCGCATGTCGGCTCGCATTAGCCGCGCGTTTGCAAGCTTTTCGTGGTTTCGAACGTTCAAACATGTGATTTGATGTTGCTCCCATGCATTAGGGTGGGTGTCAAGGTCACCTGAAGGTCAGGTCAGGTCATTGACCTTTGGTGACCTCGGGTGACCTCGGTTCACTTTTTCGAGTTTTACATGTTTCTAGGCTAGTTTTTGGAGCTGAATTCGAATTTAGCAACCATTTGAACATTTACGAAGTAGTTTTGGTGCCTTCGTAACATGTTACGAAGCTGTCCGAGGCGGTTGACACGTATTACGAATACCCGTCACAACCCCTACCGGTTGACCTGACCTGACCTGACCCGACCTGGTCTAAATGCTTAAAGACATCATCGCTGATCAAAACTAATACGATATTCGTGATCAGCACCCCGGAAAACCACATAGCAGCCACACTTTACGACTTTCTAACAGGTCCCGATTTTCCCGGTTTTCGGGTCATTGACCTGACCTGGAAGGTCACCCGATGACCTAGGACCTTAAAATTGGGTATCATCGGCTTCCTCTCGTGACGGGCAACACGCTCGTTTTTTCCGCGAAGCTCTAGCTCGATCAGGGGCCAAACGCGAGGGGGGGGTCGGACCAACCCCCCCCCCCTTGTGCCGTCGAAGGACTCAAAATGGCCTGTGCCGGCGAGGGTTAACCCTCGCCCGCACATGGGGGGTGGTTGCCACCCCACCCCCCCCCCCCCCCCAGGTAGTCTTTCTGCTCTGCACTCAACATTTTTAGAGCTAGAAGGCTGATTTTTCGCATAGCTGCTCCTCTAGCCTTTCTTGATGTCCACTGAAAATTTCAAGTTTCTGTGATTTTTGGTTTCGGAGATATGACCTTGTTTTTCAGGTCATGTCATGACCCAAATGGCCAATTCTCAACATCTTGCGCTTGCCATGGGCCTTGTGAGCTTTTGACACCCTGATTTCGGCCTTTTTTGCCAGTCTTACCTCCCACCTATCATGGAACATGTTGTTCGACGATGTACAGGGGTCAAGGTCAGGGTCAAGGTCAACCTAGGTCATCTAAGATAATTGCGTTTTAGGCAAGCTGAATTTACTTTTTGTGAAGTTTTTTGACTGCATTTTTGGTAAAAGCTTCTCAGATCATGATTTCATGTAATATGGACCCAAAAACAATCGGTGCACACATCAGTATACACACAGACACACACAGACATACAAACACATATAATTTACCTTGACCTAACTTGACCTGAAATGACCTCAGCAGCAAAATTCTGGTCGGGTAGTGTGACAAAGAGGTTCTAGCTGGCTTGGCACCAGAAAACAGCATCGTCATCGGTATTTGATAAGCAGCGCACTTGATATCCAACGGTGACCCAAACCAGCAATATTTTTTAGTTTGACCTGACCTGGAAGGTCAATGACTGACCTGAGAAGGTAAAACTGGGTATCATTGGATTCGTCTCTTCCCAAAGAATCTTTTTGGTATTTACTGCTAAGCTCTATCTCCAACAGGAACGAAATGGCGCGGGGGGGGGTGGCAACCCCCCCCCCATGTGCGTTCTAGGATGGGAAAATGGCATGTGCGGGCGAGGGTTAAAGCTTTTTTCTAAGGACACCTCGAAACATGAGGTGGAAATGCATAGCTTACAACTCTTTCCCAGCCAGCAATCCCACCCAGCGACTGACATTTTAGCCAAACATTTCCTTTTTACTCGCTAGATGGCAGAAGCGTCGAACGCCTGAATGCATACTGTGCCGCAATGTCGCCTCCGCGAACATAACCGCCTGAATGTATGCTGTACCGCAATACTGACTTCCGGCGAACATATGAAGATTGACATGCTTGTCGGAATAGTTTTGTTGGTTTTGGGTGGATGATATCCGAATATGAAAGATGCAGATTGCAGAATCATGTCATGTAGACGTAGTCTATCAAACAATTTTCGCGACTTAGTGTTGTTTCGTGGGCACTGGGCATCATAGCGTTTTATAGTTTCAGAACGTCACAGCGATGCAAAACGAAAAATGTTGAAATCGTGTCAGATAGAAAAAAGACACAAATTTAACTGATCATGATTTAACCCTCGCACGACCAGGCCATTTCTCATAACACGAACGACCAGGGGGGGGGGGGTTGTTACGACCCCCCCCCCCTGGCGTTTCGAAACGGAAGGTCGTAGAGCTTAGCGGAAAAGACCAACGGATTGCTCTCAACGAGATCTCGCGATTGGTGGTATATTTTTTGGTCCTAGGTCAACATTTGACCTACTTTTGACCGGTCAAAGGTCAAATTTTCGGAAAAATAGACTTTTTTCAACTTTCGGCGGCGATTGCGGCAAAACGGTGGGAGATATCGACTTGAAACCTTCACTATCGTGTTCCTTGATCAATTCTCTATCGTTTGGTATGTATTTCGTTTCCCTAGCTCTAAAAATGGCGCGTTGGGAGCGCCGGAAGTCGGCAAGGTCACAGTCGGCGGCAGAAATTCGAAAAATCAAAATTTAAATTTTTGAAATCTGATTGTATTTTTGGATTTGGGAGGTCCATTTGCTCCCTGTAGAAGCTAATATTGCTGCATATTCCCATTGAGGTGACAAGAATTAGCAAAATAGTGGTTCGGGCGCTTTTCAAAAATAGTACCGGACGCTGTTCCTCTTGTGACGTCATAGCTCCGTGACCTGACCTGACCCGGTCAAATTTCTTATACCATATGATAGCCAATACTTGCCCCAACATGCATGGGAAGTTTCATCACGATCCATCAACCGATGTCCGTACCACCGGCAGGAAACCTCGGGCGTTGGCACTCAGTTTGTGAAAATCCGGCCGGAGGCTGTACCTCTTATGACGTCATAACTCCGTGACCTGACATGACCCGATCAATTTTTTTCCGGCAAAAGATGCGCAAAGGTTGCCCCATAAGGTACCCAAAATTTGGCGGCGCTGCGCGCCGCCGTTTTTGCACTATTTCCGAAAAACCTCAGGGGGGGGGGTTGATACAACCCCCCCCCCCTAGGCGTTCTAGGGTTAACCCTCGCCCGCAAATGCCATTTTCCCATCCTAGAATGCACATGGGGGGGGGGGTGCCACCCCCACCCCCCGCGCGCCATTTCGTTCCTGTTGGAGATAGAGCTTAGCGATAAAGACCGAAAAGATTCTTTGGGAAGAGACAAATCCAATGATACCCAGTTTTACCTTCTCAGGTCAGTCATTGACCTTCCAGGTCAGGTCAAACTAAAAAATGTTGCTGTTTTGGATCACCGTTGGATATCAAGTGCGCTGCTTATCATATACCGATGACGATGCCGTTTTCTGGTGCCAAGCCAGCTAGAACCTCCTTGTCACACTACCCGACCAGGTTTTTGCTGCTGAGGTCATTTTAGGTCAAGTTAGGTCAAGGTCAATTATATGTGTTTGTATGTCTGTGTGTGTCTGTGCGTATACTGATGTGTGCACCGATTGTTTATGTGTCCATCTTACATGAAATCATGATCTGAGAAGCTTTTACCAAAAATGCAGTCAAAAAACTTCACAAAAGTGAATTCCGCTTGCCTAAAACGCAATTATCTTAGATGACCTAGGTTGACCTTGACCTTGACCTTGACATCTGTACATCGTCGAACAACATGTTCCATGATAGGTGGGAGGTAAGACTGGCAAAAAAGGCCGAAATCAAGGTGTCAAAAGCTCACAAGGCCCATAGCCAACGCAATATGCTGAGAATTGGCCATTTGGGTCATGACATGACCTAAAAAACAAGGTCATATCTCCGAAACCAAAAACCACAGAAACTTAAAAATTTTAGTGGACATCAAGAAAAGATAGAGGAGCAGCTATACGAAAAATCAGCCTTCTAGCTCTAAAAATGTTGAGTGCAGAGCAGAAAGACTACCTGGGGGGTGGCAACCATCCCCCCATGTGCGGGCGAGGGTTAACCCGCGCCCCATTGACATCTGGCAGGTTCCAGGTCCAGTGGGGGGGGGGGGGCAACTAATTCTTACCAAGTACCTACGCGCTGTAAATGAACAATTTCTTAAAGCCTACAGGCTGGCAAATTTGAGTTTGACTTGAGTTTAAAATTAGTTAGCACAGTTTTTATATACCTTAACCGTAGCCCAGGCAAGGGGGGTCGATGCGATCCCCCCCTTAGTTTTTTGCGACGGGCGCCGAACTATTGATCGGATCGTGCTGAAATTTTCAATATTTATCTATGGGCATCCTTTGCGCAACTTTTGGGAAAAAATTCGAGTCATGTCAAGTCACCGAGCTATGAGTCATAGCTCGGTGACTTGACGTCACCACCTATTATGATGTCATAACCTATGACATCATAATAGGTGCAACCTCTGACCGTTTCTGACAAAATCGTACATTCTGCGTAACTGGACGTGACCCCATCGACAAGAACGAAACTTTTCCGCGTGATATATGTCAGATTTTGACAGGACATGAATCGTTGCAATGTATATTGACCTTTCTAAGGTCAACCAAGGTCAGTGACCTCGCATATTCACACGCTGACCTCCTTGATATGAGCTGTGATTAGTGGAGTTTCTTGAGGTCCTGAATCCGAATCTGTAGTTCAATTTTCACCCAAAATGCCTTAAAAACTGTTCCTTGACCTTAACAAGGTCAACTTAGGTCAATTAGGACCGTCCTCGCCAACGGCGGGTGTGATCTCGTGTTCCCTGGGACTTCTACGTCACTCCAGTAATAATTGAAATGCAGTCAACTATGCATCATTTTGTTGCTAAATTGTTGCGAAACACGGTCGTGATTCGCCAATATTGGCTAAGTAGCTTGGAAAATTATAGCTTTCCCCCGAAATTTAACCTTTGGCCTGCCATAACGGGGTCAACTATTGGCCTAAGGTACAAAATATACCACCAATCGCGAGTACTTGTTCAGAGCAATCGGCTGGTCTTTGTTGCGAAGCACTACGACGCTTGGTTTCGAAACGTCAGGGGGGGGGGGGTCGCATCGACCCCCCCATCCCTACCAGGCCGCGTTATGAAAAATGCCCTGCCAGGGCTAGAGTTCACGGGTTTACTTTATCTGTTTAAGAAAATTGAACGGTTAAAGTACCTAAGTCTCATACAGTTTGCGATGTGCTTGCCTCTTACCTGTCTCATAGGTACTTATTCCCACATTTCGTGTCATAATTGCATAGCATGCATACTGCTTCTAATGACGTCTTGGATCTATTTTTAGAGCTCCTTGATTTATCGTCATTGTATCATGACATAGGGAAGTTCATTAATTTACATAGCAATTTATTTACAAATGCAACATTTCGTTGCAAATATGAGCACCACAGGGCTAGGATCCGCTGCAGCTCGGTACCAAGCCGTGTAACACAGTCGAGTTCCCCGTGACGTCAGAACATCCAGCGGCAGCCTTGGGCCGCAGTAGTTCAGCGTTCTGCCGCCAGAGGCAGCACAATGCAGGCAGCCCTGTGCGGCCGGCGCCTCTTCCGCTTCGGTATGCTTTACCGCCGATTGTTTAACTTTACAGGGCCTTCATGTCGGATTTACTCCGTTTTAATGGCGCCGGGTGTTGGCTGCATTGTTAGTCGGGTGCATGCGGCAGCCGGGCGGCACGTGACTGGTCGCCAGCGTCTGACACGGGCCGTCCGCGACAGGCGCTGAGCCGTCTGCGGCAGACGAACGCTTTAGCGAGACGTCAAACCTTTGTCTGTCGGATCGATGATGACCATGTGGGCCACCGAATGTGGCCGCGCGCCCGGCCCGGGTGTCGCCGCCCGGCCGTCGGCCCGACAGCGGCCGCCGCGGCGACGGGGCCGACTCCACGGACACCGGCTATCAAACATGAATAAAGGAGCGGCGACCGGCCCGGCGGGCAGGTGCCGCGCTGCTGAATTATGCACGCCAGAATTGGCGACGAAAGCGGCGGAATGCTACATGGCGCCTCATTCCGACCATTGCCGCCGCGGCTATCAGACAGGGCGTGGCTGGAGGGACGGGCCGCATCGGCGTCAGCCGCCCGCCCCCGCCCCCGCCCCCGCCCAGCGCCGCTCGAACACGACCCCACTAAGTGGGCTGACCTGCCCCGCCGCTGTCACTGCCTCTGGCCACGCCAACCCGTCCCGTGAGCTGCCGGGACGGCCCTGCCTGGCCGGGACGGAGGGCTGTCCTGCCTGGCAGCAGCACCGACAGCGCCCCACCAGACACCCCAGCAGCCACCCCAGGCCCCAGCGGTCCCGTCCCAGGCCCGGTGCCCTCCCTGCACTAACCGTTGCAGGGTTGGCCCCGCCGTCTCGCGTGACGCCCTGCAGTCGCCATCGGCTAATTATCAATTATGCAGCAGGCCACGGACCCGGGACCGCAGGACGGCAGCAAAGGTCCGTGCGCCGGTCTGTCTGTATGTCTGTCTGTGCCCATGTGTCTGGGCAGATCACGGTTCGTCCGCCTCCCTATCTTTGTCTGTCCGCCTGCTTGTCTGTCTATTTGTCCTCGGTTTCGATCGATACGCTGCCACACGAATTTCCCGCCATCGGTGGTCGATCATCTGACCGATTGCGCGCGAACGCCTCACCCGCGCCAATGTCAGGTCAGCGGGCGCACCGAGACAATAATGGCGCGAAGGATGTGCGGAGATCGGCACGGCCGATTTAGCTGTGATGGACACAGCGCGAGCTGTGTACTCCGCCAGTAATTACAGTGCTTCCCGACTTTTCGCGTGCCTAAAAATGGCGATTTCCCAGAGCTAAAAACGGAAATTACACAAGAAATAATGGCGGCAGTTGAATAGATTACCCGGCGTTTAGACTAATTGGGGGCTGTGAGAGTGAAGGGAAATATAGTGGCCCTGATTGGTGTACTGCATAATAAACATATTTCTCCAGAGCTGAGCCGTGATGCGTTATATTAATAAAATATAATAATTCAGCGAATTGAGGTTAACGTCCGCCAAAATAGAAGCCTGCTTACCATGCATAACGCCCGCTGCAGTTGATGATGAACCGTTTTGGCACCAGAAGGCGATCACAGTATTCGTCGTGTTCAGTCAGCTCCGCACACATCACGCACTGCCCCATGTCCCCTGCCATGGCCACCACTGGCCGAGCTTTCCGTACCCACCGACCCGCCGTCCCTGGGCTGGCCCGCGGCGCTCGGTCAAATACGGGTGAAAGTATTATATTGATCCCCAATAAAGCCGATATCCGAGTGACCACCGACTGGCCACCGCCCGGCCAAGTACCACTGTCCTGGCGCTGAAGTGGCTCCGAGCGAAAGGGTGTTCCAAATCGAGGCCGGTTATCTGAGGTAGTTCCATTTTCATTCAGCCGACAAGCGGTTTCTGTTGGATGGCACTGCACTCGAATTAAGTAGGCGGGACTGTAATCAAATTTGCACGGCAACCATTTTCGCTTGCGTAAAATGATGTCCGTAAAGAATCGCGGGGCGGCTCTCTTTTAACGTAATCATTGGCAAAGAAGCATGCAACCGGCGTCTAACTACAAATCAGGCACGAATTAGGCGTTCTTTATGGCAATTCTTCATCAACTCCACACGTTCGGCGGCGGTGTTTACCGTGAATTTCTCATGCACGACGTGGCTGGCTGATTTACTGTACCGGAGCCATTTCTAGAATGAAACCAGGTGGCTCCCGCCGCCTAGCAGCCGGCATACATGCACCGTGCGGGCGCCGTGCGGGCGCCGATCGGGCGCCGCTCGGGCGCCCCCGGCCCGGCGCCCCCAGCAGGGCGCCGCGGCGGCAGTCGGAACCTTGGCGGTGACGTCATCGTCCAATATCGATATCAAATAGTGGCTTCGAGCGGCGCCCGGCTCTCCCCGGAGCAGAAGATCAGGTGCCCCGCCCCGACCGCGTCGCCGGCCGCTTGTTTACATTCGACATGCAAACGGCGCCGGCGCTCCCGCGAGGCCCGAATCCAATTTCCACAAACTAACATTCGCCAGAAATAAAGCTTTATTCTGGGGGCTTTGCATAGAGATCGGGCGTTGGCGAGGCGCGCGACGTGCCCTGCCTCGCAATGGCCGCCGGCGCCACCGAGCCGCTATGCACGCGCGTCGGCCCGTTTCATCAGCGGGCGCCTCCATTCGACGCCGGCGAATGAAGAATCGACGCGCCGCTCGGTGGCAAAGGAGCGCTGCCGCTTGCCGGAGCGCCTTCATATTTCATTTTCAACTTACCGCCGCGCCGGGACGGCACCCTCGGGAAATTACCAAACGCCAGTCGAAAAAGTTGATGCAATTAGTGGGACGGTGACGCTGCCGGCGGGGCGGACGGACGGGAGTGGCAGATGGAAGAACAGGGACAATGTTATAGTGTCGAATGAATCCTTGGTAATACTGCACACGGACAATAATGCAGGATTAGCAAGCATAAACAAAAATAATAATAGCATTGGTCACAGCAAAAGCATTAAACGGAGCAGATGCTAAATAAGGCATTCATTGTTCCGGGAATCCTACATGTAGTTCGCACCAGATTCTAAAATGAACCATGACATTTGACGGACTCCGTAAACACAGATGACGGCGGGTCAACGGCCGAGCTTCAGCCGGCGTCCGTATCAAATCAGCCTCAGCCACCGACCACCCGATAAAAACGCCATGGCCCAGTCAATCGGCCGTTTTTCCCGCGTGACCTCCGGGCCGGCCGTCACCACCGAGCGATTCACGAGCCTCTGGTGACCGCTTCCGGCTCTGACCTGACCTCTGCGTGCGTGTCACGTGCCAGGCCCGCGGCCCAACCTCAGCCCGAGTCGTGGCCCATACCTCGGTCCCTTCAGGGTCAGAAGCTCGGCCCAGCTGCCTGTAGGAGTGTTCTCACTCTCGATTTTATCGCACCGTTAGCAGCCCAGTGTGCCGGTGGCGCTGTGCGCCCGGCGCGTAGGGAAAGGGTTGGCCCGGGAATTTTTATGGTCAATATAACTTGTAAGTGGCATTGTCGGCCGACCCAGTTACGGTCGATTTGTGACCAATTAAGCCGGTTAGCCGGCCGGCCGACTGCGGGCCGCAGTGCCGCCGACACGACTCGACCCCTTTCGGCGTGCCCGCTGCCGTGTCCGCACCGGTGTCCGCGTGAGTGTCCACTATGACGGACCCGTGTCCGCGGTCGGCTAGTGCCAGGACACGACTACGAGGCTGCTCGTGTGCTGATATTAGGAGCTCTCAGGAAATGTCAGTAACTGTCAGGAGCAGGGACTATCAGGAGCTATTAGGAGCTGTCAATAACTGTCAGGAGTTCCTCCACGGCGGTCCGGTGCACTGAGGTTCGTCACAGGCTGAGCAAATCATTAGTGGCCGACAGGAAGCGGTTTGCGGCCAATCACTCCTCGTTGCTCGCTGACGGCATAGCTCATGTTCAGCTTCACGGGAGCCATTTAGTTTCTTTTGCATTGGTAATTTATGCTCTTTGCTTCCGTGAGGGTATGCTTTCTGGCTTCAATGACCTGTAATGGTTTTAGTGGCCTTGATGGTTGGTTGCATTTCTCGGAAAACCTGGCAATCGTGCCTCACCAACCGACTAGGCCAGACAAATGGCTTTATTAGACAGGCGTTGCGTGGGCTTGTGAACGTGTCGAAGACGATATAAGTATGCAATGATAAAAACTACTCGATTCGTTTTTAGCTGGGAGGCAACTGCTGAAGTGTGTCTTTTGCAACCTCAAATGATTGTTCATTTGGATGTGTATGAATGGCGAATGCACAAATATTTTGCATTGGTAGGTACTTGGAACCTCGATGTCTACAGCAGTTCAGCATCCATGCAGCCTTCTACGAAATATAAGTTTCTGTCAGAGCATATGGAGCCTTTTCAATTACCTACTATCTCCGCACTACCAAGAGTGTTATTCGCCACTCATCGGCACGTCCCATTTCTCCATCTCCGGCGCCCGTTTTTCTCCATATGACTGTCGGCGTGAGAAGCTCCATCTGGCAGCATAATTGGAAACCGGACTCGGGCTGCCGTCTCGTCGGCGGCCGCCCCCGCCGGCGTCGTTCCCGACGGGGCGGTCTGATCCGCGCGCGTGCCACCGGCGGCCACATTTTGCCGGCGCCACATCCACCTGACAGCACAATCGCCCCGGCCGCCGTAACTTACACTTAGCCCGGCCGCTAGTCTCAAACAATATCCCCACGGAAACCGGCCGTCTGCTCCGATATCGAAAATAGGAGAAAATTGGATTAGGTCGCCGGCTGAGCCTGAATCCATTCCAGCCTGGGGCGTCTGGCAGAGGGTGTGGCCGAGGTGGCTGAAATGACACGGCTGGCTTGTATTTTCGTGGTTCGGAAGCAGCCACCAGCTGTTTCATAGCTCAGTTACAGAAACCATAACTACGCGTTTATTGCCTATTTTATTATTCGGGCCCACAATCTTCAGCACACGGCCGGCTCGGGCTCACAGCCACCAGCGCTGGCAGGCGCGGCTGTTTGTAGTCGCTCGGACAGACGGGTCTCTGAGCGAGCCGGGTGCGGTCGGCCGCAGCCCAGCGCTGCCGCCGCTCCACATAAGTCATGTCCATTGTGGAAGATGACCAGGTTGACCGTGCTGTTCATGCTCGGGCCGAGGAGTACGCGGTAGTTTGTCTGTCAGCCGGGCCGGACCCAATGCTTATCAAAAATTGCCTCAATTAGGCGCCATTACAGGAGCGAGATCGTCTAATGCCGGTGCGCCGGCCGGCGGCGGGACGGCCGAGGGCGGCACATTTCCCAGACCGATACATGGATCTGCCGTGCGGCGCGGGCGTCAGTCAGTGCCGCCCCCTACCTCCTCCCCCCCCCCCCCCCAACTCACGCCCCACCCCGCCCACGGCGGCTGCATATTCAGCCGACTGGAGGCCGCCCTGAAAACTTCCAGGCTGCCCCACCAACTCCGTCAAGTTTCAGAACTGAGCTGCTCGCTACAGACAAGTCGCAGTGCGGAGTAGATAAGATAGGTACCTTATAACGCTGTCTTGGAAAGCATGGCGCATATTTAAAGCCTAACGAAGCAGGCTTTATTTTCCCTCATCTCTATTTGCTTCTGTGCAATAACCTCTGCAACTGCAGAGAATTAAACATATTCCTACAGGGTATAGCAACATAATGGTTAATACTTTTGAGACTCTCATCGTGTAGATGCTTGACAATATTTTGGCAAACAAAGGCATGGCTATGAAACCAAAAAGTGCGTAAAAGTTGTAACATTTTGCTCAAAATGGTTTTCTATGAAAGCTGTGGTGCTGCGTCTCCTCTTCTCTGTGTGGTCTATGATCGTCTCGTTTTTATCTACCTAAGTCAGCATTTTGAGTTTCGTTCTTATCACACTGCCTCATTTTTCGTTTTCCCCTTCTATCCCATTTTGTAAACATTTCCCACTTCGTCCCACCCTCATTCCAACTCCGTTGAGCTCCGCCCGGCGCCCGTGCCGTGTCGGGCCGTCTTTGCCGTGCGCGTCGGACAGTTGCGGCTGATGCTCCATAGATGGCGCCATCAGGCCCTCAGTGAGGCCATTTTCCCGCTGTCGCCGGCCGGCCGCCGCCGGTGCTCGGCTAGAGTTGGCAGCCGCCGCCGGACAGACGAGACATGTCCGGCCCGTGATGGGCTGGCGAGGGGAGTCTCGAGGTCAAGGGGCGGCTAACTGGCCGCGATGGGCCAGGCCGACTCTGAGGGGTGCTCGATGATGGCCCTGTGCCGATGAGAAGGTGTCTCGGGCTTTGCGTGACGAATGTTGTTAATCGAAATCTCTGACGCCCTTGGTGGATTTTATCCCCAGTGCAATATGCCATACGGAGGTTTTCAAACTGTTCTGCACTCAGTTCAAGCGACTATTAAATTCAATTACACACCTTTTCATAGTAGTTTAACGATCCATTTTCACCGCTCAGACGCCATAAAGTATCGCCAACATGGGAAACGACGCATCGTCACGCAGACGATGAAACACTTTTGGTAAATTTGTGCGAATTCTGCCAATTATAACATTCGATATTTCGTTCATGTCGAGTTCAGCTGTCTGGAATTTATCAAGGCCGCCTTTCTGTCGAGTGTTTGTTGGATAGCGTGGTCGTCCATTCCACATTCGCTCGCGTGCGGCGCGGCACTAGGCGGGTCCAGCATGCCGCGCCATTCTGCCTCCGCCGCACCGCGGATGCATAAATAAGAATCACGGAGCGTATGGCAAGTAATTGAGGCGGTGTGCAGTTGGTGGTTGGCCACAGAGCTCGCCGCAGTTGGCCGCACAACTCGCCGCATTCCGCCCGTTTTGCCCAGAACATGGCCGGGCTCCGCGTCATCGAGCCTCACCTGCGAAGCGCGAGTCGCGAGTTGTCAGATCACGAGTCGCGAGTCGCCGAAGCGCGAGTCACGAGTCGCCGAAGCGTGAACCACGAGCCGCTAGTCATCAGCGTCGCGAAATTCCGCTGTTGATTCTCGGAACGTCTGCCCGAATAAAAGTCTCACTATTTTATCGTGCGCAGCAGATCGTCACTGCAGTCATTTTCATTCGGGGAAATCGCGCTGAAAATGAACCCGGGCCGAATATTTGTCAGACTGAATGGTGGAAAGGAAAATATGGAGAGATTTACGAAATTTAGCATGATTGTCTTAAGAAAGAGGGCGGCAGTGCGGCGGCGAGGAGCGGCGCAGCGCGGCAGAGAGAGGGCATTGATCGCCGGCAGAAGAATGAAGTCGGGCGCGGTACGTGACCTCGAATCGCCCCGAGGCACGTTCCGCACTTAGTGCGACGGGCCGCGCGCCGCACTCCGAATATATGCGGCGCACAAGAATGGCGCCCTGTGAGCCGCCGTCCGCCGTAATTTAAACCGATCACCCGCCGAGTGAAAAGACGCGGCCCAAGTGACGACGGAGCGGGGACCTCCGCTGGGGAGAAGACCTCGGCGCACAGATGAAAAGCAAGACATGCATACAGACTCGCCGAAACGAGGCGCTGTGTCCGTGCCTTGATTGACACAACTCTTGTCCGTGAACTGCACAAATTATGACGCATAATTTTCGCATCATGCTTTTGCACACAAAAGGACAGACAGTTGGACAGACAAAACATGATGGAGCCATCCGCGGCATGAATACTAACATCACCGCCGTGCCGATCACCCGCACGCTCTCTGCAGACGAGTGGGACGGCCGCTGGCAGCGCTCACCGGCCGCTGAAAGGATATAGGTCGCCGGGCCGTGATTTCGGACGGCCGCGCTGAAAGCCGCTGTCGCTAGCCTGGCGGACGAATCAATTTATTCGACAGGCCACATCGAACGGCCGACGTTGCGCGGATGGCATCGACGTCCTGTCGACGGGCGGCGTTCGCGGCGCGGCGGCGGCGGCGGCGCGTCGCGGCCGGCCCGTATATCCGTCAGCCGTCATCGGCTCCGTCGGGGCGCTCTGCAGCTGGCCTCGCTCCGTCCTCAGCATGGCCGGCCGGCCGGCGTCGTTAGGCTTCGATTTATTGGCCAAAGTCGCCGTCCGTTCTGCAAGACGATGTTTATCTGCCGATCGCTGCCGCCCTATCGGCCCGACAGCCAATCTGCATTGGGCGTAGCGTCCGTGGCGAACCCGGCGCACGTGGCGCACGCGGCGGGAAGGACAAACGTGGCGCCCACGTGGCCGCGCGGGGAAACTGGCGCGGCGGCAGACCCGGCGCAGTGTGGCGTTTTTGCCGCGGTGGGTGAGGTGTAAACCTGTCGCCGGGGCTTACCGTGAGTCATTCACAGACAGGCGCACACACATGCACGCGCGCAGGGGACACGGGGAAAAAGTGTTCAACTGAGACGGCCTGTGAGACGCCGATAGGTTCTCTGTGGCAGCTGCGGACGGGGTGGGGAGAGAACAAGGGACCGGTGTGCAGCGCCTCTAGGCGCCTCCACCGGGCGGGGGCGGGGGCGGGGGCGGCGGGCGGCGGGCGGAGTCCGCTCTTGTCCTGCAGTGCCAGTCGTCCTCAGAACGTCCCGCCCTGCTATACGGACGCCCGCGCGGCGCCCTTTGTAAAGACCAGTAGTGAGATAATGGTGGGGGCGTCATCACGATGGGCCGCAACAGCGCCCGGCCTCGGCACATAAACGATGATTTTACGACACTTTTACTGGTGAATGCCCCTTGTCATGCTGCAGAATGATTTACAGTGGTCAGCGACATTGTTCGTCAGTGGCGTCATTTTATTTCGCCTCGCATAATTTCCCCTGTAATTGGTCGTAGTTGTTTTATTGATGACAAAAACATGTACCTGTTGTCAACACTGCTGTGCTCGTCACATTGACGGCCTGGACATTGCTCTATATCTGCTCCTTGGAGCGGGCTCGGACGCATAACGTTACTCACGCCCGGAGTTATGTCTATTTCTGCATGAGGTGGCCGATCATCATCACAGACCAACGTTTGAGCAGGCCACGCGGCTGACATCAGATCAAAAACAAAACATCTGCTCAGACGTTTCGACTCCATCACATCGCCCATAAACCTGGGAAGACGATCGAATATCTTCGCCAGCACGTTCGCAACGACGTGCAGTGGTACGGCGGGTCGTCTAGCGGACCACCCGACCACCGTGTGGCTCCACACGACCCTGTACCGAGCCGGCCGGACCAGCACGCCCCGCCCGGGGCCGACGGGAGGACCACCCACGGACCAGGACCGCTCCGGTCCGCCCCCGACCGTCGCTCGGTCCACCGGCACATTCCAGGCCGATCGAATCAGACGCCACCGGTCTGTCGGCCCGGATCTGACGGGCGACACTGACCCCGGGTCAGAGGTCAGTCTCGGCCCCAGGTCAGGGGTCAGGCCCGGTCGGAGCTGTTTCGCGGAGCGCCGGCGTGACCTGCGGGTCGGCGGAGAGACGCTCCGTCACGGTAGGCTGCGGCTCCGCAGAGACGGCGCCCGGTACTCCGGCTCAGGTCACGAGGTGAAGACGGCTCCGGGGGCCGCGACACACCACCCCGCGGAGAGTCACCTGCGGGAAAGCAGAATAAGAAATAATTCTGAAACCAGGTGCAACACGAAACAATATTATTTCTGCGTAACGAAGAACATCTCAAAAATAACTTTCTTATTTCACCGTCTTGCTATCGATATTACTTTTAATGCATTACAAGGGCCAAATGCAGCCATAAGAATAGCTGTGGTTGAAGCGTTCACCAGCACCTCCATCCCAGACAGAACCCTCGAGGCCCCGGTGACCAGATTGTGACCTTGGCGAGACAAATGAGCCGGCGCTGCCTCACCCGGCTGAAGGCCTCCGGTAAAATGGCGCCGTATTTTGGACACAGCGGAGAGGGGTCAGGGACAGGACAGGGGCCATTGGCACACGCCCAGCGAGGCTCAAATATCACCGACACCACTCTACACATGCAAAATAAATATTGGAAATGCCGACAGGCTCTCCATATATGTAGAGTGTCTAGATGTCTATCTCTCGGCAGTGCCTTACCGAGCGCCGGAGTCGAGACACGTTCGGACATCTTGGTTGTCCAGGCGGATGTGCCTGCCAGTGATAGAGAGCGTCGGTAGATTCTCCTCACTGGATTATCCTCTTCGTTCCGGATTCCGCGACGCCCCTTATCTTCGAGTCTGAAGTCCGCCGAGCTCCCTCTGAAATATGCATGGATAAGTCAAATGCTGAAGCTTATCCTTTGTAGCTGAAGAGGGCGTACATATGTGAAGGCTTCGCGCATTATTCAGGATCTACACAGATATTTGCTGTCGCACGCTCGGTGGATTTTGTGAATATATTGAGCGTCCGTCGCAGCAGCGGCCGCCATCGCGTGCGACGGCATATTTTAAAAACAGATGGAAATGAGCGGTACAAAAAAACATGTCGCCGAGTTGCTATATGACAACCAGTTTTGTTCTCCAATGCTCTTCGCTATTTGCGAAATGACTCTGCGTACTTGCATTCGGTAATAAGAAAAAAGATGCAGCTGGACGGACTCATTTTGTATTCACTCCATAAGCCTGACAATAATACGTGCAACCGGATCTGCTACTGAGACAGCTACTAATGAAACCCATTTCTCACAAATTGAAATTGGCACTTAGCATTGCAAAATTACCATCATTTCCCTAATCTCTGATCGAAATGACGGCACCAATTCGCCGCATGCATTGGCAGCATTAGACTAAATTCGAGCGGGCACCATTTCGGCCGCCCATTCGTTACCAGCGTGTCGGTCTAATTGGACGAACTGGTGAGCATTTCGCCATAATTTGCGGTTCAGCCGCGGCACTCGGCAGCAGCGCACATATCTGGCTACCACGACCTCCCCGAGCGAGCACTTGAATGACCGCTGACCGGCCGATCGGCTCCATCCACCCAATTATCGACCAGGCAAACGGCGCTCGTCTTAGCTCTGCTCGGCTACGGACGCCTGACGTCCACCGCCGCCGCCGCCGCCGCCGCTGCCAATTTCACGGAGCCTCCAGCGCCGCCGTTTTCATCAACGAGAGCCAGAGCCACGTGATTAGGCCATCCATTCATGTCGTAAATCAGCGAGAGCGTTTCCATTCTGGGCCGTCGGTGTTGCAGTGGCTGAAGATGTGCCGTCGACGTCGGCGGCGAGATGACACACGAGAGGACGGCCCAGACAGCCGAGAGGGTTTATCAATAATTTATACACATCCATGCCACATCCCCTGCAAGTCATGGCGGTCGGAGAGAGCCCAAACGGCCGCCGACGCCCTGGCATGCAGGAGACAGGCCTCTGCGGAAAGAAAGAACCAACCAAATTCGCCCGGTCGGTAAGATTGGTCCGGTCTGTCGATAAGTGCGCAACGAACTAAAATGGAATACCGTTTGGCGACAGCTTATTTTTAAGACTCATGCGCGATTCGCTAATAAATAAGTTTTATCGTATGTTTGAATTTAATTAGAGAGCTGAATTCGCTGCCGGTTTTCTGGCTCGGACGAATGATGACGAAGCTGAGCTGAAACAAAGCCGGCGGCTGAGCGGCGGACAGCGCTCCCCGCCCCTGCCCTGCCCCCTCCCCGGCCCGTCCGCGGTAATGTATGGCCGCCTGACGACAATGGCAGGCAGAGCGCCGGAGCTAAGGAGGAGAGAGCGCGGCGTTTCCGGCGAGTGACTCCGCCGACGGAGCCCTCGCCTCAAGTGGGGCTCGGCTGACTCTCAATCTGCCGAGCATTGACACGCTCTTGTAATTCGCGAGTCGGCTCGGCGCAGCGTCGCGCCGGCCATTCCATTATCACTCATAACCCTTCTGGCCGGGCCTTATTTAGCAAAGCGTCGCTGCGCCGCCTACAGAGCGCTGTATTACACACATATCTGGTTGATTGGTGCCCGCGGCCGGCGCCGCCGCCTCCGGCCTGGATGAGTTACAGCCGGCAGCCGACGCCCGCGGGCGTTTGATTTAAATGGACGCCGCTGCCTGCCGCGCCACTAGGATCGACCGGTTCGCCGGCACGGTAGGCCGACTCCCGTGTTATTTACGCGATGGCAATGTCGGCCTGCAGCGCCGGCGTCAATCAGACTGCCAGAGTGCACTCCTCCCAGCGCGGGGGCTCCTTCATCTCGGCCGGCCCCGGCGCGGCGCGGCGCTCTGTTGCAAAACATTCGGACGCGTGGTGCCGCCGACGGTTGTTTATTGTTGTTACTTAATCGAGCCGGGTGTCGGCGGCGCTGGCCGGCACGGGAAGGTGTTTGCGGACGTAGCCGTTGAGTTACGGCGCGGCGCGGCGATACCGGTGTGGTGCGCCACATACGACCGCCGCGCCGCGCTCTGCGGGCCTCATTACGGGAGCATTCACACAGCCGGCCCCAGGGACGGCGGGGCGGCTGGGCGCCGCCGCCGGCAGAATATGCGCCCGAAGAGTTACGGGATTCGCTGCTGATTCCGGGTGTGGCTAGAAGAAATGTCTTGGTTGATTACATAGGGAGGCAAAACACAGCGGAGAACGATGCCCGTCAGTCGGCCGATCCGAAATTGCTTTTGCTCTGTAAGTGATGATCCCCTTTCAAGGGGCGCAGAGGAAATCCCTTAATGCGAGGCAAGAAAATAAGGAGCACGGCTGGGTGCTTCCAGGTCCATTTCAGCTCTTCTTCCGTACGGCTTGCGTTACCAGTGACTAGTGAGGTATGCTTTGATGTTGCAAGAGGTCTTGCTCTCATCCTGTAGAACACCCATCCTCAAGTATAAATCGCAAAATTGGGGTCGGATTTCCTTCTGTCTGACGGTTTGCGGTCAGCCGTGTAAAATTACTTCAAACTGCGTGCCAGCACGCACAAATTAGCACCTACCATCAGCACTAAATCCACTCAGCGCCGCTTAAACTGCGCTAAACGGTGCTTGCCTACCGTTCCAGCGGCGTGCTGCAGACTGCAGGACAGGACACGGCGTCCTCGGCTGTCGCCACCCTGAGCGATATACTGCTGACGTGGCTGACGTGGTCGCTGACGTAGCCGTGTCCCCAGTGACTGACCCGTACGGCGCCCCTCTTTCAGGGCCCAGCGGGTGTCCGCGTCGCCGCGGACGGCAGACGTACAGCCGCTTCCAGACGCTGGAGCTGGAGAAGGAGTTCCACTACAACCACTACCTGACCCGGCGGCGGCGGATAGAGATCGCCCACCTGCTCAACCTCACCGAACGACAAATCAAAATCTGGTTCCAGGTAGGTGAAACTGCCAAAAAAAGAAAAACGGATTCTGGCTCTCAACATGGAGGCCTTCTATCTTTAAAATTCCGTTAGCAACACTTTAATTACAATTTCACGATGGCAGCATGAGTCTAAATCCTTCATCACTCTGGCAACCTATGACACTACTCCCATCCTCTGGCAGAACCGGCGGATGAAGTTGAAGAAGGAGCTGCGGGCAGTGCGGGAGATCAACGACAAGGCCAAGACGACGGAGGATGGCAAGGAGGACAAGTCAGAGCCGGCCACTGCTGAAGAGCAGACGGCGGAGGTCGGCAGCAGCGACGACACTCCGGGAGCCACCGGCTCGGGCTCGGCCGCCCCCGGCAGCCCGCCGCCGGCCGACACCTAACTGACCCGACCTGAGCCGCCGCTCCCAGTGCCATGCGCGCGACTGAAGGGTCCTCTCCATAATACTGTACTCCGCTGTGCCACTCTGTACCGATCCCCGCTGTACTGTAGAGTATCGTGCAGCGCCTGTTGTGTGCAGCTCTGTACCACACTCTGCCGTACCAAACCGCAGGTGCGGTACAAACTGACCTGTACCCTGTCCGCCTTGTCAGGTGGGAATTTCTCCCGTAAAACTGGTAAAATGTGCCATCGAGAGGACCGAGTCCTCTGAGCGCACAAAGACGTGCCGAATGGGGAACGTCGCGAAATGGCAATCACTTACTGACTGGTGCTGGATTGTGCATTCAACAACCGAACGCTCAGAGCTGGTTCGTTAAATGGTGGGGGCCATCTAATGACGCCCCCTATATCATGTAGCCAGATGTCCCTTGTATTAGATAGTGCTTTGTGTAAATGCGCGGCTGCCTGAGCTGTTGGATGTTCCCTCCACCTATGATCAAACCACTCATCTGCGGCATGCAAGCGCTCGGTGCTGGCGCATCGTTCAGCCGTAGAATCTCATGTCGACGTCCAGGGCGTCGTCGCTCGGACGTGCTCTCATCTAGGTTGTCACAGACTCATTTGTCTCATGTCGTGTGCCTCCATTTGTTTCGCCACATCCCACACACACAGCCGATCGCGCCGCCACAGACCTCAGCTCAGCCCGGCTATCCGACCCCGACCCCGGCCCGACCCCGGCCCCGACCGCATCCCGGCTTCTGCCTGCGAGTGCGACACTCGCCCGAGCTGCGGCGCGTGACACTGCTGCCGAGTCGTCGCTAATTACGGGCTGCGCCGCCTAAATCATTTAGCGCGCCTGCATTAGGGCCTAATGTCTCGGCGGTGGCAGCGCGGCGCTCGTAGCCCGCGGGCCCGCCGACTTCGCCAGCCGGCACATCAGCCGCCATTAGTATGGAAAACAGGCGGCGAAATTCGCCAGCCCTCAGGCAGACCCCAGCAATATGCCGGCAGGCAATGAATTTATGATTGTAATTTCATGGTTCCACTGTGTTACTGGGTGCAACACGTTTCCGTAATGGCGTCCGAGCGAGTGGAAATCCGGAAAACCGCGTCATCGGACCTCTGTCCGGCTCCCGCGGCTCCGCGCTGTTTGAGGCTCCCTCTCCCCGCGACTGGGTCCAGCCGGCGGCTCCCGGCGGCTCCTGTTACTCCCAACCGCGGCTCCCGTGGCCGGTTTCGAACGACCGAGCGCGCCTGGTGGAGGGGAGCGAGGCAGAAAGAGCCGCCAGGGACGCGTCTCGTCGAGTCTCTGCTCGCCTCGCCCTCCCCTGTGCAGGCTGTGTCTCTCCGGACTGCCCGACTGGCAGCTCCACCGACCCCTGGCCAGCGGCTCCCCCGGCTCGTCTCCGTGTTTTCATCGGATTTTGTGTCGCCAGTAACGAGATGCAGGCTCGTCGCCGGCACAGACGCCATGTTTGCCGACTCTTTCATCGGCCGACCGGGACTGGCAGCCCGCCTGGGAGCGCGCACAGGTGACAACACCCGCCAACGGGCGGTGTTGTCTGTCGCGCGAGACAACTATGCACTCCAGCGCGCCGGGCCGGAGCCGCTCTGTCTCTCCCGTCGCAATGTCTCGCCACTCTCCCACCATCCATCTGAGCGGCGACAGAGCCAGCCATGCGAGATATTGGAGCACGTCCCGCCCCCTTTAATCATGGAAAAAGCGGCGCCGTATCCCCCTACGCGTTTCGTCGCAGCTGCCGGCCGGAGGTATTCATTTCTCCCGGCCGCCGCCGCCGCCGCCGCCGCCGCCGCCGCCGCCGCCGCCGGTCCGTCGCCCCCGACTGCCGCCGACTCCGACATCGGAGGCGGCCAGTAAATCACACGTGCAGCTCGCCCACCGCAGCCGTGACGGGATCCGGTGTCCGGCCGTCCGGGACCGGTCGGGGTCGAAGTCCGATGATTTTTAGTTTGCCGGGTGGTCGCCGGAGTCACGCGGCCCTAGGCCAAGGGTTCAGTACGCGGTATAACCTGTGTTTTGGTTCCAGCGACTCCGTACAACAGGGCTGGGCTTGAGATGTGGTATGTGGCTGGCGTGGATGTGAGGACTACATACTTTCCAGAACACAGCCAACTAGTTGAGTGTGCATGTAGGTTTTGTAGAAGCCTGGTCATTTTGGGACCCCGGTAGCAGTATGAATGGTGAATGTGCGTCAATGTTTTAAGTTTCGAAGTCTCATTTCGACCCTTTGAGAGGCGACTGAATGGAAACCAAAATACGTAATGTCACCGGTCACCGGCGTTCGCTGGTTCAAACGAGTCGCTAAAATACGTAATAGACGCGCCTTCAGTGTCGGCGGCGCTGGCCGGTGTGATTTAGCACGCGGCGCGGCGCCCCGCTAGGTGTAACGGCGAGCTGTAGAACAATACGTAAATGCCCCGAGTATCGGTGTTCGATGTTGCGACGGTCGGCCTTTTGGCCTCGTCTGTGTCCCGAGCGTCTGTTGTGTGCGATGAGACGGAGCGCGAAGTACCCGTTAGTTTTGTTGGCGTTTGCTTGTACCTACCACCAGGAGCTTAATCTAATCCTATGTGTGTTTCTGTTAGAATTAGTTGTTAATAAATGATAAAATGGAACGTGTTTTAAAAAGACGAGAGTCACAGACGAAGAAAATGGGAAATACAATAGCAGCGGTGAATTATAAACATTCGAACGAAGGTCAAATTACATGTTGCTTAAAATTTTGATATCATTTGCTGATGGAATATTGACACGTGAAGATTGCACTGCATTCATTATGCATTGGTATTTTTACAAATACCTGCAAACTAGCAAAAAAAAAAAAAAAACTCGAGCCAATGAAAGTCGATGCTGATTCATTCCCGCAGCAGTAAGTAAGCAATTCTTTTTCGATGTGGGACATCGGTTTTTCTTTTGATCTTTTTTATAAATAACTTGCAGTAGAATTGACACGCATGATCCATATTCAAGTGATCGATGGCCGAATCAAATAACGATATAAAGTCATGTATCAGGCAGCTAGGAAATCGGTACGGCCACGTTAACCCGCGCCCTGGTGGAGTCTATTTATAACGCAACCTGGTGGGGGGGGGGGTATTTTTTGCCCCCCCCCCCCTCGTATCTCCGAAACTACTGGACGGATCCGCAAAATCCAAACGGCGTTCGAAAGGCCTGTCAAATTTGTTCGAAAGAAACCAAATTTCATTGACCTCGGGGTCACCGATGACGTCACAGGTCAGGTCAAAGATGAAATGTTTCACCGTTCACGGGTCTTCTAGGGAATGCGCTATAACACCGCTAGGAAAACGCATTTTGTCGAGAATCAGCGATAGGGCGTCAGTTGCCTAGTAGATATGTTGCTATTAGAGGTCACTGACAATACCAGGTCAGGTCACAGGTCAGGTCACCAAGGGTCACAGGTCAGGTCACATGAGCCCAACTTTACTAAGGTTGTGTGATGGATGTTTTATGGCCAATTTTTTTTTCATTTCCAACTCAATGGTGTTAGTTATAAGACTATCAGGTACGGTTTAGGTCACTTTCTGGTGAAGTTCAGGTCAAGGTCAGGTCAAGGTCAGGCAAAAAAAGGTCAAATTTTAAAGTTGATAGTTTTGCATAAAATTGGTATTGATTCGATGCAGCTCGTCACGTGGAGTCTAATGGTGGTCTTTGTTTTGCGCTACGGGGTCTAGAATTGCTAAAAATTGAGTTTGAAAATTTGACGTCATCAATTTTGAACAGTTGTTTGGCTATAACTTCGCCAAAAAAGAGGCATCAATCTAAAATTTGGTATGTGGATGGAAGGCGATAAGGACTATCACATATATTCCGGTTTTTGCGAAATTCAAAAAACTTTTTGGATTTTTCGATTATTATATCAATTTTTTTTGGGGGGGGGGTCAAAATCCAAAAAAATCAAAAATCCGAGACAGCAGTGTTGTAGCCCTGTCGATTCTACAGCTTTTATGTCTTTATCATTTTTCTGTATTTGCAAAGCTATAGGCCTGACAGCTCTTCCCGCGAAACCCTTTTTTGGGTCGAAAACGGCAGAACATGACGTCACTCTGACGTCATTTCCGGCCAACCTATCATAGCCTTTGAAAAAAGTTTTGGCTCCAATGTGTAAAATTGATGTCCGGGAGGGTACTGAAAGTTTGGTGACGATCGGCGCAGCGGTTCTGGAGATATATCGAAAAGTCTGGAGGGGGCAAAAAATAGCCCCTCCCCCACCAGGTCGCGGGTTAACCCATACACGTAAATAGCGATCCAATCCCTTTACATATCAATGCGCCACTGCCATTCCCTCCTTCCCTCTTTCTCTGGACGCGCCCCTGCGCAGGTCGCGGTCACCGGTCAGCGGGGTGCTGGCTCGGCACGCCAGTTGTGACCGGGAACGGGAGGCAGAAGAACACAGAGCCTGATTGGGGACTGATCCCTCGCCACGGCACGCCACCGCAACTCTGACTAATCCTCGCGGGGCCTTATAAGGTAAGTCTGACAATTGGGAGTCGCTCTGCGGCCGTCACAAATACACGTGTTAGCCGGCACACCCACGCATCTGGGCTGCCATATTTTCCCGGCGGTGGTGGGAGCGCGTGACGCGCGCGGGGCGCGGGGCGCGGCGCCGCCATCTCGGCGCGGTCTCGGACTGTGTCCACTGGCGGCAGCGGCGACGGCCCCGCACGGCCGCCATAGCCCAACAGCGATTATGAAAGATCACAATGCTCTTTGCATAAGTGAGCAGGTCCTAGCTCACGTCGAGCGGCGTCAATTAGTGTCAGGCCGCGCGGCGCGGCCGGCCGGGGCCGACTGCGAATGGCCGGTAAATAATTGTGGCGGCCGGGCCGCGGGCGGCGGCGGCGCGGCCGGCTGCGGCCGACGCTGGCCGTTACGGCCCCGTATATGCAGCCGGGCCGGCCCGGCTGATGTCTTGATTTGGGCCCGGCCCGGTCACGTCGAGGTCAGAGCCGAATCGGCCGCCGCCGGCGCTCGGAAGGCCGGCTGATGACGGAACAGGAAACAGAGGCCGCTCTCCAATTGTGTTGGAGGCTTCAGAATTGTCGAATACGGATTTTTAAGAAGTGCAGCATGTGTTTGAATATTTCAGCATGATAGCAGAAAACATCGAAAGGTTATTTAAATTCAGATGAGGACGGGACACGTCTTCTAGCAGACTTTGTCACTAGCTGCGCAAATTAACAACGTGACGTCGCTAGATTTATGTACCGATTCTTGTCGCATATTTTCAAAGTAGGCGTATACTATTTCTGATTGCAGTAACAGTCACTGTTAAATATCTTGTCGTAAATGATTCTGTTCCCGTTGAATATATGCTTATCTCAAGGACAGACTAGTCTCGGTATGGCTTACCCGCTGTGTTACACGAAACTGACCGTCAGATTATGTTCAGCACTGTCATGAACGGAGGCCAGAGAGAAAAGTGTCCACCCAGTAATGAGCCAATGCCCAGGCAGGACAGCTCGTTTGCAATCAAGGCTCGAGACATTCCATAAGTTTCTGAACATGAGTAATGCTGCACTAGATGGCTATCCAAATATACATGGAGCATTTTTCATGGTCTGTTGGTCCTTTGGCCGAATGGCAGACGATTTAGACTGGACGGCTGAGGTACCCAACTGCTAGACTCGATGAGATGAAGACAATGGATGCTTCATATGGACTACCTATATCAACGGATAAGGGATAGACGGACGTCGATATACAACGATCCACGTCGTGCCTACTGCCCAGCCCTTTATAGTCTAAACTGAATTTTACCATATGCACGGTAGATGGCTTTGACTTACGCTCCGTCGTGCCGTTGCATATGCATATATAGGAAGACTTATCCCAAGCCTAATTGCCAGTGGCGGAGCTTCCTATACCATATACAGTTAGAGGGACAGCTGCCCCACCATCTTTCCATTGTGCCCCACCAGACAGCATTGATTTTTGCCCCAGCAACTTTAGCTTAGTTGTAGCACTTGGTCGCCTTGCAAATCAAGCTTTTTCGCATTGAGCACCTTTAAAATGTTCTTTTATTGCAAAAGATTACTCTGTAATGATAGGAATGGTTTCACATGGATTTACTCTATTATTCAACATGATAATCGGACATTGTAGGTTTGACGACTTCTTGTCTCACCAACTTCCTTGGAAAAGCTCCACCCATGCTAAATGCTATATATACCTATATAGCTGATGTATATCGTAGTTGTCTGAATGTATAGGTATTGCAATTTTATTTACATACATTTAGCTGTGTAGAAAACAAATCGTTATATGTGTTGTTCATGATAAAATCATCATGGGAGTAAGAACGGCTGGAGCATGGTGGGTGCGTGGGTGAAAAAAGTCCAGCCATGGCCCATGTAGGGAGCGGCGCCGGGTACCTTGTTCTCTATCCTCTTGATTTTGGTGTGTATCGCCACCAGTATTGGAAAACGGTTTCAGGCGGGAGGCTCATTGCCAGCGTTGAGGGTGAACGATGCCGAAAAGGTACTGAAAATTGCATTTTGGAACACTAACAATGTCAATGATTCATGCAACGGTTCATTGATTACGGCAATATGTTAAAGTAGATAACTTGGCCATTTTTTAAGAAATTGGGCGATCGGGCTAAAACTTTTCCGCAGCCGTTGAGGGAGCCACCATGCAGACCCTCCGCACGGCGGCGGCCAGCCCGGCTCCGCCGGCTGCTGGACACAGGCAATGGGGGTGGATTTGGACAGAAAATACAGCTTCATTTTGTCAGAGAGCCACCTGAAAATATTTTTGAAATTATTTCAACACCAGAATACTTATAATGATGCTCGAATAAGTCATCGCTCACCTCAAATAAAGCGATGTCGAACTTTTTTTGTTAAGGAGTATAGATATTTCGAAAATATCCAGAAAATATCACTGTTTTGGCGCTAACTACGCAAAAATACATACATATGTGGCATGGCACAAATTCAAAAATAATGTGTAACACGGCAACAAACTTGCTGCTTCGAGGCTAACAAGAAATAGCAACATCAAGAGAAATGGGGTCTTCCATCGTTGTCGCTTCGTTAAGTCACACGACTTTGGCCAGTTTGTCCCATAGCTCAAAGTCCAGAACAGCGTCTCTTGCGACTTCTGCTTTTGAACACCCAGACTTTGCAGATTGAACATTTCCGGCGGCGTTGTGATGTTTTGCAGTCCGAAAACGTCCGCTCGCCCCCGCGCCGCGGCCCGCGAATCTCCCAAGTTAGTGGTCAGCGCGGCGAATAAAGCTGCGAGACATAGAGCCGGCCGTCGTCGGCAGACATCGGCCCTGACTTATCTCCGCCTTATCATGAATGTTACACAACGCCTTGCCGAATCATTACCGATGCATGCTGGCGGGCCGGCGGCCGGCCGGCCGGGCCGCCACAACTCAGCGCAAACAAACCGGGCGGGCGGCCGCGGCGCGGCGGCACGCGATTCGCCGCGTCGGCCCGCCGGCCCGACTTTGGTTACGAGCGCCGCCGGCGGCAGGACGCTGCTCGTCGACTATGCAAATGGGATCGAGCTGCCGTCCGCGGCCGATGAGGGAGCCACCATGCAGACCCTCCGCGAGCGGCGGCGGCCGGCCCGGTCCGCCGGCTCCCGGACAGAGACAATAGGGGTGGATTTGGACAGAAAATACAGCTTCGTTTTGGTGGGCAGCCACCTGAAAATATTTGAAATAATAAAAAAGGGTTACTGAAATGTAATTGGCCTCGTGTCAGTTTATTATTTTTTATCGCGAGCGTCCAAAAAAGAAATAACAACACCACTTGTATTTCTATAGCGTGCGTATATAGTTATAAAAAGCTTGATTGATAAAAAGTAAAAATCGAAAATGATCTGAGGAGCAGAACGTACTAAACCTGTATTTTTTATCCAGATTAAACCAGCATGAATAAGGAGAAATGTCTGTATGAAAACAACATATAAACTCTGCTTCAATGTAAGCTTGCAAGTAGAATTTTCGCTTCGCTCCCAATCAGCTCGCAGGTTAGAGCAGCACCCCAAGAACATCCCCAATACCATCACACCATAGCTGTCAGTTTCACTTTTATCCCCTCACCTTTAGCAGAGCGGCCCGAGCCGTCCGCCCGTCCTGGGTGACCCCGTTCTGGAATTCCTGTGTGCCGAGTGCCCGGCGACCCGCGGCCAAGACCCCTAGCCACCTGTTTACGGCCGCCCTGTCTCCGGCAGATATACCATATGTGCAAGCAATCTCACGTATATTGAGTCATAACTAAATTTTTTACATCCCCTCTCACCAATGAGCGCGTTGGTGGCGGCGGGATTTATTCGGTGTTTGGCGTTTTATGTGGACCTATTATTACCGCTCGTGTACGGGACGAGAGCGCACTTTATACCTCGGCTACCTATGAACGGGAAGCTAGCGAGCATTATCAGTCAATGGCGATTTTATGACACATTACGAGGAGACGGAGACGGAATGACCAGTTGTGTCTGTGGCTCTGTTGTGGCAGGAGGGTGGCGGCGGACCGCCGGACCGGAGCACCGCTCTGCTGAGGTGTGAGGCCGAGAGCCCTCAGCTCACCCCAGCCTGTCCTGGGTCTCAGCACCTCCGCTGCGTTGGTGCCGGCGTGCAAAATCCACCGGTGTAAGGGGATAGTGATGACGGTGTTGGTTGTAGTGGTGCAGACAGTGACGATGGTGAGGACTGTGATGGTGACGGTGACAGCGGTGGTGTCACGTTGTGACTGTCGCGGCACCAGTCTCCACAGACAGGCCGACCCCGTCATCTCTCACCAAGCAGCGGCGCCGACCCTGGCGGCCTCTCTCTCCGGTAAGAGCCTACGACCATTGACCTCGCCGGCCGGCTGGAACAATGCGCCGCGCCGTGTAGGTGCGATTTATGTCCGACAAATGACGTCATCACGGCCCGCGGGAGTGCCAGATCAGTACTGGGATGCTCTCGATGGCGGCTGTCACGCGACACGACTAGCGAAAACACCGCACCAGGTCGCAGGTCAAGTCACGACGCAGGTCACGGAGCAGGTCACGAAACAAGCCACGAGGCAGGTCTCGAGGAAGATCGCAAGACAGGTCATGAGCTGGGTCAGGGCTGGGTTAGGTTAGTAGGTCCAAGACGGGTCAAAAGAGGATAACCAAGAAAGAAACGGGGAACCCTGGCTTCTCAGGGAGGCTGTCACGTTTCCATTGAGGCCTGTCAATGGCTGAAAAGGCGAGGTCAAACGGCGGTTGTTGGACGAGTAATTTGATTGCGCAACGCTGTTGAAGTACCAGTCTTTGTTTTCAGTAATTGAACGGATGTGTGTAGGAATTAGTTGACACATTGTGTGTTTGGCGTGGGCTTGGAATGAGACATTTTTGTAACTTTGCAGTTGCTGATTTGTTAAACATAATGCAAGCATAAATAAATGTATTGAAATGCTATGTAATTTCATAGAAAATTATTTAAAAAAAGAATAATTTGCTTTACTTGCTAGGTAAATAGACAGTCGAGAAGTGGCTGTCAAATGTAGACGAGAATATCGAAAGAAGACAAATATTTGACAGAAAGGACACTGCGTTGTGTCAACAGTCAACATACGTTGCGTGGGGAAGATGAAGGGAAATGAAATCATAGACGGGCGATAGAAAATAATATCCTTGCGTGATATGCAACACCTGGAACGCTTGCACTTCTGTAATGCAGTATTGTGCAATCTGTCATGCCCAATATTGCTCTAAAAGCGCAATAATTGAATACCAGCACACAAAGAAGCGATGGCAGTTGTTCCGCATTATTCAGTCGCCCTGCACTCCCGGTTGCGTGTCGCGGCTCAACATTGATAAAAATGCATAGCCGGACATCTACGGAACCAATTTCGGTGTCAATCTGCCATCGATCTGTGCGCGTGTGTCCGGGAAATTAAAAATAATACGCACTATGTGTCCTGCCGCGGCGGGCGGCGGCGGTGGCGGCGGCAACATGGCGGCCGGTCGGGGCCGAGATTCCCGAGCCCCGATGGCCGCCCGCCGCCGCCGCCCGACCGGCCGACCGGCCGACCGGCCGACCGGCGGGTCCGACTATCAGTCGGCCGGCCATTTCACTTCCTGTCGCATAGAGTGTTGATTGCGGCAATCCACTTGATTAGTCGGGCCTTATCGAGGCCGGCGGGACCTTCTGGCGTATTTATGAAGATTTTCTGGCGGCCCGATTGCGGTCGACGCCGGCCGGCCGCCGCCGCCGATGAGCTGCGCTCGGAAGTGGCGGACGTCGCGGACGACGGCGGCGGTCCGAGGACGGGAATTTCAAATAGCGCCGCCGTACATCTCCCGTGACGAGGCCCGATAAGACGGTATATCTGGGAAATGTGCACTGGCCGGGAGGAACGCCGGCCCAAACGAATCCGCCCAGAATATGTGGCACAAGATACGGCTCGACTAAGTTGAGTTTCTCAGTATTTCTCCTCAGACAAGAACTTGTGTCATCCTTTAGACAAAAGGATGACTGGATTTCGGACAAGCCTTATGAACAGCACTTTGTGTAGGATGAATATTACAGGATATATGTATGAATACGCAACAATATTCACCCTATTCACAAATTAAATCGGCCCGTCGCCACCTGACTTTTCATTTCAATGTGTAAAGTCAAACGTGTTGTATTCATTTGTTTCATACTTTCGTTTATTGCATTATTCTGCTGGAAATTTAGACGACGCTCTCACCAGCTCTCACTACGTTTCCATGACACGTCTACATAAATCGATTTAGCGAAATTTCACGTGCGTTTTTCTCGGAAACTATTTACCTTATGCAAAAAAAATGAGCGTAACAGGTTTTAGCTAGCACCTAATCCTATATTTACATTTTTACATTATGCCTAAATGTTACGGTGGAGGCCCAGGGCTGCGGAGTCGATGGATTTTCGGCGACTCCGACTCCGACTCCGACTCCGGCTTTCAAAAACCAGCTCCGACTCCGACTCCGACTCCGGGCAGAATTGTCGACTCCGACCGACTCCAACTCCCGACTCCGACTCCTCAGACCTAGCAGGGCTGCGGAGTCGACAGATTTTCGGTGACTCCGACTCCGACTCCGGCTCGGGTTTCTAAAATCGACTCCGACTCCGACTCCGACTCCGGTCACAACTGTCGACTCCGACCGACTCCGACTCCGACTCCGACTCCGACTCCGCAGCCCTGGGTGGAGCAAATCAATTTTTTCAAAATCGGCTTAACTTGTGCCATGGAAACGTAGCCTCTGACTAATTACTCAGCACAGATAAAGCCAAAAAAGACAATATCCAGCAAAACACTCGCATACTCGCAGCGTTGAGGCATCTATTTACGCTGCGAGTTATTTCATGCCTTCGCAACCATAAAAATTAGAGCTTACCTATGAATACTGTAAATTGTGCAAGCGATAAGAGATGTTGATGATATTGGCTGGCACCTTTGAATATGAGAGGAGACGGTTTTGTTTTATTCGGAACAGGGTAACAGCTGGGAGAAAGAACAGCTCTGAGATTGACTCACGACGAGGCGCCTACTCAGACTGGCACTCACGAACAGAGACATTTACTTGATATAGCCTAGGCAAATGCACAAATACAAATACAGATGCATTGTTATCCCGCGCCCCACTGGGGTCTGTGTATAACACGCCCTACTGGGGGGGGGGGGCTATTCATAGCCCCCCTCCTAACTCCGAAACTACTGGGCCGATCGTCAAAATTCAAACGGCGTCTGATAGCCCCGGAAAAACTGTCGAGCGAAACCAAATTTCATTGACCTCGAGGTCACCGATGACGTCACAGGTCAGGTCAAAGTAAAAATTATTAGCACTTTGGCTTGTTCACATTTTGGGCTCCGGCCGCCGTCTTACAAGTCAGATCAGGCTCATTTTTCGTTTCCACACTCGTGAACAGATGCTCTAGATACCTTGAGGGTACCAAACTTGTACTTTGATTTTCAGGTCAGGGTCAGGTCATCACAGGTCACGAAAATATTATATCATGCGTCGGTCACGTGACACATGTTTTATGGTCCATTTAGGCCATAGATTTCGAATTTGATGTCGTCTGTGTCATTCAAGGTCATTTTGAGTCGAATTTAGCTTAGGTCAGGTCACTTTCAGGTCAAAAAAGGTCAAATTTTGAAGTTAAAATTTTTCAACAAAAAAGGTGTCTATTGGACGCAGTTTGAGCTCAGGAACACGATGGTGCCATTTATATTGGTGTACGATGTCAAATACGTACTGAAAAATTGATTTGAAAAATTAATAATTGTGAATTTTTTGCAATAATGCGTATAACTTGGCCATTTTTGAAGATATTTAGCTAAAACTTGCTAGAGTTAGTCATAATCATGGGTTCTGTCACATATATTTCGGTTTTTTCGAAAAGTCAAAAACTTTTTGAAAAAAATATAAAAATATAAATTTTGAATATTATTATATAAAATTTTCAAAATTTTCAAAATTTTGAAAATCCGAGATAGCAGTTTGATAGCGCGGTCAATTCTGAGTCCTTTCATGCAAAGAAATTGGATCTAGCTTAAAAACTGAGCTCTTGGGAGCGATTGCCGTGGTTCAATGTTTTGCGTCGAAATCGGACGAACATGACGTCACTCTGACGTCATTTCCGGCCGACCTATGGCAGCTACGAAGTTCAAATTTTGACACAAGGTGTCAAATTGATGCAGCCGAAGGTACTGAAAGTTTGGCGTCGATACGTCAAGCGGTTTGGAAGTTATTGCAGAAAAACGAGAGGGGGGCTATAAATAGCCCCCCCCCCAGTGGGGCGCGGGTTATGTTACTGGAGTTATAAACACATTCTCCAAATTAGCTTTGAATTGCTCTTTCGATTATCATTCTTTCCTAGCATACCTATCAAGTATCAACTGGCTATTGGTAAAAACGGCTATGTACAATTGCAATTATTTGATGTCTGCTTGGTATAAAATTGTACATAAGAGCTTATCATTTTCCCTGCTATTTTTGTTGTCGTTTTTATGGCATCGCCAGAGTCCAACGCTGGCTTGCTGCTTGCGCTCATCGCAGACAGAAGTCTCCGTCGTAAAGCTGTCAATCAATTTCCCAGAAAGGCTAAGCCGTACGATTTCCTGAAATGACATTGATTTGCTGTCTTCCCCAAATCGATAAGTCTAATTTTGGCCTGGTGTCCTTGCAGAACATTTCATGGTTTTCTATCTGTACCAAACTACTGTATACTTAAAGGTAGTGTGCCAGCTTTCCTGGACCGTATGGAGTTAATGGCCCAGGTAAGGAGAACCGGATTTTTAGAACTTATCCATACCTTCAAAACTCATGGAAACGTCTTAAGTTCTTCAAATTTTGAGTACCCCAGTGCGAAATTCGCCCCGACGGGTTGTCGGTCGTACCCCAACCACATTTCACATCACTATGAACAATAAATGCACACACTGAAATCGCTATTACCGATATGCTCATCCAATCAAGTTTCGATAAACCCGTTCATCATCATCTCCTGCGGTTTCGAACACGCCTGTTAGGTGGTGCGGTAGACCGCGCCCAAAGCCAGGGCCCCGGTAACGTGAGGTAGCCGAGTCGGGGCAGCGTGCGCTGACCCAAGCCGGGGCCGCGCGTCCTCCCGGTGTCATGTGATAGCCCGGGGCTGCCCGCGGGGATGCGGTAGACCGCGCCCAAAGCTGCGGCCCCGGCTTGGGTCAGCGCACGCTGCCCCGACTCGGCTTCCTCACGTTACCGGGGCCCTGGCTTTGGGCGCGGCTTCTGCTCATACTTTGTGGTGCGGTGGTGGTGCGTCGGGCCGCGCGCTCTGACTTCGGCCAAGAAAAATGCGTCAGCTGATCATTGTCATTTCTGCCACTTGCGTGTGGTGAAATGGGGTCATAACTTAAGAGACGGCTTTTTCATATCAATGATTTTACATAAAATCATAGTTCAAACCATAAATAATGTTCGACAGCCAAATTATTTTTTTTTTTCTAACTAATCTACGAAATAGTCCGCCGCCCATGAACAGACGACCAGGAGTGTCCACCCACGGTCCCGCACGACCACAGAACCATACGTTAACACCAAAAACAAAAATATGCAAGTCGTGACACTCCCTGCTAAGAAAAGGAAAATAACAAAAAAAGAAGCGAAAAAACCTGTGCAGCCAAATACAGATGCAAGTAGTGTTGTGAGTCATGCATACAAGGGGCGGAAAGAAATCAAAGCTAAAAATAGCTTTGACTAGACACCACGTTTTTTTTGTTTTTTTTTTCTTCAGTACCTAAACATTCATACCTTGGTTAGTTACACATTCGCACAGGGAGTTGGAACAATCACACAAGGACATGGGTATAAGCCGGTAGCATGCAGATCAAAAGGTCGGTGTCGGTTCCTGGTCAGGTTTCAGCATGGTCAAGTGCCCACCGAAATAGGCCACCCAGCTAAGCAAGCTTGTTGCTGGGCGAGCCTAACTCGGCAGGCGGGGTAGATGAGGGGCGAGTTATTCTAATATTGCTTTCTCTATCGGAGATAGAGACCACTACGGTATCTAAAACTTCTAGGACTTCCTCTTGCGGCAGGCGCAAAAAGAAAAATCCACAAACGCACATACACAACATAAACGGCACATGACACATTGATACAATACAAAGAAAGTGATACACATATAACCAAAACGGCAAACGACACTACCATAGGTACACAAATAATCAGTGGGTATTACCAAAATATTCCATTTTGGTATGACTGTAAAAACGGAACACTGAAATGTACCACCTCTCTCTCTCCTCAACTGATTTAACAAGACACTACTAAGAAGAAGAAGAAAAAAACAGGACAGAAAAAATAGAAATAGTAGAAATGGAACGCAGTCTAGCCCCACGTCCCCGGCGGCAGGCGCCGAGGGCCGGCTATCCGACCCCGACGGACCTATGCGGCAAACACAGCACCTCGACGCCCGCCGCGCAAGGTCGCAAGGCCATGAGGGCCTTCCTACCAGGATATCAGTAAGAATCTAAGGTAAGGTTAGGTGCATATGAATATCAGTACGAGTCTAAAAGAGAACCTCTTATTATATTTTTTAGCTGTCTTTTGGATGCCGGAATTGTCTGTATGTTCGGAAACATAGGACTGATTATTTGGTTCCAGAGCCTGGGACCAGCCCATCGTATCGTGTGTGTACGGTATAGTTTTTCAGTGAACATTTCATTGAAATGATGAGCTGAGCGCGTGACTCGGTCTGGTTCAGCTAAGGTAAAAAAGTTATCTAGGGATGTGGGCAAAGTTTCATTTAGCTTACGATGCAGTAAAAGTAATGATTGCTGTTTACCGATGTCGGTAAGACGAAGCAGCTTCAGCTTTTTAAAAATAGGGGCAGTGTGAGCAAGCCTCTCACTACCATCAATCAACCTAATGACTCGTTTTTGTAGGGTTTGTAGTTTGGTGATGCTAGTACTGTAAGTATTACTAAAGATCATGCAACAATAGTTCACATACGGTAAGAAAAGGGCATTGTATAGCAGCAGCAACTGTTTACTGGTAACAAAATACCGGACTCTGCTTATAAGTCCGACATTTCGGCTAAGTATCTTGGTGAGGTGAGCAATGTGCGATTTCCATCGCATGTCGTCATCTATATACATACCTAGGTATTTCACTGTTTTAACAAACTTGATGTTGTTACCAGTAAGGGAGACGGTTATTGTTATTTTATTGCGCGAGTTATTGTAAAGCTGACAAAATGTTTTGTCTGTATTGATTGAAAGTTGGTTTGCTGCAAACCAATCTGAAATTTTAGGCACAATGTTATTTATCCGTGACTGCAGTTGTCGCTCATCTTTCCCTTCAACGAAAATTGCTGTGTCATCTGCATACAAATATGCATTAAAATTGGGAGATATTGAAGGGAAGTCATTAATGTAAATAAGAAAGAGGAGTGGTCCTAAAATCGATCCCTGTGGCACACCGATATCGATGGGAATGAGGCTAGATCGTGAGTGATCTATCTCGACACACTGTGTACGGTCCTGTAAATATGATTTAATCATCATATGAGCCTGCCCACGAATGCCATACCTATATAGCTTTTGTAGTAAAATATTCACATTTACAGTATCGAAAGCTTTGCGGAGGTCTAGGTAAATGCCACATACAACTTTGCCTGCTTCAAATGCTTCAGTGATCTTATCTTGCACCAAAAGGATGGGCATGTATGTGCTCATGTCTTTCCTAAACCCAAATTGATAGCTACTTATAATTTCGTTACTATCGAAATAGTACTCTAATCTATTATATATTATTTTTTCTAGTATTTTAGACAAAAAAGGCAAGATACTGATAGGTCGGTAGTTTGAGAACCTGTCTTTACTACCTGTTTTATAAATTGGCTTGATGACTGCTCTTTTCAGGCCGGATGGAAACATACCTTGGCGTAAGCAAAGGTTAAAAAAGAAGACAAGCTGCCTTAATATTGCACGGAATGTCGATTTGAAAATACGAGCATTGATACCATCAATTCCACCGCCAACATTATTTGTGTTAGTAATAATGTTTTCCAGTTCAATCTCGTTTATGTCTTCAAAGTGTGAAAACGTATTTCCTATTTCATTAGGAATGTTAGCAATGGGGTCAATGTCGCTTGGGGGTATGTTATCTTTAAGTTTTATACCGACGTTAGCAAAATATGTGTTGAAAGATTCGGCAATGTTCTCAGCACCAGTCACCACATCCTCATTAGTTTTAAAAGTATGCGGAAGCCTGTGCTGTGGTACATTTCCTTTAGTCATTTCATTTAAAATTTGCCATGTTTCTCTCGGACCAGAATCTTTCAGAGCATTCTGGTAATACGTTTTCTTGGCGTTCCGAAGAACCTGTGTAAAAATATTTTTATATCGTTTATACTGGTTTACATTATAAGCAGTAGGCGTTTTCTTTTTTAGGCGGAATAGATCATTTTTCCTGTTGATAGATGCCAATATAGCAGGTGTAATCCAAGGCTTAATCGGAGTTTTTTTCCTCGATGGTATGTAGGTATCACTGTACCTAGATATTCCTGAGGTATAAGAGTCAATGATCAGTTTACACGCATCCTCGGCATTTGTCAATTGACAAATATCAGTCAGTTCGTTTTGCAAATATGATTGCAAGTCTGGTACTTTGTTGTAGTTAAAAGAGGTTACAGTCTGTCTCATACGAATATGAGAGTCGTTCGCCTGAAAAGCACAGTCGATGAAAACTGGAAAATGGTCAGATATATCATCAAGAATGATACCGGAGTTATTTATGATCGATAAATTATTACAAAAGAAGTTGTCCAGGAGAGAGGCACTATCACCCTCACCCAGCCTTGTAGTCCTTGAAACACAGGGAAAGAAGCCATACGATAAGAACATGTTAGTAAAATGTTCAACGTTTGAATCCGAAGACGCTTGAAACATGTCAAAGTTAAAATCCCCAGCAATTAAGACATTTGACGACGTATGACTGAGCTGATCAAGCACAGCAGCCATTTGATCCACAAACTGTGAACCTCGTGTGTTTGGGGGTCTATACACTACACCAATAATGAGTTTCAATGAGTGATGAGTACACTCAACAAATATATGTTCAGCATCATCTACATTACTCAATGTAAGAACAGAAGTTGAGTTAATGCATTCATTGCATACATAGAGTGCCACTCCACCACCCATTCTATCCTTGCGACTGCAAAATACTGACGTATATCCTTCAATATGTCTAAACTGTTCGGTGCTCGGGTCCAGCCACGACTCTGAAACGCATATCATGCTCCAGTGCTTGCCAGTCGTATAGAGAAATGTTTGAAATTGTTCAAACTTCTCATTTGTTAATATGGATCTAGCGTTTATATGCAAGATAAGATTCTCGTTGTCATTGTTATGTAGAAAGGATCCTGGCCTTGAACAAGAGTAATACTTACAATTGTTTCTTATTAGTTCGAACCTCTGGTGATCAAAAGACAGAGTTTGAGGACCAATGTGTTGGAATGCATCAATTATGTTTTCGTTCAGGAGAGGTGGGAGACACTCATTTGATTGTAATTGCATAGAACAATATGTGAGTTAGAGAAAAGGAAGAAGGGAAAAAAAAAGGGTGAAAGTTTTTCTAGAAAAAAAAAGAAAAAAACACCATTACAGAGGGAATGGGTGTCCTGCTACATTCTTAGCTTATATCTATGTAAGGAAGAAGAAGAAGAAGAAGAAGAAAACAATACCTTCAAAATAAAACAATACTTCAAATAAAAGAAACAATACCAATACAGGCTTACAGTTTAAGGCTCGACATTGTGTTGTCTACGATTAGACAGCTGATAACTCATTCCCGTACGTCGTAACTCTATAATGACCTTTGCTTATTGTCACATGTGCGCCGCATTCGCGATTGTTGCCGACGCCTGTTTGCAGGTGAGCCCACTACAGTTGTTATACATATCGAAAAACCGATAAACTTTTAGGCGAAAAAGGCACTATTCCAGGCCCATTTTTGATTTTTTTTGCGATATTAGGTAAAAACAGAAGCTTCTTATCCTAGGAAAAATAAAATGGGAAATCTTTCAAAGGTGGCACACTACCTTTAACTTCATATAGCATGTTATTTATTCAGTATCTGTTCATGCTTATAAAAATTCAACATGTAAAAAAAACATTTTCTAACAAGAAAATTTTTTCCCCTATAGCTGTTGGATGTTTCATAATATTACTTGAAACCAATGACATCGTCATCTGTCCCGTGTTTCAAAGGCAAAGGTTCTCAAATAGCTTGCTGGAAACGGTTCAGGGCAGGAGTCATTTCAGGGCTTTGCTAAAAGCAGTACACTGCAATGCCAGGCCGGTTCGTGGAATAATATACCTGGCTTCTTTCTTAGAGCGTATCAAACTGGATTGAAAGCCCAGCGAAGCGGTCAGGGGCTAGGGTGTGATGTTATGGAACAGACGCTACAAAGATGACAGAAGTTTGTGTCAATCGTTGATGACTGATGAGCGTTGGTTATGACTATTACCAGTATAACGCCTTTTGCGGCGACTAACGGAGCGAGCGAGAGGGTGGGCCTTGCACGTGCGAAATTGCGAGGGGGTACCTCCAACTGACTTGTGCACGGCACCTTACTAATCGGTCTCTAGCGATGTGCCAAATTTGAGCACAATCGGCCCAGCCGCTCTCGAGATCTGGAAGCGGCACCCTGCACGTGCGCACGTGCAAAATGGGTCCCAACTGACTTGTGCACGGCACCCTACTAACTGCTCCGTAACCGTGTACCAAATTTGAGCGCAATCGGTCCAGCCGTTCTCGAGATCTGGAAACGACCCCTGCACGTGCGCACGTGCAGCAGCACCCCAACTCTGGCACATGGATATGCATTGCCTAGTGGGTGCCTACCTACATGCCAACTTTCAGCGCAATCGGCCCAGTAGTTACCGAGATATTGCAACAATTACAAAAGTGACACCTCTTCGTTTTGCACGTGGCACGTGCATAAGGGGTCACCCACATGCATCGGGAATAGTGCAATACTTGGTAGAAGGAATGAAGCTACCCTACAAAAATTACCGCATGTAAATCGGTCAAGTGGTTGCTGAGATATAAGCCTCGCAAAAGCGTGACCACGGCCGGCCGGCCGGCCGGCCGCTCATACTCAGAAATTTCCGTTAATCTAAGGAAAGACTACGCTCGCTTCGCTCGCTCCGTAATTAGCTCATGTAGTTTGAGTGATGCTTGGTTTGCCTCTTCTCAGTGGTTATTGCATTGTGCATTACGTTCCGGAATCGTTTCATTAACTAAATGAAGGCCTCGTGAAAACATAAGTTTGATGAATACAATTAGTATAAATCATTGTTTGGCATTTGCGGGTGGTGTGATTGTTTTGCTAGATAGAAACAAAAAAAAAACGGCTTAGGTAATAAGGATTATGATGATATTCCGAACTGAGAATAAGTTCAATTTGTTTCGTTTCATGCATTGTGAACCATCATTCCATTTGAATTTTTGAATAATTAGAAGTTAGAACGATAACTGCATTTCAGTTCATCGACACTAGTCAGTTAATTACCCATTATGCCGTGACTTTAAAATGGCGTGTCTTTGTAAAAAAAAGTTCAGCTTTGCGTTTTGAACGTAGCGTTTCCCTAGTTCGTCATACGTCGCGGTCGCTGCCATATCTGGCATGAGCTAAAACTTCATGCTAGATAATGCTGATAGTTAAAAACACTGCGATATGCTCTTGCAATTTGTGCTACTCAATAGTCAATCTGTGCTATTCATGTGCAAGAGGGAATTATTCTCCTTTTGTATTTGAAGGCTTGACATCAAGTGTGATTTTACAATACATTTAGCTACGATGTGTTAAAAAAAAAACTGTCAATAAATTACCACAATGAAAGAAAAGTTCAAAAAAAGAAAAAGAAAATAACTAACTACTGCACTGACGACAACACAAAATCAACAGATTGGTAAGAGCTGTGGTATGTGACTGCCTTTGAGTTTAGACGCGATTACGTAACAAAACGGTTCGGTGCCGATTACATGGAGGCATACATCAAACAGCCTTCAAAGCTACCTGCACTTCAATCAGCAGCGCTAGCCCGCTGTGTTCCGCTGCCAGCCGAAACGGTTCCCCGAACTGAGAGGCTGCCGCCGCCGCCACCGTCGCCCGCTAACTGACGAGAAAGCATCGACCGCGAGGTCGCTCAGTGACGTCATCCGCCCACAGCGCCGATTGGCCAGCACCGCCACACACCCTCGGCTCTGATTGGCTGCCGACCCAACTCTGGCCTCGCTCCACCCTTTTCCCTTTTATGGCGCTAGAATGCTAATGGCCTCCGCCACCGCACTGTTTGGCCTGCCATCTAGGAGAAAATCTCTGAACTACTCGTACCGTTGCGTCCGACTCTTGAACGCACCGTTACGGAGCAAGAACGCTAATAATTCTCCCGTATCGGTGCCTTTACGGTTCATAAGCGGCGTAAAAACCACTGACCTTGCACTCAAAGCAAATAGAGACCGACATTTGCCACTCAGTAAGCATTTCTCCCGCGGAAGCCAATAGGCCATTGAATGAAGAACAAAAGAGCCCACTGGTGGGCCGCAAAGTGCCGGAGCAGGTAGCAGGCAGAATGCACTGCAGAATTACGGAACTTTTACACCTCTGTGAGTGCCTACTGCTCCTAACCAGCCCGAGCTTCCGTTTGGCAGAAACACAGTCAAGGTGTAAAAGGGGCATTACATTTACATAAGGCACACTGCTAAATTCACGTGATTTATGAAAAGGAATGTGTACCTAAATGACTGAAGAAGGCATGATATGTGCAAAATAAGTATTTATCGGATCAATGGGCTTGGCAATGTTCCAAAACATACCTACTTTATATATCATGCTGTCAGTAACTACAATTTGTTTGCATTTATGGACTCCACGAGACAGATGCTCAAATTCCATTTTTATCATATCATTCATGGACCATGGATGCTCACTGCCACATTTGATAATGCATCCATTACTATGAGTGGTATTCGCTTTTTGTTAAGGCCTTAGAAATCGTGCTATGAGGGCTGTATTATGGATGTTGGTATATACTGGAAATGTGTATTATTCAGACAATTATTGACTTTCATCTAAGGTGATGATCCTTTCAATGTCATAGTCGCTGGAAGGATTATAACATTGTCTCTGCAATGATCCAATTTTCGAATTACACATTGATACGTTCACGGCTCAGACCAATCTTCAAAGGATTTAAGCCAAGGAAGAAATTGCTGAAATGACAGGGGATGCATTTTCCATCACTGTCCAATAACCCTGTGAAAATGTTTGCATAGCAAGAGAACTTGTTTCCCAACGAAACTACTGTCCAGTCCATGCAACAAAACAAAATCAATCTCGGCTAAAAAAAAAAAAATAGCACAGATGTCAGTAGTTTGTAGTGGTAGTTTAACCTTCGCCCCAGGGGGGAGGCATATGTTACCAACCTGTCGCGTTTTTTGCGTGTGAATAAAAAACCGCGGCGCGTAGCGCCGCGCCGCTTTGAGTAGCCTTTTGTACATCAATTTTGGACAATGTGTGAAATTTTTTGACCCCAGGTCATGTCAGGTCAGGTCACCAGGCCAAGTTAACTGACCAAGCCTAAAAAAGTTTGCAATCATGTCCAGCCTGCAGTGTTTGTCAGAGAGGTTTTAAACTTGGTGGATTGCAGGATGTTATGGGCGCCTACAATTTGTATATCTCGGATTTTTTATATCCGTGACCTAAGGTCAGGACAGTGGCGTGACCATTCATTACAAGTCAATGGAGAAAAATGAAAATGCCTCTAGATCCGTGTGTACGCATAGGAACAATCCAAATATTTTAGAATCACAATGATTTGGACCACCCGTGATGACTACGGTGTCTTTTTTTTTTTGCTGATAGCCTCTAGAAAAGTCATCCGAGATCATTTGAGGCTACAAACAGATTTTTGCCAATAACTCGCGATTGGAAAGAGATAGAACGCTGGGGATGGCCTCATTGTGTTTGTCTTGTTGAGACGCATCGACTGATATGCAACATGACCTTTTTCGGTCAGGTCATAACCTTGACCTGAGGTCAAATTTTCAAGTTGACCTTTCAAGGTCAAATTATAGTTCATTCGACGCGTCTTGGCGAGGGGAACACGATTCTGGCAATGGAAATGTCGTGGCTTTTTTAGTCGAAAGTTATTGTCGAAAAACACTTTTCGTAAAAACAGCGATTTTTGGAGTTTTTGTCCACTGGAGGTTAAACCGTTGACCTGAGGTCAATTTTGATTATGATCTTATCAAAAGAAAAGCTCAAAAGCTATTGATTGCTTTTCCATGCGTTTTTCTAGCTATAATAGTTCCTGAGATAACGGCATGTTTTCTGAAAAATGTTATGACAATTGGCAAATTGTGACCTTTGATGACCTCTGCTGACCCCAATATTGCTCTAAGATGAAAACGGACTGAAATACTTTCAAACGTACGCATTAAGAGCTATCGACTGCTTTTTACCGCGTCTTTCTAGCCCTCTTAGTTTTTGAGTTAGAGGTGGGTGGTAACATATGCCCCCCCCCCCCCACAAGGGCGAAGTTGGCTGAGACCGCCACTGGGGCGCGGGTTAAATAACTCACCCATGCTATTTGTTTTCACACCAGACCGGCTGGTCTCTCTCGTTAGGTACTCTGGACAATAAAAATTCCATCTAATCCATACCTGAAAACCACGGACGGCTGATGGTGCTGTGGTGATGATCCGGGGTGTAACGCCACGGGAGCTGTGCTTGGAGAGTAGTTGTGTCCTCAGCCTCCCATTCACACCAGGCAAAAATCTGAAAGATGGGCGTGGGCTGCATTAAAAAGAGCAAGGGTAGGGTTAACCCGCGCCCTGATGGGGGGGGCCATTTTGGCCCCCCCCTGTGGTTTTTCTTAAATAGCGAGAAAACGGCGGCGCGCAGCGCCGCCAAATTTTGGGTACCTTACCGGACATCAATTTGACACCTTCACACAAAATTTCAAGTCACAGGTCACCTCAGGTCAGGAGTTATTGAGGTCAAACTGAGGTCATGTTCGAGTAAAAATGAGCAAAAAACATGACATCTTGAAACGCTCACCAATTCTACAGTTCACAAGCAATTTTAAAGTTCTTTATGTGGTTGTGTAGAGAAAAAACGGCGCTACAAAACTGCTATCTCGGATTTTTGAAATTTTTGGATTTTGACCCCCAAAAATCAAAAAAATAGATTTTTTTAGAAAAACTCAAAAAATTTCCAAAAATTTTTCGAATTTCGAAAAAACCGGAATATATGTGATAGTCCCTGCGCTCTTCGATATACATACCAAATTTTAGATCGATATCTCTTTTTTTGGCCAAGTTATAGCGAAAAAACTGTTAAAAATTGATGACGTCAAATTTTTGAACTCAATTTTTAGCAATTCTAGACCTCGTAGCGCAAAACGGAGACCACCATTGAACTCCCCGTGACGAGCTGCATCGAATCGATACCCATTTTATGCAAAAATATCAACTTTGAAATTTGACCTAATTTGACCTGACCTTGACCTGACCTTGACCTGACCTTGACCAAAACATGACCTAAGCTGGCCCTAAAGTCTGTCTGACCCACATAATCGCATTTGTCATGTAAAATGGACCATAAAACATGTATCACACGACACTTTCATATTGTGACCCCCCAGTGACCTGACCTCTGTGACCTGACCTGGTATCAGTGACCTCAAATAGCAAAATATGTGTTTGAAGAACATTTCCCCATCGATGATTTTCAATGAAATGCATTTTACACGATTTTACAACGCATTTCTTGAAATGCCTGTAAACGGTGAAAATTCGACCTTTGACCTGACCTGTGACGTCATCGGTTTGACCGAGGTCAATGAAATTGGGTCACAAGGTAGTTCCCTGTTGGGGCTATCCAACACCGTTTACCGCTTGTCGCTATGTTGCGTGGTTCTCGAGATCTGAGGGGGGGGGCCAAAATGCCCCCCCCCCCCATCAGACCGCGTTGCTCGGCAGACCCCATCTGGGCGCGGGTTAATTGTATTCCTATCACTGTCCACATTTGCCCTTCTTCCTACGGAAGCTAGCGTTATTCCAATGGGCAAATATAAGGTAATCAGTGTCGAGCATTGTGGTTAGCGCAGCGAACCCCTCCCCAAACTCTGGAACCCTGCTCACATACCTACTGTGGGCTCTCTCCATTGAATCAGACATTCAAGAAGCTGATTTTTTTTTCAGGAAACCCAAACGGAGGAAAATAAAAGTTAGAAAGTAGCTCTGCTTTCACTTTTTGTGGTTCAGTCCACATATTTTAGTGTTGCATTAGATGAGAAGAGAACTGAAATTATGGAAAGATCTTTGGGGCCAGTATCCACATGGCCTCACCGAATAACTCGCACTCTCTGGGGACATCTTAACCCTCGCCGGCACAGGCCATTTTGCGTCCTTCGACGGCACAGGGTACGACCCCACCCCCTCGCGTTTGGCCCCTGATCGAGCTAGAGCTACGCGAAAAAGACGAACGTGCTACCCGTCACGAGAGGAAGCCGATGATACCCAATGTTAAGGTCCTAGGTCATCGGTTGACCTTCCAGGTCAGGCCAATGGCCCAAAAAAAATCGGGAAAATCGGGACCTATTAGAAAGTCGTAAATTGTGGCTGCTATGTTTTTTTTTGTGCTGATCACGAATATCGTGTTAGTTTTGATCACAGATGATGTCTTTAAGCCATTTAGACCAGGTCAGGTCAGGTCAGGTCAACCAGTAGGGGTCGTGACGGGTATTCATAGTACGTGTCAACCGCCTCTGACAGCTTCGTAACATGTTACGAAGTCACCATAACTACTTCGTAAATGTTCAAATGGTTGCTATTTAAATTCGAATTCTGCTCGAAAAACTAGCCTAGAAACATGTAAAACTCGAAAAAGTGAACCGAGGCTACCAAAGGTCAATGACCTGACCTGACCTTCAGGTGGCCTTGACTTCCACCCTAATGCATGGGAGCAACATCAGATCATACTCGTATGTTTGAACGTTTGAAACCACGAAAAGCTTGACGCGCGGCTTATGCGAGCCGACATGCACCGAATCGCGATTCCGGCCAAACATGGTCTCGGAAAGTAGGTCACACACAGGTCAAAGGTCATTTGGGTCAGGGTAATGAAATTTTCAGGGTAGGTGTAAAATTAATCAATGCGAGAGTACTGAAAGTTTCGTTGCAATCTGCCGCTTTTTACGCGAGTTATTCGCAAAAAACCTTAGGTTGCATCAACCGCCCCCCCCCCGTGCAGGCGAGGACTTTTTGCAATACCTAAAGACAACAAACTCGATGACTACAAATTGGAAACAGAACAGAGAAAACCAATTCAGCATAAACCATCTGTAACGTGCACGATTTTTTTATCTTGACATTCAAGTATGTACCGTGTATTCGAGGGTTAGGCCGCCTGAGGAGCATGATGACTGATGAATTGAATAGCTTGGAATGCACTTCTATGGATAAGGGCAAGGCGACTAACGCATACAATGGGGGCACAGGCCCGTGACGCATGTAATCTTGCAAGGAGTGCATCAAATCTTGATTCTGTGTGCTTGAGATAGTTGGAGATCGTTCCCGGCGCCAGAATAGCAGTTTTCATTTTTCCACATTGACTTATAATGGTGAGGTCACGAAAATGACCTGACCTCATATGACCTTTAGTAAAAATCCCGAGATATGCAAGTTGTGCGACTCGTAATGGATATTAGATCCTGCAAGTTTTATTTCCCTGTAAAAGCTCCTCTGGCAGTGAGGGCATTGCAAAGTTGCGACATCTGAAAACCGTGCAGAGGTTCACTTATGACGTCATAGGTCAGTGACCTGACCTGACCCGAAAATGCAGTTGGTGTCAAAAGATCCGGCTTGAATCAAACGTCAGGTATGCCAAGTTTTAGCTCTCTATCGCGAGCGTGTTTGGAGCTATCGCGAAAAAAAAAAAACAATGGAGGGGTGCGGCACCCGCCCCCGCCCCCCCCCCCCTGGCCGGCGAGGGTTAACCCGCGCGGGGCTGGGGTCTCCAGCCGAACGCGCGGGGCTGGGGGGGGGTAAATTTTACCCCCCCTGTTATCTCCCGAACTAATGGTCCGATTTGGAAAATTCAAACGCCAATCGAAAGCTCTCATCACGAACTACTAAAAACATGTACTCAATTTAAAGTTTGAGGTCAAGGTCAAGGTCAGGTCAAGGGTACAAATTGCAAGTTTCTACAGTATCGGCCTTGCACCGTAGTTGCCGAAGAATGGAGTCATGGACTGAGACTGATCGCTCAAAACGTGTTCTTAGGCTACCAAGACAATATTCGTTGCATACAATATCATTCAGAGGTCAAGGTCAAGGTCAGGTCAGGTCAGGTCAGGTCACCAAAAAACAAAATATAGAAAAGGGCATGTGTGACACATGTTTTATGGGTCATTTTACTCATAGAATTCAATAGGCACACTCAATAAGTGATATGAACCACCTCTGGATGAATTTCAGGTCGAGGTCAGGTCAAGGTCAGGTCAAGTGAGGTCAAATTTTGAAGTTGGTTGTTAAGGCCTAAAAAGGTGTCTATCTGATGCAGTTTTTCACGGCGAATCGAATGGTGCTATTTTTGTTTCCGTACGAGGTCTAGAACTTCCAAAAAAGTCATTTTTCAAAAATTTTGTGTGTCGTGACGTCATAAAATTTTGAATAACTCCCACATTTTTGAACCGATTCTTCTAAAATTTGGTATGTAGGTGCACATAGACCACTTCTCTGACATATATTCCGGTTTTTTCGATAGACTCAAAATTTTGGATTTTATAATGATTTTCCCAAAAAAGTCAGTTTTTTGAAAAAAATTAGGCCAAAATCCAAAATTTTTAAAAAACCGAGATAGCCATTTGATAGACAAAGTAAAATTACGTATAACCTTTTTTGTTACGTCTTGATTTCTTTAAAAATGAAGATGTTAGCGGTGTTTGAACTTTTGCCGTTTTTGAGGCGAAAATGGCGAACATGACGTCACTAAAACGTCAATTTCTCAAAAATTTTCCGACGGATTTCGCTCAAATTTTCAGGGAATGTGTCAAATTGATGTAAGAAAAGGTACTGAAAGTTTGGCGGCGCTGCGCGCCGCCGTTTTTGAGATATCGCAAAAATTCGCGAGGGGGGGTAAAATTTACCCCCCCCCCAGCCCCGCGCGGGTTAACCCTCGCCGGACCTATTGGTTTTCTACATACGCGCCGGCCGAGGGGGGGGGGGCGGGTACGACCCCCCCTCGCCGTTTCGTCCCTGGTCGAGCTAGCGCGTCGCGGAAAAAAAACGAGCGTGTGCGCCGTTACGAGATGCAGAGATTGGTACCCGATTTTAAGGTCCTAGGTCAACCGGTGACCTCTGCGGTCAGGTCAAGTGCCCCAGGGTACGGCTCAGTTTTTGGTGAATAACTTCGCAAAAAACGGCCGCAGAGCCGCGATTTTGGCAGCCTCGTGTTCGCCTTGCTCAGGCGCGTCGAATGATATACTTTTTGTTCGGGTCAGGTCAACTTAGGGTGTTGACCTCAGGTCAAGGTCAGGTCAGCACCCCCAGGTCACGAAGTTGGTTGAAAGAGGTCATGTCGCATATCATTCGATTCGGCAGGTCTTCCTGAGTCCATTGGTGGCTTTCTCGACTCTCTAACTCAATTTGATCGGGAGTTATTGACGAAAAACTAATATGACCTTGATGACGTCATAAATGACGTCACGGAAGGTCAACATTGCAAAAGTGACGCATCTGACCTTGCAAGGAGTGCATCAAATCACGATTCTGTGTGCTTGAGATAGTTGGAGATCGTTCCCGGCGCCAGAATAGCAGTTTTCATTTTTCCCCATTGACTTATAATGGTGAGGTCACGAAAATGACCTGACCTCATATGACCTTTAGGAAAAATCCAAATATACAAGTTGTGAGACTCATAATGGATACTAGATCCTGCAAGTTTCATTTCCCTGTGACATCTCCTCTGGCAGTGAGGGCGTTGCAAAGTTGCGACATCTGAAGACCGTGCAGAGGTTCACTTATGACGTCATAGGTCAGTGACCTGACCTGACCCAAAAATGCGGTTGGTGTGAAAAGATGCGGCTTGGATCAAAGGTCAGGTATGCCAAGTTTCAGCTCTCTATCGCCAGCGTGTTTGGAGCTATCGCGAAAAAACTCTATGGGGGGCGGCACCCGCCCCCCCCCCTCGGCCGGCGAGGGTTAACCCTCGCCCGCACATGCCATTTTCCCATCCTAGAACGCACATGGAACGCACAATGGCGCGGGGGGTTGCCACCCCCCGCGCCATTTCGTTCCTGTTGGAGATAGAGCTTAGCGGTAAGGACCAAAAAGATTCTTTGGGAAGAGACGAATCCAATGATACCCAGTTTTACCTTCTCAGGTCAGTCATTGACCTTCCAGGTCAGGTCAAACTAAAAAATGTTGCTGTTTTGGGTCACCGTTGGATATCAAGTGCGCTGCTTATCAAACACCGATGACGATGCTGTTTTCTGGTGCCAAGCCAGCTAGAACCTCTTTGTCACACTACCCGACCAGATTTTTGCTGCTGAGGTCATTTCAGGTCAAGTTAGGTCAAGGTCAATTATATGTGTTTGTATGTCTGTGTGTGTCTGTGTGTATACCGATGTGTGCACCGATTGTTTTTGTGTCCATATTACATGAAATCATGATCTGAGAAGCTTTTACCAAAAATGCAGTCAAAAAAACTTCACAAAAAGTAAATTCAGCTTGCCTAAAACGCAATTATCTTAGATGACCTAGGTTGACCTTGACCCTGACCTTCACCCCTGTACATCGTCGGACGACATGTTCCATGATAGGTGGGAGGTAAGACTGGCAAAAAAGGCCGAAATCAAGGTGTCAAAAGCTCACAAGGCCCATGGCAAACGCAAGATGTTGAGAATTGGCCATTTGGGTCATGACATAACCTGAAAAACAAGGTGATATCTCCGAAACCAAAAATCACAGAAACTTGAAATTTTCAGTGGACATCAAGAAAGGATAGAGGAGCAGCTATACGAATTATCAGCCTTCTAGCTCTAAAAATGTTGAGTGCAGAGCAGAAAGACTACCTGGGGGGTGGCAGCCCCCCCCCCCCATGTGCGGGCGAGGGTTAAAACTGACCTGAGAAAATTACCTTTTCACGTTAAAAGAAAGGCGATCAACGCGGCTGAGCATGACAAACTCTTTAGCGCCAAAAACGCAGCTCTGAGAGCATTTTCGACAAAGTTATTTACCAAAAGCAGTGCCCTTTCTTGGGACCTTTGACCTGACCTAAGGGATCACCAGTTGAACGAACAAAGATCCCAGTTGCCGTATTACGAAACAGAACATGTGATCATTTTTTTCAGCGAATTTCTATCTGAATTAGAGACAATTGGTCAACCTTCTCGGTCCACCATGGGCAGTGGGCACTCTTGGGATATATCTCCTGAGTGCCCATTGGATGAGATGGGCAACCACAAGATGCACTCTCCATCCGGACGCTAGATTTTCCTTCAGACTGCCGGGCGACCTTTTAAGACTGAAAATGGTATTGGAGAGCAATTTGACGCCCTTGTATGATATGGGTACTTTACATACGTAGATAAGATCCATCTGAAGTCTTTTCAGGATAGTGTGAGCCCCCCCCCCCTGACATATGACAAACTTGCAAGTCTTTCGTCCAAAGCTAGATGTCTAAAAGTTTCCTCAGTTTATGCGCCTAATGCTTGTTTTTTTTATTTCGCTCAAAGCTCATTTGTATTTTTGTTCTCTTAGTCATGTGAGTTTATTGCTTGTTGCATGCGAGTTTTATTGTGTTCTTTTTTATCAGCTGAACATCGCAGGACTTCTGACCATGTGGTTGTCTAGGTACTTCGCAATATCGCACGCTAATTCCGGAACCCAACTGACCATAGCCATTAGTTCCAGATCACCAACGACGGTTCTGCAGTGCCAATCTGTTTACCGTATGCATGAGTATATTTATCGGTGCACAAGGTCCGTTACACTGGAGCCATGATATCAAATAGCCAATGCCGCGTGTCAAAGTGCACATTCCACAATCAATGCACGAGCTTTTGAGCATTCCTCAGCACACACGGTGCAGCTGAACGGCTTGAATACCGTTACATGTCATGGACAGGGTCGTGACCGGACCGGGTACAGCGCAGTTGATGGCTCAGTCATCATACTGAGGAGTGAGGGCTGACATCTTCTCGAGTGGTGCTTAGCTTAGCCACTGTCTGCCTAAAAAAACTCGCACTCAGTTCTTCCTAATTTCTGAGCATGATATTTAACCTGAACCCGTGTGGGCCTCTAAGTCAACTTTGCCATGGAGGGGCGCATTTTGCCACACCAGATTAGATCAGAAAGTAGGAAAGCTAGAAAGACGAGGAAATAAGCAATAGATAGCTCGCTATAAGATATTTCAGAACCATTCTAGTCATATTTTGATCAGGTCATCGCTGAGGTCATTGGAGGTAACCAAAGGTAAAGATATCACGAATTTCCTCCGATTCTGATAATTTTTCACAAATTGGCGCACAACTCGGGGACCAACAGGGCTACAGCCCTGCCAAAAAGCGCATACGACGACTCTTTCAAAGTTCTTTCTGAGCGTTTTCTGAGCAGAGGGTAGAAACTCAAAATTTGAAGTGTTTGCGGAACACGCTTTTTCTGCCATACCCTTTTATATCATGTTTATTTGACTAAAGCTGACGTGATTTGATGTGGGGTAAGAAAAATCACGCATGATGCAAAATTGTTGTATCATAAGCTAAATACCAAGTTTCGCTCCGCCGCAGGCCACAGTTCTCTCTACACAAGCAACAAAACCTGGCAGGTGTGACCAAAAACATCCTATCCCAGCCGGGCGAAAATTAAATTGTAGCTGATTTTTAATTTGATCTTCCAAAGTCAGAATCATAATATGAAATTTTTAACCCGCACCGTACTGGTAGGGGGCGTTTTTACGCCCCTCAGGTTTTTCGTGAATGTCTTTAAAAAAAAAACGGCTGCGCGCAGCGCCACCGTTTTTGGTACACCTGTTCATACATCGTTTCCGCACATGTTGTAGAAATTTCAGACCCGGGTCGTTCAAGGTCAGTTCACCAGGTCACGTCAAATGACCTTACCTCAGTAAAAGTTCAAAGGCTCGCTATAGCTACATTGATTGAACGATCACTTTGAAACTTTCAGCGATTGATATGAGTAACAGTATGCATAAAATTAGTATCTAAGATTTTTATGCATGTGACCTAACCCGCGACCGTCTGGGGGGGGGGGTCGGATCCGACACCGCCCCTCCGTTTTTCTTGAATAACTCATGAACCACTTTCGCTATCTACTTGAAACTTGGCATACCTTCTCCCCCATCAATTTGCACAGTCTCCTGTGCAATTTTTAAGAAAACAATCCAAATTTTTTTAGATATATCGATTTTAGTGATGTAACTACATGGCGTTTTTAGTCAAAAAGTGGTAAATGTTTAAAAAATCGCCAAAAATCAGGGTTTGAAGCAAATTGCAAATTAAGGACATGAAAAGACGCAGCTCAACGAGTTCTTTAAAATGGCTATCTCGGATTTTCCGTAAAATGCGTTTTTTACCCCTAAAAGTTCAAAAAACTACATTTTTTGGAAAACAGCTAATAAAAACCAAAATTTTGGGAATTTCCAAAAAAACGGAATATTGTTGTAGAGCTCTATTAGAACATTAGATGCCCCAAATTTCAACTTTCTATCTTGATTTTTGACCCCCAAATTGTAAAAAATAGCTCCAACATGCATAGGGCATGGTGACGTCATAAGCATTTTCGTGAATTAGAGGCACTTCTGAACATCGCATGTGAAAACAAATGGCACCACTAGATTCCTGGGACAAAGTTCGTCTAGAAAAGTGTATTTTTATGTCAAAAATAAAAAGTTGAAAAATTGACTTTTTTCTTAGCCCTCCTTTAGTTATGTAGGGTATAAACGATTTTTTATGCTTTCAATGCACACTTATCACCAGCACAGTGACTTGGGGTCACATATAACCATTACCATCGGATTCGGCGTGACAAATAAGCCATAAAACATGTGTCGCACGCTCATGTAGCAGAAATTGAAAACCGTGACCTTTCGTGACCTGACCTGACCTTGACCCGTACTTAGTATGACCCCTATACGCACATGGTACCTTCACTAGGCCTTTGAGGTCATTTTTGGTGAGTTTCGAGCAGCAGCTATCGATTCCGCTGTCCGTAAGCCTAATCATGCAAAACCCCTGAATTTGACCTTTGACCTGACCTTGACCCGAAAGTTGACCTCAATCTTAAAATCTTAAGAGTGCTTTGGGAAGGTCTCGTAGAGACCTTTCGAACGCCGCCTCGCGGGGCTCGATACGACCATTGGTTCTCGAGATAACAGGGGGGGGTCGGATCCGACCCCCCCCCAGGCTGTCGTGGGTACGGAAATAGCCCAGGCGGTGCCGGGCTAAGGTCAGGTCAATTTTGCGACCTCTCCATTATAAGTCAATGGGAGACAATTGAAATGCGCCTCCTTTGGACGAATGTCGTCCAAAGCGCTCTCAAGCATCGGTTCATACGTAAACATGACACACTGAATCGGAAAAATGCATCTTTGACCCCTCTGTATGTCCCTCAAGTCACCTTAGGTCATGAACGGTCACCACCAGTTTTTTTTTTTGTTATAACTTTTGGTAAAGACGTACTACACCTTTTTGCACTCAAAATAGGCATCTTTTCATTCAATTTCGGCGAATTGCATTCAATTTTAGCGATCTCTCTATTCGAAGCAAATGAGAGGTCGCTAAAATTGAATGCAATTCGCCGAAATTGAATGAAAAGATGCCTATTTTGAGTGCAAAAAGGTGTAGAGCGGTGAAAACACGTCAGATGTGTTCAGCTCGACGATACGGAACGACTGATATGCAACATGACCCTTTCCGGTCAGGTCATGACCTTGTCCTGAAAATTTGACTCTGAGGTCAAGTTTTCAAAATGATCTTTCAAGGTCAACAAATAGTCCATTCAACACGTCTCGACGAGAGGAACACGATGCTGTCAAATGTAATGACGTGGCTCTCTTGAGTCGGATGTTATTACCGAAAAACATTTTTGTTGAAACGGCTGTTTTTATAGTTTTTGCCCTCTGGAGGCTAAACCATTGACCTGAGGTCAGACCTGAGAGCGTTACTCAGAAAGGTCTGTAAAAGGGCTATCGAATGCGCTTTTCTGCGGCGAAGTAGCTCTATTGGTTCCCGAGTTAGCCGTTGGCAGTTTCCAAAATTATTGAAATTGACTAAATGTGACCTTTGATGACCTCTGGTGATCTGACCTTTGACCTGACCTTAAAAATGACTGAAGTGTTTTCTTCTTTATTTTTGACGGTCTTTCGATTGCCGCTTACCACGTGTCGCTACGTGGCCCAGGAGCCGAGTTAGATGGGGCATGAAAGCGTCCCCCCCCCCATCAGCACTCGGAGGGAAGTTCAGGCCACCAGCACGGCGCAGGAAAGAGGTTGGTTCATGTCGTTTACGTGACCTCACCAATAAAATTCAATGGATGAACTATGGAGAAGGCTATTGTGGCACCGGAAATGATCCAAGACAGACCCATTAGTAAATTGATTAGTACCTAAGGAAAGGAAACATGAGATATTGAGCCTTGTCAATTAAGCTAGTAGGTTTTGTGCTGAGATTCTCAATACCTATATTATCGATAACCATGCGTTAGCCACGTTGTCCAGAAATGGTATCGCTGGGGCAGATGATAATGCCTAGTATCAGATGTAACTGGAATGAGTGGGCGTCACTCAATCCATTTTAATACAATAGTGATACATCCTTTTGCATATAATTATGAGCGGCTCCTATCTCTGCAACACTCTTACATTCACAGTTTTACGAGCCTATCAGAGATATTATCCATCCAGATTTGTGCAGTAGTTCATGACAGGACTATTGCAAATGTCAATCCGAACGTCAAGCAGTTTCGGTTTTCCTGCCGATGGACGCACTGAAGTGCATCAGATTACCCCCTTCAAACGATTTTGGGAAACGGAAGGAGTCATTTCCGCAAATGCTTTCAATACCAATTTTACATTATATGGAGCCCCCATAAATCAAAATTTACCATTCAGTCTTTACTGCTGTCCTTATACGGGCATTCCATCATCGATAAACGGCATCGCTGCTGTTATAATGCCACGTTCAATTTCAACGGGGCCGTTCGATTTCTCGTGGCGACTCGACCCCACAGCGCTGACGCGCTCGAACTGCTGCGGCCGTGAGCCAACACTCGAACACCGCCGCCGGACACTGTGCTCAAATGCGCATCGCGTCACCCATCAGACAATCAATATCCCGAGCAATATCCATTGTGGTCATGACCGTTAAATTGGCCATGTACTAAGCAGCGGGCATTGGCAGTAACGAGGCTGGACGGCCGCCGCTCAATCAGTGTGATAAACCGCGCACGATCCTCCAAATTGCGCCACGTCTCCGGCTCACAATCAATTGTTCAATACCTATTACGGCCGAGGAACTAATTAGCATCCTCATTGAGTGTGTGCAGACGAGAGGCCCGTTTTTCGCCCCACAGAGCTGCCAAACGGCCTGTGATGGAGCCCGCACTGCCCATGAAAACCGCCAAAGGAGGCGTTGTTCTCCTACATTATTTTAGATACGTTTTTAAACATGGAGGCAAGGAAGCGTAATGTAAAATTGAGTAGGTAATCAGTGCGCTGTTTGCGGCCGCAAAGCAACTTGTTAAGGAGATCGTTTGTCCCGTTATAGGTAAATCAGATATCGTTAATAAGGTGTAGAGTCACGCTGAGAGTGTCACTTCCATCGAAAGATCGCCCCTAGAGTTACAGAAACCTTCAATGGATCTCATTTCGGCACGGCCAAAGCTCTTTCAGTGGTGTCCAATATTTAGTAAAATGGCCACAGACGGCTGGAAAATCCAGGCTTATGAAGTTTCTGAGAGGGGAGGGCAGGAGTGGAATACCTACATTGACTGTTTGTTGCATGCCAAGGCATTTTACCATTTTTTGCACTTTAAAGTAATGTATGTCGAGAGATCAACTTAGCATTCCAGAAATGTTATCATAAGGAACATCATGGTGCTTTAATAAAGTGAGTTAATGTGGATCGGATGCTCAATTGTTGTTACATGATGCAATTATACGTGTACTGCCTTCTTAGAACAGTCAGCGAAGAGTCATTCACCGCAGTAAAGCCAGAACGTGCCTATTGGTTTGGGGCGTTTAATGTCAATCTTACTAAGTGATATGGAGTTCGAAATCAAACTAGGGACAGATCATTGAAGGTCATAACACGTTAACTGCCGGCCTAGAAATATATCCCACATTCTTTATGAGTTGGTAGTTGGTACACTTGCATTATTTGATAACCTCCACCAGGATAGCTCGATGGTAAAACACGTTTGATTCAAGTCATGTTGATATGGCTAGAATACCATTAGAAATTTGAATTTTGCTTCATCCAAAGTACCGTCAACAGCCAACATCTTTGTGGCTACTGTGCCTTAAACCCTATCTTTTAATCCATGCTATGACATCAAAACTAAATAAACATGATGCAAGCATAATAAAACGACAGATAAGATTAAAGAGTTACTAAAGCAAACAATATTCCAAACCTCTTCTTGTATGATCGGATTCGTGAGAGACTAGTTCAGTGCCGAATAGAGAACTTTCCAGCTCTCCTGAAGAGTGTCAGACCGTTCCATCCAGTCGGTCCCTGACCGGGGCGGACTTTTGCCGGCCTGCGGGTGCCGCACCCTGGCTGAGCAGTGAGCGCGGTCGGGCCTTGCCTAACCGGTTACTCTGTAACATATGAGCAGAGCTCGCGAGGGGCGCTGGCCGCGAAGGACCGCCCGGCGATGGCTGTGAAAGAGGAGCTAAGCAGCTGGACTGTCGGGCAGCTCCGGGTCAACGAGCATGACCCGGGTCCCAGCCAAGGGTGATTTCTGTCGACTGAAGACAGAGCGACTGAAATTTAGAAGCTGCTCTGCTATCCGGTGGCGCCAAATGTTTTATGCGTTTATACATTTGTAATCTGAGGGCAGCTCCTAGCGTCCATTCTGTGACTTCTTGTCAGGAATATCCCCTCAAAGTAGTCACCAAGGATGCTTGTCATCCTTCTCACATGTGCGTATCAGGCCACTCCCAGCCCAAACTCAGATACCTCAGATCATCCCACATATGTCAGACTACACCTGGCTCCCATCACACCGTATCCGACTGTCTGTCAGGCGCCGCATCCGCCTGACCGTGAGGCGCCGCCTCCGCCTGGCTGCGGCGGTGCTGGTCGGGCCGCCCCTGGCCCGCGGCTGTGGCCCGCTGATGGATGGTGACCTGGCTCGGTCGTGCACACCTGGTTCTCCGTCCAGTGAGGTGCATACCGAGCAGCCCTCCGGTCAGGTGCACCGGCCAGGAACTGCACCGTAACTCACGCATGGAAAACATAAATAACCGGTCACTTACAGTGCATAGCACGGCGCATTATGGTGGGAGGTGGCTATCTTTGCGAAATCTAATTCATGGCGCCGATGTGAAATTACTTGGGGTGGGCTGACGGCGACGAAGCTGGCTGTTTTAGACCGATGTTTGAAGCTGGACACGTGGCTAATATCTTACAACCTAAGTCGTTATGAGGAACATATTGAAATAGCAACTGCATTTAGAAAATTTAATTCAGAAGCAGTAGTGTAAATGAAAATTTGTAAGGCACCATTTGTACCTTATGAAAAATGACGGAAAGTCATGCCAATGAGCCAAAAAAAATGCTAACCCGGCCCAAAAGTGTTAGTTAACCCTCGCCCATGTAGGGGGGGGGGGTTGGTGCAACCCCCCCCCCCCGAGGTTTTTCTTAGCTACACGCCGAACCGTTTCAGATAGCCTGCTCAAATTTTCAGTACCCTTTGGGGCATCCTTTGCGCAACTTTTGGTAATTTTTTTGTCAAGGTCATGTCAGGTCACGGAGTTATGACGTCATAAAGGGAACAACCTTCGGCCAGATTTACGCTAAATTGGAGATTGCTTCACATTGGTATAAATGCCGACTGACCTGACGCACTGATGGATTGTTTTAGAACCACAACTGGCTGATTTGACATTGGCACAATGTCCGTTGACATTTTGAAGGTCACTAAAGGTCAAGGTAAGGTCAGTGACCTCGGTTGACCTGTAATGACTTCTTGCACTTGTATGCCTTTTCGGGGTATTTTGATGCCGTGAATTAGAATTTGCTATCCATTTCAGGCATCGTCGGTTGTTTCTTGTAGTTCATTTTGGGTCAGGGTCAGGTCAGTGACGTCACACGCCTGACGTGACCCAATGGACAAATAACCTTGCAGACTTCCGATGCTCCCAACGCATCATTTTTAGAGTTATGACATCGAAATACACACCAAACGATAGAGAATTGATCAAGGATCACGTTAGTGAAGGTTTCAAGTCGATATCTCTTACCGTTTTGCCGCAATCGGCGCGGAAATCTGAAAAAGTTAGATTTTTCCGAAAATTTGACCTTTGACCGGTCATAAGTAGGTCAAATATTGACCTAGGACCAAAAAATATACCACCAATCGCGAGATCTCGTTGAGAGCAATCCGTTGGTCTTTTCCGCTAAGCTCTACGACGCTTCGTTTTCAAACGCCAGGGGGGGTCGCACCAACCCCCCCCCCCCCCCTGCATGGGCGAAGGTGGCAAAACACCGTTTACGGGCGAGGGTTAAAATGCATTCGGCTTTCATCAATTGCTGCAATGTCCAACCAATCACTAGAAAGCAAAACATTAGCACACGTACGCCTACCACACTATTTTACGAAACATTCGATGCCCACCAAGACGAGGACACCATTCCAAGCCGTGGGACTGTCTCTCACCATCAAATGGTGAGATTACTATTCGTCCATTAGCGCTCCGCCACTGGATGCCACCGCTGGCGGACCGCACTATGCCCGGTGGCCACCCCAGTTTGGAGCGCGGCGTAGGCGTCACAAAGAGCGAGAGACGGGCACTTGAGAGATAAACGGCACATCAACGTCGGTGTAAATATGCCGTGCCATATGCGGCCTGTCCTCTATCAGAGTGCTGAGATACGGCCGCTCGGTATGAGCTATGATGTGACTTTACGGGCGTCAAGCCCACGTCGTGTGTATTTTTGTTTTCAAACACCAGCCGTCAGGAAACCTCTTACGGCGAGGAATCGCTTCAGGTCCATTGGTTTTCAAAGCACGGCATTGGCAATTCTTGGATGGCGCCTGGCAGAAAGTCAATCGTTTTTATGCATGAAGCGCCCTCGTAGGACGGCCAGAATATCGATTCGATGGGGTGTTCGCTGTGGGCCCGTAAAACTCCCTGGGAAACGATGGGTGACTCTCGATCCTGATGAGTGGCTGAGTCCACGCTACTGAAGGAATCCAGCAGCTCAAACCATGTTATGATTAATTTAATTGACTTCTTGCATAAAAATTACATTACAGATGTTTATTTGCAGTTGCTTTTATTTATTAACGACAAAGTCAGCAATGACAATTTCAAAGTATCGCACAATATATTTCTGGTTACGTAAGACGCTACCTTATGTCCTTGTGAACAACCACTTGCATTTCTGAAAATAAATTCGCATTCCTTACGCATTTGCGCTGACACGGGTTATTACATATCATGTTTACAAGTGGCACGTTTGTATATGGGAATGTGCTGTTCACAGGGCCTTTATTTAACGAAACGCTCCCAACGGTGACCTCCAGCCATACGCGGATCGTAAACACTCCCAGGCCCGGTAGCCAGCGACGCAGTAAAAGGCTGCCTGGAACACCCATTGTGGTTAATGACGCACAAGTTACACACGGGCAGTGGGAATAACTCAGCAGTTACTCTCGCCCTGTACTTGACATCTGCTCTTTACAAGGCAAAATGTTTACACGTAATTATGTTAATAAATATGCAATGATTTTTGCATAAATTATAACGTTAAGAATGCCATTTCAGCTATAGCACTAGCTAGGAACTCTGATGCACACAACGAATTTTCAGAAAGCATATCACTGAGCCAAAATGAAATCGCGCTCTGTAACCAGAATACCATCCACATCATTTCGTTTCTAATACAAGATTTCGCAGTGGTCCAATGTGCAAAATATTGTGTCGAGTGGGCGCATTGTCATCAGCAGAACGTCGCCAGTGGCGTCTCGCGGCGACAAACGGCGCAGATAAAATGTCGGCGGCCCATAACGGCGCGCGGCGCGGTCCTCTCGGCCGGCCGGCGCCGCCTTTGTTGCGCGCATTTTTATTTAGAAGTTCCATTTCGGCCGGGCCGTGGAGCGGTCATTAAAGCGACTTCCATTTCTTCTGGGTGCGCCCGGGGAGCTGTTGCCGCTCGAGGGCTGATATGACCCAGCCAACGGGCCGATGCTCGTCCGAGCGCTCTCCGGGCGTCGATTCATGGGGGCGGCTGCAGCAGCGGCGGCGGCGGCGCGGCGGAGCGGCGGCGGGGAGCGGCCAGTTTCTGTCGCCGACCGCCGGCTCCCGTTACCTCCGTCACCGACGGTCGCCGCCACGCACCGCCTCCGACGCGCCTTCAATATGCTAAGTGCAAGTTACTGGCTGGGGATGGCTGTAATCCGGCCGTAAAATGTGCGCCGGCCGGTGTCGGGCCGCCGCCGAGACGGACGGCTGCTCCGGTGTCGCCACTGGTCGGCCCACCGTCCGGCGGCGCCCATCCGAAGACGCCCCTCGCGCCGGCCAACTTGGGGCGCCGGCCAACTCCCCAGAGTGATGGCCAATTGGAAATTACATCCAAAGGCCGACTTGTTCGAACTAGATGGCCGCTTCTCTGTAATTGCCGGCGGAAAGATTGTCTTTACAATCCAAGTCGGCAAATTGTGCGACGCGCCGGTAGAGTCTCGTCTGTTCGGAGTCGCCGGGGGATAAATAACAGGCGACTCGCGCCGGACTCGGCTGATCAAAGGGTCCCGCCGCACGACAGTCGGGCGGCTGGTGCGGACCGACACTGGGACAGCGGCCGCCCGTCAGATCAACAAATGGTACAGGAGTCCAGCAGTGATCGCTGAGACATGACCATCATTGCTAACATGCCTGCGATGTCACAGAAGTTGCATTTTCCGTGCTTTCAGCAGTTATAGACAGAAAAATAGAAGTGTTAGTCAAAGTTCTCTAAATGAAGACTATATAGAAAACCATTGGGCAGCAGAAAAAGAGCTCAAGCTCAAAGCTGTTGCCTGCATGGCTAAGACAAGATGCACAAATCCCTGACTTGACGTAAAATACGTCTTAGCTCTTCACTCTCAACGAGATGTTGCCTGGTTACAACTCATAATGTAAATATTGGCTGTGTTCTTTATTGCACGTCTGGAAGGCTTGTCTACCCTCGGCATCGGCAAATGCATCGAACATTATGGGTGCATACATATCGACTCTTTGCCCGCGATCTATAATTATAGATTGCATGCATTGGTGCAGTGTAGATAAGTCGAATGAAACGTACTGCTTGGAAAGGTTACATAAATCGTTCAATCATTATATGATAACCATGAATATACAGTATCGACAAAAGGTATGTTATAAATCGCTTGGATAACAGATAAATCGATTCGGCACTGTCAAACAAGAACGAAGTACGTTCCATGCTATAAAAACGTGTTCACGAGTGGTTTGTGACAACTGACAATGATATAACGTATTAGGTAAACACTTACGTATTGTTATATTTGCCGTTGGCATTTGGTAAGACCTCATACCCTATACTGTGAGATGAGGCATTCGTGTCATTTATGCAGATCCTTACTGCCAACATCGTCAAAAGATAGTTCATGAGTGAGGAAGCAAAAGAAATTAACGCGTAGCTGGTATCCGCTTAGATACAAGAATCATCATTGCATACTAAACACAAATCTGCGCCAGCAACGCACAGGGTAAGCAGTAAGCGCCATAAAACAGACTTTTGACTGACTCTAAAGTAACATGGGTGACTCAGACATCATCCAACTTAACCGTCTGAATAGAAAACGGCCGTTTGCGACCTCACCTCCGTGACTCCACCTTCACCCACTGTCAGTCAGAGCCGCGCATCTTTAGTCCTTCGGCCTGTCGTCCATGCAGGCTTTAGAGCCGCCTGTGAGATAGGAACGACAGGGCAGCCGACATGCAACCGGCGAGACGGTCCTGAGACTGAGTTAAGCACCATCTACCGATGGTCATTGATACGATGAAGCGCCGCAATATTTTCGGACCGTAATATGGTGAGATGTGTCCAGCACGCCCCGATCAGATGCCCTAACTTTGCAACGGAGAGTTCAAATCAGAAATAAAGTAATCAGATATAGCTTCCTCATGAGAGAACGTCTTAGCAGCTGCACAGCACAGCAGATGATGCATTTTGGAAGTTGAGCATGACAAGGGGACGAATTATTCCAGATGTAATTCCCAAGGAGCTTTATTTATCCATTACGACAGCATAGCTCACAAAAATCCGTAAAGCCCTATTAGGAGAAGACATGAAGCCTTATTAGGAGAAGACTGTAGCCTGGAGGAAATTTTATTTATTTCATGCTCTGATGCATGCGAAATGCTGAAAATAAGTCTGAGCATAGAATAGTAGGTTACTGCCGTCTGCCAGCACCAAGTAGATATCTCTTACATGATCAACCAGTAGAGACTAGTTGGCAAGGGTGTGTATTTATCGAAATGAAAAGGAGTTTCTATTTTTTTTGGGGGGGGGGAGGAGGTTGGTATCTTAAGGCCAATGAGGTTGGCTTGAAACACCATATAGCTTATCACCACCCATCGTCAATAACGCTTTATTTGCATACCAAAGCGCCCATCCTTCCGTGTGACGATTCGCAGCGATGACTCGACGGGCTGCGACAGGCAGCTACGCCTCGGTGCCACCTACTGTGAACGTGTAATGGTAATGGACTGGCGTTGGTCGGTTCCCAACCGTTGTGGACGCCACTGCTCCCTACCTACAGCAGTCTGGTGAGTTCGCGGCCACACGGGCGTTTCACGATAGCCGCCCAATCGCTCCTTCCGGCACACGATACAGCGGCTCTGTAACTGAAAATAACCCCGGCGAATCGTCCGGTTATACGCGATCTAACCACAGGCTGCTTGCCACTGTTGTTCAGGCGATGTCCAAGGACACGATCTGACTATCGCCGTCAGATGCGGTATAGGCTCGGTCTGCCGCGCTGCGGTTGTAGTTATCTACCTGCTGCATTTGTTTACGGCCGTTTGGGCCCGGGTATGATCCGGCAGTTATCCACAGTGCCCCGCGCCGGTGGCTTCGGGGCCGCAGTCAGTGATGAAAACAGCCGGTCATTTAATGGCTCCCAACGTAACCGCGGACACATCAATTATTTAACGAGCAACAATTACCGCAACATAAAGCTGGCAATGCCTCTGTGGCGTGATGGCGCTGCGTTCTGATGCAGCCAGATGGAAACGGTGCCGTTTTGGACAGGCAGACCCATTCATCTCCGCAGTACTGGCCAGTTTCACCCGGTGCTTGCACAGGTAAATTGAATCTTAGTTGCTATGTTTACATGTATTGTAATTGTAAGAACAAAATGCGCATGTTATTGCAGTGTATTCGATGTGTTTTGTATTCAGTCTATGCATGAAATATTCAGCATAGAAGCATCTCTTGATCGTATTCTTTCAACAAACAGTCGTTCGATCCTAACTTGAGCCACCGAGGCATCCAAAAGTTATTACGAGTTATTTGGAATTACGTAAAAGAGTCGTATGATTGGACTACCCGACTTGTTTTGTCATATCTTCTCTCTCTACAGGTGTATCTAACATTAAACTATTCCATGTTTGCACGCATTGAAAGCCATTTGAAAATACAGCTGGTAGTCGCTGCAAGGTGAATAAGGAAGCATAAAACTAGATTCTATCTCATTAGCATAGGTGTAGCAACGTATCTCTTAGGTGAAGGATACCTTTCACCAAAGTTTTAGATTGGTGAAGGATCCTTCACCAATCTTGAGCAATGCAGGTGAGGGTCTTCACCAATGCTAGAACGACTGCGTTCGACGGTCGATCTAATGTTAAAAAAGAAAAGCAATGCCGAATGGGATGAACAAAAAGGCTATTGCTAAAACGGCAACAGGTACCCAATTACCCCATCCTTTCAGTTATGAAGTGTTATGCCCACCTTCTTCACAATTCACGCCATTTAACCCGCGAGTTGCTGGGGGGGGGGGGTAAACGCCCCCACTTTTTCGCCGGGCCATAGCATAAAAACGGCGCGCCGCAGGCGCGCCAAATTTTGGGTACTTGTAGGGAATTAATTGAAGTTTATTGTGACAAAGTTTCAAAAAAATCGTTCAGAAAATTTTTGAAATCTCGAGGTTTTAGTGACGTCATTATTTCTGAGTTTTCGACCAAAAACGGCATATGTTCAAAAAATCATATAAAATCACAGAATAGACATACAGACATGCCGTAAACGCCATTGAACTGCCAATACCATGACAAATCAAATGGCTATCTTCGATTATTATCGTTCCGCATTTTCCAAAATCTTGAACTAAATCTTTACAATTTCTCGCGACTACTTCACGACCATGATACACGCATTTCTTAAATTGAACTTTTTTAGCCAAACACGTACACATATGATAAAATGAATGTCACCATCGTGTTCTACGCCCCAAAGTACCCATAAAACATGTGTCACAGGCTGCGAATATCAGTTTTGATTTTCGGGGATATGTGCCTGGCCGGTTGGTCTGACCTTGACCCTGACCTATGCTTGGCTGACCCCTACATGGAGCTGACACTCTTGTAGGCCTTATATGATGGATTGTGCACCGTTTTGACAGAGTTTATGACGAGAGGCGCCCATTGCGAAGTCCTGAAGTCCATGCTACTGAAAGTCCGATTTCAGGTGTTTGACCTGACCTTGACCCGACCTGTGACCTCAAAATTCAACTTAAAAGTACTCATCTGAAGCGTCTCGTCGCGTTCTTTCGTTTGCCGCCTCGTGCGTTTCGCTGCCCCTATTGGTTCTCGAGTTATCGGCTGGGGGCGTTTAACGCCCCCCCCCCCCCAGCAAACGGTGGGGGGCGAAATACTCCAGCAACTGCCGGGTTAAAGGGACACTCCCACCTTAACATTAGTTTTTAGTTGAGATAGCCAAATTGGTGGCCATAACCTGCAAATACCGGTTTGGGCACTCACAACATCGACAAATGCTTTAATTCGGAGATATGGAATTTCAAACTTGCAGTTTTCGGATTCTAAGGGGCTAGTGCATTGGTATGCCCCCTTAGAATTTGTGACGTCAGCGGAGATCTAACGATTTTTAAATCTTTTACTAAAACGTTTGGTAGCACGCGGTGGTATATGCTGCTTTGCGCGCAACAAATGCCGCACTTTCAAATAAAGTCGCTAGGAACAGCGGAGATCCCAAGAAGTAAACAAAAGTAAAAGCCTAATATCTTGAAAACCGGTGAATATTTTTCGATGAAATTTGGTAGATATTCGTTTTCGCTCTTTCTGAACCGAGCGACATCACTTTCGTGCCAATTCATTAACTTTTTTGAAGGTGGGAGGCATGGGTGTAGTTTTCCAAAAATCATTGGGGGTGCTCAATAGCGTTCAGAAAGGCATGCCATAGTTTTTGTAGTTTTTTTTTAGCTGTTCTTTTTTACTGTAGCCATCAGGCATCATGCAAGAAATGATGTTAAATCGGTTCGAGAGCTTGTTTTAATAGCGCCACTGTAAAACAATTTTGGCTCACCCAATGCATTAACCCGCGCGGGGCTGGGGTCTCCAGCCGAACGCGCGGGGCTGGGGGATAAATTTTACCCCCCTGTTATCTCCCGAACTAATGGTCCGATTTGGAAAATTCAAACGCCAATCGAAAGATCTCATCACGAATAACTAAAAACATGTACTTAATTTAAAGTTTGAGGTCAAGGTCAAGGTCAGGTCAAGGGTACAAATTGCAAGTTTCTACAGTATCGGCCTTGCACCGTAAGTTGCCGAAGAATGGAGTCATGGACTGAGACTGATTAGGCACCCAAAACGTGTTTGGGCCTGACCTTGGCCATAAGTTTGGCAGGCCAGATTTTGTACTGGACCATTTTGAGTCAACTTTGAGAAATACATAACGTACAACGGTGGTAAAATCGTTGCTATAGGTATAACACAGTTTACCCGCTCCGGGTGTGAGGGAGGGATGTGGGACAATGAGTGCACTGACGTGGCGCCCTCGGAGGGCCGGTATGGAATTAAATCTCAGCTACACTAAGGGCTTGTGTGGTGCCTTCAGTTATCGGTGGCACCCTCAGAATCACCGGCGTAGGGCCCTCAGAGCCGCCGGTAAGGGAGGCACCGGTGTGGGGCCGCCATGCAGGTGCCGGTGTGGACGATCAGAGGTGCTACTGTGATTCTCTCAGAGGCGCCGATGAGGGTCCTTACAGGCGTTGCTCCGGGCCCTCATAGACGCTGGTGTAGAGCCGTTACAGACGGGTGTGGGACCTTTAGAGCTGCTGACGCGAACTCTCTACAAGCCGGCAGGGGGTCTCAGACTCTCAGTGACCGGCAAGGGGTCCTTAGGGCTTAGGCCGGCAGAAGAAGTCCTGCGGGGTCCTAAGAGACCGGCATGGTACTGTCAGACGCCGGTGGGGCCCTCAGGGTCATCGTTGTGGGGCCCTCAAGTCATCAGTGGGTGGCCTTTAGATGTGCAGGTGTTGGGTGGGTCCTCAGAGCCGCCGATATAGGGCTTTAATAGGCACTGGTGTAGGCACTCGGAGTTGGGGGTGTGAAACCCTCAGAGACACCGGTGTGGGCCCTCATAGGCACCGACGAGGGCCCCATAGTTGCCGTTATGGGGCCCTCAGAAAAATAAGTGTGGGACCATCACAGGTGGGAAATGCCCCTAGAACTGTCCCCTCATAGGCCGGTAAGACCTCTCAGAGGCCAGTAAAGGCTGAAGCAGACTCTTTCCGCGTTCAGGAAATCGCATGCTAGAGCCTATTCAAATACATTGTAATTCCTCTCGCATCAATCGCTCGCGGGAGGTGCGTGCGATTGATGCGAGCGTGCTTCCATGTATTTGAGTAGGCTCTCGCATGCGATTTCCTGACTGCACGGAAAGAGTCTGTTTCAGGCTTAACGGGCCTTTGGAGACCACCGAGGTGTCCTTAAAAGCCGCAAGAGGCCCTCAGAAGTCGGCGTGGGGCCCTTATGGAGACCTTAGTGTGGCTATTTAGGGCCCATGAGGTGCTCTAACGAGCCCCACGGGGCCCTTCTGAGTAGAAATATGGCCATCGTTAACCCTCAGCGGTCAAATGGCGCCGCAGGGCCTCTCGGACCCGAGGGTCCCTTTGAACTCGATGGGGGGAGGGGGTACGTGTCCCCTTAGGCCCCTAGCTATGCCACTGTTTCATATGCATCATGCCAGGTATTTACGGCTCGCCCCCCCCCCCCCACTTGAAAATCGTTCCCGGGCCCCTGATAATATCAGATGTAATGTTAACACAAATATCATGCATCTTAATTTGTTGTGATTTATTCAATGTAGGTATATTCTCTTAGTCACTGAATTGAGTACCTAAGCATAGTATTTGCATGATTCACTGGGCTCATTACAGTACTGGGAGACGGACATTCTGATTATTGAGGGCCTTGAGTCAGCTGGGAATGTTTTGAGGAGGCTGGGGGTGCTTTAAGAAGGCAGGGGGTGCTGAGCTCAGGATTGGGGGTGCTTGAGCACCCACAAAGAGATATAAAGTTACGCTTATGGTGGGAGGGTCCCTTTAATAAACCAGTATAACGCCTTTTGGGGCGACTAACAGAGCGAGCGAGAGGGTGAGCTTTGCACGTGCGAAATTTCGACGGGGTACCTCCAGCTGACTTGTGCACGGCCGGCCGGCCGGCCGCTCATACTCAGAAATTTCCGTTAATCTCAGTAAATGCCGTGAATATCAAAATATATTGGCTTGTTTTTACTCGTGGGAAAGTTGTAAGACTTTGGTCACGAAAAAAGAGCAGTGGTGGAGCATACCTTTAGGTTCCAAAGGTATGCTTGGATAGTGGATACCTTTGGTAGGTATCCAAAGGTATGCTTGGATGCCTAAAAATTCAATTTTAGGCATGTACTGAAAAGTTGGCGTTAATTAGATGATAATGGCGTGAGACATTTGCGAGAGAAAAAAAGGAGGAGTTGACGAAATTCCCCCCCCCCCCCCCTCCACTGCGGTAAGGTCCTGCACCTTCTCCGAAGGTTCAGGTGACTTCTCCGAGGGTTCAGGTGACATCCTTCACCAATATTTTTGGCGCTCCTACACCCATGCTCATTAGTCATTGCGTCTAACACATCGTCTAACACAGCTAGCTGTTGTTTAAAATAGATATGTAACTAGTTTAAAAAAAAAATGAAGTCATGCCTAATAAACCACCACTCATCAGCTTTGACAGCAGCACAGTGTGATAGATGGCACAGTTCACGGACTATGATAAATAGCAATGCAGTTTTGTGGAATATGGTAGCAGCTTTACAGCTCCCCAAGCCTCACCTTCTTGGAAATTATCAGACGTAACAAATGCCAGCCAACTACTTTCGCGGTTCCTGTCCAAAAGGCTGCAGCTTGGTAGCTCCAAGAATCCCCAACGAACCATGCAGCAAGAAGAGCCCATTTCTACCGTGCGATGCCAAGCAAAGCTGCAATTTACTGGGACGATGTTATCGGTTTGTGCACACGAATTACCATCTACATGAGGAGTCATAATTTTCTGGCTTCAAGATATGACAATTGGATTAACAAGATGGAGTATTATTGTACACTAACTAGACTCACTCACACCGATTTTACACTAACCAGCAGATCATTGTCAGAAAATTAGTTTGCATGACTTCAATAGCGAATGAGCTATACGGTAACGAGGCAAGTTATGATCTATACGTACTAATAAGTGGAGCTTGGGTACTGAGTGGAGATAAGTGGAGCTTAGGTACCTCAGAATTGGAAAAGACATGGGTTAGCACGGGTAGAATGCCCTTATGATAGAAAATGTATGTCATAATTCTTAGCAGGCTAGAAGAATGTTATCTTTTTTATACGCGTCTTTGTATCAGCTGATATGTCCTTTCAAATGTTTAGCGTTTGCATTTCATTGCAGCAAAGCATATGAATGAGCGAGGGAAGTAATACTGATAGATTATTAGCTCTTTCCCATAGGCTAAACAAGTGACAAAATCGACAGCTTGCGTTGAAAACGGGTATGCAAAACATTGCAATCCTTACCTCTGTTGAGGTCAACAGCGTTTCCCGTGCCACAGGTGCCACCTGGGTGAATAGACAGCTTCCGGGGCCCGACCTCAGGTCACGTAACTGAGGGCACAGGTCGCGCGGAAGTCAGCGGTTTTGCCGAGTTAGACAGGAAGTGTGATGTATAGCAAATTGAAATAATGGTAGCATTAGACGGAATGGATGCAACCAGTGCTATAATCAAGGGCTCTTGTTTGGTTTTCTTACGGGTATCAATTACACTGTTCGTTTGACTTCTGCTGTTCTTAAAAGGAAAACTCTCTACGAGTCGTGGCAGATGCAGTATTGCTGCACTTTGGATGCAGCGAGCCTGAAAGTGAGTAAAAACTAAAACTAAATGGAATGCACATTCAATGACTTATGGCAACACAGACTTTGCAAGAAGTGCCCTTTGGACAGACCCAAAACTGTGGTTTCCGACTAATTTCTCTTGCAACCACTCCATGAAGGTACTTCACAACGATTTCTCCAAATAACAACGAAATTTTATAACATTTGTAAATAATTTTACGATGTAAATTGTGGACCTTGTCGGCACTGGGAGCCGGGCGCCATTCACGTTCGATCCAGCCAGCCGTTACGAGAGAGGAGGGCTTGTTTCCTCGTCCATCGAGGCCTGGGAGAGTCGGCAAGATGGTCGCCAATCCCTATAATGCCGGCCAATTTAGCGCAGCTTCAGACACTCATATTTCTTGGTGCAAAGAGTGCCACGTCCTCAAGCAATTCTAATTAACCTCGCGGCCGTAATGGGCGCTGATTCTCATTATGTATGACGAAGGGTTTATTACACGGTGATGGAGAGGCGCTTTGGCCGCGAACCGACTGCCAACTGAAGAGGATGCGGCCGGCGGTTCGTCCAGGGTGGCCGGGGTGACACGAGGCTCACGGCAGGCGACTGTACTGAGCGAAAGCGGCGAGTACACCAGCGTGATGCACTGTGCTGAAAGAAAATCCCAGCAATGGCTGTTCAGCAATGCTCCAAGTGCGTCAGGTGACCACAGGTGTTTGTTTTGTAGTGGAATATTCGTGTTATATTGAATGGCTGAAGACAGGTCTGATATCTCCGTGATGATTGGCCTAAAATCTGATGAATGTTTGAAACTAAGACTGGAGAAAACAAAGAAATCTGAGATTTCCTATAGCAAGACATCTCAAAGTTTTATGTTTGAGATAATATGCTAGGTGATAGATATCTTACCTTAGCTTTCCTAATCGTAATAACAAATTTGTTTTGGGGCTGATTTGCTTAGAATAAAAGCATGTTTGAATAAGATACCATTGATTTTGCACCTAAAGCTGTGTCAGTTTCGTAAGAAAAAATGCATTAATTGATTGTTTCAAGTTAACTAATTAGGCGAAACACTTTCAGTTTTGATTGAAGCTGAAGCCCCGTATTCTGTGGCGATAAATCTATCAACTATTATTTCACGGCCGTTCGTGAACGGCAGCGCTCCGTTTTTGGGCAACTGCGATCGGACACGGCCAAAATAATAGCACCATGTGTCACTGATACATTACACGGCCTAAGATCACGTCCCGCATGGCATCGGTCGGCGACTTATCACATGTGCCAGCATGGGGCCGGCACAAAAGGCAAAGGGAGGACGTACCGACTGCTGATGACAGCCTCCAGCGCCGATTAGGCGATACGGGGCACCACTATCAGATGTTGAGCGCAATTATCCCGTGACTTAATGGGCAGCCTATACCGACATTTGCCTCGCCCATCCAGGCACCAGGATAGAGCTCCTGTCAGGAGCCTTGTGCGTCGCGAATTTAGGGTCCATTTTTCGTTGGCCGAAAATGGTAGCCATTTAAACTGTCGCGTATATTGCGGATGCTGCTATGCTATTGAGTGCTAATGCAGGCGGCGGCGGCTGTGCGAGCCTATGCGAACCAAAATGGCAATCGAGAGAAAATGAGCTTTTACAGGACTATCCAAAAATGTTGCCATGTGAGCCCAACATAAATGTTTCCGAGCCTTTTGCAATGTTTTAAAAGTTTTAAAAATGCATCTATCAAAAAGTACTTGCATTTAATCAGCGCCCGAGTGGGAGTCTCGACCAACTTGTCATAATGGGATGCCACATGGATGTTTGGCCAGAACAGATGAACTCGAAAATCAAGAAAGCTAAAAAGAAAGAAATGGCAATAGATATTTCGTTATAAGATATTTCAGAATTGTATGGGTCATTTTTTCCAGCAAGTCATCGTTGAGGTCACTGGAGATCACCAAAGATAAAATACCACGAAGAAATATCCCGGTTTTGACGATTTTTCACAAATCGTCGTCTAACTAGTGGATTTGAAGTGCTAGAGAGTCGCGGAAGCTGCATTCGATAGCTCTATCAAATCTGTCTTGATATGTCCCAAAGTTGACTTCAGGTCAACGGTTCGGCTTAGAAAGGGCAAAACTCGCAAAAAAAAAAATGAACGAACTTTGCAGAAGCGTAATTTCGACAATGTTTGCAATAACCTTAGCGTCAACTGTATTATCATATTTACTTTTGGAACGTTTGTGTTTGTGCATGTGTATGTGTGTGTGTGTGTGTGTGTGTGTGTGTGTCGAGACGCAGCAAACGAACTAAAAGTTGACCTGGAAAGGTCAACTTCATAATTTAACCTCATGCAAAGGCCTTGACCTGACTGAAGAAGGCCGTTGTTGCATATTCATCAATCCTTATTGATGACCTGAACACATTCCAGGTGATTCCATTGCCCTACCGCGTTTCCATCAAAAGTTATTGCCGAAAAAACTGCTGGTGATCTTGTATGACCTAACGTGACCTTTTGAGTAACAGCTGTCTATCGGCTGTTTTCTGCCCATTGCATAATGGATGATATGGTCCTGTCTACGTAAATATGCTGTGGTTTTGACGTGCTTGGTCAATGCAGGAGACATTTGCAGTTTTTCCTTATAATGTTGAGGTCACGAATCTGACTTGACTCCAGTTCACGGGTATAAAAATCCGAGGTATAAAAACTGTTCGTATTAATGCCCTCATTTGATTCAAACAGTTTCGAAGTTCTAAAAAATTAGCTGTTGGAATGGCATTACATTACCACGCATTTACCACGCATTAGAGTCATTTGCTTAACTTGGCCTGGTGACCTGACCTAAGGTATCATGGGCTCAACGCTTTTACACAAAATGCAAACTTGATGTATGATATGCTACAACAAGTTTCGCGGCACTGTGCGCCGCGGTTTTTCTTACACACACAAAAAAACATAAATGAAATTATGGTCAAAAAGCCCCTCTCATCTGGGCGAAGGGTAATCACACATGGACTGTGCGCTGCTTAGGTACCTAATGCTGTTTTTTACACTTGGCTCCATAGTAAAACTACTTCTTAATAAATGAATGCTAGTTTGTAATAGTACACTTGCATAACGTCAAATATGACGACATTAAAGTCATTTTAGGGCATCAAAATATGACTTATTTCGAATACTTGGCTTTAAGGAGCTTTGATCTGACCTAGACCCTGACGTTTGGTTAACTTTTTTGGACGAAAAGTAAGTTCGACCGGATGGTTTTTGGCGAAGTTGTTTACAAAACGCGATCAATTCCTATGGGTCCTTGATCTAACTCGAAAGGTCACCAGATAACCTGAAACGAATAGATACCAATCGTTGTGTCTCGTACCGTAGCCTTTTTTGAGACGCTCTAGCTCAATGCGAGTCGAAATGGCGAGAACATTGTACCCTGCCTGCTCCTCGGCAGTGGGCGTGTGTAGAAAACTGATCATTTATCAACAAACAACATTTATCAAATGTCTCACTGGTAAATAGTGTTCCTTCAATTCTTATAATAACAAGATGCAAAAGTCTCTGATTGATTAAATGTAAAAATATGTGTAGTTTGTAATGCTGCAATGCACCAGCACCACACGGTGAAAAAGCGGCGGCTAACCACCGTACAAATTTTGTACGGCTCCTGCCTCGCAGCTACTAGTCAAAGGTCCCGGCGGCTCCGGCTCCGGTCCGGCTCTGGCTCTCTGCCTGCCGCAGCCTGTTTCTTCACGATAGAGTGCAGCCGGCTTTCAAGACGCGAATGTTTACACATAAACATTTCGAGGTTAATTTAAGGCCGAAGCACCACTTGTTCGCAGTCAGATGAGCCTTGTGTCGCAATAATATACACTTTATGGCTCGGTTAAGGTCTTAGATCATGTCTGTCATCACCAGCCGTCATTTCCGTTGCATTTCAGAAATTATTGGCCTAGATGTGCTGGATTAATGTCTAAATTATTAGACAAAAATGTGAATGTCGGTTAAAATTCAACCCATCATCACCAGCCATTTTTTTTTTCTTACGACAACGTGAGATCATTGATGATATTAGATTGTACCAATTTCTTATATTTCCTTCTTCATTTGTTTGTACCAAGGAAAAGCGATGAGCAATATGCAATGCGCAATCAGCAGGCCCATATCAGATGGCTTCAACAAATAAAAAACGCAGAGTTTCAAGCCGTCGTAGGAAAGCCCGCCAGGTGTGCAGCTGCCTTCCTTCACCAGAGATAAAGCACTAAACAAATGTTGCTTTCGTTATTTACTTTGCTTAGCATTGTAAATATATTCTTCAGTGAACTATTCGATTTAACCCTATTAGTGGCAGGGGGGTTGTTTTTATCCACCCCTCAGGTTTTTCGGGAATATCTCCGAAACCGCTGAAGCTACGATGCTGAAATTTTCTGACTTTTCCTAAAACTAAATTGGGCACATTCCTTGAAAATTTCAAGTTCATAACTTTACCAGGGGCGGCTCCAGAGCACTGGGAATTGGGGGGTCCTATTCGTGAAGCGAGTCATTTGGGCGAAGATCACGATGCTGCACCAGTTTTACGAACATTGAATGAAAGGTATCATGTGATAACATATACAAAGTTATTGTGCATCCTCTTTTGACACGTTTTTGCTATAATAGGCGGATCCAGGCGTCCAAAAAGGGGGGTTATTTTTTACCTCCCAACATAGGTGCCCTGACACCGCCTATGCATGACCAATACAATTTTAGTCGTTCTCTCATAAGAAAATTGTAACATAACAAGACCATTGCCACCCTTTTTAGAAACAGTACCAACAAAAACCTTATTTACTATACTTTTTGTGTACCCCCAATCTCAACGATCTGTATCCGCCTATGATTTTTGAAAATGCATATTTTTAGGATCCATGTGAATTCCTGGTTCATTCTCTATCGATCGGCAAAAGTTGCGTTAAGATTGGTTCAGAAACCTGGCCGTGATAAACAGTCTAAAATGTATCTGCAATTTGCCCGTTTTTACCCCCCTCTACCCCCCTATTGACATTTTTGTAATTTTATTTTTTTAGAAATGTAGATCTCGTTGAGCCAAATCGAATGCCGTTTGAATTTTGAAAATCGGCCGGTTAGATCTCGAGATATCAAGGGGGGGGTCGTAAACAGCCCCCCCCCCCTGCCACTAATATGGGGTAGCCAGGAGCCTGCCACTAATAGGGTTAACAGTGAACCTCACGATAACCATATGAATACTGTTTTAATCAGTGGACCAAAATAATCCAAAATGTACGAAATGATAAAAAGAAGGTTCTAATCGATTAGTTTTCTTGTCTCATTATTAACATGGGATTACTTTGTCCGTAAGTTTCTGCTGAGGCAGCGACCACAAGAACAGAACCGAAACTTTGTTTGTCAACGTCTGAAAAAGATGGATGAAAAGTTTGCCGCTTTCCCAAACTCATTACCCTTCCCTCACTGACGTAACCAATAAACCTCGGCGATATACAGCACTTAAATCCTGCTTCTGTCTATAAGCTCAATGAAACGTGCTGCTTGCCCTCTTTTTCAGGCCTGCGGACAGTCAATATGCCGGAGTGGAGCCCAAGTGCCGAAATATCGCCGCCCGACGACCACCATTAGGATGTGACTGTCTCCAGGAACTGGCTGCAACGGCCGCAGGCGTGCGCCCGACTGCCGCCGCCCGGCCGCCGATGGCCCGTATGACGCCATTTGCGTGGCCAGTTGATAATATCCGACTTGAGACGCCACTGGAGCGTCTTCCAGCCATGACGAAAGCTAGAACTGGCCGGAGATACGCCGAATGAGATGGTAAGAGCCGGAGCAGAGCTGCGAGTGAGCAGCACTATATGCTGGCACAATGTCAGATTCACCAGCCGCCAGCGACCTGACTGAGCTAATTCCGATCATTCGGCCCGAAAGCACGACACAATTAGTCGTAAAGCAAAGACGCCAACTTAACTTTGCTGAAAGGATCGATGAGCAGTTCATTTAGTTCGTTTACGACCGGTTAATGGTGATCCCGCCTCGCTTAGCGGCGGCCCCTTTTATGACGCGGCCCGGCGGCAGCGGCGGTGGTGGCGGCGCGACACGCGGTGGCCCCAGGGCATGCGCGGCCGGCGCCCGAGGCCGCGTCGCAGCCGACCGCTGCACACTGCCCGAGGCACCGAACTCGACCGGAGAGGGGCGCGCACCGCGGCGACTGGACTCGACTGGTGTGCCAGCTGACCGACGGACAGCAGGCCACCGACACCCCACCAGCACCGCGGGCGTGACCCGAGGTCACCGACCGACCGCCCGAGGCTCCGCGGGGTCACTCAGCTCGTTGCCGGAAGGTAAGTGTGCCGACGCTGTGGGGTGCGGGTCCCGGCGGGGAGGGCCGCGGCGCGATGGGAAGCGGGAAACTGTGCGGCTCACGAGCACGACTGTTTGTTAGATGCGGGAGAGATAGCGTCAGTGAAGACCGCGTTTCGGCGGCTCCTCTGTGTGATATTATTCATGTCAGGTGGGCTGTTTGGTTCCAAACGTCTCTACTGCGCATGGGAACGTTCCTGACTGAGCTGCTGTTCCTACCGAATGTCCTCATAATGCAACCGTGCTGTATCAGGCTCATGGAACCCAGAATAGGATCGATTACACCATAAACCGGGCGTAAAGAAATCAATAGTTGCAGTGTGTCGGTGAGGCTCGTGCAACTACGCCAACTAAGCATTCCATGGCACGAACCGGATCAAATCGGTTTTCCGGACGTCCTTCTTTCCAAGGCCCCCTCTCGAGGACCCCTACCCCGGGTCGGTGGCAGCCACCTCTCATTTGACCGCCTAGTCGGGTGTAAGCTCACACGGGCCCGCCATCAGCGACCATAACAATTATCCGTACCATTCTTTGGTCGGTTCCGCCTCTGTCAACCCGCCTCATTACACCTATAACTCCCGAAACTGGCTATAAATTAAACGCACCGTGGCCCCATCGCGACCGCGCCGCGCGCGCAGCCTCAGCTCGTCGGCCCTTCCTTCCGCCGCCGCTGCCCGACTAGCGAGTCCGAGGCGCGGCGCTGTGTCCGTTTATCGAGTAACAGCGCGCGTCTGTGCCCCGAGATTGCCTGGGCGGCGGCGCGGCCGGCGAGTCGGAGGGCGCCGCTCGGCCGCTGCAACACGCGCCGCTGGCTCAGGTGCGGACGGACGCAGGCAGCAGCGCGCCGGTCGGACTCTGCAGACACCATGGACAGTGAGTACCGAGGCCGCCACGGGCGTGCCAGGGGTGGGTGGATGGGTGGGTGATGATGCTGTAGATGTTGTTGCTCTGTTTATTGTGTTTGGTAGTCTCCCGGGAGATGTACTGTCGTGTTTTGTTTGCCTCTGATGAGGTGTCCGGGGCTACATGAGGGTGGGTCCAATCCAGCTGAGGTGGTTTATGACCATGTTTAGAGCAAGACAGAGCCACATGACCGCGGAAAGTGGTAGTCGAACGAGTTGGGCACCTGTCCGAAAGCCGAACGACCCACCAACGGTCACAGACAACTGGTCGTGAATCCGGTCACAGCAAACACCCATGGAGACATCGTTCGAATCTCGATTCGCTCCTTCCCTGCAACCAGCGTTCCATTGAGTGCTACTGACAACCCCAGTCGATCTAATACCGAACGACTGTGATAGACGGCCCCGAACTGTTCAAAATCAATGCTGAATTCGGCGGCGGGGCTGAACGTGGCTGGGCAGCGAGCCAGGTCGTCCAACGGCGAGTCGCCGGCACTGGCCCTGCATGTTACAGCCGCCCGGCCATAATTGAAGCCCCCACTCACTCCAGCGTCGTCATGGGCCGTAAAAATGACATTAAAATCCAATTACGTATTAATTAGGCCCAAGAGCTACGCTTTTGTGAAGATAATTGCACAGTTCATGCAACGTTGAAGCTATTTGTAGTACTGGCTGATGGTGCCTGCGAGGCCACTGCGATGGCTTGCCGCTCGGTGCAAACGGGCCATTCGATCCACTGCTCTCCACGATCAATGACACGGTGATGAGCCTTCGACACAATCGGTTTCCGCCGCCGGCCGTGACAGCCCTCGCCGTGTCTGTGTCTGTGTGCGCCGGCCACTCAGGAAGCCGTCTACCCCTCGTTACCAGGTATGACGGCCGGTCAATGGCCATTCTGACCGGCCGGCACACCGTTCGGTAATTATATTCGTTTATTGCCCCCCGGGCCGATGTGCTCCTGGGTTTGATGTGTCACGAGCAGCGCGCTCGACTTGCGACCCGCACTGCCCTGATCGCACGCGCCGCATCGAGCTCGGTTATTACAATAAACCCGCTTTTGACAACGTCATCAGCGTGGGTATCGTCAAACCTCACGCAGTACTTTGACTAAATGGTGACCCACGCAGCGGCGAGACCCTCGAGCAGCAGCCTGCTCACATCTTTGAAATGGACAGTGGATTCATTGCCTGGCTGCCTGGATACGGGGCCTGGCCTCAGCAGTCAGCACTGCCTCACTACATTACAGCTAGCGCCGCGTCGTTCCACCACCACCACCGCAGCGCCGGCGGTGGCGGTGGCGCGGCTCCCTCCACCGCAACCCTATTACGATCCCAATTACCGGAATGGCGGCGTAACGCCGCCTCAAAATTAGACCTAATGCATTTTGCAAATGCCTCAGTCCATCGTTGCAGGAAATAACGTAGCCGGCTGGTCTTGGCGCGGTTGCTGATGCGCTGAAGCTTGTAACAAGGCTCGATTATGTTAGCGGCCAGTTGAAACCAGCTCGACTGGCGTTAAGGCCGTGTCTAGCGCTTATGCTTGGCTTCCCAAAAGTCCTACGGATGGTCTTACGCCCGCCCATTTTCTATCCACTTTTCTACTTTTTTCCAGCATCAGCTGTAGAGCGAGCGCGCTGTGCAAACTATTCAGAGCCTATTTTGTGCGTCTCGTTAAGCGCAAGCACCTGACGAAATACGACTGCCTAAAAAGGCGCAATTAACGCTAAACGGTTGAGAAATATGAGGCTCTTGACGCCTTTGCGTGGCCGGCCAAACGTATAGGTCTCCGCGGAAGACCTCTGGGCGAATAATTTGGCCACGTGGGGTGGCAGTTATTCGGCCAGTTTCCTCTTACACGAAGGCTCGCTACCGTTTCCGCACCAGCGTGCGCGGTTCTTTGTTGGGCTATGTATTGAGGACGGAAGGAGCGGGCCAGCCATTCTGGACCGTCTCTGCGGGCCCTGCTTGGCACGTGTCGACCGGGCAGTCGTCTTATCTGGCGTTATCGACTGGAGCTGGCACTGACTGCCGACTCCGGGAGGTGCTGTTGAGTCTCCGCTAGAGCGACAAGGAGGGTCGCCCTGCCAGTACAGGAGAAGCTGCATCACAGGTAGAAGCAGGGGAATCAGCTGAGGAAGCATCGACAATAACGGTGGCAGTGGCGGCGGCGGTAGCAACGTGGCACGTCGATATCAAGCATATGAGTTCGTCGAATTCCAGTAACGCGGTGTTGCAGCGCCGGTCGCTGCGGTTGATTACATTGCCTCCGACATAAAACTACCACATTTGTGTAACCGTATTGAGCGTGCACCTACTGACGGCGGCACATGAGTGCTGGTAGACTATATCACGTCCGCCTGGCTCGCTGCAAAATTAATCTCCACCGCCCAAAAATGAAACTTTAGGACAGATTGAAATGGTCGCGTGCCAGTAAAAGTCGGTTGTTATTATGCAGGTGATTGATTGAAATTGAAGGTCGGCGCAGGACGCGGGATATGCTGTGGCCGCCACGTTTGGGTTGCGCTACAGAGTGCTGAACGCTGAGGTTTGGGAGAACGCTCGTGACTTCAATTCGGCCAAATGAACCGGCCAGTGTTAAATTACGCAGTCCGCCCACTCCGCGGCACAGGCCGGCCCAAAAACTTTTACAGTCCATAAACCTCTTTCCAGAGCAGAGCGCGGCTCTTATTTTCAAGTTTTGTGGGCGTATTGATCGTTTTCAGGCCTTGAATTATTCGCAAATGTCATGGTTCCGTGAATAAAACGCCGATGTAAAACTCTGGTCCTCAATCAATTGCCCCTAATAGTAATTTTGCTGCAATTTAGCGAAACTTTCCGCGAGTTTGCGCCGGGAAGCGGCACTGCCGCTGACCAACTTGACACATAGTGTAGCCATGAGCGCGCTGTAAAAAACAATCGGCCGGGTCGCGGCGGGCGGCGCGCCGTATTTCGCACGAGGCTCCGCCATCGCCGGCCGGCGGGCGGCCATCGGGCCGCAGCGCGGCGGCCTCAAGCGGCGCTCGGCGGCGATTCTCGGCAGGACGGCGGCCGTTCGGGGCGTCTGCGAACGGCCGGCCGGCCAGCACGCCCCATCTGCCACCGGCGGACCATTTTCCAGCGGCCGGTTCGATTCCGGTCGGCTGTCCATCACAGACGGAGCCGCGCCGGCCGCCCGTGTCCCGCCGGTGCCGTTAGACCCATGTGGCGGCCGTGATAAGGCGGCACGGCGCGATGGACGGCCCGCACGATTGGCTCCGACGCCGGTGCGCGTCGCCGACGGAGGAGCCGCGTCGTCGCCGACAGAGGAGCCGCGTCGCCGGCGCCGGGGGAGTGCTGCCGGCGCCCGGGACGGCGGTGCGCCGGCCGACAGCCTCCCTGGGGGACCGGCCGCCGAATGGGCGCCGTGTCAAACAGGGTTAATGGCGCCGTCGGCTGGCCGGACAGCACGGCCGAGCCGACCCCATCGGCAATAACACCGCCCTCGGCTGATGTGCGGGGCGCGGCGAGCCTCCGCGGCTCCCTCCCCCGGACCGGACCCTCAGGAAACCGTTATTCGCGCTGGTCGATTCTGTCCAATAAAGCTGATAGTGATGAACCCTCCTTTATTGCTTCTCTGGGAACCCTTTTTTAAGAAATCGGATGGGCAAGACCAATTTTATGGTGTGTGTGTGGCCATCCATGCGCGAGCTTTCACATTTTCATTGTCCAGTGGGGACCAATGATATCTTTGTGGGTACGAGACCGGACAGAGGCAGGCGCGGATACAAGGGGGGGGGCCATGGGGGCCATGGCCCCCCTTGGCCGATTTTTTCAAAAATAAAATAAAAAGTTAAAAAGCTGAAAAGGGGGCCTCCTGAAAATAAAGTGGCTATTCATGTTGAGATGTTGCCTGAACAGCTAGATAAGCTCAATAGACGCAGTTTTTTGGGGGGGAGGGGGGGGCCCAACAAGTGGGAAGATGGGGCCTCCAACAGGTGGGATTATGGGGGCCTCCTGGTTTCTAATGGCCCCTCCCTTGGAGATTTTCTGGATCCGCCCCTGGACAGAGGCAATACTGATCAATCGCACATGATATGTGACCATAATAACGTGTCCGGGAATCGAGGGTGCATCTACAATATGTCTCTGAGACTTACTTCATTTAAAGGAAATGGTATTAATCATTGGGCTTTATTTTAGGGAAGAGCGGTGTTGGACCTGGGCCACCATTGAAGCTTTCCATATGAGATTATTGCTGCACTTTGAGTACTAAATAGTGAATGACATAATGGTGTATATAATCATAATCGTTTATATGTACATAATCGCGCATGCACAGACTAAAAAAGTGTATTCGCTCAATTTCTCCACTTTGGTTTAATGGCAAAAAAATCACAAATAGACTTTACTAAGAGGTTTCTCTATCTGCATTTCCTTTTCGCTCCCAAGGCGTTGATACAATATTAGCCACTGCCTACCAATGACGTTAATTTCCTATTATGTTTTTGTTTAAGTTGTTTGGGTCATTCAAGAAAGTGGACCTAAAAGTTTGAAGCGTTTGAAGTATTAGCTGAATGAAGTAGTCCAGAGCCTTAATATGCCTGATTGCTGTCTAATCCCTCTTTTTTTAATGTTCAACGCTCGTTTCTTACATTTTGATGAATTAGTCCTTCGAAGCATGAAAATAATTTAAAAAATTGACTATTCAGACCAGACATGTGCGTGGATCCGAAAATAAATGGATCTGGGATCTGATCCCACGGATCCTGATTTCGGATCCGTCGGGATCATAGATCCAGTTCTTAAATTTATCGACAGATCCGTAGGGATCATAGATCAGAGTCTAATATTTTTGCTTGAGATCTAGTGAGATCATAGATCCTCATTGTAGTAAAGAGCAAATAGCATACGAATATATTCAAGTAGCAATTACATATAAATACGCGGACTGGTTTCGTCTATGAAAGACTTCTTCAGCGCTTTTTTTCAAAAACGTAAAGTACGTTTTTCGAAAACGTAAAGTACGTTTTTGAAAAAAGCGCTGAAGAAGTCTTTCATAGACGAAACCGGTCCGCGTATTTATATGTAATTGCTACTTGAATATATTCGTATGCTACTTGCTCTTTACTACATTCTCGTACCTGTCCAATAGATCCTCATTTATTTATTGTCAACACAGAAATCCCAAAAAATCGCTCGTTGCAACTCACAAGCGTTCTTATTTAGTGATTTATGTGATAGCATATCATAAGCCATAGTTTTATGGCACTTATTGACATAGAAACACTTGCAAACTTGGTTTAAAATGTTGTGCATGGTGGGATCCAATCAGATCCTGAGAGATCATAGATCCAGGATAATTTTTTCACGCCGGATTCGGTGGGATCATTAATCCGAACCTGCAATCCGAATCATAGATCTATCACTCGGATCCAAGCACATGTCTGATTTAGGCTAAAAATTGGCATGCCTTGCATCACATTTGAAGTTATGATAAAAGTTAATGTTGGTGACCGTAAACTTCAAAACAGAATTGCTCAACCGACTGGATTCTGGATAGGTCTAGGCCTTTTTGGACATCCGAAAATGGCATCACACATGCACCTTTGCGTAGTAGGTACGCCATAAAGTTTAGTAGACACTAGACATGCTTCTCGTTCTTGATAGCTTTTCTCATTGACCTAATCGTAGGACTGTAATTGGATTGTAATATTGTAGGATTGTAATAGGATTAAATTGTAGGATTCTAGGTAACCAAATTCTATCCCTTTCAATGTCCTTACTGTGATAATGAATTCCTAATGCTTTTGTTTTAAAACGTTTGACACAAAGCAGCGCTCTGTGTATCACTACATCGAAACCCGGTGTAGCGTTCTCCGTAGCTGTTTTCGACTGCAGCGTCTCGTTAGCCGACACCGGCGTCCCTCCCTGTGAGACTCGACGGACACACAAAGGTGCCGGTGAAATTTTCCCATAGCTGGCAGAACGGCAAATCATCGTGGTCTGCTAATTACAACCGAAACCGCTGCAATGAGCATACGTTGTCCGAGGCGCATGAGGCGGGCTTTCATACATCATGTCAAAAGCACCCGGACACACGAGGTCCGGGCCGGCCGCCGGCGCTACAGCGACGTACGACATGCAAAATCGCGTTGCCGCCATATATATTGTTAAATTTATGACACACCCTAATGCTTTAATGCATGCGAGCTATTTAAATGCATACATGATTGGGCCATCGTTTACATGATAAGGGCATTAGTGCCAATGCATTATATTTTGCAAGAGCCATAGAGCGAGCTCATCCTGTGCAGCTCGGCGCCGTTGGAACATGGCGGCAGCGCAGCGCACTGAGCTTGTTAGGAGGAAAGGTCAAAGAGTGGGCTTCCTACTTCTCAAAATTGCTGAGCAGATTATATACGTGAGGTTCAGATACGCGATCTTTGTTTCAGATTATTATCTCATATAAATCACGATGGTAAGAACCTTTTGAAAATCGTTTTCTTTGGTTAGTGCAAGCTCGCAGATAACCTGTCCTCTTTCATTGGAAATACTGAGATGTTGCAATTATTGAAATAATTTTCAAAAGCATTTTGAAAATGCGGGCTGTATTGGCCAAACTGTGTTGGTAAGACAAAAACCAACACAGTTTTGCAGCTCAGTGTCTCAGCTCACAATGGGCTGGTGGTGACGGGGAATAGAAAATGGTCTGGAAATCGAAAACTATTGAATCATATAATATAACTATTTTGCATTGGAAGAAATCCAGATGGCCATTTTGAAATGCGAAGGATTTGAAGAAGCCAAGCTAAGATGAGAGGGTTGTCAAATCACCTTCCATGGCCACTCACTTCGTGTCGTGAACAACGTACAGCACATGGTCAGCAGGGTGTCCTAGTGGTGTCCTGAGTGAATGTCAATTCTCAAAATATCGTTAAGGTCTGAATATAATTTTCAATTTGGGAGCGATTAAATGAGATACTGACGTGAAAATAGATTAAACAAGCGAAAATTAAATCATTTAATTGTGAACCTTTGCTTACAGTATATGTGCTTGCAATCATGTTCACGCATTTACAGCCCCGGTCCTGACCCTACCGTCATGTCTTGATAGTGTGCTGCAACTTTGAAATAGACCTATAAATATTTTAACCTCAAACAGCTTGTCTTAGCAGGGTCTTGTTCCGCCGTTGCAGCTGCTTTGCCGGAAGCGCCGTTTACTGATGCGAAACGTAGATGATATTGATACAAACCGTTTAGCGTACCCTCGTTCCCAAGCCCTCACACCCGAATCAGTTTGCCTTTATCACAAGCACACACAGTAAACCCCATTTTACATGGGGCGGGCGCCTGTTGAGTACAGTTTTGTCACTTCCTGGCTAAATGATGGGTTCGTCAGCCTGGTTAATATCGTTATATTTCCTGGCTCCTGCTAACTGGGGAAGTTCGCTGGCGCCCTTATCTCCAGCACCGTGGAGCGCTCCAAACTTTCGCAAAAACATCACTCACTACCTCCTGAAATTTTCCAGTCACGCCCGGGCGCGCGCGCCGTGCCGCCCTGGGGCTCGTCGTGCTTCGCTCGCCTCCAGGCGCTGATAATTCACACTTAAACGTGTTTAATGCCCGGCGGGCGAACAGCGGACTGTTTGTGCCTGCGCGAGGAAGCTTGGCGGGGGCGGCGGCGGGGGCGGCAGGCGGCTGGCGGCCGCTGATGGATGCTGCGCTCAGCCGCCGCCGCCGCCGCTGCCCTTCTCCGCGCCCTCCGCCGCCGCTGCCGCCGGCGGCAGCCCGTTACACACCGGTTATTGCAGCCGGCCATTTTGCGGAATTAACAGCTCACCTCGCGCGCCAACTGCTGCGAATGGAGAGGAAATGAGCAGCGGCGGCCGGCGCGGCGCGACCGCCGGCAGTTTGATAACGTCGCCGGACGTGAGCTCGCCCGCGAATCACCGACGCCATGGGCCATCGGAGATGACCTCAGAATATCTTCGTCGTCGGCGACGGTCGTGCCGCCGCCGGCGACACGTTAGGTAATGGAACGGCCTCGCCGAAAGTGGCCGCCGTCGCCTGCCGTGGCGAGGCGGTGGCGGAGGGCAGTGGGGCTAATCGTCAGCGGACGCCGGTGCTGGAGCAGCTGAGCCCACGGCCTGCTGCCGCCAATGGCCGGCCACCACGGCAGATTGGCCGGCCCAGAGCGGCTGGCAGCAAGTGCCGCGTGGCCTCCCCGCCCCGCGCGGTGCCACACGAGTTACGGAGTTGTTTTCGGCGGCCGGCTGGCCGGCACAATCTCGCTGGACTCTTGTCGCCCCCGTCTTGAGCGCTGTATCCATGCTAAGCTGAGAAAATCTGGTCAAACGGCTACCGACTGTACCGTATATGACTGTGACACCATCAGAAAACTTGAGATTAAAACGGGCAAGTGGATTGTCTGGGCAGCATCTAGGCTGTTTTCAACTGTCATCGTATCACCGCCCTGCTCGTCCGGCTATGGGTAATGCAGGTATGGTGAGCTTCGGCGGTTTCTGTAACGTTTACGGCATACCGTTTGGTATTACCCGCGTCCTTATTAAGGTCGGATTTCAGTGAAACTGCGTGATTTAACTGCCTTGAGCAAGCAGCCGACAGCCTATGTCATTTCCATAACTTTCATCGAATATTGATTCATCGCTTCATTAGTTTCATTACCGGGTAAACAGTTCGTAATTGGATTCCTGGAAACCAAAGCACTGCACTGATTGCATTGCTAAGCCGGAGTGAAAGGAGCCTATGATATTATGATTGGAGATCATCCCGTTGAGTGGCTCATATTGGAAAGCAAGAATCTTTTACAATCCTATATAAATGTCAATTGTATGAATTATGAAACATAAATCATAAATTTGAAGCATAACCATCATGTTATCAAATCATCATTTTTATCATAAATTTAACCCGCGCGGGGCTGGGGTCTCCAGCCGAACGCGCGGGGCTGGGGGGGGGGGGGGGGTAAATTTTACCCCCCCCCCCCCCCCCCCCTGTTATCTCCCGAACTAATGGTCCGATTTGAAAAAAAATCAAACGCCAATCGAAAGATCTCATCACGAACTACTTAAAACATGTACTTAATTTAAAGTTTGAGGTCAAGGTCAAGGTCAGGTCAAGGGTACAAATTGCAAGTTTCTACAGTATCGGCATTGCACCGTAGTTGCCGAAGAATGGAGTCATCGACTGAGACTGATTGCCCAAAACGTATTCTTAGGCTACCAAGACAATATTCGTTGCATACAATATCATTCAGTGGTCAAGGTCAAGGTCAGGTCAGGTCAGGTCAGGTCACCAAAAAACAAAATATGGAAAAGGGCATGTGCGACACATGTTTTATGGGTCATTTTACTCATAGAATTCAATAGGCACACTCAATAAGTGATATGGACCACCTCTGGATGAATTTCAGGTCGAGGTCAGGTCAAGGTCAGGTCAAGTGAGGTCAAATTTTGAAGTTGGTTGTTAAGGCTTTAAAAGATGCCTATCTGATGCAGTTTTTCACGGCGAATCGAATGGTGCTATTTTCGTTTCCGTACGAGGTCTAGAACTTCCAAAAAAAATCATTTTTCAAAATTTTTGTGTGTCGTGACGTCATAAAATCTTGAATAACTCCCACATTTTTGAACCGATTCTTCTAAAAATTGGTATGTAGGTGCACATAGACCACTTCTCTGACATATATTCCGGTTTTTTGATACACTTAAAATTTTGGATTTTATAATTATTTTCCCCCAAAAAAATCAGTTTTTTGAAAAAAATTGGGCCAAAATCCATAATTTTCAAAAAACCGAGATAGCCATTTGATAGAAAAAGTAGAATTACGTATAACCTTTTTGTTACGTCTTGATTCCTTTAAAAATGAAGATGTTAGTGGCGTTTGAACTTTTGCCGTTTTTGAGGCGAAAATGGCGAACAAGACGTCACTAAAACGTCAATTTCTCAAAAATTTTCCGACGGATTTCGCTCAAATTTTCAGGGAACGTGTCAAATTGATGTAAGAAAAGGTACTGAAAGTTTGGCGGCGCTGCGCGCCGCCGTTTTTGAGATATTGCAAAAATTCGCGAGGGGGGTAAAATTTACCCCCCAGCCCCGCGCGGGTTCTCACTACCTATACAGTTCGAGTGTACTCCAAAAGAGCAGCAAATGACTTTGCATTCATATATGCATGTACTCAGTTTTTTTTTTGGGGAAACTCAAGAAAACAAATATATTCAGTCTATCTTGACACGTCTTGCTTGCGTCGCTGCATGTTAGGTCAGCGCTCGCTGTTCTGGAATTTCACTCGAAACATCCAAACAGCCCTTGTTATCAGTAGCTGCTGGGGAGCATTATCGATTCGGTGCCATTTTCATAACTTTTCCATTCCCCAAACTGTCCCGAACTACCTGTAATCACCCGGTGGCTGGCGGCGGCGGCGGCGGCCGGCAGCCGGGGTGCCGGCTCCCCCATTCTCGCAGCACCTTTCCTCCGCCCGCGCCCATTATTTACTCGGCCCTCCGCCGGCCGCCGGGAGCAAAATCAATGAGCCCGATGCGCGCGGCAGCCGACGGGCCATTTCTCTCTCCGGGGCCGTCCGCTGCTGGCCATCGCCGCGCGTTTCCCGGCCGTTGCCGTGCGTTTCCTGGTGATTACCGTGCGTTCCCGCGTCGATAACGCGCCGGGGAGGCAGTCGAGAACAATGCTGACCGTAGTGCATCCTCTCGGGGCGCCGTTGTGCCTCTAGCAACGGGAATGGCGCCCGTTGTGAGGCACCTGAGGGGCGCTGGGCGCCGGCCGTTCCGCCCTGCGCGACACCATTAGGGTGATTCTCCCCGGGATGGATTAACCGGAGAGCCTCCCTCTCGGCGCAACATGGAAAGGGTTTTAGGCGGGCTATGGCGGCCGGCAGTCCCGGACAAGGAACCCACAGCAGCGGCTGACCGCGGCGTCGCTCCGGACGGCGCGGCGCGTCACTGCGGCCGGCGCGGTCACCTAATGTGAATGCGGCCTCCGTGCTGCCTCCACATTTCGATAGCCATCTTATTTGTCGGGTGAGCTGGCCGGCGAGTGAGTTACCGCCGCTGGTCACGGCTGCCTGTGAGAGAGCCGCCGCCGCGTTCGCACAGCGCCGCCGCTATCAATAATTGTAACCGGACGGCCCGGCCGGCAGGCGGTCATTAGGATGCATAAGCGGCCATATTCGTGCACGGCTAAATGATGGACGAGCGGCGGCCGGAATTATTTTCGGCGGTGTGCAATTTGGACCGGCTCCTGCGGCGGCAGCCATACTTGGCACAAATGGCCGATGTTTTGCACGGCAGAGGCACGCCGGCGTCTCGCGCGGCGCCGCCGTATCGCGCTGTGACGCGTGTCCGCAGTACCGGTAACAGCCGCTGGGAACGCGTCCGCGGCGCGCTCCCGCGCTGCGCGCGACAGCTGTCGGAGGCCGACATCTCGGCGGCGCCATTCCGCCGGCGGAAAACACGCCGCCGATGCGCCGCCGTGCCGCGACGCCAACGACGTTCAGCGATGGACAAAAACACGACAGCCGTACTGCACTTGGGCGGCGCGTCTGTCGACCGGTTCGCAATCTCACCCGCGGGAGCAGCGGCCAATCAGAGCGGAGAACGGCCGATGGCCGCCCAACTGGCGAAATTACTTTCATAACTTTCAGGTATATCATCTAACTTTGCGTCTGAACGGCGCCGGCGACGGTGGGCCGTCTTATCTGGGCGCCGGCCGGCGTCGAATAAATTGTGCCGAGGTCGTCGGGGATAAAATGAACAGACGACGGCGCTGATCGCCGCTTGGGCCCCACTCGCTCCGGTAACGATCTGAGCTGGCGTCCGAGAGCTGCACCTTGGCCGGAGCTGCCAGCTGCAGCACGGCCCCAGCTGCCAGCTGCATCTTTGCCGGAGTTGCCGGCTGCACTCGGCCCCAGCCGGCGACCGAGAGCTGCATCTCCGCTGAAGCCGCCAGCGGCAGCCGCGGCTTCAGCTGCCAGCTGCAAATCTACCGGAGCTGCCGGCTGCAGCACGGCCCCAGCTGCCAGCTGCATCTCGGCCCCAGATGGTGACCGAGAGCTTCATCTCCGCTGGCGACTTGCAGCTGCTTCTTGGCCCCAGTCGCCAGCTGCACATCGGCCCCAGCTGCCAGCTGCACTTCAATCACAGCTTCCAGCTGCACCACAACAAAAGCTGGCAGCTGCCGTGCTGTTCCTCAGTCTTAGTTGGCAGCTGGAGCATCCTTGCTGGCTGTTCTGCTGATCAGTTGGGTCTCTCTCTCTCTCTCTCTCTCTCTCTCTCTCTCTCTCTCTCTCTCTCTCTCTCTCTCTCTCTCTCTCTCTCTCTCTCTCTCTCTCTCTCTCTCTCCCTCTCTCTCTCCCTCTCTCTCTCTCTCCCTCTCTCTCTCTCTCTCTCTCTCTCTCTCTCTCTCTCTTTCCCCTCTTCCTCTCATTCATTCTTTTTCACCACATGCCTCCCTATCCTTTTCTTACTGACACTAAACTTCCCTCAGGACTTCTTATCCTCGAGCTACCACAGATCCTAATTCAGCACAAAGGCCATACATTCCATTTCCCTAAGTAAAGGCCACATCAACACCAGCTCTTTCTCCATTATTTGAGATTTACTCCGCACCTTCCTTCCTATTAGCGGAGCAGCTTCGCACCTGCCTTCCAGCTGTGGAATAACAGCGCACCTTTGCTAAAAACACTAGCTGGCATCCACGCGACTTCGTGAAGGAGCACTGAGCAGAGTAGACATCTCAGCCGTAGTGACTGGATGATGTCCCATGGATACCTCGCGGCATTTCCAGTTCAGTCTCAGCCTCCCTGGCGGTGTCTCGGGGCTCACCGGTCCACCCCGGCAGGGTGTCGATGTCACGACATCCGCCGCCACCACCCGCCGCCGCGCCCCGCCTCTTATCGGACCTCGTGGCCGCCGAATCGACCCGTTATCGCCGCGGGCCGCCTGGATAGCGTCACACCGACGGCAGCACGCAGTTTTTCACATCTTGTTTACGGCGGATGTCGGTCGCGCAGGAACGGGGTCGGCGCCTCGCCGCCGCCGCCGCCGCCGCCGCCGCCGCCGCAGCCGCCGGCCGGTGGAGTGGGGTAGTATCCCACGGCAGTGGCTCGCAGAGATGCCTCAGAGTGCCCTGCATTAGTCCGTTTGTTTTTGTGCGCAGTGAAAATGCCAGAGATGTTTCCCGCGACGTTTGATGGTGCGTGGCTTTTAGTCCAACATCAGACACATTTGTAGGCGTCAGCTGTAAAATTTGCCCGGGCTGAGATTGTGAGAGCGCGATAAAATTGCGGACTATAACACAGTGGAAATGGAGATGCTTCTTACAAGATGGAACAAAAAAGGGGACGGCGTGGGAACTTCTGCACTCACCGAGATTTTGTAGAAGTGATGCGGCTTCCGAGGAACATTTGGAGGTTCCAATTTAGACAGTGGAGGCATTCATAAGCATCAGGAATTAAGCATTGCTGCCCGCATCCTAGCAAATAATTTACGTCGGTCCTGGACATCACAACGGTTATTCAAACCTGTCTTACACTGAAAACAATTTAACCCAAGGCCCGCGAGTAAACCGGTGTTTTGCGGGTACCCCTATCCGCAACCATTTTTAACCACCCTCCCAGGAGTACAGTAAGGTCCCATTGCAGTGTAGTCGTCCCTGCTCTCAGCGGACTTGTTCGCTGACAGCGGTTATATCCGCTCAGAGCAAGTACGACTACACCGCAATGGGACCTAGCACTACTCCTGGGAGGGTGGTTAAAAATGGTTGCGGATAGGGGTACCCGTAAAACACCGGTTTACTCGCCAGCCTTGGGTTAAATTGTTTTCAGTGTATGTAGGAACGAGGAAGCATAAACGTGCAAAATTTTAATCATTGGAAATGTAGTTTATTTCTGTGAAATTATTCGAGTAGGTATGAAGAAACACCTATAGTAGTTAGTTCTAACAATTTACCTGAAACCGTGTTAGTGGGTGCTTAAAGGAGTCAAGTGCGTCATATTACTGCGCCTTACTTGGTCCGTAGCGTTCAAGTTGAGCGAAAACGTTGATATACGTACTATTTCCCACACGCAATGGCCATCAAAATGCTGCGTTCTCTTACATAAGCACATCAAAGTAACCTTTGGCCTGATATGCTAACTATACATATGCAAATGCACCCTTTCAAGCAAACCAACATTGAATGCATTTCAATGCAGTTACATGCGTGGTTGATTTAAATGTAAATTACACAGCAAATAACTATATGTGATGTCCCGCTTGTTGATAGGGATATTTAACCACGAAAGCACATACCTAATACAAAAACACACAAATGTGATGCTTTCTTTTCCATTGGATTTGACATTCGACATTGGGTATGAAACAACCGATATCAAAGAAATCATATGCAGATTTTAAATAGCTTTAAGTGAAAATAAAATAAATCATATAAGCATCCTGAGTTACAAAACAGAATACAGAATGTAGCAATGATTTTCTGTGACTTGCATTTGAAAAGGGAAAACGTGAATAAATGGAAAAATAGCTTTAAAGGTAACGGTAAGTAAAGGCATTTTTGCTCCTGTTGTCTGTTGGCAATGGCTTGCCAACACCAACGCATGTTTATTCCTAAAATCCATTCGGGCTTTATTTTTAAATCTATCCGGATTAAAAACGGATTTATCCGTTCTTGATCGTTTTTATTTACCTAAGTTCCTACGCTTCTGTTTCGGATGAACTGTGATATATGTGAATTTTCCTTTATAACGTTGTCACTTTTATTGCAAGCATATCAATTTCCAAATTTACTAAACATGTATTTTCTTGCTTGTTTGTACAATTATCTTCACTTTGAAATCCCTTTACGATTACTTCGATACTTTTGCTCACGGAAAAGATAAACGGATCTTTTAACAATGAAACGTGGTGGTAAACATTTCTGAGATTTGAACAACCTCTTAAAAGTTTAACATTGACGGTTAAATTTTATCAGTGAGATATATCGGCACGTTCAAAGGGTGTAAGTAGCACAATTGCACCATCAAATCATTATCAATTAAGTTTGTCTCACCATTGCGTAGAGGAATGGTTTGTTAATAGACCGTGTGAGTGTGTGCCTTGATTCAGGGCAACATAACACCTCGTGAGGGGCATATAACACTGGGTTCCCACTGTTCCATTCGACCATTAACTCGGTAGCACCAACAGTGTCGTCAATCAATTTATCGGCATAATACGATTACAGTGAAGTGACAAGCGCCCGGATAACCATAACACTGTTATACCGCCCGTAAAATAATCATTTCTCTTATTTTACGCCCGTGCCAGGTAAACCTACGAGGGAAGCGGCCCATGAAGCGGGCACTAAAATCCTTATACTACCCCACCGTCTCACCGCACGACCGAGCCACCAGCAAACAAGCGGCCGCGTAAAATGCGCGGAATGCCCGTAGTAACACCCTGGCGAACCGGCGGCAACCAGCACGCACCACGCGCCCTGCAGCCGGGCGTGGCACACGGGACTCGCGGGCGGCCGGCCGGCAGCCGGTGGACGGGGCGCTCACATAGCCAGCCTGGTAGCGACGCTCGCCAGGCAAGATGGAACACAGCCACGCAATTAAGATCGCCGTGCGCCCGTTAACAGACCGTAATTGTAGAAGCACAGTGGAGAGAAATACCTTGCAGATCGTCGAACAAGTCGCGCCACTGCTTTGCATACAAACGAGCGCTATTAAACGCTGGTCGGCCGGCCGTTCCAAGCGGCGCCCGGCGAGAGGGGCCGTTAGCGGCGGCCATCATGGCCGGCCGTGTTCCCGGATCACACGCCGCGCGCCGGCCGGCCGCGCCCACTCATCTCCCGGCGATTTTATTGCCATCTGTTGACTGCGAAACGAACTAGCGGCCGCCGCGCGGCGTGACGTCACTGCGGCGGCGGTACGGTTTCGCTGGAACTCGGTGCGACCGGATGACGCGGAGACTCGCGGTCGATGATCTCAGATTTAGTGATGGGTTTGAGCGTATTGCTGTACGGTACCTCAAGATTTCGGCACTTAGCTAATGTTTAACCCGCGCCGGGCCGGTGCTCGGAGACTTCCGCGCGCGGGCCGGGGGGGGGGGGGGGGGCGGGGTTGGGGGGGGGGGGTGTCTGAACACCCCCCCCCACACCAGTGGCGCAGCCAGAACTCTGGCGACGGGGGTGAGAGACGTTCTCGATGGGCCCCCCCAGTAAAGTGGGCCCCCCTCAACCTAATGGGGGCCCCTTACCAACAACGAAAGGTCAGCTCATTGTTTTGATCATTACCAGCCAAATCGGGGAAAAGGACAAATATCTTTTGATCTGAAGAGGCACGTAAAAAACAACAGCATATTTACAGAAACACGACCATTCTGCCCATATTTGATGGAGCGTGCAATTGATGGCCAGCGGCCACTCAAATGACCGGGCTAGGTCAAAAAGCTTTTAAAAAAGCTCAACATCAGTTTTTTCGACTTTTACCTTTGATAGAGGTAGAGTAATGAAATTGTCTTGAAGGTGTTAATCATCCATACGGATCAGTTGATGACCATCATGAACTTCTCAAGTAAGGGCATGACCTTGATCTGCGGTCACATTTTGAAGTTGAACTTTTTATGTGAAATTATAGGTGTTAACATTCGATGCATGTTAACGAGAGAATGATGAAGTAAATGTCTCATAGTTTTTCTCACCAAAGTTCTTGCAAAAATTCTTAGCAAAACTATTTTGGTAAAATGCGACTATTTAGATGGTTTTGCCCTCTGCTCTGTTGCCAAACCATTGACATGAGGCATTGAGGTCAAATCTTATAAGCGATGAAGCGTTTTGAAAGGCCTATCGAATGAGTTGTTCCGCGAAGCTCTAGCTCTTTGGTTCACGAGCTATACGGTTATTTGTGAAAATATAAAAACAATAATTTTTTCGTCGTAATCTTGTCTTTGTGTTTATCATAATTTTATCATAATTTCATCTTCAATGACCTCAGCGATGACCTAATCGAAAAATGACCGCTACGATTCTGAAGCATCCTACAGCTATCTGTTGCTTTTCTCGTCTTTCTAGCCTTCTTAAATTACGATCGGTTTTGGCCGATACGCCCCCCCCCCATGGCTGATTGCACGCGTTAGAGAGCTAGCAAACCCACTTTCAGCGCGCTTTAGCTTTATAGTTATGTCCTCGAGTGTCGAAATAGGCGAAACTTTTCCTTCGATGAACATGATGACGTGGGCTTTGGTCTGAACTGCAACATGACTGAAGTAATTTCTCCATGATTTTCGACGCTCTTTAGAAAGCCGCCTACCGCCGCACTTGTCGCTTCGTGACCCTGGAGTCAGGTTAGAAGGGAATATTCAAACACCCCTCAAGGGCGTAAAACTGGAAAGCCTGGGGCCCTGCTCTGCGGGGCGCGGTCGAGCTAGGCTAGAGCCAGTTCGGGATGTTTACAAGCCCACGTAAAGCCCTCAAGAATCTGCATAGAGCACAGGCCTTCCAAGACTTGGGGGTTAAGATATCAACAATCGACATGGTCTTTTGAGACCTGCGTGGTGACTATCAGAGGTCGGTGGGCCCCTCAAAAGCCGGTGCAGGAGCCTCAGGTGTCAGTTTGGAGCCATAATGGACCGGTGTGGAGTCCTGGTGAATACCTAGGCGTCAAACCCTTAGACGTCAGGGTGAGGCCGGGCGGTAAGGCAGGCACAGGCCTGAAGAGAAGAGGAATTTTCAGATGTCGGCTTGGCATCTTAAGGGCCCTGCATGGCTTTCTCAGAGGCTGACATATCGTACTGCGGGACCTCCATGAGCCTCAAAAACCTCTATGGGCCCCCTCACGCTTGGGGTAGGCTTCCTGAAGCATAAAATATCTGAGTCTTGAGATGGGCCCATTAGACATGAACTAGACCATCAATATACGTGTGGTGAGTTGACCTCAATACGTGTGGTGAGTTGACCTCGATATCAAACATGATATCGCTCAATCAGGATTGGGATAGGCCCTCTCAGACCCAGACCAGGCACGGGGTACGGACCCTCCCACACATAGGATGATCCTTTCATTCCTGGGATGAGTCTTCTCAGGCCTGAACTGGGCCCTCTCAGACCTGAAATGGGTCCCTCTCAGGCCTGAACTGGACCCTCTCAGGCCTCAAATAGGTCCTCTAGGGCCTGAAATGGGCCCTCTCAGGCCTGACATTAGCCCTCTCAGACCTGAAATGGGCCCCTCTCAGGCCTCAAATAGGACCACAAGGGCCTGAAATGGGCCCTCTCAGGCCTGGCATTAGCCCTCTCAGACCTGAAATGGGCCCCCTCAGCCCGGAAATGGTCCCTATCATGTCGAAAAAGGGCCCCCTCATACCGTAACTGGGCCCTCTCAGGTCTGAAATGGTGCCTCTTATGCCTGAGATGGGCCCCTCTCAGGTCTCAAACGGGCCCTCTCTGGCCTCAAACGGGCCCTCTAGGGCACGAAATGGGCCCTATCAAGCTTGAAATGGCCCCTCTCAGGCCTGAAATGGGCCCCTCTCAGGCCTGAAATGGGCCCTATCAGGCATCAAATGGGCCCTCTCAGGCCTGAAATGGGCCCTCTCAAGCTTCAACTGGGCCCCTTCAGGCCTGAAATGGACCCCTTCAGGCCTGAAATGGGCCCTTACAGACCTGAAATGGGCCCTCTCAGGCCTGAAATGGCCCTCTCATGCCATGGAACGGGCCCTCCAAGGCCTTGGATTAGTTCAATCGGGCCTTGGATGTACCCCCTTAAATCATAAAATGGGACTATAAATCCTAAAGGGGGGTATCAGGCCTGAAAACTGTTTTTCAGTCCTATGACGGACCTTGACATTAGTGATAAAAAAATTGTCGGGCTGCATAACGTTACAGTTCGAATCGACGGTGGGCCCCTAGGATAAGAGACGGGGGTGAGATCTCACCCCTTTCACCCCCCCTGGCTGCGCCACTGCCCCACACACACACACACCTAACTCGACTCCTGGGCCACGTAGCGACACGTGGTAAGCGGCATTGGAAAGAGCGTCAAAAATAATGATGGAGATACTTCGGTCATATATTTGGGTCAGGTCAAAGGTCAGGTTGCCAGAGGTCATCAAAGGTCAATTGTAGTCAATTTCAACAATTTCGGAAACTGCCAACGGCTAACTCGGGAGCCAATAGAGCTACAGCGTCGCGGAAAAGTGCATTCGATAGCCCTAGGTATCACATACCTTTCTGAATAATGTTTTCAGATATTCAACGGCTTAGCCTCCAGAGGGCAAAAACTAAAAATAGCCGTTTTCACGAAAAGGGTTTTTCCAGTAGCAACTTTTGATTCAAGCAAATCGTTCCTCGCCGCCGTTTTTGAGATGCGAAAAACTGCAGCGCCGCCAAATTTGGCATAGCCTATGGGGCAACCTTTTTACATATGACCTGAAAATTTCAGGTCCGTGTGCCCTTGGGTCAGGTCACCAAGTCAGAAAAACCGGTACAAGACCATGGTCAAATTTCAATTTTGTTTATGCACCTGCCCAACTCACAGTTTTAAACCGATTTCTTTCAAACTTTCAGGATGTACAAAGTTCACCGAGTTGTATTACATATAGCTCAGTTTCTTTATGTCACTAACCTGAAGTCAGTTAGAGGTCATTACGTCGTAATGTTAAGCCTATGGGAAAATATTCAATTCGGAAAATACTGAAGATTTCCGCTTCGTTTTATCACTTTTTTGCTTTGAAACCTCAGTACTTAACTTTATGTCACTTGGTGCTTCTTTGTTTGGTGTACTTATCCATGGGTCAGGTCAAATGAGGTCAACTGAGGTCAAACGACGTTTGTGCCAATAACTTGTCACATAATAAAGATACAGCTTTCAAAATGGCATCACTCTGTTCCTCTTGAAGAGCCGAGTCGAATGATATGCAACATTAAGCATATCGACTATTCATAAGACTTAAGCTGTACTGATGTGCTTAACTTTTTAAGTACACTTAACCCTATTCCTGGCGGGGGGCCTCAGGAGCCCCCCCCCCTGAGGTTTTTTGGTTATTTCTCCCAAACGCTTTGAGCTAGGAAGCTCAAATTTTCTGACTTTTCCTAAAAGGCCTTTACGCAACATTTCTGAAAATTTTGAGTTGATCTGACCTCAGGTCAGGTCACCAGAGGTTGTTTGGTGACCCTACCTCAGAAAAGTTTGCAATCACGCCAGAGCTAGAGTTTTCAAGGGTCATGAGGCACGCCATCCGCCCAGCCGGGCCCGTGGGAGCCTCACATCGTTAGTCGTTACGATAGCAAGTGAAATAAACAATGAAAGAAGGCATTCAAGGATAAAGGAAGTCGACAGGAGTTATGTGAAAATGTAACACTAGACTTTCCGCAATCATCTACTGAACTTCGAGGTGATCATATGCCCCGAACCCACCACCAATTAAGCACAGCGTCTTGTATTCATCTTCCATTTTATCTAGTTCGGCATCAGCTTGAAGCACTTCCATAGATGAACTGCTACAATGCATGCAATAGCCAGAATTCACGGCATAAAAGCTGTTACGAGCAAAACGTGTGCATAAAATGAGCGGCCAACAGCCCAACACGCAATAACATCGGGCACTAAAAACTCGTATGAGCCCCATCATCCCACTCTGCAGTTCGTTTTTGCCACGCGCGAATCGCGCTTATTCGCGCGAAAGCCTCGTCATGCTCGTGCAGACAATGCTCGTTTGCTTTCGGGGCCCCAGAAACGACGAGTTTAGTGTGAACTCACCAGCCGGTTTCTGCTTCAATGCAAGTGATTTGCATCAGTTTTACTTGCCTGGAATCGGCCGGTTACCCCAATGCAATTGATGGATTTATTTGTTTTGAATAGCTCCAGCTTCACACTAGTTATTCATTTGATATCATTCTTCAATCAGCAAAATGGGTGATACGCTTTACCCTCGGAGGGTGGCCCTATTATCTGTACGGTCGCTTGATAGGCTTTATATCGGCACATTGATTCTGATGTTTTGCCCTGAGTCGCTTCGCCTCCTTCTGGTAATCGACTAGTGCACTAACCGTCTCAGAAATCGTGCCATTTCGCCCATTCCCCCAGTAACGTTCCTCGTCCATCAGCATTAGTGATCCAGCCGCTGACCTGACCCGACAATGAACCAACCTAAATAGAATGAGAAGTGCACGTTGGGTGCAAGCGAATGCCCGATTTAATGAAAACGACTAATCCAGGTATCTTTTTAGCATCTGAAAGCGTATCGTAGGGCCGTAAAGTTTACGGTTTCTGGCGGCATACGGATCGCGTGCCGGCACTGCCATTAAATCCCGTCGTAAATATACCTTTAGTGTGTTCTGGAGAGCGCTATGATTGATCCTCTAAATCATCTCCGATGCAAAATGGCGAATAATTGGCGCTTATAGTTGCCGACTTTTCCATTAGAGCAGCGGCGCGGCGACGTGATTGCTCTGTAGTTCAGGCGTTGTCCGCTCGACGGCGCTGGTGTCTCTCAGTTCAGCGCATTACCAAGAGGTGGCGCTGGGAGCCCTTCTCTCTGCTGAATGCGCTCCGTCCCAATCGGTTGGGATGGGTGCGGGTCGGTCTCGGGGATCGGCCGCCGCCCGCTGTCCCCGCTCCGGACACCGTCCACCGCTCACACACCGACGGAAATACAGCCCTGTCCTGGGCCACCACCGGCACCGCCACAGTCGCCGCTGCCGCCCCTGTCGGCCATTATGCCGCCGTAAAAATTACATAAAGGCCACAGTCGTAAAAGTCATGCCGCGTTGGCAAGTGATTGCATGCGGGCCGGCCGGCTGCCGTGGTGACCTCCTCGGAGCTCGGCGGCGGGGACCGGCCGGCTGGCGAGCGACCTGTCGTCCGGGCGACGGTCGCCGCCACCGTCTCCAGCTGTCCCCGCGCGCGGCCGGCCAAATTTATCACGGGAATGACCCCATTCGTCATCGGGCGGCGGCGCCGGCGGTGGCGGACATGTGGCCGCCCGGACTGGCCGGCCGCCGGCGCCGGTCGCGGCCACCAAACGACTATCGCACCGCCGGAGTAAATCACCGAAATTAATGGCCTCAAACTAAAACATTCTCCTCTCGAGCGCCGTAGATAACGGCATGTCTCATAACTCGCGCTCGTCGACTTGCTGCTTTTGCAAGGCCAGTCGGAGCTTCATTCGTTTTCGGGGCCCGCCGGGCGATAAAGTAGGATGCACGCTTAATCGCTTCATTGCTGGCGGAGGTTCGGCCGAGCGAGGTCTCGGTTTTCAGCCGGGCCGAGCGGGCGACCCCGCAGCGAACAATAGGGCTCGTCAGAGTGGGACGAATTCGTGTCTGGAAATTCTACACCTTGAGATATCTGACCACCCATGCTGCATTGCGCAGCGAATCTGGTTTGCTAATGTTAGTGGGGCTGTGTGGAACTGCATACGACATATCATGCAGGTGCACGCTATCGTAAAATGGAGCTTGTAGACTACAATTAGGTGTGTTAGGAAACCAGCATATTATAGGACATTGACAAACATTGCGTTGGGTGTCGGCAAATACCAACTTCAACCATGTCAGGGCAGTTGGCAGATACTTAAATAGATACACTTCCGTATAGCGTAAGCGGCAATCCTTCGAGTGGTTAATCTCATTCGACTATGTAACTAGATTATCGTTTTCATGGAAAATGAAATGGATTGCAAGAGACTCGTGTGCCTTCAAGTACCCTGGACACTGGACAGTGTATGTACGGCAATAATCCTTTGCTTTGCCAGTCTCATTGGCTGCTTTTTTCCTCAAAAATGATCTTACAGCAGCATACCTACTCGCAGTGGCGCAGCCAGGATTTCGTTTCGGGGGGGTCATCGCCTCCAAAGCGGGCCCCCTAGTGTGCGGGCCCCCACCCATTTTTCAGAATCTTTCCATATTTCATACGCATTCTGCTGAACGGGCCCCCCTTTACCTACACACGATAACCCTGAGCGAGTTTGAATCGGAAAATTTTGATAGAACAATAGCTCGGTAATCACCCGGTCAGCGGCGTATTTAGAAAATCGCGAAGGGGGGGGCCAAGGGTTTGGAGGGCGCCACCTCACCCAAGGAGGGCGCCATACGGTCGCGAGATAAAAAATCGCTCAGTGGGGGTTGGGGGGTTGGGAGGCGTTTTTTACCATGCCACCAGTTTTTTTTTTTGCGTAACCTCGTATAGGTCGTGCTGCATTGATTTTGCATCGTGTGTATTCTTTATACTCCAGGTCACAAAAGGTCAAGTGTTCTTGAAATGCTGCGCCGAAGGCGCGCGAAATTTTTGAAAACAACCTTTTCCTCCGCTTTTTAGGCACGCCTTTTATACGATCACTGTTCAAAGCTCCTCTCGCTCTTTTACCAAATTTGAAGGTGTATAAAATACCTAAGGTTTAGTCGGGCCGCTGCCACACAAACTGTACAGAAAGCTTGGCTCATGGGTGTCGATGTATAAAAGTTTATTGGCGGTGGCATATCTACGCACCAGATCACCGTATCGGATTGATACCGGAGCGCGAGATGCGTAAACATCATCCAAATTACCTCAGACCAGCCTTCATAGCCTTCTCACAGATGCATACAGTGTACCCACATAACCAGTTTCAATCACCGAAACTTCAGATGCCTGCTGTTGCGCCCGAACCTGTTGACAATACTTAATCGTAATCCATATAGATGCCATGATGCACGTAAAGTAGGATCAATACGTTAAGACCAAAGACGTGTTTTATGCATCGTAGAGCGTAGATAGTTTTGGTAGGTATAGATACTTCATTCATTGTGCTGAATGCACGTTCATTTGTGGCAGTTTTCACAGGCAAGACATCAACTATGTGCAATAGAACGACTAAGTTGAAAAACATGCCAAAGGAGTAAATAAATGATAGGAGGGCAGCGATCAACGGATGTTGCCAATAGGTAGAAGGGCTGCGATCCACAGGAGGGCACTAATAGGTAGAAGAGCCCCGATCAACATCCCGAGTTTCGATAGTAGGGCACCGATAGGTAGGAAGTTGGCGAGCAGCAGGAGGGCGCCAATGGATAGAAGGGCAGCGATCAACAGGAGGGCACCAATAGGTAGGAGGGCGCCGATCAACAATCAACAGGAGGGCGCCACGAAGTAAGAGGGTGGCGAGGAACAGGAGAGCACCAATAGGAGGGTGGCGATCAACAAGAGGTCGCCAATAGGTGGGAGGGCGGTCATCAACTGGAAGTCGCCAATGAGCGGAAGGGTGACGATTAAAATGGGGGTGGCAATGGTGAGGAGGGCGCCTTTGCTCAAGAGGATGACACGAACAGGAGGGCGTCTGTGCGGAGGGCGCTGGTCAACAGGAAGGTGCCAGTGGATAGGAGGGCGGTGATCAACAGGAGGGTGCCAGTGGTTAGGAGGGCGGCGATCTACACGAGGGCGCCAATAGGAGAAGGGCCCCGATTAACATTCAACAGGAAGGACTAGGGAACCAATAGGTAGGAGGGCGGCACTGAACAAGAGGGTGCCAAAAGGGAGAAAGGCGGCCTTCAAAATTTCACATGAGGGCTCAATAGGTAGGAGAGCGCCAATAATTATGAGGACGCCGATCAGCAGAAAGGCGGCAATGTGTAGCAGGGTGGCGACCTACAGGAGGGCGCCTTCGGGTGAGAGGGCGCTTATTTACAGAACAGCGGCTTACATAGGCGACCACCGTTACGCTTAGAGAGCTACAGCCTACAAATGTGGTTGGAGGGCGCCCGAGGGAGCCCTCCAACCGTATTTGGAGGGCGTATTTGGAATGGGCGTCCTCCGAGGGCGCCCTCCATCCGTATTTTCCCTGTAAACACATTCGCGATTGGAGGGCGCCCTCCAGTCGCGATTGTTTTTCGATTCGATTATATCACAATTGCATTTGCGATTGGAGGGCGCCGCCCAAGGGGGGGGGCCATGGCCCAGTGGCCCCCCCCCCCTGCCTACGCCCCTGGAGGGCGGCACTGAACAAGAGGGTGCCAAAAGGGAGAAAGGCGGCCTTCAAAATTTTACATGAGGGCGCAATAGGTAGGAGAGCGCCAATAATTATGAGGACGCCGATCAGCAAAAGGGCGGCAATGTGTAGCAGGGTGGCGACCTACAGGAGGGCGCCTTCGGGTGAGAGGGCGCTTATTTACAGAACAGCGGCTTACATAGGCGACCACCGTTACGCTTAGAGAGCTACAGCCTACAAATGTGGTTGGAGGGCGCCCGAGGGAGCCCTCCAACCGTATTTGGAGGGCGTATTTGGAATGGGCGTCCTCCGAGGGCGCCCTCCATCCGTATTTTCCCTGTAAACACATTCGCGATTGGAGGGCGCCCTCCAGTCGCGATTGTTTTTCGATTCGATTATATCACAATTGCATTTGCGATTGGAGGGCGCCGCCCAAGGGGGGGGGGGGGCCATGGCCCAGTGGCCCCCCCCCCCCCTGCCTACGCCCCTGGAGGGCGGCACTGAACAAGAGGGTGCCAAAAGGGAGAAAGGCGGCCTTCAAAATTTTACATGAGGGCGCAATAGGTAGGAGAGCGCCAATAATTATGAGGACGCCGATCAGCAAAAGGGCGGCAATGTGTAGCAGGGTGGCGACCTACAGGAGGGCGCCTTCGGGTGAGAGGGCGCTTATTTACAGGACAGCGGCTTACGCGACCACCGTTACGCTTAGAGAGCTACAGCCTACAAATGTGGTTGGAGGGCGCCCGAGGGAGCCCTCCAACCGTATTTTGGAGGGCTCACATTCCTTGTACGACCCATGGAGGGCCGTACAAACACATTCGCGATTGGAGGGCGCCCTCCAGTCGCGATTGTTTTTCGATTCGATTATATCACAATTGCATTTGCGATTGGAGGGCGCCTTCGGCGCCCTCCAATCGCAAAGGGCGCCTTCGGCGCCCAAGGGGGGGGGCCATGGCCCAGTGGCCCCCCCCCCTGCCTACGCCCCTGCACCCGGTGTTCAATTTCTACGCGAATTGACCATGACAGAAATATGTTACTATGAGGATTGAGGTATGAATACGTATCTTTCGAGGCCGCCCCTTCCGCAATATGCATAGCATATATGTAAACGGAGCTGTTGCCTGCTTCTATCGGACAATATTTAAGTATTCCCATGTGCCTGTCCTAAATCATCTATTGGCTGCTGTAGGAGATTGAGCCTTTATCCTTCTTCATTACGTGAATTCGCTCACAAGAAGTTTTAACCCTCGCCGGCGCAGGGGGAGGGGATGATGCAACCCCCTAAGGGTTTTCGCGAATAACTCGCGTAAAAAGTGGCCGATCGCGACAACACCTTCAGTAGTCAGTACCCTCGCGTTGATCAGTTTTACACCTACCCTATAGAAATTGCATGACCCTGACTCAAATGACCTTTGACCTGTGACCTACTTTCCGAGACCATGTTTGGGCAGAATCGCGATTCGGCGTATGCCGGCTCGCATTAGCCGCGCGCTTGCAGTCTTTTCGTGGTTTCAAGCGTTCAAGAATGTGAGTTGCTGCTGCTCCCATGCATTAGGGTGGGTGTCAAGGTTACCTGAAGGTCAGGTCAGGTCATTGACATATGATGACCTCGGTACTTTTTTGAATTTTACATATTTCTAGGCTAGTTTTTGGAGCTGAATCCGAATTTAGCAACCATTTGAACATTCACGAAGTAGTTTTGGTGCCTTCGTAACATGTTACGAAGCTGCTAGAGGCGGCTGACACGTAGGTACTACAAATACCCGGCAGAACCCCTACTGATTGACCTGACCTGACCTGACCCGACCTGACCTAAATGCATAAAGACATCATCTGTGATCAAAACTAACATTATAACTATTCGTGATCAACACCCCGAAAAACCCTATATCAGCCACACTTAACGACGTTCTAACAGGTCCCGATTTTCCCGATTTTTGGGTCATTGACCTGACCTGGAAGGTCAACCAATGACCAAGAACCTTAAAATTAAGTATCATCGGCTTACTCTCGTCACGGGCAACACGTTCGTTTTTTCCGCGAAGCTCTAGCTCAATCATGGGCCAAACGCGGGGGGGGTCGTACCACCCTCCCCTTGTGCCGTCGAAGGACGCAAAATGGCTGGAATGGCCTGTGCCGGCAGGGCCTCGGCTAACATGTTAACTGGTGGGCCAAATGGCCCACCAGTGACCCGAAATGGCCCACCAACCTCAAAGATTTGGCCCACCAGTAATTTTCCGAAAAATAAGTTTTCACATTTCAAATTGAACTAGCAGATCTTATCGTACATTTTCAGGCTGTAAAGTGCCCATCGGTGAAACATATTCTTGTGAAAAAAACTTCAACCTATTGTTTGCAATATCCTCTTGGGGTAAAAAGTGGAAGAACAGACCAGTTCAGACGGTCGGGGATAAGCCTGCGAGCGATCTCAGACGGCTGGCCGATAGACACAAGCCAGAGTCAAACTAGAGGTAGTGTCGGCGACTTCCAGCCGATTGAAGTCTGCAAGCGATATTAATGCTGCCGAATTTTGGCCACGACCCTGTCGCCGAATCACGTGGTGTGTGTAGGAAATCGACGAACAGTTTACCGACAGAGGCGAACAGTTCGCCGACAGAGCCCGATTTGCAGAAAACGGGTGGGGCCCCCCTAATCGTGCGCAGGTCGAAGCTGATCAATGTTTCGGCGAACATCGCGAATGAATGGCGAATCTGTTGCGAATAGTCGGCGATGCCTTGGCAACAAGTCGACGCACGCAGCGACATGTCGGCGGCGACTCGGCGACTGTTTGGCGATCATGTTCGTTTATTATAAATTCGGCTAACGGCCACGAAATTTTCATTTTTCATGAAATATTCGTGGCGGTCGTGACGAACCGTAAAAGTCACGCGGTGGACACCGACTGGTCTGCGAAATGCCAAGACCGTGGAAGAAAGATCCCGCATCGGTCCGCGACATAAGATGACTTGCATATTCGTGCACATTCGTGTACCAAAATTCGGCTTTATGCGTCTTCACGACCGGTATGATGCTTGCAGTCACACATCTGACCAGTCGGACGAATTTCGAACCGTTCACAGTCACCGTTCCAAAAATTTCTCATTTGGGCTGAAGACGACACTCAAGAATAAGAACGGATAATTTTCCACTCTCACATTTTGGGTGGCTAGAATTTTCCACTCAGACACCCAAGACAAATCGGAAGTTTGGGACACTGTTCACCAGAAGTGTACATAACTTTTTTTAAAGAAAATGTTAGGGTTGCGCACTCACGCGCAGTGCGCTTGGGCTTTTGAGTCAATTCTTTTCCATGCGACACCAATAGGCTTAATGATCATTTTCAGAGATGTTGGGGTTGCTGCTACAACCCTCTTTTGGGGTTCCTGCTACAACCCACTTTATATATAAAGTTGCACTCGTGCTGTTCACAATTCCTCCCCATCCACCCGACAACGCCCGATCTCTTCCGACCGCTTCCGAATCTCCGACTAGTCGGCGAGCGATCCACTCAGGGCTCGCTGATTTTTAACATCCGACCGGCCGTAAGTTATCGTCCAAAGTTTTATAATCTGCGTCAATTTTTGTGCATACTTGTGCCATTTTATGTGCACTGCCGGAGTATCACCGCTGAGAGGGTTGTGGCTCTCTCTGAAGAGTCGGGGGGGGGGGGTCGAGCCCCGTTTTTTACATTTTTTTAATGCCATCCTGACGTTTTTTTTGCAGAATTAAGTGGCCGAAATCTGGGGAGAAATCGAAAATTGGGGGGGGGGGGGATGGGCTATGGCTACGAAGGTCAGTCCATGTCGCTGCCCAAGTGGCCCACCAGTCAAAATTCCTTAGCCGAGGCCCTGTGTGCCGGCGAGGGTTAACGCGCTCATATGTCCCATGTAGGTATTACCTTGGGCCGGGTTTGTTGTGGTGTGGTGATGTGGTGACGTAGATTCTGTCTGCTATCGAGGTCCCGGCAACACGAGCACCTCGATGCGATGGATATTTTTTCCCAAACCAAAATGCTTAGCCGCCAAAAAGCAATCGACCGAAATGGATACATGGCCCACGGACACAAGACCAACCAAACGCCCACCGATCGAAAATACCCCTTATTCGTGTTGTGGAGCAAGCGGGTCACCCTAGCGGGCCCCATTCAACCGGGGGGCCCGGGCCCTATCCACACGGGGGCGCGGGCCCTATCCACACGGGGGCCCGGGCCACGTCCACCTGGGGCTCCGGGCCCCGTTCACCCGGGGCTCCGGACCCCGTCCACCAGGGGGCCCGGGTCCCATCAATCCGGGGGCCCGGGCCCCGTTCTCCCGGGGGCCCGGGCCCGTTCTCCTGGGGGCCCGGACCCATCCACCCAGGGGATCCGGGCCCGTTCTCCCAGGGGCCCGAGCCAGTTCTCCCGGGGGCCCGGGCCCCACCCAACCGGGGTCCGGGCCCCGTCCACCCGGGGCCCGTTCTCCCGGGGTCCCGGACCCATCCACAGGGGGCCAGGGCCCGTTCTCCCAGGGGCGCGGGCCAGTTCTCCCGGGGGCCCGGGCCCGTTCTCCGGGAGGCCCGGGCCCGTTCTCCCGGGGGCCCGGTCCCATCCACGGGGGGCCCGGGCCCCATCCACCCAGGGGGCCCGGGCCCGTTCTCCCGGGGGCCCGGGCTCCATCCAACCGGGGTCCGGGCCCCGTCTACCCGGGCCCGTTCTCCCGGGGTCCCGGACCCATCCACGGTGGGCCAGGGCCCGTTCTCCCAGGGGCCCGGGCCAGCTCTCCCGGGGGCCCGGGCCCGTTCTCCCGGGGGCCCGGGCTCCATCCAACCGGGGGATCGGGCCCCGTCTACCCGGGCCCGTTCTCCCGGGGTCCCGGACCCATCCACGGGGGGCCAGGGCCCGTTCTCCCAGGGGCCCGGGCCAGCTCTCCCGGGGGCCCGGGCCCGTTCTCCGGGAGGCCCGGGCCCGTTCTCCGGGAGGCCCGGGCCCGTTCTCTGGGAGGACCGGGCCCGTTCTCCCGGGGTCCGGGCCCCGTCCACCCGGGGCCCGTTCTCCCGGGGGCCCGGCCCCATCCACGGGGGGCCCGGGCCCCATCCAACCGGGGGTACGGGCCCCGTCCACCCGGGGCCCGGGGCCCGGCTCCATTCACGGGGGCCCGGGCCCCATCCACCCAGGGCTCTCTCTCTCTCTCTCTCTCTCTCTCTCTCTCTCTCTCTCTCTCTCTCTCTCTCTCTCTCTCTCTCTCTCTCTCTCTCTCTCTCTCTCTCTCGAGTGGGCCCCTGACAGAAATTTCGGGGGGGTCAGCTGACCCTCTGACCCCCCCCCCTGGCTGCGCCACTGCCTACTCGTATTATCATACGTGTTTAATTATCGTTACTCGTGAGCAGGGTTGTAACCGACTCAATCAATAGCAATCAATTCAATCACGACAAATTTGGGAAACCAATCAAATCAATCAAGTCAGAGCAGTTTTCGGGAATTGATTCAATCGACTCAAACGCGACAATGAAAGGAATCAATCAACTCAATCAAACGACTCAAACCAAGATATACATTAGGTTTTTTGCCCCACCAACTTGGAAAAGTGTCCATAGCAGTCTGGTGTACCTACCTACCTACCTACCTACAGAAGAAACAAAAATATTGTCATTTAAAGTTAAAAATTGTCATGCCATTCAAAGTTTCTATGTAATAAGGAAGGATACCTAGTGATGGACAGGTGGATCATGATATTGAGGTTCAATGGGTAGAATTGGAGCAGAAGTTTCATTTAATGGGTGCAAAATAACCCAGTAGTTGACTTCAACAAACGCCCCTTAACCCAAATCACCACCTTTCACCTAAAAGTTGTCAATTTAATTTTGGCCATATTCCAGCTAAGTCATCAGGCTATCTAGTATCTACCCAATGTAAAGCCCCCGTCTGTCTCTTATGTGAGTTATGCGGAGCTCTTCTGAATTGAACCCTGAACATAATGAACCTAGCTAGGTTACATGCCACACTGACACCATATTGATATGAAAGTGTTGAAAATGTGCTATAAATTTGACAACTTCATTAGGTATGCTTTATGAAGACAGCAGGAAAGCAGGTAGGTACCTACTTACCTGCCTAGATGTGTCACTGGCTACCAACAGTACCAACGAAGGTAGATAGGTTATATGTGAAGAATTCAAAACATTTTATTGCAATACAATTTGAAACTGTTAGGACTGGGGGATAGGGATGAGCATTAAAAATATATTTAAAAGGAAATGGAAAGGACAGGGACTCTGGAACCACAGGATAAGTTAACCCTCGCATGTGTAGGGGGGGGGGTCGGATGGACCCCCCCCCCCCATGGTTTTTCGCGAATAACTCGCGTAAAAAGCGGCCGATCGCGACGAAACTTTCAGTACCCTCTCATTGATCAATTTTACACCTACCCTGAAAATTTCATGACCCTGACTTAAATGACCTTTGACCTGTGACCTCTTTTCCGAGACCATGTTTGGCCGGAATCGCGATTCCGCGTATGTCGGCTCGCATTAGCCGCGCGTTTGCAAGCTTTTCGTGGTTTCAAACGTTCAAACATGTGATTTGATGTTGCTCCCATGCATTAGAATGGGTGTCAAGGTCACCTGAAGGTCAGGTCAGGTCATTGACCTTTGGTGACCTCGGGTGACCTCGGTTCACTTTTTCGAGTTTTACATGTTTCTAGGCTAGTTTTTGGAGCTGAATTCGAATTTAGCAACCATTTGAACATTTACGAAGTAGTTTTGGTGCCTTCGTAACATGTTACGAAGCTGTCAGAGGCGGTTGACACCTACTAGGAATACCCGGCAGGACCCCCTCTGGTTGACCTGACCTGACCTGACCCGACCTGGTCAAAATGCCTAAAGACATCATCTGTGATCAAAACTAACACGATATTCGTGATCAGCACCCCGAAAAACCCCTTAGCAGCCACACTTTACGACTTTCTAATAGGTCCCGATTTTCCCGACTTTGGGTCATTGACCTGACCTGGAAGGTCAACCAATGACCTAGGACCTTAAAATTGGGTATCATCGGCTTCCTCTCGTCACGGGCAACACGCTCGTTTTTTTCGCGAAGCTCTAGCTCGATCAGGGGCCAAACGGCAAGGGGGGGGTCCAACCGACCCCCCCCCTACACATTAGAAGCTGGAAAACGCCGCACACATGCGAGGGTTAAGGACAAAGGAAGAAGAACAAGGAGGAAAATTAAATGCCGTTGGTGCGACTGTGAAAAAAAAAACAAAGAAAACGTTTTGCCAAGAAGTATGCTAAGCTTTTATAAATCCTTATTCTTCGTCTTTTGATTTTTTGGTAAGATGACGTCATTGATTATCATGTAGTATGGTAGATCATCATAAAATAAATCGGTTGTACAACACCAATTTCGTTTTAATTATTATTTCAATTGAAATAAAACCACTTAATAATATTCGGTAAAATATTTTAAGGAAAATGAAATATATTAAATATGTTATGCCTAGGCTCTCAGGAGAAAAGGATCAACAAACGTTCTGCTGCAAATTAAACAATGCAGCAAATTAGCTAAATGTAAACGTAATTAGCGAGACGAAAACGGCGCTTTTGTTTCAGTTATTTTTGTAGGGGTTTCAGATATTTATAGAGTTCAGTGGGTTGTTTCTGAGGAGATGTGGAGATGTGAATTAGTAATTAATCACACTTTATTAGTATATAGGGCCTTGCACTTTATCAGCTGGATTAAAAAAAAAATCCTGCTGAGTGCAGAAAGGTAGGTAGGTGCATCGCCAGGTTCTATCACAGGATTGGAGCAGTTATTGCAGTTGAAAGTCAAAGTTGGCTGTTCATGTTTAGGCCCTGTTCTTTGTTTGGCCATCTACTCCATATTGCAGTTGTGATGACAAGCAGTTTTCAGTGTAGTTTTGTGATCTTTGATGTCATCAATTGGTGTCATTATTTTTCGTCAACTAAAACTTATTTCAACTTTCCATTCAATCGACTCAATCATACGAGTCACTCTAATTTTCGGGAATCAAATCAGTCAACCAGTCGCTAAAGTCAAACGAGTCAGTCAACCAGTCATCTCGAAAAGTCAATCGACTCAATCCAATCAACTCAAAATACGCGCTGAATCAAATCAATCAATTCAATCGTCTTGATTGGTATACAACCCTGCTCGTGAGTCTTATGCTTTCAGTTATGTTTTCAGGTTTCGTTTCTGTCAAAAATGACCCTATTTCATATACGTTTCAAGTTTGAACACGAAGAGATTAGAGATATTCAAAGTGTCATTGGTATAACTGATCCATTCATATTTTTTCTCAAATCAAATCAACAGTCATCTCAGCACGATCATTTTCTAAGTCATTTGTCAGTCACTCACGCTCTTGCGCGCTCTGTGAGCAGCAAAATTGCAGCCTTGCTTAGCTGAAGTCTAAGAACAGAATTTAATGCAAGAAGTTATTACGGTTGTAAGGAAGCATTTTTGCAGACACAGAACATGCTTATGCTCACGTAAGGGGATATGCAGAGGAAAGACCACAGGTGTCCACCAAGCTGAGTGAGTGCGTCATAGATCTCACCGCGTGTGGCCGAAAATAGCAGTTCCATGCACACTTTCCATTTGCAAATGAAGACGTATTGAAGAGTAATTTGCGAACTGACCATTTTGCCTTCAAGAAAATGGGAAGTTATCCTCTCTCGCTTGTTCAAGTGACAAACCAATTAAGACTAGTGCAATGATATGCTACTCCAGCAGACTTTTTGCAGGGCTAAGGCTTTTATCTACTACAATTCGCCAAATTGGCGCCTGCCCGTTCATTACTGAGCCTCATATTGACGTGAACGCGTTACACATCGACGATATTTCAGCAGAACGCATGAATTACGGTCACTTGACGTCCTTTCGGATCATCCATGACTGCACGGTATTACCTGTGCAATAATAATGGCCATTATCTCCAGCTAGAAAGCAAAACATTTTGATGGTAACAAAAAAAAACTGATTATTTCAGACCCAATATCTTCGCAACTAAATGGGTTGAGGTGCATACTGCATACATTCACTAGTTGCACGTTTACCTACGGTTCACAAGGGCCCGGAATACTTATGCATTACGCATAGTAGTCAAACTTTACTTCCCTGTCTCTATTACATAATCGTCACACTCACCCCCACTCACATTTCGCCCGCACTGTGCGGCGTTAGCTGGGCCGGCCTCCACCGTTCGACAGCTTATACTCGGGCGTTGTGGAAGAGCAGTCTCTTACCGTTCGCCGGGCGATATCCGGTCCTCCGCTGAAGCGTGCACTGCAACCGTCTCCGCGTGCCGTCTTCTCAGGAAGCAATCGGCGACCAATGGAGGGGCAAAAATGGGGGGCTCGGCCGGCCGGCGGGCCCGGCAGCCTGTCTCCTCTGCGTTTCCACCGCTCTCCGAACTGACTGAGGAGGCGGAAACGGGCGGCCGGCTCACCGCAGCGGTTTGGGTGACCGGGCCAGGCATCCGCGGCCGTTATTCCGATGGGTTTATTGGTGTTTTATTGGCACCGGTTAACTCTTTGAGCCGGGCCGTTGGCCCCGCGCGCCGACCGGGGAAGGACGGACGGCCGCGCGAGCCGGCCCGTCGGTTTATTGTTGCGGGCGGCGTGGTGCGGTGTGCCCAGGGCGCCATCGACCACCACCTGTCTAGACTGCGCTGTCGTTGATGGATCATGAATGCACATTGCAGTGCGCGACTGCCACATGAATAATTTGACGCGTGTGAGGTACGACCGAACGGCGCTGAAAGACACGAGATCCGCCGCGTATCGTCCGATCTGATATTCGGTTAGTGGGTCGTTCGCCTCTTCCTTTAACCCTACCATAAACGGCGGTACCGCCATTATCCCATAAAAGTGGGCTGGACGCTTCCAACTATGTAATGGCAAATGTCAGTGTGTGCTTATGATAGCTTCCAGGAATCCTGCTAAAGGGCTTTTAATGGAGCATGTAAGCCGCAATGAATTGTGCACAGTGATAAGGATTGAAGTGCAACATGACTAAAACATCCATACATGCATTCTGTTTGACATACCCAAATGAGGCCTTCACAACACATTATCTGTATGATCTTGATTTCGTCATTTTGTAATGGGATTATAGTGTAAAGGCCTCGGACTAAAGAGCACAGACAGACCGCTGTTATATAAGGCGTGCTACTTCCATTTTCATTCGACTATCTTGTAAAGACGAGTTTGAAGGCACACAAAACGTCGAAATCTAGTGTTTTCGTGCTTTATTGCAGCATTTAACAGCAGGCTGGCCTCCATAAGCTGATTTCCTTATATAACTTCTTTGCAGATTAGTGAAGCTCGGATAGTTGGATAAAAAATGTTCATGTGCAGTTATTACAGCCTCTTTGTATTAACCCGCGCGGGGCTGGGGGGGTAAATTTTACCCCCCCTCGCGAATTTTTGCAATGTCTCAAAAACGGGGGCGCGCAGCGCCGCCAAACTTTCAGTGCCTTTTCTTACATCAATTTGACACTTTCCCTGAAAATTTGAGTGAAATCCGTCGGAAAATTTTTGAGAAATTGACGTTTTAGTGACGTCATGTTCGCCATTTTCGCCTCAAAAACGGCAAAAGTTCAAACGCCGCTAACATCTTCATTTTTAAAGGAATCAAGACGTAACAAAAACGGTTATACGTAATTCTTCTTTGTCTATCAAATGACTATCTCGGTTTTTTGAAAATTTTGGATTTTGGCCCAAATTTTTACAAAAAAACTGACTTTTTTGGGAAAATAATTATAAAATCCAAAATTTTGAGTTTATCGAAAAAAAACGGAATATATGTCAGAGAAGTGGTCTATGTGCACCTACATACCAATTTTTAGAAGAATCGGTTCAAAAATGTGGGAGTTATTAAACATTTTATGACGTCACGACACACAAAAAAATTGAAAAATGATTTTTTGGGAAGTTTTAGACCTCGTACGGAAACAAAAATAGCACCATTCGATTTGCCGTGAAAAACTGCATCAGATAGACACCTTTTTAGGCCTTAACAACCAACTTTAAAATTTGACCTCACTTGACCTGACCTTGACCTGACCTCGACCTGAAATTCATCACGAGGTGGTCCATATAACTTATTGAGTGTGCCTATTGATTTCTATGAGTAAAATCACCCATAAAACATGTGTCACACATGCCCTTTTGTATATTTTGTTTTTGATGACCTGACCTGACCTGACCTGACTTTGACCTTGACCTCTGAATGATATTGTATGCAACGAATATTGTCTTGGTAGCCTAAGAACACGTTTTTGGCAATCAGTCTCAGTCCATGACTCCATTCTTCGGCAACTACGGTGCAAGGCCGATACTGTAGGAACTTGCAATTTGTACCCTTGACCTGACCTTGACCTTGACCTCAAACTTTAAATTAAGTACATGTTTTTAGTTGTTTGTGATGAGATCTTTCGATTGGCGTTTGAATTTTCCAAATCGGACCAATAGTTCGGGAGATAACAGGGGGGGGGGGGGGGGTAAAATTTACACAGCCCCAGCCCCGCGCGTTCGGCTGGAGACCCCAGCCCCGCGCGGGTTAACTTGCATTCATGGAATGTCATGCAAAACCAAGATGTGATGAAAAAATTGACTGAAATTACAATCAAACATCTTTGCTAAGTGCTCACTGCTCATTGCTTAGCTCATAGACATATGCTCGGAACGAAAGATATAATGTGAAGACCGTAGAGACATTTATTATTAGTTGTTCGCTTGCATTGCTGACTCACCGTTGGTGCATTCCTGAGAAAAGCGAGATGTATGAAACGAGGTCATGGCACTGAATAGTTTGAATGCCAACAGCCTGAGTTGTTTGCTTGGCTTATGGCCCTTGTGTGACGAGCTAAGTATAGTCTCATCTACCATCGTCCGGGTTAAGCAGTCGGCATTTCTTCTGATCACAATAACTGCCCGTGTGCAATTGCAAACACTTGCTGTCCGACCCATGGCCCGTTGCATTTCAGCAGCTACAAAACTGCATAAACGACGCAACTGCCATATACATTCAACCCAATTGTGTCTGGTGCCCATCAAAACAACAGTCTGTTTCCATACCTAATTAGCTTTGTTTTCCATAAATTTTCATTTCTGGGAATCGGAAAAAAATGCAAGCACAGTAACTAATATTGTACAGTCAACCATGTAATGCACATTGTTGAAAGAATAGCAGTACTAATTTCTTCACATTTGTCTTCACATTTGTTCATATGTGTTCTTCTTGAAGCCATATATGTAGTTGGCATCATGTCGGTATCGCCAGTTGGTGTATGGAACATCATTGTCAAGCTTGGTAGAACCAACTACCAGCACTCATGAAAACATTTTTAAAGCTTCCTTCCTGGGAGGTGTGTACCAAACGACCCGATCCATCGCCAAACTGTGAGAACACCTCCAAAGACTTCCCTTCCATCACAAACTTTCCTCTGGTCAGTTCACTCCTTCACGGCTCTCCTTCCACTACCGCTCACGGCTCTGTCTCGGTGACCTGTGTCGCCATTGAACCCTACAATCACCTGCCGTAACTCGGAACACTGTCCTCCCACCTGCAAACAGTGACCATAACTTGCGCGACAGCCACACATGCCTCACACCTCCACTCGCATGCAGCGCGCACGCCCACCTATATCTCCCGCGAACCCGACACCCATTGTGCTCCGCCCCCGCGGCGGCGTCCCCAGCACGGCCGGCCGTGCTCGCCGTACCCAGCCCCGCCCGGCCGGACCGGGCTGTCCCAGCAGCCCACACGCAGCCCGGGAGGGGCTGAGGGCTCCGCGCGCACATCTGCATACCGTGTGTGGCCGGCCGCGGCGCCGCTCCAGCGCCGTTCTGAGAGCTAATAAAGCCATTAGGCGGATGGGTGCCGGCAGCGGCAGCGGCCGGTGGCCGCCGGCAACGGCCCAGGCAATGGCCGCCGACACAGGTGGGGCCGCTGTCCCGGCGCTGCACGGCCGACAATGATGCCCAAACGGCCCCGGCCGGCTCGGCGGGCGCGCGGAGGCGGGTGCGGAACCGGCGGACGGGCGGGCGGGCGGAGTCCGGAGGAGTCGGTCTTCCGCACGGCAGCCGCCGAACAGCCAGGAGTAGGTCGCACAGCGCAGATGTGCATTGTGCAGTTTCATAGTCCTGAAATAAGCCAAACAATGTCAGAAACTAGCCGAAGATCGACTCACAGAGCTGTCAAACGTGCACCTTGTCACAGGGTTGCGAGCACTTCGAATCAACAGCCCAGCAGCCACAGGTTATTTGATTGTTTGATATCTTTAGCTTTACAACCATAAGCACACACATCTGACGGTACTAGTATTATCAATATCAGAGTCACTCCAACAGTCCCTACTGCGTACTAACCCGTTCACGTCAACTACCAGCTTCCAGCTCCATCCCGAGCCTATACATTCAGCCCGACCGCCCACCTTCCGTTCGGCCGTCGGCGCCGTCGCCGACGGCCCGTTCCGTGTGAATAAAGCAGCGCTCGGACGGCGGCGGCTCTCGCGGACGCATGTCGCTGCCGACGGCGTGCTCCGTCGGCCGGGGCCATTGTTCGAGTCGCCGGCGAGTGAATTAGGAGCGCCTTTGTCTGGCTGTCATGCAGGCCGCCCGTTCAGCTGGGCCCAACGCCGGAAAAGGGTAAATAATTGCCGCGCATAAAGGACTTTTGTCATTTTTACTGGCAGTTGAGAAAATTTGGAGTCTTGAATTAAAATGCGAATTCAGACGAGTAAGGCCTCAGCGCTATGGATGTGGACTAGTGGAGATTTTATATTAGATTTCCTACACAAGCACATCATAATCTTGGACTACTGCAGTTCATTTTGCTTTTGAAGCAATAGAGGAGCACGGCACTGCTCTAGTATTCAACTACTGCTCCTCTTAATTGGTATTTCCATTTACATCAATCAGACTCGCAGTTGAATTCAATCAGGAGCCTTATTCGGCTCAAATATTTTTTACAGAAGCTTTAGGTATTTATTTCTCCCAAATCTTAACAATGCATAATGTTAAACACAGATTGCATATATATTTCAACCATCCTTATGCTATAGATAAAGGCAGCTAGTGATATGTTAGATGTGTTCCAAATTCACCAGCGGTTTAAATTTGAGAAATATACTCGGATTAGCCTGCGAATTGATCTACTAGACTCTCATTGCAAGCGTTGCGGGCCAAACTGGCCGTAAATTAGGCCTGGTTCGAGTGCAGCTATTTACCGAAACTCATAAAGTGTAGCGTCTAGGAGAGCTCTGATCACTTCATCTTTCAAAGGATCGTTTTGTTTGCCAGGCAGTGATTCATGCCGGGCTTCAAGGATAAGTCGAAAGGACCTCATCACCCCTACCTCTCCCTGACTCTATCTCTCCCTCTCTTCCTCTTCCCTCCTCTCTCTCTCTCTCTCTCTCTCCCTCTCTCTCTCTCTCCCTCTCTCTCTCCCTCTCTCTCTCCCTCTCTCTCTCTCTCCCTCTCTCTCTCTCTCACTCACTCACTCACTCACTCACTCACTCACTCACTCACTCCATTTCTCTCTATTTCTCTCTCTCTCTCTCTCTCTCTCTCTCTCTCTCTCTCTCTCTCTCTCTCTCTCTCTCTCTCTCTCTCTCTCTCTCTTTCTCTATCTCTGGCCTTCTCGTCTCTTGCTCCTCTCTTGTACCTATCTAGCCTTATCTAGCCCCTCAAAAAAACTTGAGCCGCACGACACTCGTTAACGGCACTTAATGGCGACCAAAGTAGCAGTGACGTCACATCTGATGTCACTGTTATATCATGTTAGGAGCGCTATTTCCCTTTCACCACATAATCTGTCTATTGGTGTACCCGAAGTTACTATCACTCCTCTTAATTCTCGCGTTTTTTCCTTCAGCAGCCCCATGTTCCGCGCGATATCTTTTCCACATCTCCGTCCGTTACTTTCCCTCCTCCCCTGTGTATAGACCGGCATAACTCACTGGAACTCCATCGTCGCCACGCTTTGCAATGAAGCCCCATAAATTCTCCGCACCTTGGCAAAACTGCCGCGCCGCCGGCCGAAATTCTGCTTTTCGTAGTCAATAAGTCTCGCACGAGTCGCCCTCATATTAAAACGGATGAAAATATGGAATCGCTGGGGCCATATGCTGCGACATATTTCGGAAGGTGATGGCTATTGGAAGTTACCCCGTTCCAGTGACTTTGGAACTCAGAAATTGGGAACGAACACCGTAAAGGAAGCACGTCTGTCAGGGATCACTCCCAGCTCTGAATGAGTGTTCTTTGTTATCAGAAAGACGAAACCTTGACTGTTCCAATCCTAAATCATGGCTGTCCAGTCGTTATCTACAACATTTTCGGTCTTTCATGGTTTATTGCGGTCAAAACATGCCGAGAAACGTTACGATATTGGTCGTGCATTCGCATCACTACGTCTGAATCATGACACTGTAAATTGTCAAACTTCAAAACATAACTGCCAGCTGGGCCAGAACATGTGTTTTGCCTTCCGGCCTGATTGCCGCTCGCTAGAGGGCGTGCCAAAACTCCGAGTCGAGTTGTGGGCCGCGCCGGCCAGCCTCCGTGCCGCCGGCGCCGGCTGGGCTTAAAGATTTCTCAGTTGGCTGCCGTAAATTAGGTTTCGAGTTTCCTCTCCAAAGAGCCAGCATGCCCCCGGGGGCCGTACGTTTTAGAAAAGGAGGCCGGCGGCAGAAATAGGAGAAAAACGCAATTACACTCGAAAAATGTACGACTGGCGAGCAGAATAACTTTTTGTTAGCGGCGGGGTGGGCGCGGCAGCAGCGCGCCGCGGCGGCACACTCCCGGCCGGCTCCTGATCAATACATTCGAGCTCGGCGCCAGTACGACACTAGCGGCGCGCCCGCGGCCAACGCTACGCACCGGCGGCGGCGCGTGGCGCGGCCGGTCGGCGGCAGTCTCATTTCGGCAAGTGGCCGCCGGCACGGCCTGATCCGGGGCCACATTGCGCCGGCACTTCTCGCGCATATCTCGCAGGCCAAGTGGCTGGCGGCGGCGGGGGCGGCGGCGGGGGCGGTGCCGGCCGCGGTCCTATCTCAGTCGGGAGGCCGGCAAACCGAAATAGCCTCTCCGCCGGCCGGCACAGCCGCACAGATGCCGCACATTAAAAGTCGAAACGCAGTCACGAACACAATTTTAGCGTGCATTTACTCACGCACCACGCAGTGGAGCTCAAATCAAACACGTGACGTTGTTTGCTCGAAGCAGCTGGCGTCACGTGACACCGGCAGATTTTATTCGGCTGTGTCACATGATCTGGCCGTTAGACTAGCCTTGTATCACGTGACACGTAGCTCATGTGACCCGGACGTGTCAGACGAGCCCTGAACCGCTGCCTGCCGGCCCGCGCGTGCCATTTCAGCAATGGCCGACCACCGTATCAGGTCGCTTTGTTCTGATCCATCCAAATGAGATCCGTTCTGAAGGAACTTTTTGCGTGCCGAGAGCGGCATTCATCGCGCTGGAGACAATGGAGCTCGTTCCAGCCGTGGTCATAAAGTTTTGATTTGCTCCAGCAGTTCTTCAGCAACATTAACGGTTCACATGAGGCTCTGGAGGAGGAAATATGTCGCCGTCGCGTCGGCCTTGGAGTCGGCGGCCGGGGCCGGCGACATTCTGTCGGGCCGCGGCTCCGCTTCCGGTCGCCATGGCGGCCCCGCTCCGGCTCTATTTTGTCAGCTTTTTCGGCTCGTCTGCGCAGCAGGCTAAACACTTGTAAATTATGCCGGTTCATATTGTTTCAAACGCTCCATTTTGCGCGCGACGACGGCGTAACTCAAAGGCGTAATCCGGCCGGTCGGCTGGCGGCGGCGTTCGCGGCGTCTGGGCAGCTGCCGGACGCCGATACGGGCTGCCGCCGAGGCCGTGCCTCTCGCCGAACGGCCCCCACGGCCCGTTAGAAGGTTCTCAACGGCGACAGTCGGATTACGGGCTTCCTGTGCCCCGCTGCCGATCAACCCAGAGCCGGGCCGGGGCCATGGCGGCGTGGCGGCGGTCGGGGCGCGGTGGCGGCGGCCCTGGCGAGGCAGCGGCAGATAGCGGCGCAGTCAGAGGGGCGATGACGACCGTCGGCGCATTACCACCACTGCCGCTAATTCCCCAGCAAATTAACCGTCGACGGCTTAACGGTAAGCCGACGCCGAATTTTGCGATGCCGTCCAGGACTAGGGAGATACGAAGCGCCGTGTATTTTGGGAGCATCGCGCGCGGCGGAGCGGCCGGCGCCGGCCGACGGAGGGCTACCGGGCGCCGACCGGCTGCCTCCATCGCCGCTCGCGCTAAGGTCTCCGCCGGGAAATATGTATGCATGAAACAAAAGACATTAAGCGGCGCTTCGCAAGATGAAGCAGCAAACTTTGTTCGCCGCCGCAGGTTGGCTTAATAAGGTAAGCCGGCGCTTACAAGTTGGCGGCGTTATTTACGTCTGCCACTGGAATTGTATTCGCTCGCCGAATGGGCCGGCGTATCTGGCTGCGTGGAAAAACAATGTAAATGCGGAAAACACTCTGAGTTGGCCGTCCCGGTTGGCCTGGTGGCAGTTTTGGAGGGGAAGGAGAGCAGCAGACGTGCCACGCCAGCGTCTGCGACGAGTTATACCAGGAATAATTTCTACTTTATGACGGCTAATGGCCGGGTGGCAGAATTAGCATGATACAATCAACCTTCAATTGCAGGTGCTGTCTGTCGTTAACCCGCGCCCAGATGGGGTCTGCCGAGCAACGCGGTCTGATGGGGGGGGGCCATTTTGGCCCCCCCCCCCTCAGATCTCGAGAACCACGCAACATAGCGACAAGCGGTAAACGGTGTTGGATAGCCCCAACGGGGAACTACCTTGTGACCCAATTTCATTGACCTCGGTCAAACCGATGACGTCACAGGTCAGGTCAAAGGTCGAATTTTCACCGTTTACAGGCATTTCAAGAAATGCGTTGTAAAATCGTGTAAAATGCATTTCATTGAAAATCATCGATGGGGAAATGTTCTTCAAACACATATTTTGCTATTTGAGGTCACTGATACCAGGTCAGGTCACAGAGGTCAGGTCACTGAGGGGTCACCATATGAAAGTGTCGTGTGATACACGTTTTATGGTCCATTTTACATGACAAATGCGATTATGTGGGTCAGACAGACTTAAGGGCCAGCTTAGGTCACGTTTTGGTCAAGGTCAGGTCAAGGTCAGGTCAAGGTCAGGTCAAATTAGGTCAAATTTCAAAGTTGATATTTTTGCATAAAATGGGTATCTATTCGATGCAGCTCGTCACGGGGAGTTCCATGGTGGTCTCCGTTTTGCGCTACGAGGTCTAGATTCGCTAAAAATTGAGTTCAAAAATTTGACGTCATCAATTTTTAACAGTTTTTTCGCTATAACTTGGCCAAAAAAAGAGGTATCGATCTAAAATTTGGTATGTATATCGAAGAGCGCAGGGACTATCACATATATTCCGGTTTTTTTCGAAATTCGAAAAATTTTTGGAAATTTTTTTAGTTTTTCTAAAAAAATCATTTTTTTTATTTTTGGGGGTCAAAATCCAAAAATTTCGAAAATCCGAGATAGCAGTTTTGTAGCGCCGTCTTTTCTCTACACAACCACATAAAGAACTTTAAAATTGCTTGTTAACTGTAGAATTGGTGAGCGTATCAAGATGTCATGTTTTTTGCTCATTTTTACTCGAACATGACCTCAGTTTGACCTCAATAACTCCTGACCTGAGGTGACCTGTGACTTGAAATTTTGTGTGAAGGTGTCAAATTGATGTCCGGTAAGGTACCCAAAATTTGGCGGCGCTGCGCGCCGCCGTTTTCTCGCTATTTAAGAAAAACCACAGGGGGGGGGCCAAAATGGCCCCCCCCCATCAGGGCGCGGGTTAAGAGAAAATATGAATTACTTAATTTATTTACACTCCTGTTTATATAACATCTGTCGAAACCTATCGGGGAGGAACGTTAACACAACTTGTAATTATCAAATGTCACTAAATATTTCACCTTATCCTAAACAAAAGCACATACAGCATGCAGCTTACCATCAACTTTGGCTAGAAGGTCAACTTTTGGTTGTGAAGATTCCAATACAAATCAATTAAAAGATGTGGCTGACTTAAGGTAAGGTGACGAACAAAATGCCTCCATGCAGAACCCTAACTTGGCAAGTGCATCTTAGTTGTTTAGCTTTCACAATGCACAGAACTAGGGCTTGCTATATCTGGTTCTGCTTGCTGAATACCTTATTTTATAGGCTTATAACTGCGCATCTTATAAACGAGGTGGAAGGAACTGGATTGCGGAGATGAAATTACAAAGCCTTACAAAATCAAATGCAACCTACCCCGGCTGTATTCGTCACTCGCGGGAAATTGTCTATGTGGCATACCGGCGTTTCCCATCGTCACAGGCCCTGGGATGCCTCAGAGTTCTCCACATTCAAGATCAATACAATGTCTGGCCATCCGGCGAGACGACCTCTGGCGCTGCGGAACGGCCGACATTTGCGAGAAATAGACGGCCCCTGACACCGGCAGCTGCCCCGGAGAGGTGGGGTCGGACGCTCCCGGGCCTGCCCTAAACCAGTCAGCGGTGCCCAGCCCCGAAAAGAAATTCCGCCTCTGAATAGGCTCGCTTCTATGCCGGCTTTAAGCAGGAATATGCAAGAGGGGCATCATCATGAGACATGGCGGGCACTGAACGCCAGCGCCGGGCGATATTCTTTTGCCGAGCTGTTCAAGCGGAACTCTTATTTAAAATTAGACTCGGCTAATTATGCATCTCGGATTTTCCCAGAGAATCGACGAGGTCATCAGAGGAGGCATTTGACCTCCTTAGGCTGCTATTTCCCGCAGGCGAATGGAGCTGTTTCAGGCATATTATGCTAAGAGGCCGTTCATTCTGCAAATATGTTTTCCGAAGGTAGTACAAAACAAGAGGACAACATAGGATATGGCGCATAATCGCTGTCGTTATCTATTAAGGATACCTAACCGTTTCTGAACGACATAACTAGGGGTTTCGTTTCAGTTTTGACTATAATTAAATGGAGGAGAAGGTTCGGTGCGAATTACGCGGCAGAACACAGCGAGTGTAGCGCCGGCCCGATGCCGAAAACCCGCTCGCAAATCTGCTCGTATCGCTGCATTATGCATGTAGCGGCCGGTCGGCACCAACGCCCGCTCTCATGCGGCGCGCATTGCATGAGAAGCACTTAGTTCCACTGATGGCTATCCGATAACGAGACGCCATTATGCAAATGGCGGCGGCCGCGCTGTGACGCAACGCCGGCCCGTCGGTGACGCGACTGGCGAGCCGGCGCGTCGCCCGGCCAGCGCCCGGCCGCAGCCGGCCCGGCAAATTCTCCTCATTTGTCACACCTTCTGCATATAAATGAGAACAGATAAATCTTTCTGGATTTCGGTAATGTCCCAAAATGAAGATATGAAAAAGAGTTATGGGGGCAGTGGCGGACCCGGTATTGGCGCGCGGCGGGGCCCATTATTTTCGCCAATGGCCGCCGTTGGTGCCGTGTATGTGCCCGTGCCTGTGCCGGGCCGGCCGATATGAAATACGCCTTAACACGCCCATCGCCGGGGGCCAGCCGGGGCCGACCGGTCACCGGACCGGTCACGCGAACGTGCCACGCGGGCGGAGCGACGCCCTGCGTCCGCACTCTTTACCGGTCATGCCTTTCACTTAACGAGCGCATTAGCATTTGGTGCAGATGTTCGCGACAACAGTAAAGTGCGCTTCCATCGCAAGGTGAGACGCATCATATAAGGACCTTGGCTGAGCTGCAGGCATGGGAAGACCCCGGAAATACAGAGGTGATGACTGAGGTAATACTCCTGAGAACGGCTCACCGCTCAATCCGACGTATGACGTGACGAGATTCATGTCAACGAATCTCGTGGTGAAAAAGTCCAGGTACAAGAAGTGCTTACGTAAACCAGCTAGTGATGACGGTAGGCTCATTTATTATCTCAAGCTTGCTCGAATTCCTATTGGTTTTCCGATGACTCCAGTCCTCTAATCCTCGTTTCCAGTCCTGAAATATTCGCCCCTAGTCCTCGATTCCTTGTCCCCAATATTCCAATTCCCTGCCAGAATGCCTTTTCCAGCGCCTCCACCAGCGGTTCCTCCACCCCGGCTCTGATCGGACCAAACAAAAACGGATCGCCTGCTGCCGAGCCCGACAAACAGCGGCAGCTGCCGCGAGCCGAGCCGCAGCGAAAAACAAACGCCGTCGGACGCTCTCAGCGCAGACAGAGACCCTCTCTGCGGAGACGGAGACCCTCTCAGCGGAGACAGGGACGGAGAACCGCCGCCTTGGGGACCTGCCGCACGCCTTCAGGTCCGCTAGAGAGCTAGAATAGTTTAATGTCCTGCATCGTCTCCGTGGTGGTCTCCCTAGAGATGGGTCGTGCCACTCTACTTCAAGTTCTTCCCAGTGGCTCTTCACCAACAGAACTAAATGAGGATGGGGTTAACTGCGAAGGGGTTAGGATTGTATGGCAGTATGGATGAGCTGAGATGGTATGTGAGACACCGGGTCTGCTCTACCCTGGAATCCGCAGGACGGTATTATCCAGGGTAGCCCGGGACGGACTGGGACGGCCTGGGATGGCCTGGGACAGTCTGGGACGGCCTGGGATGAGCCTGGGAGGCCCAGGATGAACTGGCACGACCCGGGCCGGTTTGTATCCGTGCGGCGGGCGGCGGCGGCGGCGCGGGACAGCGATGGGACTGGGTGAGGCACGCCGGGACTGGGCGGAGCGACAGGACCGGTCCAGCCGCCCGCCCCTCGCGTGTCGCCCGCTCCGACTGTCGTTCCGTGCGACAGGCCGGCGGTGTCGCGCGTGCTGAACCCCGGAGTGTTATGGAGGCCGGCCGACGCTGGCGGGACGGGACCGGCGGTCATCCGACATGAGTTCGGATGACGTGCCGCTCGTTAACTAATGTCAACCTGCTAGGGGAGGGCCCGCGAGGTCATGTCGTGTCGTGGTGGGTTGTGACCGCTGCCGGTCATCTGTTTCGCTCCGTGACGGTGTGAGATGTGCCCCGCTGCACCTTAGTGACCTCACACGACCCAAAATGGTCCCGGATGATGTCATGTAAGCCATTCTGCTACCGGCGTTCTCAAGGTGGTCTTTGTAGCTCATAATTCTGATCTATAATACCCGACGATCATGTGTGGTTACGAACGTTTAAGGGCTGTTGTTGGCGATCTAGGATAACTGGGATGACCTCGAGAAAGATGATCACAGATTGCGAATAGCTATGAACAAGTTCAGGCAATCCTAAATTGAGGATGATCCCGATGAACCGAGATAATCATCTGGAGCAGCGTGAGCAGCTTCTAACCTGGCTCCGTGAGGTTTCCAGCTGACTTGAAGCTGGTTGCAGTTTACGCTGCTGACAGCGAGTTGACTTCCAGCTGATGTCTAGCTAGTCGGCAGACTTCGAGCTAGCCCCGGTGCTAGCTCCAATACCTCCGTATGCCTCCGAGCCATTTCCGATCTTTCTCACGCTTCCTCCGCAATGACTCAGGATTGCTTCTGACTCAGAGAGCATGACTCCTCAGTACTGCGGTCTCGGATTCTTCACCCTGGTCGACGGTGAACGCCCATCAGCGGAAAACGACCTGAAAGACGGGACGTGCGGTCAGCGGGGACACTTATCTGAACCGATTGGCAGCGGAAATAACCGGACGTGGCCGGAAATAGTCGCCAAATGCCCGTCGAAACCCGACGCGAATTGTTGTGGCTGCGGCATGGGCGTCGCTCATGCATTCACAGTTGGCCGCTCGAGCGCGAGTAACGATCGCGTTGCCCAGGCGAGCAGTGGTTCTATTTGGTTAAAGTATGCTGAAACGTGACCCATAAGCGGTGAAGGGAGCTGTCATAGCCAAACGATTTATGAGGCATCATTCAGTGTGAGGGTATCGTTATGTCGGCTATGTACACGGTAGCAGTTACCAAATATTTTTAGTGTCCGAGGTTTGAGTTCTCGAACCCTCCAGAGCTTAAACCTTCTCTCGAGCAGCTTATCACGTGAGTTCAATTACTCATTGAACGTTCGTGACGTGATATCAATCCAATGTTGTGGCAATAATCAGACTAAATTATTTCCTTGGCAATCTTATCTAATGAAGCAACTGTGTAATTTACATATCTCATTTTGAGCTCGATGGAAGCCAGTTTCCAACACCTTCGCCGGTCTCATTAAAACTCCCATTTACATTCCGGTATCACTTCGTTATCGCGCTCCCTGCATTCCGGACCACACATTGTTCTGCGCAAATCTGAAAAATCCGCCATGATTACAATGCTGCTATCTTTGAGGCGGGCGACATTTTGGCGGCGCCACGGGCATAAGCTCCCCGTTATTAGAGTCAGACGGCCGCCTGATTAGGAAACGGCCACAATTTAGATAGCCGGCGCTTGCGTTTAATTAAGCCGGCTGGGCGCGCGGGGCGGTAGGTATTCCGGCGTGGCCGCCACCGGCCTCGACGCTGGCGGTCGTTACTTGTGTACAGGCGTGCGGCCACGGGTCCTAATGGCGTGTAAATGACACCGCTCTAAGGCACCAGATCCCCCACCGGTCGTTACGCCGCGCGGACGCTGGGCGCCGAATACGGCGCGGCGGCGCTCTGCATAACGCGTTGCCATGGATACGACGCGACCACGCGCAGATGGGAAATTAGCGAAAAAGCGCACGGAAATTGGGAGCAGGTTGGGAGAATTTGCGATGAACTTTGAGCGTCTGCGCTGCTGGTCCTCGGGCCACCGAGCCGGATCATACTGGTGATTACGAGCTTAATTCATCGCCTAACCATTTTCGCTTCAGTCTGGGGCAGCGAGATTGTTTCAGCTATGGTCCTTAGTGTCTCCAATCTTAATGAGAAACGAAATTATTGGAGGCAGCCGAGCGAGCTCAGAATCTTAGAATTAAATTTCCGCTGGTGCGCGATATGACAAACACAAATCAGGTACTAGCTCGAAGTCTTCGCAAGTTTCCAAAGTTCATTTAAGTTTCGGCGCCGACTTCAGAGCAGTCAGACAGATCCAAAATGTAGGTGAAGTAAATATCAGCAGCCTCTATCTCTGCTGCTGAGTGGTATAAAAAAGCGAATAGCGGCACAACAGAAACTACTTAATGTTTGGTTATATTATTTGCTGCAGCCTGAATGTTTAGCTGAGTGCTGAAAGAATATATGTTGTCGTGTCGTTTTTACAATGCGTATATGTTGTTGTTTTTACTATGCGTATAGTTACAATTTATATAGAAATGCATATTTTCAACCGCAAAGCTTCAGTCCAGCTGAATCTAAAACCAGGATGCTTGTCTGCCTCTTTTTCTTCCTACGCTGCTCGAGTTTCCCTCTCATTCATTCCCAATAGTGTCATAGTGTCATACCCGTACTAAATTTCTCATCTGCCAATTTTATCAGCGGGTTTGGCTGACCTACGACCCGATTCGGGTCAGAGCGGGCTGCGGCCTGCCTTCCCCCGATAGCCGCGTTAATCGGCCTTTGAGAGACTACGAGTGTCGTTGTGTCGGGCGCATGTGTGCTTCGCTAGATTAAATCGCGTCAACAACAGTCAGCGGCTAGGTTTATGGGCGTTTCCAGCTGCCTCAAAGACCATGCTGCTAAAGATAATGAGGCGGCCAAGCAGTATAGCACTAGCTTATTGAATCAGATAGGCCGCACAAACTCATGGGTGCAACCTTGTGTCTTGATTCAGAGAGTGGTGGTAGGGCTTAGCTGTTCTGTGTTCATTTAATTCGGATTGACTCCATAACTAAGGCTAAACCAGGCATTATGGTAGCACTATTGATTCGTTTCAGAGTAGTGCGTGGTAAAGTGGCCATAAACTGCTGCTCGGAGTCAGGTAAAAGGCCGCTTGTGCAGATGTTTTGTTGAGATCATCTTACTGCTTCCATTATCGTTTATCGCTCAAACTCAACCACGTGAGTCAGAGCCATCAGCCAGAGTTATTTCATGCAATATTTCCATTGGCACAGTTACTTGTGATTTGTACTCGAGGGCGTTTTTGCCCTTGCTTTTATCCAATAGCTGTTTGCAAATAAACGGAAAAATGGTAACCAGCATGCCATGCCAATGAGAATCTCTGAGTCGCCCTTACATTGAACGTGTAGGAAGAACGAAACAATGACCTGTCTGCGACGTCAATTTCTATTTCTGCTCGTTTGGAATGATAAATTTAAGCAATTCTACTATTTTTAGTATATGCTTATTTATAACTATTATAATTGATATGATATTTAATATCATATCATGGTATCAAAAGCCATGATACTTTGTCATGACATATATTTGATTGATATTTATATCCATTTAATTGATATGGAGGTTAAGGTTCCAAGGAACCTTGGCCTCATATGGAATAGTATATTGCCGGAAAAAGCAGTTAAGGAATAGCTTCCGGCTTTGGGCATAGCCCAATATCTTGATTATGACGCCCGAGACTGTCATCTGTTTTTTAATGTCATATTTCGACAAAGCATATCATATTATAAGACTAATATTTCTTCATCTTCATCCACGTTTAACGTAACTATTTATTATTTCAAGATGTTGACCCCCTTTGAGCAAACATTCGCGCATAAATAAGAATGCCAAAACATTTAGGGCCAAAACTAATGAACGCATGACTCTAGCATGCGTGTCTAAAGTAATACAGACAAAAGACGCCGAAAAACTTCCATAATGAGAATCCCCATTTTACGTAAGTAGGCTGGCACGAGTAAGTACCCAGAAAGTCGTTTCTCTGAATAATATGTCTTTGAAAACGGCAGTTAGCAGCGTTTAGCGTTACCCGCCCTGCCCAGGTCAGCGTAATTGCCCATTATTTTGACCCAAGAAAGTCTCAGCACATCCTTTTCCTTTTGTCTCTGTCTAGGCTTCCATGCGTAACACTCGCCGAAATTTCACGCACTCATTCACGGTGTGTGCACCGGCCAGCTGTCAGTGGTCGCCGCCATCAACAATGTGCCTTTTGTTGCCACAAACTGTCACAAATCTCTGCTATCTCTCTCAAACGGAGTGGTGATTTTACGGCTCGAAGTGTGCTTTACGGCTCGTTTTTATCAGACGGGTAAGTGCTCATGACTTTTTACGCACCTGGTTTATAGGGAGTAAAAGGCTCATAAAGAGCGACCACCTAGTAGAGGGCACGAGCGGTGCCGGCCACCGGGCCTTCCCTGTCGCAGGGGCGGGCGCCGCGGCCGACTGGGGGCGCCGGACGGGGCGCCGCGGCGCCCTGAGGGACACCCGCGCTGACGGGCGCCGGCCCGATGACGGTCGACTCTTTGCGGTACCGTAAATCGACCGAAATGGAGCCGCAGTGCTGAGGCGCCAGTACCGTCCCCGTGGCGGCCTCGAGCGCAACAACATCCCCGACCAGCGCCCCCGGCCCGCACCGGGCGCGCCCGCGCCGCCAGGCCGATTGCATTCCTGTGCCGCCGCCGCTTTACGAGCCGGCAAAGGGGAGCGGAAGTCTGTTTACCGAAAGGCGTCCGCGCCGGCTTTGTTGCCGATGCCGTGGTGGCGATGACGCATGGCAGCCGTCGTAATGACGTTCTGCTGTTGCGAGATGGAAACGACCGCTCAGCGCAGCGCGCCGTCGGCTCTGGCCCGCAGCAAAACAATGGCGTCTGGCGGGGCGCGAGCGCCGTGTCGCCGCCATAGATCGGGCTGGACGTCGCCCGCCGGCAGACTGCAGCGACGGCGCGGATAATTTGTCGCGGGCGTTTCTGGCCGCGGATCGGTCTTGCGTCGGTCGACGCGGCATAAACTGCGCGACAGCGGCCGTCCCGGCGGCCGGCACCGTCGTCTATTCGAGTTTGCACTCCGGCATGAGAGGTGTCGTGCATCAGAGGGGGCGCAGGTGTGGCGACCGACACGGCACATTAGGACGGAAATCTACATGCGGCAGCAGAGCCGCCCATACGCAGGTGATAAATATGACAAAAAGACGAAACAAACCCTGCCGTGAATGCATCCAAATTTCACAGAAACCCTCGTTTTCTGAAAAGCTGGATGACTCATGTTTTGACTTTTGCATACATTAGATAAACCAACCTGGAATTTGCACTATTTTCAAATCATAAATTCGCACTTGTGCGATATTCCCGTCGTCGATAAGTCTGAATTTTCCATCTCTCCGTCGCCGATACGAGCTGCTCCAGCTGCGGCTGCGACCGTCGTTATCCGTCGTCATCGCCGCCATCGCCGCCATCGCCGTCACTGACAGCTAATTCTCGGCGCGGAAATCGCGCGCGCATAACGAGCCGTTAAGACGAATGCGATGGGCGTTTTTAGGGGCGCCATCGGCCGGTCGGCGCCCCGGGCGCGGCGCCCGCCGCCGCAGAGGACACATCGAGCTCTGAGGTTCGATCGCGCCGAGCCGGCTGAGTTATCAGCGCCGTGATTAGCCGGCGCTGCAGCCCAAAGCTGCGCTCCGATACCGGCACGCTCATTAAGCCAAAACGATAAGTCTGAGGGAACGCGGCGAAATGTCTCTATTAGTCATCTATACCGCCAATTGTTATAATAGGCGCCGCGCGATTGTAAAAATTCATAGCCGACGTCCATCAGCGTGCTGCACAATTAAGCCCAAGAAGCTTTTCAGCGTGCATATCGCAAATTATGTCGCGCTTGTTTGGGAAATGGGATGCAAACTCATTATGGGCGGCGGAATGCATGGGGCCTTTAAGTCTGTCCCATTGAGATCTCGGGGCTCTGGGCGGTTGAATCTCGAAAAGAGCGGCCACAGCGCCGTCGGCTGGGTGCAGCCGAGCATAATCTTGGCCCATTATTTCCAATCGTCACTCATAGCCGGCTCACGACGACCGACGGCACGGGAAGGCTCTGGATAGGCACACCCGAATGCAAATGGCGTCTGGGTGTCGGTAACGGCTCGATCGGCACCTGGGCGTGCCAATTGGGCCGTCCGAGCAGTCAGCACCCCGCCGGAGCTGTTGTCGCCGTTTCATTTTCGGCACACAGCCGCTGTGGAAGCGGCACGGGGTGCTCACGCGCCACTGCCACCCGGCCTGCTATCATTTTCGGGAACCGCCCCCAGAGGCGTGATAAAACATTTTTCCAATTACACGGAGGCGCGACGGCCGCGCCGCGTCCGGACGACGCCCGAGAATCTTCAGAAATGCTTATTGATTTCCTGGTTTAGGTAAAGCTCGCTGGGAAAAGATACCAGCGGCGGCTAGAACGAGCTCTAGGCGGAAGGCAGATCTGCCACGTGGGCAGGGCCTCCTCTAACATACCCACTGGGTGGGCAAATGCCCACCCAGTCACCACAATTGCCCACCCAGTGGCGTCGATTTGCCCACCCAGAAGCAAATGCAAAAATTCTGGTCCGGCCGGACGTCCGGTACTACCTTTCTGATCTTAAGCAAACTGGATGCTGTTTGAAGGTCAAAAAAAAAAAAAGTTTCTGGTTGCCCGATATTCAGGGGCGTAGTCAGAATTTCCTCAAGGAGGGGGCCAAACGCACAGGGGCCCAAAATAACCCCCTCAAAATCCAAAAAGCCATCTGGTTGGATCCAATATTTTTTGGAGGGGGCCCAAATAAATAGAAAAATATTTATTAACAAAAATATTAGAACTGAGGGGGTAAGCAGTCCATGGGCCCTGTAAGATAGGCCCACGAATAGCTTCATAGAGTCGCCAGTCGGTTTTGAGGGCGGTCTGAGGGCCCGTAGGTCGGATGAGGGTTCTTCAGACCGTCACAGGCCCCTACAGCGCACGAGAGCCTCGTAAGCCGTCTGAGGGTCATATAAGCCGCCTAAGGGCCACTAAGACCGACAAAAGCCCTCTTTGCACTTGCAGAGGCCCAGTCATGCCGACGGAGGGCTCTCTCAGACAAACTAAGGACCCGTTCAGGGCATTTGAGGGCTTCCTCAAACCGATAGGGGCCCCTCAGATCGACAGTGGATCCGATCCGAGCTCCCTCAAACCGATATAGGGTCAGACCAACAGTCGGAACGCATTGATTCTGTTTACACACCGTTGGACCCAAGTTGGACCCATCCCATCCAACTGACCCCCTGGTTTCAATAGGGCCCCAAGGCTCTAAAATTGGGGCTCTCTTGGCCAAAGTATAACTACTCAGCTGTGTCAAAGGACTGCCGCAGGGGCCTTTGCGTCGCCAAGGGCCCACTGTGTCAGCCAGGAGCCCCTATATAATAAGGACCCCTGGCTTCCAGGGGGGGGCATGGTCCCTTTGGCCCCCTCCTTGGCTATGCCACTGCAGGTGACAAGCGTTCTTCCAGGCGACCAGGGGGCAGGGGCTAGGCGACCAGGCCCCCAGGCGACCAGGGGCCCCCATGCGACTAGCCCCCAAGCGACCGGGGCCCTCTAGGCGACCAGGGGCCCCAGGAAACCGGGGGTCATCGGGTGAGTGCAGGGGCCCATTGGGTCATCAAAGGGCCACAGAAATGAAACTTCGATATCAATTTTCTTCCGAGTAAAAGACGTTTTATCCAGTGTTTGAAAAAAAATATCCCAGGGCCTGAGGGGCTCCCCCATGGCGCGTTTTGCGCTCAAGGGAGGGGGCCATTGCCCCCGTGGCCCCTCCCCCTTGGCTACGCCCCTGCCGATATTGTTATTCATGGACAAAGCCAGCTAAATCTCTAAATACGGCTGAGCTAAACAAATAAGCAAGAACCATTACCGGTTCTTTACTACAATGTATTATGTTAGTTAGCCCTCGCCCGGTGAGGGGGGTTGATGCACCCCCCTAAGGTTTTTCACAAATAACGTAAAAACGGCGGCGCTCAAATTTGGCATACCCTCTGGGGCAACCTTTTGGCACTTGTCCTGAGAATTTCAGATCTCTAGTCTTTTCAGGTCAGGTCACCAGGTCACAAACCCCGTACAAGTTCAGGGGAAAATTGGACTAGTTTAGCGGCAACTGAATGGCAGAGTTTTTCGTTGATAACGTGAGTTCTATAGCACTGGTACATTGTCAAAATAGCAAAAATACCGAATAAGAATACCTACCACGCAGTTTGCGGAGGGCTGTACCTACATGTAACTCTGGAACGAATCGCTCGAGCATCGATAACCATAAAACATAGGTACGACAAACGTTAACTTTGCAAACTATCATCGTATTTCCAATAACGGCACTGCTTATTTCGCCTCACCCCCGCCCCCCCCCCCGTAACAGGTTTTGAAATTGGTTGAACCCCAAAACAGTGGCTGGATTCGCCCTTGGGCAGGGAAGTAGCGAAAATTCTGCCCACCCAGTGAAAAATCCTTAGAGGAGGCCCTGCACGTGGGCCAGGTAGATGGCTGGTGGGGAGCGGTGCCCGATTATCTACTTAGAAAGCGGTTCGAATCTGCTAGCTTGACGCTCAATTTTAAAATTTTTGTCCTCTTTTGAGATGTTTTTGAAAGCTGTTTAGAATCTGAAAATTCAAACATGTTGGGTAGTCAGATATAGCATAAAAGTGAAGTTTAGAAAAGCATAAAACATAAACACCTTCTTTACCTTTGTATCAACAAGATGTTGCTCCTTTCTTTCTAGGCGGCAAACTTCTCTCCTCAATGCAATCGTCTATATTATGATGGCAATTGTTCATTCCACGCCTCTTGTTCCGCCTGTAGCGGTTTTTAACTGTCCTTGTACCGCGCTCATCACACGCCGCTCTCTGCAGAAAAACCTGAGAACCCGTAATGGTCTCTAACTATGACCTGCGCAGTCGTAAGTACAATTTAGTGGCGTCACCTTGCAGACGTCCGCGATGTCCCCGTACTTGCAACGGACGGCTAGCAAGTGAAGAAATTATGCTGGCAGCCTTGCAGACAACGCCGAGAAGAAAATCTATGAGATAAAGCCAAAATAAATTGTCCAGCCGCACCTTGCCGGCCTTCAGTGGTGCGGCGGACCGGCGCACACCTGTACTTAAAGCCCGCCGGGCACGCGGCAGCTCATGTTAAAAACGGCATTTTGTTTACACTAGCCTAGGAGCGTGCTATCCCCCGTGTGGCTAAATCACAGCGGCCAACATGCAATAATAGGGCCTGATTATACACGCAAAACAGGCGCCACGTCGCCCAGATAATAGGCCGCCGCGCTGTTATCCGGCTGCTGATTGGTGCCGAGGCCAGCGACGCTGCGCGCCCAGAGATTTACAGCCACCAATTGTGGTGCAAAAGGGTTTCTTCTGGCGCTCTGGGCCGGGTGAGTGACCCGGCCGAGAGGCGAGACGTCCGCGCCGCGCCGGGACCGCCGCAATGCGCCGGGACGGTCGGCCAGCGCCCGGAAAGGGTTGGATCGGAGGACCGCGGACGGATCGGACCTGGGACGGATCGGATCAGGGCGAGCGGACCGTCCGATCTCTGCCCGGACCGTCCGATCTCTGCCTGGACCGACTCGTAACTCCTCGCCGGCAGCTGGGCCGGATCGCAGCAGGATGCGGCCCGACGCCCTCCGAGAACGGGCCACGGCAGAGCGCTACCGGTCGCGGAGGCCGAACCAGCGCCTTAGCGCTCAATGGCGCGGCTAATTGCGTGCGACCGTCGGGCCGTGCAAAATGCGTCTGAGGACGCGCTCTACGGCCACTCAAAAACGCAGCCGCGGAAAGTGTCACCCAGCTCGTTACGCATTCCTCGAGCAGCTGGGGCATTCCACGTCAAATCGAACAAAAATCGGCTGTTTTGCACCTTACCATCAGCGATTTCATTATAAATTTGTGAGCGAGTTCCTGTGTGGCCCCGGACATTACATTGATGTTTTTTGCACATTCTGACCACAGGCCTTCTAAATATAGGGCATCAAATTTTTACAAAATGTTGCATCTTTATATTTTTGAACGACCATAACTTTGGTTGTACTTGTTTGATTTGAATGAAATAAACCTTACTGTTTAGGTTATTTCTGAGGCATTTAATTAGAATTGCACCTACTTAAATATATGACCTTGAAATTTGCTTAACTCTGTTCTTAAGCACAAATATTGAAATAGCAAAAAACACGTCACCTTCTATTTGGCTCATTTTCATATATTTTATTGCCTACCATATTCTTAAAAACCTGTGAAAAAATTAGAGTGGGCCATTCATAAGTTTTGAAGAAAATTGCACATATGCAAACGTATGTTAGCACGCGCAGTGGAGGGGGAAGAGCGAATTTCGCCCACCCCTCCTGTTTTTCGCCAATATCTCATAAGATTAATGCGAAATTAATTATGGCTACCTGTCAAGAATTGAATTGGACATCTCATCGTGCAAGCAATAAGAAAATCGGTTCACAAATGTTCTAGTAATAGCGGTGTAAAGTGAACATCCTGTCGCCGCAGCGACGCGGCGACTCGGCAGCCGGCGCCGACCGCTACACAGTACACGCCGCCTGAATTGTAGACTGTGCCGGAACGGAACGGAACGGTTCCGTCTTTACATCGCGCTCCCTACCGCTGATTACGTTCGATTCGCGTCAAATTTTGTGAGAATACTAAGAAATGTACAGGCAATCTTATGGTGAAAGAATTTTGAAAATCAATTGGTAAACAATTGAAATATGAACGTGTAAACACAAAATTGTGATTGCTGCGTTTCCCGCATCAACTTATACATACGGCCTTGCCCGCATCGGCCGAGCCCGCCTCAGCCGGCGACATGTTACTCTTAGCAGGCCTCTAACTGCCATATTTATTATTGGATTAACTAGAAATTCCCCATACATACTAAAAAAAAAATGTATGTTCTTTCGTATAGTGAAGATCAAAAGACGTGAAGATATCGTTGCGTGATAATGTTTTCGTTGAATTTACTTCATGATGCATTTCCACACGGCTCAAAATTCACCGCAAAATACCGTTTGCCTGAGACACTTTTACTATGGAACGTGAATGCTTGACTACGATGACTATGCATTTCCATTCTCGCAGAGTTTGGGATATCACTAATCAGCAATCATTCATTTCAGAAAGTGTACACAAGCAAGCATGTCTTGACTCTGTCTTTCAAGGTCACGCGCGGTTGCGTGATGTTGATGCATGAAAACAGCGTTTGCCGCGAAAGTTATGAATGGCCCACTCCAATTTTTTCACAGATGGTTAGGAACATTGTGACGGACATAATATGTAAGAATTACCCAAATCGAAGGTGACGTGTTTTTTGCTATTTAAATTTTTCTGTTTTAATTCAAGGTCAAATGCATTTCAAGGTCACTTCAATTTAATTTTATAACTAAAAATCAAAGCCTTATCAATTGCCTATAAGACCCTGTTAATATCATTTTGATACGAGAAAAGGAACCAGAGTTATAGCCATTTAAAAAATTGATGTGTGGCATTTTTCGCTATATTCGATGACCTATATCTCAGCCATACGTTATCAAATTTCGAAAATATTATACGTAGCTCAGTTTTGAACCATGCCCAGTCTGCCTACAAATTTTCAGAAAAATCGAAGGGGGTGACGGATTTCGGTGTTTGATTTGACGTGGAATGCCCCAGCTGCGACTGTTAAGACATTCTAGGTAGCTTGGCCGCGGCATAAACCGTCTGCAGGGCGCCGGAAAGGCCACTGCGCGCCGCTCCACGCCGCGTAGCGCCGTCCGCGCGCCACATACGCCTCACGAGGCCCCGGCGGCGGCGGCGGCGGCGGCGGCGCGGCGCGGGGAGCGAGGTTATGGGAATGCCGGGGCGGGCGGCACAGCAGTAACACCGCAGTCAAGTGCGCCGCGTACGGCCGCCCCAGTATGCCCGCCAGTCAATAGCGCCTACTAGAAACGTCGTTTTCATTACAAAAACGACCTTAACCGTCTTGTTAAGCGTCCGTTAGAGGCTGTTCTTGTCAGAATGCTACGATAAACAGTAATTTTAGGATGGATATTTGGACGGTACGGATGCGGGACACAGTGGCTTTACTCCTGTCAATAGATGAAGACGTGACAGGGGCGCTGTTGTGAAGGTAAGCTCCGAAGGTGGCTGCCACTCGACCTTGCCGGAAGCCAAACGGCAGGAGCTCTCAGACAGCACAAGAGCATCATTCGCGGCTTTGCAGACCGCACAAATGACGTACTTGGGACGTAAAACTGCTCGTGGCGCCACACGATACCCCTGCCGTGCAGCGCGACTGATGGCAACGTTTGCCGCCCACTTGCAAACACAGTATTCCATTGGATGTGACGCTCACTGTGGCGCGTCACCGTGTAGAGGAAACTGTTCCATTTGTTCTGACGATTTGAGTATGCCATTCCAACTGCCTTCTCATTATTCACCTTATACTAGCAACGTGCCAATTTTATCGCTCTTGGCACTGTTCGGTACGTTAACCCGCGCGGGGCTGGGGGGGGGGTAAATTTTACCCCCCCCCCTCGCGAATTTTTGCGATATCTCAAAAACGGCGGCGCGCAGCGCCGCCAAACTTTTAGTACCTTTTCTTACATCAATTTGACACGTTCCCTGAAAATTTGAGCGAAATCCGTCGGAAAATTTTTGAGAAATTGACGTATTAGTGACGTCATGTTCGCCATTTTCGCCTCAAAAACGGCAAAAGTTCAAACGCCGCTAACATCTTCATTTTTAAAGGAATCAAGACGTAACAAAAACGGTTATACGTAATTTTACTTTGTCTATCAAATGGCTATCTCGGTTTTTTGAAAATTTTGGATTTTGGCCTAAATTTTTTCAAAAAACTGACTTTTTTGGGAAAATCATTATAAAATCCAAAATTTTGAGTCTATCGAAAAAACCGGATTATATGTCAGAGAAGTGGTCTATGTGCACCTACATACCAAATTTTAGAAGAATCGGTTCATAAATGTGGGATTTATTCAAAATTTTATGACGTCACGACACACAAATTTTTTGAAAAATTACTTTTTTGGAAGTTCTAGACCTCGTACGGAAACAAAAATAGCACCATTCGATTCGCCGTGAAAAACTGCATCAGATAGACACCTTTTTAGGCCTTAACAACCAACTTCAAAATTTGACCTCACTTGACCTGACCTTGACCTGACCTCGACCTGAAATTCATCCAGAGGTGGTCCATATCACTTATTGAGTGTGTCTATTGAATTCTATGAGTAAAATGACCCATAAAACATGTGTCGCACATGCCCTTTTCTATATTTTGTTTTTTGGTGACCTGACCTGACCTGACCTGACCTTGACCTTGACCTCTGAATGATATTGTATGCAACGAATATTGTCTTGGTAGCCTAAGAACACGTTTTGGGCGATCAGTCTCAGTCCATGACTCCATTCTTCGGCAACTACGGTGCAAGGCCGATACTGTAGAAACTTGCAATTTGTACCCTTGACCTGACCTTGACCTTGACCTCAAACTTTAAATTAAGTACATGTTTTTAGTAGTTCGTGATGAGAGCTTTCGATTGGCGTTTGAATTTTCCAAATCGGACCATTATTTCGGGAGATAACAGGGGGGGGTAAAATTTACCCCCCCCCCCCAGCCCCGCGCGTTCGGCTGGAGACCCCAGCCCCGCGCGGGTTAATGCAGGTAGGAACTAAATGTAAAGGGAATAAGAAGATCACTTTGTATCTAATTAATTCTAATGACATGTCAAAGTAAGTAATGTTTTTTACCATGACATTTGGATGACATAAACTTATTGAGAATATCTTTTGCATCTTCATACTGCGTAATTCAGACATACTGGCATACGTAGGTAAATGGTACTGGCAGTTGGTTTCCATAACGGATTCACACAAGCGTAAACCAGCCATGATATGATTGAGGTAGTTGTATCGCTAAATGCAAAACTAATGTATTCATTGAGCTGCACTTGCAAACATTTCTTAGAACTCGATCATTATTGAATATTTAAACACTATTTAATCGCGGCCGCGCTGTCCCACTTTTCGAGATGCGCCTTGAGTCTGGCAATTTGTGGCAAATGTGTGTAGATAATTACGTGTTTAGAAGTATTGATTACAGCTTATGCGGCTTTGTATGTGCTGGTTTGGATAAAAAATCAGCTCGCATTCAACCGAAGCAGACTTATGCAAGGTTACGAGCAAAGTAACTGCAGTTTTCCTGTCAATTAGACATTGAACGGGGGTTTTGAAGGCAGACATTACGGCAAGGCAAGTGCAATACAGCTGTTTCAGTACCATCGAATCAATCCTTGCGAGAATGACCTCAGTCCCGAAACGGGGTACTCATAAGTGTCCACTTCCCTGTAAGCTGCGCCCTAACTATAGCAATTACATGCATTTGGTGGTCGAAGCTCTCACCCAATACATTGCAACTCCTTTATTGCCTCTTGGGGAGGACACCTCTGATCACTGCCTGCAACAGGGGAGGACGCCTCTGATCAATGCCCACAACAGGGGAGGACGCCTCTGATCAATGCCTACAACAGGGGAGGACACCTCTGAGCACTGCCCGCAACAGGGAAGGACACCTCCGATCAATGCCTATGTACACCAGGGGAGGACACCTCTGAGCACTGCCTACAACAGGGGAGGACACCTCTGAGCACTGCCTGCAACAAGGAAGGACACTTCTGAGTACTGATGGAGCCAGCAGTACTCAGAAGCGTAACCAGTTTGTATAGGCCTACAAACGTTCTTGCTACTTTAGAAAAAAAAATTCACTAGTGAAAGAAAGTGACTCCTCAATCTTTCACATGAGTAACTTTCACTTTATCTACATCAAAACAAAAAATATCATTTTTTCTATTGTGAGAAATACACCATCCAAACACATGCATAACTGATGTGAATGTCATAGCAGCTTAGCTCTGCAGCTGTTGGTTTGGTTAGTATCATCAATGTAATATGAAGAGCATTCTTTTGACCTAGTCAATTACATACCCTTTTCTTCTTGATACTTGACTCATACGCGATCAATCCAAACATTCATTTATTCAGTGCGGGATAGATCTTACGGAATCGGACATTATCGTAGGTTGTCCATGTGCAACACATACCGACCAAACATACAAGCATGACTGACCGTGCATAGGTTATAGCAGCTTCGCTCTCTTCTCATCATCTAAATAGAGGATTTTTAAAATTTGACAGAGCAATGAGTAAATCAAGAGATGATCAGCTGATTAATCTCACGGTGGTTTATCTCTGACGAGGTGACTCAACCAAATCTGAGACCATAGAAAAGATTGTTGGCTTGTGTACTTATCAATGTCGTAATATGCATGGATATTGGAAAATTATGACAAATGGTAAAAGAAAATGAGATTAGGAACATGGACTTGAAGAATGCAAGTTAAGCAGTAAAGAACCATTGAACAAATATGCAAAGCGCCAAATATTGAAGTGTCAACAGCATGTTGATCCAGAAGGTCAACTCTGTTTCTTTCGTGATATGTGTAACAATTGGTTTATGACTTTTCTCAAGACTGCTTTACATGTCAAAAAATGATCAACTTGCTGGTTACTTTTTTAGTTTCTTGTTGATTCTATGAAACATTTATCTGTCAGCCAATGCTGCTTACTTTTTCACCCATTCTTTCAATTCTATGGTCTTTCATCTTTGTATGCAATATTCGATTACAAAAATCGTTTGGAAACTGCCAACATATTTTTGGAACGCAATATTTCGGTTTACCTAGCTAAGAGTCAAATTGTGTTTCTATGTAGGTTCTAATAACGTCGCCATACTTTGTAAAAATGGCAAGAGTCTTTATAAACATGCATGGGTGGACCCAGGAATATTTTTGGTTGATACGTGTGTAAAACATTTGCCATAGTTCATTACATTTGGCTCAATATTTTTACAATCCTCCATTGCAAAACTATACTGTGCGATCAATCAACTTTATAGCTTGACTAAGCGTGCCTAGTTAAGATCGTTGATCGGATCTGAGATTAACTGAGCTTTGGATAGTTCTGCTGTCGTGCTGGCCAAAATAGTCTTAACAGTAGGAAAAGTGGTTTCATTTTTAAGACTATTCGTGCATGCTACTAAAAGTGTCATTTTCTATACATAATGGCACCTGAAACACCATTGCTTCCTGTGTTCAAGCGATATTCGTCACCAAAAGGATTCACAAACCCTATCGTAAATAAGCTGATGGCATTTGAACAAACTCCTGAAAACGCTTGCAGCGCAAGTAGTGTTCTGCTGATGGTTTATTCTTCCTTTGCTACAATTCTAGAAGAGTAAATGTGTATTTAGCGTAGCATACATTTATAACAAGTTCTTATGTATTTACTACTCAAAGATGAGCAGAAGCTAGATGCTTAGCTCATCACCAAACTAAATGGCTATGCCATTTCAAGATATCTGCATACATGCAGGTGCAATCTGCCGCCGCAAGAATATCTACGGCTCGAAGAAGAGCAGCATTCCTTCACGCAAGAACTCTGGCGGATTGCAGCCTTTTGACTTATTTTGGTCGGCAAGCCATCCAAATTAGAGAATGCGCCTGTGACTCCACTCCTGCGGCCGTAATTGCCCGTCCTGCAGCGGCGGGATTCTCACATGATGGCTTTACGATGCACCAAAGCCATAGCCGGCCGTCGTTGGAGGCGAAGTGGTCGCTGCCGGTCGTCCAGCAAACGGCTGATCGATCGCTGATACCGGGATGCGAACGGCAACTCAGCGAGCCTCTATGCCACCATCGGCACGACACAACAGCCGGACAGCTTGTGTCAGGTGGCGCATTTCTCATTGGCAAATGGCCGCCGCCGCCGCCGCCGCCGCCGCCGCCGCCCTCGGCCCGCCGCCGCCGCGGCTGCGGATGCGCAGCGCGCCGGCTCCAAAGCCAAGACGACGCAGCGACGGCTCAGCATGGCAGCGCTGCCCGTCCGCGCGGCCGGCCACTGAAAGCGGCGCTCCGGCGGCGGCCCATTCCAGACGGCGTGCACGTGCAACTCGCGCCCTCAACAGTCGGTCGGCTCCGGTCCGCCTGCCCGCCCGCCACCGGCGCCCGCCGCCCGCCTTACGGCAGCAGCAGCAGCAGCAGCAGCCCGCGCGACGCCCGGACACCACCAGCGATGTGGGTGAGTGGACCAGCCGGCCGCGCGGCCCGTTTATGACTTTACGGTGCTCTTGGCCGAGGTGATGGTCGCTGAGATGTCCTGGCATTGCCCGTGACGCTCGGCGGCCTGTCGCCGGCCCGCCTGCAGGGTGGTTAGGTGGGTGATACCGCCTGAGCGGGCCCCGTGCGGACGATTCGTGGATTTACACGGCCTCTATGAATGAGACGGCCGCGAGGTCCTCAACCCTGTCGTAAAAGGGTTTAAGGTCTATAAAATTTGGGACGTGGATTGTTAAACAGGTTAAACAGATGGCCGGCAAAACACTTGCTGTGTCGTTCCTGGGTGTTTCATACCTGCTTCAACATGAACGGCGTTATAAAACTAGCACTCTGCGCGGCAAGCACTCATCTTATACATTTCGGGTGATGGCTTATTCCGCTAGCGAAGTGCGTGATAATCTTTAATGAATTACTTTGTGTGATATCAATGTCCAACCAAAGTTTACTAGCGTTATTGAGGCAGGCTTTTCAGCGTAAGCATTCGACTGCACCATCATGTTTGAGTTGAAATGCTATCAACACTAACTTTGAAATATGACACGATTGTTGTATCGTTCTGTAAATATAATCAGGCATAGCTGGCACATTCTAGTATGTAAAACTACAACTCCCATCAATCTTTAAGCAGTACCGACGCGTAATTTTCACATGATTCCCTCCTAGCCTCCGCCGCCGCCCGGCCGGCCCGGGGCTGGCGGCAGCTGCCACGGCGGCGGCGGCGGCGGCCATATTGCGGCCAGCCGGCCGGGGCGGGCCGTGTTTGCCGACATTCGCCGCCACTGTAATGGAGGCGAGCCGGCCGGCCGCCGCCGCCGCCGCCGCCGCTGACGCATAGAAACTTGGGTGGCTCTGTGCGAATTTTGAGCTTCTGTGAGTACTCTGTGACAAAATATGCTTAAAATGTATTCGTTAATTTACATTTGCATGTATGCAAGTATGTATTAATTATCCGAGCTCGATATCAAAAGTTCCAAATAGGTATCAGCATTCAGCAAGGGAGCTCTCATGACTTTTTTGGCTAATTTGCGCTTCACTGCTTTTTGAAGGATTCTCAGCATGAGTCCGACATAATTGTTTCAATAATTGTTAAATAATTGTGCGCTAACCAATTAGGTATATTATTAGATATTGTTTTTGGGGAAAATGGCTAAATTGAACGAACATGAATCGCTATCATGACTCTTTCAATTCGATGAAGATTTCAGCATTCACACCCACCATTTTTGATTTTTCAAATTATCAGAATGTCAAACCTTCCTGTGTTGTGTGCTGCGTATTATCTTTTTTAGTAGTTTTCAATTATGTATTCAACTTAGACTGTTCCAGTTGCTTCATGAATTGATGATTTTCATATTTTCATATTTTTACTTTTCCTTATTAGTTTAATTGTTTTTAAATGACCTCCTTACAAAATTATACCTTTTTATTATTTCCTTATTATTCATTTATAATATTTCCTTTTTCTTATCAGCATTTAACCGATGAATAAATTAACTACCATCAAAGAAATGCTCTTTTCCCTTTTTAACCTCCTATTCCGTTATTTAAAAACTCTACATGAGACATTTTTATATTTAGGAAAATGTATGCCTGCACAATATTAAAATGCAGACATTTTCTTCTGAAAGTGTATAACATATTGAAAATATTAATGCTGAGCAACTCAAAAGCAATTATTTTGCTGTCTTTAACATTAATCTATCATACGATAAAACAAAATAATTTCCATGCACCTATGCACAAATTATAATGGCGGCACTACACTACTTTGCAGCATTTTATGTCATTTTCATGTATTCAAAATGGTGTTATAGGGAAAACACCAAGTTCAAATCTAGATTTTAGCACATTTTACTCCTAATATGGTTATATTCCTTTGGAATCTGAATTTAATTACACCTGTTCCAAGTGTTCCAAGTAAATCGACCCTGTGTCAACTTTCGATATCCATACACTTTAACACTACCTAAAATAGCTGACCTCCAAAACTAGCTAATGCATCATTCCACCACAGCTTTCTGTAAAATGTTTTAATCACAGTGTTTGAAGAATCAGAAGGCGAGGCTGATCCATCAGCCTGATTGAAGCATTCACCTGTTTTAATGACTTCCCCGTCGAAATGTTCCACGATAAATCATCAGTGGCATTTGCCACACTCGACGCGTGATATGAGCCACTCTTATTCAATCAAATGCTTCCCCGAAGCCGTATCATTTCGATGGTAGCATGAATGTTCGAACTCTATGCGTACCGCCTCTTCGATGGCAATGGTCCTAAGTTTCCCTGCTATTACATCGTAAGACGAGCCGTGAGGGCCGCCGGCCGCTATGGGGGCCGAATAGAGTCATTTTCATTTTGCAAACGTTATTGGCACACTTGCGGAGCAATGGCGCAGTTCTTTCACGTTCGAAGCAGAGGCACGCTGGCCCCGCGCCAGCAGGCTGGCGGCTTAAGACCAGGGTTTATTTTGCACCTGATAGTGCCGCTAAGGGTTATTGGCTTGGTGTTATGGCAAACTGATAGAAAACGACGTCCGTAAAATATTGATACATGAAATTAGCTGCAGCATTAGTGTACTGCATTTATCTAGAATGGAATTTGTACAGCAAATGAACTTTTCGATTATTGCACCCTTTAGTTAATTTCATGCCACGAATACATGATATGTGTGCACGATTTCATTTGGCTGCTGTCAAACTTGGTTGCAGCTTGAACAGCAAGACACATGGGTGACACACTCGAATGTTTGCGCTAATGGTCCACTTATTAGCCGAATGGCAGGCCGATCTGGACGGGGTGTGGCTAAAACCCGCGCAGTGCTCGTCCACCAAACTCCAGCACGCCGCCCTCCAGTGACACGGGCGGCGGATTCACGCATGCTTCAACTCGTAAGACATTGTTTATGGAGCAAAATTATTAAGCAGGCCGGTGTTAGTCGAATTTGTGGCCCCGATGAACAAGCCCCGGGTCCTCTGGGAGACCGGGTCGCAGGAAGAGGGCAATTTTACCTGCCTCCCGCCGTGATAAAGAGCTTGCAGTCACGCCGGCGTAATTGCTAATTGCTGTGAATGCTTCTAAGCGCTCCGACAGCAATTCTTTGAAATACGATACGCAGATGATCGCTTGTAACTGCGCCCAAAAACGACAGCCTCTGAGCGGCCGACAGCGACCGGTGATGTCACGTTGGTGACCCCGTGAGCTGGCGCTGACCTAAGATGACCCGAAAACCACTCAGCTGGATACTCGGCTAGGCGGTCACTGCTGAAATACAGCCTCTCGCAGCTCTCACAGACGCAGCACTCCCACAAAGATAGCGATGGCGACTGACTGTGGGGCAGATCGCGGCACACAGCCGCCGGCCTGCTCCTCGTTCATTAGCCGTGGAGCGCGGCCGGCTCCCCTCTCGGCCCCCATCCATTGGCCTTTATGCGGCAGAAAGGCAGGCAATGAATGGGTCTCTCCCCTGCACCCCTGCGGTCCGGACCCGGCCCGGCCCGGTCCGGTCCTGCCCTCCCTGGTCCCTAACCGGCCCTGGTCCACAGTTTGAGACCGGTTAGCCCAGCATGGCGCTGGCGTCTGTCTTTTTCCAGCGCCGACCGGGCCATGGCCGCTGTCTGGAGAAAAACTGAGAGTCCCAGAGACAAATAAGCAACGGTACCTACTTCTTATATTGGTCCTGGCTGTGGACAGTTGGTGAGCTGGATGCCTTGGACACGTCATTCAGGTCACTTTGAAGTGATATTTCAAGGAGATCTTAACATTAAACTTTGATCAATAGCCCCATATTTTATGACTCATTGAACACTGCAGTATAATCAGTAATATGATTTTCTACTGGTCTTATAACGGCGACTTCACTGAGCATCTCCCTACCTCGGCCAGTCTGGTCGACGGTTTGGAGCTCAGAACTGTGGGCTCAGATGTGGGCTCAAGGATGTGAGCTCAGAGTTGTGAGCTCAGAGCTGTGGGCTCAGGGATGTGAGCTAATCACGTGGTGGAAGTGCTACTTTTCGCAATGCTCAGCCTTTTGCTCACTTGGCGACTATTCGGTAATCTGTCGATTATAATATGTCCAGCCGAGGACGATTACCTGCTTTGTGATGCTTGAAATAATACGGTATGCAGCTGACCATGGAGCACACGTCAGACCAACTCCGCCCAATATTACAATTGCACGGCTTCATGCGCGAAATGGAAGTCTGGGGGTTTCTCTATGACATGGAATGTCTCAATTTGTGCATAAGCCACACTGGTGAGAGTTTGGAGTCGTAGACCATGATTTCTCACCATTCTCTGAGTTACTCAAGTGGCTGAATGACTTGTGCCTGCACGATTTACTGCGGAAACTACACAAATTACCTGAAATAAGTAGACATTACGAAGGAAAACTCGACTGTGTGCAGCGCTGGAGGCTTCTTGATGTCTCCTAGATTCTGCGCAATGCCTAGTTCACCTGAACCTCTTCATGGCGCGGTGCGTGATATTCTTCTGTGCTATCAGAAGACGTGATGTTCTTTGCGTGATATTCTTTATCATAAGAAAATAGTATATTTAAGAATACGCACCAATATTTTGGCATCTGCAATCTGCAGTTCTTCTGCTGCGTAGTGAAATAAAACATTTAGACCACACAGTGCTGCTGAATGGCTATCCCACCCCGTCCAACTGAGCCATACATCGGTAAACTCCGGGCCGGAATGCCTCACTTGCCTGAACGGCCGAACATGTTCGTTCCCGCCATTATTGGTCGTTAGTGGCGGCACTGTCGACCGCAGGCAATCTCAGTCAATGGCAAAAAGCCCGGCCGAGGCCGCGCCGTGCCAAGTCGCTCCTACCGGAACACAGTGACCACGGGCGGACGGAAGCAGGCTGAGCTAACGTCAAGCTAAACAGCGCTGAGGGTGGAGATTTTCGGTACCTCGCCTGATAACGCCAAACCGTCACAGGCTCCTTATGATGGTTGGCGGGCATTCATTGGGTTGTGGGCGGGTTTTGGCGATTTTGGTGGGCGGGTCTTATGGATAATGGCTGAAGACCTTTTCCGAAATATTGCTTTGAATACATGGTCGTACAGCCAGAGTTCAGAAGAATGTTTTCAACAGTATGCTGCTTGATTGGTAAATTTTGGTACAAATTTCATATTGTCGCGAGCATACCGAAGCCATTAGCTTCAGTGTGAGAGACGAAGTCACTAGCCAAAATTTCCATTAAAGGACAGCATATAAGTGACTTTGAACGTGCTCACTTTAGCCTCTTTGCATCACATGTTCTATTCGAAGTCGTCTTGTCTTGGAATATGACGCTTGGCTTCTCTGGCTCAAGCGTCTGTCCCAGTATCAGGCTTGTCCCTGGCGCGTCATTTTCGGCTGCGTATGACGTTCTTGCAGTGTCGGTGTGCATAACTACTAAGCAAGTGGAGGAATAGGAACGATTTTGCCTGGTTGGGCTGTTGGGTCTGGATTAGTAGTAGTTTACTGGATTATAGTAGGTAGTAGTTAAGCTATTCGAACTCGACCCCCGTAACCTTTGCGATATTGCGCTGGGCCTATCGATGCATTATGGCTGGACTTCTAAGAAGGGAAACGTGGCTAACAATGATATTTTCTGCTGGTCGTTTGCTATATTGCTGGAATAGATCTCTTGTAAACGTCCGCCGGCGTTCGGTTAGCGTTATTATCGAAACGTGAATTAATCTCAGCTGGTGATATAACCACGATTGGATTGTCAACCTACCCAGAGCATCGATGATGATGCTTCCTCGAAATTTAGGACAGTATTATCGGGGTAATCAAATGAAACTGATGCATGGTACAAACTTCGAAGTAGCCTGTATTCTGCGGCAGTCAGCAATAAATGTCAATTTAATCTTCTACTATACTTTTTGTGAAATGAAACTCTGTATTTACAGCTATTTAGTAAATATATACCTACGTAACTACATAGTTTTTAACTTTCATACCCCCTATGTAAGAAGTGCATGCAGTCAAATAATATACGGACTGCAGCAATTATTGCAATATTTGAAATATGAATAGTTTGTTGTTCGAATCCGAATATTCAGTAGAAACCGTTCCATGTATGCTCTGATCTCGGTCTTTCTGGCAATTTCCTTCGTCGATTTTAGGGCCTAATATTGTCAAGATTCCCAATATCCCTGCAACGTATTTGATTGCATTGCATTTGGGGAAAGAAAAATGACTATGAAATTGCGAACGGCAGGACCTTTAGCATTGACAGGACAATAGTTGAGCCATGATTGAAGCCATGCTCGTAATGAAAAGTGGACCATGGGAAAGTTTGTATGTTGTGATATGTCTCCATGGTCTGATATTTATGTTTATAAGAGTGCTACGATTTAACTGATGTGTACTTGTAATGAATGAAATGTCCCACTGTGATTGTTTAAATTAGGAAAGCTTATTAGTAAGTGGACAGTTGTTTGACATTCGGTTACACGCAGTAACAAGACGTAATGAATTATGCAGTGCTAAATTCACACGGTTCTCTGCGTGGATCAGCCGTGTTTCAACATGTTTTTGTAGAAGCCAAACTGACTGAAGGGACTGGAAAAATTGAAATAATGTTTAGATATTATATTGCTCAGTGCTCCCTTAGACGACCTTGGGCATGTTTCATTACAATATACGATTTCGTAATTACGAAAGTGGCAAAGAGCTGTGTTGGAAACTGGAAGCATTTGAGCCAAATGTCATCAATGTGTCGTAGGCTGTATACATTATTTTGATGGGACCTTTTTTGTCTCAAATTCAGGTTTCCATTTGAAATGCATCAGTGCGGTAGGTATTGAACTCACAAGCCATGTTTTGATTATTGTTGTTGTTACTAATTTACCAGTGACAATAAAGGGTTCCTGAAGGTAAACAGAGCTCTGCGAATGATCAACAAATTGCCATGAAGATGTTGCAAAAACACCATTCAAGCGAATGTCTTGATCATTGGGGGAGAAATATCATATGTTTTTTGGGTCAATGTGTGACTCAGTCCCAGTAGCACACATAACTCTTTTCCTCAGTTACAGACGTCCAAATTTAATTTTACAAATTAATTTACTTGACGAAGGGGGCCAGTATAGATTCAAACTTGCCCATGCGTTACGATAAGCCCACGATTGACCGCCGCCATGCAGGCCCGGATAGGCCCGTTATGGCTGCCATTGTTCTCCGCTACGGCTTACTCGGTCAATCGGCGAACCAATTAAGGCATGGATTCTGCCGTAAGATACGACCGACGTTAGATGCAGTCGGGCCGGCAGATTTGATCTATGCGGTCGCCACTGACGACGGCAGCGGCCGACCGCCCGCTGTTTGGACGGCGCCGGCTGCTGCGTGGGCGCGGGCGGCGGCGGCGGCGGCGGCGGCGGCGGCGGCGGCGGCGGCGCGGCGGCGGCGGCGCTCTCAGGCCGGCAGTGAGCGGAGACACCCTCCCTTTCCATACCTTCCGATCAGCCCACTGTGCGTGCCACCGCAGCACTCACACGGCCAGCACACTGCGCGTGCTGCCGTGGTAACCGCGGGCGTCACCGGGCGCCATTCGGCGGGGCGTCGGCGAGCCGCAACGGGCCGCCATCTGCGCCATTACCGGCCGCTGACGGCGGCGGCCGGCCGGCGCCATCGAGCTACCCGCCGCCGCCGCCGCCGCCGCCTCAACCGCGCACGTGCACCTACAGCGTCGTTATGCACTTCGGAAGTAATACTACGCCGCCATATCAAATCAGAATAGTGCACTTCGCCTGTGTTTTGTGCGCCATAAAATGCGCGATAGCGCCCGGTTTACGGCAGCGTAGCCGAGCGAGACCGCCCTGCCATCTATTGGTGCCGAGTGGAACTATCTCGGCCGGCGCCCGATCCTCGCGATCAATAGCTGCTTTCGCGGACGTCAGGCCAACATTTTTATTCGCAAGATAATCCCGCCGGAGGAGATAAATTCTCTCCGGCTGCCCAGCAAAATACGAACTGTAGATTAAAGGCAGACAGTGCGGTGGGAGGAATTTCAGCCGCCGCCGCCGCCACCGCCGCCGCCGCCGCCGCCGCCGCCGCGGCCGGTCGCTGCAGGCTCCGGCCGGTCGGTGAGGCAGTGTCTCGCTCGGTGAGGCAGTGTCTCGGTGGTGAGGCACTGCCTCACTGTCCGCTGGTGAGACACCGCCGGCTGCTCGGGCGCTCAGTGGGATGCTGGGCCGCTCAGCTGGTGTCTGACGGCACGCATATCGCGATAACGAGCCGCGCACGTGGGTGGAGACGGGCTCACAGCAGCGCAGCGGGACCCCGGCGGAGCCGGGCTGTTCTGTCGGCCTCACAGTGCTTAGGGAGGAATGTGAACCTGCTCATTGGTACGGTTTGGTCTTAAGGCTGAAACAGACTCTTTCTGCGTTCAGGAAATCGCATGCGAGAGCCTATTCAAATACATTGTAATTCTTCTCGCATCAATCGCTTGCGGGAGGTGCGTGCGATTGATGCGAGCGTGCTTCCATGTATTTGAATAGGCTCTCGCATGCGATTTCCTGACGGCGGAAAGAGTCTGTTTAAGGCTTTAGAGATGCTGTATGTAAGAAGCAAACACTTATTACAGTCATTCTGCATGCATCAGTGGAAATACAGACAAGTTACAACTTAGCTATGAAATTTTGATTGTTACAACATAACCATGAATCGAAAGTGGTTTGATTATGAAAGCGAAGGAAGCCAGCAAGGCAACCTTTTCAGACATTTGCTGTGTTGTTGTGGCCGCTGTGACTTTGTGCACGCACCAAGTGTGCATGTCACCGGTTGCGGTTCTGGCCGCACGTCTACACAAATCAGCGATCGCCTTGCTCCAGTCAGATCGCCGGCTGGACTGCCCTGAATTATTCATGAGCTACTTCGCGTAATTACCGAGCTCCGAGTCATTAATACTCACTTTGGCAGGCGTATTTTTACCATCGGCCGCCATAGATAAAGCGACACTCTGGCGATCCTGAATAACGCCCGACGCCTGACATCATTCGGCATGAGTGACCGGCCACGGGACAAAGGCGTTCGCCCTGCCGCGCCGTCTCCGGGCGTTTATCTGATGGATGTTTATGGGCGCACGCCCCTACCGTGTCTAATGCACGTGGAGCGACCTGCCCTCCTGGTGCCCACGCCTTCTTGACCGGCGTGTCGAGCCCGATCTTGTGCGAATTCCTATGCAAAGTTTCCTTGTTATATCCGTCTGTGGAACGACAGCGCCGGCGGTGGCGTTCAATACGGGCTCGCCGGCGCGCGCCCTATTAGGCGGCGTATCTCAGCCCGAATGGAGTCCAGAAAATTCCTAGATTGGATTCGGCAAAGTTGATTTCGGGGCGGCTAATCTCATTTTCCGCCCGGTGCTGCGCGATATTGCTGCGCTCCATTCAGAGTTAGGATGGCGGGCTGCCGGAGGTCAGTGACACCGACACTGACACCGACACCAGTGGTGATACTGACACTCATAGTGACACCACTACTAACACTAACATTAACACCGACGGCACTGGCCACTGAACACCGACACTGACATCGGCCGAGTCATGACGTGGTGACACTGACACCGACACTGACATCGGCCGAGTCATGACGTGGTGACACTGACACCGACACTGACATCGGCTGAGTCATGACTTGGTGACACTGACACCGACGCTGTGTCGAGCTGGACATGTAGTCGGAACAGGCCGGTAGCGCTGGCGACCCACACGACTCGGTGTTCGCACGTGTGGTCTCCATTCAGTCAATGGAGGTTCAGTCAGTCAACCTCTAACTTTAGCGCAAACTGAGGAGTTTTGCGAGTCGCTTTGGCTCGTGGGTGAACTTGCTCTGATTCAAAGTTCCTGTGCGGGATGCAACACAAAAATAGACCCTAAGAGAAAAGACACCTACTTCAGAAAGGAAAGGTCGACCTTAGATACGATAATTGTTCCACTACACACTCTGAGTTTGAGCTGGTTTTAAATAGAGAACTGGATGAGTTGCCGGGCATTTTGTGAGCTGGCTAATGATCACATCGCTGACAAGCTGAATGCTGACAATAGCATGCTTCTATTACACATTCCAGAATTCATGGCCCATAAGCGGATTTGGTGCACTACACTGAGGCCTCTATTGCTTCGTAAATACAGAGGCGCTAAGCCCAGTGTCACTTGTGCCCGGCTATTTTCCATATTCCTCGGTGAGGGCGCCGTCGACCCGTGTCATTTCACGCTCTCGCTGTTTTAACATCTTGCCATTGTCTGTCCAGTTTCTGGCCCGTTTCGTCCTGCCATCGAGCGCCATAACCCTGAGAAGTGGATCCCTATTGGCTCGTTGTCCGCTGCGCCGGCTGAGAGGCCGCCCGTCAAACTACGGTAAATGGCAAATACGTCACCTGCTCGATGGCCGCTGCTGCCATCTACCGGCAGTGGCGCGAGTCAGCTTTACGGTCAATACCATGCCGTTGGAGACGGCATAAAATTCATAGATACCGACGCCGGATGAGGGCCTGAGCGGCGATCAGCGCGGCGGTAAAGAGCTGCCAACGCCGCCGACATATCGTGCCGCTGTCGTGAACGATGGTGATACACGTAGTCTGGGCCGTCGACGTGAAAAACGCGGCCGTGTCGCGCTCAACGACAAGGATCGCGAGCGTTGCCCGAGGGCGCGATCGTAGAACCTCCGACGGTCGAGACGCGAATCGTGAAATGGGTCAGGCGACCAGGAAGATACGGCACTGGGTCAGTGGCTCTGAACATGGTCATAAACCCACCGCGGCTGGAAGGGAAGGGTAGCCATAAAAACCAGCCGTAAAAATTCATTCACCCCTTCCTATGTAGAGCGGGGAAGAGTTTTATCACCCGCCGTCGGTGGATAACGTGGTGTGTGGACGCGGCAGGGTATCTGCCCTTCAGTCCTGAACGGTGAACGCCCCCGAGGGACCCTCCCAATGACGTCACAACTATCCTCAGTGACGTCACCGTTACGACCCGCTGCAATTGACGGCGCTGTGTTTCAGATTTTGTAAAGATCGCCGGCACGTCGTCGGCGCTGAACTCACTATCGATGTGGTCGGGTTACGCTGAATACCTTACACGCGCCCAGACAGAGGTAAATGACCGCCGGACAGCACGGCCGGCCTCTCCGGGAGGCAGTGGGCACGGCCGGCCGCCAGGGGCGGGCCCCGGCCGAGCAGATGCGGCCATATGTCCGCTGCACGGCCAATGAGTGGGGCCGCTGCACAGCCAGATAATGAACCCATCGAAGTTTCGCCAGCGTTATGTGATGTAGTGTGGGCTCCAATGGCATTTGTTGCGGCGAGGAGCCGCCGGGGTCACTGCCAGGTAATCGTAGATAATTGTTATGGCCTGACATGGCTGGTAATGTTTTAATCTCGAGGAAGACCATATTGCAATGTCTCATGCATACATCTGCACGTGAATGGCGCTGTACTTCACTTAAATGAAACATAATTTACGTTTATTTGCTATAATTTGGCGATTTACTGTTCGGAAATGCTTTTATTTATTTTTAAATTCATCATCTTAAAATATGTTTAACATAAGTCTGATTCTTATTGGTGTCTTCAAAGATGGAAAGTTTGCGTCTCGTGCATACTATCAGTTAGCAATGCTCTCGACCCAAAGGTATTTGCATAAATAAGTGGGTCTCATGTATCCCTGTATGCAATATGAAGCGCCATTCAGCGATCATCAGCCCTTGCTTTGTCCGTCAGCCAGAAGCGGATCTCTCGGAAAAGCGCCATTACCGCACCGAATGAGACCCAAAAACTGGTTCCTTAATGGCCGGTAATCTGCCAAAACATGTTCCAAAGTTTGGTTATGACGTGTTGTCACGTAAGCTGAGACTGCAACGCCAAACAAAGACCAATTTTAGCGGGGAATTGCAGCAGCGCACGCTCGGGCGAAACTCCCTTGGTGGTGTAGCAAATTGAGACGTTACGTCGTTACGTATATTTATGCTAGACCTATGTGTCTCAAACTTACTTAAATAGTCAAGTGGATTTTGCACCATGACATAATTTATTCAGTTTTTTTTTAATTGTCGTTAGCCATGCGCGCTTGATCCTAGCGATTAACTCATGAAATCATGATCTTAACCCTCGCCGGCACAGGCCATTTTGAGTCCTTCGACGGCACAAGGGGGGGGGTTGGTACGACCCCCCCCCCTCGCGTTTGGCCCCTGATCGAGCTAGAGCTTCGCGGAAAAAACGAGCGTGTTGCCCGTCACGAGACGAAGCCGATGATACCCAATTTTAAGGTCCTAGGTCATCGGGTGACCTTCCAGGTCAGGTCAATGACCCGAAAACCGGGAAAATCGGAACCTGTTAAAAAGTCGTAAAGTGTGGCTGCTATGTGGTTTTCCGGGGTGCTGATCACGAATATCGTGTTAGTTTTGATCATAGATGATGTCTTTAAGCATTTAGACGAGGTCGGGTCAGGTCAGGTCAGGTCAACCGGTAGGGGTTGTGACGGGTATTCGTAATACGTGTCAACCGCCTCGGACAGCTTCGTAACATGTTACGAAGGCACCAAAACTACTTCGTAAATGTTCAAATGGTTGCTAAATTCGAATTCAGCTACAAAAACTAGCCTAGAAACATGTAAAACTCGAAAAAGTGAACCGAGGTCACCCGAGGTCACCAAAGGTCAATGACCTGACCTGACCCTCAGGTGACCTTGACACCCACCCTAATGCATGGGAGCAACATCAAATCACATGTTTGAACGTTTGAAACCACGAAAAGCTTGCAAACGCGCGGCTAATGCGAGCCGACATGCGCCGAACCGCGATTTCGGCCAAACATGGTCACAGAAAAGAGGTCACAGGTCAAAGGTCATTGGGGTCAGGGTCATGAAATTTTCAGGGTAGGTGTAAAATTGATCAATGCGAGGGTACTGAAAGTTTCGTCGCGATCGGCCGCTTTTTACGCGAGTTATTCGCGAAAAACCTTAGGAGGGGGTTGCATCAACCCCCCCCCCCCTGTGCCGGCGAGGGTTAAGGAAATACCCGATGAATCCCAATTATGAAAATCCATGTTCATAGTTGTCTCATATTTCACACATATCTTAACATGACTTTTAGTTGAAAAATATTGCCCGTACTTATGTCCCTGCTCTTTTTACTTTTGATACACTATGTGTATTTTGAAGAAAAAAAAATTGACGAGATAAGAGGCAACTTGTACTAAGTTTTCTTGATAGTGCTGGAAAAAAAAATACAAGCCAGCTCTGAATTTCATTGATTATATTGATTACATATTGATTATATAATATTGATTTTATTTGTTGTACCTGCTACGGTTTCTCCCTAGCCCAAATGACTTTTCCACTCCATCGTTTGGCTAAAAACGAGCACAACCCATAACAAAACATAATAAAGGAAACCCCATAGCACCCAAATATTCGCTGAATGCACTTCTCATAATGTACACGCCGGAATACTGGATGTGATGCACATAGCTACATGAAAATTACATTAACTTACTATTCATATTTGTTATTATATAAGCATCATATCCGAATTGAGTTGTTCTTTCCACATGAAATTGCGCGCTTCAGGTAGGTATTTCTGTAATCGCCCAGTGTCCTGCATGCATCATATAAAGACACGATAGGTCTTTCAACCTAAGTGGGCCAGTCGCCATGAGACAGTCCTGCTGATGCATATACATCGCTGAAGTGTTCCACGAATTGTTAGTGATATCGTGAGCGCTGTTAATATGTGCCCTAAATGCTATAAGCCAACTGTTATGCCATACTTTGATGTTTCCACTACTCATTTGGCTACTTCCTAACTACTTGATCCAGAAATACCCGTCTACACTGAGCTATTAGTTATTAATCAATGTTTCAGACGCTTTGCAAAGTCTCTGTCTCTGTCTCTGTCTCTGTCTCTGTCTCTGTCTCTGTCTCTGTCTGTCTCTGTTTCTCTCTCTGTCTCTGTCTCTGTCTGTCTCTGTTTCTCTCTCTCTCTCTCTCTCTCTCTCTCTCTCTCTCTCTCTCTCTCTCTCTCTCTCTCTCTCTCTCTCTCTCTCTCTCTCTCTCTCTCTCTCTCTCTCTCTCTCTCTCTCTCTCTCTCTCTCTCTCTCTCTCTCTCTCTCTCTCTCTCTCTCTCTCTCTCTCTCTCGCTCTTTGACAACCAAATAACCCTTCATAACGCTTTCTTGATCCTCAAATGACACGCAAAATAAATGGGTTCGTACAAGAATCCACGTGGCACGTCTTATACAAGAGGAAGTTAACCCGGGCCCTGCTGGGGTATTTGAACCCCACCCCACTTCCCTCTGCGGTTTTCCGCAAATCTCCAAAAAAAAAACGGCGGCGTGTAGCGCCACCGTTTTACCATGCATCTTTTCTTCTCTATCTTCTAAGTTGAGGTCACCAGTCAAGTGACCTTACCTCAGAAAAATATATAGTCCTCGCCAACATCTCGCCAAAGCTACACCGACCGAACGATCGCTTTTAAACTTTCAACGATTGATAAGAGCAACAGTAGTATCAAATTTATGTCTCGAAAGTGTGTTAGCTATGAGCTAATATCAAGTCAAGTTTGCGAACTTTCCATTATAAGTCAACCTGTAAAACTCAATTGAGCTTTTTTTAATGAAAGTCTTGAATGCTCAAATATCGTATTATAGGCAAACATGTTGCGTTGAATTGGAGATTAGAACCCGTGACCCCATTTTGTGCTCCTAGGTCATCTTAGATTATAGTCCTTTCGACGCGTCTGTCATGTAAGTTTTCATGTCGTGCAAGTTTGGGTAAAAGTCTATTGCAGAAAAACATGTTCCACGTAAGCGTCAATTTCTGCAGTTTCCACCCTTTGGAGGATAAACCATTGACGTCGGGTGAAATCTGAGAACAATATCCAGAAAGACTTATGAAAGAGCTATCGAATGTGCTTTTCCACGGTGCTGTAGCTCTATCCGTTGCCGATTTACGCGCCACTTTGTGGAAAGTTCTCGAATGCTGTCTATATTGGCGAAAGTTGACCTTCGATGACCTCTGGTGACCTGACCTTTAACCTGGCTCAAAAATGTTTTAAGGACTTTCGTCATAATTTTTTACGCTCTTTCGAACGCCGCTTACAGCGTGCCACTACCTGGTCCAGGAGCCGATTTAAAGCGCGTGGGATGTTCATGTTCAAACACCCTTCAACCCAGCAGAACGTAGTAGTCCAGGACCCCCAGGGCCCAGGGGGTGCGGTTTAACCGGCGCATAACTGGAGGAGGGCCTCTATAGAGTTCCTCTCCTGTTTTTCTGCAATATTCTCCACAATGCTGGACGTATCCACACAAAACTTGCAAAACCTTCTGATGCATCAATTTGACGCCTTGTACCTGAAGAAAAAAACTTCGTAGCAACCATTGGTCAGCCGAAAATGACTTGAAAGTGCCGCCCATTTTTGATCGATTTTAATGGAAAACCATGACCTGCGACAACCGCTCCCAAAAGCCTAGCTTTTCTTAACTAGCACCTATTTCTTTTCATTAGAGGACCTAAAATACACAGGGCTATCAAACTGCTATATCGGTTTATTTCAAAATTATAAATAATTAAAAATCATTCATACAAAATATAAAATGGCATGTTTTTAGATTTTCGAAAATAAACCGGAACATATGTTATAGAACGTATGCCGATGATTTACTCGAGAAATTTTCAGCCTAATACCTTCCAAAATAACGAAGTTATCCGCCTCTATATTTTACGGTAGCTAACTATTCACCTTTACCAATACCTACTTTAGATTTACTTTTCAGTACGCTTTCAACATGGTACGCCAAAACAAACAGGACCCTCGTGTTCCTGAGGTCAAATTGCATCTGCATGATACCTTTTGTGTTGAAAATTTCAGCTTAAAAATTTGGCTTTTCAACTTGATGGTGACCTTGCCTTTGCTATATTCAGCTGAAACCACATCGGGCTCATTTAAGGTTCATGTACACTCGAACATGTATGACGATTGACGAAGATACCCTAAGGGTACCGAGCTTCCACATACTTCGTGTGTGTCGGGTCAAGGCTAGGTCAGGCTTGGTCACAAAAATTTCAAATCATGTACGGGTAACGTGACACATGTTTCATGGTCCATTTCGGCCATACATTCCATAAGTGGTATCCTACGGCTTTAAACATGCCAGGGACCAATAAAATTTGGTAAGGAAAACGATCAAAAATCTAAATTCGGCGATACATCTTAACACGCGCAGTGGAAGGGGGAGGGGGGCGGATTTCGCCCACCCCTCCTGTTTTTCGCCAATAACTCGCGCTGCAAACGTAATATTAATGTGAAATTTTGGTTACCTGTCCAGAATTGAATTGCGGATCTTACCGTGCATGAAATAAGAAAATCGGTTCACAACTTTTCTAGTAATAGCGGTGTAAAGTCAAACATCCTGCCGCGGCGGCGGCGCGGCGGCCGGCGCTAGCCGTTACGCGCCGCCTGAATTGTAGACTGTGCCGGGGTGGGACGGTTCCGTCTTTACATCGCGCTCCTTACCGCTGATTACATCAGATTCACGTCAAATTTAGTGAGAAGACTGAGAAATGTACAGGCAATCATATGGTGAAGGAATTTTGAAAATCAGCCAGTAACAACTTGAGTTATGAGTGTGTAAACACAAAATTGTGATTGCCGCGTTTCCCGCGTCGGCCGATCCCGCTTCAGCCGGCGATATCTTACCCTTAGCAGGCTTCTAACTGCCATATTCATTGTTGGATTAAATAGAAATTCACGATACATACTCACAAATGTTCGGTCTTTCATATAGTGAAAGAAAAAAGAAAATCGGCCGGTAACTTTTTGAGTTATCGGCGTGTAAACGCAAAAAAAGTCGCAAATATGGCAGATTTGACCACATGTGACCTAATTTGACCTTGAAGATATTGACCTAGGGTCATGAAATTCACACACAACAGAGTTCCCCATGGCCCCCACCTACCTTCCAAATTTCGTCTTGTTAGCTCCAGTGGGAGCTGAGATCTTAGGGAGGGGGCGGCATCCGCCCCCCCCCCCCCTTCCACTGGGCATAGTACTCGCAACCCTTCCAATGCGCGTGTTAATAGGCATGGAGTAAATACATGGAGTAAGGGGTTCTCTACTCGATGCGATGGGTGAGGGGTAGATGGCAGCACTGCCCTCGTGGATGCCAACGTTCTCGGGTATGCTGCAGATTCTTTGGTCCACTGCAGTTGTGCGGTTAGATTCCGCAACACCTGGTGACATAAAAACTTAGCAGAAAGCTGTGAAACGATACTCCTGCCAATAATACCACACCCAGGAAATTGATTGAATCCTACAGAATAAAATGACATCGTATCAATTTTGCAACCTTATTTGAGGAAGTCCGTTGGGTCAAGGGCCATAACAAGAAGCTTCAATTCGCCCATAAATCAAACATTCAGCGGCACCTATCCAGTGTCTGGCTGTGGCCAATTATACGCAGTTGGCCGGCCATTTTGCCGTGTGTCGTCTCGTGCCGGCCGGCAGTGCAGACGGCGGCGCCCGTTTGATCCGGCGTCAAGGTCACGCGGTGGCGGCGAGTTGCAGGGCCCGGTCGCCCCCCCCCCCCCCGCCCACCGTCTGGGGGACGTGAATAGTAACGACCGGGCCGGAGCAGCGCCCCGTCCACCAGCCGACGGGGACGGGCCGACGACCCGGCCCAGCCCGGTCGCCGACCGGCCGTGGCGTGTCCTGCCGTGATTCGGCCGCAGCGAGCCGGGCTACGGCCGTGCGGGTGCACCGGGCCCGGCCGGCCGCCTCTCGTGACTAATGACACATAATCATAGCCATTAGAGGCCGCGGCGCGATTCATTCCGGCTCGGCGCGGCCAATCCGGCCGCACTGCGACGGCCATTTCACGCCGAAATAATTGCACTCTGGCCATCTCATTTCACCTGCAAGATGGCCATACTGTGTGTACATGTTAATGCTAGGTGCAGTTTGCCTGATTTCTGTGTATTCATAGTACGCACCGCGGTGAGCTCGTGATCATTACCGAAATGCCTTGCTGGCTGTTTAAGTCAGTTTCAAAGCACTTGCCTCATTACGCGATTACTGTAGCAAGCCGACTTGCGTCAGGATTTTAAAATGCTATTATAAGCAAGCATATTATTTACATTTATTTTCAATAATATATCTGTATTTGCTATATTTGAAACCCTTTTCCTGTATTACGTCCATGAGAGTAATGGTCATAATGCGGGTAAATGAACTTGTTAAGCTAAGCAAAGATGCCGTCCATTGATCTCTACCTGTAGTTTGTGTCTCTGATCAGGGAACCGGTTAGTTGCGTTGATACCCAGATACAGAGGTGAATAAAACTCAAAAGCTGTCACCTACGCAATGTCTAGCTGTCACCATTTTTTTACAAGTCATCTTGAAACAGTAGGCACCATATTTTTGACGTTTTCTCATCATCTTTGTAGGCCTAATGAAATGAGGCCAGAATGTTAGAAAGAAACTGACCTTTCAAATTTCGGCCTTTGTGCATTACAATGCATCACCACATTTCAATGACACAACAACAAAAATAAATTACTATCATCCAACTTACCTATAGCTCTGATCGACTTCTTAGCTCGTCCTGGCTTCCGGATCCAGTTCAATCAGAACTCACGAAAGGATTGCCACCGCTCAACCGGCGACGAACGGGGACGAGCTGTCGCGCTGTCGCCGTTTTTCCTGCGTTGTCTATGGCGCTTTACAACGCACCGGCTATCGTACCGGCGGGATTTTTCAGCCGGAGCTGGCTACAAAGACATGACGCTGCTAAATTCTTTGTGCCGTGGTCCATAGTGGCCCTCTGTGGGAAGACAGCTCTGATTTTAGCGGAAACGGCCTAGTTATCTATTTTATGTGCATCATCTGAGATGCTTGAATCTGTCTCTTTATTCCTATGGCTGTCACCTACGCACGCAGGCGAGTAGCAGGTTTATTTCACCTCTGCCCAGATAGTCCCTTTAAATAGTTCGCTAAAATTCAGTATGAAAACTATAACCACGGCAATGCCCAGAGTGACAGCTTCCATTAGTGAAACCCATTCAACTATATGCGTTAAATCGTTAACCCGCGCCGGGCCGGGGGGTGTTTGAACACCCCCCCCCCCCTGCGGTTTTTCGCAGATATCTCAAAAACAGCGGCACTCCGCGCCGCTGTTTTTGGCACACCTGTTTGTGCATCTCTTCCGCACATGTTGTGAAAATTTCAGACCCAGGTCGCCTTAGGTCAGGTCACCAGGTCACGCCAAGTGACCTCACCTCAGAAAAAATAAGAATGCTCGTCGTAGCCACGCCGACTGATCGATTGCCTTGAAACTTTTAGAGATGGATAAAAGCAAGATTATCTATCAAATGTTCATCTCGGAATTTTGATATCGGTGACCTAAGGTCAGGTCAATTTTGCGGCCTCTCCATCAGGTCACGTACAGAATGTAACAGTTTTTCGCTAATAACTTCTGATAGAGGCGTGCTAGAGAGCTGAAAACGCTTTAGATGTGTTCGGCTCGACGTTGCGGATCGACTAATATGCAACATGACCTTTTCCGGTCAGATCATGACCTTGACCTGAGGTCAAATTTTCAGGTTGACCTTTCAAGGTCAAATTATAGCTCATTCGACGCGTCTCGACGAGAGGAACACGATGCTGGCAAAAGTATAATGTCATGGCTCCTTTGAGTCAAAAGTTATTGCCGAAAAAAAAATCGTAAAACGGCTATTTTTCGAGTTTTTGCCCTCTGGAGGCTAAACCGTTAATCTGAGGTCAAATCTAAAAGCATCATTCAGAAAGGTCTGTAAAAGGGCTATCGAATGCGCTTGTCCCCGGCGCTGTAGCTCTATCGGTTCTCGAGATATCCGTCGGCAGTTTCCAAAATGTTGAAATAGTCAACATTTTACCTTTGGTGACCTTGGTGACCGGACCTTTGACCTGACCCAAAAAAAATGACCCAAGTGTTTTCGTCCTTATTTTGGACGTTCTTTCGATTGCCGCTTACCGTGTGTCGCTACGTGGCCCAGGAACCGAGTTAGAAGGGGGTGTTCAGACACCCCCCCGTCCCGTCGCGGAATCTCAGAGCACCGGCCCGGCGCGGGGCAATGAGCGTGCAGTTCCATCCAAAGGGTTTTTAAATGAATTATCAATGTTTGTATGCCTGAAATATTTATAAGCACGACAAGATGGCCTGAAGGTACATAATAGCCGTTTTCATGACGGCTATCTGTTACACATTTGCTTCGCATTTGATGTAGCTTTGGTGCAGATTGTGTCAAATTAGGTTCATTGTGTTTATTAGAAGTCATCAGCTTGGATTGCGCAGTTACTTATTTGCCTGCTTTTTGAAATTATCAGACATTATTTTCGATTAAAACATCTGAATAAATTCATGGGATGAAGAGATTTGCTATAGAGATTTTGTGCAGATTTGGTCAAAATATGTGCATTCGCCAGATAGTCCGCCGTGAAAACGGCTATTATCCACTTTGGCCCGTCACTGCTGTCAGCTCATTTTTACTCTCTGAAGTTCCATGTGCACCATGAAATGTGATGTTTCATGCCGTTTGACAATGTCTTTTGTTTGACAATATCATTGAGCTCGATTTTTCGGAATTTAGGATTTGTATAACAAGCTTTTGTTTCTTCAAAGTCAATATAATACATACTTATCAATGATGTGATAGCACCTTTTCGGAGCTAACATAAGCTTTTCCTGTTCCAAGAGGTTGCTTTGGTTTAGGCGCTCATTGCCAACCGTGCAAAATCTCCCTTCGTGAGATGTTTATTACCGCGAGCGCTGCCCAGAAGTTGTGTGCCGCCTCTCGGCTTCCCACCTGTCCATGATCTCTCTTTACGACATCTCATGCATGACCACTTTATTTATGTTAGGGCCATGTTTTGCTTATCTCCGCAGCAGAATGAAGCCATGTGGCATAATGGTCTGCCCTAGGATCCTAATTAAATTTCATAATAAGAAACTACTGCAGCTCGGAATAGTAGTTACTAGATATGCAAACTGCCTAGCTATATTTTGCTGTTTTTGCTGATATATAGCATTTGGATTAGAGTTGCAAAATTTCCCTACCGCACTACCGGCATGCCGGTAATTTTTCACTACCGCAGGTTTATTCGTGGTATCTGGCATGCCTTGCCGGTAGCATGCCGGTATTTTTTATTTTGTGAAAAAAATTATCAGCAAATGATTTAAAACACTAAGAGGCTCTCAAATTGTAGTAACAGCAATATTAGCCACTGCAAGATACATTTTGTGGTAGAAGTTCCATTGCTAAGTGTAGGGGTAACACATGGACCTCAGCATTTCATACAATTCACAGGCTTGGTTATAATTAGAATTGTCAAGAATCTACTGTGGTCTATAAAAGGAAGAATACTCATTCATGTTGCAAAAGCACGATAAACTAGTAAGTCTAATGGTAGGTAATACGTATAGCACAATAAAATAAATAAATGTTCATGACAACATTCCCTAGGGGAAAAGGCAGAATCAAAACACCAAAAAACACAATGTTTGGAAACTGGCCTTGAGTCCTGAGATCATGAGATGTGGTCCGAGAAACTCTACAAAGAAGTTGACACTGAAAATCCAGCTGAAAAGGCAGGTATTAGGTAGCCCTGAGCCTGACCTTGGTCCCATAATTAAATGAAAATGGATTTGAACTGGCATTTTGTCTTACAAGAAAACACATCATGCAGGCAAAACTGACACAAAGTGGCGCAAATAATTAGACAACCAAGGATTTACTTATAAGATTCTCTCTCCCCTAATGAATGACTGTAATCTGATGACGTAATATTTATGCATATACCCTTTTGGTTGAATAACTGAAGAGAAATGAATTTCTTTGTAGTGAAATACACTACAATGTTGATTTCAGTATAATTTAATATTGTGTTGGATAATTTTTATCAATATAACCATTCACGAGGCAGTGGCTTGCAGTCGTTAAACATTTTTTTTTTGCAGCGTTTTAATCAGCTGGTTAAAAGCCTCTGTTATGGCGCATCTGTTTCGAAATCGATAACCTTGTGTTTGTTCCCGCTTGAGGTTGGAGAGGATGGAAGATATCGTTTTTATACATATTATTTGGTGACTATTCTCCAGGGCCTATTTTAACATGTTAACTGGGAGGGCAAATGCCCCCGCACTCAATAGCATTGCCCCCCCCCCCCCCCCAGTCGTCGAGATTTGCCCACTATAAAAATGGGCATGAAGGAACAGGGTGACAAACATACTACTGTGACTTGTTTTGCAATGGATGTCAAATGAGTCAGTCTGCAAGTAATGACCAGTGGTGGATCCAAGGGTGGGTCATATGGGTCATGACCCCCCGCCCCCTTGGGGCCCGGGGACACCACAGGCCTGCCAGGGGCACCACAAGCCTGTTGGGAGCACCATCGACCTAGCAAGAGCACCTAGGTCTGCCAGGGGCACCACAGACCTGCCAGGGGCCCCACCGACCTCGCAGGGGCACCTTGGGCCTGTCAGGGGCACCACGGGCCTGTCGGGGGCGCCACAAGTTTGTCAGGGGCACCACAGGCCTGTCAGGAGCACCATCGGCCTAGCAAGAGCACCATAGATCTGCCAGTGGCACCACAGACCTGCCAGGGGCCCCACCGGCCTCGCAGGGGCACCACCTTGGGCCTGTCAGGGGTACCACCACAGGCCCGCCAGGGGCACCACAGGCCTGCCAGAGGCACCACAGGCCTAGCAAGGGCACCACGGACCTGTCAGCGACACCACGGGCCTGTCGGGGGCACCTCAGGCTTGTCAGGGCCAAGGGACACCACAGTCCTTTCAGGGGCACCACAGGCCTGTCAGGGGCACCAGAGGCCTAGCAGGGACACCACATGCCTGGCAGGGGCACCACCGGCCTCGCAGGGACACCACCGGCCTCGCAAGGGTATCATGGGCCTGTCAGGGGCACCACGGGCCTGTCGTTGGAACTTAAGGCTTGTCAGGGGCACCACAGTTCTTTCAAATGCACCGGCGGCCTAGCACCATGGCACCATGTTTGGCCGGGATCGCGATTCGGCGTATGTCGCCTCGCATTAGCCGCGCGTTTGCAGTCTTTTCGTGGTTTCAAACGTTCAAACATGGGATATGATGTTGCTCCCATGCATTAGGGTGGGTGTCAAGGTCACCGGAAGGTCAGGTCAGGTCATTTACCTTTGATGACCTGGGCTCACATTTTCGAGTTTTATACATATGTTTCTAGGCTAGTTTTTGGAGCTGAATTCGAATTTAGCAACCATTTGACCGTTTAAGAAGTAGTTTTGGTGCCTTCGTAACATGTTACGAAGCTGTCAGAGGCGGTTGCCACCTACTACGAATACCCGGCAAAACCCCTGGTTGACCTGACCTGACCTGACCTGACCTGGCCTAAATGCATGAAGACATCATCTATGATCATAACTAACATGATATTCGTGATCAGCACCCCGGAAAAACCATAGCAGCCACCCTTTACGACGCTCTAACAGGTCCCGATTTTCCCGACTTTTGAGTCATTGACCTGACCTGGAAGGTCAACCGATGACCTAGGACCTTAAAATTGGGTATCATCGGTTTCCTTTCATCACGGGCAACACGGTCGTTTTTTCCGCGAAGCTCTAGCTCGATCAGGGGCGAAACGGCAAGGGGGAGGGGTCCAACGGACCCCCCCCCCCCTAATATTCGTTCGCAGCTGGAAACACCAATACGGGCGAGGGTTAATGGATTATTAAAGACAATTTTTCAGGTTGCCCCCCAGTCAAATTCCCTTAAAATAGGCTCTGCTCTGCTATTCTCAGGACCAGTGAGTTATTAACACATTTTTTACATGATTCGTATCTTATTCACGAGCCAGCAAGCCATAGTGGATAGGAAAAAGTAGATATTGATCCCGCTTCCTCAGTTAGGAAGATGGCCGAATCTGTACTTGTTTATACTTATGTTTTGACCATCTAGATTTTAAACATTTGGCTGGTGCCTGCAACATTTTAGGAGAATATGGAAAAGTAGAACACCTGTGAAATGTAAATGTAATTACTGCTCACTGTCCAGTCTTCAAAAACACATTTTAGTAATTCAAGTCCCTTTTGTCCTCACCTTTTTGATGAATGTAATAGTTTTATTGTAGGCAATACTTCTTTGATTACAGGTGATATTTTAACAGTTATAGACTGGAATTGAGTTTCAAAATTGTGGGTATTTGTGGGGCCAACTCAGCCAAAATCAGCCTGCTGGTATTTGTGGTTGGACAATGGATGGCTGTTGGGTGGGAGGGGTACTGAAACTGCCAAAATGTGGCATCTCTTGCAGGGGTAAGCTAGAATCAAGAATGCAGGTTTTTTAGTATGCCGGTAATTTGGCGGTTTTTTTTTTTGCTTGGGGCGTGGTAGCATGCCGGTATCCCAGAAAATTTTTGTGGGGCGGGGCGGTGCCGGTAGCAGCCTTTGGGGAAAACTTTGCAACTCTAATTTGGATCACACCATTTCTACGGATTAAGTATTTTATAATCGATGGTATACTAATAAGCGTAAATAAGTTTTTTTCTCCAGTCGTCATGGAACTATTCAATTATTTATCTCTATTATCAAGGCTCTGAAATTTAGATATAAATGCATTGTAGACACTATTCAATTTTAAAGCGTCGCATTTATGCACCGTATTCGTGCAACTTTGGCCCACTTTTTTGGTTAAGCCTCAATAATTCATGGTCATCTGTTTATGTACAATGTAAAGCAACAGGGCCTAAATAGAATCGACCCTTGGCTTTTCGAATATGACAAATACGTGTGTGCTGCAACACTGCATACATATTTTCTTTTCTTTTTTGAAAATGCAAGTGGCCAATGTTGTTTGGTAATGGCAACTTTGGCCCAGCAAAAACATTCATTTAAAAACTTATGGTTTCCGCTGTTTTTCTCACTTTTGCCAAGCCTATGACAACATTAGCTAACTTAGCGAGTTTTCAAAAAACATAAATCACCCAAAAGACAGCGTGTATTTAAACCACAAGGCCAAGTTTCCAACACTACCTTGATCTGTACACAACAAGCAAAAACCCCTAAAAACGCACTGCCATCAGTACCTGCCACTCGGTACTCAGTGCTGTCAGTACCTATGCCAGTACCGCTTCTCACCTCGGGACCCGAAAGGCACAGACCTCGAAACGGGGCGTATTTCGTTTTGCAACCAAAGGAAGGCGCCATACGGACCAGTATAACGCCTTTTGGGGCGACTAACGGAGCGAGCGAGAGGGTGGGCCTTGCACGTGCGAAATTTCGAGGGGTTACCTCCAACTGACTTGTGCACGGCACCTTACCAACCGGTCTCTAGCGATGTGCCAAATTTGAGCACAATCGGCCCAGCCGTTCTCGAGATCTGGAAGCGGCACCCTGCACGTGCGCACGTGCAAAATGGGTCCCAACTGACTTGTGCACGGCACCCTACTAACTGGTCCCTAACTGTGTACCAAATTTGAGCGCCATCGGTCCAGCCGTTCTCGAGATCTGGAAACGACCCCTGCACGTGCGCACGTGCAGCAGCACCCCAACTCCGGCACATGGATATGCAGTGCCTAGTGGGTGCCTAGTGCTTACCTACATGCCAACTTTCAGCGCAATCGGCCAAGTAGTTACCGAGATATCGCAACAATTGCAAAACTGACACCTCTTCGTTTTGCACGTGGCACGTGCATAAGGGGTCACCCACAAGCATCGGGAATAGTCCAATACTTGGTAGAAGGAATGAAGCTACCCTACAAAATTTACCGCATGTAAATCGGTCAAGTGGTTGCTGAGATATAAGCCTCGCAAAAGCGTCCGCACGGCCGGCCGGCCGGCTGGCCGGCCGCTCATACTCAGAAATTTCCGTTATTCTACGTAAGACTCCGCTCGCTTCGCTCGCTCCGTAATAATACTTCGGGCAGCGCCTTCCTTTGGTTGCTAAAACGAAACACGCTGTCCACCTATTTTATTATTTTAAAGAAAGGAGTAACCATTCTGAATTTTTGTGTTTTCTGAGCTTACCATAACCGCCACAAGTTGGAAACCACAAGTTCACTACTTGCGCACCCGTTTACTGTCCTCACTGGATCCTAGCCAACCCTAATTTTCCGTTGATTTTTTCATGGGTTGTTTTAACCTGTCCTAGCCCTTCAGCTTGGCCTTAGGACTAACTGAGGATTGTTCCCAAAGGTAACCGGTGAACAGTCTTACCGAACCATAATAACAACTTTTCTGCACTGGGTAAGTGTCAAAAGCTACAGCAAAACAAATAATTTTTCCAGGCGTGGACCAAAGCTGCCCTTGGTGGTCAAAGTTGCACGAAACTACGGTAATACTCCAAAAACACTCTATATTCATACATGCGCTTTATCCCCAGGAACCCGCTTTCCTCATTCACACTTCTTTCATTGACTAAGTGGGCTATAACACCTGATGCAGTCTCCAATTTCCACTGCCTCCTTGATTTATGGCTAACCGCATCAAACGCCTGAATCGGTAGGCTGTTCCGCACTACTGATCAGTGTCGCGGCACAGTCTACCACTGATTTATGGCCTACTGCGCGCGTCGGCGTCTCCGTTCGTCGCCAGCCCGGTAGTTTATGGCTGGAGGATGCCCCTGCGTAATGCGGGATAGACTGTGCCGCATCACACTGCGGTTCGGCGGCGCAGTATACCGGCTGATTTACGGCTTCGGAACTGAACTGTCGCCATCACACTATTTCAATGAAGAAATTTGTTCATGTGGGTGCCGCAGCACATCATAAGCAAAGTTTTTATCCATGTGTGTAGTGTCGAGAAATTGTTTGGTTGGTGCAGTCACACCTACGAGTATGCCCGATTTTTTTCCGCACCATTTCCTGACGCAGCATGCCTTTCAATACCTGTCTAATTATTCACATTATGGTCGCATTTATCTTGTTAAAGAAGTGCCTGCCAGCTCTATCACAATCATTTGAACAATATGTTTTGTCTTACAATCGATACAATCAGGTACCTATACCCATATTTACCAATACTTCTCAGCAATAGCAGTCCAATAATGTTAAGGCTGTGTTTAAATAGTTTTTTACATGAATTCAACAACCACATACATATTTATATTTTGCCATAAGTTAAATAGAAATATCTTCCAATTATGGTCATCAAATGAAACATGGGGAACAGTGAAATGTTTTGTTTTCAGCGCTAGTCCAGAAACAAAACAAAGTCGCATGTGACACAATCTGCTACACGATAGGACCTTTCATTGGGTTGCTTGGTAGCAGGTAGGTAGATAATAAAGACACAGGTACCGAAGCTCATGATATATTTAATTAGGTCTGTGGCTGTGCCTGAAAGAGCCCGCCTTTAGGTACTGCAGGTTTAGGTTAGGTACAGCAAAATTTAGAATGAAAAAAAAACTGTTCATTGGTAGTCTTTGGTTTCAAATGCTGTAGTTGATGATATTGATCCAAAGCTGTTTATTTATCCGGCCATCGACATCCTTTCGTAGGTACATGTGTGATGTGACATAAGTCCATGCATAGAGCTGCCACTTTCCCAAGCTCCATTTGATTTAATCTGGCCTCACCTCATGAATAGTTTCTTTTAAAACATGTGTCTCCCATGATATATATTTGAGAATTGTTGCCTTCTAGCTTGGTTGTGCTTGATTAATGATATATCATCATCTTTCATTCATGGGCTCTTGGTACAACTATTGGAAGGCGTGGCTCTGATTAAGGTCAGGTTATACGCTGTTTGATAACACTGGCGGCGGCAGGATGACACTTCGGCCACTACCTCTTTTAGCCCCTTCCCATCATAACAATTTTAGAGTACGAGTAAATGTATGCAAAATGACAAGCTCCAGATGGCCAATCATCAACGTTGACGATTGCCCCTTCCCCATTTGGCTATTTCAAGCCGGCTGGGAACGCCCGTTAACCCGCGCCCCGCTGGGCTATTCAGCCATACGCGCCCTGCTGGGGGGGGGCAGATTCTGCCCCCCCTGTCTAACTTCCGAACCGATGGTCGTAGAAAGACGGGGAAAACGGCAATCGAAAGCTCTCAACAAGGCGGATCTTAAGAGCCCAATTTTTTTTTGCTTAAGTAGGTCAGAGGTCAGGTCAAGGTCAGGTCAAGGGTACAAAATGCAAGTTTCTACAGTATCGGCCTTGCACCGTAGTTGCCGAAGAATGGACTGAGACTGATTGCCCAAAACGTGTTCTTAGACTACCAAGACAATACTCGTTGCACACAATGTCATTCAAAGGTCAAGGTCAAGGTCAGGTCAGGTCAGGTCAGGTCACCAAAAACAAAATATAGAAAAGGGCATGTGCGACACATGTTTTATGGGTCATTTTACTCATGGAATTCAATAGGCACACTCAATAAGTGATATGGACCACCTCTGGATGAATTTCAGGTCGATCTCAGGTCAAGATCAGGTCAAGTGAGGTCAAATTTTGAAGTTGGTTGTTAAGGCCTAAAAAGGTGTCTATCCGATGCAGTTTTTCACGGCGAATCGAATGGTGCTATTTTTGTTTCCGTACGAGGTCTAGAACTTCCAAAAAAAATCATTTTTCAAAAAAAATTGTTTGTCGTGACGTCATAAAATTTTGAATAACTCCCACATTTTTGAACCGATTCTTCTAAAAATTGGTATGTAGGTGCACATAGACCACTTCTTTGACATATATTCCGGTTTTTTCGATAAACTCAAAATTTTGGATTTTATAAATATTTTCCCAAAAAAGTCAGTTTTTTGGAAAAATTTTGGCTAAAATCCAAAATTTTCAAAAAACCGAGATAGCCATTTGATAGACAAAGTAGAATCACGTATAACCTTTTTTGTTACGTCTTGATTCCTTTAAAAATGAGGATGTTAGCGGCGTTTGAAATTTTGCCGTTTTTGAGGCGAAAATGGCGAACATGACGTCACTAAAACGTCAATTTCTCAAAAATTTTCCGACGGATTTCGCTCAAATTTTCAGGGAACGTGTCAAATTGATGTATGATAAGGTACTGAAAGTTTGACGTCGCTGACGTAACGCGTTTAGAAGTTATTGGCGAAAAACGGGAGGGGGGGCAGATTCTGCCCCCCCCCCAGCGGGGCGCGGGTTAAAGATGAAAATAAAAGTAGGTAGTTACGTCTGGAGAGCTATGCCAACTTTGTTCAAATTCTTCCAAAATTTTATGAACACGATTTTGTATCGCAAAAACACATATGACTGCATGTGACAAACATACGCACGGAACCCTGTTTCGGGTTCGTCTGGAAATGTGGCAGCTCTATCAAGTGAACGTGTCCGCTGCTGCCACTCCTGTCTGTGCGGCAGTCGCTCAAAGCGTAATCTCTGCTCTCCGCCGATAGAGTGCGCTGCGGGTCACCTCGCTCAGCTCCCCTCACCATGGGAGGCCCCGTGACGTAGAGGGACTATAGTTTCGTGCGCACGCAGCTGGGGCGTTCGTCGGCCAGTGACGCTCTGGCTTCTGATTGGCTGAAAATATGCCTTCCGGGTTGGCCTTGGATTGTTTACTGTGGGACTTCTCTAGCAGTAAAATTTTATCCAGCACATCGTAGTGAAAAGTATACTCGTCGAGTAGTGCTGATCGTAAGTTAGTGGGAGCGGTTAGTGGTTGGTGAGCGCGCGTTGGCCGACTGACACGGGGCTCGCGGCTGGCGGACTGGTGCGGAGCTCATTCAGTGTGCCGCGTGCAGTGTGTGACATGGGTGACAATAACGTTGCGCTCCGTCCGTATTTCGAACAGAGTGGATTCTACCAGAGGAGCTCTGGTGACCAGGGCTATCCGCCCGGGTTCCTCGGCTTCCCGAACTACCAGCAGACGCGCAGCCAGGAGTCGCCCTTCAACGACGCGGCCAGTGCGTGCAAACTCTACCCCACCAACGATGTGTCGGCCAACGCGTACAAAGTCGACTGCTCCAAGGAGCAGAACGGCTACAGCTCCAAGGACCTGCCGAGCTGGTCGGCCTCGGCCGCGGCCGTAGCCGGCGCCGGCCGGTTCCCGGGTCTCCCGGGGGCCGGCGTGGACCCGAGCCGCGACCGACAGGCGGCCGCCTCCAACTGGCTGGTCGCCTGCAACCAGAACACCGGTCAGCAGGGCTCGCAGCTGGTGCAGCAGCCCAGCCAGTATGCCACCACACCCATCTACCCCTGGATGGCGATAGCAGGTGAGTTTTCGGCTGGGACGGCCCCGCGCGCCGGCCGCCGGGCGCCGCCCGCAGCCCGCAGCAGCACGCCGCCCGGCGCATTCCTTTAAACTCATGTTCCTTTTGTGTCGCCGTCTTTCCGCACCATTGACGCGGGCGGACCTGTTTTCGGCCGTAAATTTCGTGCCGCCGGCGGTCTCCCCCGCCCGGGCTGCCCGCGCTTTGTCAGCGGACCCCCTGCTTTCGGGCGCCGGAACGCACGGACAATGCTAAAACGGCTCGGCAAACCCCTAAATGGCCTCTCTAATCGCCGCGGCTCGTCAGATTTTTATAGAGTAAATTGGATCGAATTCAGACTTAATCAGGGCTGTGAGACCGGGAGACGAAGCAGAGACTCATTAGAATATTGTTTCTGCCAGTTAGGGTGGCTAGTGAAAATTTGCGATGCGTGTGCTGCTCAGACGCTCAAGTGCTTTCAATAACCTTAAACGATAGCCGGGTACTGCGTCTGACAACACCCATTCCATTCTCATGTTAAGCATAGTTTTCATAAGTCTCTCATTGGATGTAGCGTTATTTATGGAGACACATTGACAGTTTAATTTTTCAGGCAGGGTTTCTGCTCCAGCTTTTCGCCATAATTTAGTTGGGCGGCGAAGTCAAATTTATCGCCCGTGGAAATACACTCAGAGCGCGTGGCGCTTAAGCCGCTCCGGCAAGTGTTTGCGTCGAAGAGGCTTTTTACAATAGTGGCGCAGGGAAACACAATTGATTTGGGCCTGCGCCGTGTCTAATATTCCGGTCGCCGGTCGTCCGTAACTCTGGCTGCCTCGGCGCGTCACCACGCTGACGCAAAAATGTTCAGCGACATCGTTAGACTGAAATATGCGGGCTGGCCGCGAGCTGGCCCGGTCGCCGCCGAGTCTCGCCCGCGGCTTATCACTGCCGGCCGACTGCAGGGCTGCCGGGGCTGATGGGACTGACGGGCCAGCGGGGCTGATGGGCCAGCGGGGCTGATGGGGCTGATGGGACTGACGGGCCAGCGGGGCTGATGGGAAAGGCGGGCATGATGGGACTGACGGGGATGATGGGACTGACGGGACCGGTCGTGTGCCGGGTCGGAGGTCAGGTCAGGCGGCTGAGTGGTTTGGATGATGGTTCGGCACGTCTGCTTCCCATTAATACCGTTTGAATAACGGGATCTGTGGGTTTCCTACCAACTTCTCAGTCTCTAGCCTGGTGTTCAATCCATCTGTGTTGGTATAGTCAGTCCGTCTCCCCATCCTTCCGCCTCTGTCTGTCCGTCTATCTGTCTGTCTGTCTGTCTGTCTGTCTGTCTGTCTGTGTCTGTCTGCATGCCTGCCCCTTTGTATGTCTGTTTGTCCCTCTCTGTCTCAGTCCGCCACTCCCTGTGTTGTCTCATCAGCGCCCAGCCGGCCTCATTGATCTCGGCTGGCTGCACTGGGCCCGTCTCCAAAAACCGTCTCCCCCGGCGTGTCCCGACGGCGCCCTGATCAATACACCCGAAAAGCAAACAAGTCGCAATTACGACGGCCAGTCCGACTGTCCCGGCTGCGTTCCGACCACGCCCGCCGCCGGCCGGCCGGCTCGAATTTCTGTCGCGCACCAGCTGCGACCCAACCGCCCGGCCGCCCGACGCGACTCGCACGACTCATACAGACTCGTCGTAATGACTCGTCACAGCTCGTCATGACTCGGTGTGACCCTAACGTGCCGCTCGAGATCCCGTAATGGGCACCGCCGCACCGTTAGCGCGCGCCCGACGGGCCTCTCTCGTCCATTAACGCAGCGTTGTTGCGTGGCCGCCGAGAGTGCGTGACGGCGGTTGGCCAGCCGGCGGCGCGCGCTGGATCGCTTTATTACGCGCCGTCCCAATCGCGGCGCACCTTTCTCCGGACGAGCCTCGAGCGGCCGGCGAGCTCCGAGCGCCGGCCAATGGCTCCGCTTCCTCGGCAGTTACACGCTCTATATTCATTAGTATTGACACAAGTGGGCCGTAAAAGTTTACCCAAACACGAGTTTTATTGGTAGGATGGCCGTTACGGGCTGGGAATTAATCTCCCGGTGCTGCCGCAGAAGTGATGGCAGCGGCCACCGGATGGCAGCGATGCCGACAATGGCGTTTAGGGATGTTTTAGCTGTTTGGTTAGTGCGGTTAGGTGATGACGGAACCGATTTAGTTGATGGCTCAATCGTACGGCTTCATCCGACCGCTAAGAGGTCATTTTACGCGCGTAACTTCTTCCAGCGTACATAACTGGCCTCCAGTTACGACCTACCCGAACGCCAGACAAAATCTGCTGAGCCTTCACTTGTGCTCAATCTGCTACTTTTATCAGGTCTGGCACATTGTTTCAATGCTGATCAATATATCTCCAAACGACAATAAAGCGGTGATAAAATGTCTATTCATTACATGGTGATTTCCAAAGTGACATCTGAAACGGCTTCGCCAGGGCAGTGCCAGGGCGGAAGGCGATTTTTCATTGTTATTACTTAGTTTTAGTTTCCATTAGCGCTCGGGCATATGAAATATAGCCTCCCCAATGAGAAAGAGCCAGCCTGTCGTAACTGCACGCGCGGTAGTATCGCGACAAATTGCCCCGCAGTGGCTAGCAGTGGCGCCCGCGGCCACTGGCCAGCCAGGCCGGCCACCCTGCCGGTCTTTGAACGGCGCGGACGGGTCTCACCCCGTCCGCGCCGAAACAGCGCGATAAAGCGAGTTTAGTTTTGTGCCCTCCCTCACTTCAGAAGCCGTCAGCCATTAGATGCTGAGTGTCATCTAATTGATACAGAGATACGGTGCGGCAGTTGGGTATAAATTTCCCTAAGTGATTTCTAAATGGTGAGCCTGCGCAGACAGCGCTATTTCAGAAATGAGTTGGCCAGATCCCCGACGGGTAAAATTAAGTTAAAACATTAACGCTCACAGGGCCTAGATCATACCTTAAGAGCCATGCTAACACGAGAGTCCGAGTCCATTTCTTACGTCCAATTTGATTCAGTGACGGGAATGAAAGGTCGTGATGTACCGCAGCACGTTTCCCGACTCGGCCGGGGGACGGCCCGCTATTGGAGGCTATATTGGGCGGCGTTTTTACCTCCTGGCTGCGCGCAGCGGGGTGTGAATTGTCTTGTTCCGGTGCGAATTGCAAGAAATGGACACCGTGATTTAGTGCGGTCGGCTCTCTGCATGTTTTTGTCACCCAATTTTAGTCGGAAATTCGGCCATAAATCATCGTTTTATAGGCTGAGCAGTCGCCGGAGCATCGGAGCCGCTGCCCAGCACGAGATGGGATGGCCTTTTCTTGTCGCTCGCACAAAGAACGGCCGCGGGGACGGACCGCACCGGAGCGGGGACCGTCGGAGCGCGCTGTGCGGTCCGGTCACTCGGCGGACCGACTGCGAATCGGCAGCGGCGAGCCGGCGCGACGGCCGACACCAAATTATATGGTATTACTGGCAGCATCGTACATCACCGCTGGCCGGCCGACCGGCTGGCCTGCCGGCACGGCTGGCTACACCGCCCCGGCCTGTCGGCGGCGGCCACCGCCCCGCGGCCCCACCGCGCCGCCCCACCGCCCCACCGCCCCGCCGCCCCACCGCCCCGCCGCAGCCCCACCATCCCGCCGCACCGCCGCCCCACCGCGCTGCCGTCCCACTGTCCCACCGCCGCCCTGCTCCGCCTCCCCACCGCCCCACCGCCCCACCGCCCCACCGCCCCACCGCCCCACCGCCCCACCGCCCCACCGCCCCACCGCCCTGCCGCCCTGCCGCCCTACCGCGCTGCCGCAGCCCCACCGTCCCGCCGCGCCGCCTCTCCACCGCTCCACCGCGCCCCCGTCCCACTGTCCCACCGCCGCCCCGCCGCCGCCGCCCAGCGGGGAGCGGTCCCGCGCCGCCCGCGACGCCACCCGCGCCGCGTCGCTGCATATTTGTTACGCATCGCGGCGGCGACTTTCCATATTCGTGGCGAGCCGGCTCGTAAAGCATTTTACGGCGCTGGGTTGCCGGGCGGCGGCCGCCTGTCACCGCCGGCCCGTCACGTGCACAGCCGGTGTCAAATGACGATCAATGTGCACGGCTCGTTCATGATGCCCCCGGGGCAGGTCCGACCGACAGACGCCGCCAAGCACCGCCGCCGCCGCTGCTTTGAACAGTGGCTAGTGATCCGCCCCGCCGCCGCCCCCGCCGCCTCCTCAGCCACCGCCGCTACCCAGCAGCAACAAAGACGAATGCCACCCCGCCCTTCTGATTTATTCATATCGCAATATTTAGCAAAAGCCGCGCCGCCGCCGGTGGGAGGGAGTCCCGCCGTCGCGGCTGCCACAAAGACTGTCTACTAACGGCCCAGAGTTCCACACCCGCGGGCTGCGCTGGCGTGGTCTGCTGCTGGACGGCGGCCTCTCGACGGGGCCCGTTAATTGTGACCTCGTTAGTCGTCATCGGATCTGGAAAGGGAGTCGTCGGCCGGGCTCGAACCACTGTCCGTCCGCTCTCGGTCCTTTCTTGGCTCGTTATAGATTCGCTTTCCGCCCGCCGTCCGCCACTGGCAGTCAGCTGATCATCTGCTACTGTCCTCGGACCCGTCCGTCCCGCGCCGGTCCCATCCGGTCCCGGTCTGGTCCCGGTCTGGTCCCGGTCTGGTCCCGGTCTCGTCTCGGTCGCATTGACGGGTACCCGATCGGCCCACCGTTTTCTCGGCGCCCCTCTCGTCCGTACCGCGCCGTCTCGCCGTCGGCTGGCAGCTGTTTCGCGCGAGCAGTGACTGCTCAGGTGGCGAGACGCCGCCCCTCGAGGCAGCCAGCTGTTCGCAGCTCGGTTTATTTTGCTTTTAAAACAGCGGCGCAGATCACAGACAGACGCATTGCCGTTCTGTTATAGCGGATGCACTGTGACTTGAAAGGCAGCGACCGGCCCGTTCGAAATATGCTGTTTATTTTGAGTCATCTGAATTTGCAGCGCACTGTTTGGCTCATGTCAGACGGCAAATATAGTGTTGTCTGGACGGCGATGTGGGCTGGGCACACTCGCGGCTGGATCGAGTAACGCTTGGCTGAGTTTTATAATCAGCTGCGGTGATTTCATATTGCGGATGATGTATTCATGTTTATGTTAGGCACACGAACCATACGTGATGATTTAATTTGCGATGTGCCAAAATGAGGACACACTCTTACTTATTTATCTTGTCGTTTGACATCACGTTCCCGTATTTAGTATTCGTCGCAGTGATACTCTAGCATCCACGGAAAGCTCCTTGGTGCAGGTCCAGTTTTGAAGCAGTTGGCTATTTCCAGTTAGGGGATTCTGCTAAAGAGTTGTTCTGAGCCCCTTTCGAACGGGGCTGGGCGCACTCTCTCCCTAAATTATTTTGTCACATAAATTGTGATGGTATGTGAAACGGGAGATTTATCCCCTCCATAGGCCGTTAAGGAGATTCCAGGCTAAGGGATAATTAATTTGTAACCGAAGACGAATTAGCCAATTTCAAACGAGCTGGGAAACCTGAAAAGGCGACGCGTCTTTCAGTGGGCATCCAAGCGTCACTTTGTTACGTTTCTTGTCACACTGGCGTGACTTGGTCGTCTGCAGAGCTACCGTGTGAATTATTTATGCGTCTGCTATCACCGATATGACAATGTTTAGGCTTTTTGATGGTCCTTTGGGAGTGAATTTTATGACGGATGAAGCACACATCATTGTCCGGGGAGGGATAGCCGTTTGAGTGATAGTTTGCGGCTGTTTACTGGCCCACTTTGGGCCATTCGGGGTGCGTTTATGGGCCGTGATGGGACACCTCTTGACATTTAATGCGCCATGGTACGTTTAGTGGGACTGAAAAAGCGGCAAAAGACGTCAACATGCCGGTTCGCTGCCGAGGTGGCGGCGGGGACGTGCTGCAACACCGCCCACTTGGCAGGGCCGGCGGCGGCCCGACACCTCCAGCCGGTCAGCCTGCAGACGGTCCAGACGTCCCTCTCCGCTCCAACTGAGTATCCTTGCAGCCGCGTGCCATTGCAGGATCGCGGTTACGGTCGCGGCCGTACCGCTGTTACTTTCAGTGCAGGAACCGTTATGTTCGACCGCTATGAGAGCCGTGCACATACAACCCTGGCCTGGCAGTTTCACTTTCGGTGTCGGTCATTCGGTCAAGGCAGTCGAAAAAGACGTCGTGGCTCCTCCATAAAAGGCACATTTCAGAAAACTCATAAGTGCGTTTTCGGTTACGATCCATTCGTTAGAATGATGTAGCAACGCCGTTGCGCCTATTAGCGCGTCCACGCGGCCGGGCTACATTGGCCCGCCGGCCGGACCGCGACGGAAGACTCTACGCCGCCTTCCGTCGCGCCGCGCCGGCCAGGACCAGCGGGCCGCGAGCGCCGGTCGGCCGCCGGCCGCCACAATGAGTCCAATGGAACATCGGCACCATCAAAGCGGACCGGCGGGAGACGCGCGCGCCACGGGTAGAGGCACAAAGGGCGCACAGAAGCGCGTGGCGTCTGGAGGGTCCCGGCCGAGCCGGAGGATGCAAGTCCAGCCATTAACTGTTATGTAATTCTTCAGAAATGGGGTGTCGGCTGCAGTGTGTCATAACTCTAGCGGAGCAAGTTGGGAAGAAAGAAGTTCGCCGTTTATTTCGGATACATTAAATGGACCATGAACGCGGTGGGAGGGTCATTTAATGTTGCCGGTTTGATGTTTATGTCAGCTTATGGTTTCACCGGGGTGCCAGCCTCGCGCGGTGACTTTGAATGCAGAAGCGCGTCTCGCCGCGACAGGGAATAGATTTAAATTCGCCTCCGACGCTGAAGCCTCGAAATGTCGCCGATGCTGAGTAACGATTCAGTGCCGGGAAGGCTGAAGGCGGTGAGCAGCGTTCGGTCGCCGAAATAGCTGTCGATCGGCGACTAGCACGGCGCAGTTATGACGTTAAGTGGCGCCGCTCCCCAGGGCGGACCGAGTCGATCGCAGGACCCCCGACCGCTGGAATGTTGAAGTGTGACGGTGTCAGTTTGAATGATATCCCGGCTCATCTCGTTCGGTTCGAGCGGTGAACCGATGCCACTCGATGCCATAAGTGATATCGGCTCTACAGTGAGAGCCGGCTACTGTAACAAACCTGACCGAGGCGTGGGTGCCAAAAGCCGCCCGTGTGAACATGGCTTTAGTCGTGCTGCTCGGCACATCACCTCTCTCCATATTCCCGTCAAACAGCTACTGTTGGTCTGGGTTATGGGTCATTCTGGCCAGCCCGCTTTACCAGACTGTGGGGGCGGTCGTCAATTACGAAACCCCCTGACCTCACCTGGTACTTTTAGAAACCCGGCGGAATTTAACCGACCCACCAAGCCGCTTTTGGCACGTAATTATCCGTGATGAATTTAGGGTAATGAATTCGAATAGGCCATTACGGCATGCGTAATGGAGCGTAGTGGCAATCGGCGGCGATGAGGAGTATAGCTCGGTCTGTGGCTCGTAGTGTGCCCGCGTTGAGTCATCGCTCACTCCTCGTTACGGCGTCATGCCAGGGAGCCGGCGGCGGCCGAGCGGGCGCCCCACGGAGCTCGTGATTCACCAGAATGCCCGCCGCTCGTGACGTTCACGGAATGACTGAACCAGTGTCGATGGTACGGGTCAGAGAATTAACGCCTAAGTAGTTACGGGAAGCCGGTTGGTGTAGGTAACACGAAGGAGAGCACGTCTGAGGCGTAATGCGGAATAAGTATGATAGAGGCGGACTCAGCCGGCCGACGTGAGAAGCCAATGCAATTAAATGCACATGCATTTGAGCTGCAACACGCCCCGAGCTGAGCAATGCGACCGCCACACGCGAGCGGGTCGGCCCGTGACCGGCCGGTGGTCGGCGTGGCGCAGGAAATTGGAACCGGCCGAGCTCTTTCGACCCGTGCCCCCGTCGCCGCCGCCGCCGCCGCAGGACTCGTGGCGGTAGTGACGATGATAGCCGCCGCTGTGACTGATACTCACGTAACAACCTCTGGATGCTCTGGGTGATCGTAAGCGGTGGTGCACGCGGCCACTGCTGTCACTATGAAGTCACCTCGACGCCGACCGGGCACCCGGCCAGTTCCGTGACATATGCCATCAAACGGCAGGCGGCTGATTTTTATTTGTCTTGGTGCGGCGTCCATGGGCCGTTTCGCGGTGGGTCGGCCGCGCCGCGGGACACGATCTCGTTTGCGGCGCTTCCCGCGGAAACGGCTTGTCGACACGACACTGCCGTACGCCGCGTACTCGCCGCTATGGCAGCTCATTAGTGACCCCCGGTGGGTTTGTGGCCGCGGGCTGATTATACCCCACCCCCGCCCTGCGGTGCCGGACTCACGAACCCCAAAGGTCGCGGTCGCGCCGGACCGGTCGGTCGAGGTCGATCGGGCCGGCCGAGACACGGCGTGACCGGCCGGCGCCGTGCCGCGCCCCGCGCGTGGCGTGCCAGCTCCATTCATGAGCGGCCTGCACCGCCTCCAGTGAGCATTGCATCACGCTTTGCCTCTGCACAAGCTGGGCCGGCCAGCGGCGTCGTGCCGAGAGATCGATTGCTTCATTGCGGCGGCGGCCGCGGCCGATCGGGCTGGCCGGCCGGCTCGTTTGTTTATGCCGGTCGCTGCTGGCGGGCCCGAGAGTGGCTGCTGTCGCCGCCGACTCGACAGCGGAGCCGCGGCGGTGGAGAGGACCTGCCGACCGCGGACCTTGCACCTGCCCAGCCGGGTATGCCGGCCGGCATTCAGAGCACACCTAGCGCCGCCGGTGGGGGCGAGCGGAGCGGACCACGCAGCGCGGCGGGTGCACCAAATACCGGCGCCCGACGTCCGTCGTTCGGGCCCGCGCGAGCCGTCGGCTCCGACGGCCAGCGGCCGAGCTCGTAAACCATACCGACCGGCCAATGGGGTGTCATTGACAGCCATGTGATCACGAATGTCCTGTTCGACCTGGGCGACCGCGGCGGGCCGGAGTTGGACCACGACCTACAGCGCCGCACCGTCCTCACCCGGGCCTCAGACAGCGCCTCGCCGCCGCCGCCGGCCGGCCACGTCACGTCACACCCAGCCGTGACGTGACGCTGATTTACGGCACGTCTCCGTCGTCGGCGCGCCGCCGATTTTGCCGCGCGCCTAATTCTGCGCGGCCGCGACGCTGTACAATTAATAACCGCCGCTCTAAATCATCGCGCTCGACGGCGCCGTGCAGGCGATCGATGTCGCGGCGCGGGTCCGCTGTCGCCGAAATTTGGCCGCCGTCGCCGCCGTCGACGGTGCCGACGCTGCCGACGCCGATTCCATTTCAGATAAATCGGCGTCGCTTACGCGGGCTACAAAAGCCGGCTCGCCGATAGGGGAGATTTACAGGTGGGGCGGCCGGGCGCGACGCGACGCGGCGCATCCGGCGGTGCAGCCCGGCTGGGTGGCCCGGGGGAGGGGAGGGGAGGAGGGGGCGGTGACACGACTACCTGGCCCAGTGGCGGCGGTCGGCGGGCGTGTCACAGAGGGCGAGGCTTGAAATGAAATATTAGACGGTCGTAATTTTAAGAAGTACACCAACTGGTCAAACAATATGGGAGGCGGTGGACCGACGATACTTCATATATCATTGAATGTTTTCATAAGGCTTTGTATTTCGAGTCTCTTCAGCTCTTGTAGTAAAAGAAGTAAGTCAACTAATATATTATCTGGCGAGCCGCTGCGATTCGATAACTCCTTATCCCTGTTCTCTCGAGCTCCAAGCACCTGCTGCAGCTGCATGATGTGCGCTTTACTGTTACTGGCGCTTCTTACCCGTCTAAGACACATCAGCGTCTGGTCTTCACCTCAGCTACTGCCTGCTTCACCCCATGCTGCTTCTGCCCTACAAGGCTGATCCCCGGACTGCCTCTGACGTCTAATGACTGACGTTGCATGGATCTTGGACGCCTTTGACGTCCGGCCTGTGTGCCTTTGGTGGTTTTGACGGACATTTCTGGGCCCTTTATTCATTTGACTGACGGCTGTGACTGACGTCTGTAGGTCTTTAACCCGCGCCCGGCTGGGGGTCCTGGATTTCCACGCCCTGCTGGGGGGGGGGGGGGTGTTTGAACACCCCCCCTTGTAACTCGGCTCCTGGGCCACGTAGCGATACGCGGAAGGCGGCGTTCGAAAGAGCGTCAAAAATAATGACGAAATCACTTCGGTCAATTTTTTGGTCAGGTCAAAGGTCAGGTCACCAGAGGTCATTGAAGGCAAAATTTCGCCGATTTCCAGGTCGAATGTCGAAAACTTCCAAGAAGCCAACGCATAACTCGGGAACCAATAGAGCTACAGCGCCGCGGAAAAGCGCATTCGATAGCCCTATTAACGCCCTTTCTGAATAATTCTCTCAGATTTGACCTAACGTCAACGGTTTTGCCTGCAGGGGGCAAAAACTGCAAAAATAGCCGATTTTTTCGGAAACAGTTTTTCTGCAATAACTTTTGACCCAAGCCTTGTACGAGCTTACTTTTACCGGCATCGTGTTCCTCTCGTCAAGACGCATCGAATGAACTATAACTTGACCTTGAAAGGTCAACTTGAAAATTTGACCTCAGGTCAAGGTCATGACCTGACCGGAAAGGGTCATGTTGCATATCAGTCGATCCGTATCGTCGAGCTGAACACATCTAAGGCGTTTTCATCGCTCTAGCACGCCTCTATCAAAAGTTATTCGCGAAAAACTGTTAGATATCATTCGTGACCTAAGATGACCTCAGGGCATAAGCAAGGGTCACGGACACCATTTTCATGTTCAGTGTGTCTAAACCACTTGTAATTCGGTGTTTGGGAGTGTTTATAATGTCTTTCGTCCAAAAGAGGCGCATTTCAATTTTCTCCCATTGACTTATAATGGGGAGGTCGCAAAATTGACCTGACCTTAGGTCATCGATATCAAAATTCTGAGGTATACATTTTGTACATACTATTGCTCTTAGCAATCGCTGAAAGTTTCAAAGCGATCGGTCACTCGGTGTAGCTATGACAGACATTGAAACTTTTTATGAGGTGAGGTCACTTCAAGTGACCTGGTGACCTGACCTTGAATGACCTTGGTCTGAAATTTTCACAACATGTGTAGAATTGATTTATGATAAGGTGTACCAAAAACGGCGGCGCTCCGCGCCGCCGTTTTTTAGATATTCGCGAAAAACCACAAGGGGGGGTGTTCAAACACCCCCCCCCAGCAGGGCGCGGGTTAACGGCTTTGACTGACGACTGTGCGTCTTTGACGCCTTTGACTGACGTATGTTAGCATTTGACGGCTATGAAAAACAGTTGTGGGCCTTTCTGGCCTTTGACGGCTTTGAGTGACGGCTGTTCGATTGCCCGCGTCGCCTGCCATTCCTGGACACTGCCGTGCCCTGCGCCCTGCAAACCGATGATTAATGCCGCTTTGGACGCCGATAATTACCCAAATCATGCATGAAATGCAGTGCAATTTTAGTGGCATGACACTTAATGTTTTCGTTGTTTGACTTTGAGATGGATTGTGGTGCATCACGAAATGAGTGTCGTCGCCGCCGTGCGGAGCGTTGCGCTGCTGTTCGCCTCTGCTCGACTAAGTGGGCGCTGACGGGTGGGTGTCGGGTGGCATGCATGGCTGCTGAAGCGGTTCGGTAGATGACCGCAGAGATGGTGTATTGTGTGACCGGTGTGTGACGCTGTGAATGGAGTGAGTGTGACCCGGAGTAGCCCCCTGTCCCGTGACGCCCCGCAGCACTGTTACAGAGAAACCGTCAAAAGAGGTGAGCCGCCCCCTCCCCCTCCCGCCCGAGCCCCCTGTGAGTGGGGTTTGGGGTTCCAGGTCAGAAAGAGTCTGTTGGCTTGGCCAGCCTGTGTGAGTGATTGTGTCCATTGTTGTGAAGGGATGCTATTGAACATAAGCTGTTGCTCCCTTTCTGCAATTGTAATGCTTAAGATAAAGCTGGTTGCTTTGGGACTCATAAATGAATAGTTAGTATCGTGGAAAATGAATGAAATAATTTCTGATATATGATTATCCTGATAACAAAGCTTTAGAAATTTTAACAAATTTTAGTATCCTTTCTTTTTAAACGAAAATTTTTAATACCCGAAACTAATAATCGAATCCCTACCAATGTGTAAATTGCTATCAAAATATCAAAACAACCACTTATTATTCTAAGCTGCTCAAAATGATAGATTCTGCAATGTTATATCAATTTTGTATTCGCCGAAAACATCCGAATGACATTTAAGAACCACCAATGTCTGCAATCCGTCAATTGAACATTTGCACATGTTGCGCTGAAATGCTGATCAGCTAGAGCGACCGAGCCCATTTCCCTAAAAGGCTCCCATATTCCGTTTCCTGGTCACCCTTGGTCACCAGCGTCCCATCACACCGTCTGGCGAATCTTGGCCGGCGCCTTCCCGCGACCCTCCCCTTCCCGAGAGGAGCCCCAGTCGGCCCGGGCGCTGAGCTTCCCCCGGCGGCCACCAGGTGGCGGTGGCTGTCGAGCCGCCGACCGGCTTCAAATCTCCCGCCGCCGGCAGCTCCTGCCATCTGTCGGCGGGCGGCTGAACTATACAGCTGGGCCCGTGCCGAGCGTTTGGGAGAGTGCCCGTGACGCGGTGCCGCTGCGGCCGCCACGGCAGCAGCGGGGAGGGGCCCAGCGCGGTGGGCATGAAGCGAGGGCTGCCGGATAGCTGCAGCTTCGGTCAAAAGGCGCTGGACACTTATGTTTTATGATATTTAATGTTACTTGTTAGGTAACTACATATAGGAAACATAAAATATTCGGAGACATTAGAAATCGCAGCTGCCTGTATTTGGAGGACGGCCTGTGTCATAGGTGCCTGTATTTGTCCGTAGCTGATATCAGGTGATAATAGAGCATCGAAGTTCCACTGGTGGAAGCACGGGCTCGAGCCGATCCGGTGTTCAAAATATGATGTTCTTGACAGTGACATGGTCAACGGTGAACGGGAACAGACGCAGCCAGTTGATAAGTCGTTCAGTGGACGGACAATGCACGGCTTTCATGGGCACGCTAACCACAGACATCGAATGATCGAAATGCTCCCGATTAGGTGCCTGGAATGGTCCGGTTGGACTGTAAGAGTGGAGGACTCGAGAGTTGTTACAATAAGCTACGCATGGCGTGGGACTGGGCTTATGTAAGGCTATCTTATGTATCTTATGTAAGGCGCCGGCTCAGTCACTCCGACAATTCAATTTCAGAGTTAAATTCATAGCAAAATAAATAGATAGATAGAGGCTATCAAGCGAACCCCTTCCATGGTGCTGTTACTTTTTAACAGTATTCTTTGAGCTATAGTTAGGCGCGGGAACCGGGGAGGCAGTGGGGGCAGCTTGCCCCCCCCCCCCCAACTCTGGGGCCGTGGGGGCGGTGCCTTTACAATTTTCAGACGGAATACCGCACTTTTTTGGCAAATGTTTTCTTTTGTTTGTTGAAAAAGCCAAGGGATGAAAAATAAGTGGCCTAAAACCGGTGAAAAAAAAACTAGATATGGGGGTACCCTAGGTTGGTCTCTATTATGGTGTGCCCCTCCAGTCTGAAAGTAGTTCCTGCGCCCCTGCTTTGAGCATACATATGAGCTCAACACCCCGTTTTGCTCAAAATGTATTTGGATGATGCTTGCATTCGCCACTTGCAAATTGCAATGCTCGTTAGCTACCCTTTCGTGCTGTTCTTTTATGTTTATTGTTTATGCATTTGAAATAAGATATTATGTGAGGATAAAAAATAAGGAAGATAAAAAGTATATTCTGTTCACAGCAGAAACTATTAAAAAAAAAAAAAAAACATTAAGGCAAAACTGCTGGTCTCTTAATTTTGAAACATTTTCATGGTCGTGGGTGACTATCATCATTGTGACATTCTTAGTCGCCCTCTCAGCACTCATTGGAAATATAATCTGTTTTTAATTTCCGATACCTTACCTACACTTTCTTCATGTAAGCTAAAGCGCACATTAAATAAAAATACACTACATTTCAACTGTATGTCCAGCTCTTATGCCTATAAATGACTGAAGGCATTTTCATTTATTAAGCATTTGAAATGGGACACTCTTTTCTGACGACAATGACAATGCAGGTAATAACGTTGTTCAAAAACAAACCCAAGGTGATGGGCTGTGCAAGCCTAGAAATACGCTGTGGTGGACACTGTTGTGCTCGATGCCCTTTACATGAACTGGCCATAACACACGGGCGTGCCATACACGTGCCGCCCTTATCATACTATTACCACTGGGGGAAGCACGCCGGGGCTGATACCTGGGAATGCAGCTACCAAATAACTTCAGGCACGGGCGTAGGAACGTCATGAAAAGTGGGTGGGCCACCCTGTCAAGGGGCCTCCTTTTCCAGGGGCCTCCTATTTTCAGGGGCCTTCAACTTTTGCCTCGTCCTGCTGGCTGCTTTCAAGTATGACATCCAAATCTAGCTTCTCAGATCGGGCAGATGTACCCAGGGGCGTAACCGCTTAAAGGGACCCTCCCACCTTCAAAAAAGTTTATAAATTGGCATGGAAGTGATGTTGCTCGGTTCAGAAAGAGCGAAAACGAATATCTACCAAATTTCACCGAAAAATATTCACCGGTTTTCAAGATATTATACTTTTACTTTTGTTTACTTTTTTGGGATCTCCGCTGTTTCTAGCGACTTTATTTTAGAAGTGCGGCGTTTGCGGCAGATGTTGCGCGCAAATGGCATATACCACCGCGTGCTACAAAACGTTTTAGTCAAACATTTAAAAACCGTTAGATATCTGCGCTGACGTCACACATTCAGAGGGGTATTCCTAAGCATTAGCCCCTCTGAATCAAAATGCTGCAATTTTGAAATTCAATATTTCCGATTTAAGGCATTTCTCGATGTTGTGAGTGCCGAAACCGGTAATTGTGAGCCAGGGACCCCATTTTGGCTATCTCAACTCAAATCTAATGTTAAGGTGGGAGGGTCCCTTTAAGCGAACAGTGCGGAAAGTCCGCACCATTTTTAAAACTTATTCCCCCTCCGATTTTTTTTTAGAATCTATTTGCCGCAAACGGCGCATGACCCCTGGAAACCCTTACACAAATGTCTTCCTCGTTTCCCAGGTGCCCCCATTAGCTTCATAGGCGCCCTATTTGGCATATAAGCGCCCTATGTACAGTCATCAGAGACATCCCTATATGTGCCACAGTCTCCCCGTTGTCGCATACAATGTGCGCTTATCATAGGCGTCTCTCTTTTATGGACACTTGAAGGCGCCTCTCTTTGCCATGCCGGCGCCCCTGTTTCTTATGAATGCACCCCCATGGCATTGACCAATTGCAGTCTGCATACCTCTATTGCATGTGGACGCCCATATATGTAGGCCTCAGAGGCGCCCCTCTTTCGCATTGAGGCGCCCCTATGGGCTTCATAGGCGCCCCTCTATTGCACGTAGGTGCCCTACTGTCTCAGAACCGCTCCCCTTTGGCATGCAGACGCCCATCTTTCGTACGGAGGAGCCGCTGTGGTTCTTAAAGACGGCATGGTGCTCCCAGACGCAGATGGGGCTCTCGGAGTCGACAGTGTGGGACCTTCAGTCGCTGATGGGTGCCCGCCGGATGTGGACCCTTGGAGACGCCGGTATGGGGCCCTCAGAGATGCCGGTATGTGGCCCTTAGAGACACCGGTGTGGAACCCTCAGATACTTCAGTGTGAAGCCCTTACAATTACTGGTGTAGAGCTATGAATGCGCTGGCTTAAATCCCTCAGAGGCCGGTACATGGACATTAGAGCTCAGTGAGAGCTTGTGTGGTGCCTTCAGTGGCCTTGTGGAGCCGTTAGACATCAACATGGTGCTCTCAGGAGCCGGTGAGTCCTCAGAGTCACCGGTGTGGGGCCTTCAGAGCTCCGAGATACTGGTGTGGGGGCCCTCAGAGGTGTCGGTGTGGGTCCTTCAGATGTACCTATAGAGCCTTGAGATGCACAGGTGTGGTGGCCCACAGAGGCGCCGGGTGGGGTCCCCAGAGCCACCGATATAGGGCCCTAAGAGACACTAGTATGACCCTCAAAGGCGCCGCTGTGTGGCGCTCATAAACACTGGTGTGGAGCCATCACAGGCGGGTGGAGCCGTTAGAGGACGGAAAGGGCCCTTAGATGCCTACAAGGAGCCTTCAGAAGCCGGTGTGGCACCCTTAAGGGGATAAGCGTGTCTACTTAGGAGCCCTTGAGGTGCTCTCATGAGCTCTGTGGGGCCCTACCGAGCCGAAATATGGCCACGGCCAGTTGCCGCGCATGGTTCTTCGGACTATCATTCTCAGGGGCCTCATCTGCCTAGGTTGAATAGAAGGGCCTCTCAGAGACCATCAGTCTCATGGGCCTCCTCTGGCTAGTATAAATAGAAGGGCCTGTTAGACCATCAATCCTAGGGGCCTCCTCTAGTTAGTATAAATAGAAAAGCCTCTCAGACCATTAATCTCAGGGGCTCCTGTGGACAGTATAAATAAAAGGGACTCTCAGACCATCAGTCTCGGGGGCCTCCCTAGAAAAGTGTAAATGTGGATAGAGGGCCCCCCCCCTCAGATTCATTAGGAGTGGACCTCTCTGACTATCAGTCTCAGGGGCCTCTTGTGGCCAGTATGAATATAAGAGCCTCTCAGACCATCGGTCTCAGGGGCCTCCCTAGAAAAGTGTAAATGTGGATAGAGGCCCCCCTCTGATTCATTAGGAGTGGACCTCTCTGGCTATCAGTCTCAGGGGCCTCTTGTGGCCAGTATGAATATACGAGCCTCTCAGATCATCGGTCTCAGGGGCCTCTTCTGACTAGTGACTAGTGTGTATAGAGGGCCCTCCCAGACCACCGGTTTCAGGGGCCTCCAGTGGCCAGTTATATGAACAGAAGGGCCTCACAGCCATCAGCCTCGGGGGCCTCTTCTGACTGGTGTGAATATGAGGGCCTCTCATACCATCAGTCGCAGGGGCCTCCCAGTCTCAGGGGCGTCCTCTGACTACAGTGTAGATGGATAGGCCTCCCAGACCATCAGTCTCAGGGGCCTCTTCTGACTATTGAGGATAGAGGGGCCTCCTCTGACTAGTGAGGGTAAGGGGCCTCGGCTAGACCGCCAGTGTCAGGGGCTTATTCTGACTAGTGTGGATGGAGGGGCCTCCGACCCAGACCACCAGTCTCAGACCTCTGACTATAGTGTGGATAGAGGGGCCTCCCAGGCCGCCAGTGTCAGGGGCCTCCCCAGACCAGTGTGGATATTGGGGCCTCCTCAGATCCACTAGGGCCTCTCAGGCCATCATTCTCAGGGGCTTCGACTGACAAGTATGAACAGAGGGCCAGTCCTTGGATCCATCACGGCCCCTTGGAGTCCGTGCGTGGGGATTCGTGGAACTTATTTTTACCGAGTTTGTTTATTCTGCAACGCGACGACGTCCTCTCAAATCGAGACGAGGGGCCTCGCGTAAAAAGTGGGTGGGCCAAAACACATGGTTGGCCCCCCCACCTCGAAAAGTGGGTGGGCACTTGCCCACCTGGCCCCCCCTGTTCCTACGCCTATGACTTCAGGAGCACTAGTCGTAAAGCTGACACAACTGCAGGGTTTCAAGTTCCAACGTGACATTTATCGAGTGATTAGGTACGCAATAAAGCATTGTGTGGACTGCAATGCGGTCATCCATATCGACACAAGTCACACAACGCTTTTGTCAACGGACCACTTTTGTTCAAATATTAAAGAGTCATTATTTCCACTCTAATGAGCTGTGCCTTTTTGCGTCCCGTGGACGATGGCATTCGTGGCGCATAGTTCACAAGTGGCGGGACAAAGCAATCATTGTGATGAACCCAAACCGTTTATCGTTTATCAATAGCAATAAACATCAGGCAATGATCAGATACGTGGAAATGGACCCATCGAGGTAATAACGATGCATATTTTAGGTCATTCGACACAAATGTGTTTTGCATTGGACGTCTATGGTAGTTTTACGCGACATTTATGGCAGCCGCAAGATGAGTATTTTAGTGCTTGGTATGTAAGGGCTCTGAGTCATTAATTATTTAATGGTGTTCATTTTTGCACTTTGGACATTTTCTAAATAAATTTATTTGGTGTGTGTAAATGGACGGATTCATGGAGCCAGCCAACGCCAGGGTAAGCTAGTTGCGTAGACCCCGACCCCTACCATCCGATCGCGCAATTCCGTGTAACGAGAGATTTTAGACGCCAAAGTTTAACGTGCCCATCAAAGCTGGGCACGGCCTGTCCCACTCACCAACTGGCTGCGGATGCTCTCACCACCCGCAGACCATCCCCGAAAGAAGACTCAAATATCGAGCGTCGAAGCTACACGAACCCAAGCTCTCACTTTTTCTTAGTTTCGTCGGTATAATGGTGAATCATCAATAGGCGTTTTGTAAACATTGCATTGATGAATAACTATGATTCGAAAGAAATGTACTTTCTGATTCCAATGTGATGAATTTTCCACAAAAAGTACTCTGCAATAGGATTGTTATTATATTATTATATTCAGAATCCCACCAAGGAGTGCGTCTAAAAACAAAAAACAGAAAAAACGTTATTTTGTGCCAGGGATCAGCTTTAAATCATCGCCTTACCTCATCATTCTTTGATAAAGTAACTCTCGTTATAAACCGGTCGATGATTGTCTTTGAGGGGCTTGACCGTTCGCACAATTTAAAAACCTCTCTTGAACTAGCTTCAACATCTTTTAAATTTGGCTAATATGAGTCATTGCTAGTTGGTACCTATAAGCCGATTGAAGTCAAGTTTTGTCCATCCATAGTTCATCAAACTGAGTTTCAGTTAGTTGACCCAACAAAGAAGGTGGCATTGAATAACATCTTCAGTTACTGAGCATTTTATTGACCCGTTCGTAACTTCTGACATTGATTATTTTGTTCAGACTGCTTTCAACGGGTAGATTTCTTATTAGGAGCCACACTAAGCAACCAAAGTTTGAACTGGACCTAAGCATGAACTATGTACATATAGACCTCTGTATAACGGTATCCAGAAGGATATGTATGAACTGGCGAATAAGAGCCCAAAAAGCTAGTTTTATCAAGCTTTGTAACCGAAGGTTTGTTGTCAATAGTTAACCCTATTCCTGGCGGGGGGGCCTCAGGAGCCCCCCCTGAGGTTTTTTGGTTATTTCTCCCAAACGCTTTGAGCTAGGAAGCTCAAATTTTCTGACTTTTCCTAGAAGGCCTTTATGCAACATTTCTGAAAATTTTGAGTTGATCTGACCTCAGGTCAGGTCACCAGAGGCGGTTTGGTGACCCTACCTCAGAAAAGTTTGCAATCACGCCAGAGCTAGAGTTTTTGACCGATCAATTTCTTCTCTTCAGGCTTTAGTTAGGGTACCAGTATGTGCAATTTGTATATCTCAGAATTTTCATATCTGTGACCTGATGTCAGGCCAGACTCGTGACCTTTACATTGCAAGCCTATGGGAAAATATTGAAACGCCTCCTGCTTCGTGTAAACGAGTCAAAACCACCCAATTCTTTCAGTATTATGGAAGATTATCTCATCGGTGATGATCCTGGTGCCGCTAATTGACAGGGGCACCGGCAAAGGTCATCTGAGGTCATGTGACGTCATAAATCGTTTTTCTGTCAATAAATCACGACATGATGGTGCTAAAGACTTGTAAGTGGTACCAAACTGCTCGCCTGGTCAAGGCGCGTCGTTTGGTATGCAGCATGACCATACCCCACAACCTCATTGATGAATGACCTGACCTTGACCTCAGGTCAAATTTCAAATTGACCTGTGAAGGTCATCACATACTTATTTCGCATCGCCTCGGCGAGAGCAACAAAAAATGTATTGGTTTTATGTCTCTATGTTTCTTAGTTTAAAAGTTATATAGGTAACTAATTCCAAAACATTTTATCGTTGATGACCTCTGGTGACCTCAATATTGACCTGACCTGAAAATCTTTTATATAAAAGTTGTAGATCTTTTTAAACGACCTATCAAACGCCGTTCGCCGTTTGTCGCTGCGATGTGTAGTTTTTGAGACCTGAAGGGGGGGCCGAATCGCCCCCCCCCCCCCGCCAGTTTCTTGTCCCGGCGGAGCCCGCCAGGAATAGGGTTAAAACAGCATTCGTTAGAATTGTGTTTTTCTATTGAAAAACAAATCTGAGCTCCCTGACAATTTGGCAAAAGCTGCCTGAGTACCTACTTCTTGATATTATGAAGGAACTGCTAATGAGGCTTAGCAGTCTGGAGCACGACGCTTATTGAACCCGTGCAATAAGCAAGGTGCAAGAAAATCAAGTAAAATTAGGGTAAACATGATGAGGATTAGAAAAATACCTAGAAGTACCTTTTTTGCTCTTGCATATACTTATATAGAACACGAAATATGACTAAAATAGGCAAGGTGAAGGCGATGTTATCTTTAATATATAAAATAATTTAGTGATCCATTGTTTAGGCACCCCAAAAAAGCTTTATCAACAATGATATTAGAAAATGAAAAACAGACATGCTCCAAGGAAAAGGTCCTTTTCCTTGGATCATGTCTGTTTTGATGTTTGCCCCACACAGAGTTTGTAAATAGAAAGATCGACCAATGAGTTTACGGGGTAGCGTCCTTGTGTACGTTCGTCCGATTTAGTAACACGACTTTCTTTCATAGTGCTACATAAAGCAGTAAACTAAAATCGCGAAGTAACTTAGCTAAAATGTATTTCGTATTAACATAAAATGAATACCAAGTAATTGTCCTTGAAAACATTTTCTCGCATGAGGAGAAATCATTAGCAAAAAGGATTACTTACGCGCTTATTAGTAGGTACGCGTTTTCTTTACTTATGCGCTCGCAATCGACCGTCGCTTTGAAAGCAGAAGTATCCTAACCAATTTATCACTGAAATGGTATGTGCTTCTGCATATACACGATACAAATATAGCTCCAAAATGATGGTAAGCAAGAGGATGCCTTTAATGCATCGAAATAGCAGTTTAAGTGATTAGTTTGCGCCTGCAGCTCCAAAGCTCTGAATCAAAGGACAGGAAAAGTACATCCAAGCATAAGCAGCTTGTCATAGCCAGTGACTTTTGTGCATTGCAGTAATCATGATCTGTTTATCTGTTTGTGTGCCTACTGCCTGGCTCGTTCTTCTGCGCACTTACATTGTGCCAAAGGTTTCCATCCCTTCTCTTTCTACAGCATTTTTTTTTTTCTGCACTGACAATGAAAGGAAAATGCTCTTGCTTTAGTTTCGGTTGCACAAATGTGAAACTAACCTTGTTTTTATCCCATGGATGCTGTTGATCTGTTTGAATTTTGTAGCTGCATTCAACTCATTATCAAAAACATACACTTCTTTATCAGTTGAGTAGCTTATACTTTGATAAAGTTTCTGAATTTGTGCTAAATGAATTATTGATATCGCTTATCACATCGAGTTTGTTTTATAGATTGAAGTTTGAATATTGCTGAGTTGTAGGTTATTTCGCTGTGGTAAATGGTAATTCATCACAATGCGCACCGCTTCAAAATGGCAAATTCTGCCAGAAACTATGCAATATGCATGCTTACAAGATGACTACGATTTTGATATCTGCAGCAGTTACAGTAACAATGTGTCAGATAAAGCGCCCAAAGTATGATGGCAATCCCGACTATGCATGCCGGGCGCCGACCGGACGTGTCATGACTCGGAACTCGTAAATTGGGCCCTCCTCGCGCTGAGCGGGCCCTGCGCGAATAACCCCGAACGTGAGGCCAATGCGGCAGCAGACGTGTTACACTAGCTCTGAGAGCTATATGGGTGCAGCAGCCATACATTTGCAATGTTTGGACCAGTTTGAGTTACGGTGACGGCCAACACAAAGAGGCTGATTGGACATGCCATGCTGTCCTGGCTCTGTTTATGTGGCTGGACACAGTGGAATTAATCGAGCCCAGATATAGCCGTCTATGCAGCTGTCGGTGATGACTTACATACATATGGTGGAGTTTGCGTTCATGTTTGTTATAATGCTAGAACGTATGATTTTAGAGGTACGCTTCTTTGTCGAAGGAAACGCCATTCTTCTTATGAACTAAAATTTGCCTGGAAACTATCAGTGCATTCTTGTTATCATAGAACCCTGATTCATTGAAATGTATGCTTAACTAAAGAATGTGTGTCCTCTTTTTTGCGACATAGCCTACGACATATTTGGATCTTTATCATTCATTTAAACCTTTGCTTCACTATCATCGACGTCTGTAGCAGCTTAATCAATGGTCAAAGACAGTTAAGCTGATACTAAATTCAATGAAATGTTCGATAGCCAAATTTCTACACCTTTCTTGTTATGATTCAGGCATCAGTAAGCCCTGAATGCCATTCTAGTCGCCATTGTTCATGCTTTCGAACAGTGACCGTCCATTTTCCAGTTCGTAACTTCACTGGCATCACGTTCCAATGGCTGTTTTGCATGCAAACACCGGGTGTCAAAATTACTGGTCTGGACCCTTAATTTGACATTTATAAATCATGTTTTAAGCCATTGTCCCCAGCACAAATCAATGGTGTCTGAAGGAGAATTTCTAAAGAAAATAACAGGGCTAGCTGGTTTTCCCTGGAATGAGCTTGCGGAGCTATGCTTTCTATTACAGCAACAGCCATGGCCTGAACATTCCTAAATCACTTTTCCAGGGTACAGATCTAGTGATGCAAAGAAATATATCTACATCTAAAGTTACTGTGTTAATTGAATATACCATAAAGTGTTCATCATTTGTGACCCGAAATCTTACATTCATACCTAATCGTCAGGTTATATACATTTTAATCAGATACACGCAATTACTTATGACAGAAAATGCTACCAAAAATATTATGCTGTTTTTTATTTGCGTTTCGTATTTAATGCTAAGGCATCAGTATAGTCTGTTGGATATATTTTCTAACCAGTCTCAGACGCTATACGAGTGCTGCTGTCGGGCAGTCTTGACTTGTGGAATGCTTAATCCGGCCTTTATTTTAAAAATCCCATTTGTAAAACTTTATCTAAAGAGCAAGGAAGTGTGGGAATGGCGTTGAATCAATGAAAATACCGAATTACATTCTTTGCATAGCCGGGCTGCGGGTATTGCTCATGATGCTGGAATCTCTTTGAAATTAAAGCATCAGCTGCTTTTTGCAGAAATTATGTAACATGTGAAAAGTCGTCATGCTGCAGCTCTGTACTCTAATAATTCATGCCTAAAAGATCATTTTCTAGATCAAATATCCGTTTGTGGAACGAACAAAGACAACGTTTCCACGGTCTGTTCGGACAAAACCAATCCATAAACACTTTCGAAAAGCGGAACTTATTTATTGCTGGGAAATTGTAGTCGACATTTATACACCACATCTCTATTAGCGGCGTATCACCCTCTCACGGCCGCCTGTGCAAACACCGTCTGCAGGTAGCAAACTGATATAGGCGTCCAGCACCGATCAAACTGCCGCTAAGCACAAGGCCTGAAAGAGGTATACCCCATTCAGAGTCCTTTATCACCTATACGATCACACGATTTATAATCATCATGGTCCATTTCGGGGCCATTTACGTGAGAAACTCGCCACCGATTAGCGGGGGCTCCGTCATAGCCCGTCAGTCAACCTGAGGGAGGCCGGGTCCGAAGGGGTCGGCTCGGCTCGGCCCGTCCTTGGTCGTTTTACTGCTCTGGCCTTCCCCGCGAACGGCCGTTTGAACGGCGTCTAACCCTTCGGGTGATCTCAAACGGCTACAGGGCGCGTGGCGCTGTGTGGTCGTCGCTGGGGCGTTATAGGGCGTCATAAGGGCGTCGTTAGGGCGCCACAAGGGCGTCTAACGGCCGCGTAAGAGGCGTCTCTCCAGGGGTTTACACGAGCGCCCTTCAAGCGCTGCACGGCAGTTACTCAGACCTTTGAAAGGCACGCTTCTATCGGCAATCATGCCTCGCATTGTGCATCCTGTTAGAATGTAGAAACATAACCTTGCTGGAGTACTGTGCGGGTGCAGTACGAACAATGGGTGAGGCTAGGAAGACAGGTAGCGTGGGCAGGGTTTTCGCATTTCTGCGGAGGAGACGCCCGCTGGACGGTGGGTGTGGGCGGCGGAAGGGCGGACGGGCGGACGGGCGGCGGCGGCGGCGGCGGCGGCGGCGGCGGCGGCGGCGGCGGTGCGGAGTCTGAACACGCCAGCCGTGCCGAGTTGCCACATCATTGCGGGCGGCTGATTGGTCGGCCAGGCCCCTCCTTCAGCATGCAGCGGCCGTAAATCAGCCGGCTGGCAGATGCACACAAAGGCGGCCATTAAATTATGACTGCAAGCCATTACAATGTGTGGCCGGCCGGCGCGCGGAGCAATGGCTGCAGCGGACTCGGCCGCCGCCGCCGCCACCGCCGCCGCCCGCGGAGCCCCGCCTCGCCAGGATGCGCGCAACAACGAGCGCCACCGGCTTTCTTCGACCCGCACTCAACAATTATACATAATTATTGAAATTGCACTTGCTTGAGTAACGGTGACCGATGAGCCAAGAATAGACGGATAATGAAGCCGTTTGTTTGGCGCTAGCGATTATTTAAAAATTATTCCAAGTGTCAATTACGTGATGGGGATAATTATACGACAGGGGAGTCTTTCACTCATGGTGATGTGAGATAGCTTCTCAGACAAGCGACTGTCGATTCGGGCTCTCTCTCCCTCTCTCTCTCACATCAGTCTCAGGCACACACGATTTGTCAAGCGTGACCCCAATTGGCTGCATTTGCGGCGGGAGTGTGTTACAACATAGGCATACTCCGCCGGCCATGAAGCAGAAGCGTCGCTGTCTCTCGGGCCCCTTTCATTCAGTTACTTTTTATGGCTGCGGGACGAGGCGGCGGGCGTAACTTTCCACAATGCCATCACATGCCGCTGGGATCACCGGTTATGGGTGCTCCGCTCCACAAAATCCGAGAATAATTGATAGTTGAACGCCGCTGGCGAGCACTTCCGGCGCGTCACAGTCAAATTCGACGCAGCATTTGGGCGCCATTTTCCGGTTGTAGCGCATCAGACCAAACAGCGCCTATCGAGCAGCGTCGTTTGCGGGGCTTTTTGCCTCCCCGTTCGCATTCATAAAGGTTGATCCGAGCTCAGAGCGGATTTTCGCAATTGCACCGAGGAGGGAGCGCAGCCGCGAGATCGGCACCCGGTCGGCCGTCCTCCACCGCGCCATTTAACGCAAGCCCGGCGGGCAATAATGGCGACAAATGCGACCGTTGACAGGGGCGGCGGTGTCCGCACAGGCCGGCCACCCCCTCAAAAGTCGCGCATCTCCAAACCAGCAGCAGGATATTGGTGACAAAGCCGAAATTTATTGCCCTTATGTGCCGTTCCGTTAGCAGTTAAGCAGAAATTGATGTCGCCTGCGTCTCCGACTGCGTAAACAACAAACCAGCAGGCGTCAGCGATATTTTCGCTAGGATGCTCCTTTTGGAGATTGTTGGAAGCGCTGTCGCCGTTTTGAGTTATGCGACAGACGCAGGAACAAACAGAACTCTTCATAGTTCTCCAAAGTCTCAAAGGAAAGTACAACTACGAAAGCGCTAAGCTACAGTATTATTGCAATTCAACTTCGTTATTCGTCGCTTAATTTTGGGCTAGCATGCCTATTTTCATTGTGTCTTTAGTGCAGCACAGCTGCTAGTTCAGCTGAGAACATCGTTCCACTTCATTAGTTTTCTCTATGGAACTTACTGCCACCAAAATAGGATGTTTGACAAGAGATGTGCAAAACATGTTATTTTATCATTCTGGTGGTTTTCATTCGGCTTTGCCGGGCGGTTTATGCATGACAGGAATTAGCCAGGGAGGCACCATCCGGCCCAATGGTCAGCCCGGCTGATATGTGCGACCTGTCCTGTCAGCGTGCCGTCATCAGTAGGATATTCCGGGGGTCAGGTGGCGGCCCGTCCGTCGCTCTGTCGTCCCGGAGATCCCCTGAGCCGGAGATCCTCTGCGGGCGCCGCACCTGGCCCCGTCTCTCCGTCAGGCAGCGCGCCCCTCCCCCGCCGCGGCCGGCGCTCGGCCGTCGCCGACACGCGCTCTAACTCAGCCCGTTCTGCATCCAATCCGGCCGGCTGTCGCCGCCATAGCTCAGGCCTGTCGCTTGTTTATCACTCGGCAGACAATGCGCCGCATTTCAGTGCGCGCGCGGCGAATGCGCCGCAGAGCGTGGTGCGCCGCGCCAGAGTTACGGCGGTGTCGCGGCCGCGCCCTGTTTGCCGCCGCCGCGCCGCAATGGCTGCGCGCGACCGCGATGGCGGCGATTGTGGTGCACCGCGCGTGGCGGCGCGGCGCGAGCTGCGGCCGCGCAGCGGGCCGGCCGCGGTCCGGCCGCGTCTGCTGTATGGGAATTGGAAAATAGCCGGTTTTGTCTGTCGACCAACAACGCCACGCCACTCTGGTCGATTCTGGGATACACGTTCATGCTCGAGCCGGCGCGGCGGAGGAAATGAAACATCCTGTACTCAGAAAGAGTCGCATGAATTCCCCCAGCGTCGTGCATGTCTGCCCGGCATTAGCGGACGTGTGGGACTCTAACGGCGCTGCAAAGTGTCGTCGCCGGTCCGTTTCAGCCCGGCTGAGTTACTGGATACGTTCGAGAATTTCATTTTTCTCTTTCGCCCCGATCGTGCGCAGTTGCCAGGATCGTTCGGAAACCGGGCTGAATTTATCACGTCTTCACTCCTGAATATGCATATCCCGGGTCGTTCCAGCGTCCTGCGGCGCTAAATTCATCTAAAATGGCTTAACGGAAAGGCGAACCGGCTATTTTGAATTCAGGCCCGCACCGAGGTGCATGCCTCTCGAATATTACACTTGCCTTCACAAATCTTGCAGCGCTAGTGTAATTAACTCCCGTAATCACGGGGCTGGCCGGCGAGCAGTGTCAACAGTCAGGTCATGGCTGGGGCCGGCTCGGCGAAGAGGCAGAGCTGGGGTCGGCGCGGCCCGGTGACAGGCCGACCCGTGCCGACAGAGCGTCGCTACAGCTGGCTGTAACGGCCCGCAAGTGGCTCGAATCGCATGCAGCGTGGGAGCATGCGATTCGCGGCACACTGGCGCGTTATTGACCGCCGCTATCCGCCGGCCGACGCTAGGGCTGCGTCGGCAGCGTCGTGAGGCATACAGTTCTCCGTCGGCCGCTCGAAATCCGGGCGTTTTCTGACGGAGACAAGTCGCCGGGCCGCCCACGCGGGGCGCCCGTCGGCGGCGGCGGCGGCGGCGGCTCGGGAGCCTCCCGGAATTCTGGCTGGCGGTTTCTCTGAAGCGGCGCTGCGGATCTCGGGCGCGATCAATTCTCCGGCTCCGTCTGCATTGCTGAGCAGGCCGCCATTCGGCGCTCACAGAGGGAGACGGCGTTATCAGCTCGGAGCAGCGCGTTATCGGGCCGTCGACGGTAACGCCATCAGATGGGGCACAATGGAGACGGCCGCCGGGCTCGTCGATAAGGCGGCGGCGGCGGCGGGCGTGTTGCAGCTCCTCTGTCTGTGCCGGCCTCGTTTCCGGCCGACCGGAGCACGGCTGACGAGCCGCCGCGGGAGCGTCCGTCAGCGGCGCTAGTTTCAGACCGTTACCGGGCAGCAGCGGCCGCCACACTTAACGCAAATGGATTCGTTAAAAGGCCGATCTGGGAGGCGAATTTATGTCTCTTTTGGCGGCGCGGCGCGGTTCCTCGTCTTGAGTGGCAGGCCGCGTAAATGAGCGTCGTCCCGCGGCGCGAGCGCGGGCGGCCGAGGAGGGCGCTCCCTCCTCTCTGCCTCTCTCCGACCCGCCTCCAACCGCGCCGCCTCCGCCTCCGCCTCCGCCTTTTCCTATCTCAGTCCGCCCAGACTGCGTCGCCCCGCCGAACCGCTCACGCCTTTCCCTCTTTTGACAATTCTCATCGAATTACTTGGCCGCTGGCAAAGCGGGAAAATAACGAGCGTCTGTAATTACACTGGCGGCGGCCATCCGTCATCCTTAGCCGTCTTGATTAGAAAGTATTAAAGTCGTAAATCTCCCGGCTGCAAAAACAGAGCGACTCGCCGGCAAATGGCCGCGGACGTGGTGTGGAACGGCGCACGGCGCCCCAGGCCGCCGCATGGCGCCGGCGAGGCGGGACGGGAGAGACTGAGACGAGGAGAGACGGAGACGAGGCGAGAGACGAGCTGGGCAGAACGGAGTACTGAATTTGAAACTATGCAGCATTGCTGTTGCGGGCCTGTGATTTCATAGCCGTAGAGTTTGCCAGTGTATTCGCCTTTTAAGCTTCCCTGCCTTTCTTTTCCCCGCCACCGTCGACGCCATCATAGTTCATGTTACGGCGGTCGTTACAGCTGCGTCGTTGCATTGACGTTGTTACAGAGGCGTTGTAACAGCGCGCTCCGCGAGAGATCACGGCCAGTGGGACAGTGGCGGTGCAGGTGCGGCAGCAGCAGTGAGCTAGCCGCGCCGCGTCCGCCGTCGCCGCGCCGCAGGTGCCGCCAGCGCCGCGGACGCTCGGACGCCGTGTGTGGATTTATCGCGCGTGTCACGGCACCGGCCGGCCACCTCGCTCCGTGGCGAGGAGAGCCGGTCGGGCCGCGCGGCGACGCCCCTGCCGGCCGCGCCGCGCCGATATGATCTGATGGGTTTATGCACGCCGCCGGGCGATGGCTTCCCGCCGCACGGCCGGAATGGAGAGTGGCTGGCGTGGCGTCATCAGCCGGCGCCGCGCGGGACGCCCTCTTATTGCAGATCGGCGCTCCCCCAGCGCCGCGCGCGCCCCTCAGCCACAGGGGATGCCAGCAGGGGAATAGGTGCATCCCGTAATGACGACATTTGTCTTCATCGAATGCTGGATGTCGCGCCGTCTCGGTGCGCGGCTGAGGTGCTTTTTAAATTGGCCGACAGAGCACTTTTGGCAACGGGATTCTCACGCGCCGCTGGCAAAAATGTGGATGGTGGGCCGGGATGTTCTGTGGAGGAATTGTTTGGGCTAAATTTAAAGCTTGGATGGCGTCCATTTATTCGAGCTGGAGCCCGTAACGTTGCTCAGGCGGTCTGTGACCGTAAGATTTCGCCGACGTGGTTTCTTTATCTTTTGAAACACTCGCGCCGCACTGGCGGCCGAGAAAATGCCTCCAAAGACCACCAGCAATATCGCACGCTACCATGAGACGAATATGCTCATCGGTATCGTAAAGTGTCTTCAGCTCATTGTGGGAGTACAAAAGCTTTGTGTTGTAGTCATTGACTGGCCGCAAGCACCAATGGAACGGACCTGGGGCAAAATACGACCACCTAACTCAGGTCACGTATGGCTATTCGAAATAGTCCCGGCTCCATCCATTTTCCCGGGGATATGGTCGCGACTCCACTGTTCGCCATATCACCACTCATAGGCTGCGGTCCTGCGCAGGGCATTCGTCAGAGCTCCGGCCTGACACCGCGGCGATATTTGTATTAAGCCGGGAACAACAATCACGTCCGTGTAGCGCCGTGTCGGCCGCCTTTCGAGAGCCCGTCTCGGCCGCGGGATGCGTGTAAACGGCCGTCTGCCCCGGGCCGAGCGCATAAACAGGCCTCCGCCGGCCGCGTTGGACGCCCGTCTCATTTGCATCCATATAGGAGCTGGCATTGATTCTGCCAGCTTCGCCGTCGAAGCTCGGCGTTATTTAGGGGGATCTAAAATGGAGAGAATCTTGTGTCCTAAAAAGATTCTGTTCTAGAAAATAAAGCAATATAATAATAAACGAAATAAAAATTGTTCAGTAGCTCAAAGAGGAGTGCCTAACATGTTAGGAAAGAATTTGAATATTTAAAGCTTGTATTATACTCAAAACATCTCCCGAAGCTTTTGAAGAATCTTGTTTGCTTTTGGCATGAATGCCATGGAAAATTCATGTATAAGCTCTTTAGACCACGCTTTATCAATTGAAAGTTCAAATGCTCGGCCACCTTCTGTTCATAGTGTGCTGCTAAAAAATTGTCGCAATGTTCTGCAATTGCCTGTGACCCTAACTAACGCGGTTAAAGGCTTCGGAACTGAAGCGGCTGCAGCAATTTCGCGTCTGCTGTAATAGCGTTACGGCGAGATATTGCTCTCCGTTATTCCATAAACTTTAAGAAATTTTACAATAAGACAAAGCTGGCTATATACGGCGCACTAAACTATGCCAGCGTTGCAATTCACAGCCAATAGCTATTAAAGAAAGTGTTCCAGAAAATACTGCGTCCATTAAGACGGCAGGCCTAAGGCATGGTGCCGGTAACTCATGCGGAGGAAACCTCGGATCTTGGAATATCGCGCCGTGCGCCGCACGAGCTGCCAAAGCTCAGTCCAGCTCTGGCGTGCACCGCCGATCGGTGCTGCCTACACGCGCCTTAGAGGCTCCATTTGCGATCGCTGCACGCCTTTGTTCTTGCTGGTGATTCATAACAGAAGCCGTATGCGTGGTCAAAATACGTTTTTAATTGAGCTTATGCGGCACCCGGCTGCGCAGGCACAAACAATTCCGTAAATTCTCATCGGTTACGGTCCTAAATATCTGGCACATAAATCTTCATGTAAAAACGCTGCCTGGAGGAACATACGCTTCGCCTTATTGCCAGGCCTGCTGAAGTAAAAATGGGAGGGTCCTTGTGAAAGGTGGTATTAATCACCTAATGCAGGAGGATGTGACCATTCGGGGCCCAGCATTATCGCATGTTGATCGACCTGAATGTTGTCACGTACCAGGCGTCTCTTTCATTAGTTTGGGGATGACTGGCTTTAACAGAATTGCTATTCACCTTTATGTCTTGTTAAACTGTAACATCACTCAAAATAGTGGTCGATAATTGTGTCAAGGAATCGTGCACCAAAACACATTAATGATGAACCAATTTGAAGAGAAATGTTAAAAACATATTCACATAATATTTATGCTGTAGTGTATCCACCTCTAGGCTACTGTAAAATTGATTCAGTAAACTTCGTCTGACAAACCACTAGTGATAGTCGAATTGGCAAGAAATTTTGTATTTAATAGACCTGATATCTAACGGGAAATCCTTAGATTATTGATACAAAGCTCAAAAGTAGTACTTGCTGCAGGCGAATCATACCTATTGTGAGAAAATCAGCCCTGGTAAATGTGGTCCGCTGCACCACCGAGTTGGCTACACCACCGACGCCAGCCAGCAGCAGTCCATAGTGCGAGTCACAAATGAGTGAAAATACAATACAGAATCCAAACTGATCTGACCCGTGACGGCTAACGTCATAATGAAATTATTCCAACTGGCATTTGCATACAAACGAACTCATAAACGACCACCTGGAATTCGACAGGATAATAAAGCGGCACATCAGCCTAGGACCACATTCAAATGCATATGCTGGTAATTTTCTGGACGTAGCAGGGCGGTGGCTGTTTGAGCCGCCCAAACTGCCGTCAGACCGCCCGATCGATACTGTTCCGGCCGTCAGCGGCTCGGGAGTGGCCTCAACTGCGCCAAAAACGGCCGCATCGCGTCACGAGTGGCGCACAGATTCGGTCCGTGTAACCGGTCGGTCGCGCTGCACAGTCACCTTGCTGCCGGCTGCACGTTGCACGGCTGCACGCACCGCGGCCGCCCGGTCCCGCCTCGCCTTGCATGGCGGCGGCGGCGCCAGCTGGCGGTCGGCCGTCCAAGATGGCTGCCGCGGCGGCGGTGGTCGGCTCCGACCAACATGGCGGCGGGAAAACCGGCCCGACCGGCCGGCCGGCCGACCCCCACCATATGGCCAATTTTCAGAGTTTCTGTTATCGTAATCGCACTGGATAATTGAGAATAGAGATGAGGAGTGTATTCTCTCCATTTTGCGATATTTTCCAGCTGAATACGACGATCGATGATGACTGATTTTGGTATTCAAATCTGGACTTAGTCGCTATTCAGTGATAGCCGCCATTGCTTACGATAGTTATGTAACATTATACAAAATTGAATTCATACAGATTCTACATTTATTTTACCTCATTAATCCATTTCGAAACCTTACGAAGCCTAACGAGCACGCTTGAAAATAACAAAGGACAATGCATTTCTCAACAATAGATTGACCATTGGCTATTTGATTCATAATATGCTCGTTTGCTATGCAAATGTTTAGGCACACTGAATCACCTTTCATGATTTCAAATCCAATATTCACTTATCCACCACGCACATTTCAAACTTGGAAAATGGCTAAATTCATATTTGGAGGGTTAGCCATTGTTGCACCCGGCACGCCTGACCAATGACCACTCGGTCCACCACTCTCCGTCGATGAATATGTTCATTTAACATGAAAACATCAGCACCTCGGCGGGTCGGCCTGATATGATCGGCGGCCGTATGGCAGCCGATATAGCCCCGCTCCGGTGACTGTCTGCGCCACTCCGGGAGCTGATGGACACCGTTCTGACTGCGATTCAACACCGCCGCCACCGGCCGGCGTGCTCGCTCATTGTGCACGGCCGGCGCGGCGCGGCCGGCGTCCACAAGCCACGCTGATTCCCCATTGTCGGCCGAGCACCAGCGACAAACGATGCACAGCGTCACTCCATTATGGCCGGTCGCCGGTAAATAGTCACTGGTCAGTTGTAAATATTCACGGTGTCTGTTGCGTTCCACTGACCACAGACGCGTTCCACTAGCACTGGGACGCTGGTCGCCACACCGGGCAGCCGCACCGGCCGCGTCCCCCCTGCACAGAGCGGTGTGAAAAACTGGCCCCAAAATCGGGGAGCGACTCACCGCTGGCGCGCTGCTCCGGCTGCCGCCGCTGCTCCTCCTCTCACGTTCACGGTCAGGGCTGGTATCCATAAAATATGGCCCCGAGTCCCCCATATCAGGCGCTTAGAGCGCGCCCCACGTGCACCCGAGCTTTGACCCTTTTCTATGAGTTTATAACCGGGGAATATTTCAAGGTTGGGCCTTCTATAAACCCCTTCGCCGAGTTCAAGTTCAGGGGCCAGAGGGACGGTTGGAAGGACGAGGGTTTGTATCAGATGCGGCAAGGGTAAACTGAATGCCAGAGCGGCCCCAGAAAAGAGAGACGTAGATAGAAGGACGTCTAGCGTAATCACCGAAGGATCTTTTGGCGCCATTTGCATGCACTGAGAACGAGGCATGGTCCTAGATCTCAGTTTGATACGTTTAGCTTGTTGAGCATCTTGAACAGCCAATTATCTCCCTCTGTATCAATCGCGGCGGCGGCGCGGCTCAGCCGACTCCCGGCCAGATGATACGATAAGATGCATTGTTGCATGCTGTCGGAGTTATGCACAGGCGCCGGTGATAAATCCGTGTAAACCTTTTACAATTTATGCAGACGCCGCTGGCTTTGAAGGTGATCTCTAGAACGAATAGCTGCTTTGAACTTGCATGCATATCAAGGAATAAATGATGAGGCCATAAATATTAGCTAAAATATAGCAATAATTAGAGCTGCGGCCGAGCTGTTTCACATCGGAGGTGTTTTTGGTGTGGACCGTGTCGCGGCCGCTGCGTGCCGTGGCTGTCCGATGGTGAAATGAATCGATCACGTGACCTCGTTCACCACGCCACCACTGGTGTGTCGCGGCGCGACAGCAGGCCCGGGAGCGATGTTAGCCTTTCACGCACCCCACGACACGCTGTTTTCGGCAGTCCCTGCGCGGCATACAGAGCCGATTTCGACCGTTACTGGATGATCACAATGCACATGGCGAGCTAAGGCTGCCACTGATCGAGCGTGATAGTGATCTGCACAGAGCGCATTTTCTAATAGGAGTGACTGATGTTATCTCGCGATATTGATTGAAACATGTAAGTTGCATATTTATAAATCTTGCTAGATCTTTCCAGTGAGGTTTTCCTCATTCCTGTGCAGTTATATTTGCGGTCCCACACAAACCGTGATAGCGGTGATAAGAACATGTGAATGGACTGTTGTCTCACCATTGCAGTTAATTTTTTCACACTTTGAGCATACCGGAAACGTTTAACCAGCTTCTGCACTGTTTCAACTTCGCATATTTCATAAGTTGCGCTACCTCTTTGACCAGCAATTGCCCCCCTAATTGGCAGATTATGCTCAAATAACCAGGTTTGGTTCAATATTAAGTGTGATTACGATGACAACGCCTATATGCCAAAATGCATGTTTGTTTAATGTATGCTGGAATCGCATGACACGAAAAGATGGCTAATCAAGACCCCATGAATTTACAGCCCATGCCGCTTTCAAATTGCAATAATGACGCAATTTCCATCCATTATGAAAGATAAATGACCGGCAAAGTTGTCTCAAACAAACAAAAATCGCTGAGCGAAAACATATTTGATCAACCTCCATATAAATGTCAGGTAAAATACATCCAAAACTTAATCGATGCTTGGCATTTACGGCACGTCCAACCTTCCCTTGCAGGCAAAAGTCAAAACGGTGCCTTCCGACAGGGAACTGAAGTCTTTAAGTCCGTAACTATTATAAAAATGCGCACCCTTTTTAACTTCTGTCGATATCGTAGCGGTTCTAGGTTTCTCAAGGCAAATATATTTCAAAAAGCAATTCCTTTGGAAAGAAATAGCCAAGCTTATCAAACAATCTCCACTTACTAGCAATCAATGAAACAATGTAGCCAAGCTTTCTCATATTAATTGGAATATGCCCCAACCTACTTATTTCATGATTTCTGCAATATTCGAATGGTCAACAGTTTCCCGCTCTTCTAGAGCTTAAATATGACGCCATAACGGGGCTACGTTGAAATTGCCAGAGTCGCGAGCCTCTCCGGCAACCGATCTTGTGTCAGACTCGAATGGGCCTTGTGTCGGTCTTTAACTGTTTAACTGGCTAAGAAACCCATCCCAGTGATAAATGAGGCACTTTTTCGCAAATTGCTCGGAGCAGTTTGGATGAACCTTCTGGAGTGGAGAGTGAATGGCCCACTTAACATGATTTATGCCGTCTATGTTGATCGAAAATAAATTCATAAATAAATAAGATTAAAATCAAATCTTCAACTAATCGGATAGGTCTGTTTCCGCCTCGCCACCCTGATGCCCATTGCGTCGTATTGACCTTCGCTTTGCAGTGCCGTTTTTTAACATTGAACCACCGGAGTAGGTAGGCATTAAGACACTACGGTTTTCTGTCGTTCTTAAATTACGTCACTTGTCAGTCTACGGAGATTTCCAGTCAGAAGGGCAGGAGTTTTAAGAATGACCGCCGTTTTTGGACAAAGTCTGTCACGAAACGATTACAAGCAAAACACAATTGAAAAATATAAAGGATCAAATTATTTTTACTAACAGCTTTTACCACGCAAAAAAACAAATATTCGAAATAAACAGGCGCTGACAACAGAGCACAAAGCAACTCAAAATGGCTGCAAAATTTATGGCTGCAGATAAAATGGACGTCGGTCTCCATCTAAATCATAACGAATGATGTATGACTTATAATGCGGTGGTTGCACATCCTGCATGCTGTTTAAATATAAACAATTATTTTAATGAATGGGTGTATCGGTTACCCTTTTGCCTGAGGCGGCAGCATGCGCAATTATTACCGTGAATTATATCAATCGTACGTCTTTGCTACATCGATGCTTAGCCGCGCAACTAGTATTTCTGTGCAATTGGCAATCAGATTGACAGCAGGAAAGGGTAGGCACTTAGGCAGTGGAACGCACAGGCGACCTGATATGGTACCTCTCAATTGTTTCTTAATTTGTTTTTTAAGTGTAGTTTTTATTTAAAACCCCTTGGCACTGTAGTTTTCTGATTGCACTGATTATGTCTTGCTTTTTGTCCTTTTATATATCAAGAGTTGCTGAGTGTGCTGCTAGTTCTGTTGTGCAACTTAAAAAGCACTTTCTACAGCAGTGATAACCATCTATAATATTTGGTGACAAGACACACTGTCTTTTATTGTCGAGAATGAGACAACTCTGATGCGTTCTCGATCTCTTACCTCTCGGGAAAGGGACCATTTATGTAGTTAAAAAGATGTAGGCCGCGTCTCTGATTGTAATGATAGCTTAGTGACGGCATATTTTTACATTTCATCGCCGCGACTGCGCCATTTTGTCGCCGCGTTTGCGCCGTTTGTCGCCGCGACTGCGTCGTTTGTCGTCGCGCGATGGGTGCAACCCTTGCAGAGGCTGCATACCGTCCTCCATCCGCCCCAGAGAAGCCAGCGCCGCGTGACGGGCCGGCCCGGCCCCGCTTTGGTGGTCGGCGCGCCCGGGCTTTGATGCGCCGCCAGACGCGGCCCGCCTCTCAAATAACTCGGCAAGTCTGGGGCGACCAGTCGCGACTCTGGGCAGCGGCCAGGCCGCGCGGCGGCCAGTGCCCTGGCCGACCCGACCGCCCGCCCCGCCCCGGACTCATCGCCGTGCTTTATCGGCCCCTGTGGGCGAGTCGCACCTGCCGAGTCCCACAGCCGGCGGGCAGCGATCGAACCGGGTCGAACATGGACCGAGAGTGCTCCAACACGGCCGTGCACGGCGCAGCACGGCCCGTGCACGCCCCGGCACGGCCCTGACCCGACGGGAGGGGTACGGCCCACAGTTGTATGGCCGCCATAGATCGCAGCCGCACATGTAGGCCGGCTATTGCCGCCGTTGCAGCGCACACAGCCGGCCGGCCTGCTGGCGGGCCATGAGTTACAGCCGGCGGGCACACAGCGGGCGCCGCCGGCGGCACGGAACAGACGCCACCGCCGCCGCCACCGCCGACCCGCCAGCCGCCTCTTGGCTGTCAGACAACCGCGCGCTGGCTCTCATCACGTGGAATAATCCAAAAATATGCCGCCGAGGAGCTCCCCCGGGGCGTGCTCTGGTGGTGGAGCTCGGCACGGTCCCGACCCCGACCGACCGACTGCTGCACTGCTCGGGCTGGCTCAGCCAGTCGCTGCTCAGAACCTGCAGCTCCTGAGAGCAGCACAGCTTCCTGTCAATATCAGCCACAGGCCACAGACACAGACACAATAGCCACAGAGATATACTAAGACGCTACAGCCACAGATATCACACCCCATTTACGGCAGCAGGCACAGATCCACAGCTACAGCTACAGACACGACAGGAACAGGGATAGGCACAGTCACAAACACAGTTGCGACGTCACAGACACAGGCACATGCACAGACACTACACACAACGCCCCAGCCACACTTACAGTCCCACAGCCTACAGCCCACAGCTTCAGCCACAAGCCACAGCCTCAGCCGCCGACATGCCAATCTCACAGCCCACAGCCCACAGCCCACAGCCCACAGGGCCGGTCTGGCGTGACAGGGCCGGGCGCACCGGCCGTGAAGGTGCACGGTAGGTGTGGCTCAATTTTCCCGGCCTGGCCTCTCATTATCCGGTATGATTTAGCTGGCGTGGCGGGCTGGCCTGGCGGGCAGCACCGACCGCGCCGGGCCGCGGAGCCCACAGCTAATTGCGAATCGTGATGCGGACAGCACGCGATGCCCCGTTTCCGTTCCGGCCGGCGGCAGCCATTCTAGATGACAAGCTTTTCAAAGAAAAGTGCTACCTAACCGCACTTTGGGCCGATTTACGACGCATGCGTGTCCGGCAGCGACGCGTCGCCTCGCGCCGCTGGCCGTCGACGCGCGTCGCGAATGTCGCCAGTCATCAGCAGCGCGTCGCAAATGCCATTCTGCGCCGCGAATGTGCGGCCACCTCGTTGTGCGGCGCGGCGGCGTGGTCCGCGGCGCCGGCCGTCCGCGCGGCGCCGCCGCTCCGTCTTGAGATTCCGTCTCCGGGGCCAGCGGCACTGATTTAATCGGCCCAAAATGGCCGGCCCGCTCTCGGCCAATGAGCGGGCTCCGCGCCGAGTGAACGTCCGTATTGATTCAGGCGGCGGCGGCGGCGGCGGCGGGCCGGACGGCCGGCCGCGCCGCGCCGCGCGCGTGCATGGGAAATGACGCGGCGGCGGCGGTGGTGGCGCAGCGGCGGTGTTTTTGTCGCCGTGCGCCGGCCGACAACGGGTCAGGTCGGCGACACACGGACTGTCACCGTGCACCCAGGTCGATGGGCGACCGCGACCAGGGTCGGCGGGTCGACAGTTTCGCCGCGCCAGGTGATAGTCGCGCCGCCGCCTCGACCGCTATCAAAATTTTACATCGTGGCTTTATTCAGTAACGATGCGACGATGCCATGCAATAGGGGCGTGTTTGCTGTGCTATCTGCCGTCGTAAAAGTATGAGCGAGGTTTCATGGGCTCGAAATTGCGGCTAATTGCTGGCTCACGGCCTGGGCAGCAGAAATGTTGCATGTATTACAAATTACTGCGAGTGACGGTGAACGATTAATTTAATTAGTTTAATGGATGCATGTGTGCTACCTTCGTTCCGAAGTAAATATAGACTGAATTGCGATTCCTTTCAAGCCTGCACACATTTTCCGAAATTGACTTCTGGCCAACGCATTCTGACTTCCAGCCGTCATCTCAGTCCGAACCGATTTAAATTTCTAAGATTTAATGGTCTGCCAGAGCGGGCCGCAGAATTTAGGAGCGTTCTTTGTCGAGTTCCGCGGATCCGTCTCAACATTTGAAATATCGCGGAATAAATCGGCGGCCGCCGTCGCTGCAAGCCTTGTCTGCCGTCGGAGCGATGTATGACCGGCTCGCTGCAAGGACAGGCCGCCAAACATGGGCGGCCGCCATCTCTGCCGCGAGCGGCACGCCGCGCTGTGGAGAGGCAGGCGACACGACCGCCGCTGTCGGCCTCAAGGGCGCTCCGGCAAACAACCCGACCGCCTCGCCGCCAGCTGCCGGCCGTCCGCCAACCTCGGCCGGCCCTCACCGGTCTCAGCGCCTCTGGGTGTCCTCGCCACCCCGGCGGACCTCGCTGCGGGACCGCGGACCACGCGCGGCTTTGGACCACGCACGGTCCGGACCAGCAGTGCGCTCGGCGTCAGTTTATTTGTCCGCTGGTGCCGGTCCCCAGTGTCTGTATTCCCCACCGACCAGTGGGGCCTGCCATAAAGTCAAAGGGTCAGCGCGGTTCACAGGCGCCCCCGAGTCTCACAGGTCCTCGGGTTCGCGCTGGGGAAGGGGAGGGGTCTGTCGGTCGCTCGGTGGACGGCCGCTAATCCAGACGAGCTGTTCACATATTCCGGCCAGAGAGACAGCTGATCCGATCTTGAGTGAAATAGCCGTGCCAGGTCGGGTCGCTCGTCGGTCGACGGCCACCTGGAACAGCAGACAGACACACACACGAGGCACGGTCAGTGTTAGAGGTGGCAAAAGATGAAAATTTTGGGAACCAGACTCGAACCAGACCCAGCTGGACATTTCTGGAACCAGTCGGACCCGGTCTTAGTTGGAATCGGAACCAGTTGGACCCGTTTCCCAAAAGTCAATGAATACAAGCTACTTGTAGGTATCATTAGTTGCATCATGTAAAACAGCCTATTTCCCACTGAGAATACTCATGAGGTACTGTGTGCAAAGAAACATTCACTTCATTCACTTCATATTTTGCAATAATGTGTAGTGTGCAAGATGTATAGTTTATGGTAGGACCCGGTTGGACCCGTCAGAAAATTTCCAGGAACCGGTCTGGACCCATATGGGTCCAGACTGGTTCTTTGGACCGGGTCCCCGGGTCCACATTTTGCCACCTCTAGTCAGTGTCCGGTCCCGTCACGGCGCGACCGGGCCGGCCCGGATACCGCCGCGGGCCGGACCGGCCAGTGTCGAGTCGCTCCAATTTGCGAGCCGACTCGAGTTTCCCTCGCCGTCCGCCCGGATACTAATCGCCGCCACTAATATGGACGTCATGCACGGGCACCTGGAATGCACGCTGCGAGTCCGATTTATTAGCGACATTTGCATTATGTCTTTATTGCGGGAAATTGCCGGATAAATCTCTGGCTGACGGCAGCCGCGCCGGTGTCTGTGCCGCGGTGTGACTGCCGACCCGGCCCGGCCGGCGGCGGCGGCGGCGGCGGCGGCGGCGGCGGTGGCAATCGAGTCGGTAAAGCGATGGCGATTTTTTTGCCGGCGCGCGCGATGCGTTTCGGCACGCGTCGCTCCCCAGCCGTGCGTTCCCTTGGAGATTTCAAAACGAAGATAAAGCACCGGCAGGCTGATTGCTAATTTTCTACTGTCTAACGCAAGACAGATTGTCGCGGGTGGCGTATAATGCATAGAGAGGAGGTGGGGGAGCACTGATCCCTGGGGTGGCCCGCGCGGGTCACTACACCGCTCGGCAGACGGTCGGTCGGACCGGTCGATTGTTGGACCGGCGTCGCGGAGGGGCGCCCAGGGAGGGAGGGTGAGGGTAGCGGCCATTTCTGGCGTCGGCTCATGGCGTCGGCGACGGATCGACGCCCGTCAATCGGCTGCATCGACAGCGACGACCCGGTCTGGTCACGTGACTTGTGTCGGCTCCTATCGGCTGGTCACGGTCACGGCGCGTCGGCGGCGGCCGGTTCCGCCGGCTAAATGCCGGCCACCGAACCGATGGCTCGTGCCTCCAACCCTGTCACAAACTGCGCCAATAAACTAAAGGGTTCGTTTGGTAAAGACCGGACGTAAAATGTCCAAAGTATCGGCACAATTTCCTCCGGTCACTGCTCTGACAATTGGTTTCTGGTCTCTTTGTGATGTGAGCTGCCTTATAGTTTCTTTGAAATTATTTAGCTTTCTCATGGATTAATAATTCATGGCTGCTGGTGCTGGGCCATGTCAAAGTTGTACCAAGCGACTTCAATATAATAATTGAGCAGCAATAACTTACAGATATACGTTCATGACATTCTAATACCTATGATTCAAGTGGGCCGGTGCGGCATTAACCTCCTGCATGCAAAGACAGGCAGCAGGCGCGCAGGCAAATAGCCGCACTGCATCTTGATGCGTTGCAAATGGCGCCTTTCATTGCTTGCGAAATACAGCCCATGCCCGATTGTGACTTATATGTTGCAGCGCAGCATGCAAGAAACCCATCACTCGAGCCAGCGAAACATACCATGACAGTAAAATTTGCCAATAAACTTGCTGAATTATACCAGAATTGATCTGGTTTGAAAGTGTAGCCACATATGATGTAGGTTCTAGGTTTATGCGCAAACCTAGAAAAGCTTCACAAGCCACATGCTTGTTTTTTTACCATTCAGTTAGTTCTTGTCGCTATTCTCGTCGCTATTCCAGTATTTGTCATGTCCCAAACTCACGACAAGTTTGCTCAGATCCATCGTCAAGTTTTCGCCTTCCACTGGCTGTTTTCCACAGCTATCCACCGATGCTCCCGCTGTTCCGTTACATCTGTCTCCCTTCTGCCCCGGTCTGCCGGCTCCATTTCTGCCTGTCTCTCCGGACCCGGTGGCAGGGGTGGCGAGGACCCGCCATCCATGGCCGTCCCCGCACATCCGAGGCACCTGCCCCTCATCGAGGGCCGCTCGGCCGCTCGGCCGCTCGGCCCGCCTCCGCGGCGTTCGGACGGCCCTTTGGCCGCCACCAATTCGCTCCACGACTCTCTGGGGTCACATTAAAACAAGGGGACGCGGCCGCGTCGGCGGCGTCGTGAGGAAATCAGCCCGGCTGATAATTATAATGGCGGAAGCGGCGGCAATAACCGGGATCGCTTAGGGCCGCCGCTGCCCGGCGATGGATTATGCCAAAGCCGTCGGAATAATTGCGAACGTCGCCGCCGAGAACGCTGGCGGCCGGCGCCAGATGCTGTTATCACACTGGCCGCCCGTATAACTTAGACTAAATTCTCCGCGTAAATTTCCGCGCCTGACAGCCTTTCGACGTCGCCTTGCCATACATTAGATGCTGGCGATTTATACGGAAGATGAGCTTTTCGGCCGGCGATTTTACTGCGGTCCGAGCCCTTAATCTGTCAGGGCGGCGTGCTTTCTCACATGCATGTTTTCAGAAGATCCTGCCGGCGACCGATATTGCTGTCGCCACAGAGAAGGTCATTCTCTAACGGAACGGCCAGAAACCGCGCTACACTGGCGGATAAAATGTATGAAACAGTTAATACTTGTATTTCTTAATTTGTAGGATTAAAAACATGAATATGTTTAAATATTTTGCGTTGCTGAATCAGACGTACCCCATATTTTTAACGGCATTGCCACAGCCCAAGCCCATGTGAGGGATTCCCACGTATTAGCATCTCTATGTTGTAACTCTTCTTATAAGGAACCTGCAGCAATGTTCACCAGTGATCTTTAGGAAAATCGATCGGATGTGCTATTTTCAACTTAGCAAGAACAGAAAAGCATATTCCATAACGCTAAGAAAGATTTTTTTTTTTGGTATAGATACGATATGGTATAAGATGGGTAATTTGCTTATATGGAGCCATTCATAATCGACAGGATTCAGGTTAAAAGGTTTAAGAGACACAGTTTTCAAATACATTTTAGGAGTGGGCAGTGGGCATGCATATTCTCGTCTGTTCTTATAGCGTTGGAAAATATTTATCCTCCATTTTACGTCGCAACAGACTGCCTTGTTTTCTGCACATATAAGCTATCTCAGCCGACGTTTAGGTATCATGTCTCGTTAGCATTTTGCTTTGCATCTGCTCAGTAAATAATTTGCTTATCTTATTCTTTTAAGTTTCTACAGTTGCCATTTGTATGACAAATAAACATGGCCTGTTTTTGCTGTTCTGAAAAAGTTTATTTTTCAGTTGCGGAACCGTGCAGCCCATACATCTCGGCTTTCATTTCGGGTCTGGAGCGCACGTGCACTGTGTGAGCTGTTTTCAGAGAGGAGGCATTTCCATGGGGTGTGCTGGCGGCGCCTAAGTGCCCTCCTAAGTGCATCGTTAACTGCACACACATCCATCTTTGGAATGGCGCGAGCCTACATTAACGAAGTTGGCTTCCCCAAAGCCCTTTGACGCCGTTCGGCCATTTAGGAAAATTGCCGACAGTCCAGTGATGGCAGACAAAGCACAGGTTAGCCGTCTATGTTAATAGCCGACCCTCAAAGGAAGTATGACGGTATAAAGTGGCTAACAGAGTCATTGTCGGTTATAATATAGTCTTTATCATGCTCTACAGCGAAACGTCAGCAAGTGCTGGCATTTTTAGTGGCAATATCTGATGAAAAGAAATAGGTCGAATACGCCGAATACGCCACAAGTTTGTATACGGTGCCATGCTTATTACTTATTGATGCTCGTATGTTTGTTCCTGCAGTGTTCTGAGCAATGAGCTTGCATACTGCACAGTGCACAGCCCAATCACGAGATGCATAACTTAGACAGACAAGGTGCTAAAAAATCGGAAGTAAGTAGGCCTATGCTTGCAAATGGGTTTGAAAGTGCTGTCAAATTAAGAAAAGCTATAGCATACAACGAAAGTGCAGGACGCATGTGATGCCAGACCAGAACGTTATCTCCCCTCCTCCACTTGAACTTAACGAGTTTTCTCACTTATACATGTGTGTATGGACAGTTTAAAGCAAATCAAGAGCTGTCGATGAGTTATTTTAGTGGGTATACATAATCGATGAATAGTTTCATCTACGTAGCTTCACAAAAAGAGCAGTACAGTATCTCACTGGTTCGACATACTCCGATAGGCGTTATCACAAGTGTATTCGCGGCCATTGGGGCGACGTAAGAAAAGAAGAAACCAACTGGCCCCAAGAACTTTAAATTATCAGTTAGCATGCACCTTTTCCTTGATGTGTAGAGAATTTACCATTATTTGTTACAGAAAATTGCATTTAAAATCTTCCATTTATGCTTTTTTCATCGTTTGCACAATATGTTCTTTTACTAAGCTAGAAACACTAATTAGAAATAGTTCCCGCATCATCAAGAACAATAGGGAAGGCTTGAAGTGAATAAAATAATTTAAACGGTTTTGTAAACAATGTGAAGGCACTTCTAAAATTGCCTGTAGAAATATTGAAGGCAAAAGTTCAACTTTTTCACAAGACGGATGTCTATAAACCTATTTAACTTGTGACAACTCAGCCGGTATTTCGTCGCCTACAGCCCAGCTTTCCCTAGTGACCGATAGAGGCGCTGCTATCGATGTCCGCCCGTGCCGCCTAACGCATGTCTGTTATGCACATCCATTAATTATCCGATTAAAAACAATTCTATTACGGAAGCATTTTATCAGAAAAATATATCATTTATGTTCTATCCAACTACCAGTCGTTCTCGTTTTACGATCCTAGTGGCGGTGCCGCTTATTATTGCGAATGAAATTAACCCGAAACTTACGCATAAACTTAAACGTAAACCCATGAATAAGGAGCGCTTTGGTGGGTGTCGTTATTAGCCGTTTTCACGACGAGCTATCCGGCGAATGCACCTAATTTGGCCAAATCTGCACCTAATCTCTTAAACAGCAAATTTCTTCATTTTAGGAATTTATTTCAGGGTTTTAATCGATGATGCTGTCCGATAATATGACAAAGCAGGCATATACATAAGCAAGTAGTGCAGCCCTAGCTGATATCTAAAATCTGCACCTAATCTGCACCAAATGTGCATCAAATGTGTACCAGATGGTCGTCGTGAGAACGGCTAATGTGTGGTAAACTTTAATATTAGGCACTCCTTTTTCTAGTCTGTCTGATGCAAAAAAAAAACAGTTGATCCGGGAGAGTAAAAAATGAACTTTTTTGGAGCATAAGACTGCTTAATTTGATTAGAAATGACCTGAAAATATAACCGAGTATTTTTGTCTTTGATATTGACTTGTAAGGGCAACTCCATTTACGTTCACTGCATTATTAAGCTGTGAACGGGAACTTAACAATTCAGACCGCTGCACAATTACATTCAAATAAGTATGAAATAAACTAACCGGGGGGTCAAATTGAGGGTTACAGGGTTACTAATGAGGCAGCTCGAATAACAGCCACGAACATAAGTCTTGGGCGCCAGGCTATAATGATACCCCTTTAACTCATCCAAACGAAACTTTGCATGATTACAAGATATACGCCCCTGGGTACCGGACCCGGACACAGTGAATGGCTATGTCTGTGTAGGTAACTATACAACATTATTATTGTATACTGCCTGCATAGCATCCGAACCGTCTACCCTCAGCGTCAGTAACTCAGCGCTGAACTCACTAACTCACAAACGCAGCCATCTTGCAGCAGACTGTCAATTAAAACATTTTTCGGTTCTGCATCATGGCGGCTGCCGCGGCGGCTCGGCTGCGGTGCGGGTGGCACCCCTGAGTCTGAGGACCGAGTCCCCGGTCCCTTCATCCGAGGCAGGACTCGGGCCGGCTGTTTTACTCCGCGACACCTCACTTGGCGCGACGGGCCGTCATGGCCTTGACGACAGTCCTAAAATCCTTCACGACTGTGTCAGGGACCAACACTGGAGCGGAAAGGCCTCGTAAAAGGCGAGCGAACTCCCCGAGAAATGCGCCCTAACTTGGGATAAACGGCGACGGCCCGAATGCTCTGCCGCTCAAGTGACACTGGCCCTCGGAAATGTAAAGGGGGCTTTGAATTGAGCATAAATATCATGACTATTACTTATAGTTGATATGATCAAAAGATATTGTAACACCCATGAATGGTGATCTCACCACTACACTTATGCATTAGTTATCACATAAGCTTTGCTAAAGTTATACTATTTGCAAGGCTTATTGCTTGATGAATTAGGGAAAAGATACCAAAATGGCCAAGGCTGCCAGTGGTTATATGCTTTGAACTATTTCTTGTGCATATTTGCATTTTCCAAAGCAAAATTTGATATTTGGTAACAGAAAATTGAATTTGTTTCTTAGCTTTTTACCATCACTAATGCAATTTTTAATTAGCCCAATAAATATTGAACTTAGAATAAGCATGCAGTTGAAAGATGTCAAACATGATCAAAACACAAAATTTATTAGTTTTGCTGACATATCAACTTTAATGTAGCCTTCTATCAATTTTTATTGAAAAACATTCGCAGGTCGTGTTACTCGTAGGTCTTAAGTTTTTTGCACTAAGAAAAGTCGCCAATATTATAAAATAGAATGTATATGGCCATCGTTTTAAGAAACTAACAAAACGACGTAATATGAATGGGTATTGGTACTTACATACGTTATTCCAGAATTGACCTTAGATTGCTACTAAGAATATTAATATGAGAGGAAACTATCAGTGATCCTCCCATTCTGGCCCATACGTATAATTGTTGTGATGCAGTTAGTACCTGACTTCTGTACGGTTGATGTATTTATGCTGCCCTAAGCTAAGAGAAACTCTTCTAGCCAAGCATTATGCACTGGTACAGTTTATGTCAACATTAGAACGTCCTTGCTAAGCAATACAACATTCTTCAAGCCATCCAATTTTTTTTTTAATATGTTCAACGCTATTTTGAAAAGCTTTACTAAAAGTAGTGAAAATGATGACCTAACTTTCATGCTTTCTCTGTAGTTAATTACAAAATAAGAATGTGTACCGACTGGTCTAAAATGCTTCGATACGAGCGTTATGAGAAGCCTGCTTTTATGATATCACCAAAAGCTGCATCTGAGTACAGCTTACATATCATTGCTTACATATAATTTGTACATTCACAACTTCGACAAAGCAAAAAGCAAAAATGACGTTCTTACTTTTGTTGGTGATGAACTTCCATTCATGATTGCTTCATCTGTGCTTATAAACGAAGCACGTGATTCATTTGCGCCTAATTGAGGAAGTTCTCATAGCTATCTCACCGTGAAGGTGGCTGAGAAATGATTGCTATGAGACGCGAATGAGGTCGATGGCGCCCTTACAGTAAATTAAAAGTCTAATAGAGTCCGCAATTATGATCTGTTTGCATGCCGCCTAATGGTAAAAATCACTGGACAGTAACCAAACACAGGGCAACATTTGGCCTCTGCAGAATCTATGGCGCTCAAGAATTGCCGCAGACATGTTCTGATGCTCTAGTGCATGACGTATTGGGATAGAATCGGTCCCATAGAGATACAATCAACAACGCCTGATATTAGAAATGTGTTTGGCGAATTTATTATCACAGATGGCTATTAGAACCAACATAACGCTCTGATAGTCGAGTGGATCGTTTTTATTTCTGTTGTAATTTAGAGTGCGTGACATTTGGGTGTTTTTTGAAGATATTTTTGCTTTATTTTTATGAGTAAGCTGCTTTAAAGATAAGCATGGATGCTGCTACACAAGTTGTGGCGTATTAGCCCTCGGACCGCAATTTTATCACGTCATTTCAAAAGTTGAATAGTGGGTGCTCTTATAAAATGAAATAATTATTTGGATGCAGGACTCAAAGCCAAGATATAGTCTGGACAATGATTTTTCTTTTTAGGAATCATTTCATTATTTTCCCCCAAGAAATTTCACCGGATTACGATGCAGCAATTGATAAAGGGTCGCCGTCGTTCCCTGTTTCGCATCCTCCTGTCGGTCTGTTAACTGTTCTCTGTGAGCGAGTGGAAAACTTTTTTACAAAAATAGGCACTCTAAGTGGCCTCCGGAACTGATCATTTGGGATAAATAACATTATGAACCAATACATGTTTGGTTCACTTTGCCTGTAACATAAACAAACTGTCGAGCCTAAAATTACAGCTGCAATAATTGCAATTATTGTGACGTCCGTTACTTTCAATAGCATTGTGGCACTTAGTAGCAATATAATTATTTCAGTTTTTGTCCATACTGTAGGTATTTTACCATTTTGATCACTTTCTCTGCCTCTGTCGTATCTTCAAAAGTATTCAAACTGAAGTTATTTACCAGCCTTTTCAATGTCAGACTTCAATGTCTGCCTGTCCCAATTGTCTAGCTGCATATGCGGTTACATAAAAGCTATTGTTTCTTATACGGCGACATTTTCCTTGTGCCCTGTCCTTTATGTTTCACCAATTCAATTTTGGGCACGGCCTAAAATTCAAGCTTCTCATTCAGTAGTTTTCAAATGACTCACAATGTTTTATCATTCGTTGCCAAATGCCATTCCCGTTTGCAGATTACGTACTATATTTATTTTATTTTATTTTTTGAAGTGCTGTTCGATGTGTGTCGATGCTGAGGGGCGAATTATTGTCTGAAAAGAAAAAGTTACTCTGCAAGCCGCAGAGAACTGAGCACATACGACTAATGAGAACCTTTTGCCACTATTAACTGATAATATAAGACGCTCTGCTTGAATTGAACAAAGATTTTGGGATAAAATACAATTCGCTCCTCCAAGAGAAGACTCTTTAAGCTCGAGTACAAAAGGCGATTTTCGATGCTACTGGTCCCCCTCTGCCAGTGATAATGTAGCTCACTGTATCAACAACCACCATCCTGATTCCCTGAAAAGCTGCCTTCTATGTACACTCTTGAGGGTTTCTATGGTTAGCGGATCAAAGTTTATATCAATCATAAAGTTTTCGATAATGTAGCAAAATGTTCGAAGCGAACTAGCCACATTATTTCGCTGAACTGAATAATATTTTCCTTGCAACGAGTCAAAGCTAGTCTCTCCCTGTTTCACTGCAGCGTCGTCCAGCTATAAGCTCAGGACGTTTCTTCCGAGGAAATATTATAAGTGAAAAATTATTAGATTATTAGTATTATACAGGGGTACGATACATACGTAATTACGTACCCCCTGTGCGTAATCAAACGAGCAAAGGCTCGACCGACCTAGAATTGTGGTAACTGATAACCGCCTGATAAGCCGACAGATACTCGAGACCGGAGAAATGGATTGTTTTGCGGAGATTATAATGGCCACACAAGCAAAGATGTGTCGTAATCAGTTATGTGTCCTAACCTTCCTGCTTCATCGTCTTTGAACAACAACAACAAAAAAAAAAACAGAACAATGAATATCTCTAGTCTCTACACGTGCAGTGCAAAAATGGGCGGTAGTTTGCCGTCACAAAATCAGCGGGCAAACTTTAGAATACATCGTCAGAATCGCTTTGAGCAGCAATTAACATTATGGTTTATACAGCTTAAATGGTTGTGTTATTAACGTATCTAGTGATTCAATCAAACACATACCCTCATCATTAGCTAGGTATATCCATCCAAAGTATATCAAATTTTCGCTGGTATTTCTACGAAGACTCAGTACCCAAAGTCACGCCGTGAAATCAAAGTTAGGATAGTTAGCATTAAATTCCCGCAGGCGCAAAGCTGTTCTGCTTCGGTAGCATTTTGGACGAAGATAAGTGATGCGAATATGATAATTTCCATGATGTATGTGTGATGATAAGTACTTTGGCCGTTTGCAAGTATAGTCTTGGGCATGATTATGCAGAATGCATGAGCATGCCTCCTCCGTGCGGCTAATCGTGTGCCTGCTTTCATTTACCTGATATGTTCCATGCGCTGCATAAGAGGCCGGTTCTAGAAACCAGCGTCGTCACTTTGTCCTGTTTGTGATCTACGACTGTGAATGCTACATCGTTCGACTGTATTCCTGTGAGATTTTAGGTGCCTTGACCTAAGGCAACATCCCAGCTCAATTGGTGGCCTGTTAGTGTATCCATTCTATCGCGAAAGTGATGTCTTTCCGCGGTATTGCAGCAAATATAACTAGATGCTCAATATGTATACCTAATGAGCAGCCAAGGGGTTTTCGTTAGATCAGGGCACCTAAAATGCGCGATACGATGTAGAACATTATTTGATAGGGGGCTGGGGCCAACCAAATTGACTGAATTTCTATCTCGTTTCTCATTTTCAGCATCGGAGCGTGCCAATTACCCAGCCTGGCTACAAAGTAAGCATTATTCGTCAGTACTGGGGCCGTGTGCCCCCTGTGTACCGTACTCGCTCGCACGTGGCGTCCTTGGCTCATACCCTAACTCCCATCTGTGGTGTGTGCGTGTGGCCGCGGGCAGCCGTTCTTCGGGCCTCCCGGACAGCAGGGGTGGCCTGGCCCTCCCCACCAGGCCCGCGGACAAATTGGGCCACCAGTGCACGCAGTGTTTCATTACCTGTGTAAGCTCCACTGACGTTTATGTTTCATTTCGCCCCTATTTCTACCCTTTACGACCCATTTCAATAATCGGAACAGCATACCTCTTTCCACGGGAGAGTCCAGGCGACGTAGTCCGCCACCTAGTGAGCGTGATGAAAACTTCTAGTGTGTCGGTGTCCCGCCACTGGTGGCGCCACCTCCGTCGACTGGACCAGCTCCGGTTCGGTCGGAACCTGTGAACAGTCGGTCAAAAGCACGCTTTATTCCCCTGCTTTGGCCGAAGCTACTGAGCGGCGCCATGCTTAAACGGGTGGTAAGACGACCCGCGGCCGGTATCCGTGGCCACGCTACCCCGCATCCATCCTGCCCGCTTCCGTAGCCGCGCTCTGCCCGCCCCCCTGTGACCCATCTGACCCCGGGGACCTTCTGTGTGCCCCCAGGTCACGGACCGCACGGCCTGCGGCGGCGGGGTCGGCAGACCTACACCCGCTACCAGACGCTGGAGCTGGAGAAGGAGTTCCACACCAACCACTACCTGACGCGGCGGCGGCGGATAGAGATGGCCCACCAGCTCTGCCTCACCGAGCGGCAGATCAAGATCTGGTTCCAGAACCGGCGCATGAAGCTAAAAAAGGAGATCCAGGCCATCAAGGAGCTCAATGAGCAGGAGAAACAGTCGCAGGCGTCCAAGATGGCGGCCGGCCTGGCGAGCGGCACCGCCGGCTCGGCGGAGAAGAGCGGCTCGCAACAGCAGCCGGCCCAGCAGCAGGCCATCAGCAGTGGCGCCAGCATGCAGCCGCAGCAGCCGCAGCAGCAGGCCGCAGTCAACCCCAACCCGGCGGCGCCCAGCGCGACGCCCACCCCGAATCAAGTCGCCAAGTAAACGATAATGTTCTTTCTGCATTTGAAAGGTTAGTCCGTGGGAGGTAATCCCAGGTGCATGGGGACGGGCTCGGGACTGCATGGTGGCGGGACACAGGGCCAGCAGGTGGACTTCAGCGTGGCCTGACAAATATGGATTGGACCTTGTAAGAGCCTTTTTATTATATTTTTCAAAAGGAAAATATTACTTGGAATTTGCAGGGCCTGGGCCCTACCAAGCTTATACAAAACGACGCCCATGGTTCTCTAGTTCTTCTTTAATGTTATGATGATGTGACATCTGAAATTTATGGCTGTATTTCATCTTCAAAATAAGTTTTCGTCCAAACAAGCGACTTCCAACTCACAGTAAATTAACTATAATCCCAGCATTCCCTTTTTATGATGAGCTAACATTTAAGAGGCTGAAGTGGCACTTTTAACATTATAATTTCTGCTAAGTAATTGGGGATGAGGGACTGGGCTAGATTCCTTTATAGTACCTCGCTCATCCAGTTCGATACCATGCATATTGTGTGGCATCATGCCATCAGATCCTCGTTTCATGTTTATTGCAAGTTTCGCATAGCGTTGACGACCGTTCTCAGGGTTTTTATTTTCTTTAAGGTCGTAGCTAGCAGGAGAAGGGCTTCCCATTTCAGAGGGATGATACTTCTTCACTGAAGGGGACTGAGAGCAATCTTGGATGGGCGTCTCCCTGGGAGAAAAGATTAGGTATTTGTTAGTTGGCGGCTGGCGCAAGCTGGTCTCTGTAGTCTGTTGGACGCATGTTAGCCGAAGTCGCTTTATGCTGGTCTGTGAAGACTCAGAAAGATTTGCTTTTCTATGGTTCGATTGGTTAGGGCCCTTACGATCCTCACAGTGACTCCAGTCCTGAAGTCAGCAGACCACAAACCACAGCTCACATTGCCTCTCACTCGGCTCAGGGTGTCTGTGCGCTTTGAGCGCCACCTAGAGCGTTTGATCCCACTGAAAGCGCCTCTAGCGGTAAACCCTTGAAACTGACCACGCGCTGCTGTGGCGCAGCGGCGCGCCACGAGCACGTGACAGCGGCGCGGAGGAGCACGCTCGGGGGCGGGGCTTAGCGGGACTACTTTTAGCATGGCCGCCACTCGTCGGCGGGCGGCCGCGGCGGCGGGGTGGCCGCTCTGGCGGCGCGGCCGCCGCCGGCGACGGCGGGCGACGGTCCGACCCGTACAGCGCCGTCCGTAGCTCTTTTATCACCCCTCAAATTGAGACGGCGGAACTTAGAGGATACGGTAGGAGCTCTGTGATAGGCGATAGATTTAAGGTCACTGTTAAAATTACCTGCTAGGATTTGGTTTATGAGTTCATTTACCAATGTATTCAAATGATAACGAAGACAATGCAAGTGATCATATAATTACAAAACCAATGAGGTATGTGAAAATGTTCAGCTATTAGAGACAAACTGTCTCAAAGATTGAAACAATTACGTCTCGCAAGAAGTTATGCAAGCAGAGTTCAAAGACAAGTCCAATTTGGACATATAGCCATTACAACTTATGCTCCTATTATGGCTGTAACAATGCCGCAGCCAATGTAGAGATATAAGTCATGCGGATAAACTTACCGATAAACATGCCACAAATGGGAAGTAGTGTCCACAAATATGAACATCAGCTTAAATATTTCAATAAAGTGGCAGTTGCAATGCCATTTATGTGATTCATGGGACCATTTCAGTCATAAAGAAAGCGCAATGTCTCATTGCTATGGAAAAAAAAAACAAGAAATTTAAAAACTGTTTTCACCAGAAATATGAGTTGTGAGTTGTGACCATTGTCCATTCATAACATTGCAAATACATCACTTTATCCGTCCATTCATTTACTAATGAAGATGCTATTGCCTGCATCATGTTTCATTGTTGCAAACGAAGAAATAGATAAATATTATAACAAATGAAATGTACCAGTAGGTGTTCACACCATCGGGCTCCCAGTGAGCATGTTTCCGCTTTATTTGCAATTCCACACATCTGTGGATATGTCATATTGCGCTCTAATATCTTAGGAGATAATTGCAAAAACATCTCCAATCTTTTCCTGGCTTTTATGACGAAATTGAAGGTTTGCTGAATACACCTGTTCACCGCTTTAGCCCAAAGCTTTTGGGCATATTACATTGAACATGGCTAAGTCCCAGTCGTAAAAAGACAATGCATTAAAGTCGATTGATAGCTAACAATTAAAATTAAGCAAATGTCTGGTGTTGGTTTTCATTGACTAAATACACTAGCTGCCTTAAAATGATGGGAACTGGCTTTAATAGCTCCTGCACTTAACAACTAGGTATGCTATACGAGTAAAGAAAGGAAGTATTAAGGAATATAAAGCTTAAAGGCACACAAAAGATAAATGATGAAGGATGTGAAAGATAAAGGAAATATCAAAGAGCACAAAATGAGCGTACTCAGTAAATGGCTCAAAACAAGTGAAATCAAAACTGCCACCACATAAGCACTGATGGTGCTAATAAGTGCTAACTGCCTAACATCACAGGACCAAGACTGCTAATCTAAAGTGCTAAAGTGCTAACTGCCTAACATCACAGGACCAAGGCTGCTAATCGCATAGCGAATTCCCAAATTTGTCTAGCTTTATATTACAGTTACAATGGATTTTCTACACGACAAGGATAGTGGTATTATAAAAATGGCTAGACAATCATGAATGTCGGCTACCTCAACCAAAAATTGGTCTGTTCCATCCAGTGGTAAATCTATAAAAAATGATATTGGAGAAGGTTGAATGAGCTTCAAGGAGAGCCATTTAAGAGCAGCCGCGGGAACATTTCTGCGAGGAAATCAGCTGTTTGCGGGCTGTAACGGTCGGCGATTTATGCCGTGCAAGCATTGATTTTGAGATAAACATTGCTTTCAATTAAAAAAAAACAATTAAGCATTGAAAAGTACTATAAGAAAATATATCATCCCTTTCAATCCACGCAATCATATATTTATTGCTAAAATCTCACTTGTAAACAATTCACGTTTGTATTCCGTGCGCCAATATATGTCTACGCAAAGCCCCATCCAAAAATCAGCATTCGTTTGGGATGAGGGAGGAGGCGAATAGTGGTGACTGGTGGTAAGATGTGGAATCGGGATGTGCTCTGAGGAGCCTCGAGGAGCGATGAGAACTTTTTTAAACGGGAGGAGGTTCGGGGAGCGTAGGGGAGGTTGTAGCAACTACTGAAACATATCCAATGGTTGATTCAATCCCATCCAATTCAGAGGCTAACTAGTGGGAGTATCTTGTACTATCGAGGATTACACCCGGCCCTGGTTAAGTGGTTTTCGTTCTAGTAATCGTTCATGCTTATTGCAAAACTCAAATGCACACAATCCAAATTAAAAACAAATATAAACGTATGCATGGCGGTGACTTCTACTGTTCAATTGTACAGGCTATTGTAAAATGTAAATGTGTATCCAAATGATCAGTTTAATTTCCTGTGCTATGTAGCTATAAATGTCAAAACACTCAATTCCTTAATAGCATATGGTCGACAAAATATTTGTCGTTTCTCTTGCTCTGAATGTTTGGGCCCACTTTACACGTAAATGGCTATAATAATGAATATTTTTGCGTCAAAGATCACTTCAGTCTCTACACTTCTTATGAACCATCTCTGGGAAATGTCACCGCTGCTGATCCAGGATAGAAAGTCGACTGATTGAAGCCCTTCATGCCGTGCCGTGGGTGCATTGTATCTCAATGGTGATGTCATTGGTGGCTTACACCTACATCATTTGTGATCACTTCAAGAGTTCAGGCTGAGTTTGAGATGAGTTTGGGCGTTTGAGCTGAGCTCAAGAGTTCGAGATGAGCAATGCATATAAAAGCACCTAATGCAGCTCATGTGTGCAATAATTCAGCACTTAACCATGATGCACCATAACGGTAACATTTTTATTGCTTTATCAAGCTGCTCTCTAATGCATTAGAAATACATCACATACATTCATCTTCTTCTTTCCTATCCGCTGAAAACCAAATAAACTAATGATTAGTGATATCATTCCAGTGTTTCTATAATTTATTACTCCACATTTTATCTGTGGTGTCGATTGTGGCACGCCCCGGCCCAGGTAGCAGAGTGGGCGATCGGAGATCAGACAGCACCGTTCTTAACGGCGACCATTCATTAGACAACTATTGACACAGGCAGACGGCGAGGCAGCAGCTGCCGGCATGCTCCGGCAGACTGTGCAGTGTGCAATGATGGCACGTAAAACGAACCCGAGCACCTTCCCAGCGGCGCCCCTGACCGCCCGCCGCCGCCCCCGCCCCCGCCCCCGCCCCGGCCATCGTCCGGTGACCTCTGATGCCACCGGACCGCCGAGGGCGCACAAAGAGCCAGCCGTGTTGTTTGGAGGAGCAGAAAATGAAATACGATTTTATCTGCATCGCAAGCTCATAACTTTCGGCGGCCGAATGTCTCGGCGTAGACTTTACGACTTTCCCAGTTATAACAATCCCCCCTGATCTAGTCTGGCGATCCGTCATGTTGATTAGATGCAGCTGACAGATTCTTTGTGGCCCTGATCAATACTGGAAACGTTACCATGGCAACTGGGTGCCAGATTTTAGCGCCAAAATGCCGCGGTAGCGGGAGCCGAAGATTACGCTTTGCGTTACGGGCAACAGAGGGTGACAATGTCGCCTCCGACGGCGCATCTCGACTGTCGATGGCAAACGTCGATTTCGACGCAAGCTGGAGTGTTTGCCGGGACTCTGCGTCGTAGTGAGGCACGACGCACAAAATCTGGAAACGGAACTGGCACGTGGATGAGGGCTGCAAGGAACTTCGTCCATGCTCCTGCAGATTGTCAGGACTCTGCTCACGCAAAAAAAATGTCCACCGACACAGTTCGTCGCTGTCGACAGGCGTCCGTCGTCAGACCGTCGTCAGCGTCGCGTTCCGCGAGCGTCAGCGCCGGCGACGCTCGGGAGGTGCCTCCTCTGACGACGTTATGAGTCCACCGTCTGGCCGGCTGACCCCGTCCGGTGCGTCGTCGCCGCTGATACTGGTCTCCATTAGAGCAATTGACACAGATTCGACGGCCGCCTCACCGGCCCGGTTTACGGCGCATTTATGGCGTGTTTCTTTATCTGTTCGCCGGCACGTCCGTGAAAGGGTCGCGCCGAGCCGGCGCGGCCGACCCTCCGCGCGGCCCCGCGTGGCTCACCGCCTCGCCGGCTCTTAAAATTAGCCAGACGGGTCGTAAAAATTGTCCTCGGACCGCCACCGAAGCGGCGGGGATGAGTGGAGAGCGCAGCGTCGGAAGGGATGACGGAATCCAGACCCGCCGTTCTGCCGGCAGAGATAGGGTGGCTGACTCCGTTCAGACGTCCACAGGGTGACGACGGAAGGACCGGGTCAAAGGTTGTACAGCTGGAGGGAAATGAGGAAAGGGTTAGGAGGACGACAACCGTTGGACAGGTGAAATTTGTGCCGGGGTGGCAGCTGAGCTCAGAAAATGGAGCAATGGTGGAAATGGGGCACATTTTGGGACACTGAAGCGTGAGAAAGGGTGAGAAAACCGTTAGAATAGGTCCGCTAATTGTGTTCATTTCAGCAGCCAAGAGTAATCTATTGCCTTTGCGAAATGCAGTCGGAGTAAGGCCTCAGAAACCTGCGCAAACCCATGCATAATCTATTGCTCTTTCATTTGCACATGTTAAATAGTAAACGACAAAGGTGAGTAATGTTAATTTGCTGTATGCTGATGGTTATCGCGGCACCCTCGTAGATTCGAACCTTTCTCGGGCAGCGCTGGTCGGCTACTGCAGGCAGCGGAGAGGCGGTATGAGGCCTGTACACATTCAGCTGTTGTGCTGTTGTCAGCTGAAATAGGCTCCGCCCACCGCTTCTCGCTGACGGAACTGTATACATTTGGCTGATGAGAAATGTCAGCACTGGCTGACTGTTTACAAATATGGCGTTGTAAACAAATATTTCGTCTCATCTTCATGTTCTTTATTAATACAATACTTAAGCAGTTATATATATATTATCAAAATATTTACTGACAATGTGCGAAAGTAATAAGTATTTTTCTTGTATCGACAATTAATTATGAAAACAAATATATGTGAATAGCGCCAACATGGTGTCCAAATTTCATCTATCTGCAGTGCTCAATAAAAATATGGCACGTGATTTGCTTTCATGCGCCACTACCAGTGTCTAAATGCGTCATTTATGGCTTTTGCTGACGGCTCGGCATCTCTGCACTTGCTTTCTCGTAGCAGCACAGCCCGTCAGCCCATGCTGCCGGCAGCAGAGAGGTGACGTCATGTTGCATGTGCAACATAACGTCATCAATTTTTCAGCCAATAGTGTGAGTGATTCTCGGCTGACAACAGCACAGCAGCTGAATGTGTACAGGCCTATGGCCCGACCACACAGCACGGCGGCCCGTGGCCCGCCCTGCGTCCATATGAACGACTAATGAAGCACGCTATCGGCCCATCGGCAAGCCTGCAAAGCCCAGACGGTGGCAGGTGAAAAGTGTAGTCAGTTTTCAAATACAAATTTTAATTATTCACGCTGAGGCGGGGATATCGATGTGTCTGCGCCAGCGGTGGTGACTTCATTTGATAATGTAAGCTGTGATATATCGGCATTTGATGTCGATTGATTTACCAAACTATTTCACGAGCTGCAAACCGATGACCTTAAGCTTTGATTTGCAAACATTGTGGTAGTTTGTTATAACATATTTGGTGCATCATAGCTCAAAACATGATGTTATATAATTTCTTGTTTGTTATTTCAACTTATTGTGGTCATCTTGTCTAGCTAGGACAGGCGTTAGCGTCTCAAATGAATTTCAGTTGTGGCAATCTGACGCACTTTTCCACCCAGCGCTGATGTTTTCCTAAACTTCTCCGCTTCCACGTTTAATCGCAAACAACGCACGGAAGCGCGCCGCTGCGGCGACTTTTATTGCGCACTCATCTCTCGGCTGAGTGGTGAATCGTTCCCTGGAGCCAGCCGCGACTTCCCACCGCCTGTCTGTCTGTCTGTCCCCTCCCCATCCCCCTTCCAACGTTCCCAGACACCCCAGTGTCTGTCTCGTCCCTCTCTGAGGCGCCCGTCCCACCGTGTCCCGTCCCGTCCCGTTGCACCCCGTCTCTCGGAACCTCACGGCGTCCCATGTCGTCCTGTTCCGTCCTATCCCGTCTCACAGGAGTCTTGCTGCGTCCCACTCCGCATCTCGTCCCATCCTGACTTCAGGAATCGGTCGGAGGACCAGCTGCCCCCTACCCCCTCCATCCCCTCTCCCGCTCCCGCTCCCGCTTCTCTCCCGCTCCTCTCCCACTCCCGCTCCGCTCCCGCCCGCCCCGCTCCTCTCCCACTCCCGCTCCGCTCCCGCCCGCCCCGCTCCTCTCCTAGCCGTGGCGGAGGGAGCGTCAGGCTGTCGGCAGCCGGCGAGTCTCCGCCGCACGCCGCTCCTCAGACACTCTGGCCGGCTCCGCTGCTCCTCGGACACACTCTGGCCGGCTCCGATATCACGGCTGATACCCCGTGGCCATAACTCCCAGCTCGGACAGCCCGGCTCGCGAAGATGCACGGATAATTAATGCGTGCCGGCGCGGCGGCGGACGCCGGACGGCAGCGGACGGGCAGCGGCGGCGGCGGCGGTGGCGGCGCGCGAGCGAGCTGCTGCAGCCACTTGGCACTTCCTACGGTCGGAAACGCGCGGCGCGGCGTGGCGAGCGCGGCGCCACACCGTAATGACTTACTCAGTGTGCACGGCTTTGTTTTGCCGCCGAGTCGGGCGGCGAAAATTGCTCTCTGGTCGTAATTGGTGGGCCGATGACGGTGTTTAGTGCACTGCGGCGGCGGCCGGCGGCGGCTGGCGCGGCGCGGGACGCTTCCCGGCCCTGCACCAATCGCGGCGCGCTGACGCGCTGTGCGTTGGGTGCTCCGCGAGGGCGCCATATTCTCATGCAGATCGGTGATAACGAGACTGGATTAGCGACGCGCTAGGTCGTGAAATTAAAGGGATGTGGCGTTGACGAAGACGTTCTCAGTGGTTAGCGAGGTGAAGCAGACATTTTCGGTAATGATAGAGCCACTGTCTTGTTTCGTTTAAAACAAGACCTTCAGCCATTGATTCGGTTACTTTCTACCATTTATTTTACCAAAGCGTAGCTCATAGTTGGCATCAACGTTTGAGCGTTAACGGTTTGGACAGCTAGGCAATAATTATGAGCCCGTACTCCATTTCTTTTTATTCAATTTCAGATCTGTTTCAGTTTTCCTGTTCCGAAATACGGCTTGTCAGTTTTTTATAGGTCGGGAGCATGCAAACATAGGTCCCTCTCGCTTTCAAGTGGGCTACTTTTCCAGTCAGGAACATTTTTTTGTTGACGTCAATTGTTTCAAACAAGACAATAAAAATTGCTAATATGGAAAACGACTTGTTAGTTACGATCAGCCAACTCTACGGAACAGATAACAGTGATATCCATGACCTGGACTTTCCAGGTGTAAAACAATAGCACCTGTGCTACCATAAACGAACAAAGGTGCTGCATTGCTCTTGTTCCGCCCCGCATCGTAAAATAAACGACTTTGATCAAGGTATTCATTACAATTTTAGTTTATGTCGTACCGTCCCGGCTTCCATAATAAGTACTAATTATGTATCACCGACGAATGCATGCGTCTTGCACACGTCAAGGCGCCAATTACGGCCGGGCTTAATAATAGACGTTTGATAGATCAATTTCCAAATGAACCGGCCCAACGAGCCGGCCCCATTGTTGTGGGACCTCATAGCGGTCACGTCTTCGACTCATGCTGATTGCCCGTGCCGCAAATGGGCCACCACAATTGATCCGCGCTACCCCAGTAGGAAATGAAGATAGCGTAGTGCAGCGCTCCTAGCATTTAACGCTGGAACGGTCATAATGCACAGCGTTAGGCGGCACCGGCGGACATCGATAGCAGCGCCTCTATCGGTCACTAGGAAAAGCTGGGCTGTAGGCGACGAAATACCGGCTGAGTTGTCACACGTTGAATAGGTTTATAGCCATCCGTCTTGTGAAAAAGTTTAACTTTTGCCTTTAATATTTCTACAGGCAATTTTAGAAGTGTTTTCACATGGATTACAAAACCGTTTAGATTATTGCATTCACTTCAAGCCTTTCCTATTGTTCTTGATGATGCGGGAACTATTTATAATTAGTGTTTCTAGCTTAGTAAAAGAACATACTGTGCAAACAATGAAAAAAAGCATAAATGGAAGATTTTAAATGCAATTTTCTCTAACAATTAATGGTAAATTCTCTACATATCAACGAAAAGATGCATGCTAACTAATAATTTAAAGTTCTTGTGGCCAGTTGTTTTCTTCTTTTCTTACGTCGCCCCAATGGCCGCGAATACACTTGTGATAACGCCTATCGGAAAATATCAATTTACGTGAGTCATGGCATGAGGCTATGGGCTCTTACCTGGCAGGACTTTTGAAATACGACAGACGCTCAATGTGTATACATGCGAAAGACGTCATAATGGCTTCATTTCTGAATACGAGTTCAAGAGGAAAAAATTAGGGGTGCAATTTATTTCAGAGACATTTGTTTAGTTTGTTTCAGTTTTTTTTCAATTTTTTGCTATTTGTTCGAAGGCTCAAAAATCAAACACTGGTTACAACAAAGGTCGTGCAGTTTTAGAAACATGGACATTCATTACAAGTTATTTGATCACTGTAAGTGTTGTACTGTTCCGTTACACGGCGAAAAGCTTAATCACGGACGCTTCTAATTAGGAGGAACACTAACAGCTTATTTGATTCGTTTTTACGACCGGTCAGGGTAAATCGTTCCCCGAAGGTAGTCATTAATTGGAAATTGAGAGAGCTCCTACTCTTCCTGGTTACGGTACGCTATCTATTTTCCAGAAGCCAATAAAGTATGTACGCACTCTGGCCTCACCACCGGGATGAAAATGGTGGCCGATTTACTATGCATTGCTCACAATAAAATAGTCATCACCCGTCGAGTGCAATAGCACAAAAGGATGTCACGCGTCTAGACATCCACTTCTCTCCGGGTGGCATCGGTTCGTCTTTGGTATTCTTTTAGAAGTTTTTTCCGCAGATAGAAGCGAGATCAATTCAATACCGAAATTGACCGAAAATGCTAAGCCTGGTCGAGCAATTTCTCTCGAGATAATTGCGACATTTGCTCTTCAAAGGTCAATTGCTATTTGACTTTATATTTATTTTACCTCGAAATGATAGATAAAGCAATGTTAAAAGGTGTAGCAACCATCTTATTCTGTCATCCATTCAAACTTCTCCCTTCTTGAGCCACCGAACTTCCCGAATGTTGGAACGATATCCAAGCTCAACAACACTTCCCCAGCATGTGTTATTCCATCCCGGAGCCCATATTGCCTTCGCCGCTCTTGTTCCATAGTTGTGAACACGGGTCCGGGACAGCGAAATGGCCCGGCCGGCTCGGCAGCACGGTTTGCCGGCTTGTCTCTGTGGGTCTGGCGATGGACGGCAGCGCGTGCCTTGTGCTTCCAGCAATAAATTGCCGCTCATTAACCAGTGGTGGCAGATATTATCGTCCGAGTTCACAGTGTGCATTACAACTACCTGCGTAAATCACCCTAATTCGGCCGCGCGGGCGCCGCGCACACACGCAGAATTCGCGCTTTGAACGCGCAGAACAGAAATCAGTGGTCTCTGCGATGCCAGGCCACACTGGCAGCAACTCGAATCTGTTCAATTTGACTCGATTTGGTTCGGTTCGAGTGGGTTTGGCTCGGATCGATACCCGCTGGCATATGGGCCGCCTAGTAAGCCTCTCTTGTGTCTTCGTCACACGGAGCCTTGGCATTAGCATTGACGCCGACTAATTCCGCGAAAGCCCGGACCCTGACAGAGGGTGGCTTCTCGACTGGGAACTAGCGCACTCCACTGGAGGAGCGATATATGTAGACACTTGTGAGGGTTGAATAATTCTGAAAATTCGTCTATTGTCTATAATCAATCAATACATACACATATGACATTAAAAAGGAATACAGAGGGACGGAAAAATGGCAAAATCTATCGATACTTGTCATTTTTAAAGTCATTGGCCCCATTAGCAGTCCAGCCTCAGTCCCTCTGCGCGCTGAGGTCGTCTCAACGCTGCTGAGTCGACCTCGGAGGTCAGGAGACAGGAGCGCGGTTTCCAGGCTCGTCGACATTTCATCCTGCCCGCTATGATTTATCACTGATTGTTTTACAAACCGCCGGCGTGCGCGCCCATAGAAATGGCCCGATCTCGGACTACAAATGAAGAAGCATGTGGGCATGGCCGGTTTGGTATGCTGGCCGCCGGTCCACGGGGCGAAAACAACGCCGCGCCCCAGGATTGCCCGGCCGCGCCGCCGCCCGCGCCGGCATTGCGCTCAACTTGTGTGCAAATTGGCGCGAGATGGATGCCCCATCTCGGGGCGCTGCGCGGCCGCCCCCGGGCGGAATATTTCGGCCGCCGGCGGGCGCCAGAGTTCGCGAGCAGTGCGCCACGCGGCGCGCGCGCGCCGGATCGATGGGTGCCAGCTTCCAGTGCAGGAAGTCACCTGATTTTTGCAATCAGAACCAATATCGGCTGGCCGGCGCGGCCATATTTATTTTCCGCCGCGAGCGAGGTCGTTCCTCTTCGTTTCCAGCCGGTACCGTCGCCGAGCGGCCCAAATCCCAGCAGAATCGTCTGTCAATAGCAGCTATTATGATTTTGACAGATTAAAAGCGGTGTGTTTCTGAAAGACTTTGTCTTAGTTTAGGTAGAATGGAGGAATGGCCTAGCTAACTGTAAAATATTTGGCAAGTAAGGGAAAATTTAGTGGCGTAGTTTCAAATGGTAATACATTCTTGTTTCTTGCGAAACTTAAATCAGTGATGCTACGGATTTGCTGCTCATTTCAAAGTAAGCATGCTCGGATTGTTGGTTGCCTGCTAACCATCCTTTTCTGTATAGATCGTATGCTTAATTCGGTGTCACCATAAACACAAAACATGCTTCTCAGCTGTTCTGGTAAACATTGGTAGTGTTTTCCAAGATCACTTATCAAGTACTTCCATTTAACTTCAGCCGGCATTGTGAAATTGAGTCGTGGATGGTGGACAGCGCTGAAAAGCCCGGATATTTATTCGTGCATCGCTTAGCCGATCGCATTACAATAGCTCGTAAATAGACTTAGCATATTATCTAAACCATGTTAGGAAGCTTACTTATCCACGACAGCGGGTGCTTGGTTTGTGCATAGAACGGCTCAACATCGGCGTCTAGGCGGCGGAATTCCAACTAGCTGCTGCAAACCTGTTCTTTGCCCACTGGCTCTGCGCGCGATAGCAGCTGTCAGCCAATGATTTATTCCCATCGTAGTTAGCTGCACGAATTGAGAGGTTCGCTCCTTTCAGCCTGTGATAAGCTTTCGGTGAGCGCAGCTCGGTAGTGAGAGCTTACTTTTTGTTACGTGTGCCGCTACATTTATGTTCTTTTGAAATTATTTTGCATGGTATTTTCGAAATTAATATGTTTGTCACCAGTAGTTGTTTTTAAGCCGGAAATGATCAGTTAACAAATGAATCCCCCTGTGCTGTCTGCTCAAAATCCAGTGTTCTACTCAGGAAATTTTCCAAATGCAGCCTTTCTCTGTCTCGCACTGCATTGGCAGGCTGTATTTTTCCTCGGGCGGTTCAGGTCGGGTTCATTAGAGTCGACTGTTGGGCTGATTCCCGGACTCCGCGCGGAGGCCGGTCGCCTGCGCTCTTTCCCTCTCCCGTTCTCTCTCGCTGGGGCCGATTGGTTTATTTCGGCCGCGCACCACAGATCCGTCTCTGTCTAGCGACCACAGTAAATACAATTACGACGCCAAACGGAGATGGATTACTGGCCACGAAACGGACGGCGCCCAGCCGGGCATCTTTCTCTGGCCGAAATTCGAGAGCGAGCCGCGCCGAGGCAGAATTGGGAGCCAGCCTGCGGCCGCGCCGCCGCGCCGGCCGCGGCGGCGCGTCCCGAGCGGTCATGCGATGGCCCGGCCCGTGCAGGCCATGAAGATTTACATGCGAACGGCGTGTCTTGTTACACGGCGGCGGGATAAATTTTCAGCTAGGGCTTTGGTTATGGATGCGCTGGCGGCACGCAGTTTCCTTTCAAGATCACAGCGCGGCCTAGCATATTGCATTTTCAGCAGAAACTTTTCTCGCCATGGTTTTAATTACGACATCAATCTTGCTTGCTTTGCTCTATAGATAAACTCAATACAGATTGTAATTTATTCTGCGAATGGAACTATAAATCGACTTTAATCCCATAAAAATGAAATAGTGATGAGCATTCTGGAATGTCTGAATAACCGCACGAAAAGTTGAGCCGAAAATCCGACCTGACTGGCGCGGCTAGATTACGGCGAGAATTGCTGCATTTTCCGAGCGGCCGATAGGCATCTCGGACAGTGGGATCAGCCACATTTGTCAACACATGCTGGGCGATGGACACATCACACTGGGAGCCGCTGAAAGCCACCCGTTCAGGCCGACACCCTCCTCTCACCTTCGGACTGCAGTGAGCCGCCGTCTCCTGTGTCCGATCCGACCGGGGTCTCTGTGACCCGACCCGGGCCAGGTGTCCTGTGACCTGACCCGGGCGGTGTGTCCTGTGACCTGACCGGGGGCCGGTGTCCTGTGACCTGACCCGGCCGGGTGTCTGTGACCGGACCCGGGCGGGTGTCCAGTTTCCGACCCGGCTGTCTGGCGCTGGTCGGCTGCTCGGCGGCACCACGGCTGAAAATCTCACAGGATGCGGGTCGGAGCGTGTCACGCCCTCCCCGATATCGGTCGGATAACTGTTTGTTTGTGCGCGCCTCACCCGATCGAGTCGCCGATCCGAGCGCGCCGTCCGGGAAGGATTTTATTGCCCCAAATAACCTTTTACTTTTGGAGACGGTCTCGAGGTTTTATGACGGCACAACAAGGTCGCCCTAACGGGTACAAGTGGACAGGGGAGAGTGGTTTGGTCCGACTCGAAACTGGAGCTGGAAGGGCGCTCCACAAACGAGCAGCAAACTTATTTGTCTGCTGTTGCTCATTGCTCAACCAGCTCTAAAGCTATGACGATTGAGCACGGATGATGCAGCCTTATTCAACAGAGTCGCACTTTGGTCATGGTTTATGTTTTCCTAATTTGCTTTCGGGGGAGCTTCAGGCACGTCCTGTTCCAGCCGTTTGTTTGTCACATGTAAATAGTGAAACCTACTGCAACTTTGAGCGCAGCTAACTGCCGGCGTTAATTGCCCGTAATTAACAAGTCAAATGACGAACCGGGGAGGGAATTTCGTGACAGTGCGGTCCATGTGGCTCATATGATCATGCGGCATGCAATAAGTGAATCATGCCCGTTTAGTTTCATGCTGAGAACTTCCTGGGCGGGGTGCGGACAATGCACACTGTCCCAATTAACTCGGAAAAAAGTATGACCGTGCAGCGCAGTGTGGAAATAATGACGTTTAATCTCTAAACTGCTCGATAATTATACAGTTGCCTGAGCCTTATGAAATTATAAACCGTATATTAAAACCCAACCCTTGTAATAGCGGTGAAGAAGGTTAGTGAAACGCGATCTTTCGAAATTAACAAACCGAATTTGCTTGCTTTTGGAAGGTGGTAACATATTTGCGTTATAAATTGTAAGATAAGCTAATGTAGAATTATACGAGATGTAAAATGTCTGAACTTTGTGTGAAGTCATACTTGTATGTTTTATCGGCTTTGCAGATACGAGGGGGTACCCAAAAGTAACGGGAATCGTTCTCTGTAGGCCAAGCCAGTTGTAGCTCGGCATTGCCCTGCTAGGGGCAAACCAGTCTGGCCCTGGGGACTTAGTCTGCACCGTGAGGTGACGAAATAAAGAGGCGCGGCCGCGTGGCGCACGTATTTATTGAAGCACTCCCGCCCGATCCGTCGTTTTTTTATGCATAGCGGAACTGAGCAACAACGCGCATCTGTGAAATTTTGTTTCCTGCTGGGGAAGTCCGCGACTGAAACGGTTCCATTGCTTCAAGAAGCATACAAATATGCTGCCGTGAGCAAGACGCGGGTTTATGAATGATTTTCGCACTTCAAAAGTGGTCAAATGTTATCCCAAAGGCACCCCAAAAAAAGCTTGCCAAGTGAAGTCAAATGTCAAGACAATGCTGATTTGTTTTTTCGATGCAAAGGGAAGTGTGCAAAAGGAAATTGTTCCTCCCTGGTCAAATTGCCAATCAGACGTTTTACTTGGACGTTCTGCGGCGTGTGTGAAACACGGTGAGACGAAAACTCCCCGACAGGTGGCGAAGCGGGGAGTGGTGATTTCATCGCGACAGTGTGCCAGCGCACACCGCCTCGAGTGTCAGACAATTTTGGACAAAAAATGCATGACTCCACGGATCCACCCTCCCTATTCACCGGATTTGGCACCCTGTGACCTTTTCCTGGTCCCCAGAATGAAAAGACCTCAAGGGAAACCATTTCGACGACTTTGATAAGGTAAAAGCAAAAACGACGATGGCTCTGCAAGGCATCACCTTGCAAGAGTTCCAGAACTGCTTTGAGAGCTGGAAAACGCGTCTGCATAGGTGCATTGTCTCGCAGGGAGAGTACTTTAAGAATGACATGAGTGACGATGTGAAGGGATCAGTGAATAAACAGATATGAAACAATTCCCGTTTCTTTTGGGTACCCCCTCGTAGAGCCGAAACTGTTTTGTGGAAGAGCAGACTCCTATTTAATCAACAGTAATATTTTTCAGCCAGCACCGATGACGTTTTTGTCTTCAGTCGTATTCGACTGATATTGAAACTCTATACATGAATTCGTAACGTTATCGCAAATTTTATTTTGATGCAAACTTTTACTTATTTTGCCTGCATTGGAGAATAATACATTCAGTGTCGAGCAGGAGAATCCCAGCAATTATTAACGTGATTTTATAAAGGCACCATATTCGAGCCTGGCTCTGGATCTCTTTTTCTCGCGCTGACGGTGCTCTGGCTAACCCAATACAGCCTATTCATCATAGCGGCAATATTGGACCAATCAGCTCCGATCAGTGATGGCGGGTTATCATCAGTCGGCCGTGCCGTGCCGCCTCAGCTGTGATCAATGGCACCTCCGGCCGATTTATTCCGCGGCACCGCCGCCACCGCCGCCGCTTTACCATCGCCACCGTCACCACAATCGCCACCGCCAGCGCCACCGCCAGCGCCATCGCCACCGCTTTCCACCGCTTTACTACCCACGGCTATTGCTACCGCTTCTATCGTTGCCGTCACCACTATCGCCGCCGCTAGTATTGCCACCACTCCCACCACTCCCATCGCTTCCATCGTTTCCATCACTACCATCGCCACCGCTTCCATCGTTTCCACCGCCACCTTCACCAGCTCCACCGCCGGCCAGCCGAGCGGGCCCCGGTATTATTATCTCATTCTAGGGAGTGGCCAAACTTGCGCCGCGGCCCTCACCGTATGATGTATTGCTTTATTACGCCGCCGCCAAAGATTTATGGGATCTTATCTGAAGCTAAGAAGAAAAATACCCGGAGAAAATGGTCGGCGGCCGGCGGCGGCGGCGAACGGCCATTGTGAGAGTGTGGCAGGTGGCGGCGGCGGTGACGGGCGGGCCGTAATGCATGCGGGACGCGCCGCGCCGCTATCAGCTTCATTATTACGTTTGTGAGATGCATGGGCTGGTAGTTGGGGTGTTTTGGAAGACAATGCACAGGGTGCAAGAGGCGTACTGAGATGTTGGTTTGGTTTGGAAGTGGCGGAATTCGATATCTCAATTTGAGGATTTGATACTTACCTCCGTCGTTCATTAAGTTTCGTGGAAGCGCCGAGACGGACCTTTTGACCCTCCACGTGGTGCTACTGACGAGCCCACATGTCCATCTTTCGCGGTGCAGAGTCAGGCCAGTCCTGCGCACCACCAGATGTATGTTTCTAAAGCCTAGCTAATTGGCTTATATTGCCCTCTTGCAATAATCATTCGTGCATTAGCAGATTGCCCGTGCGTCTATTCCGAATTCGTCGAAGTTGTCTCGATAAGATCTACTCGGAAATGCATCAACAAAATTAAATCCGCCCAGACGCAACCCGCTCCTGGAATTAATTCGACGGCTTCAAATGAGCGGCCGGTAGGCACATTCCAAATCAATGCCGCCGCGCCTCTGCCCTCGCTGCGACCCCGACACGGGGACTCTCAGAGAGAGAACATCCCATCGCGAACCGTTCCGCGTCCTGCACCGGCCTATTGTGTGTTTAAAACCATTCAGAGCCCATAGTTTCCCGAAATTTTAATGTTGTTTCTTTAGATTGCTTTTGGTGCCCAAGGGAGTCGTTTCATATATTGCTCTCGGGCAATGCGTCACCGGTAGACTCAAAGATAATTCCTTCGTGGTAATTTATGGCTCCTCAGGTAGTTTCGGTCGACGCCGTGCGCTGAGAAAGGCTCCAGAAGTAAGAAATTCTTCTATGTTTGCAATACTTATTAACGCACGATACACGAGGGAGCAGTTTCAGAGGATGAATTCTACTCGCTTGAGTTTACAAAAGCGTGCATGGATTTTATGGCCGTGTCCGAAATAAGCCTTGTTAGACATGTCAGATTCCTCCAGAAATGGTTGGCATACGTAGCGCATGACTGCCATTTCATTTGATAATACAATTAATTGCAGCATATTGCATTACGCAAACGTCCCAGCAAAATGTTTTTTTTTTTTAGAGAACACTCGAATCAATTCAAAAGAAGTAGCACAGCTAGCTCCAGATTGTATCCTAGTTTATTCTCTGATAAAACACAATACCCCAGCTTGAACAAACACCGATAACAGAGAATTTGAATGCAAACGTCCGTCGAGTTTTCTCCGAGAATTGACGTTTAATTAGATCTGGGCTAAGATCAACCCGGATCCGGGCCACGGCGCTCGCTGCTTCGCCGCTGCTTGGTAAAAAGGACACATTTGCATACAAAGCTGCTGCCTTCCGTAATTAACCGCAAATATAAAACGTCGACGTCGTCGCGGCGCTCGGCGGCCGACGGTCGGCCGTTGGCGGCCATTCTCGCGCTGTTCGTCGAGGGCGTGCCGCCGCCGGGAGGAGTCCGTCCGTGTCGCGGCAGTCAGCGCCGCCGATATACCAAGTTACGGCCGCCGCAGTTGGCGACAATTAAGGACCTCATAATGGTCGCACATCAGCTCGCCGTTATCCTGAATCGGCCACCGGCGATGAATGTGAGAAACAATTAGGAGGTCCTTCAGCGGAGGAGCGGCGCCCGCGCGGGGCGGGCTTGCCTGCCAGCTCCAGACGTGTCACCCCCAGCCGGTCGCCGTAAATTCTGCGCCGGCCAGCGAAAAAAGCCCGACTTTCAATGAACTCCATAAAGAGGATTAATGGCATGCATTTTGCATGGTTCTGGGCCTGAGAATGACATTCCCTGGACCGCGCGGCAGGCTGTGGGATCAAAGAGCGAGACGGTCGCCTCGGAGGCAGTTCGTTCCAACTTTCAGGTCATGTATTGTCACTGGGCATCACTGGTTTGAAGGCTTGGAGCTCCGAAGGCATTCCCGCAGTTGTTCAGCATATAATTGCTGTATAAGTTTTAAAATTGATGTGAAAATGATCAATAACATGCCAAAAAATTGTATTGGTTCTTTAGTTTACCAAAGAGAAACATTGATCATTTTCACATCAATTTTGACTATAATGTCTTCACTCATGCCAACCATCCAAACGATTAAAAATTATAAGTTTTAAAACCTTTCATTCTGTTTCATTGTTTCATTTTGGATCCGTTTTTTCACATAGACATAAAAAATCGATTTTTATTGGTCGCTCGCTAGATAACATTTTCAGTTATCATATCTGCTATGATTCCTCATTAATCAAATTTATCACAAACATGTATGCAGTGAAATATAACAACACTCACATGAAGGAATTAAGAAATATGACAAATGCAGTCCTACGGAGTACGGGGACATTTTTAGTTCTTAGCTTACATTCTATTCGTCTTCATTATGTAACAGAGCTTCTGATGTCACTCCCCTTCCGATGTTATTGAGTTGTTTAGAATGAAATATGTAAATGATAAATATGTGTCGGTTTGATTCGACTGTAGCAGCTTGAAAGCAGCTAAATGAACTAACCCACCGGTTGATCGCTCCAATAATAAGCATATCAGCAGACTGTTGTTGATAGTTTGGTTACTAATAGTCACATTTATATTTATATTTCTTCATGGGAGGTCCCACTTCAGACAGTGATGACATTACGGCCACTTAATGAGAAAATCGCTCTCAGTTATATGATCAGAGTGTTTATTTTTATTTTTGATCTATGTCTACTCTCGTCATTAATTGCAACACGTCATTGAAAACACTTGCGATGGGTGTACGCGCGCAATTAAGGGAGGGTGTCGTAGCTCTTTATGAGTATCGTCCGTACACTGTTAGTAAGATATTAGCGGTCGGGATCTTTGACCTGCGGGCCTGCGTTCTTCTGAGAGGCGTATACTGCGTTCGTAAAATGATGATACGAATCGCTGGAACCGGGTAGCGTTGCGTTAGGTTCGATCAGTGCTCGGAGCATAACTCACAATCTTTAATGAGGTTCGGTTGTAACGTCTTGCTCAGCGAGGTTAAATACACGCTTCGTGTTGCAGAGTGGCAGCTAATTAATTCAAACACGAACACCACAGTGAGCTTTTTCGTACAACTTTCAGACAAGCACACTCTAATGTGTGGTCTGCACGCATGGGGCTTTTGTAGGTATGCACTATTCATATGCCACGATAGAACTAGCCTGTTTGTTAGCTCAGATATCTATTACTGGAAATCAGTCCGTGTTTCCAGTGAAGTTTAGCATTATTTCCACTAAATTCCGTGTGTATATCGGATATCGCCCCCCCCCCCTCGCCCCTTCCCATCCCCCAGTCCGCGGTGTGGTCCTCTGATCTGCCGGGCCGCCGGGTCCAGATAGCCTCTGCCGGGGCCGGCGATCGGCAGCCATGTTTGTGTCCAGCCGGCGCCGGTGCATCGCTGTCGGGTCCAGGGGGGAGTGGGGGGGGGGGGGGTCCGGCGTGTGGTTCCGCCCCACGGCTATGCTGGCTCGTGCGTGTCATGCACGGTAACTACATGGCCGTAAACTGACCCACAGTGGCACAGAATTGACGCCCCTCCCAGTCTGTGACAAATTGCGTCTGGTTCTGCGCGGCCATTTGCCGTCCGCGGTAACATGAGGAAGGGAGAGAGACGCACACCACGTCTGTCTCTTGGTGCGTCTCCTGCTGCTGAGTCCGCCGGAGACCACGCCGCCGCTCCTGGTGTCTGGGGCGGCTCGGCTGGCCGATTTCCGGCGCGGCTGGCAGCCCGTCACAGCTGTGCAGTGACCGGCCGGTGGGACGGGACCGGGCCGAACCGCGAACCGCGCCGCCGGCCGCCATTACTGTCTGATGAACATGTTGCCGGTGACTGATGAACATGTTGGCAGTGATTGATGCCGGTCGAGCACCACTGGCAGGTGATGCTTAGTCGAACCGGCCGGCGCCACGGGCGAGACGAGCGTACACAAGGACAGGCGGAGTACCTCCAGACTACACCTTCAACCCTGGGAACCCGACCGAGAAAATTGAAAATAAGTGTTAGAGAAGGTTAGAGGTGTGAGAATGTAACCAGTATTAGTGGTGGAAGGGGTGGAGCGCGGTATGGATTTATATGACGTGCCTATAAAATAAGGCGTGTTGTCTGTACAACAGAAATTGAACCCTTAGGACTATTGTCGTCAACAAATCGTGGCTCCAACTTCCAGTATTTTCGACCTTCGCACCTAAATCGTAAACGATATTATTGCGTGAGTAAAGGTGAAGGTGCAAAGCTGAGTCATTCGTTGGAGTGGACATATCAAATCTTTCGTGAGAATGGTGTGGGTGGTCTGTTCTTTCTCAAACTTCAGTGACCACTCAACGAACCGCCATCGCATGAAACCACGGACGACCTTTTGTCTGAAAACAGTGGTGCCAACCAAACCTAACTGATGGTGGCGACTCAGACCAGTGCCGGCCAAACGGTGAACTGCAACTGACAGCGCGATCACTTTACGATGCTTGTTTGTGGAGCGGTTCCAGCCGACGTTAAAATTGTATCCTCCTGTCTGCCAGGCTGGCTGAGGTGATCGATTTAGGCCGACTTGACATGAAGAACATTTTGAGCTTGTGGGATTGTCTACGCTTTCCTCGGCACCGATGAAGCCATCTATTTTCCTAGCGGATCAGCCGCAAATGCTATCAGCTTTTCTTGCTGTTTGCTTAGCGTGCAGATATCGTGATCATCGCAGATTCGATGCAGATGCAGGTCTGTATGCACTGTAAAATGTTTGCCGATGCTGTTCTATAGCAGGAAGGTAAATTTCTTGAACATCGCAAGGTTTAACCACAAAAAAAATACTTACTTTAGTCGGATAAGAGCTTCAAATTGAGGATCCACTCATTCGTGGTTTAACTTCTTTTACGTTGAATTAAAATGAAATCGGACTTACTCCACAAGAGTTCGTTGGGTCGGAGCTTTCGAATTGTATTACAATTCTTCGTCAGCGAGAGTCGTATCGGATGTTAAGATCGAATCGAAGGTACAGTGCGGATCGAAGTTCGATCCGCACTGTACCTTCGATTCGATCTTAACATCCGATACGACTCTCGCTGACGAAGAATTGTAATACAATTCGAAAGCTCCGACCCAACGAACTCTTGTGGAGTAAGTCCGATTTCATTTTAATTCACAATTCATCTCCACATCATGTCTTTAAATGTTCTTTTACGTTAATGACTCAACCAACTGTCAATGGTGGTTGAAATGATGTTTGTGGAATCGATTTCACCGGCATTTCGTTGAAATTCTTTTTTTTTGTCATGAATAAATTTGGGATAGAGACTTGAAATTATATTTGTGGTTAGATTAAACTACTTATGTTCATAGAGGCAACACATCTCATTTTTGTCAAATAATTTCGACCAACACTGAATATTCTAACATTCATTGGTATCGAACGATACAACTGAAGTTGAAGATCTTACATAACGGTTCGGAAAAAAATCACAGAAATATTTTTCTTTCAAACAAACCGAGGAGAATGAGCGCAGCGAGCCCTGTCGGCGCCCTTTGTAGGTGGAAATCAAACGCGTCCGCACCGCCGGCGATCGCAATGAATCCATCAGCCATTGCGTCACTGCGTATTTGTATAGGACGCAACTGCAGAGCGGTCGCTTTCAGTTTGTTTTACCTTGCCGTGGTTTATGAATGTCCCAGCCAGCGGCCGGCTGATGCAGCATTGATTCTGCCGGTGGGCAAAACAGTGACAACTAGCCCACGCCGTGTGCCAGCAGCCCGATTGGTGCCAAGGCGAGGTCAACGGGGTGCCAGGAGCGGTGTCTCACCCTCTCCTGCCAGCAGTAGCCTCCTATCTAGCCTCTATCGAGCCGCTCTGTCGCTCACCCTCTCCCGGCGCCCCTGGAGGCGCGCTCTCTCTCTCTCCCCGGTACCCCTCCCCGCTCGGCGGTCCCCTCGTGTCCCGGCTGCGTGCCATACGCTCGCTCCCACACCGGTAATCATTGGCGCCGGCGGCGGTGCGCGCCCTCCGATTGATTGCAGCGGCAGCTCCTCTGGCGCCGCGCGCGCCGCGCCCGCGATGGCCCGCCCGCCGAGGGGGAGGCGTCAACTCGACTTAATGGTGCGGCGCAAGACAACTGCGGCCCGACTAATTTCGAATTTTCTCGTCGATTTTCCGGCGCCGCCATTGGCTGCGCAGGCGCCCACGTGACCAGGCGCATCACGCGCGTTGTAAATCGACCAAAGCATCACCTGATAAAGTGGTCGTAAAGATAAGGGAGGCTCATCTGGGCGCCGGCATTCGCATTGTGCTGACCGCGTCCGCGCCGGAGGCGACGGACGAGAACGGGGTTAAGCTCGCCTCCTGATATCTGAGGTAAGGCGAGAACACTGTCTGCGAGCTGCGCCCGAACTGATTGTTTTTCCTCGCCAGAGGACTGGTGCGTGCCCAGCTACGTGATGTTTTCCCACTTTCGGGCACGGAGAATCGGAAAAGCAGATAAGTCACAGAGCGCAGGGCGCCATGTATTCAATTTTCTGCTCGGTCGTTCGTCTTGTAGAATGACTTTCTGTTAGCTTATCTGCGTCGGTCGCGTGCAAAAACCGCACCCGGGAGATTTATTTCCGTCTTGATAACGTCACATACGTTGAAAACTTTTATTCTGAGCACCTTTTTGCCGCTTGCCACCCTTATTACTGTTGCAAAAAGCTGCTGTCGGCCTCTGTGGCCGAGACGCTGTTTATCAAATCTGACTGCTGCCCGTGCGGGGCTCGGCTGGTGGCGCGGCCCAGCATGGCGCGAGCTCAGAGCAGGTGTCGGACGCCCCTCCGCCGCCCATGGACCGCGGGCCGGCCATGGGAACGGCTTCCCCTGCCGCCGCACTGGGGTGCCGCAGAGCCGGGGTGCAGGGCCGAGTGACCGTCACCGCACCAAATTGCATGGCCAAACAGAAACCGCAGCTCATTGAGCCCGGAAAATATTTCCAAGTTTGTCTGTGGGAAGATAACTCTATGAAGTCTTGTCAGAGCTAGGGCATATAAATTGCGGTGAGCTATTTAGATGTAAATTGTCGCATTTCGTTCTGTGTTTGAACTGGCCGACTGAAATTGGCGCTCGACTTTCGGCCGCCGTCTTCATAAACAGTGCCTTAGCGTTGATAATGTTATGAATCAATTTAATCGCGTGTCCCGTCACAATCACACAGAGGCGCACTCGTATCGAATTACAAAATAACACAGCGGAATTTCGTGCGGCAATCGCCATGATGAATGCGCGCGACATAATGCCAGGTATCGGGGCCCGGCGCCATCGCGCTCCCACGGTAATTGCGGTGGCGGCCGGCGCCGGCTCGTTTCGGTCACCGACGCCGCCGCCGGTAATGGTGCAGCTGCATGTGCACGCGGCCCCGCCCGCCGCGCCGCCCGGCCGGCCCTAAACACAGGATCGGGTGGCCCACAAACAAATCATTCGCCGCAGCCCCGTCCCGACACTGATGTGTGAAACGAGCCGGTGGGCCGACGACTCAGCGGTTTCCTTGTCATACGAGGCCGTTCGGCAATGACTTAATCGGAGCTTTTTCGCAACGTTGAGTGATAAAGCTCAATTTAGACGTCCTGGGGACTTTCCGGCACAATTATGTAATGAGAGCCTGATTTTTTGCAAACATAATTTGTTAATGGTTGTATTTTTATGATAGCACAAAGTGAAATCAATCTGTTTCATTATGACGTTCAGTTTCCATGAAAAAAAAATGATTATGCGTTTATATGTCACTTAAAAGACATTGTCAACCGTTAACTGCTTTGATTTGGCTTCTGTATTTTTGAATCTGAAAAGTCACTTTTACGTGAATTCAAAATTGTCATTTTAGTCAGACTTCAAGACATTTCTAATGGTGTTATTAAACAAAACCGAAATTGTTTCATTAAATATCAAGCGAAAGAGCAGAAAGTGATATTTTTGCACACCTTTTTTAAGTGGCAGAGATGTGGATTCAGCGCAGTGCATTCCGTGTTCCTTTCATGGCCTCCTTGGGTAATATCCAAGAATGTTTCTATCCAATTCAGCTTAAAAAGTCCAGTATAGTTTTCTTTACTATCTCGTATGTTGCCTTTTATCACACTGTGACTATAGTGTATTGATGTGCTTTAGTCATCATTTATGTAATGGCGTAGACACTTTAAAATCCATGTCATGGAAAGTCTCATACATTATCTACCTATCTAGTTAGCTGTTGCCGTTGTTGCCGGTACGAAAATGACCCTTTTCGACCTTTTCATAGGCATCGGAAGTCATCCGAATGATCTTTGCTTCCCAGGAATGTAGTACTTTATGACAACTCAGGAAGTCACAACTGTATTCAGTTTGCGACAAGTGGCACTGTTGCATTTGCTATTGAAGCAATCATGTTTTATGTCGACGCCTGTGCTATCATTCCACCATTCGTTTGCAAATCTGCAGCAATGGTGTCTTCTTATCTGACCGCTGACTTTCTATAATACCCCATATTTTCGAGACGGTGTCCGACATTTCTACGGCCTTTCCTGAAAGCCATAATTACCCGACGCCATTTGAATCAGTGGGTGGCGAGGATTTAGTGGCTGTCCAGTGGGGAAATAATGGCCTTTCTTTGTTTCATTGCTCGGTACCCGCCGATTTTACGGCTGCCGAGGGTCGGTCTATTATTGGTGCTCCGTGACGCCCTGTGGACCACGTTCAAAATCATTTTCGGCATTGTTTTCGGCGGATTCGTCTCGAATGTATTGAGGTCAACCGCCATTAGCGGAAACCCTTATTGAAATGGCTGGCTAACGGTTCTAAAACAGTTTTTGAAAAGTTCGGTGCGATGTTTATCTTTTGAGCAATTTCTGGAGTAAATTTCCTCAAGCAAGCCTACGTTTTGCTGAAGATACCTACGCAACTTTAAGGGTACAAAAAATAAAATTTATGAAGATCTGATTTTATCAAACAAACCGTTATTCGTGGGCTGATTTCAACATTTCCTCGTCTCTTCCCTGGCCAGTTTTGCGGCTTTTCTTGGTTGTTGTGCCTAAATCTGCGTATTTGGAACCATTCACTAGCTGTTTGCTTCATATAAGTTCATACAGTACTTGTTTTTGGGTTACTTTACTCAAAGCACTAAAGCAAGTATTCCCTACCATAACTTTGTTTATTCAGATAGTCAAGCACAGGTATTCGCGGGCTAGGCCGATAAAGTCTGTGGGTAAGACATGAATATTTAGCATTCTAATGAAACACGATATTATCATGCAGGTAGCAAGAAAATGCAGCGGTGGTTTCGTTATGCAGGCTTAACATTAGTTGTACCACAGCAAATGCATGTGATAGACTGAAATAGCGATGTGCAATAGGCACGTCAATGAATGTGATTTAGTTTGTCGTTGAATCATGCAATAAATTCACCGTTATTATAATGATGAAATATCTGGTTATTATCAATAATGACGAACGTCGAATTTCGTATTTAAGTCAATCTACATAGTACTATTTCCCAAAGTTTGATATTAGTGCATCTCAATTTAAATTGTGTTCAACATCTTCGAAGAATGATTGACTAGTTTAAAAACATGCAGTTTATGCCAGCATGCCGAAATTTGTCGTGGCCTGGGATCATTTGTGTTGAGAGACCGCTGGTTGAAACTTCACAATGAAACTTTCATCCAGTAAAAATGTATTCAAAATAGCTTAAACGCTTTTCGCTCATATAATTATCATGAACATATTCCAAATGTGTCTCATTAGCTAACGTAAGGCAACTAATTAGCGGCATTGCCTGTGCAAGTTGCACGGTCGCTCTGCCGTGGGCCTCCGTTCTGCGCCCGCCCATGCTCTGTGACCGTGAAGACTGATGAGCGGATGCTGCCGTTAACAACGTGCAGGCCCGATCCGCTGGATGACAGTGCAGTGTGCAGATTGTCGGCGACAAGTGTCAGTGCTCGTCCCGCGCCGTGCGGCAGCCGCCGCGGCCTGTGCCGCCGCCGCCGCCGGACCGGCAATCCCGGCCGCCGCCGCCGCCGCCGCCGCCGCCGCCCGGCCCGTGTTTATGACCGGAGATCGGTGTCGCGCGCCGCTGATCGCTCCGCCACCTCTTCCGGCAATCGGTGTCGATGCTCTTGCACCTTTGCTGACCTACAGCAAGCGTTTTACAAAGAAATGTCGCCATTATTCGGCTCGGACTATTCACCAGCCACGAGAGTACCCATTTGCGTCAGGCCGGATCGTAACGCAGACTTTACGACGCAAAGCGGCCGGGCCGCTCGGGCCGGGCCGAGCCGGGACGGGCCGGGACGAGGCGAGCTGCTGTCCCGTGCTACCTGTTACGGCCGCCGTCCTGGCAGCTCGAACCGTCCGAGCTGCGGCGAGACGGTGGCTGCGGCCCGTGATAGCTCCCAGTGACGCTCATAGCTCGGCGGGCCGGGTGGGCGCGCTTTGGTCAGGGAGATCACACGGGTCGGGCCGCTGGGTCGAGGTTTATGACGAGACTTTGTGGTGGAAAGTATGCCGGATGAAGCGCCGTTGGAGGGTTAGTGTGGCATTAAACCAAGAAACGAGGTGGTATTTGGCCTAGTGATGCGGTGTTATGGTCCCCCTGTCCCTCCATTGACTAGTTCGAGGGCAGTGCTAACCACTGGGCGATAATGTTATGTCAGCTACTAACGCACCGGGCACATGCTCGCTGTCAAATAAAGTGATAAGAGCACACTTAGCTCATCAGACCTGTTGAGTCTCACAGTTTATGTTACGGGTATTCTTGGGTATTTTATGGATATAGTAAACTTTATAGTTCCAGGGTCTGAATGGAACGCCGAGCGGGATCCTACTATGTCGTAAAGTTCGGAGTAACGAGGTAACAACGAAAGGAAATGTCCTGGGGAAGGTCAGGGTCGATCAGAAACTTTTGCTCTCGCAGGGAACTTGGGCGAACTCACAGACTAAGCAAAATCAAACGCACATGCACAGAAAGAGATAAAACTCGACTTCTGGCACAATAAAAATTGCCAGCCAGCAATCAAACCTACGAATGCTTTAAGTGAACAGCTTCCATCAACTATGATCACAATATTTGCTGAAAATGTCGAAATATACTCACTTTTTGGCTGATAATCTCTCCTCCGCCACCGCCGGGCGGGCGGCGGCGGCGGCGGCGCCCGGCCATCTTGCCGCGTGGGGCCGTAACTGCCGACTTTGCCGACTTGTGCGGTCCGCAGCCCATAATGGCCGCCGCGACTGGCCGGCCGCGGCCTCACGCCAAGGGCTAGTTATTGGTTTTTCACAACATTTTATGATATCTTAAATTGCTGTTTTGGGGTATAGTGATAGCTTGGATGATTTGATGGCGCTGTATTATTTTGAATTGTGGTTTTGTGCATAAATCACGCATTGTTGGCCTGTTATTAGTGAACTCACAATGACGGCACATATGAATTCAATTTTAATGCAAGCCTGCATTTTGTTTTTCAGCTAAATGTTTATATTATATTTTTATGAATGCAAAGAGCATTTTGGTCTTTCTTTGCTTGATTTCGATATTCATCTTTACCTCGTAATGAGTTTATATTGTCCATTCAATTAATGCGTGTTTTCAGACATGCATACAACGGATATAGGTTCACCTTCAAGGAATTTAGACATGAATGGGTGTTTCGTCTGTTCTCTCCAAATATATCACAACTGTTGCTTTAATTGCCTATATACCTACTATGTATTGGGTATGACTTGAGAGGTTGAGAGAGGTATGAAACAGGTTACAAGCACAGCCAACTGCTGATCTTTCTCTTAGCTTGATTTGTTCTCTGAAGCATAACTGGTAGGTTTGAAAATAGTATTTCAAGAAAAAGATGAATACAAACTCATTATGAAAACATAGCTGCATATGGAAAGCGATTCTAAACGCTGCGGGGGGGGGGCAGTTTCTCCGAAATCCAAAACCTACTCGGGTTTCCATTCTTTATGCGCTGCTATGCAGTGTAAATCGAACTTTTCCTATAAAGGAAAGTTGTCTAGTTTTCTTTTTACAGAAAATGTTACCCAAATTTTCCTTTATTTGGGGCACCACGGGTGAGGTGGGGAGGGGGCAATTTGCCTCTAATACCCTCCTGGGTCCACCAAAGGGTGAATACAGAAAAATGACGTCAAATATGCATATGCTTTATTAGAGCATGATGAACTCCATTATACAGTGTACACCTTTATTATGTTTGCAGTATATTGACATTTGATTGCCAAGTATTGCTGAAATATTATATTTTAGAACATTTGTAATGTGTATACCACCCCTTGCTCCAAATAGCATAACAAGATTTACAAAGCAGCGTGATTAAGCCAACTTATAATCTCCATATTTGCTTTATAGTGGAAACCATTCCAGTATTGTGTATAGTGCTGAACTAAATAACACTTGTGGCAAGTAGCGTAGTACAAAAGAAGCCTATTTTTTAGAAGTAGTGCATTTGGTACGAACTTTATTTTACCCTGGCCATCAACGCAACACATTGCCATAAAAATCAAAATGCGTCCATCTGTGTCGTCAAAGTCTTTATATTCTGTTTTAACAGCTGATTTTTTTTTTTTTTGTAGAAACCGTTACTAGATTTGAGAGACCCTGTCCTGGCTCGTCCTCTATAGCTTCTGTGAGCTGTTTTATCCTTTTCGGGATCAGAAGACACGGACGCAACTTCACTATGATCATTGCTCAGCACCCTGAAAAGAAAATGGGTTACGCTGTTCCGGGCAATGGCCTAAGTATTGTTTGCAGTGCACAAGCATCTGTCTTCATTCACGCAATGTAGCTGGCCGCAAATAGCACGTTTCAGCGTTGCTGTAGCGCTGAACAGTACCGCCGCACTACACTGATGTAGTGTCTCCCCTGCAATTTCGATCACTGTGTGCGTGCGAGAGGGAGGGGGAGGGAGAAGGCAGCCACCCTTGTCCTTGGCCCGTCCGCCACAGCGCTGGCAAGCGGAACGGCGCAGGACACACAAATCAAACATGTTTTTAACGCAAAGTAAGACTTCACGTGCGTGGTGAGATAACATCTCTGTGTGTCTTGGTGGGGCGCGGCTGATTTAGAGCCGAATATCGACAGATGTACGGCCGAATGGCGCTGCAAAACAAACGGCAAAAACGCCCTCGGCGCTGCTGCACCTGATGGCGGCGAAATTGATTCAGATTCGGCCACTGCTAACGAGCGCGGTCGCGGCCCCTGCTGTGAGATGTCTGCTGGGCCTGCGTTATGCACCGGGCCCATGCAACAGCGGGCTTTGGGGCGACGGCACGGCGGGGTGCCTGCGGCGACGGAAGGGTGCGACTGAGTCTTATGGTAGCAGAGATGTCTGAGAGGTGGAGAGACATGCAATGAGCTGCCAGATACCCACAGGCCAAAAGATGTTCTTGGAAGTTATTAGTGAGCAGCATCCGAGCAGTGATCCATTTGACTTATGAGCAGATCACTGAACCAGACCGTTGGAGATTCCACTGATTTTGCGGTGTTGTCATTGCATTTGCATGAGTCTCACCGGCCTTAGAGCGGATGAATGTTGAGGGAACATGACTTTTCGTGCTGGCCATCGGGTTCTCTGCAACGCTGTAATTATTCGGAAGGCAGGAAATTAATGTGACCAGCCAGAGCTTATTTCTGCTAAAGGCTGTCTGTGACGTAGATTGACTGCACTCATTAATGTCGGGAAATTTTACATTCCGCGAAACGCCCGCGCCGTCAATCTAACCTTAACGGCTTTTTAATGAAAATCTACCCCCAAAAATGCAGCACAAGAATGATTTTGTGCTTCCGATTCCGGCAGAAATTAAATTCTTTCCACGGCACCACATCAATCAATACAAAGCGCTCTTTTGGATGATGCATGTGCTATCTAAAACGCATCTCCCTATTCCAACGGCGTGCGCCAGATTCTTATTCAAATCCATCATGCTGAACTTTTGCTATTCATTTGACTGATGGCCCACCGATTCAGCGCTGGGCCAGCTTCTCCCGAGCTCTCCACATCCGGGCTACTTTAATCGCAGGAAGCCGCCATTAGGCAGATTCAATTCATTTTGGTAAAATCTCAGTCCGCACCAAGCACCCTCGGGAGGAATGATGCGCCACTACTACGATTGGGCCAGGGGCCGTGATCCACAATAGGTAACGCACGCCAATTAATTGGCTGCACGTGTAACTGGCTCTCATAGACCCGGGAACAGGGGGGGCAGCGGGGGCGCTTGCCCCCCCAACTTGGGAGCCGAGGGGGCGGCGCCCCCTCTACATTGAGGCAGCGAGAAAGGATCTTTCCTCCCTTTTCCGAACTTCTTTCCTGCTTGTTTCCTTTATACAACTAAACATCAACACACGGCATTTTACCTTGCCATCTGAATGGTTTCTGCTGATACAGTATCGATTTGACAACATGCTATTGTCATTCCGCTTTGGTTTGGGCCTGACCTTGGCCATAAGTTTGGCAGTCCAGATTTTATACTGAACCATTTTGAGTCAACTTTGAGAAATACGTAAAGCACAACGGTGGTAAAATCGTTGCTATAGGTATATCACAGTTAACCCGCTCCGGGTGTGAGGGATGGGTGTGGGCATGGGCGTCGAAACCGGGGGGGACGGGGGGGACGCGTCCCCCCCAGTCGAGGAATCCGGGGGGGACGTCCCCCGCAAAAATATCCCCATGAATGATTTAAAAAGTGACCTACGACATTGGTGTATTGTCGTTTTGGGATGAAATTGCGGATACCTACTCGTAAACAAATTGAATCTGCGAATTGCTGACACTGTACCCTTGCTTACAGGGCTGCGGAGTAGATGATTTTGGTAACTCCGACTCCGGCTTAAAAAAAAAAAACGCTCGGAGTCCCCACTCCATCTCCGACCACGGCATCCCTCGGCCCGCATCGGAGTGAAAAAACATGTGATGTGATGCTTTTGTCTCTTTGAACGTTTCTTGGCACATTAAAAGATAACATTGCCTACGAGGTGCAGCTCTGGACTGTCCGTCCCAGGTCCTTGATAGGGAGCCAAAGCTCCAGTTGTAGGGGCGACCATTTCCAACAAGGGCTGAAGATCTGTCCCAAAGTCTCAGAGTGCAGTAGGACAACAGCTTGCAGAGACGGCCACACATTTTACCAGGGTATATAGAACAACGGGTACACCAACGACGCGGAAAGCGCCCATTTTACCTCGACAAGTTACAGAGTATGTGATATATTTTTGTATATGGAAAAAATAGAGTATTCGATTCTGACGGGTAAAGCCAAATCCATAAAACAGTTATTTTTAAATTATATGTACCAGAAATAACATACTGACCATAGTTTAAAACTTAGTCTAAAGTTAGTTGAAAAGCGTATAGTTGATACTAAGATGGAAGGAATCAATGGAAGGCGGAAATGGCGCACCTGTTTCATTCTTAACCCGCGCACCGACGGGGGTCTGCGCCAACTTAGTACCGACGGGGGGGGGGCGGATGACCGCCCCCCCTTAGATCTCGAGAACGAAGCAAGATAGCGACAAGCGGTAAACGGCATCGGATGCGCACGGTCAAGATCTACAATTTTTACTAAGGTCATTTTCAGGTCAGGTCAAAGATGACGTCACAGGGGTCGAAAAAGTCAAAATGGCGGCGCTAAATATGGAGAGAATTTTTCTCGAATAACTTTCGAATTAGTCAAGATAGGAACAAACTAAGGGCATCATCGTGATCCTCTCGTCAATCCGCATCGAATGATATATATGTTGACCTCGAAAGGTCAAGGTCAAAGGTTGACCTCAGGTCACGTGACCTCGAGGTCATCATGTATATCATTCGATGCGTCTTGACGAGCTGAACACAATGAGACCATCCGCGCGTCTGTATCTTGTTCCTGTAGGGAGTTATTGGCCAAAAACCTTTGGTGACCTTTGATGACGTCACATGACCTCACAGCTGCCCAACAGCAAAACAGACCTCAAGGTAGTGAAGGTTGATCGTATATGAAGTCATGTATGGTATATGGGGCCATTCCGACCCGTTTTAGTGGTAAAAACAGGGAGTTGATTTTTCCCCCATTGACTTATAATGGGGAGGTCGCGAAATTGACCTGACCTTAGGTCACCGATATCAAAATTCCGAGATATACAAATTGTAGCTACTAATGACCTAATAACATCCTGCGACTTTCAAAGGCCTCCGACATCTACTGTAGCTCTGGCACGGTGACAAAGTTGCAAAAAAGTGACTTGAGGTTGGGTCATTCAAAGTGACCTGGTGACCTGACCTTGAAATGTAGGAGGTTCAAACTTGCACACCATGTGTAAAATTGATAAGGGAATAGTCATACCAAATTTCGCGGCGCGTAGCGCCGCGGTTTTCCCGCTATTCGCGAAAAACCTCAGGGGGGGGGCGGATATCCGCCCCCCCCCCCCGTCGGTGCGCGGGTTAAAATGTGTTCGCAAGCAGGAATTACGTGATGCTAGCGACATCTATCAATGTAATCTGGGACGCTGATTGGCTGACCGAGTCCGTGAGCAGGATCACTCATGTACGCCAGTACAGGGTTGAGGCAATGTGCGCATGCGCAGGAACTTCCGCTCTCACGGAGGGGCTTTTGGTACCTCGGGCAGCGCCCAATGCTTTTTGGACCTGTTATGGCCTCCGCATCGAAAAACGCTAGATAAAAAGGTTGTAGAGGAGGCTTGAGCCTACCTTTCTCCACAATAATATCGGCACTTTATCTTTTAGCTTCCGTGTGAGGCTCGCTTGAAAAAGGTCGATTTAACATGGAAACCCTATGGGGTAGTAGTTTTTGAGCGCCCATTTGGCCTAATGCTACCAACTGTTACTGGCTACCCCTGCATTTTACATAGGATATTCGTAATAGTCAAGACCTTCAGCTCACTCTCAAACGGCCCTCTTCCCGTTCGAGGACGAGGCCATCCGACAGCATAAGGTCTCACCATGGCCCTTGAACGTTTGATGCTTGAGGGTGAGAGGACCTCGTCCTGGTCTGAGAGAGCCCAGGAGGACGTAATGCTCAGTATGCCCCTACATTGGTCTTACCATGACCCCTACAATCACCACAGCCAACAGAATCTCCAGCTCTTATTCGACCCATCCTCGGGGATGACGTTGACTCTGACTTCAGAGTTGAGGTCTGTTATACGATTTTGGTGACTCCAACTCCGTATCCGACCAAAACCGTCGACTACGACCGAAGTCGACTCCGACCCCGCAGTCCTGCAGCTCCACTGCACAGAAGTTGGAAAAAAGCTGTACCTATGGTTAACAGCGGTTTATAGAGGACCACACGATTTTTTAGAGGCAGGGCTGCTGGACTTGGTGACCAGACCCTAACTGTCCTGGTATCAAACTTATTACGCAGGATGCAAAATTTATGCGTTTTGGGAGTGTTATGCCAAGAGTTTTTGCCAATTTTCGCGGCGCTTTGCGCCGCCAATTCATGCACAGGTAGAAAAGAGTGTGACTAATAACGCCTCCACGCGAGAACATGAGAACATGTGTATTGTGTATGCGTTACAAGTAGTGCATAGGCCTGAAATTGTACGGTAAACTAACTAACTTTTGGGTTTTTAGTCAGCCAATCCGTCCCCCCCAGTCAAAAATCCGTGGCGACGCCCCTGGGTGTGGGGCAATGCCGTGCGGCGTGCACTGACGTGGCGCCCTTGGAGGGCCGGTATGGGATTAAAGCTCAGAGACACTAAGGACTTATGTGGTGCCTTCGGTTACCGGTAGCACCCTCAGAATCACCAGCGTAGGGCCCTCAGAGCCGCCGGTAAGGGGCCTTTAGAGGCACTGGTGTGGGGCCGCGCATGCAGGTGCCGGTGTGGGCGCTCAGAGGTGCTAGTGTGATTCCCTCAGAGGCGCCGGTGAGGGTCCTTACAGGCGTTGCTGTGGGCCCTCATAGACGCTGCTGTGGATCCGTTACAGACGGGTGTGGGGCCCTTATAGGCGAGCTGCTGACGCGAACCCTCTACATATAAGCCGGCAGGAGGTCTCAGTTACCGGCAAGGGGCCCTTAGGCCGGCAGAAAAAGTAATGTGGGGTCCTGAGACCGGAATGGTACCTACTGTCAGACGCCGGTGGGGCCCTCAGAGTCACCGGTGTGGGGCCCTCAAAAGTCACCAGTGGGTGGCCTTTAGATGCACAGGTGTTGGTTGGGTCCTCAGGGTCGCCGATATTGGGCTTTAATAGGCACTGGCCACTGGTGTAGGCACTCAGAGTTGGGGTGTGAAACCCTCAGAGACACCGGTGTGGGCCCTCATAGGCGCCAATGAGGGCCCCCACAGTTGCCGTTATGGCGCCCTCAGAAAAATAAGTGTGGGACCATCACAGGCGGGAAATGCCCCTAGAACTGGCCCCTCATTGGCCAGTAAGAACTCTCAGAGGCCTGTAACGGGCCTTTGGAGACCACCGAGGGGCCCTTAAAAGCTGCAAGAGGCCCTCAGAAGCCGGTGTGGGGCCCTTATGGAGATCTTAGTGTGGCTATTTAGGGCCCATGAAGTGCTCTAACGAGCCCAATGGGGCCCTTCTGAGTCGAAATATGGCCATCGTTAACCCTCAGCGGTCAAATGGCGCCGCAGGGCCTCTCGGACCCGAGGGTCCCTTTGAACCCGGTGTGTGTAGGGGGGGGGGGGGGGGTACGTGTCCCCTTAGACCTCTAGCAACGCCACTGTTTCATATGCATCATGTCAGGTATTTTTGGCTCGCCCCCCCAACTTGAAAATCGTTCCCGGGCCCCTGCTGGCTCTACTTTGTTCCAACGCATAGGGTGCAACATATTAGACGCGCAGCTATGGATATTTTCAATGAAGCAAATGCATCTACTTAGATCCTATACTTAAGCTAAAAACTTGCAGAGCTAATTTATAAATGATATTCGAAAATGCTTAAAGTTTATAACAAGCAATTGAACCCTCTACTTTGCTACTTTATTTTTAAAGAATGATTATCATATAACTGAATACTCATTTAAATGAAAGACAAGAATAGCTGGTACCTTTTTAACTGTTTATTTTTCTTCTTTTTAAGAAATGATTGGCGATCTATTGATTTATAACCGCTCTCACTTTCCGTGTATCGCCAGACAGCTAACGACTCCATCTGTATTTGCCCACGCGCTGAGCGATTGTCGGCCTGAATCATCAATCCGATCGACTGTTTATCCCTTCAGGGGATCTTTCGGCCGACTTCAAAGGCCGCTGGCGGCGGAAGTGCCGTTGTCTTCTTTGGCGCCCTGCTGAGCATCTGGCGCTGATGCCTCAGCTCCCATGCCCACGCGCTGGCACACGCTCCCCGCCATACGTCTCGCAGATATTGATTGGATTCAGCCTGTTGTTTGTGGCGCTCCCGTCGGCAGCCTGCTCTCTCTCTCTCTCTCCTCTCTCTCTCCCTCCCTCCGCGCGCCGCGCGCCTCCCTCCCCTCCCCTCCCCCTCCCCGCGGCGCCCCCTACCGGCCGGTCAGGTGCCGTGCTGACTCACGCGCCGCGTCGACCAATCAAACGCTCGTATTTCAGTGACGTAGCGGGAGCCGGCGCAGACGTAACCGGGATTTTATGGCCGCCGCCGAGTGAAAATGGCCGCGTTACAGGAATCTTTATAGTTATGGTTTGTTTTTATATCTTTTCACGTGGCGGCAAGTGGAGCAAGGTCGTCACCGGGCAGTGCGTGGCCCAGAGTTTGGCGATGAGTTGAGCGACCGGCGACAAGTTGTCTGTGCGATCAGCGCGGAAAAATGGCCGCGGGCGGCGGCGGCGGCGGCGGAGACCGGTCGATACCCGGTCCGAGCGGCCGGCCCGCGCGCCGAGCGACGACGTCGTAACCGCATGCCGAACATGCAAATTCCCCGCATGCCGTGCAGACTGGCCTGCCCGCGGCGCGGTCGAGGTGCCCACTCATCGGTCGACCCCGCACCTTCCCAGGTCTGAGCTACCACGCCGCTACACCGCCGAGGCCGCTAGTGGTGCAAGTCTGCCAAAAATAGCTCCACCGGAGCGCGGACTTGAGGTCACCGGGGTGCTAGAGCGAGAGGCTGAGCCGAAACTGGGCCGTGGATGGAACACTGCTCGTTGCACTTTCAGCTGACGATCCGTTATTTGCTCTGCATGGAAATTATGCACGGGAAGACAGTGGGCGATTACGTGGGGTGGCCATTTGCATGGATGATATATTTCCTGTGCCGCTGCTGCAGGCTCAGTTACGTGAACTCACCGTCTGTATCACTGACTCTTCATTAGCGGGACGTTTGTTATATCTTTGGGCAGTGGCGAAGCGGCATAATGACATTCCGCGAAGCAATGAATATGGTACGGAATGAATATTGTCTTACACTAAGTGTTATTTTATACTCATAATGGCATATTAAGTAGCAGGTTTTTAATTTTAGGAAATTATCTTTGCCTATAATAAATAACACGCTGTCCCAGACACATATAACTTATAACAACAAACCTTGGACAACATTTAGGTACTCGTTTTAGTGCCTCGGTCCACATGGTATTAATGTCTTGGATTGCTGCTACACCCCCACATAGATCATACAAACGGGTATGCTAGCGTAAACAGTTGATGAGTGGGTACAGCGAGTATTATTTCAAATTAGTTAAGTCAGCCTAGCAGTTTGCCTATTTCAATTTGATTACATCAATTTCCGGTCATTTGGATGAGAGCAGCAGCCTAAGCAGCCTAATAACCTAAGCAGCCTTTGAAATAAGAACCTTGTAATTTTCAAAATTTGAAGCTTGAAAGAAAACATCAGTGACTGGACACACTGCCTGATGGTCAGTATGTGCGCCTAAATCTGAGCCCTGTCACGTGTGGGCAAATCACATTATCCGCGCTGACGGGATAGCACGCAATAACTCCAGCTTACCCGGGCAACTCCCACCACGCCGGAGTGACGAGTCCAAAGGCACCACGGAGGCGGTTTGCACATTTATCACTGCTCGGGGTGAGAGGACTTCATCTGTGTACGCGGTCTCACGGGTCAGAGCAGAGTTGCTCGACCCCCGGGCCCCGAGGTGTCGTTACTCATGCACGAACCTCCAGTCGGAAGCAACGGCAAAGGATGCAGACCGCCGTGGCTACAATATTTAAAGATTGCTTCGGTATCTTTTCAGATTGCATCTGACAGTCTGCCGCCTGATTTCGTGGAAATACCAAATTAGCTGGTAAGGGTAACCAGATTCCATTTTCTTGTAAGAAAACAAAACGACTCATTTTTCATAACAAAAATGATAAACTTATCAAGCGTGGATCAGTGCAGTTTACCTTCAATATACAGGTCGAGCAATAAAAAGTGTTGCCGTGTCATGACAGGTGCACACAAGCAAAGCACAAAGTCCAGGCGTCACCCAAGGACCATCCCTTCCTGTTTACGTGCATTTCCATCAAATTGGAACCTGCGTGTCTCGGTGCCTTTCAGCGTGCTTCCCTAGTTGAACAGTTGGGCACAGCCGGCCGATGTGGCGTGCCTCCCCAAACCGATGCGGCGTGCCTGCCTCCCCCAGCAGTGGCGTGTCTTCCCTGGCCAGTGGCGTGTGTTCCGTGGCCGGTGGCATGCCAGCTCTGCCGGCGAGGCCGTGCCTCAGGCCGGTGACAGCGACACGCCTGCCTGAGCAGCGTGGCTGACAGGTGCACCTGACAGGCCCGCTGCTGGGCGAGTTTCGTCTCCTGACGGGCACGGGACGGGCCGAGACAGGCACGAGATGGGCACGGGACGGGCGTGCTACGAGTCTGAGGCGGAGCAGCCAGGCACAAACAATCCAGAGAGGTGGCTCTACCCAAGCCTTGGATGCATAAAGCAGTCTGGAGAAGAACTGAGACCAGACTGAGGCAAGACTTAGACAAGTCTGTAGCGATACCGAGGCCTTACTGAGACGCTTGAAAGACATTATTTGAGCAAAGAAAACGACCGAGGCCCAAAGGCACCCGGCATCCCCAGCTGTCTTCGAGATAGTTGTAAGGTGACCCAATGATAGTCCAAACTGAGCGTTTGGTCACTGACCACCAGCGCAGCGACTTGTAACAGCATTCACCTGGCAAAAATAGGCGCAGAAAGACAGCGAAGACGTCACGGACAGAGGGCCGTGAGACGTTTGGACAGGTGACAGGAGACAGCCGGACGTGAACCAGACAGCTGTCGGGAGACGAACGGACAGCTGATGGCGGACAGCCGGACACGAACAGACAGCTGACGGCGGACACACAGACACTCGGACATGGACGCCTTGGACGTGTGTCGACTGCTCACTGGTGCCAGCCCACCCCGATGGCTGCCCCTTGACAGGCCCCTGCTGCTGGTGGGAGCCATCTTCAGACGACTGCTGTCGCTACCGTCGCATGAAAAACAGCCACCCTGCCCCCCGGTTCCCACCGCCTGACTCTCTGACTCTTAGAGCGACTCCCTAGACTCTCCGAGTCACTCGCCACCCAGCAGCTGTGCAGTCTTGTTTAGTGTTGTGCCTCGTCGCTCTCATGGATGGATTTTGAGCTACAGCCACTCTCAGTTTCCATTTTCACTGGGTAGAACTGGAGTCAGGCGTGGTATGCGCTTTCCGGCACTGGGATTTCAGTGGATCTGTTCTGAAGTGCACCCTCTGTTGTCTTACCAAATAATATTTTAATAACCGCCTCATTTCAACTTCAGCAAGCCTTACATAGCTCTCCAGCATAGCTCTTTACCTTAAAATGATCAAAAATATTTTGGGAGGTAAAGGTTTTCACAGTAGATCCGCTATTTCTGCGGTTTCTTCTCCCCAAGCTCTGCATCTCGACTTTCCGCCATTATTTGGTCACGCATAAGTTTGATCGCACCAGGTTCGACGCCCGCCTGCTGTGTATGCGCTGTAACTCAGTCACTGCCGGTCACAAGTGCCACAGTGCGCCGGGATTGCCTCCGCGACGGCGTGTCTGACGCAGCTCGCAAATCATAGCCACCCAGAGTGCATCAAAGGCGGCCGTCTGCATCGTATGCAGTTGTTAATTTGAATGACGGCCTCGGCATGTCCGGTTGGCGAACAAGGCCTCTGTGTGGAGGGCCTGTGATGGTCCTGTGGTGACCGGGGGGTATGCGGGGCTCGGGCGTCAGGAGATGGGAACGAAGGCGTGTCAGGAGCAGGGTTGTATACCAATCAAGTCGATTGAATTGATTGATTTGATTCAACGCGTATTTTGAGTTGATTGGATTGAGTCGATTGACTTTTCGAGATGACTGGTTGACTGACTCGTTTGACTTTAGCGACTGGTTGACTGATTTGATTCCCGAAAATTAGAGTGACTCGTATGATTGAGTCGATTGAATGGAAAGTTGAAATAAGTTTTAGTTGACGAAAAATAATGACACCAATTGATGACATCAAAGATCACAAAACTACACTGAAAACTGCTTGTCATCACAACTGCAATATGGGGTAGATGGCCAAATAAAGAACAGGGCCTAAACATGAACAGCCAACTTTGACTTTCAACTGCAATAACTGCTCCAATCCTGTGATAGAACCTGGCGGTGCACCTACCTACCTTTCTGCACTCAGCAGGAAACTGTTTTTTAATCCAGATGATAAAGTGCAAGGCCCTATATACTAAAAAAGTGTGATTAATTACTAATTCACATCTCCACATCTCCTCAGAAACAACCCACTGAACTCTATAAATATCTGAAACCCCTACAAAAATAACTGAAACAAAAGCGCCGTTTTCGTCTCGCTAATTACGTTTACATTAATAGCTAATTTGCTGCATTGTTTAATTTGCAGCAGAACGTTTGTTGATCCTTTTCTCCTGAGAGCCTAGGCATAACATATTTAATATATTTCATTTTCCTTAAAATATTTTACCGAATATTATTAAGTGGTTTTATTTCAAATGAAATAATAATTAAAACGAAATTGGTGTACTGTACAACCGATTTATTTTATGATGATCTACCATACTACATGATAATCAATGACGTCATCTTACCAAAAAATCAAAAGACGTAGAATAAGGATTTATAAAAGCTTAGCATACTTCTTGGCAAAACGTTTTCTTTGTTTTTTTTTTTCGCAGTCGCACCAACCAAGATTACTTTACTACTCGCACCAACGGCATTTAATTTTCCTTGTTCTTCTTCCTTTGTCCTTAACTTCCTGTGGTTCCAGAGTCCCTGTCCTTTCCATTTCCTTTTAAATATATTTTTAATGCTCATCCCTATCCCCCAGTCCTAACAGTTTCAAATTGTATTGCAATAAAATGTTTTGAATTCTTCACATATAACCTATCTACCTTCGTTGGTACTGTTGGTAGCCAGTGACACATCTAGGCAGGTAAGTAGGTACCTACCTGCTTTCCTGCTGTCTTCATAAAGCATACCTAATGAAGTTGTCAAATTTGTAGCACATTTTCAACACTTTCATATCAATATGGTGTCAGTGTGGCATGTAACCTAGCTAGGTTCATTATGTTCAGGGTTCAATTCAGAAGAGCTCCGCATAACTCACATAAGAGACAGACGGGGGCTTTACATGGGGTAGATGGCCTGATGACTTAGCTGGAATATGGCCAAAATTAAATTGACAACTTTTAGGTGAAAGGTGGTGATTTGGGTTAAGGGGCGTTTGTTGAAGTCAACTACTGGGTTATTTTGCACCCATTAAATGAAACTTCTGCTCCAATTCTACCCATTGAACCTCAATATCATGATCCACCTGTCCATCACTAGGTATCCTTCCTTATTACAAAGAAACTTTGAATGGCATGGCAATTTATAATTTTAAATGACAATATTTTTGTTTCTTCTGTAGGTAGGTAGGTAGGTAGGTACACCAGATTGCTATGGACACTTTTCCAAGTTGGTGGGGCAAAAAACCTAATGTATATCTTGGTTTGAGTCGTTTGATTGAGTTGATTGATTCCTTTCATTGTCGCGTTTGAGTCGATTGAATCAATTCCCGAAAACTGCTCTGACTTGATTGATTTGATTGGTTTCCCAAATTTGTCGTGATTGAATTGATTGCTATTGATTGAGTCGTATACAACCCTGGTCAGGAGTGACCCACTGAGGGGAACAGTCATTGAGGAGTGATCTGGAGTGATTGGATGGTCATTCAGAACTGAAAGATTACCAAGATGCTATGGCGTTATCTGTAAGAATGTTGCTGATCTACCCATGCTTCCTAAGCAGTAAACCGTCTATAGCATCAAGCATGCATCGTGAAGATGCGGGCTGTTGAGCCTGGAGGTATTTATTGGTCAATATGTTACAGGTGGTGAGAGATGACGGGAATGCTGCCTTTCATGCTGACAGCGTGTTACAGGTGTGATTGAAACATTGCGGATGATATTCAGTATTGTTCAGATACTCAATCATGTTTGACAATGGATTCCACTGCAAATGAAGATGTAATAGAGAACATAAGTTATTTGGTTTGCGCAATGCGCAGTATGTAACGGCCGACAAGCAAGTTATGCAAATGCGAAAGGCATTGTTACATGCAATAACGATGGCTGAGAGACGTCTTCATTAAGACAAAACATGTACCACCAGCAAAAAATAAACGTGGGACGTTTCACTTGAATTGAAAAATGTGTCTAACCAGATCTAGTGTGAGCCGTTTTTACTCAAGCAAAAAGTCTGCTCTGGAACTTAGTTTAAACGTCTCCCGACTCCCATGGAAACTCCACTCAAAACTTTCCTCGTGGCAGGCTCTGGACGGTCATTAACTGGCCACCAGTCACTGCACCTTGATCCACGGCTGGGGCACGCCCTTTGTCCACCGGCCGGCGCATTGTGCCTGGTGGCTAAGCACCAGCCGGCCACAGAAGCCCCGAGGCGCCATCCCTCAACGGCAGCCGCGCCCGTATGAAGCACACTCTTTGTTTGGGAGGTTCGCTCTGCTTAAGTCCGCGAGAAAATGCGAATAAATTGCGTCGGAGCGTGGTCGGCAGCTGAGGAGGTCCGGCCGCCGCCGGCGTCGCGTCGACACACTCCTGCCCGAGGCGTATATTGCGCTCACAAATCACCGCCGGACAAAGCGTCGCCGGCGACGGGCCGCCGCCCGCAGCGCCGTCGGCCGCGTCGGCAGGAACCGGAGATCGCCGTCCAGCCGACCCGTTTCATCGATGGCGATTACGGCGGCAATAAAGGATGGCGAAATGTCATAACCACGCTCGGGAACGCTGCTCCCGCCGACTTTTATTGCCACTCAGAAAATGCGCCGTCTTCTTGAAGAAGAAGTCACATTTTGTGTGATTGTTAGTTGACGTGGTTGACCTATGGCGTGCATGTAAGCCAAAGGTAGCCACTGAAAAGCGAGTAAGATTCATTGAGAACAACAATATAATCTCCAGAGGCGTCTGCAACTAAAATTTCGTTTGCCCTGTTCATGCGAAATTCGCTTTAATCCCAACCCACTTCATCCTCATCCAATGTTGATCTCATGAATCATTTTCTTTCATGCTCTCGTTGACATGGGTTTGAAACGCGATCCAAGATGTGCCTTCTCTGACTGCTCCTGGCTCCTCCGGACCGGCGCGTTCCACTAACGATCAGCGCCGCTCTGACCTCTCCCGAGATGCGTTACCGAGCTTCTCGTGCAGGCTGGTGTATTATATATAATTTGTGATAATTTGACGCGTGCATTAGCTGCGCACCAGCGCGCCGGGTCTGTCATTATGTCGCGATTGATGTCGCCAATTAGAGCGGTAAGAGTGAGGCCAAACCGCCGCAAGGGCAGACTGTGACAGACACACGGTCATTAGCGAAAAATCGAGCCGCCGGTCAGAGCATCATTGAAGCTAATGGTGTCAACGCTGCAGCGTCAGATTTTATCTCTCCATCTCAGCTAGGACTGGTAAAAGAAGCCGTGAAAGAAATCACGACGCATCCCACCAGCCAACGCATCGAAGTGGCTGCATTAAGCCGGGTCGCCATAGCTCACATGTGTCACTAGTAGGGATGTCATTTGTCACGCCGCGTGTCACAAGATGACACGTATGACACCGGGTGCGCTCGCGCGTGAGCTCCTTTGGGTGGGCCAGGTGTGAGCCAAGAGGTGCCGGGAGGGACGGTCGCGCTGGAGCCAGAGATGGCGCAAGGCCACCCTCTTTAGATAGTAGACAGGCATGTTAAAGCGTAGGCACGCGAGGCCCGGTGTGCCGCGTTGGGTGGTGAATGCTGCAAAGTCTGCTCAAAGCTCAAGAATTAGCCAATACTCAAGTGTAACGCTGAACTGGTCTGAGCCGAGGCACGTGCTATTCGTTCCTTTTTGATGAAGATGTGGTGAAGCAAAGGGCAGATATTCGACTTGGAACTCAGACTGTAAACGAAATCGCAAACCAACCTTACCAATGCCAGCCGTCCACCTACGTTTGGTAGTTCCACCATTTCACTCACCTTAGATCAATAATATTTAAATAATTGCAATTTTAGCCGCATTCCACTCATACAGCTGCACCAGATTTAACCGACACCAAACCACACTTCACGATATTGGTCACAACCAGTCACAGCGCGCCTCTCTGCCACTCTAGCTCTGTTTAGACAACTCGGCACCCAACAGTGAAGTCCGATACCGTTAGATACCGTTTCGAGACGCTGGATTCCGGACCGGACGAGGTTTCTGGGTAGGGTAGGGGTGTTGTAAACAGGCCCAGATGGTCCAGTTGTGACTGTTATTCGGCCACGTGGTGACGGGCACACACCAATAAACCGAACCGGTGAAAGTGGGTGACGGTAGGCCGCCGGTCAGTGGGGTTTATTACAATATGGGTTGGGATAGGTATTCCGAGGCAAGCGTCATTATTCACAGCTCTTTACTTGTGATATCAATAAAGTCAGTGATTTTTGCACGTCAGTAACGGCTGGTTTTCAAGCATGCAGTTCGAGACTTTGCTTGTGAATGTGACAATTTTATCGCACTTAGTTATCTTTGTTGCTTTCAACGGAGGCATCAATATTGTCCCTGACAATAAGTGTTCTGGCCTCCGGGGCTCTTGTACACCACTTTCTTGAAGTTGTCAGTTGATTGCACTGGCCATGCATTGCATTACTTTTGTATTTATTTGTGGATCTTCCCAAATACCTAACTGGCTCCATGTTTCTGTTGTAACGTTCAAGTCAACTCAAGGGCTGAGCCGTCCGGTACGGGTAAAAGAAAATACAAATTATATTTTCATTGTGCACAACTTTTCAAAAAAAAAATACACTCCACAAAAGTAATACAAACTGCTTTCGTTATCGTTTGGTATCATTTCCAACATTCGGGACTACTTTCCAATTCCAAAGCGCTAAATTTGCTTTCGCCGCGGTTCGCTTCTCGAAGAATGAATGCCCCATTAATTTTCCGCACCATAAGTTTCTGCATTTTGCAGAAACGGTTTGCTTTCTTGTTTGCTCCCCTCGCTGCTACCTCCATCGGAAGCAGCCTCACATTTTCCGAAAGGTTGAAGCCTGTTCTAAGGCAGTATTTATAACTAACAGTGTTTGTATGTGCGTAGGACTCCCTCAGGCCTCAAACAGCCAGCCGCTTGGCTTGCATTTAATTTTCAAACATTGGTGTTTGAATATTGGTGTTTTGAAGCATTGGTGTGTGAACTTCTTTCCCAGCTGGCCATATAATATTGAATGACCATCAAACATCGACCCAGCAATAAAACTTGCATATAGTCTTGGGGCGTCATCGTCATATTAGTAACAGATCATATAGCAATTGCTCGTATTGTGATACGTGTTGTTTGTGTTGCTTTACTTTGTAACCGAAATTACGTTGAATAGCGCATTTGGGGGGGGGACTGTCCTGAATTTACGGGGATAACTTTGTTAGCATGTTGATCGTCAAAATACTATAATTTTGATATTAAAAGACTTTCGTGACAACGTGGCAGTGCATGAGCCATGTGATCGGTAAAAGCTGAGCAATGAGCATGTCTCATAAATAATCGACAAACATTTAATAGTTTTACAGGAAGTTCCTGACGATCATAACAATCGCATGGGCTTTCTTGTTTACTCACGAGGCTTACCTACAGCGCAGTATACGAACGCTTCTTATCTTCTCAGTTTCATCCCTTGATGTATTTTCATTAATTGCCTGTTGAATGTTTATTTTTAAGAATATCTGTTTTTTCCGTAACATTGTCAATCCTTCTTCATATGCCGATTCCATTTTGTAAATATGCTTTGTACCCGTCGTAATTATCTATTAAATGGTCAACATTTCTTAATGTAGAGTTTATCTGCTATTAAGCTTCGGGAATTTCTATACATTGCTGGATTTTGAATAGTGGTGTCAATCGGAACTTGAATCTTCGGAATTCCGATTTTGTCCAATGTCCAATTCGGAATTCGGTTGGACAATGGCAGCAGGCTTTGGACAACTTTGGACAATCGCTTGCTACACCTCAACATTTTTAAAAAGTCGTCGTGTTTAACATTGTTTGGCTATTAGAAAGCTCAGCTTTCGATACGGTTAACACTTTTGAGCTTGTAACGGTACATGAAAAGCAAATTAAATAACAGTGTTGAGTGTAAACTATTGCGTAGGTGTCGGACATCTTTGGACAAATGGCTGGCTTGGACATTTTTGGACGGACAATCGACGTAAGCATTGGACATTGGACGGACTTTGGACATACGTTTTCTGAAATTGACACCACTAATTTTGAATATCGTACTTATCGTATAGTAAAAAGGCTGAAACTTCCGACATTGTTTTAGTATCCGTAAATGTAACTGAAAGTGGCTGGGGCAATGAAATATGATCGGAATTTTGGCTAAAGCTTCGTGAATCAGCGACTTCTGTCTCTTGAGTTGTGCACTGGAAATAAGCTCGTGTAGACTTGTCACATCCCCTAAATTAAATTTGTCTTGTGCGTCTCAAGAAAGTAATTGTCTTAATCATACCCAATCATTGTTTGCTAAAACATCCAGACTCTTGTACTGAACATAAATGCGAGTTCAAACTCTTTGTAAACTCTGCCTGACCCATCCTCTCTCTTTGTTTCAGGTAAGCGCCTTACTCCATGACCCGTGACTGGAGTTCGATTTGACTAAAATAAGGAGACGAGGTAAGAGGCAATACCCAGCATATGCAACATCAGCTTATTGGTGACTTATTTATATATGTTTATAGGTACAAGATAAGTCTAGGCCACTAAATTCAAACCGTACCTAACTGTCCACATCATAAGTCAACTTTAGTTATCCAAGTGCAGGCCCGCCAAAAACTCGAGCAATACCTTTCAATGACATGAAACGAAACGGTCAGATGCTCCCGTTCATTGATGATCTTTCATTGACCAACATGCTATCCCCTACACCGTTTTCCTCAGCTGTTCTGTAAGAAATCGGCTAAACCGGAAACCAATAACTTCAGCAGATGACCCAAGCTGTTTCACGGGATACCTTACCTACCTTCCCTCCCCCTCCCCCTCCCCCTGTTGGTCTTTTGACTGGTTCGGCAATTATCGTCACGTGCCATTGGCCTGCTGAATGCGGTTCAGGCACTTCTCACCTCATAAGTGTTCCCGCTCGCATTTTTACAATCCGTTTTCCCCCAACTGCTCCATAACTCGCACTAACTTCTCCGACCGGCCACTCGCTCGCCGGCCGAACGGAACGCTCCCGCCACCTACAGGCAAAAGGCGGAAGCTGTAGTTCTCAGCTACGCCGATTCTTACTCGGGTAACTGCTGAAGCTTTAGTTCAAAGACTGGCCACCAGGGCTGTAGTTGGGGCTTGGTCGAGATGCGGGATCAGGACTGAAAACATTTTCGACACTTCTCTTATATTTTGTTGTGGTGGCAAATAATGTTCTAAATTGTTATCCTGACGGATTCGTTTTGTTAAGAATGCCCTAATTATAACTTAGTGACTACACCATAAAGGGCCCGGGCAGGGCACTACCACCGTCCGGAACGGGGACGGGGGAACCTAACCATCTTCTTAGAGTGTATCTAACTAGCGAGGAGGTAAATCTGCGGTAGAAAACAACACATCAACTCAGCGTGTTTTCGCTTAATCATATTTTTAGCTGATGAGATGCCAGAAAAAGCGCATATAGATAGCCGAACTTGCGTTTGTTCAGAAATTATAAGATAAACTAAAATAATATATATTTCAAAATATACCTAGGCATAATACAGAAATGGAAAGGTATGCGCTACATCGGAATGGTAATTTTAGGTAGTACAAAGTTCGGGTTAGCTGTTATATTTTATCAGGCTATTTGCTTTTCTATCTCAAAATTATCCATCTTGGTTATCCATTTCATATAAATTGAATGCTCAGCTGGAGCAAACAATGACGATTGCACACTTTCAATTTAAAGAGTAAGAAAATGCTGATGTTATGCTGAAAATGCACGGATCCGAGAAAATAGATCTGGGATATGATCCCATGGATCTTGATCTCGGAGCAAAAAGGATCATAGATCCAGCTGTCTAGTTTTTCGAGAGATCCAAGAGATTAGGGTAATAGATCCGAAGTTATTTTTGTTTTTGGATCCAATAAGAGCGTAGATTCTTTCTTACTCACTTTTTTCGACATAGGAGTATTCAAGGATCGCTTTTTGTAATTTGCAATGGCTCTGTTTCAGCGATATTATGTGATTACACATCACATTTCATAGTTTTGTCGCATTTATTGACATGAAATCACATGGAAACATGATTTCACAATTTACATATGGTGGGATGTGATTTGATCAAAGATCCCTGCTCTTGGTTTGTCGTCAGATCTTATAAGATCATAGAGCCAGAATATATTTGTCTACATGGGATCCAATGCGAACATAAATCCTATAAAGCTTTTGTTTGCTTTGAGATTCACTGAAATCATGATCCATCACTCGGATCCATGCATTCCACTTGTCTGCCTATAGGCATCCTGAATGCACCAAAATGCTATAGAAGTACAGGGGCAAGTTGGGGAGAAAGGGGCAGGAGTACAGGGGCAGGGGCAAGTACAGGGACATGTTGCAGGGGCAAGCGTCTGAGCATATTTGTCATCGTACCTATATACACTGTAGGTATGTTCTGAATTCTCTGAATACACATAAGTCGAGCTATAACACACCACCACAGAGCTTTAGACCGCTGCTTATCATAGGAAGAAATTTAGTTGATTTGCGTTAGTCTAAGTGACACATTTAGGGGTTATTTTCTCACTCTGACGTGTTGGATCTTAGTTTTAGGAAAAAAAAACGAAGTTATATAATTTTATGTCACATATGCTCACATAAGTTCAAAAGACTTTGGTATTTGTGAGCATTGCTGAACGCCTACATTTTCAATTTTCATCGCCATTGTTAGGCGATAGAATAGCAAGGGTCAGATTTATATTCATTACCACCTTGAGGCTAAATTAAGTTGACTATTTTTTTGGTGGTTGTATTGTATCATTTATAACCTTGTGAGAAGCGCATTCTTATTAAAATTCAACTTTCGACTGATAGCATTAATATGACTAAACACTTTGAAATTTGATTTTCTTTTGTAGTTTTATAATCAAATATTTTACAAAGATTATTTGCAATTAACGGAATAACCATTTAACGTATAATTCACCTGCTATTCTACTTTCGTTTCAGTCCAGTAATCATGAGTTATAGCTCATGTTGATGACCATTTCGTCATTTGGTATGGTACACTTCAGACATGATAATTAACCTTAGATGCAAATGATAACACGACATTGTTTGTAGGCTCTAGTGCAAGTATTTAAACATTGAAGCAATTTTTATAGATTTTCCCTTTCGTTAAGTCAAAAATTTGCACTTAACGATAATAACTGACAACTGTGGTAAATAATTTAGTATGATTTGTAGGCAAATCAACAATAGCGTAAGTAAAAGTTTGATCTCCTAATCAGCTGCAACAACCTCAGCATATATCATGGAACTCCCTGTCGAATATGACAGCGAGGACATTATCAGTAAGAATAAAACATCTGCCTATACTGTCTCACCGTCCATCATAACTGCGCGTCACACAATCCTTTGTACATTGTACTAAGTACTTGTCGCTGTCAACAAGTGCAATTACACTCTGTGGCGGGCAAGCGGTGCACCAGATATCCTTCATTGCCCCAGCTGTCCGCGATGGCCCGAACACCGTCGTATCTCACCGTAAATTGGAAAATTACCCTACCCGTGTCGACGGCGCGGCGGGCAGTCGGCCGGCCGGCCGGCCGCCGGGGTGCTCGCGGCGCTCTGGTCCTGGACGGCCCGCTGCGCGCGTAGAGTCTCCCCGGAGTCACGTGACGGCCACAAAGTATGGAGCCTGGAGCTGGCAGGTCGCGGAATAGCCAGATGAAAGATGGAGTGCAGCGCGCCGAGTTATGGCCGTGTTCTAGGGGGAATTACAATCTGGAGAGCGGGGACAATGGCGATGGGGAAGGGCCGGTCGGTCGGCGGGAGGGAGACGGAGAATTAGCGACCTCGTAACAGCCCGCCGCTAACGGCGCCGCTCATAACGGCTACCGTATACGAGCGACCTTGCCAAAAATTCAGAGCTAAGGGATGACAGAGTTTCTATTGAGTTGGTATGTAAAGTATTATTTCTATTGATTGTTTTCGACGGACTACCTAAATAAATCAACCCATATCGGCCATTACACACACGACGTTTTCCATTTCTTTTTTTGTATTAAATTACTTGCATCGCGAAGAGGTAAAAGAGATCAATGATCAGTGAACAGAGACAGCCACTGACGTCACTTCTCACCCACCCCATGTCTCAGCTCACGTGACCCGGTTGGCAGCCTCTGAATGACATCATGATAACGGCCCTGATCTTGCACACCGTCCTTGAACGTGCACCGTGCACTCACAGGCAGTGCATAGCACGCCTGCATCCAGCATTGGGAAATGCATGTGTGAATTGGCCATTGCTGTAGGATTGCAGGATTATTGTGTGGCCGCTGCTCTGTTTAAAGTAATTGATAGGGTGCGCTATATTTTATGATAAATTAACATGTGTTGATAATGGCTTTCTATGATTGGTCATATTAGCTATAACACGTAACTACATACAACAACGTTCTTAAGGCTTTGTTGTTGTATTAGTTATTTGGTAATTTGTCAACTTATGCTCAAAATGGCACTCAACTAAATTAATCCAACACTATTTCTACTCTTATCATCAGCATGATAAGGTCTTGCAGCGACAGCCATATACGATTGGCCTTTTACTTTTTAATGCTACTGCCTCCGATGGCGGTCGATCGGGCGGCGATTCAGCCGCGTACTATTTCTGACATTCTGGGACGCCATTACAGCCGGTCCAATTTGCCGTGCGTCGTGAGTGGTCGCGCCCCCCGACCGGCGTTTCCACGAATATAATTGCCCAAATGTATATGGTTACTGGGCATTCCTGGTCGGCCGGGCGAGGGGAGCGCGCGTTTTTACTGGGAGCCCTGGCCGGCCGAAAGCAGCGCCGCACTCCGTGGCCAGAACAAAAAGCAGAACTCCAGACGTCTCTGGCGGTGCGCCGCTGGGGGGCTCGCTCTATAAATTTTCATTCCTGAATGGTAATAAATAAGATTTTTAACCGCTCACTGGTACCAATGTAATTACGAATCGGATTAGAATAAGGTTTTTGTTTGAGGATCTGGAAACAAGGCAGCGTTCTTTTTATGACTGAATTTTAGAAGGACTACTATTTCTGCATTCTCCGCATTTTGGCGCCAAAACATGACATGTGTGTTCGAACCATCTCTCCTCCAAATCCAAATCCCACCTATAATCAGCTCAGGATTATTTCTAATAAAATATGAATTTGTTTCTGACACATGCTATTCATCGATCGATACATACAGCTCGTAAGCTACGTAAACCATTGCTGAATGCTAGTGCAGCTCAGTAGTGAGCCCTAATTGCAGCGGTCCGACCAGCGCCCACCGAGGTTTCATGCGCTCCGGCTATAAAACAATTCAGAGAAACACAATCTACTGCAATTGACTCCGGCTCGGCGGGCCGGTGAAGGAACCGCCGCATGTCACGAGCTCGCTCATAGGCGCGGGAGCCGGGGGGGGCAGTGGGGGCAGCTTGCCCCCCCAACTCTGGGGCCGTGGGGGCGGTGCCCCCACAGCTTTGAGACGGAATACCACACTTTTTTTTGCAAATGTTTTCTTTTTTTGTTGAAAAAGCCGAGGGGTGAAAAATAAGTGGCCTAAAACCGGTGAGAAAAATAGATTTGGGGGTACCCTAGGTTAATCTCTATTATGGTGTGCCCCCCAGTCGGAAAGTAGTTCCCGCGCCCCTGAGCTCGCTGGTCGGGGCAAGACCGTGTCGCCTACCCGCCTTCACAGAGTCCCCAGAAGCCGCCCATAAATTTGACGTTAATGTGATCGAGAAGCCATAAAGCCGGCTTAAATGCTCGGCAAATGCGGTGAGGACAGGACCACTGCTGAGCGAATGTGTGCTCAGCTGAGTTATCGCTCTCAAAATTGTGCTAAAGGTCGGCGTTCGTTCGGTGAAGATTTTATGGCGTTACCTTGCTTAAGCACTCTGGCAAAGTTTGATGCCATTAAAAAGCTAGGTACACTGAACCCCTAATGGAAAGGCAGCACAGCTGATGTGTCGTAGTGATACTCTGTGGGCCGCTCGGAGTATGAACGAGGAGGAAATGACGTGTCAAAAGCTTATGAAGTGGTTTTTAATTATATTAATCAACAGAATGCACATGTAATAACACAGATAGATATATTTTCATCACTTGATGATCTATGTTAGGATTTGGACATCCTGTACCTGTCCTTGTTCCTGTTTTTGATTCAAAATGTCATGACTAGCTGGATCTTACTTTTAGCAGATTTATATGAATCATGCACCAGTGAGGAAGCTGTCAGTAGGTCCCGGTGACATTTGACTCCCCCACGCTGTCACACTGTCAGCCAACTTTGGCAGCAGTACCCGCCGAGTTGTGGGCTGCTACTTGTCCAGCTACATATGTAATTCACGGTACATGTACGAGCATAAGGCGTTTCCACGTATCTGTGTCGGTTCACTCGGTCTCATGGCTGACCACCGCCTGGCACGTGTCCGATGGGTCACGTGCGTCACGGGCCTGGCTCGTGACGACATGGCGACAGAAGGGTGCAGACCACCGCCGCCGCCGCCGGGGTCCTCAGAGGACAGCGTGTCCGATTGGTCAGCTGAGGCACGGCGGCGGCGCCGGGACCACCCAGGACGCCGCGGCTGGTGGGCGCATGGCCGCCCGCCGCCGCCGCCGCCGCCGCAGGAACGCTCGGTGTCGATGGGAACGGGGGCTCCGCCGTGCCAGATGGCGCCAGCGTGCCAGACGAAGGCGGCGCCTCTGTGGCGGTTCTGCCGCACACAGAGAAAAACACTGATGTCATTTGGAGGTGCTCTGGATGGCCCCGTAATGAGGGGATCTGGCGCGACTGTGGATTCTGGAGGCAGAGGTCATCCAATGAGCTTAAACAGATTGTACCAGCATGCATCTGCTTCTTTTGGTAGGGAACTAATTATGTTCATTGACAATACCAGTCAACTGTATTCCTGGTGCATTTTTACCACCCAACGGTCATATTTATCCCGGGCAATAGCAGCTCAAAATCAGTAATACGCACAGTTGTTCATTCCAAACTGTGTCCTTTTAGGCCTTCTGTAGATACGGCTGCTCTCGAAATGTAACATAAGCACCAACATTGAACACAACACTATCAACCATATAATTACCAACACAAAGCACAGAACACGCCCACAATCGTAAGGCGCCTGGCCAGATCCTCAATCATGTGCGTATGTTACGGAGACTGCGTCGGCGGTTACCGTCATAAATTTACTGGTATGCTGTGCCGCACGACTGCGGTGTACGGCGGCACAGTCTACCTACCCAGCACGGAATGTCCGCATTTCGTAAATCAGGCATTACGCTGTGCCGCATGACGCTGGTGTGTTGCGGCACAGCATACCCGCCAGGCACTAGCGAGAGTTTTAGTAGCTCGATGCTAAGTGCTGATACCAATATTTGATATAAATAATATAAAGCGCCTTACATACAATGGGCTAATTTACCGCTGCGGCATGTTCCTTCAATGCTATATTCCGTGCGGTGTGGAATCCCAGACTCGGCCTGGACTGTTCTAGATAGGCTATGACACTGACGACGGGGACTGAAATAAAGTGAAATAATCAAACCTACCATACGGTTTCATGTTTATCAAGTGTTGATATTTCTCATTGTTTATTATGTAAGCATCTCATCAAAGATTGTACGAATTGTACACAATTCAATTCCTATAGTGACCGGATCAGATCACACTTCAGTTATGCCTTTTGCATGTCAAAACGGCATTCATTGACACCGGTCGTCTCATGTCCGGGTCTCCCGCAATTCATTAAGACATAAATCGGAGCTCCGTTCACCGAACAACCATTTGATGACCCTTGACATGTGTCAGCCGGCCCCTGTGACCTGCACGGCCATCACAGGTGACCCAGGTCGGCGGCCCTTTTGATGTCGGCTTCTGCGGCTGCCGCCGGCCGGCCCGTCGGCCATTATGGTAGTTCAGGGTTTGGCCGTCTGGCGGCGCTGGCGGCGCGCTCGAGCTGGGCTCGGGCTGGAGATATCTGTTCTGATGGGATTCCGTGAGCTTGCACAGTGCACACGCACCGTGACAAAATATTGCCTGGGTTTTGCACATTGCCACTGGGAAAGAGTCAAACGGCCATTAACCATTTCAATGAATAATGAGTATGCAATGGCCACCAGTAAATTCGAAGGTGATTTGACATTATTTGAAATTAGAAAGCTTTAAATTTGTTCAGCGCTTCGTAAAATTTCCATGATGATAATGTTCATGCGAAAGTATTGGTTTTAGCGTCCGGTATAATGCTGAGAAGCTGCCTGATTTACGGCAATATCTTTATTGCGTATGGCAGGTAGGTGGAAGTATCGTGATCTTGGTGTTAATTTACAACTCACGTAATTGTATGCTGTCGTGATCAAGGCTGTAAGAGCTGACATTATCAGTGATGAATGCTGATGTTTATTGACATTTTGCTCATTGCGCTTGTAAAGCAAATATCCCTGTGATGGACGCTCCTTACGTTATTTGATAATGCCATTCCTATGTAGGCTCGACTATTACAAGACGGGAATGATGGGCTTGCCTAAATTCTTAAACGTTTTGCGTATTGGATATTGGGTAAAAGGTGAGCGATGGTGCCATATGCAGAAATACTTAAGAAATGTGTTTAGAGGATTATTGTACGTATAAAGTGGTAGACTGTTACGTACCAAATGAGGAGATTTTTGTAAACCCTTTCAACACACGGCTTAAGTACCAAACATCTTTTTAGCTGTTTTCAAAGTTGAGAAAACATGTGATATAGAATGGCTGGCTCTAAATCGTTGTTCTGTACAGTTTACCAGACATCGCAACTGTACTGGCAGCTACATTTCAAAAGCATCCAGATCCAGATGGCTCAGCTGCATATACATTTTTTATGGATCTGCTTATTTCGTTGCCCATAAACATAGCATCGTATTTCACCCCTGCAACTAGACACCAAAAACAAATTTCACCTGCAACAACATTGCCCCTGCAAAACTCCGCTAAATGATGCCATCAAATGCCATATACCACATGCGGAGCCCTTTGTACACTCGGGGGCAGATTGATGTTCCACAACTCTTTATCCACCGGGTTCCTATGGCTCAGCATTGGCAGCAGCCGCCTGGTACCGGTAGACTGTGCCGCTTCACTTACTTATCAAGCGGCACAGCCTACCCACACCGTATGCCACCGGTCTGGGTCGGTGGCTGGAAGGCGATGTGGGCCGCCTGTGACGTCAGCGCAGCGGTGAGGGCCTAGCCCGGAGGCATGGCTCGGGTCGGCGCGGCGCGGCGGCTGGCGAGGGCTGGGGAGTGAGGTGGGGTGGGAGCACGGACCATCGCGCGGCTGAGCGAGTGTAGTTAACTTTCGCGTCTCAAGGCGCCAATTATTCTACCTAACAATTGTGCTAAAGCAGTTGTTAAAATGTCCTATCCCCAAGACAGCGCCTATCATCATACTTGCCATGCACATTACGACACACTTAAACGTGGCATTGGGACAGCCGATAGAATTTATTTCACACGTGCATCGAGTTGTGGAGCTACATTGTTTTTAACAGATAAGTATTAAGGCCTTGATTGAGCTCATTGGTGTCTATTATTTCGCACAGCAATCGTCCAGAGACGTGGGAACTGGGGTTTTTGGATAGCGCGGCGTCCCAACTTTAAGCAACTCTTACTGTTCCTCTAATGTGTGGTCGCAGCCACCAATAGCAAACCGTTCCATCTAGGAACAAATAAGTCGCGCACCTGGGACGGTTCGAACCGGGTTTCTCCAACCGGTCACCCCACGACGCTAGCGCGTATCCACTGAGCTGCCGAAACCAGCGACCACCCGCCGCGGTCAAACGCGATCAAATGTCACAATACTGTCATTGGCGGTCAGCAGGTGAATGTCATTTTGTTTTGTGCGGACGAGGGCCGTTCTCGGTAGCTCAGTGGATGAACGCTCGTGTCGTGATTTGGCCGGTGGGAGAAGCCCGGTTCGAACCCCCCTGAGTGGCCGACTTTTTGGCTCCTAGTTGGAACGGTTTGCTATTGGAGGCTGCGACCACATATTAGAGCAACAGTAATAATCGCTTTAAATTGGAGCGTTGGCTGCGGCACTACTCCTAGCCCCCAGTTCCCACGTCTCTGGACGATTGCAGTGCGAAACAATAGACACCAATCTGCTCAATCAAGACCTTAATACTAATATGTTATACAAAATATAGCTCCGCACCTCGATGCACGAGTGACATAAGTTCTATCGGCTGTCCCATTGCCACGCTTAAGTGTGTCGTAATGTGCATTGCAAGTATGATGATAGGCGCTGTCTTGGGGATAGGACATTATAACAACTGCTTTAGCACAATTGTTAGGTAGAATAATTGGCGCCTTGAGACGCGAAAGTTAACTACACTCGCTCAGCCGCGCGATGCCCGTGCTCCCACCCCACCTCACTCCCCAGCCCTCGCCAGCCGCCGCGCCGCGCCGACCCGAGCCATGCCTCCGGGCTCGGCCCTCACCGCTGCGCTGACGTCACAGGCGGCCCACATCGCCTTCCAGCCACCGACACAGACCGGTGTCATACGGGTGGGTAGGCTGTGCCGCTTGACAAGTAAGCGAAGCGGCACAGTCTACCGGTACCAGGCGGCTGCTGCCAATGCTGAGCCATAGGAACCCGGTGGATAAAGAGTTGTAGAACATCAATCTGCCCCCGAGTGTACCACGTGCTGTATCTATGATGATTGCAGACGTGGCACGACAGGCGCCGTGTATGGCCGTTTATTCCGCCGCACTGCGTCTCATTATAGACCAGGGCGCTCCTGAAACACGGAAATCGAGCAGTCGGCACCGGAGCCGGTCCTATTTCACGCGCCGGTACCAGACTCGCTCATCAAAACAGCTGCCGGCCAGCGGGGGTAAAAATCGGCCCCGCTGCCGCCTCCACCTCGATTTATTAGCTGCCACCGTCCCATGCGGCCCGACAGCGCAGGAAACGCATATATCTTCGGCGCGGCGGCGTAACGGCTACTTTCTCACGGGCTAATGAAGCGGTGTTTGGCACCGAGCTGGTCGATAAAGTCGTTACACGAGGAACGGACCGGGAAAGACCGGGAAAGGACCGAGAACGGGAGGAACTGGTAACGGAACGGTCCTGTAACGAACTAGAGGGTCAAGTGGTTAGCGTGTTACTCTCATGACCTTTCTGGAGGTCTGGCGCAAAAGGTTTATTCAAAATTGTATCTACCTAACTACACAATTCTTCTAAAAATAAATTGCAACTGTGAATTACATACGTCGTGAAAAGTTCTGCCCATTCCAGTTGAAAGCGATACCACGAAATCGACGTGTTAGGCAGCTATGCAACGTTGAACTAAGGCGTGCACGAATAGGACAGCTCTAATTGAGAACTTCCTCTGGGGTACTTAATATTCATAGAAGTAATCACATTTGGCGGTGGGGGTACCGATCAGGCCCTCCGCCCATGTCGCACAGGTGGTATATCGTCTTTCCGCCGACCGACCCCGCTCATGGCGCGACCTGTTCTGACATTCAGCACGGCTCTCATTTGGCCTTCATCACGGCGACCCGCCTCTGTGGCGTATCGGCTGATTGTCCGCCGCCGGCCGCCATATTGGGTGTACCCGGCCGTCGTGACTGTGCGCTCATTACCGTACGATTCGAGCGCATACATTATCGCCACGCCCGATAGCAATTATTGCCGTTTTCCGCGCTCTCCCCGGGACGCGGTGAAAAGGAGAGGGTCTGCGAGGGAGACCCACGCAGCCAGCGCGCGGGTAACAATTACGGGGAGGTCCCAGCCCCACTGCAGAGGAAGAGAGCAGCAATAACAGCCGGCGGCACTGCCAGCCTCCGACAGAGAAGGGGAGGGGCCGGCGGGCGGCGGCGGCGGCGGCTCGCACCAAGAAAAATCACCAGAGCACGGTGTGCTTTGGAAAGCGTCCAAACCCAGAGCAGGCCGTACTGGTGTGCTGTCTGGTGTCCGACGGAATGTTGAATTTTTATTTCAATTGATTTTTTACAGTTGTAAAATCAAAAATGCTGCTCGAATACGGTTTGCAAGAAGATTGGTAAAAAAGTTAAATCGCATAAAAGTTGTCCGATAAAAGCTGTTTTCAGAAGTCAGTTCCACACCTAATTTATAACTTCAAACAACTTGCATTTCACTACTATCAACAGCGATCAATATTAACTGGCTGTCCTTACATACTTCCTAACAGTTCAGCAGAAATTCAATGAACATAAATATAAATGACCCTTCTTCATTAACCCTGACCAATGCCTACTATAACATTACACTACGAAGAGCAGACTGATTAACCCAGGTCACGATCTGCTCAGCACATAATTGGTGTGCTGACAAGGGCAGGCCACACAGTCAGCCGCTACTTCCTTTATGTGTACAAGTGTGCACAGCGCCGGCTGTTCCTGTTTGTGCTGCACATTACATCGTGTGCAACGTGCACAATGCACGCTGCAAGGCACGGTTGCAGTAGTCATTTCCCCCTAATTTGCCGCGCGCCGGTCAGGGTAGTGGGGTTTACTTGCAGGCAGGCCTAGCCAAGTGGCGACAATTATATAACCGTTTAGTTTAGAACCGGGCTAGGGGAGGTCGATCGACCCCATATGAACGACGATCACTTCCTGCCATGACTCTTTGGCCTGTCTGCACCACTGTGGCTTGCATAGTCATTGCACCTTGCAGGGGCTTGAGCCCTTCAGGGTTCACCAGGCACAGCTTCTGGGGCTAACGGTTCCGGAATGCAGTCAGCCGGCGGCCCAGACGACATTTGAGCGGCGATCCCAGGTGATTTGACGCGCTCCGGTGTGATCGGATGTGCTCCGATGCGCCCCGTCGGTCCCGATTTCCGATCGCGGCGCCGTCCGAGCGGCTCACGACACCCGACCGTCGCGCCGCGCCGGCTGTCGTGAGAGCCGGGTCACGGCGGCTGCGTCGACAGCGGCGATCGCGGCGCGCAGTGGTCCAGACGCGGCGCGGCGCCGGCCGCCGCGCGCTGCCATGCTGGCTGCGCGGCGACGACCGAGCGGTCGCAGTCATGATGGCTCACGGCGGCGGCCTGTGCGGCCGGCCAATCGCCCGTATCGACACCGGCCACACGGCCGGTTCCGTCCGGCCAGGAAAGGGGTAATTTGGCCGGCTCTGGGCGGCGTAATTTTCCGTATGACCTATATGATTAGGTGGCGGTCGCCGGACCGAGTCGACGTCGGACCGGTGAGAACCAATCGAAAACGACGCTCGGGCCGCGCACGGCGGCGCACAACAACAGTCATTACTGACCGCCCTGACCGTGTGCTGCGAGTCGCCGCCGGCCCGCCGCGCGTAATCGCACCGAAATTTGTTTTTTGGCCGCTCGGAAAGCTGCACTCTGCCCGGGGGCGGTCGACGTCAAAGGCTGGCTGTCGGGGCGGGGCAATGACCCGGAATAAACAACGCAGGCGGCCGCCGAAAATACGCGGCCGAAGGGTGGAGTCACGAGGGGAGACTTGGCCGAGTCACGGAGTCGGAAACGTCGACCATGCAGCAGACATAACACCGGTCCCGGGTCGGGTCACCGGTGGCACCCACACACACATATGCACACGGTGCCATGATGGACGTGGGAGCAGGTGTCGCCCGCTGATTGTATGATGAGAGCCCTGGTACCGGAGCGGTGCGAGAGGCATCATTAGAACCACTCGGAAGGAGTTATTTGAATGAGTTCAAGTGGTGACGCGAAAGTTCACCTCTGCTGCACTCAAAGCTGACCTCTGTTGTGGAAACGGGTCTTTTACACGTTGAAATAAGGAGCATTGACTGTAATATGTATCATGCTCTGCTCTATTTGTTGGAGTTGTGAAGAGCCCATAGATATTCAAGCCATTAGATCTGCTTGTCTGCGCCAGGTCGCATTGCGTTCAATTGACCTCGGACAAATCGACAGAGAACTGGCCAAGTTTGACCAGAACAACGTCCACGTTAACGGTCCCTGACAGTTTACTATGCGTTTTCCTTTATCCAGATAGAACAGCTCAATGTATACTAGCCATTGTGCAGAATTACTGAAGAAAGTTTAAAACAGATCGGATTCGGATACGGATCCCATCAGATTCAGGACATCCTGATTCCTGATCAGACATGAAACATTCCACATCAATTGCATGTTGATATGTATGTTGTAGGAGTCATTAGATTTTACTAGAAGCCGTTTCAAGTGTCTTTTGTACATGCAGTCAATCAGGCATCAGCCCGTACATTATTCGAGTCCTTTAGACCCAATATGAATTTAGTGTCAGCAGCTCTGATGCAGATTGCAGTTCTTTAGACACGCAATTGATACAAAAGATAGCTCTTGATCGTCAATACATACATACATACATACATACGTGTTTCCACCCTCACAGAGGAAGCTGAAAGAAGTATTTTTGCTCTCCTCAATATCTGCTGAAAGATATTTACCATATCTATATTTATCTTGTAAAATTTGACCAAATTCAACACACGATTATTCAAAATGTTATTTTCACATATTTCCAGCTCGATGTCTCTTTTTCAACAACTGCATAAGTAGCACTTCAGTCGCTCTGGGATAGTTCTCCCATAGACTGAACGTTTAGTTCGCCAACCTCTGCACATATGGCACTATGGGTCACGGCGTAACATCAGTGGGAAGTTATGGCCTTTTTACGATTCTGCTCATGCTGTTGGTATCGTAAGGACTTTGCCAACAATCAGTTCATGCACAATAGATTATGTTTGGTAGTTGGTATTGAAAGACGGGCGGCTGATTAAGTGATTCCTCTGATTTATGAATTAAAAGTTAAATGAAGAACTCGGGCCAGGTTTTCTTTATTGTCTTTTAAATGCATAGGATTGCCCTGGCTAGGTAAATTGATGCGTCTAAATAAGTACAGATAAAAGCCATCACTCGGATGTTCGCTATCATCCCTAACGCTCTGCCCAGTCAAGGATCGTTGTCTTGAGGCTGGCCGGAGCTGCTGGCCGCCCGCCATTATTTAGTCATAAAAACGTGCCCCGGGGGAGCCGTGCTACGTGGCACCCTGCGGTCAACGCGGCGGGCGCTGCGTTTCGGCACCGGCGGGGGAGGAATTTTATAAAAGCCGGCCCCACCCCCCGTGGACAGTAACATGATTGACGGCGCGCACTCCCCGGGACATAAAGGAGTTCTCGTGCAGGCCCTCCGAGGCGTGAATGCACCCTTGTTGAGAGCACGAATAATTCAACACCCAAGTGTGAGACAATTTTGCTGAGAACTTTGTTGTCAATGGGTACAAATACGTCCCAGCTAAGTGTCCTGTACAAGTGTAGATCCTAATCGTAATATTCGAAGAATGTGTCCAAGTGTTTCCCCGTTTAGCGATCGACCCGTGCATGCAGTGTTTCAGTGATACCACGGGCGAAATACGACCGTCGTAAAGCTGCAAACTATGTCAGTCATGGTGCCGCTCGACTACGTTTCACGCCTGTAACTTCCAACCATCAACCCATCGGTAAAAGTGGCCTTAAAAGCATTCCTGCCACCCGGCAGTGCAGCGCGCCTGCCCATTAGAGTTGCAAAATTTCCCTACCGCACTACCGGCATGCCGGTAATTTTTCACTACCGCAGGTTTTTTCGTGGTATCTGGCATGTCTTGCCGGTAGCATGCCGGTATTTTTGATTTTGTGAGAAAAAAAATCAGCAAAAGATTCAAACTTTGGACACTAAGAGGCTCTCAAATTGTAATAAAACAGCAATATTAACCACTGCAAGATACATTTTGTGGTAGAAGTTCCATTGCTAAGGGTAGGGGTAACACATGGACCTCAGCATTTCACAGGCTTGGTTATAATTAGAATTGTCAAGAATCTACTGTGGTCTACAAAAGGAAGAATTGGAATGGTACTCATTCATGTTGCAAAAGCACGATCAATTAGTAAGTCTAATGGTAGGTAATATGTATAACACAATAAAATAAATAAATGCTCATGACAACATTCCCTAGGGGAAAAGGCAGAATCAAAACACCAAAAAACACATTGTTTGGAAACTGGCCTTGAGTCTTGAGATCATGAGATGTGGTCTGAGAGAATTTGACACTGACAATCCAGCTGAAAAGGCAGGTGTTAGGTAGCCCTGAGCCTGACTTTGGTCCCATAATTAAATGAAAATGGATTTGAACTGACATTTTGTCTTATCTTTACAAGAAAACACATCATGAAGGCAAAATTGACACGAAGTGGCGCAAAATAGTACAACCAAGGATTTACTTTTAAGATTGAGATGCTCTCTCCCCTAATGAATGGATGTAATCTGATGACGTAATAGGTATTTATTCATATACCCTTTTTTGGTTGAATAACTGAAGAGAAATGAATTTTCTTGTAGTGAATTACACTCACATTGTTGATTTCATTATAATTTAATATTGTGTTGGATAATTTTTATTAATATAATCATTCACGAGGCAGTGGCTTGCAGTCGTAAATCTTTTTTTTGCAGCGTTTTATTCAGCTGGTTAAAAGCCTCTGTTATGGCGCATTTGTTTCGAAATCCTTCATAACCTTCTGTTTGTTCCCGTTTGAGGTTGGAGAGGATGGAAGATATCGTTTTTATACATATTATTTGGTGACTGTTCTCAGGACCAGTGAGTTATTAACTCATTTTTTTACATGATTCGTATCTTATTCACGAACCGCACTTGGTGAGATTGGGCCTTGATGATTGGGCCCAATCTCACCAAGTGCGGTAAACTCAATTTGGGGTAAAATACCAAACTACCCCACTCCGTAACTACAAAAATACTGTCCCAAAATTAAGTTTACATAACTTGGTGAGATTGGGCCAAGTGCCCAACCTCACCAAGCTAGTTTAACTAATTTCGGGGTAGTATTTTTGCAGTTATGGAGTGGGGTAGTTTGGTATTTTACCTACCCCAAATTCAGTTTACCGCACTTGGTGAGATTGGGCCCAGCAAGCCATGGTGGATAGGAAACAGTAGATGTTGATCTCGCTTCCTCAGTTAGGAAGATGGCCGAATCTGTACTTGTTTATGTTTTGACCATCTAGATTTTAAACATTTTGCTGGTGCCTGCAACATTTTAGGAGAATGTGGAAAAGTAGAACACCTGTGAAATGTAAATGTGATTACTGCTCAGTGCTCACTGTCCAGTCTTTAAAAACACATTTCAGTAATTCAAGTTCTTTTTGTCCTCGCCTTTTTGCTGAATGTGTTAGTTTTTTGTAGGCAATACCGCTTTGATTACAGGTGATATTTTGACAGTTATAAACTGAAATTGAGTTTCAAAATTTTGGGTATTTGTGGGGCCAACTCAGCCAAAATCAGCCTGCTGGTATTTGTGGTTGGACAATGGATGGCTGCTGGGTGGGACAGGTACTGCATGCCAAAATGTGGCATCTCTTGTAGGGGTAAGCTAGAATCAAGAATGCAGGTTTTTTAGTACCTATGCCGGTAATTTGGCGGTTTTTTTGTCTGGGGCGTGGTAGCATGCCGGTATCCCAGAAAATTTTTGTGGGGCGGGGCGGTGCCGGTAGCAGCCTTTGGGGAAAACTTTGCAACTCTACTGCCCATGCGGCATCCTGCACCCACCATTGTTATTGCAGTCTGACTCGCAGTCCGCGCATCCTGCGTTTTCCCCTCCCCCGCGCGCCCCTCCCCGGTTCCTTCCCCGTGGCCGCTGCCCGAGCACAACAGCGCTCTAAAATCAATGGAGCTTGGAATCAAGCACAGCTCTCAGTGGGGACGGCGGCTCGGCGCCATTCGTCAGACTGAAACGGGACTCACCTCAGAGCTCTCGGTCCGGTCTGCGGAGCTGTGACAGCTTATTGAGCAGCGCATAGAGAAACTATGCGAGAACTAGGGACATTCATAGATATCGTGATTGACGATATTTGCAGTGCATATAAATATGCAAATTTGGATTTGTCTGTATGTCTCGATCGGGCACATTTATTAGAACTCCTCGTCCAACGCGCACTCTTCTCCTTGAAACCAAGACGAGGAAGACTCATGGAGCTTGCCGTCTATTTATTAAGATATATTTGCATGGCCCCAGTCGCAGTTCTCAGAAACAGCATCAGACCAGATCAGCGACAGATTTCTCATTCTCCGTGTAGACTGACTGACGCTGCTCCCAGAACTCCAACAACAGCGAGCGAGCAGTTCCCAGTAACGAATTCACTTTCGAAGGGTGACTCAGCTTCCGAAAGATGTAAAAGCTCATCTGAACGGCCCAGCTTTTCTATTTTCTCCTCTGTCACCTTCTCCCTCTCCCTCTCTCTCTCTCTCTCTCTCTCTCTCTCTCTCTCTCTCTCTCTCTCTCTCTCTCTCTCTCTCTCTCTCTCTCTCTCTCTCTCTCTCTCTCTCTCTCTCCTCTCTCCTCTCCTCTCCTCTCCTCTCCTCTCCTCTCCTCTCCTCTCCTCTCCTCTCCTCTCTCTCTCTCTCTCTCTCTCTCTCTCTCTCTCTCTCTCTCTCTCTCTCTCTCTCTCCTCTCCCTCGCCGGTCGGCCGCGGGTCCCGAGCCGTCCGCCATGTCGAATATCCCGTGTGTCGGGCAACGTATCTCTCTTTCGTCCCGCCTCGTGTCGCGTTCCGTGTCCCGGCGCGACGCCATAAACCTCCCTCTCGTGCGGCGACGCGACGTCTTAATCGGCCGCGCCGCCGTTCGTCGCTGCGCCGATCAGCCGCGCCGTTTTTCGCCGCACCGTCCGTGAATCATCGGCAGGATTAGACGGGCAAAAATCGCGCGCGCCTCGGTCGATTTATGGTCAGCGGTAGCGCCGACGGGTCCGACGGAGGCTCGTCGACGGCGACGCTATTGATCAGGCGAGACTTCCGGCCGTCCGGCGACCGCCTGTGGCGACACCGGTGGATCCCGGCCCGCAGAGGCACGTGCTGAGGTGTGCTGCAGAGTTATGAGCGGATGGTGCGATGAATGATGAGCAGGTACGAGCTGAAAGAATCACAAGCTCATGACTGAGGAACAACACAAGCAGTAACAACTGGTGCACAATACAGGCGGGTGATGGATATTGAATTGTAAATAAATTCCTCTCTAATTCTACTGAGTGACGCATTTCGGTAGTTTGAATGATTAAATGTTTGGCTAACGAACATGAGCATTTCACTTTTCCTGAACTTAAATTAATGACAACCCTTGCCGTTTCAGCGCTCACCGCTCCTTTTTTTCCAAATTCACCGAATCTCCGTCCCGTATCTCGTCATCGGTGGACACACGTGGCTGCCGCTTGCATCACCCCAAGACACACAACAGTATGCAGCCGCGTCCATCTCGGGCTGTCGCCACCGGCCGGTGGGCCCGGTCTTCTGATGCACAGACCGGTGTCAGGCGGCGGCACCTCAGTTCAGCGTAATCGGCCGACACGCGACACATGCCACTCGGCGGTGACACGGCGCCGCGTGACACGGCCTGACACGGCCTGACACGGCGTGACACGGCGCTGTAGCGCGCGACACGACAGAGCAACACATGCCTGAGCAGACGTCAGCGTTAGCGGCGGGGCGGTGGGTTACGACACGGCTGCGGCCATCTGACTTCGCCAGACGTTCACGAACTGCAGCTGGGGTATACAACAGAAACACACAGCTGCTGCTGATACGGCGCCGGAACGGGCACAGGCGCAAGACAGGACAGCACAGCCACGACACAGCAGTGCGGTGTGCTCCTTACCGAACTAGCGGCCACGTTTGGACTCCTGGCACTCTCAGGGAGGAATGCTGCCTGGCGTGATGATACAGCAAACTGTGGGAGCGATGAAGCCGATGGGCCGACGGGGCGGGTGGCGAGGCCGGTTTGGCCGACGCGGCCCTGCCGACTGCGCCCGACTCTCGGCACAACCGCCGGCGGACCCGGTCGGAACGGGTGGTCATAAACGGGCTCCGCTCGACTGTCGTAATACTCAGAGACCAGCCGGGAGGCAGGGCAGACCAGACCGAATCGTAGTGGACCACACAGGACCACCCAGAGACTCATCACACCACAACAGGGCCACACAGGACCACAGCGAATCGAAACACCAACAGCTGTGTCTCAGCAAGCCTCGACACGAACTCGCCGTCACATGCAAGCCGAGCGAACGTCTCTACCGGCCCGGCGCGGTGTCTCGGTAACAGGATACCTGCTTCCGAGCCGGCCGGGCGCGGATCGGGTGTGCGCGGCGGCCGTTTTTACGAAGCGCCCGGCTGACGTGCGAGACTGTGATGGAGATGTACGGCATGTTTGCAGCGCTGCCAGGGGTCGGTCCGTCGCCAGAGGATGGCTCTATCCCCACGTGATGACATTAGTAACTACCTGAAAGGTTTATAAATGACATATTTATCAAAGGTGTTAGGGTGCTTCTCAGTTCCTGTTTTGAAACAGGCGTTTCTTGTTTGGCTGCGGAACACTTGACTCCTATTATCGCATATTACAAGCTGAAGCCATGACCGCAAATTGTGGTTGCACAGCACGCCATTAAATGCCGTACCTGATAATACCCTAAACCAACCGCATGACTTGACATGACCTCAGCACTGACCTCAGACTTCAGCGTCTGGCCGCTAACCTCTCCAGCTCCGGCTAGATGCTCTGGAGGGAGGGGTAGGGGGAAGGGTCGGGCGCCTCTTCCGCCGGGCGCGGCTCAATCGGTCCAATTTACGTCCGGTTGGCCCTCGGCCGTCCAGCGCTCCCGTCGTCGGACCGTCATAAAGTGACTGGGTCCGGCCGTAAACGGTGCCTGTCACGGTCGGCTGTCCGTCACAGACCGAGCACCCGTGACCGCCCGGGCCGGGCCAGCACGAATGGACGAAAACGGCTGCAAATTCGGTGGCAAGTGCTGTCATAAATACGGCCGGCCGCAGCGGCCGGGAAGACGCCGTATCCGGCGGCGGCCGAGCCTCGGCGAGGTGGGGGGGGGGGGCTGGAGTGAGGAGCCGGGGGGGGGGGCGGGGCTGAGGGATTTGGGAGAGGATCCTGTGGTAAGTGGCCACTTTTGCAGTGGCGCAGTTGCGTGTTTAGTCAAAGCTCAAATTTTGGGCATAGAAGTCAGCTGAAAAAGAAAGGATCAGTTTCATAAGTTCGTCAAATAATCGCATACTTGACAGCAAAAAACAATAAATCGTACTTCTAATGCAGTGTTTTCTTCTTGATGTCGCCTGCTCGACGTGACCCATCCCCATGCCTTTCGCGTGCAGCGGAGTAAAATTAGTAATCTTTTAAAAACTTTAATTTTTTTGCTGATCACGCTCAGCCAGTAAGCATAGTTATTCTATTCTATTTTGCTCGCCGTCAGCATTTCGATTTATACCTTACGTATTTCTGTGAATTTAATCCCTTATTTCGTTAGTAAATGGTACGCTATTTCTAACGCCAGTTCTACTGGTACCAAGCAATTCATGCACAGCCTTTGCCGCACAATACCAGCAAGAAAGCACCACCCTGCGATTCTTCAATAAACTGTTATCATGCTGACCCACGTTTTATGACGACAAGGAATTGGAAATGACCTGCATCATTGAAGGTAGTCGCTTGCATGATTGCCAACTGCAAGTCACTGGGCTATTTCCATGCCCTGGTCGATTGGTGATAAAGGTGTTATTTTTGGGAGCATTACTACAGCTAGAACATGCATGTGCTGAGCGCACTGGAATTACCTGAACACATTGTTACAGATTGCATACAATTTATGACTCGCGACACTTGCATCAGTAGCAGCAAACCTAGCATTTGTTTCGGACTCCTGCCATTTTGTTGCGATCACTTTCTGTCAAACAATGTCTCTCGCTCAGAATTTGATAAATGCGCAGCCTGCGCATTAAAATATTTTCGTGTCGTGTTCAAGGCCTTGTTATATGATGTAGAATATATGGTTCTGTTTCTCGTCATAAAATTTCGGTTATCTTACGGCGCGCTATTGGTCGCCATTAAATTACAATTTCAAATTTTCAATCCACTTGTAGCTGTGAAGCTATAACCGTCTTTTCACGGCAGTTTTCAATGTTCGTATTTGTCTAACCTAGGCATTCTCCTTTCTCGTTTCAGGTAAGCTGATTGTGGAAGTGCATCGGCATGCTAATCCACCAAAATGGGTTGGCCCCAGCCAGGTAAGCCAAATGGAACGCTGGTTTTGACATATCTATTCCTCCCATTTACTCATTCAGACTTTGCCAACCGCAACGTCTCTATATCTTGTCAACGGCCGTCGGACATAGACCCAGTTCCACGGAGCTGGCTGGTGTTTACAGAATGTCTGTGCTAAATCCATCTGTCTGGGGTGACGGGTTGAAATCCGGATTTTATGGGGGTCGTTCCCGCCCCGGCCGACAGCTGGCTACCTTCCGTCCGGATGGTGACGTCACACGTGGATATGTGACGTCACATAGGCGGGGGACGACGTAGCAATGGCGGTCGACACGGTTCGTGACCTCGCCGATGATGGATTGCAATCAACCTCGTTTAGTGTGCGCCCTCGGATCGCGTGGTATCTCCGGCTAGAGCGGCCGGGTGCAGTGGCACTGCGCACTAACTCGCAGCGGGCCGCCGTCATTTCAAATCCAGCACCAGTTTCAAAATTTTGGAATCTTAATGTAATGTGAAATACTTATTTTTATTGTTGTCTTTGTTATATTTAATCGCCCGAAAGAATGTGGATTAATTATCCAGTGAGCACATCCTTGCCTGTACGATATGCGCAACTTTTAGAACGATGGTTTCTCTCATATGAATATCACCGACTTCTACGCCCAGCAAAGCAACACTTCTTGATTAACATTTGTCATGTTCTTGGACACGAATCTCTCACATTGGGCCGGTCGTGCGTGCAGGTAAACATGGATGAAGCGTCTAACAAGGCACCGATCTAAACTGTTCAGGGAAAATTGCATCCCCGGCCATCTATCTTAGTCACCTGGCGTTTCCGCAAGGTCGTTGTGTGAATATTATGCTATTATAACAAGCCGTGTAACAGGCGCTATTCAATTTGATGGCCTTAATTGATGGTTTATATTCAGCCGTACCTGATGCAGCAGCGTTGGCCGGCACATAAATTACGAAACGCTCACTTCAGAAAGCCACTTATCTCGCGCCAGCTCGCTCTGAAAAGTGCCGTATACCCCAGGGGCACGGCCTCGCTTGTCTGTAGTTCTGAGAGGTTGTTCGTGAGGGTGCGGTGGCCGACCCTTTCAGAGAATGCCGCCGTGTCATGATTGTCATACCCTCCGAGCCGCATGCGTCGAGCCGTCGCATTCAGGGCTGTCACGTGTCAAGGTCACGGGTCCGCTCTGCGAGGGACCACCGCACAGCGAGGGGCCGCCGCGGGCCGCCGCGTGTTGCGCTGTTGCAGTGTGTTGCAGCGGCGGGGCGCGACGTGTTGCGCTGTTGCAGTGTGTTGCAGAGGCGTGCAGCTGGGCCGCCGCGCTCGGCCGGCAGAGCGGTACCCGTGTGGCGTGAACCGTTCTGCAACAGCGGCCGGCCGCGGCGACAAACGCCTACGATGGCGAGATGGGAACCAGCGGAACCAGCGGCGGCGGCGGCGGCGGCGGCGGCGACCGTGGAGGTTTACAGCGGCACGGCCAGTGTGCGTCAAAGAGGACCTCCCCGCGGGTGATGTATAAGATACGACACGGCACGGGCGTGGAAGAGAACACTGACAGCGACGCGCCGGAGATAGGACGTCTCAATCGCTGGACACCGCGGCGTATCGACGAAAAAACAATACCACGTGCACGGCGGAGAAATCAATTTGGAGCGGTGTCAGCCATCTTGGCGGCGCCGCGCGCGATGCGGCCCGGTGGTGCGCGTATTGGCGCCCCTCGCCGCGCGCGCGGCCCCCTCCCCGACCGGCGGCGGGCGCCATTGTTGGCCGCGACGGCCGGCGCCCATAAATCTCGGCCCGCTTCATGCTTCTCTGAGCCACCGCATCCGGCCGGCACGGCAGCCGCCGGCGGCAGCGGCGGCCGAGAGCGCTCCCCTGCCTCTCCTCTCCCCGCCGCCGCCGACGCTCTCCCCTCTGTCTGATCAAACGCCGATGAAACCGGCCGCTTGATAAACAACGCGCCCCCGCGCCGTCCCAGCGCCGCGCCGGCTGCGCCGGCTCCGCCGCCGGTGCGCCGCGCTCGCCGCTGAGCCCGAGGCGTGAGTTCGGTGAGCTGTGAGCTCGCCGATTCCCGGTAGGCCGCCGTCCGACGAGCTGATAGTGGCGGCCGGCTGAGTTATATGGGAACGGCTTCGTGTCTGCTTTACGAGCCGGCGGTGTCGGCCGGGCCAGTCCCGCTCGGCCGGGCCGGTCAGGCGCGACCCGTTTTGAGAACGGCCTGCACGCACCGGTGATGAGAAACGCGCACGAAGTCACGGCTCGGTTATGTGCCTGGATGGCGGCGCCCGACGCCAGAAACATCGATCGCCCGGGCAGTTTTGATGTCGACTTCGACACAGCCGATCGTGAAGAACTGGAGGCCGGCACGCCGTAACGATTAGCCGACTATTTCGCCCGAGTCGGGCCGGCGATTTGGCGTGTGGGAGTGCGGGCGGAACGGGGCCTGGACTTTTGTGAGCGCAGCGGCCGATCACGGTTTTCTTTGTCAATGGGACGGAGACACGGTTCCGAGGGTGTCATTAAAACTGAAGCTGTGCACTTAGCGTGTGCTGAGAAACTTTTATTGGGTGAAGATCTGGTAATGGCCGTCCTTGGGACTAACTCACTCTTTTCACGTTCTGAAGCGGAGTTATGATGCACTTACGACCTATTACGGGCACCAATTGTCTCAAGTTCCCCTGAAAATCAAGTGTCAAAGTGTTATATCAATTTGTGTTACGAAGACTAAGGAAAATCAAATTATGAAACGGAATTGCGTTCTTGGATTTAATCAATCAGGTCAATGCATCAGCACGAGCCTTCGTCAGGCTAATATCAGATTTGAAACGCGCATTTTGCCTCTCCACGATCTGCATTGATTGACATCGAATGAATTTCCTTTTGATCGTAACAAATTGACTCCGTTGGATACTGTATTTACAAATCAACTGTGAACGAAATTTGAGGAACTAACTGAACTGCAATCTTAACTCTTTTTGGGAAGCAGCAGCTCGTGCACATTTGACCAGATTTCATCTGAATTTCTGTACTGTAGATACAGAGCCCAAATATAAGGGACAGTGATCAGTCAGAGTCTGCCTGCTCTGTATGAAATTTACCAATGTCACTGTTTTGTGCATGCGTTGCACGAACATTGCGACCAGCGAATAATCGCCAAGTTTTTGCATCAGCGATGGCCGCGGCGCATAGTAACGAATCCGGGAATGCGCAGACCGCGGCCCGATAGCCGGTCGTCTATTAATTGCATTCCTGTGCAGAATGCTGTTGGCCGGCTGCATATTCATGAGCTGATGTCGGGCCGGTGTGCCAGGCCGGGGACAGGCCTCGACTGCAAAACAGCGCTTCACCTGCCACGGGTCCGAGAGGCGCGTCCCGGGTCCGAGCTCGCTTTGCATACGGAGTAAGTCACTCGCCGGTAGTTGGCCACAGGGCGATGACTTTGATGGACCGAGTTGGCTGGATCCCCCGCCAGCCCCTACCGATAGGATCGCGCATTGTTTCCCCAACTGCTTCCCGCTTTCCAATTTCTGCCGGTTATTTCATCATTTCCAGCGGCGCCGGTATCCTCTCCCTCGCCGTCTTCCAATCTCCAGACACCCGCTGTCGCTCCCCCGCCGGCTCGACGCACTATTGTTCGCCTCTCTCCCTCCCTCGCCCGTCGCCTTGCGTCCGTCGCCACGCGCAATCATGGCGCGAGCACTCCTGCGTGGGCCGACGCCGACGATCGATGCAGACCAGTCCGTCGCTGTCGATGAATTGTTAACTCGCCGATCGCGACGGAGAAGTTGGCCGGCCCGTCACGCCCTGGCGAGCGCAACGACAAATTGAAAAGTTGGCCGACGTCCGCTCCAAATGGATGGGCGTGTCACCGCCTCGGGGCAGCGCTCACCGGTTGACCCCCCCCCCCCACGCCCTCGGTCACCGGCCGACAGCGGACCCCTCAAAACAAAGACGGCCGGCCGACAGATTAAGTGGAACCGGCCTGAGTGGCTCGGACCAAGTTGGACGCTCTGCCCAAGAGCTGTTTCGCGTTCGGGCCGTTCTGCCAGACGCTGGCGGTGCCAATACAAGCCCGAGCGACGACGCTAACGGCCGATGGATTAACTCGGGCGCGGACCTCTGTCGTACCGGCTCTGGCCGGCCAAAACACGATCGCTCTTGTGTGGCGACGGTGGACGTCCAGGGCCTAAGCCCTGCATCTTCCGCCGCCGCCTGGCGCGGCCGCCGCCGCCGCCGCCGATGCGGTCACACAAGCGCTGGGACAGACAGCTAGCGCAGACCGGGCTCCCATAGAGTCCCGCACAAGTGGGGGAGACTGGTGGTGAGTCATCGACTATTCTGTGTGGAGGAGCTCCTCCGCAGCCTTTCTACCTATCTCCTCCGCAGCCTCTCTCATTAAACGCCCGCCCGCCTGCTCGGGCGTGGGTGATGTCATATCCGAGTAGAGGTCAATCATGAAACGAGCCCGCCAGAGGTCGGGTCCGTATCAAGCCAATATCGTAATTATTGAAATGATTAACGACCATACGCCCCGATCATGATCCACAAATTTTCTCCGAGGCTATGCAAGAGCAATAAATGGAATTTATTAAGATTTCGCAACCCTATATTAACATCGCAGATTAACGTCTCTTAAAGAGTGATTCCAATTTAGACGTGTTAACCAGATGCTCGGCATTAAGAGGTTAAGATAAACGGTGTCTTCGAAACGATAACTAAGGCGCCTGTCATTGGTAAAAATATGAGTGGGTGCTTCTGTCCTCAGTATAACAGACGGCATTCAGACGCTTGACGCTGATGGCCTCCCAATACACGGCATCAATGTTGATGATTTGTTGCGCTAAAATGTATTGCTATTGTTAGTGTGTTGCATCGGATATCGTAGATCGAAGAATTATAACTCACATCAAAACTTTTCTCAGCAGTCATCGCTTACCCATCGTAAGGAGCGAGTTTGTACAGTTTCCGCACCGGCGTCACTGCCGTTCGAACATCGCTCATCAGGGATTCAGCGCCGAGTTCCACTGGTTGTAAACCAACCGGGCAGCGGCGGCGTCCGCACCCGCCGGGAAGTCGCTGACCCCGGCCGGCCGGCCGCGCGCGCCTCTGACCCTTTCCGATCCTTTCCTCGGCAAGCAGCCGGCACTAAATCAATCACCGGCTGCTCCTGCTCCCAAATAAACCCATAAATTAGCCACGGCACCAACAGGCGTCACAAAAGCGAATCCATTTCGCGGGCAGTGCTCGCACGGACGGCGGCGTGGCGACGGCCTGCCATCGGACTCGGCGTCTCCCCTGGTAACTCTGGATGGTCTCACGGGACCAAATCTGGTCCTGTGTATTTCTATAGACCCCGCGTGGCTCGCGTGGCCCCATGCCACGCCCGTGGGCGGCGGCGGCGGTACCGGGTGGGTCGCGCCGCGCGGCCCGCTGCACGCGGTCGCGCCAGCCGGTCGGCGGCCGCGCACCGGACGGCCGTCATGCACGATATATAGAGTGTCGGACCGGCCGCCGGGACGGCTAATAACGGGGTACGGGCCGCGGTGGAACGCTCAGCTGCCGCGCTCTGCGCAACGACATGCGGCCCGGGCGCGGTGTTGCGTGCGACGAGCTGCGCTGCGTGTCGGGGGAGTGGAGTGAGGGCTCCGCTACGTTTCGCAGAACGCCCCGCGGCGCGGTGGAACGGGAAAAAAATTCGCCGGAGAGGCTGTGTGAGCCCGTTTGATCGGTGGCTCAGCGGCACCCTTCCGATCAGCGCTCCCCTCTCCCTGTCCGAGAATGCCGAGAAATCTACCGTAATAGGATCAACTTAGATTGGCAGCACTTTTTGGTGAGTTGGTCCAATTATAGAGACTTGTCCCTGGGGTCGGGGCTGCCGCGCCGGCCGGGGAGGGGTGCGCTGAGACGAGACGCGTCAGACAGGGGAGCGTCGCCTCCAACGGTTTGCCGGCGAGCTTGCAGCGTCGCTGGCGACAGTGTAGTCACCGACTTATCCCACACTGCCGCAGATGACGGCCGCGTCATTTTCGCCGCAGCTGCGCCGTCACGCATCGGTGACGTCACAGAACCGGGAGAGCTGGCGACTTATTCTGACGAAATTTACTCGGGCCGGTTTGATTGAGGCCCGCCGGTCTGGTGAATTTAATTGCAGAAACCGCAATAGAAGAACGGCAGAGGAAATTGTGCCCGCGATCATTATTTAAGCCTAACTGCCCGTGAAGCCTGAGCTAGAAGGGATTTATCTCATTAATGCCATGATCAAGGGAGCATCTTTCAAATGTTGGACATTTTTTGACAGGTCAGCCTCTTTTGAATTAATGATCTTTACGTTTAATGTTCCAGGATCTCCGGGACAAAGACTTCCGTGGACATGAGTTTTCACAATGAATAAGTGATACCATTCCACAGCGGAAATTTCTCATCATTTTTCTCGGATTTATTTCGGAGACTTTGCTCTATAAATGTCTTGTTGCTTGAAGTCTTCTAGCCATTTCTCCGTTTAAGTCATCTCTGGTACGGTTCCAGATTGCAAACGCCACCGCTTCGGGCTATGAAAAGCTGCTTTACTAGCACAGGAATGCTTTGAAGACATTGCTGCAGTAAATATAACAAGTTCACTCCTAATTGGAAAACTAGTAGCATCTCGGTCTCATTATTGCTACGCTATGACCACCACTACTCAAGTGAACGTTTTGTTAAATACCTACTTCTTGGTTTGGTCCATAAATCTTCAGTGGTCCAGCGGTGGGTACTTATCGGTTTACGGCCCAGCTACGAGCCAATTACCCCCTGACTGGCGCGAATCACCATCGGATGCTACATTCATCACCAGCCATTTCTCTGCGGCGAGACATTAGAGGTCACATTTTTAATCAAACGCGCCAGGAAGAGGCGTTAGGGCATGGTGTGAGAGGTGCTCACGGCTCGGCGCCTCCCTCAGGATGATGCGTTACTCGCTAACAACCGTTGAGTGTTTTACGGTTTGTTTAATGGAAAGGTGGACGATCATATCTGTTTAACGGGCAGTTATTGCGTAATGCTGCGGCCGCAACATCGCTGGATAAGTGCTTAATCTCATGACCACTATGGGCTCGTTAAGCGGCGGTACGGCTCTAAAGATGACACCGCAAATGTTTGCCGAGCGACGAGGGCGGCTTCTCGCTTGAGCGATCAGAACCTGACTGGCGAAAGGCCAGTGTTTAGGCTAGCCGAAGCCGTGTTTATTTGCACAGCCATTGCGAACTGCCATGCATGCATTCTGTCGACATAATGATAAACTCGTATGCAGTGTCTCAAGCCGGCCATCTTACCCGCTACGAAGGTGGGCGGACCACCGTACTTGGGTACTATCATGCTCTGGAGACCGTAATTTCATGGTCTGGAGCGAATTGTGCCGTCGGCGGGCAAACAAAAAATAACCAGGTCAAACACACACATACACACAGACACACACACACACATACGCCGGTCGCCGTGGCTCGGAAAGCGGGCCGGGGCTGCCGGCGGCGCCTCCAGGCCAGCGCCGTTGCGTGCCACGCTCTCATAAAATTCCCAGCCAACCGAAGTCAAGGGAAACTAATATTTATCCTTCTCTCTCCGAATGACTCCTAATAATAGGTCAGTCTTGGATGGTGTCACGCTCCCTCAAATATTTATCGTGAATGCTCCTATCTGACCTGCTCCCCGCATCGCTTTCCGGACTGCCTATACAAGCAACTGTATTATCAAATTTTGCATCCGGCGCAACGTCTTAGCTGCTCACTTTTTCTCATAAGCAGGTAGAATAAAGTGTAACCGAATGCTTATGGTCAATAGTTAAAACGCTACCTAAGCGCTGTGATAATTTTGCAAAAGCTGCCTGAGATCATAATGGTTGAACACTGTCAGCAGTGAATACGCTTCTCCCGTTTTCATATGAGTAATTATTTGTTTTTATTTATGAGTATTATTTTACTCAGTTTGACACTAAACGTCTTATGTCATGCTATTCACCTTTTGAAATTCTTCCGTCATCTTCCTTTGAACGCCGCCCGAATGGAAACCGATTTGTTCCGCCGATGACGCCGTTGTCGACGATCAAAACAGACGCGTCACACATGAATATTTCAGTCTTCACCGTGAGACGGCCATTGAAGCCCGCGTGTACTCACTGAAATATGGCGTTACACGCTGTCGAGGGCGCCGGTCGGCCGGGGGCGCCGGTCGGCTGGGGCGCCGGCCGGGGCGCCGGTAGACCGCGGGCTGCGCTGGCGGAGCGCAGCTGGCGGGCAGCAGCAGATGGCGCCCCGACAGCCGGCCGACCAGCGGCTGCCACCATCCGCTGACCAGCGGGGTGCCGACGGCACGCTTCCGTTGCCGCTCCAGGTCACACCAGACTCTTTGTCCGCGGAGACGGCTTCCGCGCGGAACGCTGCAATTTGCCGGTTGGTGGCGTCGTGCTGGGCGAAAACCCCCGTTTTCACTTGTCTGTAAAAATGCGGTTAAAAATCTGCAAATGTATGACATGAGGTGTCATGGGTGGTGCACTCTCCTGGTAAGATGCTCGTAACTACAGTGTACGGTGGACGTGGACCCGTGATCACGGGGAAGTGGTAACGTCTCTCTGGCATGGCATTTACAGCCCTGACTTTTTACATAAATCATCAGATATCGATAACTGTGATATCTGCACTAAATATCCACCGTTTGTGACCATGGGCAGCTCCGCCGCGGACTTGGACTCGACAGAAATCTTCCTGAGGCGTCACTTCAAAACCTATGTGTATTGGAGCAACAGACACCATTAACAATCACAAAGATGTCGTCGATGCTGCGGTGTGCTACCTGACACCGTCTGGATGCCACGGTGCAGCACTGACATGTAAAGCGCCGGTCAAAGCTGTACCACACGCCAAGCCAGAGTCGTCTAAAAAAAATGTCACTGTTGCATCCCACTCCCGCGATGTTGTACTTTCAAAGTCAAGCAAATTATACCTATTTCAACAATTTCAGGCATATGCCCTCTCCACCCAATTTCAAGCATATGGCTTCTCCAGCCAATTTTCCAGTGCATGTGCCTTTAAATGTTTGAGGTTAAAATTCTGCTTTTTGCCATCCGATCCGCAAATAAGCTATCAATTTTTTTCATCATAAGCTGAAAATCGTTCACTTCTGTGTATGATAATTATATCAACGCAAATATCCAGTGTTTGTCTGCTTGTTTTTTTTTTTTGTTTTTTTTTTTCTTATCATTGGAACACCACAAACGCTATACCCACCTATTATTTGGGATGCAAACGAAGAACAGTCAACAGGATGGCAAAAAAAAATCTTTTTATTCGTTTGAATACAATGCTTCAATTGAAATGCACATGTATATTTCAATTCCTATCAATTATAGTAAAATGGTTAGAAATTACCTTCTTATTGGCCACGCTTTTCAAGATCATCGACCAAATCTCAGAGTCGCTCTAAATAATGAATCTGTCATTGTTCAGTGTATTTGCGTTGTGTTTTTCTTCTTCTTCTTCTTCTTCTTCTTCTTCTTCTTCTTCTTCTTCTTCTTCTTCTTCTTCTTCTCCTCGACAACACGAAATGCAATAGAAAACTGAACCGATGTATGGCTCGCAATGCTCAAAGTTGGGGCAATCTCATATTCAATTGCATCGTGTACCAGTGGAAAAACATGACAGGAGAACAAGCAAAGCCTGCCCGAAAACATGTTTACTGGCCACGCCGACGTTCAATCATTTCCCGAAACTAACCTTAATTTCGTAGCTGTAGCACGCCAAACATGGCTGGCTACCTTCGGTTTGCAATCGGCTGTGCGCTATTTACATCATCCATCATTGATGATGGATTGTTTTCTTCGCCAGCAGCCCACCACTCTGTCTAATTTTGCGTGGATTCATTCCGAAGTTTGCATTGTGCAACATTGCAATTTTATGTTCTGTTGAGCCATTGATGATGGAAGCACGCCTACCAATCATGCCGAAAAGCCATTTGTCTTATTAAATTGGTTATGATGGGCTAGGAAGTCTAGGCATGCACTGTTAGCCCTTTCATTACCGTCTCCTGAATGCACATGTCTTCAAACCATATGTAAAATCGCTTGGTCTAAAGTTGTCCCTTTAAATGGAAATAATTAAGATTATCAAGTTTTTTTTTTCCTGCGACGACACAGGGGTTTAGTATGAGCTTTTGTGCTTAAAACCCTTGATTCCAGTTTTACCATGCAAAAATAAACTACATTTTTAAACTTCTTGCCTGCATTTGTTGACGCATTACTTGGTAGTTCCAGTGATTTGCGAATCTGTGGCTATGAAATCAATGCTCGTTGAGCCTTGTTCGAATACTTGACAACGATGTAAAATAAGGTATGATCACCTATCTACAACTTTAACCTAACCCAAGCCTATTAGCATAGCTATTAGGTATCGACATTATCACAATTAAGCAGCTTGAATGATGCTTACTCTATCATTCAGCTGGTTGAAACACATTTAATATTTTTGGTATGCATTTATGGTGTAGTTTGTTACTTGAAATTATTAAAAGTACAGACAATAAGCGATTTCTGAGAAATGTCTCGACAATGTATGATTTTCGGCAATGCCATACTGGCTTATCAATGTTGTATGTCAAAATATTCCACGTAAAGTTAGGAACTTGAATTGCAAGAGCATTGTGAAAAAGCTTTGCTCACTTGCCTGTACCTAAATGCACAAACAACTTTTATTGTATTGTGTACCGATTAGTAAATGGTTGACTCAGGTGGCGGAACGGGGGAGCATCGGGGCAACCTGCCTCCTTGATTTTGTCATTTTAACATTAGCAGCCCTATGGGCGTTGCATGGAAAGAATGGGACCAAGAGTCAGCAGTGCCCCCCCCCCCTATAAAGGGACCCTCCCACCTTCAAAAAGCTTATGAATTGGCATGAAATTGATGTCGCTCGGTTCAGAAAGAGCGAAAACGAATATCTACCAATTTCATCGAAAAATATTCACCGGTTTTCAAGATAACCGCAGGTTTGTTGTCAATAGTTAAAACACTATTCTTTAGAATTGTGTTTTTCTATTGAAAAACAAATCTGAGTTCCCTGACAATTTGGCAAAAGCTGCCTGAGATCAGTACAACTTGATGCTCTTGAAAACGGCTGGTCCAAATATTCTGATTTTTTCAGGATTTCTAGTGGGCCAGGTGATCTACGTTCTGGTATGGGTCTCCCCTCCGCGGACCATCTGGTGCACGTGCCACGTGACTTTAAAAATTCCCGTGTTAAGCCTATGGGGAAAATGAAAAAATGCGTTCCACGGCAGATTGCTCGAAAACGATCCAAACGACCCCCCATTTTCTTACATGCAGATCAACCACCATTCGGTGCACTACCCATGGGTATGTCGCAAAGTGGCCGGAAAAGTCCAGAACCACGTGCCACGTGCCGTTGAAAATGACCCTGCACACCGGAAATTGGGACTTTTGGTCATTTCGGCGCACCCATGATGCATACTATGGCGTGGGTGACCAAACAATGGGTGTCATCCGGTCGGCAACTGTTTAAGGTGTCGTCCAGTGGGCCAAAGTGGTAGTTTCAAACTTTTGGGATCCACCACTCTGGGGATTCTTGTTGACAATATACTTACGTTTCTTGGCGCAATGTTCATTCCACCCAGCCGGTCGTCAATGCGTTAGATGACCCAAATGACGATTGACCTGAAGGAAGTTGGGGGCGAGGAACACGCACGTGCCATCCGTTTTTTACTCGGGCGCTTTCATCTAGGAGATTTTTGCAGATACGTCAATGCGTTAGATGACCCAAATGACGATTGACCCAGGGGGGCGACACGGCTATTCACGCAATGTATTCATTTGCGGGCCCCGCGGGGCCTCGCGATGACGCGGCTGGAGGCAACCACTCAGCGCGCTAGGATCCTTCTGGCGGGGCGGGGCGCCGTAAGGTCTGCAATGAATGGGCGGGCAGACAGAGATGAGGTAGGTATTGAATTTGAAATGACATCATGAGCAATTGGATGGGGAGAGAGAACGTTTCTAATGGAGCTGGGGATGGGGGAAAACCAAAAATATCACGGTCGGTTCAGTGCTCCGACGGGGCTGGGCGCCGTACGGTGCGTAGTAATTTAGACGGGCAGACAGAGATGAGTTATCGGATTCGGCAGCCTCTGGTGGGATCTTAAGACGTTTTTAGTTCAGCTCAAGGCGCGGCAACCCGCTGGCGGATGCAAGGGAAGGCATTTGGGACAAATGTTATCCACCACAGGCCCACATCCGGGGCAGCGTCCGAAATCGTTTTCGAGAATAAAACGAAAACTTTACAACTTTTATGAGGAAAAGTGTATTGATCGAAGTGCACAGTAGTGCGCAAGGAATCGAAATCCGATGTTTTTTTTTTAATTCACAGAAACCTTTTTTAGGGTAGGTATATGCCCCCCGATGTGTTCAAGACCGTTTCCTGGATCCGCCAATTCAGAATATGTCACGGTCGATTATCGAGCTTCGGCGGGACTGGGCGCTGTATGCGTCGTACCTACAATGAAGAGGCGTACAGACACCTCACCCCACATCCTACTGCTCTACCCGTGCCTCTGGGTGAAGCACTGAAGCACCACGGAAGCCCACAGGACCTGCGAGTCGACAAGGTGGCCGCCGGATACTGCAGCTCCCCGGAGTTGCCCGGGACCGAGGGTTTAACAGTAGTAATGTCACTGGTGGTGAATCCTCGTAATGTAAAGATAATATCCTCAAGGACCTCCGTTACGATTTTATATTCCTAAACAATTTGGCTGACCAATTATGCTTATTGCTTGCCTACGTTCAGGCATTATCCCTGATGCTTATCCGCCCACTACAACATGTGTTGTCTGTCAATCAACCATCGCTCGACGACGGGATCAATTCTAACCATCGGTACTCGGTTGTCAATTCACCCACCCCGTTTCCCTAAAAATAGACGGGTCAGACTCGGCCTGGGTCCTAACGAGTCCTAGAATCGCCAGGGACGGGATCGGGTCGCCGTTATTGCACCGGTCTTAGCGTCTTTTGTACATGTAGAGTAGACAGCTTCGACCACGGACGTCGGACCGTTCTACGAATGTACGCACCATCCAGGCCTAAGATGCGTCGAGCTTTATAAGAATGCAGTCTATATCAATCAACATAACAATAGTGGTATGCAAACGCTTTAAAATCTCTCCCCGGCTCCCGCAACGTCCAACGCTCCTCCGTTATACGCTCGCTCGATGCGTCCGCCGAGCCGGCTTGCCTCCAATGACGTCATCGGCCGGCCGGCGGCGTTCAAGGTCAAACGGCTGGTGTCCTTACCTGGAGTTCTATAGCCTTGGATTGACCTGAAGGAAGTTGGGGGCGAGGAACACGCACGTGCCATCCGTTTTTTAATCGGGCGCTTTCATCTAGGAGATTTTTGCAGATATCTTTTTGATTTGTGAAAATGACCAGCCTAGCGGTATGCCAGCCGCTGATAAATTATTATCTTGCTGCGGCCGGGCGCTTATTTGCGGTGTTTGCGTTTGGCGGCTGGCGGGCGACTTTTAGTCGTTTTCGGTTAGCAGTTAGCGTCGGTGCGGTGCGGGCGGTTTTATTTTTTCGGCGTTTCGGCGTTTTTTTCTGTGTGGTTTGCGGCGGTCGGGTGATTTTTTGCCGTTTGCGTTGGCTTTTCGGGCGTGCGTTTTACACGTTTTGCGGTGTTTACGTTTTGCGGCGGGCGGGCGTTTTGTGTTTTTTGCGGTGTTTGTCTTTGGCGGCGGGCGGGCGGGCGGGCGGGCGATGCGTGCGGTTTTCTTCTTCTTTTTTTGCGTCGTTTGCGGTGTTAAATTTGTTTGCGGTTGGCGGGCGGTTTTATTGTTTTGCGGCGTTTTTTGCGTTTTTTATTTGCGGTTTGCGGCGGGCGGGCGTTTGTTTATTTTTTGCGACGTTTGCGTTGGCGTTTCGGGCGTGCGTTTTGCGCGTTTTGCGGTGTTTGCGTTTTCCGGCGGGCGGGCGTTTTTCACAATTCAAAGTCCAAACCTTCGGGCCACAGCGCTCCTCGAAAAGCGCTGCCCTCGAGTATTAGAGTTTTACTTTTGTTTACTTTTTGGGATCTCCGCTGTTCCTAGCGACTTTATTTGAAAGTGCGGCACTTGTTGCGCGCAAAGCAGCATATACCACCGCGTGCTACCAAAAGTTTTAGTGAAAGATTTAAAGTCGTTAGATCTGCGCTGACGTCACGCATTCAGAGGGGGCATTCTAATGCATTAGCCCCTTTGAATCCAAGTGCTGCAACTTTGAAATTAGATATTTTCGATTTGAGGCATTTCTCGATCTTGTGAGTGCTCAAACCGGTAAGTGCAGGCCAGGGACCCCATTTTGGCTATCTCAATTCAAAACTAAGTGTTAAGGTGCGATGATCACTTTAATTGAAGGTGTTCCGCCGCTACTGGGTTAACTATTTATCAATGAACAGTTAAAAGGCAAGGCAGCTTAAATGTATAAAGAATATAAGCATGAAAAGAGCAGCCTATTCTTAGTAATGATCAAACGGAAAAAAATTAGATAAGCAATCAGTGGGCTTGAAGCAACTTATGTTCTTGGAGGTTAACATTTTTTGTAGAAAGTAAGCATCTGAAAACTAAGTTCGAGAAACTCGGGAACTTTGGCGATCTACCTTTCAAACACTAGTTATTTTAATCACGTATAGTGTGTCTTAAAATGTCTAAGAAAAGCACAACAATTTTTAAGTCCAGAACACCCACGTTTTAGGTGGGATGCATCCCGATTCACTCAGCTTATGCTTTATGACATAAAACCCTACATTGTCTTTTTTGATTGAGTCATTTCAATGGTTTTCATAATAAGAAGAGTTTTGAATCCGTATTATTCCTATTTTTCTGCTACAAACAATTTTCTAAACATCTCTTCCGGAAGTGAAACAGCAACCCCTGTCGATAGCACCGGCTTTGCCTAGTCAATTGCGCTTTGTTTACTACGTGCAACACCTCCATAATGTCCAATTCATCGTCACACCGTGTTGTGTCAGCCAATCCCTGCTCATCCCGCTGCAATCGGTGTCACTACATCCCGAAGATGAGTCGGCAACATACAGTCACCGGTCATTGAAGTCAATCAATTACTTCTACCGGCGCTGAGTCGCTCAGAGGCGCACCTTTCGACCGATTTCGGCGCTTCCTTCTAGCTCAGCCTCTCCGAATCTTTAGGTTTCCTCTCGGGACGGATCGGATAATTTCTTCATCTTCTAGGGCTAATCATATGGCATTTGTTTGGTGGGTAAAAACTGGATAGAGCTGTGCTGGACGCCGGCCGTCGGACGCCGGCCCGCCGAGCGCTGCGTGCCACTCCGAGGGCCGGCCCCGTCGGAGCGCGAGCAGCGCGCTCATTGGTCGCCGCCCGGTCACGTGGTATTGAGTAATGTCGGCCCCGATGAGCGACTGACTAAAATGTTTCTTGATCAAAACTTCAGTGTGCTCATGTAGTCGCGTGAAGTGATAGTAGCCCGTTTGTAATTGTTTGCCGGGCCGGTGAGTGGCGCTGGTGAGCTCGGCCGGTGGCGTGCAGTGCTCGGCGGTGACGCAGGAGCGGCGCCGATGTGACACGACTCGATGGACGAGCTCGCCGCGATGGGTGCGCAGTGGTAAGTGAGGCCGACTCGGACTCTGGCGCGCGGACGCCGGTCCCCCGGGAGCCGCAGCCAGTGGCCGCATGGACCTTGCGCCTGTCCATGGCCGTCCCAGTAGCAGGCGACACTGCAATGTGCTCTGACGTGCTCACTGTGCTCCATTGAGTCAGTTAGCCGATATTGGAGTCTGGGTGACGGAATTAGCGTTCGTTTGGTACATGCAAAATGCCGGAATCTGCTACTTTGATATTGCATACCAGTGACTCGTATTGCGAAGGCGTTTTATCCTGATTGGAGCGTTTTCATCAATGGTAAGTGCAGGCCGAGTGCGGCTGGCTACCATTGTGATGCTGCCGGTAAAAAAAGATAGAATTAGATAATTCGCTTATCCAAAGTTTATTTCCTGCCCATATCTCTATCCAATGTATCCATTTACATACTTCACATCAAGTTTGTGCCCGTTGACAAATGTTTTTGCCTAGCCTTGCCATCCAAAAAGAAATAGTAGAAATACCAAGAAACATAAGAATTGCAATCAAATTGTGAGCTCAAGCAAATAATCTGACAAAAAAGGTCAGACTAAAATTCTGAGCTGTATTCTTTTTTGGCTTCATGCATCAATTGTCCACGAGGCTCTTACTGAAGCTGCTGTCATTTGTTTTGTAAATTGTGGTATTTAAAACAAAATTTGAGGCAAAGAAGCAGCGTTTTCTCGTGGTGATTGCTCTTGTAACGTTCCTGCAAGAGCGTGGAGTGTTAAACGAATGATCATGTCCATAGCAAATGAAAGGGCAATTCCAGTCCGACTAGCACCCTATATGTCAGAAGCTGTGGGTTTGAACAGAGCTCATAAGCTTGCGAACCACTCAAATATATGCGGCGCTGCTCGTTCGGCGAGATAAAGCTCAGTTTATGTTTTCTTAATCATGTTTCCACTACATTTCTCCAGCAGCTTGCAGCCGTATCCCGCCATAGTTGGCCCACAATAAAACTGTCCAACTCTTTCCATTTCTTTGTAATCTCACTCAAGAAAATCTGCTACACAGTCGCGGCCGGCCGGCCCGCCCCCGCCGTTACTCGCTGGCGGCCCTGCGCTCGTTGGCAGCTCGTCATTGCGCTGGTTTATTGTGTGATAGTTGCATCAATCGAGGCTTCTTTTCCGGCCGGTTTGGCTGCGTTCGGGCCGCCGCCGCCGCCGCTGCCGCCGCCGCCGCCGCCGCCGCCGCCGCCGCTCCCGCCCGGGCTCGGCCGATGGACGGCGACAGTTATTGCTATCGTTACAACGTTGATCCTGCGCGCCTTCACAGCTTGTCGCCGCGACGACAATTGCAGTGCGGTGGCTCATATGTCGTCAGCGATGGGCTGCTGTGACGGATCGTGAGCCCGGTTAGAAACGGGGCGTACATACACCGTATACCGTTTGTCGTACCTTTTGCCGTTAGGGGCGGTGCGTGATTTGGGGTGGGTGGGTAGAATATTATCGTGTCGAGACGAGGCATCGCATCTCTCGGGCGATGATACTCGTGCTAGCTGGTGATGGGATTATCGTAAATTCGGCATGTCGTTGGCGGCGCGTGTGTTTTTCGACGCCGCCTATAGGGGAGCCGCTGAATTATTGGCTGGGGAATTGCCTGATCCCTACCGATCGGGTCGCCTTCAATAAAGTTTGAGGACAATTTCCCCTCCCTCTAATGGTACACGACTGTACCGGAGGGTGAGACTTCATTTCGGAAAGTGGCATGCGAATTGAGAGCTTTTGACTTGTGATTATTACAAGGCGTAACACTTGTATAACTCGCGGTCGATCTAGCAATAGTGTTCGCTGTAATGCGCCGTTTGTGTGCGATGCCACCGCTGCACCTCGTTACAAGCCGTGCACGAGCACATGTCCGTTCGCCAATTGCGAATTTACCACCCCGATGGTGGCCGCTAATGAACGAGCCCGGCCCCCAAATAAAATAGATCAATCTCTGTAACGCACGCTTTAATTGCCGTTTTTACTCGTTCTTATCTCATATCTGTCAATCCTATGCTAATGCACGGCTAATCCTGCATCCGAGTTAAGCATCGGGCGGCCACTTGAACACAATATCAGCTGCAAGCCGCCATAACTTACACCGGCCGGCTCGGCGGCGCGGCGCCGGTTCAGCTGCCGCGAGAGCGCGGTGAGCTGAGCTCGACTCGTGACTGAGCCCGCAGAACCCGCCGCTACTCCACCTGGGACGTACTCGGGACGTAGCCGGGCGTGCGCGGGTCACGGGCGATCCGTGACCGGTCGTGACGCGCCGTGCTGGCCGGTCGCGCAGTGCCGGCTTTCCCGGCCGGAGCGGGCGCGGGCGCCGGCAGGCCGCGGCCGCGACCGCCGGGGCGCGCCGTCGAGCGCCGTCGAGCGCTACAAAAGGCGGTACTGGCGTGCCGGGCTCCGATGAAATATGGCCGCCAACCCGCCCGAGCGGCCGCCGGCCCGCCCGTCCCCGCCCGGCGCCGGCCCGCCCTCCCCGCTCGGCGTGCACGGCCGCTGGGCAGGCCTTGGATGGGTTCTATTTGGCCTCATTTTGGTCCGCTTCGGTTTCCTTCATGGGTTTAATCAACCCTTTCTCTGGGTGGGATCTCCTGCCGTCCTCAGCCCGGCGGTGTTTGTATTTGTCGGACTGCGCTGGCCGGGACGCCCCGGCATGGCGGCCAGCTCGCCGGACAGGTGGACGGAGCGGCTGCAGCAGCACCGATTAGAGTGATCGGTGCCGACCCGACACGCCGTCCATCTCGGCTGTCGGTCGGTCGGCCGCCGCCCGCCGACCGCCGGTCTCTCGGCCAGAGCAGTCGGCGTGATAGCGGCCCGACCTGTCGGCCCCACAGGAGGCCCGGCTGCAATCTCAGAGGACGCCAGGCCGGCTGTCTTCGTGATAGGAGGCCGGCGCGCGGAATTGCCGAGGGCGATCGAGCCTGTCTCCCCTGAGGCGTCGACGCCCGTGTCACGGAGGCCTGCTCTGTGCTCAGCGTGTCGGCGATCCGTTTGCCGTTTCAACGCGATGAAAACGTACCATTTCACTGCGAGGGAACGCCGTCTGTGTCGTCTTGGTGTTGGGGCATGTCTGCCGTTTCAAGAGGATGAAAACGTACCGTTTCACCCTCGGAGTGACTGGCTTACGTTGCAAAGGCGTGTTGCCAATGTACAAGCTGCAACTGTAGGAGGTAATTGCTAATGGTGAAGACCAGCGCTGCGAATTCCATAAACTGCTCGTAACTGACCGCAGAAACTACCTCAGAAGCGCTGCGGTGACCCTGGGTGATTTAGCCCGTCGGCGTAATCATTGTGCCCCGCCGCGTGAAATGACGCGATGCGGCCGGCGCGGCGGCACGGCGCGCTCGCACGGCACGAACCACGGCCGGGCGAGCGCCGGTCGACGGGCGGACATCGCTCAGCTTCGTGAGGCGCCGGGCGACGAGAGGTCGTCCATCAGCCAGGAGCGCCTGAACGCGGCGAGAGTGGAACACACCAGCGGCGGCAACGGCCGGCAATATCACGGGCCGCCGAGCCCGACGGCGTCACACCGCGGGAACCCGCCGGTGCACGACGGCCGTGCAGCGCGCGCTGTGAGTGCATGGTGCGGTGAGCAGGCGGAGAGTTATGAGCGGCCGCGCGGCGACGCGAGTCGACAGCCGCCGCCGACACCACCTGCCGTTTTCAGCCGTCGGAGCGACTCGTACCTCTCCTGAGGCGTCATCGCCCGGTCACGCCCCTTGTAGCGCGTCGACTCTGACACGCCGAATCGCATCAGCGCCCGCCGCCTGCTCTCGATCAGCGCGAACGCCGGCCGGCGCGGGCGGGATGCACCGCAGCCCGAGCGAGGGCGACAGGACGGCCGACCAAGGCCAGGCAAGGGTGGCGCGGCGCGCCCGTCCGCCGGCCGCCGGTGGGTGGGCCCGTCGTAAAAAGGCCGCCGATGGAATGCCCCAGTATCTGATCGGCGTCTCGGCGGCCACCGACGGCGTCCGGTCGCGGGTTCGGCTCGCTCCGAACTCCACCCGACCCGGCGCGAGAGGACCTACCTGGTTACAGCCCGGGCCGGGCCGGTCCCCGGCGGACCGCCGCCGAGCCGGCTCTGTTTATACCGGCAATCACGTCACCCGTTGTTTAGGGCTGTTCCGGGCGACTCACGAGTCTATAAAACCGGGGAGAATGACTCGACGCCGGGTTGTTTAAGGCCGACGACACTGCGCGAATCTTCAGCCGGGAGACGACGTCGGAAAGACGCCAGCGCAGGAGGACGACGTCGGCACTGGCTCTATAGTTATTTGCTCGTTGGAAAAAGCGGTCTTGGCTGAGTTAATATCTTCATTGTGCTTTGCATAATAGGCATCCTTGATCATCAACTTTGTATTTATAATGCGTTTTGTCACAGATTCCTCTATGTGTAATTGAATGAGGTGAATTCATCGAGAGCATTGCAATATTTATGCCATTTTTATCACTGAGTCCATTTTCCTGGTAAACTCAGTGCATGTTAATTGATATTGGCATTGGTCACTGACCATGCGTTTAGTTTAATGTGCTGAAAATTCCGCTAAATTTATATTTTGGCACACTAAATCATTTCAAGCAATGCAAAAGATAATGTCAACTATCATACGTGTAATGCAGTTGATGATTTCCAGTACACTTATGACTTAGCTCTTCTTGTGCCCACCCGTTGACCCTAACTGAAACAACTCTTTGCTCGGTAACTGGTAAATGGACCCGCGACCATGCTGCTGTCTTTCCCTGTCATTCGAGCGGCTAAAACAGTGATAAATCGGTTCGGTTTTTGCCCGTGCCCAGGGGATTGATGGCACGCTTTTAACGGAGGCAGGCGAAGGAAATTGATACCAGTGTTATTTCATTATGGAAGTCATTAATAATGATCACCTGTGGAGTTCTGCAAGTCATATCCAAATGAAGAAGAATGCATCCAGCTTCTGGGGACCGAAACCGCCCCCGACCATCCATTCCGAGTAATGTCGGCAATTTGCTGTAAAGCGATAGGTGATGATGAGATTCATCCATACCTGGAGTGATTGATGACTATCATGTCTCCTCATGCGTGGAAGTATATTTCATGTCAACAACACTGCATTGTGGTTTGCAACCTCATAATCATGTTCCCGGTTTTCAACCATTTCAATTGGCGTCAATCAAAGTACACGGTTTATTGAAGGAATTGTCTAAAGGCCGGGCTCCACTACGCGTTCTTTTTACGCGCGTTTTATCCGAGACATCGGTTTTTGCGTGAAATCGGTTCTGCAATTTGTCGGTTTTTGCGTGATATCGTTTTTTGCTTGTCATCCTGAAGCACGTGACTTTATTGTTGTCATTAAACCCAGGCTCCACTACGCGGAAAATCACACTTTGCTTATTTTGAGCCTATATAGAAGGTGTTTTGCAAGTAGGTACATTTAATAAAAAGTAAGCCAAACTTTTATAAAATTTGTCTGAAGGGTTGAGTGGGTGGCTTTGAGCCCGGGTGCCCACTAAGCAGAGGTTGTTGCATAGTAGCATAGTCCCACTAATCAATCTTCACCCGCACCCAGGTCCCAGTTCATGTTCAGCAAGTGGATGGCAGCACGGCACAAGGCTGGGCTTTCTCACGCCGGAGCCTCTGTGCTCGGCGTGTACATTCCCTTTGATGTACAGCCCTCTGCAAACTGCGTGGTAGGTATTCTTTTTTCGACAAAAATGAGAATAACGCAAATACTATGCTATCGGTCATTCGGAAATTGTAACAGCAAGACGCGCTAGACCCCGCCCCTTAGATTGGCATCATCACCGTATCCATTTTTCATCTAGTTCGGCAACTAAACCCAAAAGTTTATATTTGCCCCCAAAACAAACTTTTGCATTTTGTTGCCACGCAAGGCGTATACTTTGTTTATTGATAGACCTAATCGAAGGAGTGGGGCATGGCGCATCTATTTGCAGTGAGTTCCGACCGACTGATAACATAACCTTTGAGTTATTATCGGTTTTGTCGAAAAAAGAATACTTACCACGCAGTCTGCAGAGGGCTGTACCTGTTCATTTTTTGAAAGGCACAAATGACAAATTGAGCAGAATTTGATGCTGAAGTGTCTTGCACATGTTGCTAGCCTTGCACCTATGATAAACTTGCTTAAATACATAACTTGTTTCATAGCTAGCCACTGGTGGCTGAAGAGGGCAAGGAATTTTTTATTCTTAACATTCCGCCTACCTATGGCAATGCACCAGACTGGAAAACATCCATACACTAGCTGGACGCCCGTGAGACCCTCATGCGCCGAAACTCGACACAAGCAATTTTGAGCTGAAATTTCTGCATCACTTACCATGAAAGTTGGGTGCCTATTTGTGCCGAAATAATCCACTTTTACATAAAGCGCGTGTGCACTGTGCACATCATTCTACCGACCACTCATCTATCACCACTCCGCCAATTTCTATTTGAATTAAAACCATTTTCCCCTGCATTGACACTGCTTTAAGCGCAAAATGAAATATGTAGGGTTGCTATGGTTATCATTTCTTACCTTCACTCATCCTCGTTACACTAAAAAAAAAACTTCTACAAAAATTTCCTAGCTTCAACACAAGAATTAAAAACATATTTAACAACGTCAAAAACAAACAAAATTACATTCACATTGTTTGCCGTAGCGCGCAAGTCATGTCTCCCGGCCGAGATCACGCAAAAAACGATGAAAAGTTCAAAAAATTGAACTTTTTATAGGTACGAGATTTCCGAGTTTGCGTGACATCGTCATGCGTTTTACCGAGATTTCCTTAAAATCGGTACGGAATTTGCAAGTTGTCGTGTTTTGCGTGACATCGTTCCCAGTGTAGCTTGCCCAATGTTGAGCAATGATGCGAACTTTTTTTCGGGAACGATTTCACGCAAAAACCGATGTCTCGGATAAAACGCACGGAAAAAAACGCGTAGTGGAGCCCGGCCTTAAAATGCATATGCACCGGTTTTTCTGAATTGTCACTGAATTGGTCCCTACAGACAGAACCTGAATTGGTCCCTGCAGACAGAACCAAATTGGCTTTAGGTACTCAAATATAATTCAGTCTGGCAGTGTAATGTGGCATGCTAATTAAATTGATGTGTTTCGCTACTTTGAAACCTACTGTGTAGGATCACAAGTGGCATTTCACGTTGGCATTATTTCTAAATTGATATTTCTTTGGCACTAAGTATCCTAATTGACCATATTCGCCTATTTTTGTATTCATGTAAGTTTGCTCCAGCTCCCCCACCCATAAAAAAAGATCTTGACTATTTTCTTGAGGGAAAAGCTGCCGTTATAGAACTTCACCGCCAGGCCATCTTCCCTATTGACAAGTTGTTGAAGCATTGCTGGTTATGTGCCAAAGAGTCAGTCGCACGATTTTTACTGATAGGTATAACTGCTACCTTTAAGCATAATACTGGACACCTGCCTTTAAATTGCTTCCCGTGTGGTGTCTCAAATATCAGTTCAGCATGTTTTCACCCCATAGCTCCCACACCGAAAGTGCCTAATGGCAATGACGTCTATCTGAGTATGTATGCACGTTTACTTTATCAGTATTAAAAATATTAATCGAATTACAAAAGAGTCCAACATATTTGTAATTCGACATTATTCATGCAGTTCTATTTCGCAGATCATAAAATGTTTTTCCTTCCAACACAAGTCCAACTGTTTGTGATTCTTTATGATCGATAGCTTAGAGGGATGATAGATTTGTTCACGACTCGATACAGCAAAGATAAAAAGTGACACGCCCAATTCATGAGTGTTTTTAGCGAAAACATACTCCATCAGGCTTTGAAGCGCTGGGAATGTTGCTTTTGGCGGTACCTATAGGTACTATTGAACGTGCGGTGCATTCTTGAAAACTGTTACGGGCTGCGTGAACTTATCACGCCTGCCGACGTGCATCGTTTTATGGATTGTTGTGAACGTAAATTTCAAATTACCGTCTAAAACAATAGCATCTATTAAATTGTCCATACATTGCGTAGTAGCAGTCATTTCAGATAATTCGATCAAGTTTCACCTATTACGCCTTACCACAGGCATATCCAACAACAATCAAGCTTATGACATAGAGAAACACATACGACCATTCTGAACAAAGCCACCGTATCCACTATCCAGTTCAGTTTCAAAGTAACCATAAACCACCATACCAGGGAACCTCCCATGGGACAAGAACCAACTATTTAGCGACATGAGTACACCCCTACACAACTGCAGCCTATTTTCCAAATTTGCTCCGATTGTCGGCGTGGATCGGACGCGTGTCTGCCATGTCTGGCTGTACTTTATACCGAACGGAACAAAACTCCGCTGATGAATGGCTCCCGGCCGCCGGGGCCCGCACTAATTAATAGGATTAGCGACAATGGCGCACGCAAGTAGCGCGGCCGCGCGCGGGGCTCCCCCTGCACGGAGAAGAGTGCGGGTCGACCCGTGGTCCCACGGGCTCTGTCGGATGTCACGGGGATGGGCCGACACGGTCGGGGGAGGGGAGGGGTGGGTATTGAGCGCCACCAATCATCTGGTAGAGGGGAGACCGGAGCATGGTCGGCATCATTAGGAACGGTAGGGTACTGTGGTTCACCCGGCGCTGGGAAGGGTGGGGCGAACGCACTGGTTCTGGTTGACGGTGGTGAAGGAACTAGAGGTTGTTGTGTTTGTAGCTGCATGCACTATGCCCTGTATGCGACCTGCAACAAAAAAGTTGTTGCAACCAGAGCTGATGTGTAGCAGATAAGCATCTCATGTTGTAACGCATTTCACAGGAACGTTGAGAGCACAAAAATATCAGCTTAAGCTGTAACAGGTACATGTGCTATAAAATCATGTGTCAGCATAGTTCCCCTAAAATTCAGATAGCGACTTAGTTGGCTTCTAGCCAACTTAAGAAAGCAACAGTTTTGAAATCACAGTAACTTAGATTTTTTGATGAAGCATTCACCTGAAAATTATGTAAGTGCAAACCCATCTTGCTGAGTTGCTAACATATCCTGATATCTAAAAGTTTGCTCTTTTTTGTAAATGCACTCGCCGTTTTCATTTGTTGAATTTTTGTCTGTAGAGATCAATTTCCATTGTTATTTTTCTTAACCCATCACCTCCCCTACCCCCACACCAAATTCACTCATCTTATTGCTGCATCCCAATTATTTCTGATAGTTGACGCAACAGCAAAATGCAACAAACTGATGCCCCTGACCTGTGTTTTTACGCTCTGTAATGTGTAAGTTGTAACGAATGTGAAGCTGGACGCTATAATTATGACGCTTTTCTCAGCCTTATATCTCGGCACTCGCTCTACCGATCGACAAGCAGTCTTCATCAGATAGCTCCAACTCCCAAATCGATGCATATGGGTTACTGCCACTTCACGTACTTCACAACCGAAAAGGTGTCAGAATTGCAGCAATTGCTACAGCTCGGCAAGTCATGGGCCGATCGCGCTGAAACTTGACTGCAAAAGGGACCCCAACGAGCAATGCACACTCATGTGTCTCGCTCGGTTAGGAAGCTAGTGCACGTGCGCACATGCATTTGTCCTTTCGGATCTCGAGAACGGCCTATATTGCACTCATTGCACTCAAATTTGGAACTGGGCTAGAGACCGGCGATTAGGGTGCCGTGTGAAATTCGGTCGAGACCCAGTTTGCACGTTCGCACGTGCAGGGTGCCGCTTCCACATCTCGAAAGGCCGCCCCACACTGGACCTCGCATGCGGGTTGCGAGTCTGCGGGTTTCGGATTCGCGGGTATAATGTTCATTCTTGGAGTGATTAAACCATTATTTTATGCTCACTACATGAATGCAGTGAAGCCGGCACACCCTCAGGAAATTGCATATTATCGCAATACCAGCACAACGAACCAAAATTCGACTTCAACACAAAACACACCAAAACCCGCAGCCCTCGCAGCGAGGAAAATCGAAAGCCGACTCAAAATCAACTATTTGCACGCGATGCAAGTTGGCTCACGTGCTAAAAAAAAAAATGCAGACTCGCTTGTTACATGGTGGTGTGGGTCACTCAGCATAGTGTATTCTTTAATTTTAAAGAAACCCGAAAACCCAAAAACTCGCAAATCGCATGAGAGGTCCAGTGGGGGGTAGCCTGAAGACAGCTTAGCCCGTTGCGTTTACATTTAGGCAACGTTAGAGAGCAGTGAGTAGGGTATCTTATCGGTATTTAAAATGATGATGTATTGCGACGCTGTAAAACAAGACAAAGCTGAAAAAAATCCTGATCTCTTCTCTTTAGTGGGTAAAGTTAAATGTTTGTTAAAAAAAAGAGTAAGAGCACCGACCAGAAGTAACGTGTCTTGAAAGCCAATAATTGAACGTTGCTCGTCTGTTTTATTTATTAATTTACAACACCCTATAACGGCATTGCACCAAATGACACGTGTGTCGTGTCCCGTGGACATTTATCACAGCCCCGGGGGCTAAAGTATGTGCTACTCGGGTCGTTACCTGCGCAGGAGGTGCGCGTTTTGCCGCTGTCGGACACTCTTCGCCAATTTTGAGTCGAACCGACTCTGCAAATGGCCGCCGACTTCCGAGGAAGAAGCCGTTCGAGCTGCTGGCTCTGGGGAAGTGGCCGAAATTACCCCGTCAGCTAACTGGTTCGGAGAGGGTGAATGGAGGTTCGGCGGTCCAGTGTTCTGCTGAGGTTATGCCGTACAGGTGGATGGTCGATAGGCAATAAATCACAACACGCTTTCACAGAGGCATGAGTCTGCTCTTTTTGATAATATTTATTTTGAGAAACTATTAAGTAGGTACTATTTCAACATCAGCAATCATAAAAAGAAAAAAACATTTATTTTCTTTTATATGACTTTCTTTTATATTTTACTATTCGTATATTTTTTTCTTTTTTACTAAAATATGAAAGCTAACCAAATGACACGTGACTGAAAAGAGCAATGCGTATTAATCTTTTACAATCATTAAATTAAATAATTGAAGAGCACTATCTTATCATTTGTGTCAAAAATGCATTGGTTTGGAGTAAGATTAATCTAGGGTTTCATAATGTCTGTTTTATTACATACACTCGAAATTATTAATGAAGTAGCTTACACATCATTTGGTGTATGCATAGGCCGTTCTTAATTTGCTCGCTGCTTATGTGTTCCTAAATTCCGAAGAAACATGCCCAAAAGTTACATGATCTGACTGCATCACCAGAAATTATTTTTTATTCGTGGTACACATCGACGTTTGATTTTATTTTATAACAAAAATACCCAGGCACATTTTTAAAGTCACAGTTCATTTTTTGCAATTTTCACCGTCCATTTTCTCCGAAAACCGTCCACCAATCGGGCCTATCGCCGGAAATGTCCCCTGTGCGCCATCTTTGGCGGCCATGACCGCGCGCCGCAATGACTGGCTCCTTCTGGCGCCCTCGCCATTTCGGCCATCATCACTGATTGCAGGATATTTGTCCCTGTCAGCGGGCCGCGCCACCATTGGTGCCCGCTCCTCTCCCCCATTTCGGGCGTAACGAGCGAGATACAGTCGCACCCCGTACCGCCGCTGCGTGCGTGCCGCGGCCGGCCGGCCGGCGCGGCGCGGCGGGTCGGTCACCCCTGGAGATGAGTCGGCCCGCTGAGGGGGAGGGGAGGTGTGACCATCCCCTCCCCCCTCCGACCGGCGCTGGCCGCTGAGCCGAGCGGTCGTCTGAGACGGACCCTCCCCCTCCCCCTCCCCGCCCACCTGGTGGGGGTAGCCGGGTGCGACTGTACCGTCGGCGGCCGGCCAGCCGGCGCCCGAACGCCCCGAGAGGGCCATGGTGGGCAAATTTTAGTTGCCGCCGATCGCGATAGATGGCATAGGCTGGTCCTCCCGACGCCGCCGACGCGACGGCGCCGACGAGCGGCCGGCTGGATGTGCGTCTACAGTTATTTGAAGACATTTCTCAAAAATGCAAGCAAATTATGTTCAGTTTTTCATTTAAATCTATAGTCTAAGAAGTTATGAAATATTTTCTCGTAGACAATCATGAACAAGTCTACATAAATATCCTTACCTTTTCCAAATCAACTGACCCTATCTTCATACGTGTCACGCTGACAAGCTTCTTGTTCTTGGACCAGACAATTTGCAAACAGTTTCGTTGCTAAATCGAGTCCTGCTCTGGTCTAAATCGATATCCAAACACACTGATAAATTTCGCTGATGTTTATTGTGGAGGGCATCCTCGCATCCATCACTGTTGGCAAGGAAACATCCGTCTTATTTATTGCCAAAATTTCCTGTTGAAGCCTTATGTAAAACCCATCCATATATCTTGTCATCATTGCCGAAGCCAAAACATTCACTGAATTCTCCGGTGTTCTTTGCTCGTAGTCGTGTCTGATTCCTGTGCCTACCGCCGTTGGATTGGGTAATCAATGGCCTCGTGCCTCAGTTCAGGCTCTCGCCGATAGATGTCCCTAGCGTCGGCCTCATTACGATTCAGCGTCGGGACGAAATTAAGCGCAGACCATCGATCGCCCAGTCCCGTCTGACAAAGGTGGGCACTGGGCAGGGGCGGCGGACGGCGTGGTCACGGCCACGTCACCTGACCTCCGGTCTGATTAGGTCACGGTGACGTCACAGGTCGAACAATGACGTCATCTGTCAAAGCTAGCGTCGTGAGGGTGGCAGAAATGCCTAATTGGTGTTCAGTCATCTCTTCAAATTTAGGCGTTGTGTAGTTTCCAATCAATAAGCTTTATGGAGAAATACGAGTACAGCAGTTGGACGTCGAAGTGTATTGTGTGACCGATGTCACTTTGCGTGTGGACCGGATGACCCCTGACCTGCCAGCTCCGGGTCAGCCCCCGGGGGCGTGAGAGCTCGGCAGATGTAGCAGACGGAAAACGTGTCGGTAAATGACAACTGGCGTAAACAAGCGACGTCCGTCTTCACCAAGAGTCTCCAGTTCTGAACAGCTGTCTAACCTGTGAGTTGTGACAGAGTGGTCTTTTGAACTGCTGCTATTTTTCTCGGTCTCGGGCTCAGTCCTATAAGGAAGTGTTAAATGAAAGTTTAAAAAACTTTGATAGGAAGTTAAATAACGTAAAAATATGTAAGTCATTGCTACTTTTGTGACAAATGTATGCCCACTGCTTAGTTCATTCATGAGTCTGCTACGCCGATGGAACGATTATTGTTCGCATGGTGCACTATGTAGCAGCGTGGCTTCATAAAATTTTAACTTCAGTACAACCCTCGTCTACCCATAGTGCACTACCCCTCCCGCTGCGCAGCCACTATATCAGACTTCACTGCAAATAATGACGTGTAAATGCAAGTGCTGTTGTTGTACCTGATCGATTGCACTGCAATATTTAAGAGCAGGCGCTGAAGTATGTGAACGGTAGCCCACATTAGGTCAACAGCTCTTGAACTTCGTATTTATTGTCATGTTACCACCCGACCGAACATATGTCTGCCGTCACTTTTATGAGCCTTGAATCGGAGTGTAACTGCAGTCTGACATCGATTAAGCTGCCATAACAAAGTGTCAAATAAACCACACACACATCACTCATTGTATCATGTATTGCATTCAGCGTAAGTGCACGCTGCACACACAATCAACAATCAGCAATTATCCACGTTTCTATTCCTCTTTCTACAGTCGTCGCCTTGTTTCGGTCAGCGTGTCGGCTTGTATTCGCCGCTCCGTCCGTCCTAACAGGTCCGGCGGCGTGCAGAACAGGGCCGCTGCACCCGCTCCTCATGCAAATGGATGACTGCGGAACGGGAGACACGCGAGCGAGCCATGCCGCTCCCCCGCTGGATTCACCTGTGCCCCCGGCGATACCGGGCGATAGTCACACGACAGCGCCCGGCCGGCAGCATATCGTCTGTCCGTCCATGGTAGGGGTCGTGACCTCCACAAGGTCACTGTGAGGGGTCACACGGAGGTGACTGGATGAGGTTTGGGGTCGCCTGGTCTCCTGAAGTCATCCGGGATGTGTGGGTGACTCAGACTGATGCAACACTGACACACAATCGGCTGTGTATCGATGGCTCTTCTCACAGTTCAGACCGGCGACCAAACTTGGCACGATTTCAGTTCACTTCGACTGTTGAGGCATCACAAAGCTTAGCTGCAGCTACGGGTGGCGGCGGTGGCGGTAGCCGCGGCGGCGGTGGCGGACGGCGGTGGCTGACAGGCGGTGAATTAGGCCGTACGATCCGTCACCTCTGACCTGTGTGTCGGCTCGGCAGGGGCCGTCGGCGGTCGCTCTATCGAGCTGATTTAGCACGGCGCCCCGCATTAACCCGCCACCTCGTCACTCGCGGCGCTGTCATAACACGGCGTTTCGCTGTCGCTCCCGCCACGCCGCCGCCGCCGCCACGCCGCTGCTGCCACGCTGCCACGCTGCCACGCCGCTGCCCTTGCTACTGCCGGTGGCTGCCGGTGGGGTCGGTGAGCCACTGCATATGCATGAGCGGGGCCCCGAGTGCGGAGTGCCACAGACCGGCACGGACGACACTCATTATCCTGGATAATACGGCCAACGCACTGGACACTCCCGGAGAGGTCTCGATCGGGGCGGAGGAGTACCGTATGAGGAGTACCGTATGTACCGTATCCCCCGCTGCTCCCTCTGAGCAGCGGGGGAGCGGCGGGGCGGCTGCCCACCCGCAGTGCGATCGCCGCCGGTTTGAATGCGATTAATTTCCATCGACTGGTGGCCGGTGGTAATAGGGTCGGTACCGGCGGCCGTTTGTCACCGCCAGGGACGTGTCACCGCCAGAGATGTGGCGATCATCGCGACTGCATGCTGCGCCTTTTTGATCCAGTGAGCCAGTGACAGCGATCGGAGAGACTAGCGGCAGGAGAGACTGGTCAGAGAGACTGCAAACTGGTCCGAGAGACCGGCGTGAGAAATTAGTGACAAACGCGAGAGACTGGAGATCGGGCCGACAAGATTGTGAGCTGTGAAAGCTGGGCGAGCTGGAGGCGACACGACTGTTCGGAACGACTCCAGAGAACGTGAGAGAACGTGCTGGAATCGTGAGGGTCAGCTGAAAGTGTCGGGTAGGGAGGGGGAGGCGATGGGTGCCAAGGCCGAGGGCAGCTTGCCTTGCCTTTGACGGCTTTGGCCAGTGGGACCGACGTCTGAGTCTACCATGCAATGCCGGTGGGTGTGGGCCGAGTAGCCCGGTTAATTCGCGCTCGGCACGCCTGTCGACCGTTTCGTGCAGCGCCCTGAGACTAATTACGGCGGCGAAAGGAGAGCATGCATTTTAATTGTGCGGCTTAAAGCGGCGCTGAACGCTGGCCAGTCGTCGGTGAACGGCACAGGAGCTGCACGGGCATTCTAATCGCCAGCGGCGGCTCTGGGCCGATTAACAGGTCGGGGCACTGCAGAAATACTCGTCTTTCCTGCTCTTTTGACATTCATAAACATGACACAATTAGTAACGGTGCCGGCTCGGGCGGTTTAATTATTTACCGCGAATTTGCATATCGGATCCGTGAGTGCAGCATGGTTAGCCGTCCATAGCGGGAGGGCCCGCGGCGCTGGCACCGTGGCATTTTGCGTCGGACTGTGCGGTGAACAGCAGTGGCGCGCCCGCGGCGAAGGCGGCATGCAGTGGCGCGCCTGCGCGGTGACCTGGCACGGGTCACCGGTGACCCCGGCGGCCGCGGAGGGCAGGAGCGGCGCCCCGCTAGTCACCTGAATGGTGAGTTGGCGGCTGAGTCGCTGAGTCAGCAGCTCAGCTGGCTGAGTCTGTGAGTTCGACAGGCTCAGGGCGGCAGGTGCCAGCGTGTCCCCCCCCCCCGCCCTGACTGCCATAGTCACGGATCGTTTTGTACCCCGTGCCCCACATTGCTGGAAGTCGTGCATCAAACGCCAGGTGGGACCGTGACTAGGCCAAGGAACGCTTAGCGCAATGACTTGCTCGCTCAGCGGGCATTGGACATGCAACTTTGGCAATGTTTCACCTTCCGTTGTCGCAAGTGACAAATCGATGTAAACATTTCCATTGCTGTTATCGGGTTCAAGGAAATCATAAGTGTGCTGTTTTCCACATGGAGTTAACCTTGTTGACTCAGCACTAACGCTCAGTAGACGGTGCATTAACACTGAGCGTTTGTTGACCCGCTACCGGAGGCGTCACTTTGTTATGGTGACGTCACCTCTCGATGTTGCCGTGGCAGATATTGACTAATGGCCCGACTCTGTTGATCTCGCTCTCCGGTGTTGATCCAGCTGGGATGGCGGTGCGGTACCAGCTGCTGCACGCCCGCGTTTCAGTATGCATATCAGCCGTCATGTTTTGCCTACCAACGAACCCCCCACCTGGCTTCTGGTTCCTATCTCTGCCATCTCGCGGGGCGTTTTTACGTGTCTCGTAGGTCGGCTTGTAACGAAGCCAACCCCATTCGTATTATGCGACGCATGCCTGCACAGTGCACACTATACGGTACACAGCCCTGCATCTTGTCTTGACTGCTGTCACGTTGTGCCCTATACACTGCCGCCCCCCCCCCCCCCTCCCCGCCCCGGTGGCTGACCAGGCTGAGACTGCCACAACTCGCTTTCACGTGCCTCAGGCGGCTCCACCCTAAATCATTCAGAGCGTGGCGTAAAAACGCTACTTTCCAGTCAGCTCCTAAACGCAACCATCGCCGTCATTAACTCCCCTCCTCCCCCTCTAGTCCCAACACTCAACCCTGGCCACCACCTCTTCTACTCACTCCCTCGCCCCTCTCCATCCCCCCCCCCCGTCGGTACCGCCACATCAGCCGTCGATGCCGTCTCGCCGCCGTCGGTCCGCCGCTGTTGTGACGCGGCGGCTCACCTGGCGATGCCGCACGTGGTCGCCGTCGGCAGCAGCGATAAATCCAGCCGCTATTAGTAGCAACGCGCTCGGGCAATATCGGCGAGATTTACGACTGCCTCACTCCGATATGAAACTGGCCCGCACTTGATAAAACGTTTACGTCCGAGTTGGTGAGCGGCCGCCCGCTGGCGAACGGCCCTCCGACACGGAGCGGCCGGCCTCGAGAGCCGCTGCGAGCCGGGGCAGCCGCTTCCGTCTGACCCAGAAGCACATCCTGGCATTGTCTTCAGTCCGGTGGCGGCCGGTAGCTCGGCGTCCGGCTGGACGGTACCGGCTCGCGGCATTTCGTGATGAAGGGGTACGAAGGGGAGTGGGGCGGGGTAGTGATGAAGGGGTTTTCAGGGGGTGGGTGGCACGTGGGAAGATGGAGGGTCAGTGGGGTAGGAGTGAGAGATGCATTACGTCCGGTGTTGTTCCTCTGGGCTGAAATACATTTTGTTATTTGCCATGACGAAGCGGCGTTCCTCGCACAGTTGTCTTTTTATACCATACTAAAATCGAAATGCTTACAACATGCATGAAGATGCATATTTATATCACCTTGCATAAGTAATGAGATTCTTTCCGATCTTGATAATGACTTGCCGACGCTACCACCTCGTTATTCATTGGCCGTGCAATGTGTCCATGACCCTGCTTTGTCTACCATTGGGCGGCCCTGGGCGGTTTTGGGCGTCTCTTTGTGAACGCTACGTGCCAGCTGTGGGCGGCGGCGGTCCGGCGGCGCCCCTGTTAGTTGCAGGGCGGGGGCGGGGGCGGCGGGGCGGCGCCGGTGTATGGCACACCGACCCCCGCCCCGGCCGGGGCTCACCCACAAACCCGCGCTGAGCTGCCGCAGCCGGCACACCACAAAAACCACGCCGAGCGGCCGCGTGAAATATTCGCCGGCACTGGGAAGAGGGATTTCTCGGAGAGGGATGTATGAGTTATGTGACTGGCTAAGCCGGCTGAGCGATTTATAGCGCTGCACGACGGAATTTTCTAATTGGAAAATGCTTTAAATGTTGCGACGGCAGCGGCGGCGGAGGCGAGGAAGCAGCGCCGCGGTGGCCTCTGCTGGCGGATACGCCGAGCTGGCCCCCCGCGACCCTCCGCAGATCCGAGCTCGCCGGCGGTGCCGAGCCGCTGCAAGGAATGAAACAAGCCCGCGAGGCAGGCGCTCGCCTCATATCCGGCACGGTATGCCCTCCGGCGCCGTTCTCCGCTGCCGCTGGCACGTCTGCCGGCGCCGCTCGGTGGGCGTACCCGCGCCGTAGCCGACGCCGGTCTCACAGACCCCCCCCCCCCCCTCCATCTGTCCCCCTGTCTGACGAGACGCGCCTCCCTGACAAGATGGACGGCGTCGGCAAACAAACGGACCCTGTCGTCTCGGCGCTCCAAAGGAAGCGCGGAAATTCTCGGCCGCTGCCAAAACATGTGCCGGTTGGTCGGGGCACCAGATGTCACTACGCATGCGCAAATGACGCGCATCGGCCCCCTGGCCGTAAATCAAACTGGCGGCCTCTGGTTGGTGGAAAGTGGCGTTTCTCTCATTCCGCATCTGTCAATCCGGCGGAGCCCGCTCCGAAATCTGACTTGTACTAATTGCCGCCGACATGGCGATCATTAGCCCCGTGTAGCACTCCTGTTTACATCTGGCCGACTCAAACATTTTCTTTCGCCGACTGGTCGAGGACGGAAGCCTTCCGCAGTGGTCCTGCGGCAGTGCCACCGAGGTGACCAGGTCTCCTCCCGGATCATGCATCAATTGCGGTGTGTAAACACGGTGATCGCCGCCGCGAGCGAGCGCGCTCTGCCAGAGCAAACAGTGAGCCGCCGCGCCGAGTGAGTTAGTGTGCGCCCGCCGAGATTTAGTGACAATGTATCGTTATTCACGCCGTGATACGGAACACGCGGGCCGACGATTTACGACTCGGACCGGCGACGTTTTTCGGGCATCGCCGCCGCCGGCGCGGCCCGAGTGAGACGCCGGTGGGAAATTAACGGCCGACGCGCCGGTCCGCCGCTGACGGCGACCTGCACGAAATAATCGCCGCCTGATGGATGCACGCGCCGCTGACAGACGCCGACGCGTGCCGACGTCGGCCAACTGCTCGCCGTGACGGCATCGCGGCGATGACGGCGGCGATGACGGCTGTGGTGACGCTGATGACGATGACGGTGACGGTGTTGGTGATAACTGCAGTGATGATTGCCCGATTGCACGGCGTTAAACATGCTTCCATCGAATTGCGCCGCTGAAAGCAATATTCGGTGGCGAGCGAACCGTCCCGTGACCGCTCGTGGCTCGAGTTCACCTCGTTCGACCTCCTCGTCTCCGCCCGCCGAGGCTGGCCGCGGGCCGGCGGGTTCGCCGAGGTCACCCCGTGGGCCGACCGGCCGCCGTTCCGCGCCACAGGGGGTGGACCGTGACGGGTCCGTGAAATCGCAGCATGGCCGCCCGCACCACCCGCCACGCCGCCCACGGACGATGCGCAGATAATGCGATATGATCGCGGCGATTTTTTGCCCGTCACGCCGGACGAGGCGTGCCGGGGCGTAGTGGCGACTCGCGGAACGCCTCGACGAGGCACCGGCGGCGCTTCGACGCTGCCCGTCCCGCGCAGGGGAACCCTTTGCGCGCGCGGGGCGCGCTTTGAGCGTGACACAATCGACGCGGCGGTGACAAATTCGGCGCGGCGCGGCGCGCGGCGGCGCGATGGCCGCCTTTGACGGGGACCGGCTCTGTACAAACAGAGCTGTCCCCCGGCCCAGAGACATAAATGATCGCGTCAACCCGGATAATAGAGACCGGATTTGACGAATAATGGACGGCCAATCAAGCGACGGACGCGGCCGCTCCGGCGGGAACCCGCACAGAAAGGCGCGCGGCCCGCATTGGCCTTTGGAAAGAGATTATCGAAGTGGTTTCGGGGCCTATGAATTTGGGGCGCAGGGGCGCGGCAGTGTGACTCGTGAGGGTGCGAGAGAACCGGGTGCCGTATCGGGCGCTCCCCGTGCTGCCCAGCGATACCCTGGGTTACCCAGAGCCGGCCGTGTCGGTACGTGCTGACGAACGGGCTCATTTTCTCCATTGGCTAGGGTTTACTCTGATAAACGCGTCCGCATTATTTCCCGGGAGCGACTGGCCCGCGCGGACCGGTGTTCCAGGTAGCGGCCGATTGAGTCGCGTCCGGTGCCGCCAGCAGGCCGCTGACATGCGCTCTCCTCTTGTTTCAGGTGGGAAATCGGCAGGCTGGAGCGCATCGTGCAGTGATCGCAGTGAACTTTGTGTTTTGTAGTGCTACAGTCGCGCGTGGTGCGCGCGTGCCCCGAACTGGCTATGCCCAATACGACGTACACCAACAACAATTACCAGCTGCCGGTGTCGGCGGCCGAGATGGGTGCCGCCGAGTACGGCCACCCGGCGCACCCGGCCCAGGTGGCGGCGCCGCACTGCGACGCACGCGGCTACTACCAGCCGATGGAGCCGCCGCCGCCGCCGCCGGCGCCGCACCAGGTACCCGGACACATGCACCCGGCCGCCGTCGACCCGCAGCAGCAGCACCGGCCCGATATGTACCGCGCCTACGAGCGGCCGCCCATGCACATGCGAGCCAACGGCAACCACCAGCAGCCGGCCTACTACCCGCAGCCGCAGCCGATGGAGATGCCGGACGGCGGCGGCGGCGGCGGCTACGACGCCTCCATGGACCAGTACCGCACACACTCACCCAGCCAGTACCCGGGCGCGCGCTACATGCCCTGCAAGATGCAGGAGAGTATGAACGGCGGCGTGCCGAACGGAATGCCCGACGCGCAGTACATGCAGACTCAGACGGAGCCGCCTGCCGGCGCCGAGATGCCCCCGGGCGGTCAGCAGGTCATGTACACCAACGGTGGCCAGCCACCCCCGCCCGGGCCGCCCGGTCAGCAGGGCGGCGCCGCCTCGCCCAACGTTCTCTTCCCCTGGATGCGGACACAATTCGGTGAGTGGGTGTCACGTGAGGGCCACACGTGGGAGAGGTTGTGGGGTGCGTGAGTGTGTGTTGCAGAATGTTGCATAGGTGGGACGGGTGAGGTCACCCCAGGTCACAGATTATCCACAAGACAGGTATAGATCACCGTGTGCACGTAGCTACCTGGCAAATGATGGATTAGACACGGTAGGCCATAAAACTTCGCTGAAAGCGTCGTGATATCGAAGCGATTTCCTTTACAACCACCTGACCCCAGCCACGCAAATTGGTTTATAGACTGGCTGGTAATCAGCTGACAGTTTTATGGCGCAGTTCGAGTGAACACTACCGCTCTAAGAGCGTCTCTGTTAACCAGCACTGGCCGCTTAATATGTAGAGCAGATGCTTAGCCGCTGTCAGCACAATCAATCAAGCACTTGATTAAATTGACTTTTACCGGCGCTCCGAGTCGAGGCACCTGTCGTATGCAAAACACTGGGATTAGACCCCTGCATTATAGATGGCCTGCAGCGAGCGCCCGAGTGCCGAGGCATGCAGGGTACTTTCGCAAATCCCGGATCCGCTGAAAAATTTCCATAACATTTGTGCCGTTGCATGCAAGCCGCTCCGTAAACTAGATTTCGGGCGTCGATAATATTATTTCTCGCAATGACAACAGTTCGCCGGGGTTCCGGGCCAAACAGAGGTGAGCCGGAGCTATTGGCATCTGGTGCCGGCCGTGACTCACTGCCGTCTGTCTGTCTGTCTGTCTGTCTGTCTGTCTGCCTGTGTGGGGATCATTGGAGCGCACCTCTGCCGCTCGGCAGGCTGTCGAGAAAGCGGTCTCGCCAATGCCAACTTTAATGTAGTCTCTCGCTGGGGTTTTCGGAGCCGGGGTAATTTAACTGTTATGGCGGTCATGCAAAAGAGCGCACGCTCAACAGCGACGACCAATTACCATTCCAATCCCTCAGGGCATTCATTAGAAGAGGGCTCGACCTCTCCGCCGAGTATTAGACAATTTACCGAGAAACCGTTCACCACGACCCGAATGAACCGGTGCATGGGAAACCACGTTCTGTCGCTTCGAATTGGCGAGCGCCCGTGACACGACTGGTGACCCCAATGACCTGGGAGGAGAGTCTGACCCGTGCCCTCCGGTATCCCCCCTCCCCGTCTGGGCCCCGCCCCCGCCCCTACCCCAGCGGCCATCCGTCGCGACCTGTTGCCAGTGCGTCGCTAGGCGATGCCACCCGGCGCCGCGCCGAATCGATAGCCCGATGTTCTACGACTCGCCGCCGTCGATTTCGACGCAGGCGCCGGCGTCGGCCACGACGAAGGCAAATCGCAACAAAGGCGCGCGGCGACGACATTGATTTTCGCCGCTCGCCGGACGCTGAGCGGCGGCCGAATGTCATTGCGGAGAGGGCAGGTGTCTGTGCGCCACCCAGCGACATGTTAACTATGTATGCGACCCGACCCGAGGTGTTCCGGCAAACAGCCGTATTTTCTCGAGCGCAGTAGCGGTGACGGGCGGCTTTTTCCAAGTTCTGACAGTGACGTATGCTCTTGACGGGGTGTTTGGAGCTGCTCGAGCACCGCGTTTTCAAAAACGGTCCCAATGAGTTACGGCTGGTCCCGACTTTGTAAAGTGGTGTCTTGCGTCTGTTACAGGCTGTTACGTGCCTTATTACGTGCTGAATTCGTTTGAAGTACGTGCGTAACGTATAGGTTTGCTGAAGCATTCAGGCAGAAAGACGAATTATTGTCCGTCTTAGCTCATAAATAAGATCCATGACTTTTCGTTAATGGACTAGCCGACTTAGCATTCAAAGAGTTGCCGACAAACTTCACAAATAAGCGTTACCTACCACTAACCAGTCACATAACACACTCGTACCCACAAGCGCTTGCAGTTCACTCGCATACATATTCCATAAAATGTATCCATGTCATCTTATCGGCTGTTCTAACTTCTGCGCTCTTTTTTTAATTGAACGTTTGTCCTATATTGGCACCCAAATGTTGACAATGGCTTGACAATATCAAGCATTCGAACCATTTAGATAACAGGTATACCACATGCACTTAACGGTCCTGCCATCAAATCGAAGGGTCACCTACCAATGAAAAGACAAATTAATTCAGCTATCTGCCGTCAAATAAAGCTTAAATTCCATCTCTGTTGTATACACATTACACATACCATTTTAATATTATGAACGTCATCAATGGACTGGATCTATTGATTATTTGACGGCGCCAAAAGAAATAACACTCTATAAAGAACCCTTTGAAATGGTGTTTATCAACCATTTCATTAAAAACATGCTAGAAAAAAATATGCTTTTATTGATTGTTGTCAAGACTGTCAAATTTCAAAACTGTTCACTGTTTTGTGTTCATGACTTTCGCTAAGTTTTTGTTTCCTCTGCCGCATAGCGTTTACATGTTGGATCATCGTTTACCTAAACAATTAGGGATTGATATTTTACAACAAAAAATATTATTAGCCGAACAAAAATATTCCAGCATCAAATCACATTTTTACAATTATTTCAGCTCCACCACCAAATTCGATTCGCTACAAAACCACTAGCTTCAAAATTGTATCACTAAACCTAGCTCGCCTTGCTTGTCATTCAGATCTACTAGTCATCAAAAACTAAATAAAAATATCGATCAAGCCACCCGATTATTCCATTCATGACCGCCTGCCCGGGCCGTGGCGGGTCGGTAAGCCGACCCTCTCCGCCGCCGGCCGACGCCGCACCGGGGCCGTATTTGCCGACATGGGGCCGGGCGAGCAACGGTTCTACACCGGGCGACGCTGATTCTCCACATCTGCCGGTCCCTTCCATAGTCGCCCAGCCAGCTACACAGAGGGCACTCGGCGACAGCAAACCGGCTCATTTTCATCCACCGAATGAATTATTCATCGGTGCTGAGTTGTGCATGTGCTCATTTGTCAGGGGCGCATTGAGTCGGGCCCTGCATTGACGCTGTGTCGCGCCCGGCTGGCCCGCTCTGGCCGAGTCCGAGCTACCTGGGCCGAGCGAGCACCGCCGCAGAGATATACGGCCAGAGGCGCGGCGAAATGACATCTTTAGAGGGCAATAAAAGACATTATAGTACTCACTTTTGGATTTATGGTCGGCCAAAAGTGGGTGAAGCTTGCGGTAGGTCAAGAGCAGTGCGTGGTGGCGGCGGGCCGCGCGGTGGCCGGGACTGGGGGATGATGAGTCGTCGCCACCGCCACCGCCGCCGCGCCGCAGCTCGGCATCGGTACTCGATCAACTCAGCTGAGATGCAGGGCTATAAAAGTCACCACACGACCTTGTCCGAGTCGGGCGGCCTGTTATGGGACCCGGCTATGTGAATGACCGAGTAACGCGGCGATAAAATGTTTAACAGCCACTCAAAGTGACACAAATGGGAGGCAGCGCGCGGCGCGGCGCTCGGCAACTCTTTGGCTGCAGGCCGGCCGTGAGTAGTGAGAGGTGATGACCGCACGCCGGCCTGTTGTGAGGTGCGGATGTAAACACGGCCTATTACACTCCGATAACTTAGCACCGCATTAGACCCGTAAATCGCGCACGGCGCTCCTACTAAATGACTCACTGTAGGCTGCAGGAGCCGAAAATGTTTTGCACGTGTTCGGACCGATGATTTTCGAGCATGATGCAGGGCTGAGCGGAATGCACTGTGCGGCCGGGAGAGCACCCCCGACCGTCTGAAATGAGCGGCGCCGCGGGCGGGCCGGGTGCTCCCTGCACGGCGCCGATTGTCTAATTCTGAGGCCGGCCCTTTTTTGGACGTCCGTGAACGCTGATTGATACGGTCTACATTTTGACAAATGGCGGTGGAGCGTTTTCCTTTGTATGGGCTCGACTGGCGATCAGTCTCTCTCGGAGTGAGAACTTCATCCCTGAGTGGACGGCAGGATGAAGAAACGCCCACGTCGCGTCGGCCGGACCACGCGGGGAGAGGAAAATGGTCCCTTTAGCAGACGACTAAAATATACCCGCCGCCATAAATTTCGGTGATTAGTACCCGAGCAAAGGCTTACTGACTGGTTGATGAATTATGTGATGCGAATGTAGCGTATTTTGGTAATGAATCTTTAAGTTATACAAACATCAGGCATTGGGTCCTACAATTTTTACTAATCCTTGATGCATGTCTGTTTTTCAATATGTGTTTGTTTTTAAGTTTTGATCGATTATTTAACCTGACATGAAGCTGGCATCGTTTGCTTTTGACATATGTGTGTTGCAGGCAAAAGTCGCCGCACTTCAAACGATCCAATGTTTTTTCCGCACATGACGGATGGACCAAAAATGACTGATTAGGCCTATAAAGGATGTTTTGCAGTGTTTATTCTGCCAAGAATAATATCCTCATTTTTCATATAAGACTAAGAGAGGAAAGATTGGGCATATAATTATAATCATCACTGCACAATTGGCTGTTAACAACTTGCAAAAATGTTTAGCATGCCACAGTAACATTTAATACTAAATCGTTACGCTAAGCATTAGCGTGGCCACGAGTTAACTGTTCACACACTAGGCATTTTATTTGGAACTCATCAATGAATGCGAGCATAAGTTTGTATTGCATATTGTTTACGCATTTTGACTTCTCATGTTAATGATGCTCACGCAGTCCAACCTTTGAATAGATAACAAATATTTTGATGTGTCGTTGATAGTTCTCAGTAAGGAAAGTGGGTGAAAATGGGTGCATTGTGATGCATTTGAAGCATAAATTCCAGTAGGGGAGAGTGGGGTAAAGCGGCCACCCTAACGCTTCTCACGATGCCAACGCTTGATTTTTAAACTTGGAAAGATTCTTTCTATACCAATGTGATCCCTATTAAGTTGCCTTTTATTTCAACTGCGTTTTATTTCCAAAGGCGTTCACATATGAAAGATATTGACAAAACTTTAAACCTATGCATATTGGCCACTTTGCCCCATACCCTGGAGCAAAGCGGCCACCGGCGTCTTCTCAAGTCCCGATATGAGAAACAAAATAGTTGCCTCGTGTATGACTAGGGTATTTGATGGTGACAAGGTTAAGCGAGGATGGATGTTTACTTTATCATCTTCCACTTGTAGGTAAACAAAGAAAGGATTTTCATGAAAATAAACATTTAATTGCATTATTTGGTAACTCATGCAACTGAAAAGTGGCCAAGATGAATGCATGAAGACACATTTGAATATAAATAATGTTTTTTATCCAGATGGAAGCAACTTATGGCCAATTGGGGGGTGGCCACTTTGCCCCGGCCACTTTGCCCCGCGCATACCGTCCGAGACAAAAATATTCCAGCTTAGCTATTAGTGGGGTAAAAAACATTAAAATTGGTAGAGTACATGTACGATAACCATGGAATGCATGGACAAGAACGCTTTTAAAAATTCCAAACGGTTATGGAATAACATAATATTTTAAAATTGTAAACATAATTGGTAACCTGGCAAGAAATGCTTTTCCGTGTTTCACAGAACATTGGTGATGGGCCTGAAACCCCGGTCTGGCTCATTCGAACGACCGTGAAGAGAAGTATAATTGGAAACCATAAATTGGAACTGACGCCAGCTATGAAGGGCTAAAACGATGGGTGGCCGCTTTGCCCCGGGTGGCCGCTTTGCCCCACTCTCCCCTATATTCTTTGTTTCCGACCGTTATCTGATAAACTCCAACATTTTTTATCGATGACAAATTTTGGGGCAATTTTTTCACTTGGGTAGGCATCTGTCAAATATTTGCTGATATTTTGGATGCAGTGAACAAAGTTTGAAAATTGAAAAGCCTGATAATCGTCTAACGATAATCAGGTCGTCTAATCGTCTAATAATCTCCGTCCGCCTCCAAAACAATTCTGTCAACAATTCAAACAAATAATACAGTTTGACCAAAAGTCTGCCAGATGTGTTATTCAAAATGGCCGAGTGTGCGATGAGTGGCCTGTTTTTGGAGTCTCACAGAGTATTTTTCAGTCGGCGCCTCATTTGGAGCGAACTGAGGCATGCAAAGCGCCAGATCACGACTGCGGCAATCCCTCGCGATTCACAGGGTGCACGGTGAACGCTGCGCCGGCGGCCGCCGTTAATCTATGTCCGAACTGAATAAACACACAAAACGCCGGCCACGACAATGATGCATGTCCTCGGCCAGACGGCATTCACCATAAATACTGGATGAACCAGTTCATATAATTGGAACACACTGGACGGCGTTACTTGCGAAACGTTCGGCATTGAGGCAAAGGGCTCATTTGGCTTTCTTGTGTTCCTCGTGCTAAGATATTCTTTTGGAAGATTTGCGCTACGATTGCTTTGCATAGGGTAATCAGTGAACAGGATGCCCCAAAGAACTCCTTAGGGAATTAGGTTATGAAATTCATTGCAGTATAACGCCACCATCAGGGTATGAATGATCTAGCACAATTCAATCGTCCGAACGCCGTCTCGTCTCCGACTTTGAGAGCCTGAATCTGGTTCACTACACCGATCAATGGCATTCGCTTGGTGTGGTAACAACCGCCCCCTTTCACCCATCGGAGCCCACACTGCGTTCCCACGTCCGTGAACGGGGTCGGAGGTGTCTTTAGGCGATGTCGCGACCAGCTGATCCGCGCCGCATCTGCCGTGACACGGTTCAGACCGCGCCGCGACCGCCGCGCCGCGCCCGTAAATCCCGACTCCCAATCAGTGTCGCCGGGTATAAAGGCCAACACCCCTGCAAAACCGACACGGGGTGAGACGAATGGTCGTGTCGGTCCGTCGGCCGTCTCCGTCGTCCCGCCGTGTTTTGCTCTGTCTCCAGATGCTCGCTGAGATAGCCTGCGACTGTCCTGTCCTGTCCTGTCGACCATGTCTGTCGCGCAGCCCAGGCAGGGGTTCGCACACACAGAGACATGGGGTCTGGGAGGGTTGGGAGGGTCTCACAGGCTCGGCTGGGGAAGGAGGGAACCGGCCTCGCACCAGAGCGGCCGCCGCTGAAGGCTTTATGTACGCCGGAAGAAGGGAACGGTAGGGGTGGGAGCGTGAGGGCGCTGCACCCAAGACGGTTGGAGAGCACCCCAAACGGGAAAACCCGAGTCCCTGCAGCGCACAAAAATGGCCGCACGTCATCGGGACGAAGATGACCGCCTGGGAACGGGTCGGGCGTGCTGTGAGATGGCCTGAGTCGATCTCCAGATGCTGACAGCTGATGGTGCCAATGGAAACGTCCGCTCCCTGTGAGACTGAGCGACGCCGGGGATTGATTGCCCCACCGATGGATTGATTTTGGTGGACTGACACTGGTGGGGAGGCGGCGGGGTGCGGGGGACGCGGACTGACTTATGGGTGTCGCCGGACTCCGTGAAGGGCTCACTTCTCGTGGACCCAACCGCCCCTGTCGCCCGTCTTGTTAATGTTGTCACTTGTCAGAGCTGCAAACATCCTGTTCTGACCGTGCGTCTTGCAGGCGATGCACATGAGGCAGGCGCCGCCAAGTTTACGAGCCGACTTGCAAGTGACCTTCTTGTTCACAGGCCTGTCCGGAGTTGAGTCGTCTGTCGTGGCCGTGTTTGACCTCTGTTTGAACCGACGTCCACCAGCTGACACGAACCGTGTGCTCTCTTTGCAGACCGGAAAAGAGGGCGGCAAACCTACACGCGCTACCAGACCCTCGAACTCGAGAAGGAGTTCCACTTCAACCGCTACCTGACGCGCCGGCGACGGATAGAGATCGCACACGCGCTCTGCCTCACCGAGCGGCAGATCAAGATCTGGTTCCAGAACCGGCGCATGAAGTGGAAAAAGGAGAACAAAAGCCAGGACAGTTCGGTCAAGGGTGGTGGCGCACGCTCGGAGACGGAGACGTCGCCGGGCGACCCGTAGTGTGTGCCCTCGGTCGGTGGTCCGTTAGTCCGTATTTATTTATTGTTGAGGACGCTGTGCGTGCGTGGCGGCCTTCTCGGTGATACCGGCGCGAGGCTCTCGTTTGTATGCGTGTCTGCTGCGGGCTCAAGCGGCCCGATTTATGGCCTCGGACAGTGAGTGTGTGTGATGTCACTGGTACGAGGCGCTGCCGCCGCCGCCGCTGCGTGCAGCGTGGTGTGTACACTCTCACCTACAAACACAAACACCTACCACACAAACAAACAGACACCCACAGACACACAGACACTAACCACATGTTCGGCATATGACACGAAACACACGCTGATAAAAGACATGCACCCGAACACATACACACATACACACACCGGCGCGGTAAAGACACTGGGACGGGCACAGGGCGGCCCGGCTACTGCGGCACAGTCACCGAAATCTTTTGTATAGGCGTCGAACATAAAGTATTTGCATTTTATATAGAAAGAGATGCTCTGATTTGCCCACCTTGCGATGACCCAAGGTTTGGTTGACGCCGCCTCGGCTTAGCTGAGACGTCCTTGACCTGACCTGCCTTTGGACTCCGGCGGTGACCCCGCGTGGGACTCATCCTGGCCATGTGTAGGACATGCGGTATTGTAGGTTAAACCTATGTCTGGGGTGTGCGTGTGCGTGGGTGCGTGCGTGCGTGTGGTCGTGCTTTGGCGTTTTTTATTGTACGGAAATACGTAACACGCAGGATCGCGCGGCGTGGACCGAAACGAAATACGTAATTTGCCTAAAGATACGTAAAGTTTCCATCCTAACATTGTAGTGTGTAAGGAATTGAGACTGGCAACTGGCGCATCATTCATTGTTAAATTTGCATACTCTTTTTCTCTCTCTCGTTTTATTCGCTGAGTTTATTGCGAAGAAGTGATTTTAAGTTACAGAATGTTTATGATTCACATGCTGTGCACACAATCAAAAAGCGATTTATCTAAAGCGGTCTACATCGCATGGCGATTCTACTCGTATATCAGTCTAGCCGTTTTTGTTTTGTGCTCGTTGGTGGCTGCGTTGTGCAATTTCCTGCTTTCGCTGAGGGCCCTGTCACGGGCCGGCGGTCGACATACGTAAGGAAGTGCTTTGTGAGTGGTCTTGTAAATACGCTGTACACCGGCCCGGCTGCGGGGGTCGTAGCCAGCCGTGCTCGACACGCCGTGCAAGCACAGCTGCTCATCGGTAGAAACCTATCAGGCAACTTCAATTCGAAAGAGTGATCTCGAAAAGCTAGATGATTGTACTTATGAGTTGTTGGACGGCGGAGCGACTCAGTCGAACGATGGAATGCCGCGTCGTCCGCGCGCGTTTGCAACTTACCAGGGATCGTCAATACGTAACGCGGCGCGCTGCGAGCGGCCACTGGCTGGCGGCGTGCGGCGCGCGCCCAATACCTACGTTGTACGTAACAGTTAGTACAATTGACGCTGTAGGTACCGCTCCCGCCGGCGACTGTAGAGCTCCCTCTGCCCCCTCTCCCCTCCCCGACCCCCTCTGTAGAGCCGTTGTGTCGTGGTCCATATATTTTGAACCTGGGGTGCATGAGCGATGTGGAAATTTGTGTTAGTGGACTTATCAATGTTTCTCTCTCTACATCCCGCCTATATCGTGTCCGTGCTTTGTTTTCAAGTGGCTGTTCCACAGCTGAGCAGGTCATGTATGTAACCAAGCTGTTTGGTTTTAAGATTGCGCGGCGTTGAGAGGTGTCTCAAACAATAGCTTCACGGTTATCATTTATTTGTAGTGTGCCACAACCTCTGTGTACATAGCCTTCATTTTAATCGATATAGCAAAATGAAATAATGTCGTCTTTACATGGGTGTGAGGACTGAGCGATAGAGGAGAGATGGAACGAGCGAATTGAAGTGACACAGTGGAACTGTTTTACACAGCGTATGAAGATTACACTACGTAACACAAAAATTATCCAGCGGCTGACCACATATGTGAATGTGAAATGTGATTAGTTACTGCTAATCGTTATCATTTTTTGCGAGGGCCTTTGTTGGAAGCATTCATATGTGCACCAGAATGCCTTTTCGCGGTGCTAAAAATTATGTAGTTTTTGTGTGTAAATACTTAGCAATTGCTCATGAATTAGTCGACTTATGAGATAATTATTGTTGCTAAATGGTAGCAACTCTGGTTATATGTATTGTACCTACGTGTTAGGTATATTGTATTTACTGCATGCACGTGGCGTATACCGTATCGGGGCTGCCGCTCCGGCGGCCGGTAACCCCGTGGGCTGCCCGCAGTCGCCCGGATCGGCCGTCCGGGCCTCCGGAGCCCCTGTGGGCCGGGGCACCCCTACCGGCGTCAGCTGATTGGCCCCTATTTCTGAAGGTCGCCGCATAATTAGCCAGTTCCCATGACAACGCGCCCAGGGGTCGTCCGCGCCGGGCCCAGGGTGGGGCCACGGGCCGCCAGAGTTATGGCTTCCACGGGGCTCGGGCGCGCCGCTCACACCGCGGGCGACAGCGTGCGAACGCCGGCGCCGGCCCGTGTTGATGCAGCACCGCGTCCGTGCCGACACCGACACCAGCTGACATCTAGTGTCACTGACACGAACTAACCTGCAGACGCTCGAACTAAGTCCGTGCTAAGTCCTGGCGAAAACTGGGCTCATTTGGCCCCAAAACATGGCTATAAAACGGCCCCATAAAAATGTCACGACACGAAAGTGAGTCACGAAAAAGTAATCCCAGAATTGGCCAAATATCACTGTGTTCCGACCATCAGGCCATCTTCTAAACTTAAGTACGTGCAAAATGTTCAACTTATGCAAAAAAAAAAACATCTCTTTAGGTCTGACTTCAGGTGTGCAGATTCCAGACCAACGTCATGCAGATGTTAAAGAATGCGCAAGCTCCTTTACCCATGCTATTGTGGTAATATGGTAGCGTTGCCGTTTCGGCCTAATAGGCAGGTTTTAAAACGTTGGGAAAGATTTAGGCTGAAATTTAAAGCAGGTTTTCGCTATTACCGATGAAACGAACACCAGCAGCTGCCTGCCAAATAGCTGTCAGAGTCGAGCTAAAAATATTATACATGAACCTTCTGGTCGTGGACATAGTTACTTTCAGAACATAGACTACAGAAATGTGTAAAGACCAACGCTTACGTAGCGGTGTAAAACAATAAGACACTGGATTTTTATTAGTAACAATCTAGTCACCGACATAAGGTCATAAAGACTAATTCGAAAAACAATCATTTAGTAACAATCCACGAGCTTTTGATCTGCCCTTTCTATGGAATGCACACCTTGAGACTATGTCTTAGTGACCTAAGGTCAGGTCATATTTGGAGGTCGACCATCATATGCCCACGAGAATCCCTTGCAGCTTGTATCTACATAGTGTTACAAGATATCACCAAGAAAGTAGTAATTAACCAGACATATTGGGCAATTTGCTTCGTAATTTGCCATCATGAGTGAACATTACTTGAATTGAGTTAAAAGTTCAAACATGTATCATTTCTATATTAGAAGCTATCTGATTCAGCATTTAAAAGAATCACGAATGCAAACTCCGTTTACCCAACTTCGGCAATAAGATGTGTTTCCAATCAACATTTCACCCCACCAAAGGAAACCTTCAAAGCCCGTTCTAGAATATATGACCTTGTTTCTTATATTGGTAGGATTCTTTTTGTTTGGCTGTCCTTGGTTCAGATTTATCATTTCCATGTTTAGTTGAGTAGTAATGCATCCACTACATACACGCAACGGAATACGAACAAAACAAAAAAGGTGCAATGATGCAGCATTGAATCATTTTACTCTTTCACACAAGGACCTTTAATTGCATTGCAAAGAACAGTAGTTAAAATTTAAGTTGATCTCACAATTTTTAGCATTATCGGTCCCTTATTTCAGAAGTTCACATCTGCCTGTGTGTGCAGCAATAATGAACATTGAAAAAGGTAAAGTTATGTCATGTTATTAGTCCATAATTTGTATTACAATCAGGAACCATTCGTTCAACACAAGCATGTGGAAAATACAGAACGCATAATAAATTAAATGCAATTCAAAAACACCGGGTCCTTTTATGCCTGTAGTTTACAGCATTTCTCACACAAAAAGTGATGGCACTGAATGATGAAATATTGCCAAAAGTAGGCAATGCCAGAAATAGGAACATACATTATGCATATGTTACGGGCCATATGCTAGCTCGGGTAGTATGCAAACTACCCGGGCAGTATGCAAACTACCCAACAGCCCGGGCAGTATGCATACCGTCCGGGTAGTATGCATACTACCCGACCGCTTGGGCAGTATGCATACCGCCCGGGTAGTTTGCATACTGCCCGGGTAGTATGCATACTACCCACCTTTCATCTCACGGGCAGGATGTTTACTCGGGCAGTATGCTGACCGTGGCTCGTGAGGCTAGTTAATGCAATAGCTCGCATACAATGTCAATGGCAGACACTTTAACCCGCGCGGGACCGCGCTCGGCACCAGCCGTGCCGGTTTTTTGGGAGGGGGGGATTGAATACCCTAACTCGACTCCTGTGCCACTTAGCGGCACAGGAGTAAGCTGCATGTAAGATGCCGTAAGCGGCATTCAAAATAACATAAAAATTCATGGAAAAACTCCAGTCATGTTTTAGGTCAGACCAAAGATCAGGTCACCGGAGGTCATCAAAGGTCAATTTTCACCTGTTTAACTTTTTTTTACAAATCGGCCCACAAGCTCGGAAACTAAAAGAGCTAAAGCGCCGCAGAGATGCGCATTCAGTAGCTCTACTAACGCTTTCTGGAATAAGCCCTCAAAGTTGACCTAAGGTCAACAGTATAGCCTCCAGAGGGCAACAACGTCTAAAATAGCTGTTTTGACGATTTATATATTTTACGGCAAAATTAGTTTACCTTAGATAGGCACGACATTGCGTTTGCCGGCATCGTGTTCCTCTCGTCGAGACGTGTCGAGTTAACTATAATTTGGCTTTTAAGACCACTTTAAAATTTGACCTAAGGTCAAGGTCATGACCTGACATGAAAAGGTCATGTTGGTTATCAGACGATTCTTATCGTCGACTTAAACACATCTAAGGTTATTTTCATTGCTCGAATACGTCTCCATAAAAAGTAGGTAAACGTAAAAAACTACTGCAGATCTGTTATGACCTGACATGGCCTCATGGTCATAAAGAGGGGTCACTACAAGTGCAATTTGCCGATTCAGTGTGTTGTGTTTACATGGAACCCGATATTTGAGAGCGTTTAGAAAGACCTTTATCCAAAAAGGCGTCTTTCAACTTTCTCCTGTCAACTTCTAAGAGACTGCAAAATTGGCCTGACCTTAGGTCATCGGTTGGACATCAAAGTTCCAATGGATGTATTTTATACATGCTTTTACTGCTATTGATCGCTGAAAGTTTCAAAGCGATCGTTCAGTCGGGGTAGCTATGGCGAACAAGTTCTAACCTTTTCTGAGGTAAGGTCACTTGATCTGCCCTGCAGTTACCTGACCATAAGAACTTGTTACGCCTTGCATGCAAATGGTTTCATGCAGCATTAGCTATTGAAACTGTACTTACGCCCTCTACAGGTCCAGATGCCAAACCAAAGCCATCGAGTGATGAATTGATACTATAGATCTGTCGTCATTTCAGATGAAAATGACTTGTTGGCCGCTGGCTAATAAACAATGAAATTCTGGGGGAAAATTTAAGTCTGTATATTATAATTCTTATTCCATCCTTCAATCGATAAAACGCGCTTGACGGCAAAACAGACTTCGTAATTAAGCTATTTTACTCAGAGATCCATTTTTATTTTTAAAATGGACAGTAGGTCTATTAAAAAAGTCCCCGGCACCAGTGGGCGCTGCCTTCGCTGAGCCGAACCCCCGTCTGCCTGTCCCATATCGCGCCGGTATCAGGTCAGGAAGGGTCAGCGGGACCGCTCGGTCCGGCCCGCGGGCGGTGGACGGGCGGCCGGTAACGCTTTCCACCAGCCAGCTGTAGAATCCGACAAACGGGACGGCCACCGCTCAGCGCAGCGAAACCGGTGTTAAAGAATGGCAGTAGATGTTCATGGCCGATGAGATAGTCATTGTTAGCCCGTGCCCCACATGAATGCCTAGACTCTCACGCCCTGTTGGAGGGGAAATGGGGATTGAGGATCATTCTTATAACTCAGCTTTGGGCATTTAAGTGGTATTCGAAGTAGCGTCAAAAGTAGCAAAAAGAAGAAAAAAATACTTCAGCTAATTTTGGATCCGGTCATAGCCAGAGGTCATGTCACTAGAGGTCATCGATGGTAAAATTTTGCTGAGACAGGGTGCGTTGTGCGCACCGGTGCATTGGGCTTCCAATTTCCATGGAAACATCAACAGACTCGGAAGCTCGCAACAGGGGCGCGGGAACTACTTTCCGACTGGGGGCACACCATAATAGAGATCAACCTAGGGTCCCCCCAAATCTAGTTTTCTCACCGGTTTTAGGCCACTTATTTTTCATCTCTCGGCTTTTTCAACAAAAAAGAAAACATTTGCGAAACAATTTGGTATTCCGTCTCAAAGCTGTGGGGGCACCGCCCCCACGGCCCCAGAGTTGGGGGGGGGGGCAAGCTGCACCCACTGCCCCCCCCCCCCCCCCCCCCCCGGCTCCCGCACCTATGGCTCGCAACGCTAGCGTGGAGCCCAATTCATATCAACCGCCGCAACAATGCAGCAGCGCAGCGCAGCGTGCTGCAGCGCGGGGCCGTGAAACACCGCCCAGGGCTACCCATGTGTCAGGGCAATCCAACCCACGTGATGGGCTCGGCCCCAGCGGAGCATGAGGTCCAGGACTCCCGCCCAGGCCCCCTGTCTCCTCCTAATTCCTATCATCCTTCCCACTCTGAAATCGACCGAAGAGCCTAACCTAACACAACAATCAGCTCGTTTACCGCTATGTCTGAAATCTGAATAATATTGTCAGATTGAATTAGGGTCAACGGCTTAGCATGTAAATAACAACAACTGCCACCATCGGTATTATGAGAAAACCAATTGCTTTTCCACAAACACTTTAAAGTTTTTAGCTTAAAACTTGCATGAAATTAATTTTACCAGCCTCTTCGTTCCTCTTATCAAAACGCTTCGAATGAATCGCAAGTTTATCTTTAAAGGTCATTTGAAAACTTTGGCCTATGTTCAAAGACATGACCTGACCAGAAATGGTCATAGCATAGCTGGATATTAGATCCGTATCGTGGAACTTTACAAACACTTCAGATGATTTCATAACTAAGCATGTCTATCAAAAATAATTATTACATGGCTCACATGTAAGCTGGGTGTGTGAACATGCTTGCGGTTATGTTGAACGCAACTGATAATGTTCTGTTGGCCACATTTTCTATATTTAATTTAGCCTCCCGAATTTCATATTTTTGTTAATGACACCTTCACGATGTCGAGAAAAAAACGCTTAGGAGATTTTTAGGAACGCAGCCTGAGATACATTCAGTATAAGGAAGGTTCAAGGGTGCTAGATTCCTTCCGTCATCGCTATCCTCAGGAAAAACCAATCCGCATCGCCCCTACATAGTCTTCATGCTTCCCTCTCTGGACTGGAGGTCACCCCACCAGCCAACCTGTAGTTGATGTCGGATCCATTCCAGGACACATAATCCTCTTCGGGTGACCGTTTGGGAGACGGCTGGACCGTCCCGACAGGGCAATCGTCCCACGGGGAACAGTCTCGCTTCCGCAGATCACCGTCGCTGGCTCGCACAACCCAATTACTACACCACAGCATAGTTATGTCATAGCTCTGCAAGGGCCTTTTCAGACCGAAAAAGATGGCCCCCAACAAAACAAACAATTTTCTCATTCAGTATTGTATCTCATCAAGCACCACATGTTTTCAGAGTATAGTTCCGTCCAAAAAAAGCGCAGTTCAATTTTCTCCCATTGACTTGAGTTGACCCGGCCTTTCTGTCAACAATGTCAAACTTGCAAAGTAAACGTTTCAAATACATATACTGTTGCCCATTAAAATCGCTGAAAGTTCTGAAGCGATCGGTTAGTCGGTGTATTTACCGACTAATATTGGTTATAGTCGTATTGGTAGATATCATGAGATATATATTGGTAGATATGATGAGCACAGGAACTTTCCTTGAGGTAAGGTCACTTGACGTAACCTGATGTAATGACCTTGAATTGAAAGACTTGGGCGGGAAAAAATGGGTCATTTGAAATATCAAAATGCTAGATTTTAACAATAATTGCAAACACTATCCCGGCCAAATAGTGAGTGAGAAGGGAGCGATTCCCCGACCCCATGTTTAGCTCCTATAATTGAGCTAGCTGCTAGAGCCTCGCGGAAAAAAAAAACGAGCGCTTCCGTTGTTACGTGACGTAGCGACTGGCACCCCATTTTAAAATATCAGTGACCTCTTAGGGCAGGTCAAGGGCCCCAAGGCATTTGATAGGTTCTTGGTAAATAACTAAACGCATTATCGTCATTTCAATACAATCGTGTTTTTTATTCTCAGATGCGTCGATTTGTTTTTTATTACGTGAAGCAAGTTAGGATGTTTTGTTTACCTCAGGTCAATGTCATGTTAGGGCAGCGCAGGTCACGAAGCTGTTGAAAGGAGGACATGTTGCATAACATTTGATTCGACAAGTCTTGCAAAGTCCATTGATGGCTGTCCAGACTGGCTAGCTCATTTTGATCGGGAGTTATTGACGAAACACTCCTATGACACAAGTGACGTCATAAATGACGTCACGCAAGGTGAACAATGCAAAAGTGAAGCATTAGACCTTGCCAAGAATGTATGAAGTCACGATTTCATGTGCTTGAGGTATAGTTTCAGATTATTTCCGACGCCACATTAACAGCTTCCATAATTCCCCATTATGCTTATACGACACTAAGTGCATTGCGGATTGCATCATTTTATAACCGACAACCGTTCAGAGGTTTACCTAAGACATAGTTAAGTGATCTGACCTGAAAACGTGGTTGATGTCAAGTGATCCGGCTTGATTGAAATGTAAGGCATGTGAAATGTCAGCCTTCTATCATCAGTGTGCTTTGAGCTACCGCAAAAAAAAATGCATGGTGGAGGCATCCACCCCTTCTTCTCGGCCGGCGAGGGTAAACCTCGCTTCGAATTATTGCAGATAATGATGATCTTAATTCGCTAGATAGGAATAAAATACTCGGTATGTGATGCATATAGTTATACCCCTCGATTTGCCCTCGCGCTAAGTCTATTCTAATCATCACTGCCGCTTTTTTATCCGAGATGCTGTCGCCGCTAAACGTGTTGTTTTGTTTGCTTGCTTGCGCTGAATGGCCATTACAGATTATTGAAGGATTATGATAAAATAGGAATGAGGCAAGGGAGGATATGCACTGCAGGTGTTTGATTTAGATCACAAAGGCATCATTTCAGGCATCGTGCAGAGTCATTATCTTCCCCTCCTCTGCACAGCGGCATCTCTGCGCCCCACACACTGCGTCCTCACTCCACGGCCGGCCGCCGCCAACTGACCCACTCGCCGGGCGCCGCGACCTGACCCGTGTCGCTGCCGCGGCCTGCGCAATAGAGTCGGGGCTGGAATCCGGGGGTTCGGCCGGCCGGCCGCCTCTGGAGCGGGGGACTTTTTTAGTAGACCTACTGGACATGGAATACACAACTCAAGACGAGAGGCGGGCAGTATGCAAACTGCCCAAGCTTTTGGGCGGTATGCATACTGCCCAAGGGGTCGGGTAGTATGCATACTACCCGGGCGGTATGCATACTGCCCGGGCTGTTGGGTAGTTTGCATACTGCCCGGGCAGTTTGTATACTGCCCAAGTTAGCATATGACCCGTAACACATATAAAATGTTTCTATAATTTAGTGAAGATCATGCATACTGTAGCATGCAGCAGTTGTATGTAGGTTGGTTATAATTGTGCATTGTTCAGCAAAAACTACGCAAAATATTCCGAAGTCTCCTTCCAAAAATCAGAACATCGCAAAACACATACAATGTATTTCATAACTGTGCAAGTGCATCATTTATCGGCAATAAAAACACTAAAGTTGAGGTTTGCGTAACTATTGCATTAAATTACTTTATCAGCTATGCAGGTAGAGTTGCCGGATAGGTAGAGTTGCCAGTGTTGTAGCGTCATAGCGCCAAACATTTCGCTGATAGCTGCTACACATTTGATTCCGCTTGCATATCAGTCTCGCAACATTTTTCATTTTAAAGTTAAATTTTACGGAGATTTACAATGTTACGAATACCAGGGGCGGCGTAAACAAAATTAATGTTCCACAATTAAACTGTTTGTTTTGTAATTATCCGATTTCAATTGCACACTTCTCAGATATGTTCACATGGCGATTAAACACTCGCATTTAATCTTCATCAGCTGCCTAAGTTTTGCACTGTATTAAGTACCTGTTTAAAATGAGATATGACCTACGAAGCCAACTAGCAAGTGGCGCACATGGACCGACATTATTCATGAACATATTATGTTTATCGTGTAGTGCTTTTGCAAGGAGCATTGATAATACTATAAATTAACTTTGAAGCGACCTTCTCCTTGATATTATGTCAAAAATGAAAGAATTATTTACATGTGCATTCGGGCACAGCCCATCATCAGATGTATATTTGAAAAGACAGCATATACATCGTCACAAAAACAAGAATCGACATTTCAAATTCAGCTCGTGAAAATGACACAATAGTATCCTTCGCGCCGTATGATACCTATCTATATAAAACACACCTATAAACACACACACAAGCACAATTTTGGGGCACATACATACGATAAACTTGTTCTCACATGATACGCCACGAGGACAGATTTTCGTTCAGCCCAGGTTTCCTTTCCCTTATGTACAGTGATTCAGTAATTTTCCTATCCGGATGGTCCCTAGTTTTCTTCAAAATCCTAACCTCCAGTGGCGGGTCAGCCAGCTTTTCTGCCTTCGACATCCCCGCGTGACACTCTGAAAAATGGTCACCTATCGGGGTAAGCTGTGTCTCGTTGGCAGCACACCTCAAATGCTCATTGTATCTAAGGCGCAGAGGCCGTTTCGACTCGCCGATATACTTAGCTCCACATAGCGTACAGGAGAGCTCATAAACCACGTTTTTGTCCGTGCACCTACCATTCTGCAACCTCCTGCAAGTGTTGCAGATCCTGTTGCCCGAAGGGCACGGTGGATCGCCAAACGATGAATGCACTAGTTTTTGTTTCAATGTCTCTGGCGTGTATGAGGCCACCGTAACATCCAGCCCAGAAGCACGAGCCGCCTTCTTCACCTTGCATAGCACAGTTTCATTGACATAAGGCAAAAGAAGGATCCCGCCAGACTTGTGACCTCTTCCTGCTCTTGCGCCCTGCCCCTCCCTACCATCAGCGCCAGGGGCAGCGTCGGGGACATCCCTAGTCGTATGTCTTCCTCGCCCTCCACGAGCTCCTCTACCGTCTCTACTGACCCTACGCAGCCGCTCTTTTCTTTCCACTTGTCGCCGAGTGCTCCTTAGCACGTGCGCAGGGTAACCATTTCTCGAGAACAGGTCACAGATTTTATCTAGGCTCCTTTGCTTAGACTCCTCATCAGAGGACAGTGCGATCGCGCGCGTCAATTGGGACCGCAGAGTGCAGAGCTTTGTCTGCTTGGGATGCGCTGAGCGGTAGTGGAGAATGATCCCCGCATTGTTAGGCTTGACATATAGCTCCGACTGGAATCGACACCTATCACCCTCCCGGTGCAATGTGATCAAGGTGTCCAGCATCGGGACGGCGCCCTCCCCTTCCCCAGACATCTCGTAGGTGAACTGTATCCTGGGGTTAATGCTGTTCAGATAGGTGACAAAGTCAAGTAGGGCATCTTTACCATGCAGCCAGACACCAGCAAAATCGTCAATGTACCTGACAAGGAAATCAGGCCTCAAATCGGCCCCATCCAGTGCCAGTCTCTCAAAACGGTCCATGTACAGGATGGCGACAGCTGGTGCAACCGGATTACCCATGGCGATTCCCTCCAATTGCAGGTAGAATTGTTCCCCGAATCTGAAAATGTTGTTTTTCAAGCAGTGCTGTAGGAGCTCACACACGTCATCCACACTTAGTCCTGCAGTGTCTATATCTGTGTGGTGTCTCTCCAATGCCTCCCGCACTGCCCCCACTGCCTCGTCCACAGGTATGCTGCCATATAAGTTAGTGTATAAGTGTATCGAGGATCTGACACCCAATCACAGTCGGACCCCGGTCTTTTATGGACTACCCAAAGACCATAAACCGAGTGTTCCGCTGAGGCCAGTGATATCTGCTTGCGGCGGCCCGACCGAGAAGACATCCTGGATGTTGGACAAAATACTGCAGCAGCTCCTTCAGCATGTGCCGCTGCATCTCGTCAGCACGGACGACTTCCTAGAGAGACTGCGTGTATTCTGGGGTGAGCACAGTGTTCCTGCCGATGCTATTTTCTTTAGCATTGACGTGACTAACTTATATGGCAGCATACCTGTGGACGAGGCAGTGGGGGCAGTGCGGGAGGCATTGGAGAGACACCACACAGATATAGACACTGCAGGACTAAGTGTGGATGACGTGTGTGAGCTCCTACAGCACTGCTTGAAAAACAACATTTTCAGATTCGGGGAACAATTCTACCTGCAATTGGAGGGAATCGCCATGGGTAATCCGGTTGCACCAGCTGTCGCCATCCTGTACATGGACCGTTTTGAGAGACTGGCACTGGATGGGGCCGATTTGAGGCCTGATTTCCTTGTCAGGTACATTGACGATTTTGCTGGTGTCTGGCTGCATGGTAAAGATGCCCTACTTGACTTTGTCACCTATCTGAACAGCATTAACCCCAGGATACAGTTCACCTACGAGATGTCTGGGGAAGGGGAGGGCGCCGTCCCGATGCTGGACACCTTGATCACATTGCACCGGGAGGGTGATAGGTGTCGATTCCAGTCGGAGCTATATGTCAAGCCTAACAATGCGGGGATCATTCTCCACTACCGCTCAGCGCATCCCAAGCAGACAAAGCTCTGCACTCTGCGGTCCCAATTGACGCGCGCGATCGCACTGTCCTCTGATGAGGAGTCTAAGCAAAGGAGCCTAGATAAAATCTGTGACCTGTTCTCGAGAAATGGTTACCCTGCGCACGTGCTAAGGAGCACTCGGCGACAAGTGGAAAGAAAAGAGCGGCTGCGTAGGGTCAGTAGAGACGGTAGAGGAGCTCGTGGAGGGCGAGGAAGACATACGACTAGGGATGTCCCCGACGCTGCCCCTGGCGCTGATGGTAGGGAGGGGCAGGGCGCAAGAGCAGGAAGAGGTCACAAGTCTGGCGGGATCCTTCTTTTGCCTTATGTCAATGAAACTGTGCTATGCAAGGTGAAGAAGGCGGCTCGTGCTTCTGGGCTGGATGTTACGGTGGCCTCATACACGCCAGAGACATTGAAACAAAAACTAGTGCATTCATCGTTTGGCGATCCACCGTGCCCTTCGGGCAACAGGATCTGCAACACTTGCAGGAGGTTGCAGAATGGTAGGTGCACGGACAAAAACGTGGTTTATGAGCTCTCCTGTACGCTATGTGGAGCTAAGTATATCGGCGAGTCGAAACGGCCTCTGCGCCTTAGATACAATGAGCATTTGAGGTGTGCTGCCAACGAGACACAGCTTACCCCGATAGGTGACCATTTTTCAGAGTGTCACGCGGGGATGTCGAAGGCAGAAAAGCTGGCTGACCCGCCACTGGAGGTTAGGATTTTGAAGAAAACTAGGGACCATCCGGATAGGAAAATTACTGAATCACTGTACATAAGGGAAAGGAAACCTGGGCTGAACGAAAATCTGTCCTCGTGGCGTATCATGTGAGAACAAGTTTATCGTATGTATGTGCCCCAAAATTGTGCTTGTGTGTGTGTTTATAGGTGTGTTTTATATAGATAGGTATCATACGGCGCGAAGGATACTATTGTGTCATTTTCACGAGCTGAATTTGAAATGTCGATTCTTGTTTTTGTGACGATGTATATGCTGTCTTTTCAAATATACATCTGATGATGGGCTGTGCCCGAATGCACATGTAAATAATTCTTTCATTTTTGACATAATATCAAGGAGAAGGTCGCTTCAAAGTTAATTTATAACATATTATGTTGCTCGAATTATGAAATGTGATATTTAGCCATAAAATATTAGCACTACTCCTCTAGAAAACTCATCTTGAATATCAGGCGTGTGACTAAGATTTATTCATACTTATTATCCTTCATTGAGCGCTATACATGAACAAGCGAAACTCTATATAGTGGCATTGTACTTTGATTACGGCAAATTGGTGGGTAAACATAACATTTGCGCCCATTACTCACTAGAAAACATTTGAACACAGGACGCCCACCATGAACTCATTCATTTATAGGCTGACGTTTCCACTATTCGTTCACACAATAAAATTGCACGGCGCTGAAGGCATTCACATACACCAAAATAAGCTAGCACCCTTTCAATTATTGTTCTGCAATCACCGTATCAGCGTACTGGGTAGACTGTGGGAGATTCCGCTATTCCCATACGATAGGTAGTTCCAGACAGTTCAGCATCCCATCATCCGCTGTACCCAAACGGGATTCGCCACACAACAGCACCCCACCGGCCGTTTTTCCCGAGACCGTTTCATGTGTTCCCGGTAGATATCTGGTCCTGACGACGGTCTACGATGCATCGCCAGTGTCCGCAGGACACAGTGCGGACACGACCCGTCACCGAGACGATCACCGGTCTCTGGATCAGACCTGCGGACAGAGCAGACACCGATCCGTCAACCAGAGACGTCATCCGTCACAGCAGCCCGTCAATCGACCAAGCGATGGCAATGGTTGTCTGCTGGTGTCGTCAGGATGGCGCGAGGATACTGACACGATTTACCGTTTCGTTTGACTGACTGGAAGACCGACATAGCCTGCCGGCTGTTGCTCGGTTTGGTTTGCGCACGAGGCCACAGACTCTCACGTGCACGTGCGGGCCGAGGCGGCAGATAAATAGGCGTAATGAGCGGCCCCGGTGACGGTGGACCCATTATACAGCAGATGGCAAAGGCTGTCATCGTGGTAAATGCGGCAGCTGCCGCTAGTAGCGAGCCCCCGGGCGCAGTGACCAGCTATCGCCAAGTCAGGCGTTATAATTCGCGGTTGGTCGATGGATAAACGTTTCATAGCAATTTGGACAGTGAGTAAAAATGGCTGAGGCCTCGTATTATTTTGATATTACATGTAGATCGTTGCGTCAGGGTGCCGGCGCAGGCGAGATGAGAGCGGGCGATGTAGACCGGAACGGTGCATGGTCATGATCGGACGAACTGGGAACAGCTGCTGGACTTCAGCATCTATGTAGTTCAGGCACATGCATTACTGCATCCAACCAGCATTGACTGAAATTGTGCATGGCACTTTTACCCGTAAGATGCACAAAATTGTTAATTTTGCTTCAATGTAGTGCAAATGTTTCAAATATATGTTTTCAAATATAACCTTATGTTCAATGATTGCGAAATGCAAAAGGTTCCAAAAATAATTACAAAATGAATTTATTTCGGACACTGTCCTTCTTCAGTTCAGAATTGCAAATTAAATCATTTAGTCACAACAGCGCCAGAATATGTCGATAACAGCTAAGTTAGGAAGTCTCACATTGGTAAATTCTCGCGCAAAATAGACAACCATCTTACAGTTGAAATGTTCACAAGGTACCCTTTCATATAAATATAATGCATGTGTCCACAATTTACACATTAATTCATCCCTATCATCTATCAATCACTAGACCACAAGCATCTAGTCGTCTATTCAACCATCGAGCCATGCAATCAGTCAAACATCCAACCATCCATGTACTCACACATCACTCAGCTATAGATAATTAGACAATCAAGTCATCAAAGGCCACCATCTTATACATCAAAGAGCATAAGTACTTTACCATTAAACCATTCATTCAAACCTCGAAACAATACTCAATCGTTCAATCATTCATGTTCAGCCATACATTCATACATTCATTCATTCATTCATACAATCATCCGATTATTCAGTCCTTCATTCATTCATTCATTTTCTCACATACCATTCATCAATATGGTTGAATATAAAAGTCACTTGTCAGTAATACACACATGATCAGTGAATCAGTGGCAAAGGCATCAGAACAGAAGACGTTACAATAGCGAAGTTGTAAATGCTAGAGTACTACAGGACAGGATCAGTTCCTCATTTCTTTCCCTGGGTCTATGACTCGTTACCCTTTAAATGATGGCCCAGGCCGCTATGTTGCTGTTTAGAGCTGGGCGAATCTGTTTGATCCAAAGAGACTCCGCTATTTTCCTGCCTCTACTTTCATCGCATGCCTGCAGAATCTTTGCCCTTACATTATGGGGTCCCGGCCGACACTGGGGATGCTGTGTTCGGAAATGCTCGCCCCACGGGGAGTCATTCCGCATGTTTTTAGCATCTCGCAAGTGTTCGTTGTAGCGGAGGCGCACCGGACGTCCCGTCTCACCAACATAACTCTGGTTACACAATTCACACGTGAGCTGGTACACCACACCTGAGCTGTGGCATCTTCCTTTCAGTCCGGCGGCGCACGAGTGGCATCGAGAGCCACCGGGACAGGGTGGAGGCTAAAGTTTATTTATATGAAAGGGTACCTTGTGAACATTTCAACTGTAAGATGGTTGTCTATTTTGCGCGAGAATTTACCAATGTGAGACTTCCTAACTTAGCTGTTATCGACATATTCTGGCGCTGTTGTGACTAAATGATTTAATTTGCAATTCTGAACTGAGGCCTGTTTCACTAACAAATAAAGTGTGTAATTACAAAGAAAAAACTTGAGTTTAAAAGAAATAATTACCAACATTTGAAATTTGGATTTCACGAAACCTTCGGGCATGAATTTTGAGTTTAAAATTTGCAAACTTTTTTACAAGAAAAAGTTTGCTAGAAAACACGTGGATCGCAAACTTTCTGTTTCACGAAGACCAGAAACTTGAAAGAAAACATCGTAATTACAAACCTGAAATTCCAGTGGTCCTGACGTTCGGAATTTTGATACTTTTTGTGCAATGATGCAAAGCAATCAATTATTTAAAACAAATATGATATGCTGAGTCATTATATGCTCTTTTCACTTAGCACATTCCCTACGAACCACCTACGAGCAATAAATAAATATCGTCATATTTTGTCATTCGCGAGCCATAATTGCATTCAACAGTCTTCTGCTGTCAAATGTTTTACGTGTTATTTTCTTTCAATAATAAGATATTGTGAACTATCATTTATACCACTCAGAAACAGCATCATTATTTTTCATTTATTCCTGCAATTTCTGACATGAAAACTAGACATAGTTTGATAAAAAGAAGCAATATCTGTAACATGTTAAAGTTCTTGATTAAAAACAATTTTATTGTTTACAAGTTTATTTACCAACTCTTTTTATCGGAGGTGCCGCTGGTGATGAAGTTTAGTGAAACCCGATTTTACATAGTTTGCAAAAATACTTATGAATTGTAAAGTTCAAACACTTGTAATCGCAAGTTTTTAGTGAAACAGGCCTCTGAAGAAGGACAGTGTCCGAAATATATTCATTTTGTAATTATTTTTGGAACCTTTTGCATTTCGCAATCATTGAACATAAGGTTATATTTGAAAACATATATACATATGTCATAATGCTGTTCATACAAGTACTTCGCCATTTACTTGCAAATGTTTCAAATGAAATTAATGTTTCAGTAACACGTAGGCACAGCCATATGTAGGCATTAGCCATATTACAGCAGATGCATGCTTGAGCTTCACGTAGGATCCATCCAATAGATGACGACGTTGGAGTTAGAATAAGAAAACAAAAAGTAGAGGTGAATCGGACGCAAACAAAATATTTCTGACCTACTAACAGCTGAGTTGAAAAAGCGAAAATTTTCACCAGCAATCAGCATTAAAGTAATCATAAATCGGAATTACCAAACGCTTTGTTTACATGAATGCTGTTTCCACACCGAACCAAACATATGTTGGAATGGCTAATTTGGTGTTCATACCCACTCACAAAGCCAAATGGAGGTGAACTCGTTGTACCAAGCTACATGTGGAATTAGATACCGCTGTGGGCTTTTAGTAGTTAATTCAGTCATGCCAAGTTCAGTTTGTTCTGTTGTGTCGTGTTTTCATATGAGAGTGGCTTGGGTTGTATATGATGCTAACGATTGTGTTTCAAATACCTAAGATGCTTGTATTTACGTCATAAATCTAAAAATATTCTAATATTGCTTGTTTCGGCCCGAGCTTTTCAAAAAAGGAAAATGATCGGACCCCGTATTGCAAACAGCCTAATCATGATCCATTTTAAATCAATGAAAAGTTTGATGACCTTCTTACTGATGCTCGTATCACAATAGCGAACTACCTTACCGGCGATTTGTTTGTTTTATGGGCCGTCATAGTTTCATTGCAGTATCGGGACTTCGCAGTTCATAGCTGTGTTTGGTTTTTAGTTTCAATTTTGTAGCACATGCTCCCTTCTTTGTCTCCGCCGTTTCTCGGACCTCAGACGTTTCTCACTCAGCCCGGGTCCGACCTCAGTCCGGCCCGCCGGGAGCGTCGCGTCGACCTCCGTCGGGACCGTCGCGTCGGGAGCGGCGCAGCTCCGATAGCCTATCTCGACGTCGGAGGCGTCGCTTCCCTCTGCGGCGCGAGATTAGGCTACAATTGGTCATAAATCACTGTCGACGCGCCGACGACGAAACAAGTTCAATTACTTGCGATCGAGCGTCGTTGGTATGCGGCGCGCGGGCCGGCGACCGTCCGGTGCGACAGCCGATCCGGCGCGACGCGTCGTAAATCTACCCGTGCCGCCGCCGCCGCCGTAAATCTTTCAGACATCATCTCTCGCAGGACGAAATTCCGCGAGGAAATGCGGACGGCCGGGGATTATTCATCGTTTGGTGTCCCCCATGAATACGACGAAACAGGAATTAGAGCCGGGCTCGGATTGACCGTCGGCGGCGGCGGTGTCGGCAGCGGCCGACCGGTTAGACGGAGAGAAAATACGTCCGTCGACGCGGCGTGAAAAATTGATGGCCCCGTCTGGCGTGCACGGAGCGTTTCCCGACGGTTGGCGCTCGCCGAGTGCGCTTCATTAGGGCCAAGACATGAACAATATATGGCCGGGATATTTTCAAGAAGATTGGATATTGATTTACTGGGCCGGTGTCGTTTCATTAACCCGACTTAGTTTCTGATATCGCCCCGACCGGCCGGCAAAATGTATGAAATAATGGTCTCCACTATCTGACCACTCAAGCTGGCCTTTTCGGGCTGCATTTTTGACGGCCCAATCAATAGCTGTTCAAGCTATTTGAATAAGAAATATGGCACGACATTTGTTTTACTCTATGATTAATGGCTGCCGGCGCGCGGCGCGGTATCGCTGGGGCGCTGGGTGTGCGCTGGCCCCCAACGGGCCCACCCCTGCGCCGGCCACGGACCAGGGCGGTGCACAATTGCGCGACCATTACCTGTGCACTGATACGGACGCCTTTTACCCAAATTGAAATACGCCAAATTGAAAATCAGGCTGACAGGGGTGGTTCTTACCGGATGATGAATTAGCGGAATTAATATTACTGGCATATCGTGATTTGCGACTCGGGGAACGTAATGACTAGCTTCTAGACAGACAGAATAGCATCGGAACTGCCCGTTGTCTCTGTCCGGGGGTCGGCGGTCACAAATTATGTTTTCTATTTCATGTTTTGATCCGGATATGGGCTCGCTTAGCGGCACCGTCGGCCGCCGGTGCGTCCCCCGGTTTTCGGCATGATTCTTTGTCCCGTGACCGTCCGGCCGTTGCGCCGTTTTAAGCCGTGCACTTCACACGAACCACCGGCCATGTGTCACGTGACAGCGCGCAAGGGATGTCTCTGATGTCACGTGACGCGGCACAATGCACGCAGTGGGCGGTTGGTGGACCAGCGGTTGCGGCGGGGTGACCAGCCGCCATCACGACTCCCCACTGCCGCGCTGTCGCGCCCGTCTGGCTCGCGTGACAGCGGCCACCTCGCCGGCCGCCGCGCCGCGTTTTAATCGACAAATAATTGCGGATATCGACCATTAGGTCCAGGTGAAATTATATACGGGCCCGATGATTTACGACCGTGGGCGAAGATTTATTGGGCGCGCTGCGGTTCCTTTGTGATTACAATGCAATTATGCATCGGGAAGGACGAAGCGGAGATGGCGGGGCGCCGCTCGCACTCGCGCTGCGCCGCCGCCGAGCCGAGGCCGGCGCACTGGTGCGTCGGGAATGGCGCGGGCATTTAGACTGATTAGGGGGCCCGAGGCCGGCAGCGGCGACCGTTCAGAGGGCTCAAGAGCGGCTCCAGTGTGCGTGAGCGGCCGAGACCCCCGCGGCCGAACAATTTATGGCGCGGATGTGGAGTGGGACGTGGGAAGGAAGCGTGGGGCCGACGCTTGTGCCTTGAAGGGGCTTACGGTATGTCGCCCCTAGAAAATAGAGGGCCGCGGCGTGTTAACTGGGCCTTTGGAAATACACATTTTATCATCAAAATGATATTTCTTATAAATATTTCGGCGGGTAAATAAGCTCACGTCGTAATTGTTAAACCACGATGCGAGGCGACTATAACGTCTCTCTGCGGTTCGCCATTCGTGCCGCGCTGTCGCCATCGCCTCAGCCGGCGCCATATTCGCCGCCGGGGCCGATCGAACGCCGCTCACGATCGCGGCGCACAGCACGGCGTCGTTTGCCGCCAGCTGGTGGCCGATTGCCGCCGCTGCGCCACGTTCGTCCCTCGCGGCAGGGTGCGCCGCGTCTGACCGGCTACAAATGGTCACGCGGCGCGCCAGTGCCGGACGGTCTCTATAAATCGCGCGCGTCTCGGCGAGGCCCGTTGTTTACCAGGCGGACGGGCGTCGCTGCCGCCACCGCGCGAATTGAGATATCGTGTTTCTGGTCGGCGCTGAATTATCGGCCTCGGCCGGTAGCCACTGGTTGCTTGTCTATCTTTTGTCGCGCTCCGTGTCGCTCGGCGGTCGTGACGCGTTGCGACGAATACGGTGCCGGCTGCCAGAGGCAGAAAAAGAGCCGCGATGGAGCCGTAATGATCAGACCCAGCACACCGCCAGGAAGCGAGCGTACAACGAACTCGACGCGCTACACGCTTATAAATCACAGCAAGAAATCGCCGGCCCATGAAGACTTATTCTCTCACCCCTTGCTTCCCGGTTTTTCTGGCGCTGGCCGCTGGCTTTTTCGTCCGTTTTCGTCGGCCTGGCTTTGGCGGCCATTTATCGTAGGGCGGCGGTACAATCTCACCAGGGCTGCGCGGCCGACACTGATAAATCGCGCCCCGCTAGCGGCATCCGTCAAAGTCGGAAGCCTATTTTCTACGCGGCGATGCATCACGTTAGACGTGCGGCGCCCGAGGCCAAATTCTTAAATAAAACCAGACGAAACAAGCTCACACAGGACGGACATTTTGTGACTGGCTGTGCGTACTTTGGCGAGGCTCGCAGAGGAAAACATGTTTTGAGAACCATGTTTTAGAACAGAACAGCCCAACCGAATTTTTCACTAGGCGGCAGGAAACGAAGTTTGCATTCAAAACTTTCCAAGTCACAATCATACCATTTACATTTAGTTTATCGATGAATATACTGCCTTAAAATATTCCTAAAGGTGATATAAATGTGTGCAGCATTGTGAATTGATGTTTAGTCGAATGCAATAGTTTCGTAATAAGCCGTTTTTTCAAGGATGCTTCCAAAACAACACGATTTCTTGCCTATTTGAGAAAGTATACATGAGAATTGCTTTTGATATTTGCGTTCATGGGTACCTATAATTGCAACGATATGTTTTTAATGAGAAATAAAAAAATGCTCGGTGATACTTGATAGCTTGAGAATTCATCCGATCTACTCGCTGAGCTACATAGGAGTTTTTACCATGAAGGCTGATTAGGTTTTTCCAATATTCTTCTTTTTACGCATGGTGGTTTTACGCATATACGTACGCATTGGTAAATAATAAAGGGAAGCTTTCGTCTCTTACCATCACTTCTACGAGCGTATTTGATGTTTTTTTCTCCTTCTTTTGAAGCAGGAAATGGTCCTTCGAGGTTATTTCATCTCTACCTGCAGCTGCGTTTCGTTTAATTGACTTGTCGAACTGACGAATTGTATGATTTTATTTTTCATCTTTCATTTTTATAGCTTTTGGACAAACGGTACCACTGCCGGTCTATTGCCTGAATATCGCTTGGCGCTTTCCGTTTCACCTACGAAACGGTGCAGAGCCAGAAATCATTGAATAAGATGATTTTAGAGCTGGTAAATTTATTGGTTAAAAGCGGCTGGTTATACAAGGAAAGTTATCTTCATACCTTTCTCATAAGAACCTCGTGATCAATGTTAAGTTTTCCCTTTGCCTACCAACTAGAAACAAAATACGTCCCAGAATAGCTTGGATCCTGTTTTTGTCTGGCAAGTGTTGAACTTAATTCCAGGAGACTGTCTCTAGAATTCACGCGCTAAAGGTTTGGAAAACAATGTGACTTTTTGAAAAATGGGTGCCACGGAGAAGTTATATTGGACGCCAGGTCTGAGAAATGGGCCGGGGGAATTCAGGAACCGATTTCATTACTATGCAAATACGGCTAAATTCACCGTCGTCTTTGCAGTCGGAATAGTCGTTTCCCGGTCTTTTGAGAACATGCAAATACAGATGAAATCAAATTTTACCTAAATCGTTTCCATTCCTCGCATCAGGATTGTGGGAAAATAGATGAATGTAACCGAAAGAGTTAATCAATAGGCTGGATTGACGATAAACTGGACTGCATACCTATCGATGAAAATGTAACTTACGGACAGGGTCGTATCAGTGGCGGATCCAGGATTTTCACTGGGGAGGGGCTGCAGGTCATAATTGGGCGCCACGCCCCGGATGGGCGCCATAGTCGCATCGTATTGGCGCTGAAATATTGGCGCCCAGTGGCCCTGACAAGAGGCGCCCAGGATCAGTATGTACAGTCTGTCTTAAAAGTACCGCGCAAAGTGGCGGTGGATCCATCAAGCCTGACCGAGAAAGGTCTGCTTTAATTTGAAAGTCACCGAACCAATTGAGCTGGGGAATGGACGAGGATGTCCATTGCTTCGGTGACCCAAATTTAGCAGGCCCTTCCTCAGTCAGGCTCGATGGATCCACCGCCACTTTGCGCGGTACTTTTAAGACAGACTGTACAGTGACACCACACGATTGGAAATATCGGTGCGGAGCGTACTGAAACGACGTTATTCGACTGATTTTTGCATCCTAGTCCTAGTATGCGGCACTCCGATGAGTTGCGAATTGAAAATTGGCGCCACTGCGCCTTCGGCGCAGTGGCGCCAGTTTTCCTTGGGTGGGGGCTGCCAGCCCCCGCAGCCCCCCCCCTGGATCCGCCACTGGGTCGTATACCACTGTTCTACACCACCAAGTACTAGCGTTAGTGCCACAATCATTGCCAACAAACCAGATAGCACATGATAGCACTCTATAGCACATGCGAACAAAAATGACTCACGATAGATATTATAATCCCTGTCTATCAGCATTGCATAATCTGCATCGCATGCTCCCAACCGCGACTTTGCACAATTTTGAGGAGGTTGAATTGAACGTTCTATGTAAATTATGTGACAAATGTTTCAATCGGGAGTCCAAACACTGCACAGAAAACAGGCCAAAAGATAAAAATGAGAAACGCAAAGGCACAAAGCTGCTAATGTATACAGCAATATAAGTTTCATAAATGAACAAATGCAAATACACAAATGCACAGATATTGCATCTGTGTGCATTTGTGCAAAACTTGACACCTGAGTGGCTGTATTGGGATCATCGGTGCGTGTCCGACTCTATGTCGAAAGAGGGGCGCCTTATACGGGGCGTCACATAATGCATGAAACTTAGTGGAAACCAGTGTTTTTGTTTGTTTCATTGATATTGCATTGGGAATGGTGAGGGATGAGCATTGAGCAAACCAGGGATGCGGAGTCGATGGATTTTAAGGTGAGTCCGACTCCCACTCCGGCTTCCAAAAGCGACTCCGACTCCGACTCTAGCTCCGACTCCGGACATTGCTCAGCAAGCCCATATAATAAAAAATGTCATGTTAGAGATCTTTTTGTCTTGCCTGAAGCGGCCCTTTGCGCGTTCCGAGGCCTTGCGTTATAATAAGCACCTACCTTTTAAATAGCATACATAAATCAAATTAGGTTCTGACGCAGCAGCCGTCCTCAGTATCTTTTTTTTTCTCAATGAAAACGCTCGTCCAAAACAGGAGTATGTCACTCCTTACCTTCAACAAAATCAGATTTTAAAAGGTCAACGAGCGAAATACCGCCAGGCAACCAGGTGTTGGGCACGACTTTGAGCAATGCATTGCTAGCTCTGACTTCGGAGTCGGAGTCGGTAAGATTTCAGCGATTCCAACTCCGACTCCGGGCAAAACTGCCGACTCTGACCGACTCCGTAGCCCTGGTGTAAATCACTGTTGAGGCAGGAGAGCAAAAGCAATACAAAATGTTATAGGTATGTGAAGGCGATAAGTGTCTCTTTAGATTGAAACCGCAGATTGGCAATGGGCATTTAACGCCCACCCCACGATGTTTCACGAATATAAATGACCGGCTTACGATACATTTACGTGTGAAAAGTTGTCGCCTGGTCAGCAACAGAGCTAATTTCTGTTCAATTTGTTTTGATCTTATCTTTTGATCTTTTTCAATTTGATCTTAGCTGGCCACCATTTCAAAGACACACCGGTAAAGGCAATTCCCCACCCTGCCTTTAAACCACATTCCCCCACCTCGCATCGCCTCCTCTCTGCAGCAGAGGAGCAGTGAGTACCGGCGTCCACCCGACCCCTACCCTCATCCCGCTCGTAAGCACCGTGCAGTGGCTCCCGTTACTGCTAGTGGCCGGGCCATCGCCGCGGCGCGCCGCCGCAGCCGGTAACGGCCTTCCAGAGTCGTAAATTCGGCCCACCGTCGTCGTAGAATATGGGTGAAGGTCGCGGCCAATAGCGCGGCCATAAAGACGTACACGCGGTGATAAAATTAGCCGAGCGGTGCTCGGGTGTGTTGCCGGCCGCGGGGAGCATCAGGTGGCTGGCTGCTGGCCGTTTGGGGTCAGCGGACGAGCCGCCAGTCCAGAGAGCACGTGCCGACGCGGCTTTTACGGCCCCGGGAGTGAGGGCGGCTGGTGCAGACCGAATGGGAGGGAGGCGTGGAGGACGGGGAGAGGTGTGAAGCTGGATGATGCGGAAGGAACAAGAATAGATTTGTATCTAGAATAGTTTCAATTGCTTCACTGAGGTATGCTTAATTGCTAAGTGGTCGAAAGTTGAAACTCGCTTATGTATTTTTCACACAAGCGATTCAAACGATTTACGGGTTGCGTTGGCTGAGGTTAACATCAAAACATATCTACAAGACAGACTAAAATTGAAATAAACCAGAAATCATTAATTCACTTTGTCTATTTTTGTCAAGCAAGCTATTTTATACGATTAGAGACGTTGTTTACACTCAACGGAAGCAAAAGCTAATTGGCAGATCCAGGAAATTGGCATTGAACGTTTCAGTGGGATACACTCCCACATACTTCCTCAATTTTAAAAATAGTCAATGGATTTATGTTGTGCAGTTGCGATAAAACGACAAAATTCTGTCAATTTTGGACGCTAGGGGAGAAACAAAAGACTAAATCCGCCTACTAAATCGCCCCTCCCTTTGGATCCGCTTTGGATGGCCAGAGCTGTTAGAGCATTCACAAACGGAATTGCTGAGAAAACTTAATGGTGAAGAGCACCAATCTCGCCCTTCTTCAAACCATACAACTAACTAACTTGTCCACAACCAAAAGGCGATACCACTGGACCTTGTTGGATTTGTATCTCTGTTAGCTTTTTGCTCGGTCACGCAACAAAAAGGCGTGTAAAAAGCGATGAAAATGTTCGGAGTATTTTATGGGCCTGCTCTAAATCATATGATTTGTGCGCGGTGGGTTCTGGTCTGGAACCAAATACCCCGGACAGTGACAGCGGTGCCGAGCGTGGCGTCTTCACTCCTCCGCCGCCCTCCCCGAGATGACGAACGCTTTCAGCGCGATTCTTTCGGACATGCTCGTGTTTAGCATTTCATATTTATGACTTGCCAGAAATACTCCCAACTGTTTTGAATGAATATTAATGTCGCTGTCACTTCATTAGGCAGGGAGCCGGCGACGCCGACGCCTTGTTTCTTTTCAGTCGATTGCTACGTGCTTCTCATTAAGCGAGAGATCTCGCTGGGACTTCGCAACAGCCTAGCGCGCGGCAAAAGTATTCTGGAATTATTCCAGCGTGGCAGAATTTCTAGACAGCACCGTGGACCGAAAGGATTATAATTTAAAACCGGGTAGTGCAAAACTTCATTTTAAATTCATCGCAGCCCATCCATCACAGCGAGAATAAAGCCGCGCTGTACGGGGATCGGGGATCCCGGGCTTTCTTGCCGCACAAAAACTCTTCCCTCATACGGAGATATTTGCATATTCTGGCGAGCCCATTCATCTTGCGTATCCGACAGGAGCCGGGCTTCAAACGCTGCCGAGAGTCACGGCAGGATGGCGCCGGCAGGCCAGCGGAGGAGACCTGCAGGCCAGCCGAGGCCGGCAGGCCAGCTCGGAGGCCTGCAGGCCAGCCGAGGCCGCACAGGCACCGCCACATTCAGCGGGCACGGCAGTGCAGCCCAGGTCAGGGCTGGCACAGCCGGGAAATGCTGCCCAGGCTGACCACTGATGGTCATTTACACGGTTGGAATAAAAAGCATTGAATTATTTTGCGTGCAGGCACACAAACTTTGTTTGATGTCTGCACTGGTACTGTGCTTAACAAGACATGTCTAAAAAATTACTGACGATGCTTTGAGGCAGAATATACCTAGTGCCGGAATTGTTGAAGGAAAACGGAACTGCACTGAAGTTTGGATGCTACCAGTTACGCTTCAACCATTTAACTGTGACCGGCCCATCGGCCAACAATACGGTAAGATTGATCATAAACCAAACACGCCATCTGTCTCCCTCATGGACCGAGTATCTATTACAGCCGCGTGGCCCGTGCACGGTGGGCCTGCAAGGGGCGCTCGCCGGCAATCATACCCAACCCAAACATTGATCAAACGGCACGCGACGCGACGCGGCCGGGCCGTCCCCGCGGCATCGATTGCTGCCACTGCGCCGCGACTGTCTATGTGTGTGCTGGGAGATTGTCGCCGCTTCCTGCGCCGCCGGCATGGCGGAGGGGCCGGCCGCGCCGCCCCCAAATGAGTGACTCATGATCCCCCGCAGTGTCCCCTCGTGTTTGCCGCGCCCCCTCTCCTGCCTGTCTCTCCCCTCCGACATCCATCTTGATTCCTGGCGCTCGGTCCGGCCCTTTATCCGGCGCGAATTTAAGCGTTTGTTTTCATCAGGGAAATATTGAAAAGAGCCAGAATATTTCGCGACGTGAAATATGGCCTCGGGCGATGATCGATCGGCGCTGTCGCATCTCCCGGGAAAGTTCTGATAGAAAAAGTGGCCGAGACAAAGGCGCCGTCTGCGACAGAAAATGGCGACCGGGACCGGAACGGAAGTCGCATTCAGCCCGTGTCCACGGAGAAAGTGGGGTCGCTCGGGGGGCCGAGGCGTGACTCACTGAGTCATCACTGAGTAGTTTCTGAGTTACGAGAGTCACCCACCGTGAGAGCCTCATAGGACAGCAGCTCAGGGGCCGCCACACCGGGTCGGTTGGGTCGTGACAATGGTTCGCGTGACCTGACCCGCGGCGGCGGCCGACAGCCCGGGGCCGGTCCCAGGCGGGCGCCGAGGGTCTGGTGGCTGACAGGACACCGCCTTACACGGCCGGCGATCCGTGCTTTCAGACCAGTGGCCATAAATAACCGGCCGGGTCCCTAATGGCACGCCGGAGAGCCGGGCCAGGTTTACATGTTTGCCGCAGTGTCACCATTTCTGGCGCAGTGGACTGGGTATCGGCATGCACTCTCTTATTTTCATACATGAGCCCGACGTCATAGAATGTGGCCTACCTCTGTGTACGATGTGCATTTCCAAACTTACGTAATAGTTCCTGAAAACTGAGTTTTCCTTTTCAACACACAACTCGTACTGCTTGGAAGTAGAAGAAAGCAAACAAAAACTTACTCAAGAAAGCATATCGATAATCGAAGGACACTAAACGGAGTAGCCTGAAAAATATGGTTTTATTATAATGTTCCATATTTCCCGCATAACATAACGAGCGCTATTTCCCGCATAACATAACGAGCGCAGGTGCATACAATTGCGTCAGCCTGACCTGCTCTGTCGGCAATCGTAAACCTAGTTTTACAAACCTTCCATCCATCATGTTGCACAGAGAAGCCAGAAATGGTGTGTCACACAGCAGCATTTCCGAACACTTGTCTGGGACGCACTAGTGTTGTGCTGCAGCAAACACACCTACCCGACTTCTCACGAGGCAGCTGTGGCATTCAGTGGTGAAATTAAAATTGTAGATATAAAATTGGAAACGATATTCGCATGGAAAATAATATGTTTATAAATACTTCTTCTTACTCATGTGGACTTTCTTATTGATGTCTTAATTCAATTTATTTTGTAACTTTGTTAGTGACTTTCGAAGTGTTATGTGTGATCAATTAGCAGTCAGTTTTTCCAGTTGGGCTCCCCATCGTCACATCTGGCGATAATGCATCCATTGCAAGAGCTTTTTACGTCACATTACCGAATGTCAGGTCAGGTTTGGGGATACGAGTATCTATTGAAGCATTTTATTTTTATCAAAGCAGAGAACCACAATTTCTGGTCAATCGTAAGTGTGAATGAATGTCTACCACTAAAAGTATTAAGTGTGCACTACATACATTATCGCATAAGCATAGTGGCACATTCTTCTTGTGGCTTAGCCGACAGAGACGCGAACCCCGTTGGTGAGCCGTGAGAGCCCAGGCTCGAGTCGCTCCGGCCCTTGGTAGATATGGTAATCCCAGGTTGTTTGAAATACGTATAGACAAACACTATTGGTCAGATATTTGTGACGGGGAGGGTCCATGCGGTTGGTGGGATCGGCCGTAGACAGTTGGGGTCAGTTGAGAGCACTTCCGAGCTTTACCGGTTTTTGGTGGACACGCTGAGCTTTGACATCGAAATTTTCACAATTCAGCCATGAATTATACCCGATTGGATGGTGGGAGCCGGGGCCTGCGCAACAAACCCTGCTTGCCTCTGCTCTGTTGATCCCTTCATTCAACCATTCGAGCCAAATTCATAAAAAATATATCATACAACCTAAGCAATCATAGATATATATTGAGTAGGAAAAACATACAGCACATGGGGGGACGCGTTTCGTCAGAGACTTTTTCAACACCCGAATATCGACAAAACAATACGAACACCGTATCGGGTGTTGAAAAAGTCTCTGACGAAACGCGTCCACCCATGTGCTGTATGTTTTTCCTACTCAATATATATCTATTTGTCTATACATCACTAAGCAATCATGATGCACCATCGTTAAGACAGGCCAGGTATACAAAAAGTACCGTTTCATTTCAAATGATTTCACAAAGGATAATCATACAGCGACGACGTAAAAGAGACACGTCAAACATCAGCCAAACTTTGGACACATTTCAACTAACGGCCTGCAAACACAACTACATACACGCATTATGGCCTGTTACGCATCGACTACACGTCTGAATCGGCAGAACCTTTTACGGCTATAGAGGCGGACAAGCGTCAGGCCCCAGTCGCGACGACGGGAGACCGAATGTCAAACAAGCCCCTTTTATGGCGACACGACATTGCGATTATGTTACCAGCCTTAACGAGGACGTTGAGTCGGTAAGGCGAGGGGAGATCTATTCTCAGAACGTTTGACAGGAGGCGGGAGCCCGCCAACGCGCCATTGTCAATGCACTGCACTTATGTCTATGGGAAGTAAATATTATAATTTCATTCAAAATAACGTGGGTAAAACGTAGGTGTTGTGTTCATTATATTCATTCATTTAATCATAGTCTTATCAATCCTCGAAAAAGTCGAGCCTTTTAAACAAGTTTTGTAAGCATTGAACGATTGTTTCATAAAATCTAAGCTAAATATCATAAGTTAGTATAGTTTTCAAGCCGAAAAGAGAAAATAAAGTGCGAGAGAAAGAAGAGAAAGAAGAGAGCAATGAGAGAGAGAGAGAGTGAGAGAGAGAGAGAGAGAGAGAGAGAGAGAGAGAGAGAGAGAGAGAGAGAGAGAGAGAGAGAGAGAGAGAGGCTTAGGTGTTTTTCTAATACTATTATCTTTCGAAGGTTTGAATGCCTACACTCAACCATTTTCCATCTTATCCACATACGTCATTGATTCATTTATCACACAGTCTTACTACTTATTGTTATACTGCCTCGAAACACATCGCCTTTAGATTCATTTCTAAAGCCTGCAGAGCGCCATATTTTATCCAGGCATCTTCATTATTCAGTCATTGTGATTGTTGGAAATTTATACCACCAGCTTTATTTATAGCTTCGGTGCTCTATCTAACTGGCTGCAGAACGAGCTGCTAAATGCTCCGCGGAGCATGAGTGTCCAATCAAAGTTGGTCGATCCATCATTTGTCCAGTGTGTCGTACGTTATGCTGAGTGTAGTTTTTCAAAATGTAGTGACTACCATGTCGACGACATTTTAACGACAATGAATTCATAATCCAGTTTGCACTCGCGCTATCGGAACGTCAATACATCACGCAAATGTTGCAAATGCCTATGCGACAGCAGGCATTCGATTAGAAAGACTGATGTGTTTCAGAAGGCGAAGGAAATCTTTAAAGCAGTAGTGAAAAGTATCGAAACAAGTCACCCGAAGCTTCGTTATTGCTTACGCGCATATGTCGTTGTTGGCTTTTACTGAAATCACCTAATGAATTAAATAAAATAGAATAGCAGGCGCTAGTAAAGGAAAGACAAATATGGACCAGGAAGGTGTATTGAAACTCTGACCAAAAAAAAAAAAACAGCGGCTCAATAAGTTCAGTTTGATCTTCATCTGAAACAAAAACTAAGTAAAAATCTTGAATAGCAAAGGAAAATCTTAGTGTGTGGGAGTTATTACTTCGTGTATCATGAACAACAGAACTGCGGGGGAAGCACTGTAAGCGGTGATGCGACGGGGACATCAGGACACGTGTGGTCGCGGCGGGAACATATTGCCAAGCTCCGTGATATTGCACCCACGGAGTGGCGGCTGGGGCAGCCTCAGGGGCAGCTGAGCCTCCGGGGGCGGCGGGGGCGGGGCTCCACGACAGATGGCCTCTCAGCTGACCCCGCGACAGGTCAAATTAATCAAACCGGCAGTAATAAATGTCACCGCCGGACGCGTCGGGTAAACCGCATTACAGCGTGGCTATGATGTATCTGTCTGGCATTATTACACCTGGCCCGCGCCCCTAACATATGCGTGACGCCGCGGTGGGGACAGGTCGGGCGGCGCGCCGGTGCGGCCCGAGCTCTGTATGGTAGGGACAATTAACCGACGTGTGAGACGGACATGGCCGCTGTCCGAGGTCTGTCCGGGAGCGAGACGGCTGGGCGGGAGGCAACAACAGGCCACGGTCGCCACAGCACGTCCCAGCACAGTTACCACGACACGGCTCAGCCCGCCCGGACGTAGGAGGGTGTGGGCGTGGGCTGCGGCGCTGCGATCGTGTACCGCGGGCGGGCCGGACTCCTCCGAGCACAAACAATCGGCCCGCAGTCTGTTTGCGTGGCCAGCTCCCGCCCTCGACCTGTGCCAGAGAGGCAGCTACAAACGATGCGCCAGGTGGCTTGCAAAAACTACCTCCATCTCATACCATCCCATCTCCAGCTGAAATTCCCTCGCGGACGCAACACTCCCTCCTGACACCAGGCAGCCAGCGTCTCCAATTCACCAGTCTGTGTAATTACGGTGCGTGCCACGTGATAAAGGAGGCCGAACTTGGCCGTGCCTCTAATCGGCGCAGCCCGAGCGCCGCTGCCGTCCTGCTGTTTTGATAGCGACGCGCTCGCTGAGCTCATCCGTTGTTTGCCGGCCGAGGCTGTTGCCGATAATGAAACGGCGACGTCTCGCCGCGACGCAACAGCGACGCAACGGCAGCGACGATACCGACGCAACAGCGACAGGAGTTCGGTATCGCCGCCGGCAGACGAGGAGAGGTGGTGACAGCACCCAGAGACCAGCACGGCGCTGTTTCGGCCCCTGTTTCGACTTTCGACCCCAGGCTGCGCGAATGAATGCTCGTCTGATGAAGGACTTACGACTGGTCGCCCTGCCAGACCCAGCAGGGGGGGGGGGGGTTGTCGGCACGCCCCGCGTCTCGCCGTCGCCTCTCTGCCGTCTCCGTCACGCCGAGGCGAGGTAAAATGTTTTCGCAAAAACCATTTCCAAACGGACGATTTTTCAGGCTGTTTATTCGCTGTCAGAGACGGCATTCCCGGCACAGATTATTTATCTTCCGCGTTTTATTTTCCTTCTTTTTCACGCTGGCCTGACATCGAAGAGAAATTCTCTCCAATAAATAGTCGCCGTCGGAAAATGGATCAACAATGGTATATCAGGGCCGGGAGACGATGACGGAACGCTCTGCGCTGCAAAATGGAGTGCAAGCGAAAGTTATGGCCGCCGCCGGGCCGGCTCGCGGCGTGGACGGACGTAGCTCCGAGCCGGCCACCAGGAAGCACGCTTCGATTCCGACCCATCGCGAGCTAATAGCACAAAACGGACGTTCCATTAGGCGTCGCCGGCGCACCCCAGCACTCTGCACGTGGCGCGCGCACCACAGCCGCGGCCAATGGAAAAGGCGATGGTTTCCAGACAGGAGATTTTTCACGCCGGAGAGATGGAATGCTTGCTGTAGAGTCATTTGTCTGGCCTTAGGAGGCATGGACAATGTCATGAAACAAAGTGAGCTCGGTTCCATTGTCATTTCTCCATTGCAAGAATTATTTTGTCATTATTATTTTCAGAAATCGAAATGACCAGCGAAATCATAAAAAAATAACGTTTTAATATCGAATGACATGAAAATATCTTTACATTCAGATTCAGGCGCCCGTCAGTCGCAACAAACGCTTGCTTTGCAGCAAGCATTGCTGCTTTTATTAACACGGAGCAGACACAAGGTCTGTAGACCAACTCTGCATCATTGATCAAGTTAATGCAAACAGTGCGTACAGACAATACCGATTAGCGATTACCAAACCTCACTTTGAACATATTTTATTTTAGTTAATTGCTTACAGTTTACACCATAGCACGAAGAATATGTGCTGGTAGTCATCGGCATTCATTTTACCGAAAGTTTAAGTACCATAGGTTTTTAGCACTTCAATAAATGTTGCTGCTTCAAGTTGTGTATGGTAAACAAATGTTTAAACTAAGTTCGGTGTGAAAAGAGGAAAACAATAAAACATCGAGAGTCTGAGCTACAAAACGCCCGACATCCTTTCCCTTTTGAACTAGAATTGCAGCAGCGGTTACTGCTTCCCCAAATCCCACAGCGACCTGCACTCCCATTTCCAGGAACGGCTTCCTCGCGACCTTGTGGGCTCCACACGATCACCCTACTTTGTGGGTCTGATTCATCCCGTCAACACGTACGGATGACGATTCAATTATCCTTGTACTGTTACGAGCAGTCGTGTAAGCTGATTATTTCTAATTCCGCCTGATCACTCGCTCGTTTGTTTCACGACTTAAATATTACCGTAATGGCCAAGTGATTTGTGCGCTGGATTCGTCCGTGAAAGATGCGCAACATTTTAGCTGATCACTTTTTAGATGGGCCGTTATCATTCAGACTGCGGATTCCGAGCTCGTGGGGTCTGTTGTCGCCGCGGCCGGCGCCACTGCTGACATCACCTGGGACGACTCGGGGAGGAGCGCCCGTGATGGGGTCGTTTTAGAGGGTCACACCCACCCGCTACTCCGCTGCCTCGACACGAGCCAGATCGGGCGGACGGATGGGAGGGAGGCACAGTCTCAGATGATCCAAACTGGGCAGCATCCGCTCCGGATTGGTGAGAACAAAAAGGGAACGGCTGGGTGGGTTTCGGAGCGGACCATGTTTGGCGAAATAGTCTCGAGCTCCGCTTGTGGGATCACAGAGGTAAACAGCTCCGGTGCTATGAGGCTAATCGAGCGTCAAAATTGCAGATATATATTCCGACAGGGGAACGAGGATGACACGTGCCATTGTGTGTTGGCTCATCAGCTTTACGATCGTACACCGAGGGTGGCAATGGAGGCCGACATCCTGTTGACATAGGCGCGGAGTAATGTCAGTTGACTGCGGACTCACGTGTCGCGACTTCAATGCGAAACATGATTGGTATGGCAGTAAATTTCGACTGAATTCCGCCACCTTTCATTCGCGTGGCTTTGGAGCGCGTGTGCGGAATGCTTTGGCGTCATGCAGCATGAAAGCAATACGGTAAGCAAAGTGAAGGATGGTGAAGGAAGGGTTTGAGAATCAGCTAGTCGACAGAGCGGCATTAAGCAACGACAAAGTTCTAAGTTCCTGTAAGCAGACTGCATACCATCATATTACAATATTGCATGCATAAAGGGAAGTTGGTGGATCATTGTAAATACATATTACGGGATATCCACGAAGCATGTAGCTTGAAGTGCTGGATTTTAATTTCATTTTGAAATCACTTGCATTTTAGGAGCCAGTTTGCAGCTTGATTTTTTCTTGTAAAATGCGTTCCTGCTAATTTTTGTGTACAGCCAGTGTTGTGTTGGTTTTGTTACTTGAACCCTGTTTTTATATTGCAAATAAACACAAGTCAGCTTCACAAAGACATACATAGATAACGTGAATCATTCAGATCAATCAGGCGGCATGATTCATGTCATCTATAATAAAACAAATATACATATATGTGCCCTTTAGTAAGTAATACATTGCTGCTATTAAAGACCCGGCTTCACAAACAACATGAGTATGCCAGTCGTGTGTGCAGTTCAGCTATGCAGATTGACGGTTAGTCAGCAGCAGGTCGGCAAGGCTCACATTGGGAGATCGATTGTTATCCATCAGACACGGCAACTACCACGTAATTCATGGAACCATTTAAGTCGTACCTGAAGAATGTTTAAAGAAAGTTGAACGTCAGAACATTAGATTTGTTGAATAATTCGTATAATGTAGTCTGTGGAGTAAGTGACGAAGTTTGACCTATCAGGCATCCATAGCGTGCATTGCACAATGATTGTCTTTATTCACTTCGCATGCTATATCAGCCAGCCCTGTCACACAAGGTGGCGCGTTGGCGGCATAATGGCGGCGTGAGCGGCGCGGCCGTGACGTTCGTGGCGCGGCTGGACAAACAAAGCGCACAGGGCGCGATGGCGGCGGCGCGGCGGCGGCGAGACTTCGCCTCTGTCGGGGAGCGAGGGGAGCGAGACCGGCGCGCCCCAGACGGATCCATCACCAGCGCGCACCGTCACACCCGTGAATGCCGCGTCTGATTGTAACAAATCGCGCTGCAAGAAATCCAATATTCCGCCGCCGAGACGGTATGGTAATGCAGCCAGGAGAGGCAGATTGGCCCTCCCCGGGGGGAGGCGGCTGACGCAGCTCGGACCGCCGGCCGCGCGCCGACGCCCCGGTCCGCATATGAAACACGCTCCGAGCGAGGGACGCCGCTGTTTTTTAGGTGCGCCATCGGAGGATGACGGTGTGTGTTTGTTCTTTCAGTGGGCATGAGTTGCAACAAATGGATGAATGCTGCTTGAGGAGCTTAAGATTTTTGATGGCATGCTTCAGGTGGGTATTTAATAAAAATATGTTCAGTTTCTCTAATGTTATGCTGTCAGCATGGTCCTGCAAATTTTTTGTAAGGTTTATTCAAACATGATTCCACTACACGGATATTCACCAATTTCGGAGGCTCCAGGCGGAAAATGCTCGAAGAATGACACTCAATTTTCCTTTTCCATCGTTGTTTCCTTCAGCTGTCTGTTTTAATCCAGTTAAAGAAAGCATATTTCATGGGCTCTTTGCCGAGACACCAACAATAGTTGGGCTGTAAATCTCCATCTGCGAAACAGACGGTCGCCTGGAAAGCCTGTTTCACACGTCATGCTTTATTGCAGAGCGTTTATATTAACTTATCCCTAAAACACGTAATTTGTCAACTGATACAATGAGCTACGCCATAAAACAACTGTTCATTTGCTCCTTCCAGTCACGTGCTTGGAAGTTATGTGAAGATGTCCGGGCAGTCAGATTACAGTGGCACGAGTTTGCAAAAAAAAAAACATACGTTGATATAATCTTACACAAAACAAAGCAAAGAGACTATTAATGAAGTACTGCTTCTTCGCTTTGGACGTATATGTAATTATTTTGCCATTGACCCGCCCCTAAACCGCAATTAAAGAAGGAAGAACTTGCCTCCACTAATTTATGGCCAATCGTAGCGTAAAAAAAAACGCACAAAAACACACACACATACACATCTCTAAAGCTTGGGTCAGTGGAAAAAAAAACTTCTTCGTGAGCTGTCGTTGTGCTTGTTGACATTTGCAATCGATATGCTATTAATTAATAACTTTTACTTTAACAATCGCTTCCAATAATATTTCTTTACATTATTTTACACAAACTCGCGACAATTCTAGACCATTCAGGAGCAGGGCGACAAGCTGTCTCATCCGATAATATATGGCCACCGAGCAGAGGGGTTCTTTTTCTCTCTCCCTGTAAACCCCTTATCTCTCCCTCCGCGTGGCTGGCGCGCCTTTCTTTTGCGACCGTCATCTCGCGCGCCGTGGCGACCCGTCGCTCTGATGATAAAATCGATGTAGATGAGCTGGCATTAGCTGAAACGATTGGACAATTTAAAGAGAATGAGGTAACAACATTTAGAATCATTTAGGGCCGCTATTTTCATTTATCTTTGCCGTCGTCTTTAACAGCGTGCCGCGTCGCGCTGCCGAGTCCGAAATGGCAGCCGCCTCTGTCGTCGCCGGCGTCGCTGCCGTCGCTGCAGAAATTGAGGCGGCTCTGTCGCGTGAGAAATGCCGCTCAGAGTCGGCGCAAAATACGCTGATCGATGTCGACTGCAGATGAAAAGTTCCAGAGGCGCCAAACTCCGCTAAAGCCCCGAGATCGCGACAGCTGAGAAACGGCAATAAGATCATGATATTGGAGACGGAGTGTCGAAACTGAGAGAAGATATGCGTTGACGTCGCCAAGCGCGCATAGTATATAACCTTGCACCGTCGGGCTGAACGCGCGATCAGCATCAGGGCGATCCCAAGCTATCTTATTTGAATTGTTTACCAGTCTGTCTGAAAACTTGAACGGCAAAACATCGTAAAATCAGCGACCTGTAGGTGTATCTTGGCCCACCATTGCCTCTAATAACCAAAACCAAGCACCTTTATTTACGTCTCCGGATGATGAACAGTTTGGAAGGCCACAGATACCCTTCTCTGACCAAGAAATAACAAAGGATGCTCAAATTCTAGCCATCTGCTCACGAAACCTTACAAGAAGCGACCTTCTTTAGACTGTTCCGTACGTCTCGAGGGCCGGTCGCTCAGCCCGACCTCTGAAGACAGTTGTGTGACGCTTTCTCGGGCTAACAGCGGCGGCCATCTCAGGCGAGCGCTGCCAGGACCTGTGCGGGGTTGTCCAGTCATAGTCTGTCATTTATCTCCCGGTGGCGGCGGGACAGGGCCGCCGCGCCGGCCGGCCTCACGTGGAGCTTTAATCTGCGAGGGCCGGCGCCGAACCAATATGGCGGCGCGTCCGGCCGGCGTTTTTCGCCTGTCGGGAGCATTAATCAATCACGGTACGGTGCCGCCATCGGCCGCCGGCCGGAATGACCTGTCGGAGTGATGGAGCGCGCAGGCCGGCGTGTCCGAGCCGCCGCGACACCGGCCCGTAATTGATTAATGAGCCGCCGCCCGTGCACCAATCCGAGCCCAGAATCAAATTGAGATCTCGGCACGAATATAAATGGCACCTGGGCTTCACGGCCGCGCTCCAAATTGCGCCGACGAATCGGCTTCAAGCGCTGAAGTCCTGAAGCACGTGTTTCAGTGAGTTTTGGTGTTGTAATTGATGCTAAGTTGGTTTGGCCAAGAAATGCTGAATTGAAAGTCGTCAAGTTCAATTGCAACCATGCTCGATTTTAATGTCAGTCATGGGTCATAAGGCAGCATCGGGTTCCATTAAATATTCTCAACTGCCTCACTTTTTTTGTTATTTTACGTAAAGGTCAGCAAGCAATTCAACATCCCTTTTTAATTCCCGGTTGGGCCTCGCTGGAACACATACACGGTTATACCCGCTCACGTCATATCGATGCAATAAATAAACTGAAAACACAAATATTTTCACAATCCAGAAGTCCTACCTGGACTAGCATTACTATAGATAACATGAATCATTACGGAGCGAGCGAAGCGAGCGTAGTCTTTCCTTAGATTAACGGAAATTTCTGAGTATGAGCGGCCGGCCGGCCGGCCGGCCGGCCGTGCGGACGCTTTTGCGAGGCTTATATCTCAGCAACCACTTGACCGATTTACACGCGGTAATTTTTGTAGGGTAGCTTCATTCCTTCTACCAAGTATTGGACTATTCCCGATGCATGTGGGTGACCCCTTATGCACGTGCCACGTGCAAAACGAAGAGGTGTCACTTTTGTAATTGTTGCAATATCTCGGTAACTACTTGGCCGATTGCGCTGAAAGTTGGCATGTAGGTAGGCACTCACTAGGCACTGCATATCCATGTGCCAGAGTTGGGGTGCTGCTGCACGTGCGCACGTGCAGGGGTCGTTTCCAGATCCCGAGAACGGCTGGACCGATGGCGCTCAAATTTGGTACACGGTTAGGGACCAGTTAGTAGGGTGCCGTGCACAAGTCAGTTGGGACCCATTTTGCACGTGCGCACGTGCAGGGTGCCGCTTTCAGATCTCGAGAACGGCTAGGCCGATTGTGCTCAAATTTGGCACATCGCTAGAGACCGGTTAGTAGAGTGCCGTGCACAAGTCAGTTGGAGGTACCCCCTCGAAATTTCGCACGTGCAAGGCCCACCCTCTCGCTCGCTCCGTTAGTCGCCCCAAAAGGCGTTATACTGGTGTTATCATGTTATGAGTCATGTTATCTATGGCATTACATACATAGATTTGAAAATCCATCATTTTTATGCCATTACTTATTTGCTACAAATTCGGTGGTATTGTAAGAGAAAAGCTCATCAAAATGAATATTCGTTCTCTTCTATTTGTTAATAGCTTTATGCATATTTTCCAATAATTATGATGTAAGGATTCAGTCCTTAAATACGGCCAATGAGCAAGCAGTAATCAGTAAGCATACACCGATATGATTGCTTTTGGACTTCACAGGCCCTAACATGTAAAAAGTCGAATTTACCCCAAAAAATGGTGGATAGAATTTGGTGAAGATTGCTCAATATTCGTAAATGATATTTCAAACGCAAGAACAACCCCTCTGAGCTGATTGAATTACTTTTCAAGGCGGGACAGTTCCGGGTAAAACTTATAATATGGAAGCACATAGTGATCCCCTGTTGGTGCCGCATGGTCTACAGAGTGCTGTAAAGTGCATGTCATTCAGTGAGTGGGTATAAGGAGCTAGCTCGTCAGTTTCTCAACGTTTCAGTTTCCTTAATTTCATTATCAAATTTCTTTCACCGGGATGTTACGGGCTAATTGACAGCTTTAACGGGTTCCGGATCCTGGCGGTTTCTTGATAATTGCAATTACCAACTGTGTCTTCCCTCTAAACACATGGTTTCCCCGCGCCATTCGCAAACCGCCTTCGTAAGCGCCAGCTTGTGGCTGTAATGAGCCATCTCCTGCAAATCGAATTCACACAGCTTGCCGGCTAATAGGTCATTTGGGATGTAGCCCATGTAATCACGGCCTCAATGGTGTGTGAAATATTGGCCACGGAGACCGCCGGCGCCGTGCAGGCGGTGTGTCGGCTCGGCACCTCTCGCGGCTGCCGTTTCCGGACCGATGTCGTCAGCGGCCGTGGGCGTCAGCCGCCGCCGCCGCCGCCGCCGCGGTGCAGCCGTCTCAGGCCGTTTGATCCGGCCGAAAGCCTTATCGTCCGGTCTCTTTGTTGTTCGGGGCACGTAGCCGTCGCTGGCGAGCGGCGCCATATCGCGGCCGTTTCGTCTTCATTACCCGTCATCAGTTTATCGTCACATTCTTCAGAGTAGATTTAACACAAGTTGGCTCTATCGGTCTGTCACGGGGAACGGCCGCATTGATCTATCGCGCGTGGACGGTGTCCCCATCTATCAGGCAAATGAAGAATTATTAGCGACGACACTGCGACCGGGCGGCAGTGTCTCGGCGCAGACCACTGTATTTTCCGGCTGATCGCCAACCGAACTGGCCATTTCCCGTCCCGATCTCCGAATTCGACAATCATAAAGAAGACTGAGAATGGTCATCGCGACAAGACGCTCTAAGGACACTTTTACCGAATGCTTTTCCAGAACGGATTGAACGATCAGCCCGTAGCGGGGCTGCATTAGGGTCAGTGCCGCTTGTGACGAATGCGGGGCCCAGCGCGGAAATCGCAATATGTAGGAGTTCTGAAAAGCAGTCCGTGGTTGGGTCGCCTTTCCTTAAAAAAGACGGAACGTTCAGAGGTAACCGCATAAAGAGCATATCAAATTCTGGTTGTGATGTGTATTTGGTGGAACGTGTTATGCAAGTAATGTAAGTATAGATGTCATGTCATGCATAAATGTAAGTAAAACAACTGCTTCATGGTAGCAACCGATCAACATTATTCCATGGAATATTCGTTGTAAATGCACGATCATTTTGTTGATGTATTTCTGCATATATGGGTGAATTACTTATTTACCTATGCCCTCGTGCTGTGCTTTGCAAAACGAGCTCGCCAAGCCCAAGGTTTCCTTTCTCGTGCACCTATCCAAAGCGCGGCCTCATGCAACGCCATTCTACCTAATCATGCTTCCACTTTGCTGCAGCGCTTCAATACCTATATTCATCTGCAAATGAGCACAATTTCTGATTCAGAAGCATACATTATCATCAATTATTTAATCATCTTGTCGGAGACGCCATAAATTGCGCGGGGTGCCGGGCTGCTTTGAAGTCACCGACGCGATATTCGTTGCAGACAATTACAGCTTTAATTACAGTAATTTACATGGCCAGTTGGCTTGCGAGCACCGCGGTAGGACAAACAAAATCTCTGAGAAACAATTTAAAACAATTTCGTCTCGGAGTTTGGAAAGGGAGCTGGCCGGATGAAATACGGGCGGTTTTTGGCTCTCACCCAGTCGGATGGTGATCTGTGGCCGTTTTTCGTGGCAGCAGAGTCTCAGATTTCGGCCAGGCGCTCCTTGCAATAGCGTTAGGCAGAATAACTATTTATAGAAGGAAATATATAGCATTCATGGCTACGTGCCGCTATATATGTGGTAAACACTCAGCGGTTATACGAAACATTCATTTCTCCGTTGATAGATGCTCCCGCTAAGATATACAAACATCATCGCATTTAATTATTCTGGCCTAATTATGCTCAGTATAAACATGTAACACTGCTAGATATGTTTTAGTCAGGCGCTGCTTATAATCTCGTAACCGTGATGCTGCGAATCATCACTGAAACTATTAAAATGCATAACCTATTCTCTCTCAGCATCTGACCATTTTCATCGACGCTCATCCTCCGTGTGATAATACACCAAACCACCGCATACCGAGCCCCGGTGGGCGCCATCCGTTACCCCCCCCCCTGGGGGACGATTTGGTGGTTGGGGGGGGGGCACGTGTCGCGTGCAGCATTCTGCACTGTGCACCGTTGCAGCGCCGGCCCGTGCAGCGACAGCGGCCCGGTGACAATACCTCCAGCCGCCTAATGACAGGTAATCATGGTGTTGGCTGGTGGCCGCGTCCTTCCAAACGATTTATTGTGGGAGCCCGGCGATGGTGGATGAACACCCAGCATGGCAATGCGTCATTTCAAACGGACTCGGCTGCAGAGAGGAATCGTCACAAATGTGCGCTCATTTGGGAAAGTGGAGGTGATGCATATTAGGTATGCGGGGGTGTCATGGTTTGTCACCAGAACCGAGAGAGGTGGTTTGTGACAAAGGTAGTCGCGTCGCAGTGGTGATTAGGGTGATCATCATTTTCACGGGTGTCTCATTAGAAGTGATTATTTTACAGACAGTAATAGTTTCGACCAACCAAGCTCATCGTTCAAAGGTGCATCATTCAAATGTGCTCATCATTCGATGTGTAACTAAAGGTGTAGCTAAACATGTGTATTGTGTGTCTCGGTGCTTAGTTACCGTATGGAAGAGCTTTGTACGTTGCATTAAATAAATCGTTGCCAGTTAACTGCAATTATCCTCAGATGTCGACGGACGAAATCACAAGATGTCACAAAATATATCAACTTGCACTGAATCCCACAATTCCACACTGCTTTTACTGAGCTTTGGTGAATCAGTTTCTTCAGCTTCACCAGTTCATCAATTTCCACCTACATCCGTGCGTATGCCTCTCTTCCCACGACATCTCCCCGTCGTATGTATGCGTGTCTGCGGCTGTGTGTCGGCCCGCGGAGCTGAATGGAGCGCGCGCGCGGCCGTACCTGGCCGTAGCGTGGCGGCGTAGTACGGCGGCGGGCCGGTCGTACCGTATATTAGCCCCGGCGGTCGTTACTGTCACCCGCAATAGCTCCGGGCGGCCGTTAACCGAGGCGCGACCGTGGCCGAGAGTGGGAGGGGGAGAGGTTATCGGCTGCAGTATCACTGCAGTCAGAAGGCTGGTCTTCACGGCTCCCGAACGGAGGGTGGGAGAGTGATCCGGTGTGTGGTGCCAAGTTCACGTGACATGAAATGACATCCGCGGACGGGTTCCAATATTTCAGCACCATTGCTATAAGTTATTGGACTACGCTCGAAAAGGGAGGGCGAAGGCCGAATGTCTGATCCAAACTCATGCATATGACAAGTAATGATTGAACCGCTAGGTATCATTAAAAAAGGTATTTTTCCAAATGCTATTTTGTCTTATTCAGCATTTGCTTTGCAGCTACTGATGCGAAATATACAGTGAATGTAGTGAATGTAGTGAATCTGTTTATCATGGAAGTAGGTTCAGCTCATTTCATGCCCCCAGTAAGCTGTTTGGTTCGAAATGGGATTTGAAAATTCCTTCCAGTTTTGAATGTTTTTTTTTCGAGCAAAGATTAATGGGGATATGTAAAAACAATGGTGCGAATTATAGATTAGGACCCCCAGAGGATGTATCCAATACATTTATCTCGTTAACCCGCGCCCCATTGGGTTATTCCCGCCCTGCCACAAGTAACCCCAGTCCCCCTCCCCTAAGATCCGGAAAGTTTCCGACCGATTTTCAAAATTTAAACGGCGTTCGACAGCTCGCCGGGGAACTTCATACCATGTACCCAATTTTATTGATCTACTCGTAGATGCAACTGATAACGCCACAGGTCAGGTCAAAGGTCGCCTTTTTCGCCGTTTGCAGGCCTTCTAAGGAATGCGTTTTGTAACATCGACTAAAACCGATGCTATTGAAAACCATCGTTAGGGCGTTGATTGCCTAATATGTACAGATATTGTTAAATGAGGTCATTGAAACCAGGTCAGGTTACAGAGGTCAAGTAACTAAGGGTTACAGTATTAACTCAACTATACTAGGGTAGGGTGATGCATACTTTATGGCCAATTTTACATGTAAAATCAAATGGTATGAGCTAGGCGACCATTATGGCCAGTTTAGGTTGCGTTCTGGTGGTGGTCAGGTCAAGATCAGGTCAAAAAGGTCAAATTTCAAAGCTGATAATTTTGCATAAAATGCTTCGATACAGTTCGTCACGGGGAATCTAGTGGCGGTCTTTGTTTTACGCTACGTGGTCTATAACGGCTAAAAATTGACTTTGAAAATTTGACATAATCGATTTTGAGTGTTTTTTTTCTTTTCGCCATAACTTTGCCGAAAACGGCGCTATCGAGCTCAAATTTGGTATGCCGGCGAGCGACCGTCAGTTCTCTAATATATATTCTGTTTTTTTTTTAGATTTTGACATTCTTTAGTATTTTAAGGGTAATTTATCCAAAAATGGCACTTTTGAATTTTGGGAGTCAAATTCCTAACTTTTCAAACAACTAAGAGCGCAGTTTTGTAGTGCTGCTAATTTTACACCTTCCTGACGATTACCTAAAATTTTTCTCTGTCTTCAAAGCTTTAGGCATGACAGCTCTTCCCGCAAAACCTTTCTTTGGGTCGAAAATGGCAGCACATGACGTTACTCTGACGTCATCTATGGACAACCTATCATTGACTCTGGAAAAAATGGCATCAAGGTGTGAATTGAGAGGTCCTAAAAGTATGGTGACGATATTTCCAACACTTAAGGGATATCGACTAAAAAGGAGAGAGGGCCGTTTCGCCCTCCCCCCCTCCCCAACAGGGCGCGGGTTTATGCTGTACAGTGCACACGAATGTTTTCGATAGGGCTTCTGGACCAGACCGTCTTATCAAAGCAAAGCATGCATAAAGTGTTCAACACAAACTCTTAGGTGTGTTAGGATCAGTCCGTATCAATTGGCAAAGTCGACCAATATCCATAATATGAAGATCAAGTGTGGGCTGAAACTCGACGCTGAACAATAAGCATCCGCCTGTAACATGCATTTTCATAGGCGTGGTAAATGCTAAGAGCGATGGTGTTCCCCGCCTATTCCTCTTGGGGAGGGAAAAGAGCTCTTGTTTCGTATGCTGGTTTGGAGAGAGCTCCTTCACATGCCTACGCTGTCCGGTAGAGCTCCTCGTTACCCCACCTGAATCGGTATCGAGACTCGATAATGAGTCGGCATCCGTTACACAATCGATCGACGTCTTTTGTTAGTTTGTAATTTACTGCGGAACAGACACTGACCTGCCCCAACCCGGGCCGGCTTCGGCGCCGCGCAAAGACAACAATTTATGGACGCGTTCAGATCGTGTAACTTCATCCCAATTTATGGGCCGGCTCGTGCGAACAAATGCGGCACTGAAAGTGATCGCTGTGGATGCTCCTTAGGCTGCTGAAGTAGTGCTTATCGACAGGGTAGCGGAATAGTGGGATGACATAGTTTGCTACGCGGTGCTTATTACTTTACTGATAAGCAATATGTGCCTCTCATATCAGTCAAACTTGGTATCGTGCAAGATGCAAGATGTTACGTATACGTACTGTATTTTGCCGACCAAACGAATCGTTATACTTCATGAAATAACTGTTTATAGAAAAACAATTAATATTGCAGACACCCATGGTGTACACAAGGATTTAGCCCCATAAATAAAACAAATCGAGTCTCCTGAGCTTCTTTCATTAACACACTAATCAATCATGCAATATTGTTATTGATTGCACATACGTCATACACTTAATCAATTTGACTGCAAAATATGGCATTGCGGAAGAAAGCACAGCTGGTTAATTGATCAATGCTGAACGTTTCTAGCTATATCGACTGAGCCTAGATCAACAAAAATGATTGATTATAATGCACTTCGAAACATTAATTAGTATGTCTGAGGGGTTGCCCAGATGTCTGATCTATGACCATAACCTTTCCTTCCAAGCTGGTTGTGAAGGTGGTAACATTTTCCTATAAGAATATATTTTTAATTGTTAATTGTAACAATCCTCAATTTTATGGCATTTCTTGGATAGCTATTTCATTAGAAATATGTTTGAATCAAAAAGGCTGGAAAATATCCAGGCTCTAGCGACACAAACACGTACCAAAACTTCTTTCGAATGCTTGGTTTCAACCTGATTTTCATCAATTATCATGATACAATAAAACACATTTAAATCACAGAAACGCATCTCCATGAAGCTTAAACGCACCTGTAACTCCGAAGACAGCTGTAAACAACTGTTGAGAACTTCTCGAATCCCTCGGCTCACAGAAACCACGACACCCTCGTGCTCTCACACACTACATGCGTTCAGAACTGACCACGGCGCCCGGGTCAGGTCCCCGGCGAGATCCGAAGTCATAAACGAGCGTCCCAATCTGCATAGCCGAGCCGAGTTTGAATACGTCAGTTCAACGAACGGCCGCGGGTTTTATTGGGCACAACAAAACAGTCAGTGAGGACACAGCGGGTGTGAGGGACGACAGAGCGTCCTGTACCGTGGAACAGTCCTTGGGGTCGTGTCCTAATTCTCCCCGACTGGTGTTGGATTTGAGGTTACTTGCATGCGCAGAAAAGCAATAGATCATACGTTATCGTTTGATACGAATTAAATTCTATCGCATACCTTCTAGGAAGATGTGTAGCAGTCGGTAAGAGTTCATGTCACCATCGGAAGTATTTCAAACAAAAATAATCTACCTGCACTTCAAGGTTTCGATCTCCTTCCTCTACGTGCGGCGTCCCCACGTCGTGCTCCAATTTTCTACGCCAGCTCTGGCGCGGGAGCCTGGCCACCCGGCTGCCGACTGGCTGCGTGCTTTTTTTTGTGCGTATCATTTCCTGTTGGCGGCTGGGGCAGCTGCCATGTGCCGGGGGCGGACCAGCCGCGTTCCCACAGGGACGGCCGACCCGGCGGACCACACTGGCTCATTACCTGGCCGGTGTGGTCCGTTTTTGTGACCTGGTCCGGCGCGGGGTCAGCCCGGTCACCGCCGCTGGTCCGCCGTGGTCCGGGGTGACGCCCAAATGACAACGGGCGGCCGGGTGAGGTGAGGAAGACGGCTTGGGATGCGACAGGAATGAGTCGGTGAAGTGCGGAACAGGATAGTTAACGTGGAATGAGGAAATTTGGAGAAACAGGCCAGGCTGGAGGCGCTTAGGGGAGCTACATATATATCCTGCGGCTGATTTCATAACCCAGCAGCACCTGGGCTATTTCCGTACCCACGACAGGCTGGAGGAGGGAGGTCGGATATGAGCCCCCCCCCCCATGTTATCTCGTGAACCAATGGCCGTACCCAGTCGGCTCTAGCCCCGCGAGGCGACGTTTGAAAGCTCTCCACGAGACTTTCTCAAAGCAATCTTAAGATGTTAACCCTCGCCCCGTAGGGGGGGGGGGGAGCGAAACGCTCTCTCCCTCTCCTTTTCTGTTGATATCTCCTAACGTACTTACCTATTGCAGATATCGCCACCAAACTTCCAGGACCCCTCCGAGCACCAATTTTACACCTTGTGGCATTTTCGTTTTCCAGAGGCTATATGATAGGTTGGCCTCAAATGTGTTAGAATGACGTAATGTTTACCAATTTCTTTAAAAATGGTTTCGCGGAAAGAGCCGTTGCGCCCACAGCTTTGAACATGTGCATAGAAAAACGTTTGACCCGCGCCCCGTTGGGTCTGCCGAGAAATGCGCCCTGTTGGGGAGGGGGGGGGGGCAATTTCCCCCTAAGAACCACGCAACATAGCGACAAGTAGCAAACGGTGATGCATAGCCCCAACAGGGCTATGCATCACCTTTTGAAATTTTAAAATTTGGTCACAACTACCTTGTGACCAAATTTCATTGACTAAGGTCAAACCAATGACGTCACAGGTCAGGTCAAATGTCGAATGTTCACCGTTTACAGGCATTAAAAAATGCGTTGTAAAACCGAGTAACATGCATTTCATTGAACATCATCGATGGGGAAATGTTCGTAAAACACATATATTGCTATTTGAGGTCACTGATACCAGGTCAGGTCCAAGAGGTCAGGTCACTGAGGGTCGCAATATGAAAATATCATGTGATGCATGTTTTATGGTCCATTGTATATGCCAAATGCGATTATGTGGGTCAGACAGCCTTTGGGGTCAGTTTAAATTATGTTCTGGTGAAGGTCAGGTCAAGGTCAGGTCAAGGTCAGGTCAAATTAGGTCAAATTTTAAAGTTTATATGTTTGCATAAAATGAGTATCGATCCGATGCAGCTCGTCACGGGGAGTTCAATGGTGGTCTTTGTTTTGCGCTACCTGGTCTAGAATTGGAAAAAAAAATTGAGTTAAAAAATTTGACGTCATCAATTTTGAACAATTTTTCGCTATAACTTGGCCAAAAACGGAGGTATTGATCTAAAATTTGGTATGTATATAGAAGAGCGCAGGAATATCACATATATTTCGTTTTTTCGACATTCGGAAAAACAAATTGGGACTTTTTTGCGTTTTACTATAAAAATCAACTTTTTGAATTTTTTAGGGGTCAAAATCCCAACATTTTGAAAATCCGAGATAGCAGTTTTGCAGCGCTGTCTTTTGTCTACATGACCATATAAAGAAATTTGAAATTGCTTGGTAACTGTAGCTTTTGTGAGCGTTTCAAGATTTCATGTTTTTTGCTCATTTTTGCTCGAAGATGACCTCAGTTTGTCCTAAATAACTCCTGACCTAAGGTGACCTAAGACTTGAAATTTTGTGTGAAGGTGTCAAATTGATGCCCAGGAAAGTACTGAAAATTTGGCGGAGCTGCGCGCCGCCGTTTTCTTGCTATTCAGGAAAACCACAGGGGGGGCAAATTCCCCCAGCGCGGCGAGGGTTAACATACTCGTATTAAAGGGGTAAAATTTGCAGGGCTACAAACTGTGATCTCTGATGTTTGACCTTTTTGTATTTTAACCACCAAAAACAAAAAAGTATTTTTGTTAAAAAAAAAAATATTTTGGTATTCAAAAACTTCAAAATAAAAAATTATAAACTCGGGAAAAACGGAATACATGTTATAGAAGCTGAGATCTTTCATCGACATACCAAACTTGAGAGCGACCCCCCTTTTTTGGCTAAGTTACGGCGAAAAAAATACCATAATGTGGGGATATTTGATACGGGATTTCCAGTTTTTGGCCCCTCCCTTTAAAACGGTTCACATTTCTTAGAGCATGTAAGGTGCAAAAATGTAGTTCTCTGTGACCTCTTGTAGATAGGCGCATTTTGGTGCAGCCAGTGACAATGATGAGTTATGTAGCGCCGTCTCTCAGCTCGGCCCGTCCAGCTAGAGATGACCTTCATAGTAGAGGAGTTTGCGAGCTGAGAGACGACGCTACAACTTATTATTATTATTATTATTATTATTATTATTATTATTATTATTATTATTATTTTGGTGAAGCCTGTCTCAAATAGCCGCACTGGGTGGAACTATTTGAGATAGTTTTAGTTGTTAAAAATTGGAAGAAAATCGGCTGCCATATGGTTAATCTTTTTTAACGCCATGCGATTTGATATCAAATTGCGATCATTCTGGCATTTTTTTCTTTAATACAGATATATTTACAACGCAATAAAACTTAACCTTTTTCGTGGGACACAGCATTTCAATCAGTTATAAAATAATGCATCACTTTATGCTAGGGCTGTGAATCTAAGCTGACTTCACCCAAATACAAAGTATATCATCCGGCGCGCCTGAGCATGACAATGCACGATGTTGGCGTGCTAAAATCGCAGCACTGCGTCCATTTTATCTAAGGCATTCACCAAAACCGAACCTCTGTCTTGTGGGACTTCGACATGACTTCATAGGTCATCGGTTAGCCTGTTATCTTAAAGTTGGGCACCAGATGCTGTGTCTCGTAATGGCGCACACGCTCATTTATTCAGCAAGTCTCTATCTCCAAGCGGGCGGGCATTAAGGGCGAAACGGTGAGGGTGGGGGTTGTACACGCCCCTCCCCCTCGGCCTATGTAGAAAAAAAACGATAGGCCTGACGAGAGTTAAACCCAGCCTTTCTTATCTTTACCAGACTACATTGCTGGAAAGGACCCGCCTAACTGATAGATAATTACCACCAGGGAGGGCTTCAAGCCGGCCTCCGAGGCCCATTAGGAAACCCACCAGCCATAATGTTAATGTGTGCCTCATGGATGATCAAATTGTGCTGCTGGAGGGATCATGTCGCGCCAGAATCAAGGAAGATACATTCATTGATAACCGTACAGATAAAGGAAGGTCTGCGTCAGGGGCGGCGCCACGAATTTTTGAATGTGGGGTACTATGTTGAAAAGGGCCCATGCACAGTGAAAGGGGCCATGGTGAAAAGGGCCCATATATTTATCATGGCGTGATATTAAATGCACTTGCTATAGCAATCTAACAGTTAAAGATGATACAACTTCACAGCTTGCCTTGCCAATAGACTAAAAATACAAATTGCAGTATCGCATACAGCATACCTATTACCAACAAGAATATTCAGCGTTATTTGATACATTTATTACGGAGCGAGCGAAGCGAGCGTAGTCTTTCCTTAGATTAAAGGTAGACTGCCACCTTTTTTCCACAAAACGGTTTTCACTAGAGCTGAGCCACCTATGTCCCAGACTGAAGTCGGTTTTCCGAAATTCGAACCCGTTTGCGAGAAATCGGAGACCAAAGTTCAGTTTGATGCCATTTTTTTAGTCCAAGAAAACCGACATCTCTACTGTTTATCGATAACTTTGAAACATGAATTTTCTTATCTTTTGGTAAATATATGTCAAAACTTTGATTGTTTCGAGATCAGAGAAGAATTTTGGAGTGTCAAAATAAAAGTTAAACTTATATATTCAGTAGTTCATTTTTTCCAAAAAAGTGTGGGAAATGGGATTTAACATGGGCCAGACCTATTCCAAATGAGCCATGATTTTTAAAATGTTTTACGAACTTAAATGCAAAATAAATTAAACATGGCCAATTTCTTATGAAATCATATATTAGTAAATCATAAAATACCTTACTTTTTCAAATAAAATGTAATAATCTTATGACCTTGAAGTCTAGTGATGTGTAAACATTGTCGCTAGACATTAACCGATTGATAATTGTATGATAATCGACAATTTTTTTTCGCGATTCACGTGATTACGGAGCGAGCGAAGCGAGCGTAGTCTTTCCTTAGATTAACGGAAATTTCTGAGTATGAGCGGCCGGCCGGCCGGCCGGCCGGCCGTGCGGACGCTTTTGTGAGGCTTATATCTCAGCAATCACTTGACCGATTTACATGCGGTAATTTTTGTCGGGTAGCTTCATTCCTTCTACCAAGTATTGGACTATTCCCGATGCATGTGGGTGACCCCTTATGCACGTGCCACGTGCAAAACGAAGAGGTGTCAGTTTTGTAATTGTTGCAATATCTCGGTAACTACTTGGCCGATTGCGCTGAAAGTTGGCATGTAGGTAGGCACCCACTAGGCACTGCATATCCATGTGCCAGAGTTGGGGTGCTGCTGCACGTGCGCACGTGCAGGGGTCGTTTCCAGATCTCGAGAACGGCTGGACCGATGGCGCTCAAATTTGGTACACGGTTAGTGACCAGTTAGTAGGGTGCCGTGCACAAGTCAGTTGGGATCCATTTTGCACGTGCGCACGTGCAGGGTGCCGCTCCCAGATCTCGAGAACGGCTGGGCCGATTGTGCTCAAATTTGGCACATCGCTAGAAACCGGTCAGTAGGGTGCCGTGCACAAGTCAGTTGGAGGTACCCCCTCGAAATTTCGCACGTGCAAGACTCACCCCCTCGCTCGCTCCGTTAGTCGCCCCAAAAGGCGCTATACTGGTGATACTTTGTCAGGTGAATTATAAAATTTTGTTTTGTCCAGGGAATAAATCATAGGCCGATCTGAGAAAACTTTTTGAAGGTGGCAGTCTTCCTTTAACGGAAATTTCTGAGTATGAGCGGCCGGCCGGCCGGCCGGCCGGCCGTGCGGACGCTTTTACGAGGCTTATATCTCAGCAACCACTTGACCGATTTACATGCGGTAAATTTTGTAGGGTAGCTTCATTTCTTCTACCAAGTATTGGACTATTCCCGATGCATGTGGGTGACCCCTTATGCACGTGCCACGTGCAAAACGAAGAGGTGTCAGTTTTGTAATTGTTGCAATATCTCGGTAGCTACTTGGCCGATTGCGCTGAAAGTTGGCAAGTAGATAGGCACCCACTCGGCACTGCATATCCATGTGCCAGAGTTGGGGTGCTGCTGCACGTGCGCACGTGCAGGGGTCGTTTCCAGATCTCGAGAACGGCTGGACCGATGGCGCTCAAATTTGGTACGCGGTTAGGGACCAGTTAGTAGGGTGCCGTGCACAAGTCAGTTGGGACCCATTTTGCACGTGCGCACGTGCAGGGTGCCGCTTCCAGATCTCGAGAACGGCTGGGCCGATTGTGCTCAAATTTGGCACATTGCTGGAGCCCAGTTAGTAGGGTGCCGTGTACAAGTCAGTTAGAGGTATCCCCTCGCAATTTCGCACGTGCGAGGCCCACCCTCTCGCTCGCTCCGTTAGTCGCCCCCAAACGCGTTTTACTGGTTATCTATTTAAAATGCATTCCTTTCGTCACGACAAAGATGTTTTGATAGGCTCATTGTTAGCCTGCCAATTATTGCTCATATTACGGAATATGGACGAGTTCCTACTATCTTTTAACTACGGGGTGCTACTGTATACAGCTGTACACCGCATACTGTATATGCAGTTGCGCACCAACCACCTCAGATTGTTCGTAAACAGGGACGTAGCCCAGGGAGGGGGGGCATGGGGGTAATGGCCCCCTGAAGGCGAAAGATAAAATAAAAAACAACTGCACCACACCTTCAAAAATAGTAGGCCAATTAAGAAGAGTTTTCCTTTTTGGAGGGGATGCGGCACCTGTGGCCCCTCCCTGAGCAAAATCCTGGCTACGTGTCCGTTAGTAAATTTGAGTAGTTTAACGCTCTTGGTGTCTCTTAGGCTCAACCCAATAACTTGTATTTTTGAATGAAACATTATCTGCCGTGGAGCTTTTATAATGATCATGCCATGTGTGAAAGTCAGATCAAGATACTAAAATTGAGCCTGGAGGAAATTTTGCTTTTAGAACGGCACAAGTGTTAGTGAATAGTGTCATATAATCTTTTTTGGGATAGAGGCTGGAGCCGACTGCAGAGTCGGGTCAATTTTCCTGGCCCGGAGTCTGAGTCAGAATCGGAGACGGAGTCGATTAAAATTCACCGATTCCGCAGTACTGGTTTTCTGAGCAGCTTGTATGTGCTCGCAGTGATTGTAAGCATCTAAATTAAATTAATAAGATGTTATTGCAGTATAACATGTATAATCGTGCAGGTTTTGAAATTGTTTTAAAATATGGTTGACGTCTCATGTGCGTTGCACATACTTTATTGAGATATTGTTTCATTGGAAAACACCTGCAATTGACAATCGATCACGCTGCAAATCGGACTGATCCGACAATACCCATACACATTACACAGAATGGATGATGGTACTTCAAGACATCTCTCCTCTTTTTCATCTTTCATCCTCTAAATGGAGCCAAATGTCACCTTCCGTGACTCGCGCCGAACAACATACTCAGCGGTGATGGCGCGGTCCGGCACTTGCCTCCTCCTCTCCCGGTGGACGTGACTGACAGACCGCCACTGAGTTCAGTCGGCGTTGCGTCATAGTGCTCCGCAGCCACGTTTTCAGACGCCGCAGTGCGCTGAAACTTCTCTCAGGGGTGGCTGTACTCGCCAGAACTGTAGCCAGAAGAATGAGCAGCGTTGCGACCTGAGGCATGAGAATATGTCCGTCCTGGCACGATCGGAACTGGTTTAGAGCCTCGTCCAGCGTTTTGCACGTCCCGAGACGACGAAAGACCCGCAAATCACTGAATAGTTCACCGGCGCACAGGTCACCGGTCCAACGCGATGACTGCTGGACCTCTTCGATGACTTTTGTGTTAGGCGTTTCCAGGAGAAGCCTCTCCATACGTCCCAGGATCTCTGCATATGGCTGTTGAAAGCGTGCCGTCAGCTTAGCGATAGCGGCATCTATGACCTGAAGATATTCGCGTCTCAGGAACTCCCCCGGCGTCGCAGGGAACGTTGCTTCTCCGCCACCCGCACTGACGCGGCACAAGCACTGGGTCGAGGCTCGACTCGTGGTCAGCTACCTACTTGATGGTCTCCGAGACGGCTTCATTTGCATCTTCTCGAAGAGCCTGGAGCTCTTGTTTGGTGGACTCGACTAGCCGCAAGGATCTCGAAACGGTGCATGACTTGTTCTGCAGTTGCCGATTCAGGTGGTCCAGCGGCGCGATCACCTGCCCGGTCAGCACCAGCGCCGCGTAGCTGCTGCCCCCGGCTCAGCTGTTCCAGCAGGCCGGCGGCCCGGGCTGCAGGATGGCCGGTCCCGTTCGCCAGCTCCGCTAGCATGTTCATTACCGCCGTGTATTGGCTGAAGACAGCTTCCACGGACTTCAGCCGGACAGTCCATCGCGTGGGACACAGTGGTCGTAGCTTCATCGGAGATGCAGCGGCCGCCGTGCTTTCGGTGGCACGACACAGATTCTCGAATGCTGAACGAGCCTTCAGTGACTCGGAGAAAAAGGTACCAACCTCATTGACGGCGTCGAGCGAGTTCCTCATGACCTTTGAAGCACTGCAGCTATCTGATGCCACCAGATTCACGCAGTGTGCGCCGCAGTGCGTGAACAGCGCCGCTGGCTGTTCCAACTTCAACAACGCCTGCGCACGCTTATATTGGCCCGACATATTGCGGCTCCGTCAAATGACATGCCACGCATCTTCTCAATGGGCAAGTTGAGCCGAATTAACGCATCCTTGATGGTGGCGGCGATGCTGGTACCTGTAGTGTCCTGTCCTGAGGCTCAGAGAAGCCGAGGAAGGCCTCCTTTGGCTCCATATTCTCGTCTACGTACCGAACACATATCGATTCCTGTTCTTTGCCGCTCACATCCTGCGTGCCGTCAACGAGAACGGCAAAGAACCGACCGCCAGTACCGGAGGGCTTGATGTCATCGACGATCTGACGCAGCACATGGTGACATGACATATGAGAGATAGAATCTCGTCTGAGACATCGTGGTGCGTGTAGTTTTGGCGTCGGGACAAAAACTCGCCAAGAAGCTTATTGTCCCCTGCTCTGAGCCTGAGAAGTTCAATCAGGTTTCCTTCTTCGGCTGTGTGACCGCGTACTGCCAGTCCCTGGGCGCTGAGATATTTCAGGGACGATATGATGCCGAGCTTTCATTCAGCCAGATGCATTGATTCCCTTGCTACAGCTTGACTTTTGGTGGTGCTTTCAGCCAGATGCGCATCGATCTTGTTTTTGTTTGTCATAGTGTAGACGGAATGCTGGTGCACCGGTGTCACTCTGCGTTATGTATACGACAATTATCATTCGCAGAAGCCAGTGGTGGGCACTCGTAACTTGACCCCGACTTCGATAACGATAATTCGATAACCTTTTTCGAGGTAGACGACTTCGATAACGATAACTCGACAACCAAATCGGTCACTTCGCTAACGCGATAACGATAACGATAACTTTAAAAAAAAAGAGATCGAAAGGATAAATCGTTTGAAAGGAATAAGCTTCTAAATAATATTTAACCCATTTGCTCATACAACACCATTATTACCCACAAAAGGAAGTCTTAGGCTGGGGGGATCCATGTGATCGCAAGGCACCTCGCAGTTGCGATCAAACGTAAGTTGAATCGGAACAGATATTGGAGGGATCCATCACATCGTAGGCTAAGTAGATACGCAAGTTGTATCGCAAATGGTGAAGATACGAACTAACTTTACGAATCTTCTCGGTCGATCGGAAGGCCGATCGTAGCGAAGCTTTACCTCTTTCTCAAGAGAAAAATATAAGAAATTTTCAAAATTTTCGCAAAACCGAAATATATGTTAAACAAATATGGTTAATGAACACGTGTGCAAAGTTTGAAGTCGATTTCTTCAAAAATGGATGCGCTAGAGCGTTTTAAATTTACACGTTGAAAACGGTCACTTTCACGTCATTTTTGTAATTATTTTTTTCAATTTTGAAATTTAAAAATGTTTTGGGCAATTTTTCGCGTTAATTGCGAAAATCTGACCAAAACATGTATCGCACCATCAATGATCCGATACGCCATCAGAGGCCGCGCCGCGGACAGGTGGGCGCGGCGATACCTAGGCCGCGTGGGGGTTACACTGGTGTTCGGGAAGGGCTATGTCAACGCGAGGCAGGCCGCGGGGGAGCCGGTTGCGGGGCCGGTCCGTATTTGTCGGCGCCTAGCAGTGCAGCGGTGCGTTTATGGCGGAGGGAGGGGAAGCGGTGTAGTGTCGGCAAGGCCGCACACAGGAGAGGGCACACGGGCCTCCCCCCCCCCCCCCATTCGAGTTGGGGCCCCTAATCTTTAGACCGCCGAAGACCATGTAAAATCAACTGAAATAATGATTAAAAAGACCGGGAGGGCCCATCTCGTTCCCCAGCAGGCCCATACGAGTCCATAAATGCCCAGTAGCGCAGCCAGGGGTATTGTGGTGAAGTTTCAATGGCCCTCAAAAGACCTCAAAGGGCCCACAGATGGGTTCACCGGGTCCTCAGATGGTCTCGAAGGGCCCTCGGTTAGCGTCAAATGGCCCTCATCTGGTGTCAAAGGGCCCTCAGATGGCCAAATGAAGGGCCACAAGATGGCCTCAAAGGGCCCTCAGATGGGTTCAAAGGGCTCTCAGCCAACGTTAAACCTACCTCAGAAGACCTTAAAGGGCGTCAAAGGGACCTAAACCTGCGTCAGAGGGCCCTGAGCTCGCGTCAAACGACCCTCCGAAGGCCTTAAAGAGTCCTTAGCTTGTGTCAGAGGGCCCCCAGCTGGTGTCAGTGAGCCCTCCTCAGCTGGCGCCAAAAGTCCATCTGAAGGCCTCAAACGGTCGTCAGCTGGAGTACAACGGTCCTCAGATGCCGTCACGCGGCCCTCAAAAGCCTCAAGGAGCCCTTATAAGGTCTCAAAGGGCCCTCATTTGGCCTCAAAAGGCCCTCCGCTAGCGTTAACCGGACTTCAGAAGGCCTTAAAGGGCCCTTATCTGGTGTCAGAGGGACCCAAGCTAGTGTCAGAGGGCCCCCCGGCCCTCAGTTGGCGCAAAATGGCCATCAGAAGGCCTCAAACGGTCCGTAACTGGAGTCCAACCGCAACGGTCCTCAGGTGGCGTCAAGCGGCCCTCAAAAAGCCTCAAAGGCCGCTTAGAAGGCAGCAAAGGGCCCTCATATGACCCCAAAGGGTCCTCTGCTGGCGTCAAACGGACCTCAGAAGGTCTCAAAGGGCGTCAAAGGGCCCTGAGCTCGTGTCAAATATAAAAGCGCCCTTAGCTGGTGTCAGGAGGCCCCCAGTTGGTGTCAGCGTGCCCTCAGCTGGTGTCAGAGAGCCCTCAGTTGGCATCTACTGGCCATCAGAAGTTCCCAAACGGTCCTCAGATGGCGTCCAACGGTCCTCAGCTGACGTTAAGAGGCCCTCAAAAAGGCCTCAAAGACCCCTCGGCTGCTGAAGAGGCCCTTAGCCTCAAAGGAAACTCAAGAGACGTTAAACGGCCCTAAAAAGGCTTGAAAGGGCCCTCTGCTGGTGGCAAAGGGCTCGCATATGACATCAATAACAGCTTTGTCAAAAACGGACCTGAGAGACCTTGCCGGTCCCTGGTTATAAGGGACTCCTGTCTCTTGCAGTAACCTGAGTGGCCCACGTTTACTGAGGGGCCCCTGGTTATTGAAGGAGTCCCTGGTTACTGGAAGGACCCCTGGTTATCAGAGGGTTCCCTGGTCACCTGGTGGGTCCCTGATCAATTGAGACCTCCCGATCATCTGAGCGCCCCCTGATTGCCTTGGTCTTGGCGTTGGCGTACAGTTTAAAGTCGTCGGCACACTGCGGCCTCCTCTTTCTCAACAAGTCCCTCTATTTCTTCTGCAGCGAGGGCGATTTCGTCAAAATACTCCTCCATCGCGAAGCCTCGTGCGCAGACGCAGTCTTCGGGGCGCTCGCTGCGCCAACTCTTGACGCCAACTGACGGGCTCCAAATGGAACAGATGGACTCCGAAACGAACGTGGGAATGCCGACACATGATCCCTCCAAATTTACAGAGGAAGAGATGTCCCTGACAGCCCATTTGCAATAGGGGTCACTTTTACACTATAGACGTATGGAGAATTCGACCTTATCGACATGGTACTACGAGGTCAGCTGATCTGCTTGGCATTTAAATCGTAGTAAAACTGGCATTTAAACGCTGCGAAACAACTTACGTACAACGTAGCTCCGATTTGCCGCTCTTTCTTTTTCATCCCTCCGATTTTCTTCCGATCAAGAGAAGTTTCGTACCGAGAGAAGTTTCGCAGCCACGTCCGATATAACTTACGATAGCACGGATCCCCCCAGCCTTAGAACAGCGAAAATTTTAATTTTTTTCTCGTACAGTATGCGAAGCAAACAAGCCATATGCATTATGCACACTAGGAAGACCTATCTGGATATATTGCACGGTGCCAGACAACTGCGAGTCCAACTTCTTGGCCACTGATCGGGACGGCGTGTCCGGGACCGGTGACCTTACGGAAAGCCAGGGAACTTCGACGGCATGTTGGTCAAACGGTTGGCCAGCATGTCGACTGTCGAAGAAGTGCCTGGCTCTCCTTGCTCGGGCCCGTCTAGGCAAGCGTGTCTTCTTCCTCAGGGGTCTCGAATTGAAGAAGGTGCGCGTTTCCCTTCAGCAGCACGAACCTTTCAAAGTTCAAAGATGTAGTAAGGGTGCTTCTCTTGGGCTTCAGGATGTCTGAACCCAAAAAGAACACCCTCTCCACCGCCGCTGAGCTGGGAATGGCCGTGTTGTAGCGCCTGAACAAGGTCAAAAACAACTCCTTGTAGCGCATGGGAAAGAGGCTCTTGTCCACGACTCCCATGGACCGCCCGCCGGATGACCATGAGTCCAGCTCTGTCGCCACCCTGGCGTGGACGACGCGGCGAGTAGGGGTGGCTGGCGATAAGGAATAAGGATTTCTTGCCTTCTTGGATGAGGAAAACATGATTCCCTGAAGAAGGAAAACATTCGTCGAGAAGCTTGAATATTATGGGGACAGAGCTTGTTGGGGCGAAAGACGCTCCAAATACATTTTTTTTTTAGTGCTCAATCTACGAAACGGCTATCTCAGTTCAAAACCCCATGGTGAAAGTAAACTGTTATACGCTCGCTCTTGAATACGCTCGTGTTGTATTTGATGAAGTTATCTTTATCGATTGACCAAAACGGGGACTTCGATAACGCTACTTCGATAATCAATAGCGATAAACTTGAAAAAACGTTATCGTCGATAATGACTTCGATAATCGCTATCGATAGGAGTTATCGAAGTGCGCACTGGCAGCAGTGATAGCTGTGAAGATAACCGTAATAGGTATGAAAAGAAATGCCCGCCCCCGGGTGGGCTCGAACCACCAACCTTTCGGTTAACAGCCGAACGCGCTAACCAATTGCGCCACGGAGGCGATGGGCACTCACAGAAATGAAGTTTTTGGCGGAATGCCGGTGACCGGATCGGAACGCCTTATTTCGGCGGTTTTATATCCTTTCTCTGAGCATAACTATTGGCCACTTAACTCGGCCTTCGGCCTCGTTCAAAAATCCAGTAAGAACCTCGGTCTTGAAAATTTATTTATTCCGGCCTCGTTCAGTATTATATAATACCAGTATAGCGCCTTTTGGGGCGACTAACGGAGCGAGCGAGGGGGTGAGTCTTGCACGTGCGAAATTTCGAGGGGGTACCTCCAACTGACTTGTGCACGGCACCCTACTGACCGGTTTCTAGCGATGTGCCAAATTTGAGCACAATCGGCCCAGCCGTTCTCGAGATCTGGGAGCGGCACCCTGCACGTGCGCACGTGCAAAATGGGTCCCAACTGACTTGCGCACGGCACCCTACTAACTGGTCCCTAACCGTGTACCAAATTTGAGCGCCATCGGTCCAGCCGTTCTCGAGATCTGGAAACGACCCCTGCACGTGCGCACGTGCAGCAGCACCCCAACTCTGGCACATGGATATGCAGTGCCTAGTGGGTGCCTACCTACATGCCAACTTTCAGCGCAATCGGCCAAGTAGTTACCGAGGTATTGCAACAATTACAAAACTGACACCTCTTCGTTTTGCACGTGGCACGTGCATAAGGGGTCACCCACATGCATCGGGAATAGTCCAATACTTGGTAGAAGGAATGAAGCTACCCTACAAAAATTACCGCATGTAAATCGGTCAAGTGGTTGCTGAGATATAAGCCTCGCAAAAGCGTCCGCACGGCCGGCCGGCCGGCCGGCCGGCCGGCCGGCCGGCCGCTCATACTCAGAAATTTCCGTTATTCTACGTAAGACTCCGCTCGCTTCGCTCGCTCCGTAACCAGCCAGTGGTTTAAACCGGTTGAAACCGGCTTAAATTAATAAAAACCACCTTCAGTCCAAACATCTACTAAAGCTTATCTTGTGGGTCAGTGTACTCGTTGGTGATTTTACGGAATGCAGGAAGTCAGTACCGTGTCATTTGGTATTATGGTCGACATTTTGGTATGTGATTATGTTGACAATTTGTTCAGTAGGTAACTAAGCTAAGAAACAAAGTGGGTAAAAGGCATAAGCACATTCCAGGCTTAACATTCGGTTTACTAGTTGAAAGTCGCTCTTTATTTTACATGTATGTAGGTATATTGTATTCTGAGTTTTGACCAAGCGTTTGGGGCCTGGGCCAGAAGCATGAAAAAAAAACGCAAGATGTCTCCAGAGTCCAGAACTCACAAGAGCTCTACCAATCAACGTCATGGGCTCCACGAAGGGCCCTGTAACAGAGGGAAAGCTTCTCCAGCGTTGCAGGGGCCAGACGGTTGCGGAACTTCGTTTGGACGATGGAGAACGTGCTGAACACCCGCTCAATGCTGGCAGAAGATGGGGGCATTTGCAGCAAGGCCATCGCCTTCTCACACAGGTCGGGGTTCATACCCGGCCTTTTCTTCAGGCCTGACCATCAGGCCCTAGGCGTCAGCCTAGCAATGAATGCCGGCTCGAAGAAGGCACGTGGGAAGGGGTCCTCCTTGTTCTCCATCAGGATGACGTCTGCCAGGACGCCGGGCCCCAGCCACTCCTCTGCTGCCTTGCGCAACTCAGCCGGTAGCTTCTGACTGCCATACCTGGGAAACAACGGACAATTATCGGAATCAGTGGCATTGTTAAAAAAGAGCATAAGGTAATTGTTGCATCAGCGATAGTACATTTCAGTTGAATGAGAACGGAACAAATAAACTAACAAAGGTAAACAGGTAAGTTTGTTAAATATCTTGCTAGCAAATGGTTAATGTCTTGTTTGCTGTTGCCCTACTCGTGATGCATTGTTTTGTAATCGTTATGGTGTGAGAACGAAAATTTCAAACCGTAGGTTGTAGCTCATAGAGCTTACAGTTACAGCTCTGTAACTTAAATATGGATAGTGAATGATAGAGGTATGGTCATTGAATAATAAACATTGATGTGATAGGAAAGGACAGTTGGGTTTCCAACATAGCTTACCTGGGATCGAGCAGATTAGCCGCCGTGTGTACGGCTCCTAGAGCCTGGCTGCGCCTGCGTCTGACGGCATCCCGATGCGGTAGCAGGATCTCGTTGGCCTCCAGATCCATACACACCTCGACAGCATCTGCCAGAGTTGCGCTGTCACTCTGAAGAGTGTCCAGAGCCTGGCGAATCGGCTCTAGCTGTGCGATCAGATCTTTCACATCGTTGTAGAGCGCGTAATCATTAACAATGCGTTTGATAGTCTCGTCCGCGTTGCCAAGCTCTTCACAGATCTCGATGTAGGCGGGCCTGTTCTTGATAAATGTCTCGAGGCATGCCAGTTAAGAGCTCCACCTTGTGGCGCACGGGAGTTGTGACTTTACCGTGTTTGTCTTGTTTCGGAGGTTTGCGCCCTTACGGTGATGGTTCCGGAAGTGTTTTTGAACCTTAACCACATGCCCCACGATTGCGTCCGGCGTGATTTCCTGCCCAAGAAGGTTGATGAGATGAGCAGAGCTCCTCCACGTCCCGATTTCAGGATGTTTCTCCGGGATCATCTTCCGCGTCTTCTTCATTGACGAGGCATTATCCGTGCAAACGCTGTTCACTTTCACACCGTAGGTTTTTTCAGCCAGTTCCATGGCTTCTTCGACAAGTTTAGCGCAGTTTTTTTTTTTTGTTCTCCATGTCGGTTGGCAGTTGGCACTGCGTTCAGAAGGTAGCTTTTCCCTTTGTTGCAGATCGAGTGCGCGACAACTGGCTCATTGTGGATATTAGACCAGCCGTCCTGCACCAGCGTCGCCTTGTCAACGCCTATCAGGTTCTACCAATATTCCACGATAGATCGTACACCAGGCCCGTCACCCTCATCTCTCAGATTTTAATGAAAATCGTTCCTAGCGGTAATCATAGGCCCCAAAGACGCCTGGCAAAATATCAGACTTCTCAGATCAAAACTTTTTTAATTATATTGCATTACATTTTTTTAACTTCGGCTTGCAATGGTGACTGGTGAGTTTGATGCAGTGCTGCCAGATTTGGAGGATTTCCGCAAATCTGGAGGACTTTGAACTCTATTTGCGGACAAATTTCGCTTTTGGAGGATTTTTGATTCTGGAGGAAAATCTGGAGGATTTATCGCCCGATTATTATATTCAATTTCATGGAAAAATATAACACATTCAAGACTAAAAAGGCATTTTCCTGCCCAGCGTCACCCTACCCGTTAAAGGGACCATCCCACCTTAACATTAGTTTTGAGTTGAGATAGCCAAGTTTGCGGCCAGGCTCAGAAACCACCATTTATCCTGGTCGCAACCCCCGCAGCTTTATGGTGTTCAAGAAATTTCTTCCCTTTACTTGCAGGGTGGGACCAGCTTAGTCCCTATCTCTTAACCATTAGCGGTTTGTTGATGACGTCAGCAGTCATTTCAACGCCCGCCATTCCTTGAACCCGAGTTTTGCTGACCTTGAGCTCCCTTTTTTATCAACGTGAAATCCGTCGTCGGCGCTGAGAAAGCCTATTGCTTTTCATTTTAATTTGAATATTAGAAGATACCCACCACTGGAACTTGGACTGATATTATACCAAGGCCGAAGATGATCAAGCTGCCTGCTATATCTGGAGCTTGGTGTTCAACTTCAACATGGAATGAAAAACAAAATATCAAAGCAAACTGGATATGGTACTGCAAGTTTAAGTCCAAAGAAATTTGAAGAGCTGACAATTGACATTAATTCTTTTCCCGCAAGGTTTCCATAGGAGATCACACCATGAAGAAATATTTTTGATGTTAACAGTTGAAAGGGGATTGATCTTCCAGTTTTGACGAAAGACGCTGCTGACTGTCTTTGGAAAAGGATGTCGGCATGAGGTGCAATTGTGCTTGTGAAGTGGTTATAACTGGTCTTTTCACAGTGTTAAATTAAATGTGCCATTGCAGCCAAGTGTGTTATCATGTAAGGTAAAATCAAAACTACAATGTTGGTTTTACGAGCATTGAGAACACCTGCCTGTGCTCGTAAATCATGCTGCCAAAGTATTCTAAATTAATTTTATCATACACTTTTGTTGTCCAGAATGGTTGCACTACTGTTTGGTATCATATTATTCCATGTACATATGGTAGTGTTAACCCGCGCGGGGCTGGGGTCCCCAGCCGAACGCGCGGGGCTGGGGGGGGGGTAAATTTTACCCCCCTGTTATCTCCCGAACTAATGGTCCGATTTGGACAATTCAAACGCCAATCGAAAGCTCTCATCACGAACTACTAAAAACATGTACTGAATTTAAAGTTTGAGGTCAAGGTCAAGGTCAGGTCAAGGGTACAAATTGCAAGTTTCTACAGTATCGGCCTTGCACCGTAGTTGCCGAAGGATGGAGTCATGGACTGAGACTGATCGCCCAAAACGTGTTCTTAGGCTACCAAGACAATATTAGTTGCATACAATATCATTCAGAGGTCAAGGTCAAGGTCAGGTCAGGTCAGGTCAGGTCACCAAAAAACAAAATATAGAAAAGGGCATGTGCGACACATGTTTTATGGGTCATTTTACTCATAGAATTCAATAGGCACACTCAATAAGTGATATGGACCACCTCTGGATGAATTTCAGGTCGAGGTCAGGTCAAGGTCAGGTCAAGTGAGGTCAAATTTTGAAGTTGGTTGTTAAGGCCTAAAAAGGTGTCTATCTGATGCAGTTTTTCACGGCGAATCGAATGGTGCTATTTTTGTTTCCGTACGAGGTCTAGAACTTCCAAAAAAGTCATTTTTCAAAAAATTTGTGTGTCGTGACGTCATAAAATTTTGAATAACTCCCACATTTTTGAACCGATTCTTCTAAAATTTGGTATGTAGGTGCACATAGACCACTTCTCTGACATATATTCCGGTTTTTTCGATAGACTCAAAATTTTGGATTTTATAATGATTTTCCCCAAAAAATCAGTTTTTTGAAAAAATTTAGGCCAAAATCCAAAATTTAAAAAAAAACCGAGATAGCCATTTGATAGACAAAGTAAAATTACGTATAACCTTTTTTGTTACGTCTTGATTCCTTTAAAAATGAAGATGTTAGCGGCGTTTGAACTTTTGCCGTTTTTGAGGCGAAAATGGCGAACATGACGTCACTAAAACGTCAATTTCTCAAAAAAATTCCGACGGATTTCGCTCAAATTTTCAGGGAAGGTGTCAAATTGATGTAAGAAAAGGTACTGAAAGTTTGGCGGCGCTGTGCGCCGCCGTTTTTGAGATATCGCAAAAATTCGCGAGGGGGGGTAAAATTTACCCCCCCAGCCCCGCGCGGGTTAAGTCCGACCAACATGTTACCAGATTTGAAGCTGTTACGTTACCTAAGTACCACTACCTACCTGTTTTTTATGGCGTGGTGAATGTCACCTGGATTTTGTTTTGAGGTGCAGACCTAGTAACTCTGACTACATGGGTTTGAAGCTATTATCTATTCTGTTTTTACTGGCCTGGTGAATGGCCACTGATGTTGTCCGTGGATGGCACTGAAACAAATTTTGAGTGTCAACTGCCATGTACAGTGTTTTAATACAATGCTGAGGGCTGAAAGTTGTCTTGTTTAGAGTGGTGAAAGTTCAAGATATGCCAGCCACCATGGTGGGTCAGAGTTAATGTGTTGCAGTCAGTTCGGCTTCGGCAAGCACACGGATGGGCATACGCATCAAGACCTGCTCTGCCATACTTTCAGCCAATTTTACCTAGGCAAGTCTTTTCTTTTTTTCTGCCAAAAGCTATAACATTGTGAATTTCAGTGCTGTGGCCTGTGTGTAGCTTTCAGGAAAGCAATTCTAAATAAAGCTCTGATAAAGTGCATGAAATCAGCAATGCAGCCCTCTATTACATTTTCTACAACATCTTACTTGTTCCTTGCATGGAGAGAAAAATGCAATGTTATGAATTCGTTTATTCACATAATTTGACAAGCATGCAGTTACCTGCTACTATCGCTGCACAAAACAGAGCAGAAAACATCAGTTGATCAAACACAAGACACAACAGAAGTTTACAACATAGGCCTGCCGAACCTGCTTCCTCCCATCACAGTTGATGCCATTTCCTAGCCTGGCTTGATGTGAGCACTGAATAGCTGCTTTGTCTAATTACAGCTCACTACCATTCAACTTAAACTACTCTCTTTAAAGTAAGAGTGAGAGCGTTCAGTGTTCATAGCAGCTCGACAGACGACAGACAACAAACATCTTGACAAACCAACCAGTATTTGATTTGGCTAATGATTTATGTGCCTGTTGTATCATGGCCAAACTACTTTAACAGCAATAATCCCTGTTTCATCTTGATCTTGCTTTTAATTCCATTTGAACTCAGATCTTGAAACAATCATCTGAAGTGATATCAGATACTGGCTTCTGTTTCTCTTGAAAGCAAGTTAAAACAACAATGATAAACTAAGGCAGGAGATGTGAGTTGTGGCAGTAGATTTTTGATTCAACATATGTCAACCTTATATTGCTTGAGACCTCTGTGACAGACAAATCTTTATAGTTTTTTGATAGTTTGGATTCTTGGCTTGATTTAGCAGATCAGCTGCTCTGTGAACCTTGACTTTGAAATCACATAAATGTCATGGTACCCGAACGAATCCTCGCATGACATTTCTTCGTCCGCATTTCTTCGTCTACAAACCTTCGTCGGTGCATTTATTTGTCCATCAATGCTTACTCTTGCATATATTTGCGTTGAAGAAGAAATGCGAGCCGATTTTCATATAGGGGAGAGCGGGGAGAGTTGTATCATGTCCAAGTTGTATCAGGGCGAATTGCGCCAAACTTATCCAATAGATGGCGCTCGTGACACGACCAGCCGACGAGGTTTTCCGGGCTTCATCTTTCCCTCTTCTGTCGTGTGGCTGGGTGGACGCGTCTGGAGGTGAGAGCCGATTTTATGTTTTTTTAATGCCATTCTAAAAAAATTAGTTGGAAGAAAATGTGTGTTTTGGGCATTTAGATGTGCACGAATTTGAAAGATCTCCGTAGCGTTGGTGAGGGTAGGATCTAAGGCTGCGTGAGTGAAAATGGATTTCTCCAGCTGTCCGCTGTTTTTGAGCACGAGGATGTTTTTTCCAAGATGGCGGCGAGGTACATGTTGTATCAGAGCCGGGTGGGGTATGTTGTAACATGTATGTATGTATGTATGTATGGGTATGTTGCTTTTGATCGCGAAAGCTAAGCCCAGGCCCTGGCTCGCGTTTGTAGGTAGCTGGTCAATACTCGTTCCATTTCGGCACAATATGTTGGCTTCTTTGCTCTTACGGGCCACTTTTGCGTCTAGTCTGTTGATGTTTCGTTCGGATTGCATTGACCTAAGTTTAAGGTCTAATAAAAGTGAAGCCTTTGCTTTGAGCATATACATTGTATTAACCTCATTTAATGTTGTTGTTATGTTCAAAACCAGTAGCAAGCGCACTCCCTGAAACGTGAAATAGTGATACAAATTACCCCACCATGTGATACAACTCACCCAAGCCATGGGGCAAGTTGTATCAAAAACAATGATCTATTCGGCAGACCGTAGAAGAAAAACTGGTAGAGGTAGCGGAAAAGTTACTTTGCACAAAAAAGCAGAAGAATCAAGGAAGGAGATAGTATGGAAATAATGAGTTTATCACGGATAGTTACGAGGTTATGGGTCAAAACTGATACAACCCACCCCACTCTCCCCTACCCTGATGCGAGACAAAGTAATGCGATACGAATAAATGCCCTGACGAAGATTTGCAGACGAAGAATTGCGATACGAAAAAATGCCATAAGAAGAATTGTCCTGGAATCCTTTGTTGGCCATCATATATTGACCTTGATAAGATAAACGCATCATTCGCGCAATATTTGTCGCACTTTGATACCAAATTATTGCTTCCAAATGCCGACGTAAAGAAAACCTTTATGTGACGTCATAAAAACAGCGGAGTTCCCAAAAAGTAAACAAAAATCAAAGTCTTATATCTCGAAAACGGTTGAATATTTTCCGGTAAAATTTGGTAGATGTTCATTTTCGCTCTTTGTGATTCACGCTACATCACTTTTATGCCAATTCATTAACTTTTTTGAAGGTGGGAGGGTCCCTTTAAGATATATCACGTCCTTTATCACCGTGAGACTGCAGAATGTCTGTCTGTAGCTATATCTACGAGGGTACCAAACTACTGGCGGATCTAAGGGGGACATTTGGGGCAATTGCCCCCGGTACCCCTGCAGCGCCCGAAATCGACGAAAATTTTCGTTTGTTTTAAGATAAAACGAAAACTAAACAACTTTTATAAGAAAAAGTATCTTTTAAACTACACAGCAGTGCGAAAGGATTCGAAATCCGATGAGTTTCTAGAATTTGGTGAAACTTTTTGGGGGTATAGCCCCCCCGCAGCGTCCAAGACCACCTTCCTATATCTACCAATAGGATTTGGAGGAATCTGGAGGATTTTTGTAACTGATCTGGAGGATTACAGCCTTCCCCATCTCGCAGCACTGGTTTGATGGCCTATAACTCAAGAACGGGTTAAGCAATAGAGATGCCACAAATTTGCAATTTCATTACCCGCCCCGCCCCGCAGCTACCCCTTGCCCAACCACAACTACCCGCAAGCTGATTTTGGCTGAGCTGAACCCGCAAAAAAAACCGCAATTTTAAAAACCTGCTTTTGCAAGAAAAAAAAATACAGCTGGGTCAATGCTAGAGCTATATAAACCTTACTTGCTTCATTGCTGTGCAGAAAAAGACAGCCAAACAAATAGTAAGGACTTGAAATTGCTATGCTAAGTCCTCAGGAAGTGCACACTGGATAGTGGAAAATGAATAATGCATCAATACATTTGAAATTCCTTTCTGAAAAGAGTTCAGTAAAATCTTTCTCTCACCTTACCCTTCAGCATTGGCTGATGATCAAAATTTCACTCTGGCTCCCTCTCAATGTTAGGCTTCTGGAATGATATTGTTATCAAAATGAATGTTGTTATAAAAAGATTAAAGATATGCGATTTCCAGTTAAAAATAAATAGTGACACGGTGAATAATGAGTATCCAGTCAATCTACACATAAAACAAATCATGCAAAATCCCAGCAAAAACCAGCTAACCACCAATGAACCACGCATTTTTGGAAACATGCGTCAGAAGCGTCACCAACAGCTGATTGCAATGAATGTTACAGCGACTAAATTATTGCAGTCGTAGTTAGTGCGAACTTGTTGCGAAAACACCGTTGTATAATGCATATTCATGTGCCATTCTGATAAAATTATTTTACACAACAGCTAAAGTTTTACAATTCAGAGGTTAATCACCGGTTAAGAAATAAAGAGACAGTAAATACTAAATTAAATGTAATAACTTTATAGATGGTCTTGGTAATGCTCGCCGGCTGGTCCTCTCTCGACATACAAATGATAAGGACGTAAAAAGACAAAAGAAATAAATGCGACCAGCTACGTGGTTTTGTAACATGTATAACTGCTATTTTGAGGTATTCAAAAACCAAGACAGAAAAATTGATGTAAAATTATTATTGCGTCATCAATGACAGCTTTCCTTCGCCTCAGAGACCAAAATTGACGCAGCCAAATGCCAATCCTTGTCAGAATGTCGGAAGTGCGCCAGTATTGTATTGCGTTATGTTTGGGCAAGGCCCTATATAGAAGGTATGCTCATCAGCGATTTCCGTGACGTCACAGGTACGAAGGGTCGGACGGCTGTAATGCAATCCTATGGAAAATGACCCAACTTTAGGGCTCTCCCACATAGCTGACAAACTCGACACTAAGGTAAAAATTATATCACATAAAACCTCGAATCAAGACGAACAAGAAACCTATCTGACGTTGTTACGTATTACTAACGGCTTAGACTCTATTCAAGTATATTCAGAGCTCTGCATTACCTCACTTTTTCTGCCGTCAATGCCACTACAAATGTCTAGTCGGCGCACGTGCGCTTGTCGAGCGGGGACCACCAGTCGGGCGATTCAGAGCTGCCGCCCAATCAGAACGCCGCAATGCCGTGACGTCATTGGTCGCACACGACACGTTACGGAGATAGGGATGAGACAGCCCTGATGTTTGGGCCGCATGCCTGTCAATATTTTGATTTTGTGTAAGGGTAATTGGTGTGTTATTTTCGTAATATAGGGTGGGACAGAAGTAGAACATAGAGTAGGAAAGGTAATCAATGAATTTGCATCAAATTTTGTTAAGCTGATAGCTCTTTTTATGCCGACCAGACGCAAATAAAGTAACATGTGGCATTTACTCTGATTTTCAACATCTCATTTTAGTCTGGGTTCTTCCATAATGTATATCTAGTGCACACTGCACATAGACTTCAGTTCAGCTTCCTATAAGTTTGTTTTCAGGTTCTTACGGAGCGAGCGAAGCGAGCGGAGTCTTACGTAGAATAACGGAAATTTCTGAGTATGAGCGGCCGGCCGGCCGGCCGTGCGGACGCTTTTGCGAGGCTTATATCTCAGCAACCACTTGACCGATTTACATGCGGTAATTTTTGTAGGGTAGCTTCATTCCTTCTACCAAGTATTGGACTATTCCCGATGCATGTGGATGACCCCTTATGCACGTGCCACGTGCAAAACGAAGAGGTGTCAGTTTTGTAATTGTTGCAATATCTCGGTAACTACTTGGCCGATTGCGCTGAAAGTTGGCATGTAGGTAGGCACCCACTAGGCACTGCATATCCATGTGCCAGAGTTGGGGTGCTGCTGCACGTGCGCACGTGCAGGGGTCGTTTCCAGATCTCGAGAACGGCTGGACCGATGGCGCTCAAATTTGGTACACGGTTAGGGACCAGTTAGTAGGGTGCCGTGCACAAGTCAGTTGGGACCCATTTTGCACGTGCGCACGTGCAGGGTGCCGCTTCCAGATCTCGAGAACGGCTGGGCCGATTGTGCTCAAATTTGGCACATCGCTAGAGACCAGTTAGTAGGGTGCCGTGCACAAGTCAGTTGGAGGTACCCCCTCGAAATTTCGCACGTGCAAGGCTCACCCTCTCGCTCGCTCCGTTACTCGCCCCAAAAGGCGTTATACTGGTTTTATGTTTTATGGAATGCTTTCAGTTTCATCAGCATTTATTTATGCTTTGTAGTTTGCTGCTTGTACCCTGGTTTGGTCATTGCTAGACTGTGGATGCTATTGCTGGTTGTTTTCAGTTTTGCATTTGAAATGCTTCCTTTATATATTTTTATATTTGGTTCTGTTTTAAAAGTTGTTTTGATGAATATTGTATTGTTAACCTGAGCAAATGCACTTGGCATTGTGTTTTGCATCTAAAAAAGTAAAAAAATAAAATTTATAGGTTCTAAAGTTTGACCGCCAAATACCCGCCACACGACAAGTTTTGCTTCTCGAACCCGCCAAAAACCCTGCGGGTTTTGAAAACCCGCAGAAAGCGGGTTCGCGGGTTCAAAAGTGGCATCTCTATTAAGCAACCACCAAACGGTAAACAATTCTAAGCTTGCGATGAATCAAATATTAATACTACTTTTTAAAATTGCATTAAAAAACATTATTGTTGAACAAAAAACCTTTATCTTTTTTCATTTGCCTCTAATGACTTTTGGGACCAAAATTTTTCACATTTTTATTTTCTCAAAATAATCTTCATGTCATTGCAAATCGACATGCAAAAAATTAGAAAGGTGTTCTTTCTGTAAGTTCCTCATTTTCCCGCAAACAAAATGGGTTTCGGAGGGGTTGATACGGCCCCAGCACGGCGTTTCGCTTCTAATAGAGCTAGAGCCTCGCAGAAAAAACGAGCGTGTGTGCCGTTACAAGTCGCAGCGAGTGGTACCCGATTTTAAGGTCTCAGGTTAACCGGTAGCGTCTGAGGTCAGGTCAAATGACTGAAGTTACGGGTTCGGTTTTTAGTAAATAACTTCGCAAAAAACGGCCGCAGAGCCGTGATTTTGCCATCATTGTGTTCGCCTAGCTCAGGTGCGTCGAATGGTATACTTTTTGTTAGGGTGAGGTCAACTTAAGTAGTTGACCTCGGGTCAAGGTCATGTCAGAGCCCCTCAGGTCACGAAGCTGGGCATTGGGCAAAGGGTATCATATGGCATATTGTTCGATTCGGAAGGTCTTCCCAAGTCCATTGGTGACTTTCCCGACTCTCTAGCTCAATTTGATCGGGAGCTATTGACGAAAAACTCGTACGACCCTAGTGACGTCATAAATGACGTCATGCAAGGTTAACAATGCAAAAGTGAAGCATTGGATTTTGCAAGGAATGCATGAAATCACGAAACCATGTACGTCAGATAGTTTTAGCTCATTCTCGGCGCCAAAATAACAGTTTTTATATTTCCCCATTGACTTATAAAAGTGATGTTACGTGACCGACCTGACCTCATGTGACCTTAAAAAATTCCCAGATATACAAGTTGTGAGACCTTTGGAGGACACCATGTATGCGTCCTGTAACTTTCATCTCGGACAGCTATGGTCATTGGCGTCCAAAACAATGTCAGAACCAAACAGCCTTTTTCACTCTCGCGCTTATAGGAAAGAGGGCTGGATGAACACTCTTTTTATTTTTTTCAGATGACTCGGACTTCAATTGAAATTTCAGTAGCCTGTGATGTCACTAGGCAGCTTTACCACGCCATTTGTAAGCTCCCCTCCCAAATTCACTATTCGAAACCGTTATCGTGACGTAAAATAAATACATTTATAGAAAGAACACCTTCCTTTTTTGCATACGTCTTCACAATTAGCCAAATATTTTTTAAAGAAATAAAAATTCCAAAAAAAATTTGGTCCCAAGGTCCAAAAAATACAAATGAAAGAAAACTCGATATGGCATATATAAAAAATAGCGTATTTTTCAAAATTTCAAAAATACATATTAATTTCTATTTCATTGCAAGTTCAATGTTATATAACATTTGGCATTTGAATAATCCATCTTGGAGTTACAGCCCGCCAAACTTAGCGCTGCAAAGCAAGATCCGAAAAATGTCATACACCATAACTCAAAAAATGCTTATCTGATAAGCCAGAAATTGTTTGGCGGGCTGTAACTCCAAGATGGATTATTCAAATGCCAAATGTTATATAACATTGAACTTGCAATGAAATAGAAATTAATATGTATTTTTGAAATTTTGAAATATACGCTATTTTATATATGCTATATCGAGTTTTCTTTCATTCGTATTTTTTGGACCTTGGTACCAAATTTTTTGGAATTTTTATTTCTTTAGAAAAATATTTGGCTAATTGTGAAGACGTATGCAAAAAAGGAAGGTGTTCTTTCTATAAATGTATTTATTTTACGTCACGATAACGGTTTCGAATAGTGATTTTGGGAGAAGAGCTTACAAATGGCGTGGTAAAGCTGCCTAGTGACATCACAGGCTACTGAAATTTCAATTGAAGTCTGAGTCATCTGAAAAAATAAAAAGAGTGTTCATCCAGCCCTCTTTCCTATAAGCGCGAGAGTGAAAAAGGCTGTTTGGTTCTGACATTGTTTTGGACGCCAATGACCATAGCTGTCCGAGATGAAAGTTACAGGACGCCTACATGGTGTCCTCCAAAGGTCTCACAACTTGTATATCTGGGAATTTTTTAAGGTCACATGAGGTCAGGTCGGTCACGTGACATCACTTTTATAAGTCAATGGGGAAATATAAAAACTGTTATTTTGGCGCCGAGAATGAGCTAAAACTATCTGACGTACATGGTTTCGTGATTTCATGCATTCCTTGCAAAATCCAATGCTTCACTTTTGCATTGTTAACCTTGCATGACGTCACTAGGGTCGTACGAGTTTTTCGTCAATAGCTCCCGATCAAATTGAGCTAGAGAGTCGGGAAAGTCACCAATGGACCTTCCGAATTCTCGTCAAATTCCAAGAGATGAGGGTGTCAAAAAGGAAAAAAGTGGTACGATCTATCGTGGAATGCCCCAGTGGTCAGGTCACTGAGGGTCACAATATGAAAATATCATGTGATGCATGTTTTATGGTCCATTTTAAACGACAAATGCGACTATGTGGGTAAGGCAGCATTTGAGGCCACTTAAGGTTATGTTCTGGTGAAGGTCAGGTCAATTTAGGTCAAATTTCAAACTTGATATTTTGCATAAAATGGGTTTCGATTCGATGCAGCTCGTTACGGGGAATCTATTGGTGGTCTTTGTTTTGCGCTATGTGGTCTAGAATTCCTCAACATTGAGCTCACAAATTTGACGGCATTAATTTTGAACAGTTTTTCGCTATAACTTGATAAAAAAGGAGGTATGGATATAAAACTTGGTATGTAGATAGAAGAGCGCAGGGACTATCATATATATTCCGATTTTGTCGAAATTCTGAAAAAGGGTTTTATTGCGTTTTTCATACAAATTATTTTTTAATTTTTGGGTCAAAATCCCAAAATTTTGGAAATCCGAGATGACAATTTTGTAGCGCCGTCTTTTCTCTACACGGCCACATCATGAACCTTGTTAACTGTAGCTTTTGTGAGCGTTTCAAGATTTCATGTTTTTTGTTCATTTTTGCTCGAACATGACCTCAGTTTGACCTCAATAACTCCTGACCTAAAGTGACCCAAGACTTTAAAATTTTGTGTGAAGGTGTCAAATTGATGCCCGGGAAGTTACTGAAAATTTGACGGCGCTGCGCGCCGCCGTTTTCTTGATATTCAGGAAAAACCGCAGGGGGGGGGGGCAAAGTGGCCCCCCAAACGGGGCGGGGGTAGCCTTTCACGGCCGAGGGGGAGGGTGTCAGCTAGCGTGTTTTCTTGCAATTGATCCAAACGCGCCAGCTCGAGTTGAAACTTGGCATAGTTTGATTACAGCCGGATCTTGTGACTTCCAATGCATTTTCAGATCAGCTAAAGTAATTATTACATAACTTCAAAATGCCGTCTTTTCATAGAACAAGAGGCAAGATTGTCTCACCATCGCAGCATCATCACTGTAAATTCGCAGGTCTGCGTGTTGCGACCATTGTTGGCTTGGCGAATTCGATTACCAAAAAGGGACCCATTCTTTAGCGCTTTTGACCTGATATCAGCGATCAACGATCAACATGCAGCATTTAAAATTAGACGTACACCGTAGGTCACTGGTTTATCCAAAACCGTCACACGGCGACTATTCTGCTTTAACCTTTAATAAAAAACGGGGGTCATCTGAGCTCAATGACCAACAATAACCTTACAAAAGTCGTGACATTCCATGGGCACCTTGAGCCAAATAGACTCTTCTCTGTAGTCGGCTTATGGAATTTCCCCAAGTACGGCAAAGACCATGTTTGTTACAGTGCTCACGGTGCCGCGACAGAGTTTTGTAAGCCCATCATGCTCTCACCGGATCACGGCCAATGGCTGTATTTATCATCTTCAAAGAGGGTGATCAAAGAGAGATTGTTCTGGAACCACATCCTATTGAGGCATTAGGCTTCAAAGTGGAGCTTCATCATAGTCTTGTGCAAGCATACATCATAATAACATAGAATGGACGGACATGTTTTAGGTTTGGGACTTGGTATCTAAGACAGACTTTAACCTTCCTTACAAAGTAAAATCAAGACAGGAGCATACGCAGCAGCAAGAAATTAGGCAATAGGCATAGCAGCATCAAAACAAAAAGAAGTTATCTCGTTCGTTCTCATGACAGTAGGAATTTAGATCATAATCATCTGTTCGAGATCCCTATGATTAATAATACATTTCACTGCTTTCTATCCAAAATGTTTAAAGATTACGCACAGCTTTTGGCAATAGCATTCAACAGAGCACAAGTATCCCTATAAAACACTGTTTCGGTAATCGGCTGTATGAATCATGAATCCCCATTCCCAAGCCTAAAATGAAAATGATTACCTTGAAGATATTAAGAGTTGCGTTAGAACGAGACAATCTTTTCCAGACAGTTGCTGTCCGCTAATGCTTGAAGAGCCTCATACATTATTATGCATATAACTATGGCACTCTTTAACATCCCCATCCGTTCATATAATTACACATGTGAAACATGCGCTTGCAACTGGAAGCTGTGAACAATGTGTTGTTTTTCAATTTGTTGGTTCACTACTTTCGTAATCAACATTGATGGATGCCATCTAGCCTTGCAGAGGGCTCAGAAATTCCTCCAGCCGCAAAACACCACCGAGATGGCCTGCAAAACATGACAGAAAATTAATGGGTCGCCTGCAACAAATAACGCAAGAGTTGTACGGCACACGAGCTAATATTTACCCGGCGTTAATGGGGGACACTGGGAAGTGTGTACCTCGCTGTCACGGAGCCAGACACTCAAACAGAGGTCACAGAGGTCACAGCAGGGGTCAGAGGTCAAACAGGTCACGAGCAGAACATGCGACAGGGGTGTTGGTGTGGCAAACAGCGTCAGCTGGCGTATCTGGTCAGCTGGGATTGACATCGAATGTCTACAAACACGCACGGGAAACCATGGGATGAAAGAGAGAGAGAGAGAGAGAGAGAGAGAGAGAGAGAGAGAGAGAGAGAGAGAGAGAGAGAGAGAGAGAGAGAGAGAGAGAGGAGGGAGAGAGAGTGAGAAAGGGGGAGAGAGAGGAGAGAGACCATCCAAGAGGGAGAACAGAACACCTTTGAAGTTACATACCTCAATCAACAGAAAATATAGTAATCAGGATCAACGATATCTTATAATTCGTGCAAACCTATTCGCATAATTAGCACTTGTTTACAGCGCAGGATCTGTAGCATAATAAATCACCATAGGAACTGATTTTGAGTTTACCTCTTTTCGGATAAAGCAGACGAAGTGATTCAGCCCAGAATGAATGAAGGGGACATCGGGACCAAACCAATGTGTCATCCCATTCAGCCATGTATCAGCATAAACGGCCAAAGCTATGTCTCAGCCACCGCAACCTCCTTAATTTGATCCAGTGTCTTTTGAGAAGCCGACATTCATTTGATATGTCTGAAGAACGGTCTCTGATTCACAATGCTGTGAAAAAGGAGTAAAAATAGGATCACGTCTGAAAACTGATGCCAGATAAAAATGTCCCACGGGAGCGCACGACGGACACTGTGGCATTTAAAAAAGGTATGCATGTAGGTATGCAGATGCAAAATCCACTAGACACTGGGATTATGCAGTGATGCAGTTTTCACTTATGTATGATGCATTTCTCTATTTTATTGGGCTTGACCTTTTCGGTCTTATTTAGACCATTTTAGGGCCATTTTAGGATGGCATTTGACAATGAAAGAGAGAAGGATCTGACTGATTGATGATTCGACCACCAACCGGCTAGCGCGTCACAGACGCAGTGCTCGTCATTTTGTAACGAAAGTGTTCAGATGAGACAGGCCACCCAGCTCCTCAAACGGTCACATTGGAAGGCACATATGCTCCTAATGGTGGCATTGCAATGATCCCTCCTCGGTTCGAATGACCATCAGTCCAAACAGGACGAATGGCAAGGGATGTGGGGGAGGCTGGAACTCAGAACAAGGGGTCTGATGACTGATACACTGCATTTACTCATGTCACACCATTTCCATAGTTCTGATAAGTTTGAAGATGTTGTTGTTAAGCTGGGACATAGTCTTCCATTTGACTTTCCTTTGTACACCTGAAATGCACCAATGGACAAGCTTTAGTTTGCTATCTGCTCAAGCCTCAGCTCTGTGAAGTGTGTACTGTGCCTGTGTCTCCACTGTTCTCTGTTCAGTGTGCAGTTGCTAAGACTGGTGTTCAGCTCTGCTGCCCAGCTGCCGCAGCCGCTCGCCGACAACATATAGCAATCGTTACTCTCCTGATGACTTCATCGGTTATGCACGGACCGTCGACGGCCGCTGGGAGCTCCGTGTACCTGTCGGCGCTGACAGCCGTGCCCAGATTCAGCCCCAACTGCCGGCAGACAGCACAAAGACCGTCCGTGTCAGTGAGGTCAGCTTAGTCCGTCGCGGGACCGGCTGCTGCTGCTGCCGCGGTGGCAGCTGCCTACCGCCTCTGTGGCAGCTGTATTTAGCGCCCTGTCCCCATCGAGCTGTCCCGCGGCCCGTGTGACTCCTGTGTCAGTGTCAGCAGTGTCAGTCGGGGTCAGAGTGTCGGTACGTGTCAACGGTCATCCCGGCCGGGAGCGGCGGTTGCCACGTGCGGCCCCGGCGGACAGCAGCAGACGACTGGCGCTGCCGCCTCGGCCCTATCGGCCGCACTTGTAGTTCGCGGCGCCGCTGATAGATGGCACGGCCATTCACTCGATGGATCGCCCAGACGGCCGCTGCGTTATTCCGCGGCTCTATGAGGTGAGTGCGCTATTTCGCCGGCGACAGCAATATAGGGCCGGCCGTCATGCCTTCGCTGCTCGTGCCAAGACGGTCACAGAGGCTATGGTGAATCGTTGGTTTTGGGACTTGAAGTAAGAAAGATGCAAGGACTGGCGACTGCGTTATAGTTAACTACTGTTCTACCTATCTATCTTTTCTTTCCTAATATTTATGTACGAATCATCGTCGGGGCAGAGCCTTTCTCAAAATGCGAACGCCAAGGAAGGGTACTGTCGTCTGTCCCCTCGGCGATCGGCTCCTATTGGCTATGGCAGGGTAGGAGAACAGTTATGTTAAATCGCGGCCCTGTGCAAATTTGGTGACTCCATGCCAATACTGAGTGGGGTTTGGGGGTATGAACGTAAAAATTTCACTAGAGTACGTTCAAGTTCTTTGACTTTCTGGTCTAGTAAAGATAGAGCAAATTTAAAGCACTCGCGACCTCAGCACGTCAATACGCATCAAATGATTTTTTTTCTGAGTGAACTTGTTAACCTTTATTTATTTATTCAAACAAATCGCCAACAGGCTCAAGGCCCATTAACCGGCGAAGTCATACCACATCATAAAATACACACACAAGGTAGGTAAACACTAACCCGAAGACACGCACTCACTGATTCGCAAATAGATGACACTTAAAAATACATACAGAGATTCATAAAAGAGATCCAGAAAATAATATGATATAATATAAAAGTACACAGTAAAAATAAAATTAAATTAAAAGAAAAAAAAAACAAAAAACAATAAGAATAGAAAAAAAGTACAAATAAACTTTAAAATATCTAAGACACGGATCTAAAAGGTATGTTCCTGCAGTGGACCACGACGAATGATTTAAAAGAGATATTCCCATACCTGCTACATTGCATGATTAAATCGAGACATCCAGGCATTTTAATGGCACGTGCACTGTACCACACTTTTCAAAGTTTAATGCAGTGCTTTAATATTGCCAGCCGTGTGGTTCAAGGGGTGTGGTTAAACGCGTTGAACCACACGGCTGCTGACGTCACTATCAATTATAGTTGTGAGCATTTTGGCAGGTATGGGAAACACCTTCCAGCCCTAAGGCCGGGAATTCAATAAATGTCACCTCGCTTTTTTAGCGAAAAGCACCTCGGGCCTAACGGCCCTCGGAGTTTTCGCTAAAAAACCTCGGTGACATTTATTGAATCATCCCGGCCCCGGGCAGGAATATATTAAGGTATCCGACATGAAATCCACCTGAGGATTCCTGGCGATAAAATCATTTGCCTGAGCCGCCAGCCTTGTAAAAGTTCCTGTCTTTACCGTCGAGACTCGAGCAAACGGCACATTAAAGGGAGATAATGAGCTTTCTTTTTTCTTAAATAAAAATTACTCGACATCTATACTATTTCTACTGTAGTTTCTATAAAATATGAAAATTTCCTAGCACATTTTCGTATGTGAAAAAGATTTTTATTTTTGCAAAAAAGAAGCAGTACTTGCAGTACTTGTAACACCCACCGAAATGCGTTGTCCTTCTCTATAAAAAAGTCACAGTATATGGCGCTTTTGTTTCAAACAGCGACGCTTGGGTTTTTGTTTATGTTATCGCCTTGTCGTTGCGGTTGTAAGGATTCTAATTTGAATTAGAGTTAATTCGGTTTAGAATTAATTAGATTCTAATTCGGGGGTACATAGTGCCTACTCTTCTTTGTTTCCAAGTATTATTTTGCGCCACAAATGAACGGCATGCGCCAGAAACGCAGCCAAATCTTGCGATTGCGACTACGAAATTCATTATTTTGGCCTCAGAGCCTGAAGCGAAAAATACAAGCATATTTATTTCAAAAAGACTTCAGGTTTGTCGAACGGTGTTATGAGAATTGTGATAACAGTACTGCATAAGTTTTTCAGTGATGCCGCAAAAGTGTTGTATCTATCTTCTTTTATTGTGCAGTCGGCGGGACCGATTCAAAATTGAGTCGTTGCTACTAAAATAGCAGCATATGGCGACAGATGATGAACAGGAAAAATAGTTGCGTAAATTTAGACATAAACCACCCCCAAACCATGAATATCTTTTGAAGGCACTATAGACGACCATTAACTAACTAGATGTGATGAAGATCAAATGTAATGAATACGCTCATTTTACAAAATTACATGCAAGTACCAAAAAGTGATGTAAGTACTTATTCAACGGTCATTTTCAGCGCTCCCCGCTAACGTGACTTCAAGTTGAGATATTTGCGGCAAGGTACCGAATTGAGCAAAATGGTTTTAATTTACATTATAACTTGTTGTGTTTTGTCAGAAAATGGTCCTAACTCAGATTTTGTGGAAAAAGGTCATAATCTCCCTTTAAACAACTGGACGTTCCGTGTCGGACGACTTGGTACATGTAGTGCGTACGAGGCTAATAAAAAAGACGAGTCGATGCGTCCAGAGTAAATGCTTTTCAGGAATAAAAGATCGAACTTCACCTAAAGTTCCGCAAACGTTAAAGTAAAGTTCTTAAGCTCTTAATCTCGCCGAATGCTTCATATCGCGCAGCATTCGACTCGGTTGAGCAAGAAAAAAAAACTTAATCAGTCACGTATTGGTATGAACTGAGATACAACGACACAAAAGCGATGAAATAGACTGGATGTTAGTTTCCACACCTCGAAGACTTGAAAATGTTCCCTTATTTTCAGCACTAAGATATCATGGCATGTAGATGAACTCAGGTGGACGATATTTAAATAACCTTGATGAATATTAGGACACTGGCCACTGGGTGAGCTCGACACACTATACAAGTGTGAATGAATAGGACACAAAACCCATCATTATGTATCTAAATAAGTGTAATTTCAGTGTTATTTTGACGTTGTACCAGTTTTCGTGATCAGACGATCTGACCCGAGGGCACTGGGACTTGAGTTTCAGAATGGTGTCAAAAAAGATACCAAAAAAGTGTTCCAAATTTGGTTGTGCTACATACCACCGTTTCACGCCATCTGCAACAACCCTTGGCGGGGTTGCATCAATTCTTGGCGCCTGTCTTGGGGCGGGCCTGGGGCCCTGGGCCGGGCTCCATTCCCGAGCCCATGGCGAGGGTTAAGAATAAATAAAATACTGGTTAATGAGCTTGAGGTGAAGAAAGGTTGTAACTGATTTACCTATTTGGCGCATGATGCCCAAAAAACAACGATTCATCATAATTCCCTTACCACAGTTCCCTAGCTTCATAGTGTTTATTCATTTTGTATGCATCAACAACATCCACAAACTGGGATGTATGTGAAGGATTTTCTGTTGAGGTGAATATGAGGCGAAGCGTTAACTACCACATATGTATGTATGGCAAGGATGCGGATAGGATACGGGACGTTGCGATATAGGATTGTGCAGGACTGCGAGTGCAGCTGCTGCCCAGTTGGCGCTGTGCATCTGTGGCCTGGCAAGAAAGATAGGCTTGAGAATATCACCGGGGCCCTAAAAATGAAAACTTGACGAAAGAAGTGATAATGCACGAGGTCGTGGATCGTAGTCGTAATTCTTAGTCGATTTTCGTGGACGTCCATCGATTTGTAAATCTTGCTCTCGCTTAGAATTTCTATAACTTCTTGATAGCGTCTTGAGTGCTGGTTTAAATCTCGCATCGGCATTCATTCCTCAAAGCAAGACAACATCATCAAACGTGTTACCTTGGAATTATTCATTGAATTATGCATAATTTTATATTAGGTTCAAATTCTCTTTTTGGCACACTAGATAGGGTTGCATGATAGTAGAAACCCAAGTGCGAAGCCTAAAAAGTATTATTCTACCATATCTCTTCGGCAGTAATTGCACACAAAACCGAACAATAAAGGAAGACCGAAGACACAATAAATTCATAAACAACAATAAAACATCACGTAAATACCTAAGAAACGAGCAGCTGAAAACGCTGGACCCTCAGATTCCATCAGCCTCAGCTAAATTAGGAAATCGCACGTCAAGACAATGGATATGGGCAACAGATCGGCATTTCGCTGCCTCAATCATAAGACGATGCACCCCTTATGCACGCGGTACCACGTGCAAAACGAAGAGGTGTCACTTTTGTAATGGTTGCAATATCTCGGTAACTACTTGGCCGATTGCGCTGAAAATTGGCATGTAGGTAGGCAACCACTAGGCAATGCATATGCATGTGATAGAGTCGGGGTGCTGCTGCACGTGCGCATGTGCAGGGGTCGATTCCAGATCTCGAGAACGGCTGGACCGATTGCGCTCAAATTTGGTACACGGTACAAATTTGGTACAAATTTGGTACACAAATTTGGTACACTTTGAATTAAGCAGACGTTTACCGGATAACTTCTCCATTTTCACAGCTGAGGCCATGGCCCTCTTATTCGCCGTCAAATTATGTACCCATGAAAAGCTTAGTAACGTAGTAATCTGCACCGACTCAAAATCAGTCTTACAAGCCCTGAGTAACACCACAAGCCCAACACATTTCATCATTTCTCGCATTCAAAATTCTATCCCTGAAAAACGAAACATTAAATTTCTTTGGATTCCTGGACATGCTCCTATCTCTGGAAACGAAAAGGCACACAAACTAGCAAAGCAAGCATTGCATCTAGCAGAACCACTTGCAATACAGTACCCGGCAGACGACTGCAAGGCCATCCTCGAGCTCCACATACAACTACGACAAACGACATGGGACGAGATAGGACCAGCACACATGCACTCAATCAAACCCCGATTAGGCTTCTGGGCGACCTCAAAACAAAACACAAGGCAAAAGGAAGTAATGCTCACCAGACTTAGAACCGGACGCACCAGACTCAACGTACCATGGCTAGAACCACAACAATATAACATTTGTGCCTTCTGCAATGTCAACACAGTGCCTACAGTTCAACACATCCTGCTAGAATGCTCTCACTTCAACCTCCACCGACAACACATCATTGCCTTCTGTCGGCAGGAGAACGTAACGTTGACCTTAGATCAGCTTTTAGGTGACAGACACCCAGAGCTATTAGCACTTCTCTTCAGATATTTACAAGACACTAAGCTAACAGGAGCACTCTAAAGCACACATAAACGAACAGTTAAGTGCCGTGCCCAACATCCCAACAGTTGACTTAGCGGTAATCACACTCGAGAATTCTCCTGGCTCCGCCGTGCGCTGGTCCAAGCTTGGTGCCAGTTACGCCGGCTGACACCCAGTACACCACTCAACCGTGCGCTGGTCCAAGCTTGGTGCTAGATACGCCGGCTGATTTTCACTACACCACTCAGCCGGGCGCTAGTCCAAGCTTGGTGCCAGTTACGCCGGCCGACATTCACCACACCACTCAGCCGTGCGCTGGTCCAAGCTTGGTGCCAGTCACGCGCAGACAGGAGAGATTCAAAATTAAGAGAGGCCAACTGGTCTTCACCTCTTCAAAGTTGTTATATGGCCATGCAGTCTTGTCCTTCAGACAATAATTATTTAGGCCCATGCACCACCCGGCATTGTAGGGTGAACGCGACACCCGGCGTGAGAGGGGGTGTGGGGATTGCCTCCTAACCCGCACGATAAAGAACCCATGGTGTAGTTCGTGAAGAGTAGGCCATGTGCCGGCACCATGGCAAAATTAACCCCAAATCCAATTTATTGTCTTGATGGAGGACAAAGTGGTATCTTAACAGCCCTTTAACCCTATTAGTGGCAGGGGGGTGTTTTTATCCACCCCTCAGGTTTTTCGGGAATATCTCCGAAACTGCTGAAGCTACGATGCTGAAATTTTCTGACTTTTCCTAAAACTAAATTGGGCACATTCCCTGAAAATTTCAAGTTCATGACTTTACCAGGGGCGGCTCCAGAGCACTGGGAATTGGGGGTTCCTATTCGTGAAGCGAGTCATTTGGGCGAAGATCACGATGCTGCACCAGTTTTACGAACAGTGAATGAAAGGTATCATGTGATAACATATACAGTTATTGTGCATCCTCTTTTGACACGTTTTTGCTATAATAGGCGGATCCAGGCGTCCAAAAAGGGGGGTTATGTTCTACCTCCCAACATAGGTGCCCTGACACCGCCTATGCATGACCAATACAATTGTAGTCGTTCTCTCAAAAGAAAATTGTAACATAACAAGACCATTACCACCCTTTTTAGAAACAGTACCAACAAAAACCTTATTTACTATACTTTTTGTGTACCCCCAATCTCAATGATCTGTATCCGCCTATGATTTTTGAAAATGCATATTTTTAGGATCCATGTGAATTCCTGGTTCATTCTCTATCGATCGGCAAAAGTTACGTTAAGATTGGTTCAGAAACCTGGCCGTGATAAACAGTCTAAAATGTATCTGCAATTTGCCCGTTTTTACCCCCTCTACCCCCCCCCCCTATTGACATTTTTTAATTTTTATTTTTTATAAATGTAGATCTCGTTGAGCGAAATCGAATGCCGTTTGAATTTTGAGAATTTTGAAAATCGGCCCGTTAGATCTCGAGATATCAAGGGGGGTTGTAAACAGCCCCCCCCCCCCTGCCACTAATAGGGGTAGCCAGGAGCCTGCCACTAATAGGGTTAAAGTAATTATAACGTAAAACTAATTCTAACAGTAGGTAAAGTAAGTCCCAGGATCCCACTCACCTCCCAAGAAACCCACAACGCGTTACCGAGTCAAAATTTTAGAACTCACACACACTTAATTAAAGTAAATGAGCACTTGCAATATCAAAATTCTAGCAATTCGGTATTTTTCTAGCAAACAGATTCTTTACAGGCGGCCGAATGTCCAATGGACAGGGACGCCTTAAAACCTCATTTTCACTTCACTTTGGTACACGGTTACGGAGCAGTTAGTAAGGTGCCGTGCACAAGTCATTGGGATCAATTTTGCACGTGCGCACGTGCAGAGTGCCGCTTCCAGATCTCGAGAACGGCTGGGCCGATTGCGCTCAAATTTGGCACATCGCTAGAGACCGGTTAGTAGGGTGCCGTGCACAAGTCAGCTGGAGGAACCCTCTCGCAATTTCGCACGTGCAAGGCTCACCCTCTCGCTCGCTCCGTTAGTCGCCCCAAAATGCGTTATACTGGTTGGTATAAACTATAGGAACTCTATTCGGCAGTATCTAATCTACCTACGGAGTACGGACCGTCGAGTTATAGAGCCGGCCGCTGCAGTAGTTCAGAGACTCGCTCATAGATGGCTCTTGGGAGGCGAATCGGGCCTGGCGTCCGAGGCGCCTCCGTTGCCTTCGGTGACAGAGCGTTAGGAGTATGGTGGGCCGTCAACTAGAGTGGAGGTTTATTTGTTGTAATAACTGGAGCTATTATGTCACGATTGGAATCGTTTCCAGACTGTGTTAAATCGTAAACCGACATATCAGAAACGTCACACCAGGCTGTAGGCGTGACCGGTGTGTGATGGATACAGTAAGGAAGTACAATTTGACACACCTACCTCAATTTGACGGCATCTACTGGCTTCATATGCATAACATAAGGAAAAGGGACGCGTCATCCGTTCCGTCGTTTCCATCCTCAAGATAGTCAAATCCTTCTCCATGCCTCCGTAACTGTTCCAGGCTGGACGGGCAGCTTTATCCACGCGGGAAGCTCCCACAGGAGCACGCCCATAGTCGGGCGCAGTGAGTGTCAGGGGACTGGGTGGCCTGTCCACTGGATGGGCTCAGCCCCGACGGGTCACCAGGGTGCCTGACCAGACCAATGTCTCCTTCTAATTCCTATCATCCTTCCGGCTCCGAAATGATCTCGTTAGACTGAAACAGCCTAATCCAACAAACAAAAGGGACGAACCCGTCCCACCGAAACGGTCTCAGCCGGCGAGGGTGCACCAGGCTGGGGGGGTACGACCCCCTGGCGATTGGCTCCTATGGCACTTAGAAACACCACATTTACAGGATAGGTGGGCCCATATAAGGAGATCTCGGCCCTGTGCAAACAAGTTTAAGTAAGTGAACATAAAATTTTCCTAATTCTTAAGTGAACTTAAATTAATTAATTAAGTTCAACTTAACCAAATCGCATCATATCGCATATCATTCGATTCGGCTGATCACAAGGAATACAATGACACCATTGTTGAAACCCTAGCCTCATTGTGAGCGAAGTTATTAGCAAAAACGTAGCTTGACCTCATTTAACCTCAGATGACCTGACCTAAGTGTTTTTCTTTCAGCTAGCGAACACCGAATTCATCTTTAATGGAGCTAAGCACAACACAAGAACGCTGAACTGGAGCATACCTACTTTTACAATTTGAGCTATTGGGACAAATTTTCATCATATTTGTCGTGACCTCCAGATGACCTCAGGTCACCCGAACTTAAAAAAACCTGGATGAAGCTTATACAACTTGGTGAGCTTAGCATACCCTGCCAGTTTGAATCAAATCGATGTGCAACTCTAGATTTCATTGACAAAATAGCGTAAGGCAAAAATAGCGTGCCGCAAAAATAGCGACCGACCATGTACCGGTTTTTGTGACCTTGTGACTTGACACGAAATCATTGGAGCACAAAACTCCTAAGACTTGTGTCAAATGGCTGCCCTAAGTTGTGTCTGAAATTTGGCGACCCTATGTCTTACCGTTCTTACGCTATTAACGATTAACTCAGCGATTCCTTTGTCGCTGATATAGTCCAATTTTATTCTGACATTGTACCGGTTTTGGTGACCTGGTGACCTGACCTGACATGACAGCGACCTGAAATTTTCAGGGAAGGTGCCAAAATGTTGCTCCAGAGTGTATGCGAAATTTGACGGTGCTACGCGCCGCCATTTTTACGTTATTTGCGAAAACCCTCAGGAGGGTTGAATCAACCCCCCTGGCCCGGCGAGGGTTAAAGACGATTGTTTTGCGAGTTGCGACTTCATTGTTCTAACATTTAGCCCTTGTGAGCATGAGCCCGTGATTATCAACTCTCGAAATTGCAAAGACCGAAGACCATTTAATCAGCAGATTTAGGTGCACATTTTTCAAATCAGCGTCAATGACGTCCTGTTAAGCAGGTGCTAACAGGCTGCAGATGAAAGTGGCAGCTACGTGTGAAAATCCCAATTATTGTGGCAAGAGAAGTGTTAAGTCCAGCTGATGTATTGCATGGAAGCCTTGTTGACACCTTGTTTTCGGTGAGCCGTGAAAATCGTTAAAGTTTTTGTCATTGAAAATGACCGGGCAGTAGTAATCAACCGAATCCGGTGTGATTGATTAGTGCTTAGTAAAACCCACTAAAAAGCGCAAGCTATTACAGGAGACGATCTTCTAGGTGCTGTAGTTGAGTTAATGTCGCGTTCATAGTCGAAACACGATTTTCATGTGCGTAGTTTACCGTCTAGCACTTATATTTATCGGTGTACCTTTAACTTAATGACACTGCTTGGTTGACAAATAAAACTTATGATTTTAATCCTTCGGCAGTTTTTGCTAAATTGTCCCGACAACTCATGCTTGCTTTTACCCTCGGGTAGCGGGGGGGGGGGGAGGGCATAAAGTCGCCCCCTTTACGTTTTGTGTGATATCTCCTAAACCTGATAAGATATGAGCTTGTAACTTGGTATACTTTAAAGGAATACCGAAGCCATATTTGAGGAAAATTTGGTGGTAACAGCACTTGAGATGTCGTCACAGAGAGGCCATGAAGTTTTGTCGTTTTCCGATATGAAACGTTTCTGATGTTACTGAGATGAGCATGAATCGTAACGGTAAATGAACTTTACAGCACCTGCATGCTGTCGTCCTGACATTTAAGTACATTTTCAACTGTGTAGTTTCTGACTAGTGATCGCCCCGATATATTCGCTCGTAACGGAAATATTGTGAGGAAATTAAGAAACCTAAATCTATAATTCGATTTATATCCTCACTGTGGCTTCATTTCAAAGGAGATCAAAGCCAACTTTTTACATAACTACGGCTACCTATTCCGGAATGTGTGCAAAGTTTCGCTTCCCTATAGTTGCGACCCCTAGTTCAGTACTCACTTCACAGATGGCGTGCGCGTGCGCGTAATGCTCCCGCCGGCCGGATCCCGCAGCGGTCCCGTCTCAGTCGTCATATCTATATAATCGATCGATTAATTACCGTCTCGCATCGGCCGGGTGTGTACACACGAATAATAAATGTCCCGCATAGCCTGCCGGGCGGGGCGGGGCAAAACGCCGCGGCCCGGATCCCACCCAGACCACCCAGGGAACCGTATCACTGGATCTCGGTCCCTGATTGCGGCAGCATCAAGTGTGCAAAGCCGACTGACTGCATTCCGAACTGCTGTTCGATGCTGCTAGTTGCGTTAGCTGTCCACTTCATTAAGATGTTGTGACGCCTGGCTTTAGTTCAATCACGACATGGTGTTCAGGATAATGTAGCCACGAGCTGTCGTAATTAGTGTCTCTGTCTATGCTGCGTAATTTTGTGGTGATATACGAATTATGAGTGTAGTTTTTTGCTACTATTCAATAGGGTACTACCGCAAAATCTTACTTGTTTATTTTTTGCCTAAAGACCGCTGCACATACGGAGTGTAAAAGCGCTAGCCACGTAAGCGGATAGGGCGTTACCATTTACGCTCCATATGTGAAGCGGTCCTTTGGTAAAAAAAAAATCCGGCAGGTGGCTGTTTTCGTATTGGTAAAAATGGCCTCAGATCAATTTTTTCCTCGATCAATTTTCCCCTGTTCGTCATCGCAGCGCGAGATTGGATCGCTCCTTCTTCGGCGCGGACCAGCGTATGGTCGGCATGACAGGATGTTTAGTACGATACCGAATGTAACCACTCCTTTTCAAGGAGTTTCTTGATTGCCCTCAGTGTTAGCTTGCGCTGGTCAGTGCCCCCGTGAACAGCCAGGTTTTTGGCAACTTTTGTCGACCTGGATTGGGTTCCCTCTTAACTGTATCGACGAAAGCAGACAACTCCACAATACATCGTGACTTTCCTGTATCTTTAGTCAAAACGGTTTAAAAAACGTACGTCAAGGTTGATTGGGGATAAAAAATAAAATACATCGTCAGAATCATGCACACCATAGACTCAAATACACACAACATTCGCAACTACACTACCGACTATCACATCCGCTTACGACTCAGGAGTGCCGAACTCTTGGGATAAGAACGACTGGTTGATGTCTCCTCTGCACTTCCATTGTTAAAACGTGGACCTTTTCCTAAAGATACTCTTTAGTTTAATCAGAGCCACCTTTTGCAATTTCTAAACAAATGGTAAATGCTTATTGATTGTTGGTTCCATTTTGGTGTTGAAACCCATATACCAAACAAGCACTGCGTCAGACTTTTTATTCCAATGGCGTTCTGGTGGTGCCTCTCATAAACGTGTTGCATGAACGCTGCAGTGCTGAGGTGACTAAAAAATTAATTAAAATGTCTATTTTGTCTGTGATGACTAGATTCAAGAGACACGATATCTTTCTTCAATCGTTATAGATAAGAATCGGGTAGGTAGGTATTTTATATAGAAGCCAGGAAAAAGGAAAAATTTAGCGTTACTTAACGTTCCAGAATTCCATCACAAGCAAGATATTTCAACCAAACTTTGTCTTGGCATCAAAATATGTTAAAACTCTGTTACCAAAATTGTATCTATTGTATACCATGTCATAAATGGTACGACTTTGAAGCTCGGAACGTTTTTTTTTTTTCGAGCCACCCGGTATATCATTCATTTGGGGGGTCTTGTGACGAATTAAGAGCAACTGGACTCATTTTGACTCAGCACTTTTGCAAAAAAAAAAGTTCGAAGACAAATCGGACGATTTTAGTTCCCTCTGGTAACCAGTAACCACTTTAACCCGCGCACCGACGGGGGTCTGCGCCAACTTCGTACCGACGGGGGGGGGGCGGATGACCGCCCCCCCTGAGATCTCGAGAACGAAGCAAGATAGCGACAAGCGGTAAACGGCATCGGATACGCACGGACAAGGTCTACAATTTTTACTAAGGTCATTTTCAGGTCAGGTCAAAGATGACGTCACAGGGGTCAAAAAAGTCAAAATGGCGGCGCTATATATGGAGAGTTTTTCTCGAATAACTTTCGAACTAGTCAAGATAGGAAGAAACTAAGGGCACCATCGTGATCCTCTCGTCAATCCGCATCGAATGATATATATGTTGACCTCGAAAGGTCAAGGTCAAAGGTTGACCTCAGGTCACGTGACCTCGAGGTCATCATGTATATCATTCGATGCGTCTTGACGAGCTGAACACAATGAGACCATCCGCGCGGCTGTATCTTGTTCCTGTACGGAGTTATTGGCAAAAAACCGCTGGTGAACTTTGATGACGTCACATGACCTTACAGCTGCCCAACAGCAAATCAGACCTCAAGGTAGTGAAGGTTGATCGTATATGAAGTCATATATGGTATATGGTGCCATTCCGACCCGTTTTAGTGGTAAAAACAGGGAGTTGATTTTTCCCCCATTGACTTATAATGGGGAGGTCGAGAAATTGACCTGACCTTAGGTCACCGATATCAAAATTCCGAGATATACAAATTGTAGCTACTAATGATCTCATAACATCCTGCGACTTTCAAAGGCCTCCGACATCTACTGTAGCTCTGGCACGGTGACAAAGTTGCAAAAAAGTGACTTGAGGTTGGGTCATTCAAAGTGACCTGGTGACCTGACCTTAAAAGTTAGGAGGTTCAAACTTGCACACCATGTGTAAAATTGATGAGAGAATAGTCATACCAAATTTCGCGGCGCTACGCGCCGCGGTGTAGCGCCGCGGTTTCCCCGCTATTCGCGAAAAACCTCAGGGGGGGGGGGCGGATATCCGCCCCCCCGTCGGTGCGCGGGTTAAGCGTTTTCTCCCAAGGTCACCACTGCCTCTTTGAGCCCCTGCATTCTCCTGCGTCAGCCTGTTGTGGATCTGTCGCTGCTAGCCTGTGCTCCTGGATCCGCCACTGCCACTGCCAGCCCTTATCCTGGATCCGCCTCTGGCACTCCGTGCCGGCCGGCCGCACGCCAAGATCAAAGTCCCGACACATAGACGGTGCTGCCGCCTGGCGGCCGAACCCACCACATCCCATTCCACCTGTCAAAGCGGCGAGCGCGCGGCGTTGGGGGCGGATAAAACATGCGAAAAGGGCTGCTGTTAACATCTAATGGCCGGCCGGGCCGGCGGCGCTGTGTACAAACGACCCATAACACGGCGGCGTACCAATTGTAAGTGCGCGCCCGGACAGAGCACGCAATCACTCCGTCTGCAAAACAAGTCAATCGGCCGTGTGTCGCGGCCGGCTCGGTCCGGCAGATTGTTCGGCAGATTAGATTTGTCCGCGCAGGAGCCGGCCACTGACCACCCGACGGCCGCCGCCGGAAACGAGCCGGGTCGCAGGGGTTGACCCCCTCAGAGGTGGCCATTCGCTCCGCCCTCCCACCACCCTCACCATCTCGTCCCAATTCTTAGTGCTTCTCAGCCGTCTAATCAGCTTCCCTCATTGACCACATCGAAGGACGAGAGATGGTGACTTGGTGACTAAACCACAGCTGTTCGGGCTCCAGGAGGCGCGCCAGGCCCCGCTCCCCCACCTCTGCCTCCGACTTGGAGAGTCGGGACTCCGAACGAACGAACGCCGGTGGTCGTAATATGTCAGCAATATTGGGCATGTGTTCCGACAGCCACCTATGTGCGGAATCCAATCAGCCGGCCGACGAGTAGTTTTTGCCGGAGTGCGAGCGGCAACTAAAGCGGTATGCTGTTCACAACTGAAGGAAGTCGCTGTTTCCCTACTGGTAACAGTGTGTTCGGGGTGTTTAACGTCGTTTTTGTGAATAAAAGTAACAAACAAGTAATCAAAAATAACTTTTGTTGTTCACATGGTAAAGGTGATATGACGACACTACACATTACACAATACACATTCAGAAATCATAACAATTATGTCATTGTTTTGATGCAACAACTCATAGTGTAAATAACTTTGGTATTCGATTATAACTGTCGTGAGACGCATTCATATGCTGGGCCAGGATATCAAAACCCGTCATAAATCGTTATTATCCGATGATTCTACCCATACGCATACTCATACTTGCATTGAGGTCATCCACACTGCACCAAGGCTATAGAACTCCAGGTAAGGACACCAGCCGTTTGACCTTGAACGCCGCCGGCCGGCCGATGACGTCATTGGAGGCAAGCCGGCTCGGCGGACACACAAGGCGAATGCATAACGGAGGGGCGTTGGAACGTTGCGGGAGCCGGGGAGATATTTTAATGTGGTTGTATACCACCATTGTTATGTTTATTGATCTACAGACTGCATTCTTTTAAACCTCGATGCACTCTAGGCCGGGATGGTTCGTACATTCGTGGAACGATCACCCCGTCCGAAGTCCGTGGTCGAAGCTGTCATAGTATTAAAGACACTAAGACGGGTGCAATAACGGCGATCCAATCCCGTCTCTGGCGAATCTAGAGGGGTCGTAAGGACCCAGGCCGAATCTGACCGTCTATTTTTAGGGAAACGGGGTGGGTGAATTGACAACCGATGGCTTAAGAGATAATGAGAAGAGATCCCGTCGTCGATTGTTGTTTGACAGACAACACATGTTGTACTGGACGTATGACCATCAGAGGTAATGCCTGAACGTAGGCAAGCATAATTGTTCTGTCATACTGTTTAGGAATATAAAATGGTAATGGAGATTATTGAGGATATGATCTCTACATTACAGGAATTCGCTAATTACTACGGCCCATAGGGGCACCGCCGGAGCTGTTGTTTTGCCATCGGTCCCAGGCAACTCCAGGGAGCTGCAGTACCCGGCGGCCAAAGCGGCCCACCTCGTCGACTCGCAGGTCCTGTGGGATTCCGTGATGCTTTAGTGCTTCACCCACAGAAGCACGGGCATAGCAGTACGATGTGGGGCTAGGTGTCTGTCCACCTCTTCATTGAAAGAACAACGTATACAGCGCCTGGTCCCGCCGAAGCTCGGTATCGACCGTGACTTATTCACAACTGGCGGATCCAGGAAGCGGTCTTGGACACTGCGGGGGCTTACCCCAAAAAGGTTTCTCGGAATTAATTAAAAAAAAAACTCTGATTTCGATTCCTTGCGCACTGCTGTGCAGTGTGATTAACCAACATTTCCTCAGAAAAGTTGTGAAGTTTTCTTTGATTCTCGAAAAGCGATTTCGGGCGCTGCCAATGTGGGGGAAGACATTTGCCCCAAATGCCTTCCCCTGGATCCGCCAGTGGGTTGCCCCACTCCGAGCTTGACTAAAACCATTTTCAAACCCCACCAGAAACCGATGGTAAGGTGAATTTAAATCCAATAACTCATCTCTGTCTGCCCGCCTAAATATGTATACAACACATGGTACGGCACCCGGCCCTGTCTGAGCTATGAGCCGATCGCGATATTTTCGGCTTTCCCCAACCCAAGCTCGATTAGGAACGTTCTCCTTCCCCACCCGATTGCTGATGTCAATTCAAGTTCAATACCTCATCTCTGTCGGCCCGACCATAACCCATTCATTGCACACCGTTCAGCGCCCCGCCCCGCCAGAAGTATCCTAGCGCGCTGAGCAGTTGCCTCCAGCCGCGTCATCGCGAGGCCCCGCGCGGCCCATAAATTAATACATTGCGCGAATAGCCGTGTCGCCCCCCTGCACTGCACAGCAAATGATGGCTATTACAGCCTCTTGCCAGATCTTACAAACATGTAAAAGGGAATGTCATACATAGACATATCCAAGCACAAATTCGAGTGACCACACACACACACACACATATACGCACACACTTGCATCAATACATGCCCGGACACGTTCATCAGTCTGGAGGTTATAAATGGATAAGATGACGCTTCAGGCGGCGACCGAGCAGCGGCACGAACATCTTATTTTTAATAGGTCACGCGGCAGCTTGTAGTAGGGAGACCGAGGAAAAGCGGCCACCCTAACGCTTCTTACGATGCCGACGCTTGATTTTTAAGCTTAGAAAGATTATTTCTATACTAATGTGATTCCTATCAAATTGCCTATTTCAAGTTCGTTTCAATTCTAAAGGCGTTCACACAAAGGATATATTTGCAAAACTTTTAACCTATGTATTTTGCCACAGACCCCATGGGGCAAAGCGGACAACGGTGACTTCCGCTCCCCAATATGAGAAACAGGATAGTTGTCACATGTACGAATTAGTCGAGCAGATAATGATGTTACCGAAAGTCTCATCAACTCAACTATGTAGATCAAAAAGAGCAAATATGTAAATATGTAATAGACGATGTGACGCTGTCTTTTACCAAAGGCGATCTGTAAAAAAAAATACAATATGGAGCAACGAATCATAAAATGACTCTTTTACTCCTGCCGCAAAACAATAAGCTGAAATACAGGCAACTTGTCCATAAATAACAAAATTATGACGCCATTTCACGAAAGATCTTGAAGTGCCACGTTCTGGTATTCACTTTGTGCAGATACACAGGCCCCTGCAATGTGAGTACATCATTGACCATTCCAAGCATGTGTTAAGAAATTCACGAGATATCACCCATTGGCAAATAAGCCGGTCAAGTCCGGCTATAGTTATCATGTTTGAGAAATTCATGAAACGCTGAATAAGCAATCAACAAATACGCTTCGCTTCATATTCACTAAGCAGCACTTCTATGGCTAACACAAGCGCATATCGCGTGTTTCAATGCATACTTTTGTAGCAACCGATTCTGAAGCTCATACGGTAAGAAAACATTGGCAGACTGTAGGATGCCGTATGCCTACAAGGTGTAGACTGCAGGCAATGCAGCGCATTACTCGATACCAAGCGACTCGGTAAATATGTCCAGGTCATTGCAAAACCAGTGAGGTACCACGTTGTTTTACATTCCAGCCGCCTGTGACAAGGTGTCTCGCAACGTTTAAGAAAGAACTCTTCACACGCGTCTGGGCTGAGGCTGTCAGGCATTTTCGCCACGATAGAGGGGGGAGGAAGTATGCTGTATACTGTATAGGTCACCCTATATGCACCCACCATGAAAAAAAAAACATATAATGGGACTGAAAAAAATGTTGAAATATAGTATTTTCTGTGTTTTTATCAGGTAAATATTGAGTTAAACTGGAACTTGGAAAGAATCACAGAACAACTACAGAGAAAGAAAATATTTGCTTTGGAAGGATTTGTCGTTAACTGAAAAAAATACGTTAGGCGGCACGGGCGGACATCGATAGCAGCGCCTCTATCGGTCACTAGGGAAAGCTGGGCTGTAGGCGACGATATACCGGCTGAGTTGTCACACGTTGAATAGGTTAATAGCCATCCGTCTTGTGAAAAAGTTGAACTTTTGCCTTTAATATTTCTACAGGCAATTTCAGAAGTGTCTTCACATGGATTACAAAACCGCTTAGATTATTGTATTCGCTTCAAGCCTTCCCTATTGTTCTTGATGATGCGGGAACTATTTCTAATTAGTGTTTCTAGCTTATTAAAAGAACATACTGTGCAAACAATTAAAAAAGCATAAATGGAAGATTTTAAATGCAATTTTCTCTAACAATTAATGGTAAATTCTCTACATATCAAGGAAAAGGTGCATGCTATTTGATAATTTAAAGTTCTTGGGGCCAGTTGTTTTCTTCTTTTCTTACGTCGCCCCAATGGCCGCGAATACACTTGTGATAACCCCTATCGATAGCTGTAGGCACGGCTAAAAAGTAGCCGTAACTTGATGGCTCATTGATATTCCGTATTTTATACCAGCTTTGGACTAGGATACGTTTTTTTTTGCACATGTTCATCGCTCGTCAATTTAACTCACTATGCGACTGGCCGGGCCTATTGGTTTTCTGCATACGCCTCGGTTGATGGAGGAGGGCGAACACGACTCCTCTCGTCGCTTCGATGCTATATGAGCTGGTCGCTTCGATGCTATATGAGCTGGTCGCTTCGATGCTATATGAGCTGGAACTTAGGGAGAAAAGAGCGTGTGGACTGTGGGCTGTTGCGAGTCTCAGAGAATAGCTTATGAAATTGTGTCAGTTTATGAAATATTACAACAAAAAAAAAACATGACGGTCTGCGGACGCCAGGTCGTCAACCTACCTGGTAAAGAACGACGTTTTTAGGTTTCCGCCATGAACTGCAGGATTTTTATGAAAAAAAAATCACCGACATGTTACAAATCTGATCATGTCATCGCTCCGTGATTTGGAATAGCCCAATCTGCAATCATCTTCACGCACGATGCGAAACGGAAGCCCCGAAGTCCTGGAAGGTTAAATTTAAAGGGACCCTCCCACCTTCGAAAAAGTTTATGAATTGGCGTGAAAGTGATGTCGCTCGGTTCAGAAAGAGCGAAAACGAATATCTACCAAATTTCACCGAAAAATATTCACCGGTTTTCAAGATATTAGACTTTTACTTTTGTTTACTTTTTTGGGATCTCCGCTGTTTCTAGCGACTTTATTTTAGAAGTGCGGCGTTTGCGGCAGATGTTGCGCGCAAATAGCATATACCACCGCGTGCTACAAAACGTTTTAGTCAAACATTAAAAAATCGTTAGATATTTGCGCTGACGTCACACATTCAGAGGGGTATTCCTAAGCATTCCTAAGCATTCCTAAGCCCCTCTGAATCAAAATGCTGCAATTTTGAAATTCAATATTTCCGATTTAAGGCATTTCTCGATGTTGTGAGTGCCGAAACCGGTAATTGTGAGCCAGGGACCCCATTTTGGCTATCTCAACTCAAATCTAATGTTAAGGTGGGAGGGTCCCTTTAATGCGACGCATGTCTCGTCATTCATCATAAGAACTTCCAGAGAGCACTGCATTGCCCCCATGACAGCGCGATGCTGTAAACATGGTCCTTCCTCAACGGTATGATAGATCATAAAGCCGGTAGAACAGTTTGCTTCAGCCACATAAATAAACCTCTTTTTCATGTTATTTTGATTTAGTTGCACACGGAAAACATGAGTCACGACTCACGAATAAGATGGGGCAAAGGGAAGCTGATTTTAGCCGATACACATGCACATTTAAAATAATGTTTTCGTTAAAAGCCAAAACGGGTGGCGTTGATTTATAGCCTATCAAACGAGTTCCAGCGTTTATAAAATGCCGCTGAGCCCCATGTGTCTCTGTCGCTGTCACATAGTTTGACCAAAGAGGTATCTTCAGCTCAACCTGCAACGATTCCCGTCGAAACTCGAAAATGGCCGAAGCTCTGACCTTTTCCGTTGACATTATTAACCGATGACGTCGGCACGATCAAAGACTCACTCCTATCAACACCTGCATTCCTCGCACCGACAAGTTAATCCCGCCAGCCGGTCACTCCTTTGTTTTGATCGACGGGCAGAGATGGCGAGCGGAGCGGACTTTTTATTGCCGGCCGCCCCTCCCATTGGCGGCTCGGACCGGCGGAGGTGCGTCAACACACAGAGGAGCCGCCGCTGGTCCTCTATCACCTAAGTGCCACACCGCCCCTCTGACCCACCCTCAACCCTTCGTCGGTCCGTCCCTCCCTGCCTCCGCGGAGACTGGCACCTGCCCTCGGGTCGGAGCAGTGGCGGGGTAACCCTCTGAAGTGACCGACGCGACGGAAGGCAGAGAAAACGACGGTCAACGTTGATGCTGGATGTATTTCATCGCCTTTATTTTCATTCATCATCGCCTAATAACACTAGCAAAGGATTGTGAAATTTAATTCATTTCTTGAACTGACGTAACGATTCTAACTAGCGATCACAAACCACTGATAGTTCAAAGAAAAAAAAAACACCATCCTTGACATCAACTCTTTTGTCTTATTTGAAACATGATGAAACGTCCTACACCCTGACGACGCTCTTACTGGCATCATCAATATCTGTTGCGTCTCATGGCTGAACACATGCTCATCCTAGACAAACAATGTAGCCAGGTGTTCAACCCCACCCATTACCGCTCGGTGGACCCGAATTCGGACCATTCCAAACAGTATATCGTTTACGGTGCAGACACTACCGCGGGGGCGGTGCGGGGGCCGGGGACGGGGGACGGGGGAGGGGCGGGGGGACGGCCCAGATTCGACAGTTTACCTCCGCCGTCGACATGGCTCGGCTACCGGCGAATTAAAGCCTATCAAATGGACGAGCTCCCGAGGCGTGAGAACATTCATCAGAGTGTCATCCATCAAGAACAGGCTAATTGATTTCCGACGATAATTAATAATGGCCCGAGGTGAGAAACAGCGACAGGCTGAGGCCGAGCCCAGCGAGTGAGCGGACAGGACAGCGGACAGCGGACAGCGGACTGGAACAATGGTGGCAACAGGGTGGTGGTGTCAGGGAGCTGGTTTTTGATGAGGTGATCACGGTCAGGGAGGTGTTTAAAAGGATATCAAATGTGGATTCGTTGCAGCTTAGACTAAATCACTCACATTACAATGCGTTGGGGATGTCACCATTTCCCTACCAAAAACTTTCTATATACACTGCCATCGATATCACTTTTGCCAAACGGCTAGCTGTCATTTCCTGTGACCTAGCGTGCTTCTCTGTCCTTATCTAAAGAATCGCATGTTTTTTTCCGGCTAGATTAACATCACAAATAATCGACCATGTAGTGGATAAACCTTTATTTTCTTACAAGAACACGGCGTTTACATAAGCAGTGAAGAAGATAAGTGAAGCTTCTTCAGCAATCTCCTGGCTCCTAGCGCAGCATCGAGTGATTTACTCACAACAGTCATTTGGCTGCTGAGATGAATAATTAATTTATATGATGAATGCTACGTTTGACCTTTACGATCAACGAAAGCTCTTGACGCTGAAGTATGGATAGCAATTATGTTCCAAAGCGTGGCTCCACTTTGAGAAGACATGGCGTTTCTGGAACTCTGTTATCCCTCCTAACGATATGCAACTGAAGTGCTGCTGATGTTCGGATTGTTGGGGTTGGAAGGTTATGAAGCACCTTCGGCGACTGTTGAAAGAGGGTAGTTATGGATACTGAATCTAGGATTTAGCAAACATTTTGGAAAGATAAAATTGACTAATTCACGACATAACGTAACCTTTGAAGCAATGGTAGTCTTGTCGGTAAGGATAATTTCGCTTGTGAATCAAAACCACATGGACATAGCCATGTTTATGAGTTTTAACTATGCTCATTAGCTGTGTTCCTTATCGCCATCGTTTTAAAATGTGACACGGCGCCGGAAAATCTAAACATAGTTCTTACTTCTTATTCTTGTTTACTTTGTGATAAAGCACATTTTACCTGCGCATAAAGGCAGTGGCAGTGACCGTGACTGTAACGCTGGCGTTGGCCGTGACAGTGGCAGTGACGGGTAGGTAGGGGAGAGTGGGGTAAGATGCCCAGGGTGGGAAAGACGCCCCACCCCCTCTAGCGGGGAAACAAAGAATCGAACCTGGAAATTAATGTTCTTAGCGTAAAGCGGAAGCCTGCCTTGTTAACTGCACAAAAATTTGCGAAGCTCAGTTGGGCAACGGCTGGCTGGTGATTGCATGTTTTTTATTTGCTGCTTTCAAAAAATATTTTGGCGTCAAAACATTGTAAATATCAAAGAAGGTAGATAATTTTTGCATCCCTTGCTATAGTCGTGATACATTAACATACGTGTACTGTGTCCCAAACAGTTTGTTTCAGGGTGTAGTTGTATGGCTAACAAATTGTGCTGATTTAATGTTACTTCGGTACCTTGGGGTAAGATGCCCCCTGTCCTGATGGGGAAAGACGCCCCTCTAAATCCGTAGGCTGTCCTTCAAGCAGCCCGTCAAATCATTTATTACATACTTGTGATGAGAGGCAAAAGCCGATCTGGGACTATTGAGAGTCCGGTACGGTCGGTAGGGTGGCACTTAAAAATCAATTTTTGATTTTAAATGCGTGCGGGTGGTTTTACAGTTCCTTTCCCGTAAAAAATAAGGGAGGCAAATTTTTATGGGAAAATATTGATGTTTAGAGGTCGCGAATCAAGGTCAAAGTTCGGATTTTGGTGGCAGATTTCAATATCATTAAAATCGTTTCGGACTTTCCTATTACGCTGTAATCGGATGATAATGAAGCATTTCTTAGTCATTTTCATATTGTTTTTTGATATTTCATGCAGCGCAGCTTCGGTCACACCAGAACGCTGGTCTATGTACTCCACTACTCAAGTGCCTCCTCTTTAGTAGATTATTGGCGCCTCATTGGAGGGAGGGGTATCATGGGCAACGGGCACCCAGATCACTTTGTTTATAGCCTGGTTAGCAATTGCAGTCGATCTTCGGGTGTCAGGTTAGCGTTTTCTGTGATCTTTTCAACGGCATGGAGGAAGAACTGGCGCTAATCTTTGTCTTTCATGAGTGCCAGTCCTACGCGCCTGGTGAAGTCATTCACCAACCGCAGCTCCCGGACTACACGAGCTGCGGTTTGGTAGCTGCTGTCCTCCCAGTGGCCTTGGTCATTGGTGATGAGCCCCGCGTCCAGGTCGTGGATCCTTGAGAGCTTTTTGAACGACGATGTGAGGAAGCTCACCAAGGTCTCGGTCGCGAGAGCGGCGTTCATAGTGTCCACTAAGGACTTATGGGGAGGGTCCTCCCTCTCCTACAAGTCTATTGCCCGCACCCAAGGCCCTAAAACATAAGGTTGGACGAAGTTTTCTACCAAAAATGTACTAGAATAGCGCACGAGTCAAAGCTATTTCCGCTGTTTCTTTACAAATATGTCGCAAACAAGCTTTTTCTGTAATAAATCATTATTTCGAAGCTAAGCGACCAGTTGCTATAAATTCAATAAGCAAATACTTATTTTTTATATAAAAGCCTAGCTTATATAGTCCAACTCTAGTTGAATAATCAAGTAGCTACTAAATTTTCCAGATGTGACACATATTGCGCACTTCAGACAAATGCGTTGCTAGGGCGTTGCTAAGGACTCTTTCGCATGTTTTGCTGGGTTTTTGTTATGAAGTGAGCGAAGTGAGATGGACCAAGCTTTTTGATTTTTTTTTCTGGTGTTCTAGGACCGTCTTAATCATTTAACTTGACATACTTTTCTTGCTTTTTATCCAAGGCCTTTTTAATAATTGGTAGATTCTAGCGTGGAAATAAAAGGGCGAGCAGGCCACAGGGGTAAATGCAAGTCGACTGATAGTGAAATAAAAGGTAAAAGTGTCTGTTCCATTAGATCAGAAATGTAATGTGATGTGATGGAACATGAAGCAACAGGATCAGACGCAAGAATTCCACCAATAAAGAACCCAGAACCAGCAAGCGCCATGCAATCAAGAGCAGCCATGGTAACGTTTGATTAACTTTCAGAAAACCCTGGAAGACGCCAGACGGTGAGCAATCAAGAGATCTTACAAGACCAGTAGTTACTTGAAAATGAGAACCGCCAGGAAAATCAGTAGATTCTTCAATTGCAACACATTTCAACATCTATCTAGCAATGATTTGCAGTATGCACCAGCGAGGTGCTATCATTGTGTTTTGTGTCTGTATCCCTAAAAACTGCTCAAAAATATTTGTCAATAAATAAACAAACAAACAATAATGCGTCTATTTCTACTGAAAGTAAGTCCTCCAAGTGGCAGGGGATGAATAATAGAAGGTACCTACCTAATTTATTGTCCTCTATTCATTCAATTCATAGGCAATTCAGGGCATCGATCGGCAGCGCCCTTACTGCATGGTACTGCGGATCGTCAATGGGTTTCTTGATGACTCCGACCCTGACTCAGACTTTCAAAAATCAACTGACTTTGATTTCAAATATCGGCTCTGACTGACTCCGACTCCACACTTCACAGCCCTAGCAGGTCTGCGGAGGCAATGGATTTTTGGTGACTCAGACCCCGACTCTGGCTTTCAAAATCGACTCTGACTCTGACTCTGGTCAGAACTGTCGACTCCGATCGACTACAACTCCGACTACGGAACCCTGAAAGGTCTGCGGAGGAGATCGAATTTCGGTGACTGACTCAGACTCCAGCTTTTAAAATCGACTCTGACTCTGACTCGACGACTCAGGTCAGAACTATCGACTCCGACAGACTACAACTCCGACTACGGAACCCTGAAAGGTCTGCGGAGGGGATCGAATTTCGGTGACTGACTCAGATTCCAGCTTTTAAAATCGACTCTGACTCTGACTCGACGACTCAGGTCAGAACTGTCAATTCCGACCGACTTCATGACTCCGACTCCGGAGCCCTACTGGCAGCTATCACGCCAGGAAGCTGCAAATCGTATGTTCCGTGGCGGTTTATGGCATTAAAGTCGATAATGCGGATGAATCGCACTATGAAACACCCTTATTGGCTGCAAGAACCACGAATGATAGCGCATCACCACTGGAAAACGTGACAAGTTATCCATTAATTGGCCCTGGATTTGGATTAATAACATGTTGATGATCATATTAGCACACATTTACATTATCATCTATCTCAGGGTTGCCCTTCAGGCGGCTCTAAACTTTGGCATTTTCCCTATCTTCAACATGTAAATTAGAGATGCCACTTTTGAACCCGCGAACCCGCTTTCTGCGGGTTTTCAAAACCCGCAGGGTTTTTGGCGGGTTTGAGAAGCAAAACTTGTCGTGTGGCGGGTATTTGGCGGTCAGACTTAAGAACCTATATTTTTTTTTTTTTTAGATGCAAAACACAATGCCAAGTGCATTTGCTCAGGTTAGCAATACAATATTCATCAAAACAGCTTTTAAAACAGAACCAAATATAGAAATATATCAAGGAAGCACATTTCAAATGCAAAACTGAAAACAACCAGCAATAGCATCCACAGTCTAGCAATGACCAAACCAAGGTATAAGCAACAAACTACAAAGCATAAATAATTGCTGATGAAAGCATTCCATAAAACATAAAAGAACCTGAAAGCAAACTTATAGGAAGCTGAACTGAAGTCTATGTGCAGTGTGCACTAGATATACATTATGGAAGAACCCAGAATCAGAGCAAATGCCACATGCTACTTTATTTGCGTCTGGTCGGCATAAAAGAGAGCTATCAACTAAACAAAATTTGATGCAAATTCATTGATTACCTATCCTATGTTCTGTTCCACCCTATATTACGAAAATAACTCACCAATTACCCTTACAAAAAATCAAAATATTGACTGGGCGGCCCAAATATAACGCAATACAATACTGGCGCACTTCCGACATTCTGACAAGGATTGGCATTTGACTGCGTCAATTTTGGTCTCTGAGGCAAAGGAAAGCTGTCATTGATGACGCAATAATTTTACAATCAATTTTTCTGTCTTGGTTTTTGAATACCTCAAAATAGCAGTTATACATGTTACATACAAAACCACGTAGCTGGTCGCATTTATTTCTTTTGTCTTTTTACGTGCTTATCATTTGTATGACGAGAGAGCCGGAGAACATTACCAAGACCATGTATGAAATTATTACATTTAATTTAGTATTTACTGTCTCTTTATTTCTTAACCGGTTATTAACCTCTAAATGGTAAAACTTTAGCTGTTGTGTAAAATAACTTTATCAGAATGGCACATGAATATGCATTATACATCGGTGTTTTCGCAACAAGTTCGCACTAACTACGGCCGCAATAATTTAGTCGCTGTTACATTCTTTGCAATCAGCTGTTGGTGACGCTTCTGACGCATGTTTCCAGAAACGCGTGGTTCATTGGTGGTTAGTTGGTTTTTGCTGGGATTTTGCATGATTTGTTTTATGTGTAGATCGACTGGATACTTATTATTCACCGTGTCACTATTTATTTTTAACTGGAAATCGCATATCTTTTATATCAACATTCATTTTGATAACAATATCATTGCAGAAGCCTAACATTGAGAGGGAGCCAGAGTAAAATTTTGATCCTCAGCCAATGCTGAAGGGTAAGGTGAGAGAAAGATTTTACTGAACTCTTTTCAGAAAGGAATTTCAAATGTATTGATGCATTATTCGTTTTCCACTATCCAGTGTGCACTTCCTGAGGACTTAGCATAGCAATTTCAAGTCCTTACTATTTGTTTGGCTGTCTTTTTCTGCACAGCAATGAAGCAAGTAAGGTTTATATAGCTCTAGCATTGACCCAGCTGTATTTTTTTCTTGCAAAAGCAGGTTTTCAAAATTGCGGGTTTTTTGCGGGTTCGGCTCAGCCAAAATCAGCTTGCGGGTAGTTGTGGTTGGGCAAGGGGTAGCTGCGGGGCGGGGCGGGTAATGAAATTGCAAATTTGTGGCATCTCTAATGTAAATGCCCTCGGGCGTCCTCGTGGTGACGTAGGCATGGGAGTGCCAGGTTGGTAGGAACTAGACTTCGACGCCCCCTGCCCGCACCATGTCTTGATTGAGCCCGAGGGTCGGGGTCTAAAAGCTCCAGAGTCACCAGGCAGCCGATCACTCAAGTACTACAGGTGACGGCCGAAGACCAGGACTGTCGCCTTCGACAGCTCCTTGTCGGGGTAGGTGCAGAACGAGTTCACGAAGGTCAGGTCCAGAGCCGGCGCAGTGGCAATAGAGTCCCAAACCAGGCGGCGGCGGCGGCGGCAAACTTGCAGGCAACGGACAGCGCACAGCGTTTGATGACCTGGGCCTCGGCCGCCGTCAGCCGGAGCCGCTCCCTGAAGAGGAAGGCATCCACAGTGCAGATGGTCTTTGCCATCCACCTAACTCAATGGAGTACTCTGAGGCGGAGAAACGGATGCCGTGCTTGGAACTCCGCCGAGAGCAATTACGCAGAGCTTCAGAAGTTTTTGGTAGTCTTCCCGGAGCTAGGCATAGTCCAGCGATGGAAGCGACGGAAGCTGACCAGCAGCTCGTCCCACTCCAGAACGTCGTCGACGGCGAACGCCACCGGTGTGATCCTGTCAATGAAGTATGAACTCCCACCCGCCTTTGAAACTCTTAAACAGCCGGATGTAGAGGCCGCTCGAGATTCTAGGGCAGGTGGAGAAGGCCTTCTCTAGGCCCAGCTCTTACACGTGGTGCCGGCAGGCCAGCTGAAGGACGGGCCGATCTAGCTTCTGCTCGATAAGGGCTAAAGTACCGTTCACCACCATGCTGTTCGCCGTCGTGGCGTCGAAGCAAAAGGCCACAGTTCCGCTTCTCCAGTTCTTAGTCCCCCAGAGCTGTGAGCATGGCCTCCTGTGCTTGGATGGAAGGGAGGTTGGGAACGGCGAGGAGCTTGGCCACCCCAATCCCTCCCCCCCCCCCCATCACCAGGACCTAGAATCGGTCGACGCTCCTTCTCTCGCGGTTCAGGATTCGCGGTTCAGCCGGAGTCGTATCCTAAGTTCCATGCCGCAGTTGATAACAGGCTCACGTGTTCTTCACACATTACGGTTGGGCAGTTTGGCCCGGTCGAGGCCAGTTCACTGTTAGAGACGTCCGCTCGCCCGCATGCGCTTGGGAGTGTGCGTCGACGTTTCTCTCTCATGGTAGCCATAGTCAAAGACGTTCCCTCCGTGTGTGCGCCGCAACGGCCGGCTAAGTCTGTTGCTGGCACTGACACTAGAGTCGGAAGAAGCGCCCACGGAAGAACATCCCGAAAGCACAATAAACCAGTGCAGCTCAATGCACACTCTCGCCTCTGCTTTCGCCCGCCGACGATAGGCTGACTCCAACTTCTTCACATTCTCTTCGACAGAAAAGGAGCATGTCTCAAGAACCGATAGAACCGTGGGGCTCGTCCTCCCTTTGGAACAAGGGAGACCGGTCACTCCTCACACTAATCAGAGGAGTGACCTTCTGAACACGACACCGTATTCAGAAGGCGATAAACCACTGTGCACAGGTCGTCATGGGGGTCCGACGCTCGGCTCATGTGACGCCTCTGTTGGCAGAGCTATGCTGGCCCCATATAGACAGGCTGGTGGCGGAGAATGACTGCAGTACTGTGCATTACTTGTTGAATAATGTTCATGCACCGAAGTGCCTCTCTGAGCGGTTTGTACAACGCAGCGACGTGTCGAGCAGACAGACTCGAGCCACTGAGAATATGCAGCTCGAACTGCCGAGGGTCCGCACCGAACATGCTCGCAAGTTCTTGTATTACCGCGCCTGTGACGTTTGGAACTCGCTGCCAGCAGACATTCGGTCGTCACGCACGTCGGCCACTTGTCGCAGGCGTTGTCGACGATTACTCAATGGTGACTAGTCACTGTGCGCGTAGCTTTCGGTCATTTGTACCGATATGCATTTTACTTTTTAAGTCCCATGCTTTTCATGGTGTTTACTTTTAGCTTTAGTGTTTATTTTAGCTTTATATATGTGCCTACCTATTTACTGTATGACACTTGGACTGAAAAGCCGTGAGTGCATGGAGCTTCCAAACGAAATAAATGATGATGATGATGATGATATGACCATCAGATATGATATGACTAATCAGAGGATGGATAATCAGAGGATATATGGAGGATATGACCTCCACTGTGAGAAGGCACCGGTCGCAGGCCAAAACAGGCCTGACATGGGTAAAGCAGCCCAGATCAGACCTGTCTTGGCCTGACCTAGACTGGCTACGATCGGCCGGAAGTGATGGGATAAACAATTGTTATACAAATAAAGGTCAAAATACGTCGGAAATGACGCTTAATGACCACATATGTCATTCCAAATAGGTTTAAAGCAGTTTCCAAAAAGTTGATTTTTCCCGAAAAAATGTCAACTTTGACCTCAATTCGCGACCCCTAAATATCAATATTTTTCAAAATCATTTTGCACACATTATTTTTTACGGGAATGGAACCAGAAAACTACCCGCACGCCTAAAAATCGGAAAACATAAAATTCACCCCATTGCTAAGTGCCACCCGACCGTCGGGTGCTCCCCATGCCGGTCTCTCGGCCCACACAGCGACTTTTTGGGCGGCATCTGACTCTGAGAGCCCTCACGACGGCCTCTGTGGGCCCCATTATTGGTTCCAGGGCCCCTCACGACATCCTTTGAGGGCTCCCACGTTGGCTCCACGGGCCGCGCTGGCATCTGAGGTCCCCACGATGGGCTCGAGGGCCCTCAAGCATCATGAAGACCTATAAGGGCCCCACAGTGGTCTCCGAACGCCACCACGGAGGCTTGTTTGGCCACGCTGGACTATGATGGCCCTAACGATGACCTCTTAAGCCCCTTACGACTACTTTTGAGGGCCCTTACAATGATGTTTGGTGTCTACTGCAGGCTCGAAGGGACTACTGATTCGTTCAGGCGATTCACGTGCCTATTTATGTCACTTATAGTGCAGGGGGCATCTTACCCAACGCCAGGGGGCGTCTTTCCCACCCTGTGGGGTAAGATGCCCCTTTTCACTTCTTCAGGAAAATGCTTAATAGCAAAAAAAGTTGTCATATTTCAGGCACGAAAGTGATATTTTTGGAGAAAAATGATGTTGGCTTCCGTTGAAACACCAAGTTTTGGCTTTCCGATCGTCATTTTCGAATAATATATGACATAGTCAAACCCTGGGCATCTTTCCCCACTCTCCCCTACTAGGTAGGCAGGAAGCCGGGATACCAGAGGAAGCACAGACACAGAGGAAGCTGAAGTAGCGGAGGCAACAGATGCAGCGGAGGCGGCGGAGGCATCAGAGGCAGCGGAGGCGGCGGAGGCAGCCCCATATCCCGGCCACCTAATGACTAATGATCCGACGTCACCAATGAAAAGAGAGCCACCAAATAAATGGCACCCCGGAAAAGAAATGAAAGAATTAATGGTTTTGTATGTGAAAGATGGGTGTCAAAGGGAAATCGACAGAAATACTATCGAACCTTTTACATAAAGCAGGCCATTGTTGGTTTTTCGTTTTGGGCGACTTGAACAGAATGTGCAACGCGCAAATCGAAATAAAGGAAACCATTTGGTAGAACTGTAACTTCAGAGAGGAAGCACTGGCCTTAGATTAATGATCGTAGAAGATTGAATGATCGTCACTAGGCTACGTTAGGGGGCGTTGTAAGATTAAATGATTGTGGAAGTTGTGCTTAATGCTGTTTTAATTGTCCATGATGAGCGAAGCCGGTTCATCGGTTGCTTTATGCACATCAGTATGACATACGCGTGGGTGTGATTTGCATCTAACCAATTTTAATGATATACTCCATATATAGACCAATGACTTCTCTTCGTTCTTACTTTGCCAGTGCTAAATAAACAGTTTTTTATATGATAATCGAAATTATTATATAAACGGTGTTCCGTAGTCCCGCATAGAAACTGCCAGTAGGTGCCCAAAAATGCCGATTCAAATGGCTGATCAATGATTATGTGTGTTCGACTACTTCTCTACGCGTCAGTTCAGCTCCTTAATGTCTCTTTTCTTACTTTTTTTTCTCTCTCTCGCTCTTCCCTCTCTCCCATCTGCTTTACTTCATTGCTTTTACTCTTATCCCTTCCACAATACATTCCAGACATTTAGACTTCAGAGCCAGACATGAGACCATGAGATCAGTCTTTAAATTTTCATCAACCGCCTGTTCCAGTTGTCCGAAGCCAAGTCGTACCACCGTCCCCAACACCACCCGGGGTCACGACCCTCAGACCACGTGACCTGACGTCACCAGCTCGCCGACTCGGTGTCGCCGGCCTAATTTACATGGCACCTTTCCCACGGACATCGTAAACAAATTTCGGTCCCGGCACGCCGCGCCCGGCAGTCCCGTGCCGCATGGTTTATGGCCGTCCCTGTGTGGACCTCCGGGTGGGGCGGTCACATGGACAGTCACATGGAGAAGCACATGGTGACCACCTGGCCATATGACTAGTCACGTGACCATTCGACCACCCCCGGAGCGGCGATCATCACGGCTTGATCGTTGGCAAGAATAACGGTCGCGCGAGCGTGAATAGCCTTTATGGGGCGTCACCGAATTGCTCGTGTTGTATTTATGCCACAATGTGTTTGGGGTCGTTTGTGGTGCGACGATGGTTAACCTGGCGTGTCGCCGCGGACGTGATAAAAATCACCCCATCAGACCGGGCGTTTTTTGGCAGAATGGAAACGTGACCACCCCGGCCGATTCGTGTTGAACGGTAGCCCGTGGCGAATGCTCTCTCTTGTCGTTGTGATAGTGGCGACAACCCAAAGCATCGTTGGCTGGCAATGGGCCGCGATTGTGGCCGAAAACGATTCTCCACTTCAACAACAAAGGGGCGCCGCTGGCGTCCGATCTCGAGTAGAAAGTCGGCGGTTCTGCACCGCTGTCACTGTCCAGGTCAGGTGAGCCCCGAATCCAGCAGCGCTCTCAAATATGGCGGCGGTGGCCGTGCCGCGGATCAGCATTCCCCCAGTGAGTCCCACTCCCCCTAATCCGACTGTCCAGCGGTCGGTAGTCGGCCGGCCGCCACCGGGCTCCTCCTACCCGGCCATATTCATAAACGGCGCATCGGTAATCCATCATCATCCATCCACGTCACGGCAGAATGTGACCAATCAGAGGGCGCGGGTGGCGGGTCGGTCCGGGCCACGGCGGTCCGCCGCCCGGCAGCGGGACCCTCCTCCCCCCCTGCCCTCCCCGCCGGCCGGCCACGGGACCCTCCTCCCCCACTGCCATCCCCGCCGCCCCCGCGTCAGATAGGGTGCTGTGTGTGCCAGGTGTCCTGCGCTACCCCTGCCTTCGGTACGCTTCTTGATCTTTTGATAGATCAATCGAATTCTCCACTTTTTCCTGGTGTTTTGGTATCATCGTTGCGCATAGAGGAAAGCTTGGCCGGTGGGATAAATTCGCCACCCCCCAACGCCGGGCGACAGCTGACAAATGATCATGAAATGACTCCAGTCTGTAATCATCTGTCTAAAGCATGGTCACAATGAGGTACAAACCTACAAACCTCTCACCTTGTAATTTCCTAAAAACCAATAAAACATGAGCTTGCACAAAATGGGAATTTTTGCTTTCAATTGAAAACTTATAAAGCAGGAACTGAGGTGGCTGTGAACAAAATTTGACGTGGTTCCATGCGCTGCTGGGTTTGGCATCCACAATAAAAAAATTGTCCTTGACCCGCGAGTTGCTGGGGGGCGGTTAAACGCCCCCACTTTTTTCATCACTATTCATTCTATAGCGCCAAATTTTGGTTACCTATAGGGAATTGAGCAAAGTTCGTTGTGACAAAATTAAAAAAAAACAATAGGATTTTTTTTAGATATCGATGGTTTAGTGACGTCATGACTTCTGAGTTTTCGACCAAACACGGCATATGTTCGAAAAAAATCATATAAAATCACAAAACAGATGTAAAGACATGCCATAAACGCCAATGCTATAGACTGCTTATACCATGAATACCTAATCAAATGACTATCTTCGATTTTTGATCATCGTTACACATTTTTCAAAATCTTTGACTGAATCTTGGCAATTTCGCGTGACTACTTCACGACCATGATGCAAGTATTTCTTAAATTGATCTTTTTCGACCAAACACGTACTCGCATGATTAAATGAATGTCACCATCGTGTTCTACGCCTAAAAGTACCCAGAAAACATGTGCCATATTCCGCGACTGCCAATTTTAATTCTCGGGGATATGTTCTTATCGGATTGACCTGACCTCGACCTCGACCAACGCTTGACTGACCCCTACATGAATCGGACACTCGTGTAGCACTTATATGAAGGATTGTGCACAGTCTTGACGGAGTTTACGACGAGAGACTTCCCAGTACGAGATTCTAAAAAGCATGGTAATGGAAGCCCAATTTCAGTTGTTTGACCTGATCTTGCCCCGAGCTGTGACGGCCAAATTCCACTTTGAAGTACTCATTCGAAGCGTCTCGTCACGCTCTTTTGTTCGCCGTCTTGAGTGTTGCGCTGCAACTATTGGTTCTCGAGTTATGAGCTGGGGCATTTAACGCCCCTCCCCAGGGGGCATTCCACGATAGATCGTACCAGGCCCGTCACCCTCATCTCTCAGATTTGAATGAAAATTGGTACAAGGGGTAATCATAGGCTCCAGAAACACCTGTCAAAATATCAGACTTCTCAGATCAAAACTTTTTGAGTTACATTGCATAATATTTTCTAAACTTCAGATTGTAAGGGTGAGTTTGATGCGCTATAACTCAAAAACGAGCTAAGCAAGCAACAAACGGTAAACAGCTTTGAACTAACGATGAATCAAAGATTAATACAGGATTTTTAAAATTGGAAAGAAAAGCTTAACATATTGAAAAAGTCGTAGTATTTTTTTAAATTGTCTATAATGGCCCTTGGGACCAAAATTTTTGCCATTTTTATTTTTTCAAAATAAAGCTTAGGTCCTTTAAAATCGACATGCAAAAAATTAGAAAGGTGTTCTTTCTCGAAGTTCTGCATTTAAATGTATACAAAATGAGTTTCCGGGGGTCGGTACGACCCCAGCTCGCCGTTTCGCCTCTAATGGAGCTAGAAACTTGCGGAAAAAACGAGCGTGTGCGCCGTTACAAGATGCATCGAATGATACCACATTTTAAGGTCTCGGGTTCATTGGTGACCCCTGAGGTCATTTCAAGTGACCCAAATTACGGGTCCGGTTTTTGATAGATAACTTCGCAACAAATGGTCGCAGAGCCGCGATTTTAGCATCTTTGTGTTTGCCTAGCTCCGGCGCGTCGAATGGTATACTGTTTGTTCTGGTGAAGTCAGCTTAAGTCGCTGACCTCGGGTCAGCACACTGCCGTGTATTTGGCTCCGCGCCTCGACCGCGCGGCCCAGCCGGCAGCCAGCCCCCGGGCATCACGTGACCGCTCGAGTCCGCGGCAAAGCCAACCAGCGCGGCGCTGAGGGCTGTTCACGGGCCCTGTGTGCGGTCGGACCGCACACAGCCTCCAAGCTCCGCCTACTGCGTCCCTACGTCAGCATTCCGTCACCGCACACAGCGATCGCTGTGGCCGGTCGGGACTGGCCACAGCGGACCGTCCACCGCACGCAGCCGTGACGTCAGAGCCGCCTACCCATCCCCTACCCCCACGCCTGCTGGACGCTCCGCACACACCGCACGCAGCAGTGTGCGGTGCCCGTGAACACCCCTCTGGACAAACAGCGCCGCCACAGAGATGGTTAACAGTCGGGTCAGGCCACGAAGCTGGGTGAATGAGATCATATTGCACATCATTCGATTCGCAATGTCTTTCCGAGTCCATTGGTAGCTTTCCCGTCTCTCTAGCTCAATTCGATCGAGAGTTATTGACGAAAAACTCTTATGACCCTAGTGACGTACGAATGACGTCACGAAAGATCAACAATGCAAAAGTGAGGCGAAAATGACTTCAACTGAACTTTCAGTAACCAGTGATGTCACTAGGCAGCTTTACCACACCATTTGTAGGCTCTTTTCCGAAATCACAATTCGAGACCATTACGGTGACGCAAAATAAGTACATTTATAGAAAGAACACCTTCCTAATTTTTTGCATACTACTTAAAAATGATCCAAAAATGTTTTTAAGAAAATAAAAATTCAAAAAAATTTGGTCCCAAAGCTTTGTCTTTGGCATAAAAATGCAAATTAAAGGAAACTCGAGGTGTTATATATCAAAAATAGTATATATTTCAAAATTTTGAAAATGTATATTTTTCTTTGTTTCAATGCACGTTTGATGCCGTATAGCATTTGGCATTTGGATTATCCGTCTTAGAGTTACAGCCCCCCAAACTTGGGGCTGCAACGCAAGATCCAAAACATGTTATACACTATAACTCAAAAACCACTCATCTGATAAGCTTGAAATTGTTACAGGAGGATTCAGAGCCCCTGATTACCCCTTAGACCAATTATCGTTAAAATCCGAGAGATGAGGGTGTCAAATTCGAAAAAAGTGGTACGATCTATCGTGGAATGCCCCCCTAGCAACTAGCGGGTGGTGAAATACCCCAGCAACTACCGAGCTAAAAAGAGGTGTATACTTTATCCAGAATTGGAGGACCAATTTATAGACATCACCTTTGAGGAAGGAAGGTCCCATTCGTCCCTTAAGTCCCATTCAAACATATATCTGATGTATTAAACGTCTAGCAAAATATGATCCGACAAACGCTCCATTGATAATACAGCCAACATATTGGAAGCATTTACGGATTTACATTATGGATGACTTATTGTGTGTTACCTACCTTGCACTAAAGACAAAGCTGCCTTCCTGCGTTTGCTGTATTCGATAACTCCAGACCACACTAGTTTGCTGTGTTTAATAGACACTCATGCTCCTCCTTCCAGCTTTGAATCGCTTTTCAGCGCGCTGGCTGGCACATAATGTGCTGCTCCACGGCTCGAATCTTCCCATTTTACTAACACATGAAGGACGCCTCCAAGGTATCTTGGTATCTCCGTTTGCTATATCATTTTTGTTAGGCTTGCGTTTGCGCATATTCAAGCACGCTTAAGGGAACAACGCACCTGTCACAACTTGAGCACGAACGTTACGCGGAAGTGGTTAGTTTACATTAAGCTGAGACACAAACCAGCTCGTGCTAAGCACTAAGCGCCGTATGTTCCTCCTCTCAGGAAAACTGCAAACCAAGAAAGCCGTATGTGCACACATACGGCTCTCCTGCATGGCTTTGAACGGTCCATTGCTTCATGCGTCCCGGCTCGCAAATCCTGGCGCACATACGGCTGTTTTTGTTTGCTCTTCGTTGATTCCACGCATGTACTAGCGTCTTTAAAAAAGATAAATGGATATATTTTGTAAACCGATCTATATTTTCAAATACCCTTTTCCCAGTTTACGTAGTTCATTGCTCTCTATCCAATGACACCAAAATATCAAAATCGAAAATTTGAGACTTACTGCTTTCTTACTTTGTACGGCAGATCTAAAGCTATTGTAAAAAAAAAACTGTTGGACAAGTCCCATGACCTTACGTTACCTCAGCGGCATACACACAGGTGTAATTTCCCGACTCAGTGTGTCATGGTTACCCGTATCTCAATGTTTAACCCTATTCCTGGCGGGCTCCGCCGGGACAAGAAACTGGCGGGGGGCCGATTCGGCCCCCCTTCAGATCTCAAAAACTACACATCGCAGCGACAAACGGCGAACGGCGTTTGATAGGTCGTTTAAAGATCTACAACTATTACATAAAACATTTTCAGGTCAGGTCAATATTGAGGTCACCAGAGGTCATCAACGATATAATGTTTTGGAATTAGTTACCTATATAACTTTTAAACTAAGAAACAAAGACACATAAAACCAATACATTTTTTGTTGCTCTCGCCGAGGCGATGCGAAATAAGTATGTGATCACCTTCACAGGTCAATTTGAAATTTGACCTGAGGTCGAGGTCAGGTCATTCATCAATGAGGTTGTGGGGTATGGTCATGCTGCATACCAAACGACGCGCCTTGACCAGGCGAGCAGTTTGGTACATCACCGATGAGATAATCTTCCATAATACTGAAAGAATTGGGTGGTTTTGACTTGTTTACACGAAGCAGGAGGCGTTTCAATATTTTCCCATAGGCTTGTAATGTAAAGGTAACGAGTCTGGCCTGACCTCAGGTCACAGATATGAAAATTCTGAGATATGCAAATTGCACATACTGGTATCCTAACTAAAGCCTGAAGAGAAGAAATTGATCGGTCAAAAACTCTAGCTCTGGCGTGATTGCAAACTTTTCTGAGGTAGGGTCACCAAACCGCCTCTGGTGACCTGACCTGAGGTCAGATCAACTCAAAATTTTCAGAAATGTTGCGTAAAAGCCTTTAGGAAAAGTCAGAAAATTTTAGCTTCCTAGCTCAAAGCGTTTGGGAGAAATAACAAAAAACCTCAGGGCCAAAAAACCTCAGGGCGGGGGCTCCTGAGGCCCCCCCCCCCGCCAGGAATAGGGTTAAGGATGTTTCCGTTCAAAAGAAAAGCATCTTAATTTTCCCCCACCGACTTAACCTTCCAGGCGGTGGGGGGGGGGGGTATTTCCCCCTTTAGTTTTTTCGATATATCTCGAGAACCGCTGCGCCGATCGTCACCGAACTTTCAGTACCCTCCCGGGAGTAGCTAGCGCCCATGGTGACCAAAAATTTTTTTTCCAAAGGCTATGATAGATTAGCCGCTAATGACGTCACGTCAGAGTGACGTCATTTCTGCCATTTTCGACCCAAAAAAAGGCTTTGCGGGAAGAGCTGTCAGGCCTACAGCTTTAGAGATACAGAAAAAAAATTGGACATAAAAGGTGCGGAATCAAAAGGGCTACAAAACTGCTGTTTCGGTTTTTCGATTTTTTTTTATTTTGACCCCTTAAAATCAAAAAATATATTTTTTTGAATATAATAGCCGAAAAATCCAAAAAGTTTTTTGAACCTGACCTGTGACGTCATCGGTGACCCCGAGGTCAATGAAATTTGGTTTCCCCCGACAAATTTGACAGGGCTATCGAACACCGTTTGAATTTTCCGGATCCGTCCAGTAGTTTCGGAGATACGGGGGGGGGCAAAAAAATGCCCCCCTCCCCACCACGCGGAAGGTGGCCGGGAGGCCCACCGCCTGCCGGGTTTAGGGAGACCAGGGCAAAGCGGCCATCATAACGGCTTTTTCGATGCCAACGCTTTATTTTCAAACTTTGAAAGATTCTTTCAATGTCAAATTGATCCTTATTAAATTGCCTTTCAGTTCAACTTTGTTTCATTTCTTAAGACGTTCACATATAGGAGATATTGGCAAAACTTTCAGTCTATGCAATTCGACCACTTTTCCTCAGGCCAAACCACGAGGCAAAGCGGACACCGGCGACTACTGTGCCCCTACATGAGAAGCAAGGTAGTTGTCTCATATATGACTAGTTTTATGGTAACGAGGTTTGGCACGATAAAAACTATAAAAATAAAACAATAAAACTATTCATTAAAACTACATTAACAACAGCTTATACACCTCTTGATACAATATGAATGATAGGAGCATATATCGTCAATATGGGCGAAAAGTTCGACACGGGTCACCAAATAATGATGGTGATTGGTAATAACGCCTAAGGCTTTCAAGGGAGCTTAATCTTCACACGGTGCGTAGTGCATGCCTTGACTCATTCACTATTCATTACATTTAAAGGGACTGTCCCACCTTTGCATTAGTTCTGAGTTGAGATAGCCAAGTTGGCGGCCAGGTTCAGAAACCACTATACTCGTATATCCTGGTCGCAATATCCTCAGTTTCGTGGTGTTAAAGAAATTCGTTCCCTTCATTTGAAAAGTGGGCCTTAGCAGGCCCTATCTCTTAACTATTAACGGCCATTTGATGACGTCATTACTCATTTGCCTTTTGAACGCCTGTCACACATTCAAGTGAAGTATCACTTGATTTACGAATAAGCCAATCAGAGACACTCTTGTTATTGCATGAGCCGCGTCATATTTGAGGGCAAATATATTTGCTGCCAAATTTCCCCTCACATTGACATGAAGCAAATCCTTCATTACGTCACAGATTCGATATAAATGACGTCACGATGAAATATGAAAGTCGCAATATCTCAAAAAGTATACGATGAAAACGCGTAAAAACTTGCAGAATTCGCCAAAATATCATGAGTAACATTTCAGTCCCACGCACAAGGGGGAAAAGCTCAAAAAATTGAGCGCTCAAAAAATTGAGCGGGCCCCATTATGAAGGAATAGGCGAAACGATGGTATTTTACAATGCCCTTAGCGTCACACTACGGCAAATATCGTATCCAAATAAGGTATCAATGGCAAGAGAGAGCAACAAGGTTTCTTCTCGAACACTCGCCGTGATAATTTATATCGGTGTTTTTGGAAAGAAAATGCCCTAAAGACGCTCAACTTTTTGAGCGCCACTTGTCGTTCGGGACCGCGATACTCAATAAATTGAGCGCCACGACAGACGACAGTCAGCTGGCGCTCAAAAAATTGAGTGCCGGCCAGCATCTACACTCAATTTTTTGAGCGTTCTCCGTGACAGGTGAAGCCGGTACTGGCTGCCATTTTTGATGTTATGTTCGTTGAAATACGTTAAACTGAGTTGAAACAGAAATGCAGGAAGTTGAATGCTACGTGGTACCTAAACTTTTCACAAACCCATGGCATCATGTCACATTTTCCGCTAGTAGTTTTATCGGTCTTTCGGATTCGGCACACCTCAAATAATTATACAAGGCTTGAATAATCCGTATGAATACTGTAATTGATATTCTCTGACTGTACTGGGAGAAGGGAATACGTGAATACAAAGATATCCACCCACCCTTGAATATTGGAGAATTATAGCAGGAAAAACTGTATTGCCACGGTTACAACTTACAAGGCCATCGGCCGCAAACAAACAAAAATACTATACAATGTGGGTTAGATTCACAAACATCATCAAGTGTGGAACACAGAGACGAGCAAAACAACATCACATTATCGCATGCCAGCCCGACCACATTGGAACCGGGTCCGGGTGACCTGCGACCGGAACCTGCTTCTTGCCAGCATACATCACAAAAGCAGGAGGCAGTGTCGTACTGCTTTGATCCAAAATATGCCATATAACAAATGATATAAACGACCTAAGCTCGGACTAAGCTTATCATTATCAAATCCTTAACATGTAAAAGACGAATGGAAACATCGAGTCTCAGACCAGCAGTAGCAACGATCACAGTAGCAACATCACAAAGAACACGCGGCATTATCATACAGCCGTTTTGTTATCGGGCTACAGGCGGCGACGGCGTGGTTGCAGACCAGCTGCGAGGTAGCGGCGTGCGGGCAAAAGGCGCGGGCACACCTCCATGTGGCCGTGCGGACAGTGCGCGGTCGGCGTCGCATAGTGGGCGGCATCGGGCTGTCCCGGGCCGTCGAAGCCGCACAGGTTGTCGGCGCATGTGGGCGCGCGCGGTCACCACGGCCAGCTGCTCACCGCGAGCACAGACTGCGCAGCGTCGCCGCTCCGCCGGCCAGAACACGCAGACAACCCTTCTTGCAGTCGCACAACACGTCGCCAAACTCATTCACCTGCTCCACCATGTTGTTGATGTCACCGAGTCGTTCGAGTTGTGGCTCGTGCCGTCGAGCATGACCTGCCCGATCGGACACGGGTCAGCGGCTTCTGCTCCAGCGAAGTCTTCATCTTAGTGACGTCTTGCTGATCTCCACAAAGGCTGAGCAGATGACCTTACCCACAGAGACGGCCGACGTCCTCGCCAGCGACCGCTTGGTTGTGCAGACCTGCCAGAAAAAGAAAAGCTGTTTGGTGATCTCAAACGATTTTTTATTCATGCAGTGGAACAAAACGGAAAATATGTCATACAACAGGAACTAAAAAAAGATGCAGCCTAGGTTGGCTAAGAAATGGGTGCAACATTGATAAAATTCTTCATTGAATGAATTCTGCAAATGCTTTTGATAAAATGTGTGGTGATTATAAGGAGACCACTTTACTATAAAATTGCTCAGGATTCCCTATCTGGACCTGTCAAAAAATACTGACTGCACACCAACAATGAGCATTAAATCCAAAACCTCTACCAGGTACCTAGGGATAATTAAATTCTGATTCAGGAAAATATTTCACATCATACAAATAAAAACCTTTACTATATTGAAACTGAAAATGTGATACAGTGACCTAAGGGTCTCAAAGTATAATAATGAATTAATCGATTATAAATTTGGTGGTGACTGCCGACTGGCGTCTGGCGGCCTAGACCTTGAGGCTTGAAAGTGGCCTTCCTTTTCCGTGGACTCTGATCCTCCAGATGGAAATGATATAAAGGATCATTTTTATCTTATTTCATATGAGCGAGCCAGTCAGCAAAGTGGCTATCCTGTTTCAGCATTCACCCACACAATAGTTGACTGTCAGTCTGTCATGCTGTCAGTGTTGTGAAGTAATGAAGGAGTTGAGTTTTGTTGATTATAAATTGTGATGTTATGTAAAGGACTGGAAAATGAATGTGAAAACTATGGAAACATATTGGCAGAGTATTGTCACTCACTATCAGGACATATGGATAGAGAATACATTCAAATTAATAAGAAATGCCAAATATCAAGGTACTCAATCACTGATAGCAGTGGACTATCATATGTTTTAATGTCAATTATATGAAAGTTAAGACTGAAACTACCTTTTACCTCATCATAACTAATGAAAAATTGTGTGAAGAAAACATTCACAGCCTCTTTGAAGCACTTAGACCACTAAAAAACAAAAATTTTCACGTAAATATGTTGTGTCTCCTTCCTTCAAAACATCATATCGGATGGCGCCACTTTCGTCGACAGTTACTTATCTGCACGCAAATCGAGGAAAACGTGAATTGATTGACGTTTACGTGTTTCCAAATTTAAAATCACAGCATATTCAAACTTTTCAGTGTACCTTTTAACATCTAAGTACAACTAAAACGATAAAAACTTACCCTCAACATGACGACGACGACAACCACGCGACCGGAGACGTCGCGACGAAATAAACAAACGGCGCCGCCAAGTGAAAAATATTCTCCGATATGGGTAATGTGAAATTGAATCGCAATCATTTTGGGTAGTATGAAAAATGCTCTTTCCAACAGGACCCTAGTAAAAAACGTGAATGGACAAAAAATAACTTTTATTTCGACATAAATATTGGCCTGTTTTTAAGTCATCCTGGTATGCCGTAAGATTTCGACCTATAAATTGGTGTTCCCCCAATCATTGAAGCTTGAGCAGTGAAAAATATGAAAGCCTAATCTGTTTTGCATCATTAGTGATTCTCCTAGGGTGTTGCCATTTCTCCCTAGGTGTTGCGAGTTGCTTTTGCAAAACGTGTTCCTGAAACGGCTCAATTTTTTGAGCCCTCAGCATTACGCCTATGGGAGCCTCTGACGTCACACGCTCAATATTTTGAGCGCTCAATAATTTGAGCTTTTCCCCCTTGTGCGTGGGACTGATTTCCGAATCATAAACGGTACTTTTTTAAAGGTGGGATAGTCCCTTTAATTTCAATTAGACGTTCTCAAATTGCCGGCAAGTCCCCAATGACAGGCAAAGTAAAGAAAATGCTTGTGAAATGCTTGTGAAACCACCACAAAAGCGTTCACGACGTCACCGACGTCACCATTCCTTGTTGTTTGCTGGTGGAGCTCTAGGTGAGGAATTCCGAGCGTCTGTCACCTCCTCGAAATAGCGCACACACATGGGGATGGCTCTCCCCTTCTCCGACTTCAATGCGGTAGCCAGCGCTCAGTTAACATTGGCTTACCGACTAACGACGCATAAAGCCTCACAGACGGGACCGCGACCTACGCAACTCGAGGTCCGCTCAGCGCCCCAAACTGTCGACCATTAGCCTAATCACAGGGCTTACGACCATTCTCCGTCCCGGGCTGGCTTGTCTCGGCACCCTTTACAGGTGTAAGGCACGTGCACGGCCGCTCAGCGCCCGTTTATAGGCCCGGTCAGTGATTTACTGTCGGTGTCTCTGCGCTTCTGCCCGAACTCAGACCGAACCCGACCCGGCCTGACCCGGGCCGACCCACTGCAAAAAGAGCAAACGCATGACAGGGGCCGCGGGTCAGTCAGGTGAGCCGCGGAGCACGCCTTTCGGCAGTTATCTCCGCACAGTTGGATAACATTGCGACCCCGCGTCGGCTATCAAAGAGACCGCGCCGCCGCTCCGAACTGGAAGACGCCTCCTGAGGTTTGGAGGCGGAGCCGCGCAGAGCTAGGTCCAGGTGCTAATCAGAGGGATTAACGGGGATTCAGAGTAATGATATTGGCGGAAAACTGAATCCAAAGACGTGTGCCGTCAATGACATGACTCGACAGAGTTAACTGTACTTTCAAGACAAAAATAAAACAAGATAGGTGATCGCTTTTAATCTAACAAAATACGACACAACAGGACAATACTTCTGTTTTATGACGTCGTACGACTGCTTGGTTTGTGTCCATCGGAGTTATTTACACAAAGCATGCTACCTTCTCATAAAATTTGCTTCAAAAAGGTGCTGGCAATTTTTGTATTGTACATCTATTGCGACTTATTTGAAAATGGTAGTGCGTAGCCAGTCGATGTTTTCAACCGATTGCAGACGGCCGTTTTTCCGTTTATCGTAAAAACGGCCGCAGCTTTCAACCGTCCGTTATTTTGCAATGCCCTGCAATGATCAGAAACAGATAGTCACTGTTGTCACTATTGTTACCGCTTTCACAGGCTGGCTGACCATGAGTCGGCCTTTCCTCTCCTCCCCTCTCTCTCTCCCCTCCGCACTCTGCCGGGACATCCCGCCGTTTCGCGCGGGGCGTGGGGCGCGTTGGGGCAGGGACGTCAGACATTACCGCCCGTCCCGAGGCCCGGCCCGGCATCAAAAACAGCTAATTGAAAAGCGGGGGTGTTACAGGCCGTTAAACCGTACCCCGACAGTCAGAGAGCGGCTGCAGCTCGCTGTGGACGGTTTCCGCGGCCTTGCGGCTGTGCAGCAGAGCAGGACATGAGCTGCGGGAAGCGCCGTGCCGCCAGCGACGGCGGCGCTCAATGATGGATGCGAGTGTAGCGTTTGGCGGCCGTCGGGAGGCGTCGCGGTCGCGCCCGGGCCCAGGTGCTGTTGTTACTGGCTGCCCGCGGTGCGCCGGATAGACGAGTCATTAATCCTGCCCTATAGATAGGGTTAGATTGTGTAGTGACAGGCTAAAGGTTAAATTGCGCCAAGGGGACAAATATTTGGAGCCTAGGTGAAAAGAGTACAATAAACATGCATTCCGGCAGTTACCCGTGATGTGAGGGTGAGATTAGCCGCTCGGGCGGACCGGGGAGGGAGGATTTTCGACCGTCCTGGCGGCTCCTTTGATCGTGTTTCGAATCACGAGGGATCAGCCGCGCATTCCTGGATAAGCACCATCTGGGCAACAGACGTCCTGGATATTCGTCATAGCATACCAACATGGGGTCGGCAATATTGCAGTGCATAATGAAGACGTCAACTAAACCTAAGACAGCAGTTAAATGAATTGCTTTAGATTTTCCGCGTATCCTTCTTACGATATCGGTGAACGTTTTTGAAGTCTCCGCATGCCCCAGCGCTGATTTTTATTGGTCTTTGGACCACCGGGTCCGTTTTAAGCGCCAATATTTCAATAGCTTACATAAGATTCTATGCATGCATGCCTCGTACTCATTAAATGGCTCATTTCGACATCCAACGGGCTGTGGCAGAGAGAAAAACTCTAAGCCTCATAAAGACATGTCTGCGTCATTGATGTCATAATTTAGGAGATGCATGACTGGCTTGCTGCAATACTGCATTCATGCCCAACTTTCAATAGAAATTTATTCACCAAACTGCGCATCACTCTCGAACCTTCATCATTTTCCGTCATCAAATCCCCGCTACACCGCCACCCAACGTCATCCGCCGCCGTCATCCGCCGCAACGATCAAATTACATCAGTAGCCGACAGACTAGCCGTCACAAGTCGTCTCCCGAAGGCACCCACCGTCATTTAACACCGCCATCCACCAGCTAGCGTCATCTGCTGTCATCAGCTCCCGTCATTCGCGCTACCCCCCCCCCCCCCCCACACCCTTTCTGTCCAAATCCCCAACCGCCATCCCCCCCCCCCCCGCCGTCATCCTCCTCCAAACCCAGCCGGCGGCAGCGGCATCCGTGTCACCAAGGTCCGTCTCGCCGCGCCATCATTTTTACCCGCCACCGGACCGGACCGGGTCGTGCCGCCGCTCCGTGCACGTGCAGAGGTGCACGGGCGGCCGCGGCGGCGGCGAGGAGGGGCCAGCCGGCGGTCGTGTCACCCTCTGATCGATCACCGACAGACCATTGGACGGGCGGCCGGCGAGCGGCGAGCGGCCGGCCCCCGAACCGCCGACAATGGTCCCGGGCTCCCGGCCGGCCGGCCGGCCCGGCGCGGGGAGTGGCCGCCGCCTGTTGGGAGGCCGAAGGAGCGCGCAGCGCGCGGCGCCGTATGGCAGGCCGGCTGGCCGCGCGGGCCGTGGCGCGGGAGGATGGGACGAGAGGGAGTGGGAGGGATAGGAAAGGATATGGGAGGGTGGGATGGGTATAAAGGAGCTTTGGAAGGGCATGCGAGGCTTCAAGGATGAAGGACGGAATAGGTAGGGGCAAGACATGATGGAAAATGAGTCGTGGCAATATGCGAAGGAATCTATGGAACAGGGAAAGAAAGAGGGCTGACGCAAAGAATGAGAAACGATTACTCACTATAAAAAAATTCACTTTCGTGCTTATCCGGCAGCTTCATTCAATTAATTTAAAATAATGCAAAAAATGAACAAAGAAGAAGCATTCTATTGATATTTAAAAATATTACAATTCATAAATGATTTCTACTTAATGCATACATTTGCACTAAAAAAAATCGTTAGGTACTAATAAAATGTCAAGAAATAGCTCAGCCCACCGATTCAGTGTGTAAGATAAACAAAACTTGACACCACCGTGATATCTCCTGTTCCGGTCCCAGCAAACATTGCATCTCCTCGTCATCCCAAGCAATAAATCAGCCGCTGACCATTTTTCCTCTTCGCAGCCCCTCTGTCGGCTGAGGACCGCTGTTCATCCGTCGAACACGACGCCGGGCCGGGCCGGGTCGGCAGCGGCTGTGGCCGGCGACCCACCGCAGTCGACCCCGCCTCGTTCATCACCCGCTGACGGATCTGAAGTGACTGTAGGCCGCGCCGCTGTCCTCCCGTGTCGGGACAAAGATAAACCGACCGGATAAATGACGGACCACCGCCAGCACAGGCGATTAATGTTTCATTAATGTTTCATGCAGATAGTAATTGTAGACATGCGGCAAAAATGGTTCTGCAATCAAACAGTGATTTATTTTTGATTAATTGCTCTGTTCGGCTTGTTTTGTTTGAGTGATTGCATTGTTGTGTTCGTGGCAGTTTAAACCGTTGCACGTCAAAAATGTGATTTTCGTGATTTTCTTTCAATCCTAGTCAGGTTCTTGGTTTCGAGCGCTATTATTTGATTTTCTTTCATAACTTATTTGCCAAACTAGTTTTCATAAATGTTGTGTGCCCCCCAAAAAAGATAATACTTACTTCAGTCAACCCTAAAAATTAGCATTTCAATATATTGCTTAATTGCTTTGTGTTTCACGAAAATAGGCATGTTTCTCCCGGGTATCAATCGAATGCAATGGATTCAATGCATCCTTCTCTCTCCCTCACCTCTCCTCTCTCTCCTCTCCCTCTCTCTCTCTCTCTCTCTCTCTCTCTCTCTCTCTCTCTCTCTCTCTCTCTCTCCTTTCCCTTTCCACCTCCCCTCCCCACTGAACTACTCCCCATCACCCGCCATTATTAATGGCCCGGCGGCCCAACGCTCTGATGCCGATCAACCCCGGTGGCGGCTGGTCCGCAATGCCTCCGCGTCGCCGCGGCCACTCCGAGGCCAGCTTTTTGCTGTGGACACCTGGATGACCAGCTGGATGGAGCGACAGCTGGACGCTGACCACCCACGTCAGTAGCAAGCTCGAGTTGTTGGTAACGGTCTCCGGTGGCCGCAGGTGGAGCTGGGGAGGTGCATTGTTGCACGCTTGCGTTCACTTTCTATGAGGATGGCATGGGTGTAGTTGCATGTGAGGTAGTGACAATAACATTGAGGTAACACAGGTAAGACACCAGTAGCAAGTTCTCCACCCATGACCCCGGTGAGTAAGGGTGAGGACGGATGAAGTCGGCCGAAGTTAGAAATGTTCAGACGGAGTTAGTGAGTTAGGCAAGGTCAGATAAAGATCATGTGAGGACAGTTAATGTAGTATGATCCCAGACATGCTCTCACCCTCGCTTACTGCTTACTAACTACTTACTTACTTAGCAGAGGCGGCCTCTACCCCAACCCCACCCTTTCCCGGTGTTTTGACGTGTTTTGGCATCAGCCGCCGATGGTCCGGTGACCGGCAGCTCAGCGTAATGGCAGTTTGGTGTTTTTACTCTAACAGAGCTCTGCATCTGGCGCAGGTGACGAATGGTGACGCGCCAGCGACGAATGATGGCGCGGCGGCGACGATCACGAGCTGAAGGAACGCGCCACTTATCGCCGAAGCCGATGGAACGCTGACCCCATCGCGTGCGGGAGGAACGCAGCACCCTTCTGGAAGGGTCAGTATAGATAGCGGAGGCCGAAGCATGAGCTCGGCTCGGCGGGTGAGCTGGGCGGTTATGATTGTGAACTATACGTAATTATCAATGCGCTGGGTGTAACATGCACCTAAGCCTTCGCTCTTCATCATGTCATATTTTCAGTATAATAAAAAGCATAAGAAGTGTTTTGTCATAAGTTATGTTATAAGTTTGTCATAAGTTAAGTTGCATAAATTATGAAAAGAAAAATACATGGTGCGCTATCATTTGTAAGTTAACCCTCGCCGGCCGAGGGGGGGGGGGGGCGGGTGCCGCCCCCCCCATAGGGTTTTTTCGCGATAGCTCCGAACACGCTGGCGATAGAGAGCTGAAACTTGGCATACCTGACCTTTGATCCAAGCCGCATCTTTTGACACCAACCGCATTTTTGGGTCAGGTCAGGTCACTGACCTATGACGTCATAAGTGAACCTCTGCACGGTCTTCAGATGTCGCAACTTCGCAACGCCCTCACTGCCAGAGGAGATGTCACAGGGAAATGAAACTTGCAGGATCTAGTATCCATTATGAGTCCCACAACTTGTATATCTCGGATTTTTCCTAAAGGTCATATGAGGTCAGGTCATTTTCGTGACCTCACCATTATAAGTCAATGGGGAAAAATGAAAACTGCTATTCTGGCGCCGGGAACGATCTCCAACTATCTCAAGCACACAGAATCGTGATTTTATGCACTCCTTGCAAGGTTAGATGCGTCACTTTTGCAATGTTGACCTTGCGTGACGTCATTTATGACGTCATCAAAGTCATATTCGTTTTTCGTCAATAACTCTTGATCAAATTGAGCTAGCGAGTCGGGAAAGCCACCAATGGACTCAGGAAGACCTGCCGAATCGAATGATATGCGACATGACCTCTTTTGACCAACTTCGTGACCTGGGGGTGCTGACCTGACCTTGACCTGAGGTCAACACCCCAAGTTGACCTGACCCGGACAAAAAGTATATCATTCGACGCGCCTGAGCGAGACGAACACGATGCTGCCAAAATCGGCGCTCTGCGGCCGTTTTTTGCGAAGTTATTCACCAAAAACTGAACCGTACCTTGGGGCACTTGACCTGACCTCAGAGGTCACCGGTTGACCTAGGACTTTAAAATCGGGTACCAATCTCTGCGTCTCGTAACGGCGCACACGCTCGTTTTTTCCGCGACGCGCTAGCTCCACTAGGGGCGAAACGGCGAGGGGGGGTCGTACCCGCCCCCCCCCCCTCGGCCGGCGCGTATGTAGAAAACCAATAGGTCCGGCGAGGGTTAAGGCAGGGCAATGCAAGGAAATGATTTGCTTTTATGGTTCCAAGCTGCTTGAACAAAAAAAAAGTAATGGAAAAGCCGCCATTCGTAGTATGATAAGTAAAAAAATTATTCAAAAATATTACTGAAGTGCCTTTTACCACATTAACGTTATTCTCTAATTAGTTTTTTCGCTCATCACAACACGAAAATAATGAAACACATGCTTGATTTAATTCATATTTGTTTTACAACCGCAAACATCATGCATTTCTACACTGTTTGGATGATTCGTCAAGTTCATAACGCGTTGTCGCTACATTACTCATCATAACAATAAAACTTAATGAGTGCCATGAAGAACAAGCTCATTTTCATATCTACAGCTCGTATAACAATTCGTCAGCACTTAAGTACGATTATCCGAAACGCAAACAAGACAAATTACATGCAACCTTGCAATGTCATTAACCGCGCATAGGTTTGCATCTCATAATATAATGCATCCTCAAACCGAATGAACTGATCATATTTAACTGCGCACATAAATGCCCTAAGTAATATGTTCTGCATCCAGATATCTCGTTGTACCGTGTGTGGTAACCAATGTAAAAAACAACCGTTTTCTTGTATTCAATATGCACACTAAGCGGGACCACCTTGTTAGACCGAGGAATTTGCATCGCAGCTTAAGACTAAGCCTCCCAAAACAGAAATACGATATCGAGCGTTTACCTAATTCGCGATTATGCTATGCCCCGGCCCATCCTTATGGGGCCGTCTGGTCTAGCCGTTAAGCATGCTAAGTGAGTCAGCGATACTATCGCACTGCAGCATAACTTAGCCAATTCAGGAGCGCTGTTCGGCTTCTGTTCGCCTGTCGGACGGACAGAGTTCCCGCGAACTGCGATGTTAACATGATTTACTGGGATGATGACAATATCACCCTCCGCCAGCATGCATGCTAAGCCGGCCCCGCTGCATCGAACAAGTCGGCCGTGCCAGGTTCACGTTGCCCCTTGTTCGTGGTGCAGGAGTACGTGCCCATAACACGAACACATGCAAATCTATCACACCGTGCCTGATTATGCTGCCGTTTGTCGCGAGAGCTACGTCACTTTCTCTCCTCCTTGTTCCTGTTCTCTCCTGTTCTGCTCTCGTTCTCTCCCTGCCGGCCTTGCTGAATTATCGAGCCGTCCTGGAAACTTCATTACGCCCCCTCCCACGTCCCCCTGTGTCCCCCTGGGGTCCCTGAGGACCTCCCCCTGTCAGCTGCCCCGCTGTGCACGCTCAATGCGCGCCGCACAGCAGCCGTCCATCCGGCCGGCCGCCTGTTCCAGCGGCCAGCGCCGCCGAGCCATCATTAATATTCGCCGCATTGAAGCACTGACGGAGGCCCGCGATCTCCCGCCACGAACGGTAATTTGGCGCCATTTTACGGCGCATTGCTCGGCTGCGAGCTGCTACCAGGGGTGGATTTTTATATTAAGTTGGGGTTGCACGTGCAACCCCAACTTTGAATTGTGCAACCCCAAAGTCGGTTTGTGCAACCCCAACTTTACAACTGAAATAAATCGGCGGGCGACTCGAATGGTGCCGCCCCCATAACCCTGAGCCATCCCAAAACTCTATGCCACCCGTTGACTTGGCACCATCTTTCAAAAGAGTCCTACCCACCCCTCAACTATCTAGTGTAGTTGCCGCCTCCTCAGACCTCAAATATAGGTGCCACTCCCTCGAATGTAGGTGCCGCCCCCTCGAATGTAAGTGCCGCCCCTCGAATGTAGGTGCCGCCCCCTCGAATGTAGGTGCCGCCCCCTCAAATGTAAGTGCCGCCCCCTCGAATGTAGGTGCCGCCCCCTCGAATGTAGGCGCCGCCCATTAAATGTAGGCGCCATCCCCTCGAATGTAGGTGCCACCCCCTCGAATGTTGGTGCCGCCCCTCAAATGTACCTAATTGCCGCCCCTCGAATGTAGGTGCCGCCCCTCGAATGTAAGTGCCGCCCCCTCAAATGTTAGTGCCGCCCCCTCCCTCAAATGTAGATGCCGGCCCTCCTCGAATGTAGATGCCGGCCCTCCTCGAATATAAGTGCGCCCCCTCGAATGTAGGTGCCACCCCCTCAAATGTTAGTGCCGCCCCTCGAATGTAGGTGCCGGCCCTCCTCGAATGCAGGTGCCGCCCCCTCAAATGTTAGTGCCGCCCCCTCAAATGTTAGTGCCGCCCCCTCGAATGTAGATGCCGGCCCTCCTCAAATGTTGGTGCCGCCCCCTCAAATGTACCTAAATGCCGCCCCTCGAATGTAGGTGCCGCCCCCTCGAATGTAGATGCCGGCCCTCCTCGAATGTAGATGCCGGCCCTCCTCGAATGTAAGTGCGCCCCCTCGAATGTAGGTGCCACCCCCTCAAATGTTAGTGCCGCCCCTCGAATGTAGGTGCCGGCCCTCCTCGAATGCAGGTGCCGCCCCCTCAAATGTTAGTGCCGCCCCCTCGAATGTAGATGCCGGCCCTCCTCAAATGTTGGTGCCGCCCCCTCAAATGTACCTAAATGCCGCCCCTCGAATGTAGGTGCCGCCCCCTCGAATGTAGATGCCGGCCCTCCTCGAATGTAGGTGCCGCCCCCTCAAATGTTAGTGCCGCCCCCTCGAATGTAGATGCCGGCCCTCCTCGAATGTAGGTGCCGCCCCCTCAAATGTTAGTGCCGCCCCCTCGAATGTAGATGCCGGCCCTCCTCGAATGTAGGTGCCGCCCCCTCAAATGTTAGTGCCGCCCCCTCGAATGTAGGTGCCGACCCTCCTCGAATGCAGGTGCCGCCCCCTCAAATTTTAGTGCCACCCCCTCGAATGTAGGTGCCGGCCATCCTCGAATGCAGGTGCCGCCCCCTCGAATGAAAGTGCCGCGCCGCCCCCTCAAATGTTGGCCCCGGCCACTTATGCATAGGTGTCATCGGTCATCCCATAAAATGTAGGTGCCGTCCCCTCGAATGTAGATGGCACCCCCTAGGGTGTAGTTGCCGCCCCCTAAGGCCTAGTTGCAGTGCAGCCCCCTCAAATGTAGGTGCCACCCCCTAAGTGTAGGTGCCACCCCTTGAAATGAAGGTGCCTTTCCCTCACATGTAGATAGATGCCGCCCCCCCCCCCATGCGTGGGTGCCGCCCCTCAAGTTAGGGTGCTGCCCATGAAATGTAGGTGCCACCCCCTCTAAGTGTAGGCGCTGCCGCCTCAAGTGCAAATGCCATCGCCGCCCCCTCTAATGTAGGTACTACCCTCCTCTCAGGAGCTTGAGCTGTCACAAGGCCGTACAGAGCTGTCGGACATGCAAAAATGACCAGTTAAAAAAATCGTGGATTTCGATTCCTGGTGCGCCGCTCACCGCTCAGTGGGGGGTGGGGGTGGTGCCCAGTGGAGGTCGCAGGGGGGCATCAGGGCCATGGCCCCCCAAAGACAAATCAGGGGCCATCATATAATTTGCCCCCTTAAGCAACCGATGGGCCCCGATGGGCGTAGGGGCCCTGGCTCTTACCCGATTGTCACGAGGCTCAAGAAACCAACGCCAGGTATTATGTAACAGCCCTCATACCTGTCTTTGAGTATCCTGACTTCTGAGGGCGCTTCAGTGGCCTTCAAGGGCCCACCTTGACCGATGAGGGCCCACATCGATCTCTCAGGGCCCTCCACTGGCCCTTGAGGGCCCTAAAGCGGCATCAGGAGTCCCCCAACCGGCCTTTGAGGGCCCCACACTGATCTCTTGATGGCCTCATTTCTATCTCTGGGGTTCAGGACTGACCTTTGGGTGCCGGTCACTAAGAGCCCGCATCGACCTCTGAGGGCCTCAAACTGGCCTTTGAGGGCCCTGTACTGGTCTCGAGGGCTCCCAAACTGGTCTCTGGGGGTCCACGCCTCTAATGGCCTCATTTCTTTTTCTGGGGGCCCAAGACTGGCCTTTGGGTGTCCCCGAGGGCCCGTACTGACTTCTGAAGGTCCGATGCCGGTCTCTAAGGGTCCACATCGGCCTCTGAGGGCCCTATACTGACCTCTGGGGTCCAACACCGACCCATGCTGGTCTTTTAGGGCCCCACACTGAACTCTGAGGGTTCCACGCTGGCCTGTAAAATACCACAACGGCATGTGAGGGCCCACGTCGGCCTCTGATGGTTCCAAACTGCCCTTTGAAGCAGGGATGCGGAGCCGGAGCCGGAGCCGGAGCCGGAGCGGCCGGAGCCGGCATATTTTGCCCGGAGCCGGAGCCGGAGCCGGAGTCGTGAAACAATATAGCCCGGAGCCGGAGCCGGAGCCGGAGCCGTCAAAAAAGGGGGCGACTCCGGCTCCTTTTCTTAACCCGCGAGTTGCTGGGGGGGGGGGGCGTTAAACGCCCCCACTTTTTTCGCCGGGCCATAGCATGAAAACGGCGCGCCGCAGGCGCGCCAAATTTTGGGTACCTGTAGGGAATTGATTGAAGTTTATTGTGACGAAGTTTCAAAAAAATCGGTCGGAAAAATTTTGAGATATCGAGGTTTTAGTGACGTCATGATTTCTGAGTTTTCGACCAAAAACGGCATATGTTCAAAAAATCATATAAAATCACAGAATAGACATACAGACATGCCGTAAACACCATTAGACTGCCAATACCATGAACAATCAAATGGCTATCTTCGATTATTGATTATCGTTCCGCATTTCCCAAATTCTTGAACTGAAACTTGGCAATTTCTCGTGACTAGTTACTTGACGACCATGATACATGCATTTCTTAAATTGAACTTTTTGAGCCAAACACGTACACATATTATAAAATGAATGTCACCACCGTGTTCTACGCCCCGAATTACCCATAAAACATGTGTCACGGGCTGCCAATATCAGTTTTGATTTTCGGGGATATGTGCCTACCCGGTTGACCTGACCTTGACCCTGACCTATGCTTGACTGACCCCTACATGGAGCTGACACTCTTGTAGGCCTTATATGATGGATTGTGCACCGTTTTGACAGAGTTTATGACGAGAGGCTCCCATTGCGAAGTCCTGAAGTCCATGCTACTGAAAGCCCGATTTCAGGTGTTTGACCTAACCTTGACCCGACCTGTGACCTCAAAATTCAACTTTAAAGTACTCATCTGAAGCGTCTCGTCGCGTTCTTTCGTTTGCCGCCTCGTGCGTTTCGCTGCGCCTATTGGTTCTCGAGTTATCGGCTGGGGGCGTTTAACGCCCCCCCCCCCCCCAGCAAACGGTGGGTGGCGAAATACCCCAGCAACTGCCGGGTTAAGAGGAAACAATTATTTACCTAGTTCGGTTTGACAGTACAAGGCGTAAAACAATGTGGTATTCAAACTAGCCTTGTTATACAAATACAGTACAAATACAAATGCATTGGTACACGTTGCTTCTAAGCAACGTGTACCAATCCCATCGCCTTTTTTCTTCCACCCGTATTTAATTGATCGCATAGGGGATGTACTGCGTAGAAGCCGGAGCCGGAGCCGCCGGAGCCGGAGCCGCCGGAGCCGGATCATTTTACTCGGAGCCGGAGCCGGAGCCGGAGCCGCCATGACATTTCACCCGGAGCCGGAGCCGGAGCCGGAGCCGATTTTTTTCTCCGGAGCCGGAGCCGGAGCCGGAGCCGTCTGAAATTTCCACGGCTCCGCATCCCTGCTTTGAAGGCTCTGTACTGGTCTCTGAGGGCCTCACACTGCCGGTACGGACCCACGCTGGTCTTTTGAGGGTCCAAACTGGTCTCTGACGGCCCAAAATGGCCTCCTAGGGCCCAACACCGTGGCTTCGGATGGCCCAATTTCTGTCTCTGGCGGACAAAGACTAACCCTTGGGCACTTCTGAGGGCCCGTACTGGCTTCTGAAGGCCCGATGCCGGTCTCTTAGGACCAACATTGGCCTCTGAGGGCCCATCCTGGCCTTTGAGGACGCTATGTTCGGTCTTTTAGGGCCCCATACTGACACCTCTGAGGGCTCCACGTTGGCCTGTAGAAATCACACTGGCCTCTGAGGACCCACGTCGGCCTCTAATGGTTCCAAACTGACCTTTGAAGGCCCTGTACTGGTCTCAGAGCCCAGAGGGCCCTAAACTGGCTTTTAAGGCCCTGTACTGGTCTCAGAGCCCAGAGGGCCCTAAACTGGCTTTTAAGGGTCCCAAACTGGCCTCTGAGGGCCCAAACCGGCCTCTACCTAAATGTCTCACACCGGCTGCTGATAACCCCATTTCTGTCACTGACACCCAAGGCTGGCCCTTGTCCCTTGGGTGCCTCTGAGGGCCCCGTACTGGCTTCTGAGTTCTGAAGGCTCTATGCCGGCCTCTGAGGACCCATGACGGTGTTTAGGGGCCCTGTGGTAGTGTGCTCCTCGATTGTCTCCCTGGAGCCGCCTCTGCGAAGACTTGCCCGCCGGCGCATGGGCCGACGGCTGGGGTCGGCGGGCGCGGTTGGAATGTGGACCAGTCTTGTTCGAGACAATGCAAGCGGGAGCCCTACTGTCGCTTATAACAGGCCCCACACTGGACTCTGAGGGCCCCAAACTGGCATCAATGGGCCCCAGCCGGTCTATGGGGTCTCTACATCGCCACTGATGGCCCTATTATGATCTCTGGGGTGCCAGGTTAGTCTGGTCCCTGAGGGCCCACATCGGCCTCTGAGCCTGGGGGCCCCATACAGGCCTTTGAGGGCCAATACTGGCCTTTGAGGGCCCTACACCGACCTCTGACGGCCCCGAATCGGGCTCCTCTGAGGGACCCACACTAGCCTCTGATGAACCCACTCCGGTCGCTGGGGGCTCAAGATTGAACTTTGGGTGCCTCGCACTGGGCTCTGAGGGCCCACATTGACCTCCGAGAGCTCCACACTGGCCTGTAAGGGATCATATTGGGCTGGCCTCTGATGACCAACTGGTTTTGGAGGGCCAGTACTGGCCAGTGGCCACTCAGGGTCCCAAACCGGCTTTTGAGGGCCATAACCGGCATCTGATTGACCGAACCGGACCCTGGTGGCCCAAAACAGGCCTCAGAGGGCCTCGCACCAGACTCTGAGAGTCCCATCTTTAGTCTCTGGGGTCCAAGGAAGAACTTTTGGCGTTTCATGCCGTCCTCCAAGGTTCCCTGTCAGTCTCTGTTGGTCCCCATGTCGGAATTTCGGAATTTGAGGGCCGTTATCTCGTCGCAGCGGGCCGGCATTAATCTATTACCATATAGTTATTACCATATAGTTATTACCATATCGGGGTCGCATCGGTTTCTGAGGGCCCATGTCTGCTGCCAAGGGTCCCTGGTCTCTGATAGTTCCATTTAGGTCTTTGAGAGCCCGGGCCTGCCCATCATAGGCGTCTCATGCTATCTTCTTATTCTCTGCCGATCTCGGAGGGCCCCTGTCGAGCTGTTTGGCCCGTGCAGGTTTATAACGGCCGCTGCTAGTCTCTGAGAGCCCCATGTCGTTAGTTGTGTCTATTTTGGGTCGCATATGCACCACACATGTCTCTTGGGGTCCCACATTGACCTCTCAAGGACCAACGCTGGCCTCAAGGGCTCACACCACCTCAGAGGTTTCGAACTGGCCTTTGACGACCCCGCACTGGCCTTTGATGACCCCGGGCCCGCACTGGCCTCTGATGGCTCAGGCAGGTCTCGTAAGACCCACGTTGGAGTTCAAAGACCCATACTGCTGTGCGAGGTCTCGCCCGGTTTATGAGGGTCAATCTCAATACTGGCCTTAAATGATCTTACGCCGGGCTTATATAAAGGTCTCATACTGGTTTCAGAAGTTTTCCGCTACTTACGAAAAACTTCAGGGGGAGGGGGGCGGATATTCGCCCCCCCTCCGCGGTACGCGGGTTAAGCTAACACACCGCCCCCCAGCGAGGGTCTACAGGGGCCCCTTTGCCAATTCGCCCCCCCCCCACGCCAAGTTTACGACCGTACCTGGTGGCGCTCACTTCCGGACTATTGCGCCCCTCGGAACCGCTTTGGGCGCCCTTTCAGGGCTGTGCAACCCCAATAAAAAACAAATAAATCCACCCCTGGCTGCTACCGGGAGGAGCAGTTCAGATACCGAGTGGTAGCGACATAAGTCCGCAGAGAAGCCATCGTGTGTCCAAGAAAATAACCCTGAAAATTGTTGTAGCTCACAGGAATGTACAAAAGTCGAAGTTAGTAATCAATGTAAACAAGGATGCGTTTGAAGCCTTTACAATATGTCACTGGCGGATCCAGGGAGGGGGATCCATTTGAGGCGAATGTCTTACCCCCCCCCCCCCCCCGCAGCGCCAGAAATCAACCAGAATTTGCGATTTTTCGAAAATAAAACAAAAGCTAAACAAGTTGTATGAAGAAGTTATTTTAAACTGCGCAGCAGTACGTAAGGAATCAAAATCCGACGAGTTTTTGGAATTTGGAGAAATTTGTTTGGGGGTGTAGAATCTTGTGGGCTTGTGGGTTTGAACACGCACTGGATAACACTGTCCTGATTTATTTTCACACTGTCTGGACACCAATAACCAGAGTAACTCAGTCCACACTTAAATAATCAAGACTATCCAAATGGTTTCAAAGAGTTTGACGCCTTACCCAGCTCAAGATTCTAATATATGCACAATTTTGCTAATTTACTCAAACTTGAACTAAACACTGGTAACTGAAAAATATAGATTCACCATTTCCAATTGTACCCTTTCTAGAAAGCAGGACAAATAAAAATGTCAAATAAAACATGATCAGAACGCAGGGGGCGCTTCGCATTTCGTGACACAACACTCCCCCCAGTGTGACGTCAGGAACACTCAGCCGTGAAGTGTGACGTCAGGAACACTCGGTCGTGGCACCAGGAACACTCAGATGTCCGAACGACCCCGCTCTAGTCATTACTCGGAGCTTCCAGCAGGCAGAGCTTGTTTACGGGGCGCCTGTAGACGCCGTTGGCGGTCTTCACGTCAGCAGAGCGAACTCTGCCGTCAGTACTTGGGTAGACCTTTACCACCCTGGCGAGGGGCCACAGTCCCCTGGGTGTATTCTCGTCTACAATTAAGACGACAGCACCCAGTTGTAAGTTATCAGTTTCACTCTGCCATTTTTGTCGGGAGAGCAGTGTTGGTAAGTATTCCTTTCGCCATCTTTTCCATACGTGGTCTGTGAGAAGTTGGGCTTGTCGCCATCGTCGTGTTCCGATGAGATCGCGCTCACTGAAGACGCCAGGGGGCAAGCCCGCACCGGTGTCGGAGGATCCCAGCAGGAAATGGTTCGGGGTCAATGCTTCAGGGTCACGCTCATCGGAACTGACATAAGTCAGCGGCCTTCCATTCAGCATATATTCCACTTCCACGAGCGTCGTGTGGAGTACGTCTTCTGCAACACATTGGCTTCCAAGCACGACCCTAAGTGCTCTTTTGACGGACGCCACCAGTCGTTCCCATACTCCCCCCATGTGGGGTGATGCTGGGGGGTTCCATTTCCACTCGATGTGCCTCTGACTCAGGTAATCCGTAATTTGACCCTCATTCCATGTCTCGATTTCGTTGCGGATTTCCTTTTCACCGCCAACGAAGTTGGTTCCCCTGTCAGAGCAAATGATTTTAGGCTTTCCTCTTCTGGCGATGAACCGGCGCAGTGCTAGCAGAAATGAATCGGTGTCTAACCCAGCAGCTAATTCCAGGTGCAGTGCGCGTGTCGCCAAGCAAGTTACGAGGAGTACAAATCGTTTCTCCGTCTTCCTGAATTTGCGCACCAGAAGGGGACCAAAGTAGTCAATCCCTACAGAACTAAACGGACAGCTCTGATCAAACCGGACGTCAGGAAGAGCGGACATCAGCGGGGCCGTAGGGCGTGACCGGCGATTTCTGCAGTAGCTGCACCCGTAGATTATCTTCTTAATTGCTCCTCTTGCTTTTGGCATCCAGAACCGCAATCTGAATTCGTTCAGGGTGTGCTGGAGGCCAGAGTGCATGAGCCGCTCATGAATATCGCGCACTATGAGTCGCGTCAGATCACTCCTTGGCGACATAATGATCGGGTGTTTGGCAAGATGTGGCACCGGGGCGCGACCGAGACGACCGCCAACCCGCAGAATACCTTGCGGGTCCACGTAAGGTGACATGTGGGTCACACCAGGAACGTGGCATATCTGATCTTCGCGAATTATATGAAATTCTGCCTTCTCCATCTCGGCACTTGATAGGAAGCTGGAGTTGGGTATTTCGGTTTGTTTCTTCTTTGCTTTTAGCTTTTCCACAAACCGTATTACCCAAGCAAAAATTCTTCTGTATTTGGTGTAGGATGAAAATCGTTCCGTGTCTAGCAGTTTGCGTTGGGTATTGGTGGTGAGCACAGCGACCACCACCGGCGGTGCCTTCACCTCTACGTCAGCAGGGTCAAGATCAGGAGTCACCGAAGACCGTACCGGCCACTTGTCCCTATCGACCTCCAAAAATTCTGGCCCTCTCCACCACACCTTCAGGTCTTTCAGTTTTGACAGAGATGTTCCACGGGAACCGACGTCTGCGGGATTATCCTTTCCTGAGATGTGACGCCATTCTTCTACCTTTGACGACCCATGTATCTCGGAAACTCTATTGGCAACAAACGTGTGGAAACGACGGCTTTCGTTTTGAATATAATGCAGCACTATCTTACTGTCACTCCAGAAGACAGTTTCATCAAATGTGTAGGTCATTTCTCGCTTTATCGTGTCAGCCAGTCTCACAGCCAGGACGGCGGCCTGCAATTCCAGTCTCACTATCGTGAGCTGTTTGAGGGGTGCGAGTCGAGCGCGTGACATTGCAAAGGAACTTGTCTGTTTTCCTTGCGCTGAAATGATGCGAATGTATGCGACAGCAGCAAAGCCGTTCTCACTTGCGTCGCAAAATTCATGCAACTCGCTGCGATAGAGCTCGCACTCGAGTCCTTTAAAACATCTTGGTATCAGAACTTCGCGCAAGTGCTTTGCTTGCGACAGCCAATGCTCGCATTCTTCTAATTCATCACCCGTCAACTGATCATCCCATGCATACTTCAAGGCCCAGAGCCTCTGAATCAGCAACTTGGCCTTCAACGTGAACGGTGAGACGATGCCAAGAGGATCAAAAATTGATGCGACTCCCTGCAGAAGGCCTCGCTTCGTCAGAGATGTCACACAAATTTGGGACGGGATTCCAAGAACGTCTCTTAACGGAAACCAAACGCAGCCAAGCGCCCGTTCTTGGTGCATGTCGTCCTTGTATGCCTCAGGATCTGGGTGAGCGCGCTCTACAACATCTATTTGCCTCAAAACTTCAGCGCTATTACTAACCCATTTTGTGAGACGAAATCCTCCCCGTGCCACTAGCCTGGTAACTTCCCTTTGCAATTTTACCGCTGTTTCCATGTCTGACTCAGATCTCAAAAAGTCATCCATGTAAAAGTTTTGTTTCACTGCCAGAACAGCAGCTGCTGAGAGGAGCGTTCCGTCATAATGGTCTTCTGCTGTTTTGCGCAGGACGTAACTCGCAATAGCCGGACTGCATTTCATCCCGAAAACACTCACGGTCAGGGGGTGTCGAAGTCTAGTAGGAAAATCTGGCAAATTCCCTGCGTGACGTCACGTCGGGACTGACCGACGGCACCTTGCACTGAAAGATACGGCAGAACGGCTATTTTTGAAAAATGATTAAAAATACTTTTGTGCTGTTTTGACACATAAAACGCTTATCAGCATGTTCCTCATCATGTGATAAAGCCATATCCGTGGTCGAAAATAGCTGAGCCCCTCCCAATTTCCAACCACCGACCTCATAAGCAAAGGATGTAAGCGTAATCCTTAAGGGTGACTTTCCAATACATAATCGTACATATGCGTCCTTATGGAAATCGGAAGTGTGGCGATTGGCGACGCGCGCGACATCTGTGTGGCGACCAAGTGGCGACTGTGGCGACACCTGGTGGCTGCATTTCTGCTGTATGTAGGCATAGGGGTTTTGCCAGTTATGGTTCCTACTGCTACACAACTATGTTGACCCAATACTAGAAAGTTATTTTGCCAGTAAAAGGCAAGCAAATTGAAAGTCAATTTATAAAATTGCTTATTCATGATAACGAGAAAATAATAAAGAAGTTTTGATTGAATATTTATTAAAATATTCAACCGTGAAACTATATTCTGGTAGGTTTAGTAGAAATTAGTCCGTGCAACCTTGTATTTAGGGCCTTGCTCACGGTCATTTGATATACTTCAGGCTCCCTGAAAGTGTCTAAATTTCGCCAGAGAAAGCTCATTGCAGGTTGGTCATCTTTAATGATGCGAATCTGGTGAAACATTTGCTCTATGTCGGCCACCAAGGCTATCTTCTCCTGGCGAAACCTGAGTAATATCCCAGTCAGATTTTGCAAGAGATCTGGTCCCTTTAAGAGCTCGCTGTTCAATGACTTCCCATGATAAACTGCAGCTGCATCAAAGACGACTCGAATTTTCTTCTTATTCGGGTTTGTCACCGCGTGATGCGGGAGGAACCAACGTTTCCGACTGGAATTACCATTCAGCTCTTCCTTAGGTACCTTGCGGGCATGGCCCTTTTCAATGTAGCTTTGTACGGCTTCCTGATAGGCCTTTGCCTTTTCAGGATGGCGCAGTAGGTTTTTCTCGAGCGACTGTAGCCTTCGGACCGCCATGATTTTGTTTTGGGGCATAGTAACCTCTGGGTTTCGCCACAAAATACCAACTTCATACCGATCTCCGCATTTCTTAGCGGTACTTTCCAACAGCGCTTGAGCTATGGTGTCCTCCCGGCTTGAATTGTCACCCCCGGAGAGCGTCCCAAATGATTCTGTCGCCCACCATTGTCGTATAATTTCTACAAGCTGTTCATCTCCGTCCGTATGCTCAATGCACATTACTTCTCTGGTCGTTTCCGGGATAAAGTCAGTAACTGAACCTGTGATTGTCCAGCCAAACGCTGTACGTATAGCAACTGGCTGACCAACATCCCCAACTCGTACTTCTTTCTGCAATACGGCTTCCAAGACGTTTGCACCGAGAAGTACTTCAATTTTTCCCTGTGTACAATCCGGGATGGGCAAATCTTGTAAATGTTTCCACCGGGACATATCTCTTGCCGAAATCGTTGGTGTTCTAATATTTACACCAGGAACGGAGAATGCTTCAGAGACCAAAATTTCTTCATCGTCCTCCCCAGTCAATGGGCGTAAACGCAGCTGAAATTTCTTCGAACGCCGAGATGGCCCGATGCCTCCAATGTGTTTCAGAGTAAGGTGAGTTTCGGTACCCGAAAGACGTAAATCCTTTACCAAAGTATTGGCACAAAGAGACGTTTGTGACCCGGGATCCAGCAACGCTAACGTCTTTTGTGACCGTCCTTCTGGGCCAAGTACTCTAACAGGTACAATTTGAAGCAGTGTTCGCTGATTTTTCTGCAGACACGCTACCGCTCTCTGTTCTTGATTTTCTTCCTCGGTTTCGCGCGACTCGTCGTGCAGTAATTTGTGATGATTTTGATCGCAGCCATTGATTCCACATTCTTCTTTGTGCCTACAGTATCTTGCCAGATGACCTTTCTTTAGGCAGGAAAAACATCGTCGGTTTGCAAACACAAACTGAGCTCTTGCCCGAACATTCATCTGGATGAACGATGAACATTCATCTAGCTGGTGTATACCAATCTTGCAGCATGGGCAGTCCCTCGGGACCGCCGCTGAAGCTTCTGTTGTCAGAGTAGTCCTATTATTTTTAAGCACACGGTGTGTATCGGCCAGCATTGTCATTCGCCTTGCACTTACATTTGAAACCGCAGCGTAATTTAAGGCGATACGCACTTGTCTTTGCAACCATTTGTCGAGATGAATTAAATTTGGTTTGTGTATATCAATGGCATATTCTCCCCAATCTCTCTTCATTTCGGACGGTAACTTCTGAACTGCGCGGCGTAGATTTTCTGTTGAACACAGGTCACCCTCATATCCCATATTTTGTAAAACCGTTACTGCGCAGTGGAGAGCCCCATGGAACTGCTCGAGACTGCGCGGGTCAAGATAAGTAGGCGAAGGAGCGGCAAAAACTCGGGTTAAATTCGCGTGAATAATGTCCTCATCTCTACCGAAACGATCCTTTAGCGCAGCTAGTGCGTCATGATACAATCCTCCGTCATACAACATACCTCCAATGGTGTGGCGTGCCAAACTGGTCACAGAATTTTGCAGGTGAGCCATTTTCTCATCAGTAGATAACGGTTGCTCGTCGACAAGGGATTTGAATAGAGAATACCACCTCGGCCAGTCTGAAACGTCGCCACTAAAAGTCTCTAATTCCAATCGGGGTAGACACTGGCGGAACATTGGCGTGGAATGCCGGTGATTTTCGTTCGTTCGTATGTGCCGTCGCTTCTCGTTGTCTATTCGGCTTTGAGCTTCGTCTTCGTTGAATCGGGGCTCGTTTATATCGCTATATCGTTCGTGGGTTGATTCGTAATTTCGTTTCGTGTTTTGTCGCAGTCGCCTTTGTTCGTCTTCGCTACTATCGCTTCTTACGTTTTCGTCTTCGTTTCCTTTTCGCTGTCGAGTCACGTCTGATGAAGATTCAACGGATCCATATGCAGTACCTAACTCTGATTTTGCAGCCATCGTCTTGCGGTCATGGATGCTTGCATCGTTTTGTTCGTCGCGTAGCCGGGCGAGAATCATATCTTGTAACTCTGTACATTTATCTGTAGCGTCTCCCTCGTATCGCTCGGCTCGCTCTCTTTCGAATTCGTCGTCGGAAATCCGGTCGAAGTAATTCCAGTTCGAGTCTTGTAATTTTCTTAGTGCATCATCTAACTCCTTAAGGATGGACCAGAGTTCGGCACGTGTTCCATTGATTTCTAAAAGCACTAATCCTCTTCGCCGAACCCGATTTAATGCTGCCAGGTCCTGTCCGCGTTTCCGTCTCAAATCAGACAGGGAACGGCTTGACGTGGCCATGGCACTCTTTGAAACTGTAGAATCTTGTGGGCTTGTGGGTTTGAACACGCACTGGATAACACTGTCCTGATTTATTTTCACACTGTCTGGACACCAATAACCAGAGTAACTCAGTCCACACTTAAATAATCAAGACTATCCAAATGGTTTCAAAGAGTTTGACGCCTTACCCAGCTCAAGATTCTAATATATGCACAATTTTGCTAATTTACTCAAACTTGAACTAAACACTGGTAACTGAAAAATATAGATTCACCATTTCCAATTGTACCCTTTCTAGAAAGCAGGACAAATAAAAATGTCAAATAAAACATGATCAGAACGCAGGGGGCGCTTCGCATTTCGTGACACAACAGGGGGTATCCTCCGCAGCGCCCAAGACCGCCTTTCTGGATCCGCCAATGCAGTATAGGTATGTATGTGTTCGATACTAGTCAAGGCAACTTGATATCTTAATATTTCACGTAAGAAACAAAATAAAAGCCGTCTGTAGCATACATTATTGAAACTGTGACCCTTAAAACATTCCCACGATTCCATATCATTGCCAGAACATTTCCATATTGCTGCTCTGCGCCATATTCGGCAGCCGTATAAATATGACAGCCCACTCGAACTCTGCGGACCAGCGCCGAACACGGTCCAGCCATGCTCATGTAAAGCGTAGCCGTCTGCCGCATATCGGGACAACACATCAATAGCTTGTATGTGTCACAAGTGCGCTGGTCTGTGTTGCATCACCCCTGGTCAGGGGACGTTAACGCAGTGGTTCGCCAAGTGGAAGTGATGGCTACACAGCCTGCTGACAGCCCGCAGCTCATGCGTAACTCAGGAGCGGCGCGTGGCGACAGACGCGGCGCTCGATGACATACGTGGCGCACGTCAGCCGACCGGCTCAGCGTCCGTCGATGGTGGTCCGACGGCAGCTGCATGAGGTTTGCCTTGACGGTGATCACCGTGCTTGTTAAGCCCTTTATGTCTCTATTAGGTCTCGAGCAATGTATTGTCATCTATCTATTTTAATAGAAGTAATATCCTGTAATGCTCAGTACCGCGTTCTCGTCGTTCAAGTAGTGCCGCAACCGCCGCAATCCACTCTAGTGGGATCACCGCACAATCGTCCTGGCACTGCACTCATGTCGCCGCAACGCTGAAGCATGTCAGACTCGCATCTCGCGGCGAATTATCCGATGACAAAAAAGCCGCAGGCATCTCGGCGACTTCTTTTTCAGCCGTTCCGACATCTGATTGTATCGGGGCCCCGTTCGTCGAATGAAGACCACACACAAGTGCATACTTGAGTGGTTTAGACGCCAGGGCAATTGCGGTGGCCAGGCACTGCACGTCTTGGGTATGTCGCGAGCCGGTGACTCCGCCGATATCATCTACCAGCGCCCGGCGCAGCAGTTTTTCGGAATGCATCGGTAATTTGAGGACGAAACTGCGGACCCGTGCGTACCAGCTGCTGAATAATTATTGATTGGTTGAACTCTGTGTTATGCAAGGCTTCCAGACCTGTACATAATCGTGCTGTGTGTTTATTTCATTTCATTTATTTTGTTTTACTGGAATCTTGTTGATTAATATACTTGAGCCAGGTTACGTATTTTGAATAACATTTTACCCACAACATTTCAATTGGACGTCACATTCCGCGGCATACAAAAGCACTAACCGGCATCATCATCAACTTCCTGAGGACCCACGTCAGCCGTCCAGCCAGACGGCATCTTCAGAAGGTATAGGGCGCGGTTCGAGAGACAACCCGACAGCCACCGGCGGCTCCGATTAATTGTGCGCGCGCCGCCGACCGCGCACGAGAAACAACAGGTCACGGGTTATTAATTAGCACGGCGGGGTCCGTACGGTGCGCCCAACACGCCATCACCGGGGCCACTGCCCGGCAGAAAAGTGCGACATTGATAGGAAGGGTGTTTGATGACTGCGTACAACAGTTCTGCGATGGCGACAAAACTGGTGGGTTGTGTTCATATTCCAATGGCGGCTAGCTTTATGAATGTCGCTTGCTTTACCGACAGTATGCGCCTCTTGTGCTTAGGTTTAGACACCATGTTTTCTCATTTCCAACCACGAGTGCAGCGGATCAAGAAGGCTTTACCCAAATCCACACACCACACACAGTACTCCCGCAGTATCACAGATGAGTCATATGCAGTATGCACGCTGATCTTCCCTTCCTCCCAACGAATCATTCTTCAATTACCGCCGGCTGCGTTTCCAATAACCGGTATATATTCCGATCCAGCTGCCCCGGGAGATTTCCATTTCCATCCTCCCCGCGCCCATTCGTTCAGCGATGACGTCATCTAGGGCTGGGGCCGCCGGGAGGGGCGACGGGTTCCTCTCCGTCCGTCGGGCCGGTTCAGCTCTTCCGGTGACAGACTGGGCGCGTTTAAAGCGCGCTTCACACTCGGCCACAGGGTCAAGGTTGGTCCAATCAATCGACTAGCGTAGCAGCCATACAGTTTACGACGTTTTAATAGAATGAGGAGCGCGGCGGTCGTAAAGGCTATCATTTTCACCTCTTTATGGCACCAATTTGTTACCGGTCGGGCCCCCAGTGGCCGGTCGAGTGGCATTCAGAGCAATAAAAACGGGATTCACAGAGAGGGGAGCGCGTAAGAGGTGTCGGGAGTTTTTACCGGGATGCGCAGAGTACGCGTGACCTATTGAAGGGGTCGTTGGTGAAGCCGGGAAGTTCTGGAAGAGCATAAATTACAATTGAGTTGTTTGACTTTAAACAGCCAAAATAAGGAAGCTTGAAGCTCAAGTGGCTTCATATGCAACTCCCAGGAACTGCTGCAACTAATACCAGTGATAAAGGAAGGCTGAAAGAGTGAGGTTTTACTTGTTCATCTAAGCCTACCGGAGCATTTGTTCTTTTCTTTGAACGCTGCTTCGCGGTGCCGGGACGAATTACAACGAACAACCAAGCATTCGTCAACCAGGCCAGGAACCAGAGATTCATTGGACCAAGGACCACCGGTTCATCGGACCAGGACCACCGGACCATCGACCACCAATCCACCTTGGACCACCGGGTATCCGGATACCAATCCGTCAACCACCGGAGACAGTCAGTGAGTTTTGATGAGCCGTATCTCTATGGTGGATTGGTTTATGGCCTGTTTCGGGCCCATGACCGCGTGTGAGACAGAGCGGGGAGTGCGGAGAGAGGGAGAGAGGAGTCTGCGGACTGAGAGCGACCACCGGCGCAGTGCGCATTCTGGCTGCCAGTGCGCAGGTCACCGGTGAGAGCGGTCCGTGTTGGGTGACTTTGCGCTTTGGGTCTTTTCTGAAGCATTTCGTGCGTTTTCGCCCCGTGTGTTTTGGAGCCTCCTTCGTTCTTCCCCAGCGGTTGTTGGCTGCGTGGGTGCGTGCGTCTCCCGCGGAGCGGCGATTGGCGCAGGAAAGGGGAGCCGGCGGCGGGGGCGACATTTTTGATCGGCGCCCATTGATTTGGCGAGGGTCCGGGGACGGCCGGAGGGTCCGCCAGCGGGCATCCCGCACCGCCGCCGGCGGCGGCCTCATGTTTATTCCCGACAATAGGCTGAATAGGTCAATGTGATTGGTCGGCCGGCCGGCTGCGGCGCGCGCTGACGTCACGGCGCGTATTGAATGGTCTCCTCTGCCGGGGGACGGGCGCAAATCACTCTGGCCGGCCGGCGGCGCGGCGCCCGACCCTGGGAATCGGCCGGCAGGAGGCGCCCCGGACAGTGCGTGAACGCTGCGTGATCGGCCGCCGCACCGGTCGGGCCCGAGAGGCAGAGTGCACCGCGAGCGTCACCATGAGCTGGAACTTGAGCAACGCGGCCGGCGGCTGGCCGGCCGGCGGCCACAACGTGCAGGCCGCCGACCAGTACTACAACAACGGCAAGTACGGCGGGGTGAACTATGAGAACTTCCAGCAGTACGCCGCCCAGGCGCACCAGCACTTTCAGCGGTACAGCGCGCCGTACCCCAACCTGGGCAACCTCAGCGCCAAGGCCGTATACGAACAGTGCGCCTCGTACTCGCCGACCCCCGGCTACCCGGGCACCCCGGCCAGAACGGAGTCGGCCGAGGGACGCGACTTCACCGCCTGCAAGATGCCGGCCGGCTTCGGCGGCGGAGTGCACGACAGCATGCAGGGCCTGCACATGCAGAACTTTGCCGGCATGGAGGACATGCACTATGCGGCAGCGGCGGCCGCCGCCAAAAACCCCGGAGGAATCTTCCCCTGGATGAAGGCTCCGTATACAAGTAAGTAATTAAAATATTTTAATTATTGCGCATGCTTGCATACTGCACAGTCACCAACACCCATGATTTGATCAACCCCAGGACTCTTGCTAGCTTGGCTGCTCTCCGAGAGCCTCGATTCAACCCAGCAGTTTTTTTTTTTTGTCTCCCGGTCGCAGCGGGGTTCCCGCGAGGGTCCGCGGACCCCGTATCCGGTTTTGACGGCTCCCTCGGCTCCCCCGGCTCCCGTCGGATCCCGCGTTGAAACCGGTCGGCTCCCGTCGACTCCCTCCCACTTCCTCCCGAAAAGACCGACTCCTGTCAGATCTGGAGCGCCTCAGATCCGGTAACACGAGTCATCCACGCAGACCACCACAGCCGCGCCCCACGGACAGTTTTTACGTCACCCTCCGGTGCGGTCCCATTTGTTTTAATCAATTCCGGGGGATAAAAAGGGTCACGTGACAGCCACGTCACAGTGGAGAGGTTTTTGTGGATCAGCCATTTTCTGAGCGAGGGATGGCTCAGTCGATGGCTGTGGGGCAGTGGGGTGAGCGAAATCGCTTCATTTCGTGAATTTAATTGGTGACGGTGACGTAAAGGGTGTTGCTCGGGTGACGTGGTAAAGTGTGACGTCACTCGTGGGTGAAGGAGGGTCAGTGAGGTGTACGGATGTCGTCATGTGGAAAGGTTTCTCAGTAGGAAATTGGGTGCGTCGAGGATCATAGATTTATGCTCACAAGCTTATTGCTTTCAATATTATCAGGCCACACAGTAAAATGTGGTTTTATATTGCATACTTTCGTATCATAATACCTCACAATGGTACTCGGAAAGAAGTGTATCCGACCTATCTCCCTTCTATTCATCCACGGAGGCTTGATATCCCCCTGCTGTGCAGTTGCCGGCCATGTCGCATGTTGCATTGTTGAATGTTTACATGTGTTGTGTCTGACGCTGAGGTAGTGAAGGGGCTGCCGGGCAGATAATGGGGAATGTGTTCTGTTGTTCACTGTGTGCAGGTGCAGATAAATGTGAAACATAACGGGTAATCACTTGAAACGTGCCAGGGATTATTTCAGTGGCACAAGAACACGGATTTCAGCTTCCGGAGTAGATAATGAGTCCAACTGTGTCCATCCTTGTAGCATTAACTACGGGTCTTTTTTGGGTTCGTAGCGCGGCAGCTGCATTTGTTTCTAATTTATTAGCTTGTGATAGAAAGCAAGTTGAACAAGGCGATACACAGTTTTAATTATCACACTTTTGTCTGTTAGCTGAGTACAACATTTCAAACATATTGCGTTCTGGAAAGCTACAAAACCCTTATTTCTGCTGTTAGATAAGGAGATGTTATTTTGTATCACAACTCTTGCAAGCGCGTCCCTGGAGCAACGTAGTTATGTTACAAAGCTTTGTGCCATCCACTGTTTCAGTAATGATTTTCATAGCCACGCATACCTAACTACCATTTTTTCTATTTCAACCATACTCAAAATCGGTTGATATAATATGCATATGCAAACATAACATATGAGTTAGCAATTAAACACGGTAATTAAATTGTGTTTAAACATTGTGGTCAACAAATTTAGTACCTACTGCAAAATTATGAAATAAATTTCATATTGGGTCGATAGATAAGAGATAAATTATCGATGGGAAGATATAAGTGATGCTTTAAAAATTTAAGTCTGTGTCGACTGGTCCTCGGAATTGCCATCATTACAAGCCCCTCTTCTTCTCTGTTTCAGTTGACCCGGGTCACACGCCGAAGCGGACGCGGCAGTCCTACACCCGGTTCCAAACTCTGGAGCTGGAGAAGGAGTTCCGGACGAACCGCTACCTGACGCGGCGGCGGCGGATAGAGATCGCCCACGCCGTCTCGCTCTCCGAGCGACAGATCAAGATCTGGTTCCAGAACCGGCGCATGAAGGCCAAGAAGGAGACAAAACAAGTAGACTCCACAGAACGTGACGACGCTGACGACGACGCCTCCGGAGACAAATCTGTCGGCTCGTCGCCGCCGGCGCCGCGCCCGGCTCCCGTCGCTTTCGACGCGACGCCCTCGTGCTCCTCGAGCCTGGTGACGGGAAACTCTCTGGATGACATGCTGCCCACGATGCCGGCCATGCAGACCTCGCTGTCGGCGGTGCAGCACGTCCAGCACGGTCACCAGCCCCAGCACCAGCACCACTACTCAGGTATCAAGTCCGAGGCGCACTCGGCGTAACCTCCTCCAGGGGTCTCATAAATCTCACGACGGAGCTGGCGTAGCCTCGTCGAACGGGTTGGTGATTTGACGCAGCAATGCGCATCTGTATATGAAAGTGGGCGCTATTTGAAGTGTAATTACCTTTTGCTGTGACAGTTGTTCAGGGATTTTTGCATTTGTTTTGCCATCTATTCTGTGAGTAGATGATCGAGTGGAACGCACGGTACGGGTATATTGCTTTCAGTTTGAATAGTTTGTATTATTTTGTCACTCACTTTGCGGGTTTTTCGCGGGTTGCTTATTGCTTCGCTTTTATATTTGTTTATATAAATGAAATGTTTGCTCATCGGCATCATTTTAACTTTGCTCTAAGAGTCTTGATTCATGATTTGATGACTTTCTCAGGTCATTAGAAGCATCGATGTACAGTTCGCTGTTATTAAGATTACCTACTATTTTATGTTATATCTTAGCCTTTACCTCCAGCAGCTTTGTTCCGAAATATTTCCTCAGATAAATCTTGCTAATGTAAATTCAACGCACTATCATCCACGCAGGCCTCGAGTTTTTCTATCTTTTGAATTCTGAAATACGCCCTCGCGTGCTAAACCAACTCCGTGTCATATTTCCACCTTATCCCAGCTTCTTGAGCCTTCTCCTGTCGCTCCTCACATATCCCTTACCTGTTCGCGCATCTATCGTTAACCAAACCCCCTATTAGCACATATCCACGAGCGCGGCACCTGATCCTTGGATCCGCGAGTTTGCGCGGTCCCGTTACACCTTGAGCTACCTGATCGTCCACCGCTCCTCCCACCTCACCATCCTATCCTGCCGTCTGCCAGCGCTGGCCCGTGGTCATCGTAATCCCCGGTACGATTAGGCCGGGCGCGCGCCAGCCGCTCCCTGCGGACCCCTAATTACCAGTGTCGCACTCGGACTCGCTAATTGAAAGAGGCGGCAGTAATAACACCCGAGCGGCACAGGGAAAGCGCCGGCCGGCCTCCAGAGAGTGAGGGTTCGAGACGCACGAGCGGAGCAGAAGGCCTAGTCGCTCCCCTTTGCCGGACGGCGGTGCTAGCTTCTTGTGCGTGTGCCTGGACGGGACTGCAACGCTCGGAGGTGCGTAGGATGTGCGTGTGCGTAAGAAAGTGCGTGTATTGTAGTATGCGTGTGTATTGTGTCGATATTTGTTGTTGAGATTCTTTGACGGTCACTTACGTGTGTGGTTAGGAATGGTGCGATCCAAACCAAAGATATCGGCACCTCGCCTTCACTGTGTCTGTCGCGATACTGTAGAAACACATTGTCCCTGCCTGTTGTTGTGTCTTGATAAATGCAAGCTCGACCTCACTACCTCATCGTGACCTTAGGTATCCCGTGTTGCTGCACACGTGGTGTATCACGTGTTTCGTGTTCTTGTGCACGTGGAGAATCACGTGTTCTGTGTTCCTGTGTTCGTAGAGTGCAACGTGTGTGATGAACTCAGGTCAACTCAGGGTATATACAATTAAGTGTAAATGCGACCCGATGTTGTATATATGTGCGACGCAATCCTAGGGTTGGCACCGTTCGTTGTTGTGATTTGGTGGTCATTTGCACCCACCGCCCGGCTGACCAAGCCCTCTATCGTTTGGCTTGCTCTGGACAGCTCATCTAATAAATCTCGATGTAGCTATCACAGTGTTCGCTGGCGTCTCAGTGCCGATATCTCCCCGGCGAGGGCGGCATTCTCGGTTTACGACCGGGCACGTCCGCTGTCTGCCGGCCAGCGCACACTGGTCGGAAACGCTCCAGCGAGAGGCCAGCGGCCTTTCCGCAAAAGTTTTTTGCTTGTTATTCCACAACCAGTGAAGCAAACTTCATAAAACTTTGCATACTTTCTCTGTCATATGTAAGCTATCATTTGGATGTCAAACACTAAATATATGACGTGAATCTGTTAAGTTATGACGTCATAATTGAGTATAATACAGGATCTAGCACCACTTTAAGTCAACAAGGGAAATTGGGAGCTGCTATTCGGGCACCGGGAATGGTTTCATGCACTCCTTGCAAGGTCCAGTGCTTGACTTTAGCATTGTTGACTTTGTGTGACGTCATTTATGACGTCACTAAGGCCATGTAAGTTTTTCGTCAATAACTCCTGATCAGATGGAGCTAGAGAGTCGAGAAAGCCACCATTGGACTCAGGAAGACCTGCCGAATCGAATGATATGCGATATGACCTCCTTCAGCCATTTTCGTGACCTGAGGGGCTCCGACTGACCTTGACCCGAGGTTAACACCTTAACCCTCGCCGGCACAGGGGGGGGGGGTGATGCAACCCCCCCTAAGGTTTTTCGCGAATAACTCGCGTAAAAAGCGGCCGATTGCGACGAAACTTTCAGTACCCTCGCATTGATCAATTTTACACCTACCCTCAAAATTTCATGACCCTGACCCCAATGACCTTTGACCTGTGACCTCTTTTCCGTGACCATGTTTGGCCGAAATCGCGATTCGGCGTATGTCGGCTCGCATTAGCCGCGCGTTTGCAAGCTTTTCGTGGTTTCAAACGTTCAAACATGTGATTTGATGCTGCTCCCATACATTAGGATGGGTGTCAAGGTCACCTGAAGGTCAGGTCAGGTCATTGACCTTTGGTGACCTCGGGTGACCTCGGTTCACTTTTTCGAGTTTTACATGTTTCTAGGCTAGTTTTTGGAGCTGAATTCTAATTTAGCAACCATTTGAACATTTACGAAGTAGTTTTGGCGCCTTCGTAACATGTTACGAAGCTGTCAGAGGCGGTTGACACGTATTACGAATACCCGTCACAACCTCTACCGGTTGACCTGACCTGACCTGACCCGACCTGGTCTAAATGCTTAAAGACGTCATCTCTGATCAAAACTAATGCGATATTCGTGATCAGCACCCCGGAAAACCACACAGCAGCCACAATTTACGACTTTCTAACAGGTCCCGATTTTCCCGGTTTTCGGGTCATTTACCTGACCTAAAAGGTCACCCGATGACCTAGGACCTTAAAATTGGGTATCATCGGCTTCCTCTCGTGACGGGCAACACGCTCGTTTTTTTCCGCGAGGCTCTAGCTCGATCAGGGGCCAAACGCGAGGGGGGGTCGTACCACCCCCCCCCCCCTTGTGCCGTCGAAGGACGCAAAATGGCTTGTGCCGGCGAGGGTTAAGTTGACTTCACCCGAACACCAAGTATAGCATTCAACGCGCCTGAGCTAGACAAACACGATTATGCCAAAATCGCGGCAGTGCGACCATTTTTGGCAAAGTAATTAACCTAAAACCGAGCCCGTGCCTTGTGGCACTTACCTGACCTAAGAGGTCACTGGCTGACCTAAGACCTTAAAATCGGGTAGTACCTAATTTTTGCGTCTTATAACGGCACACAAGCTTTTTTCCGCGAGGCTCTAGCTCAATTAGAGGCGAAACGGCGAGGGAGTTGTACCAACCCTCCCCGGTCAATGTAGAAAACCAATCGGTCCGGCCAGGGTTAAATGCCGGAATTGTGATCTAATGCAAAAAGACGGCCCAAGGTAACCCGACGTCAGTGACAGGTGTCCTATATTTGCAGCGTCTTATATTCACGAAGGTTTCAATTTCCACTTTCTTCAGCCGAGTGATGGTTGTCAATAGCAAGGCTCTCTAAATGCAAGCCGTAATCGCCACGCAATATGTGGAAGGCTTTTGATGTCAATACATACATAAATGCAAACATAAAACGCGCTTTTCACAAAATTCATAAACTCAAGCGCATCTGTTTTTAATGACCAGTCAACTACGCATGGATGCGTGCAGGCCACACAGGTCAGCGTAAGCCGGGCGCGGCGGCCGAGCCGAAACTGGGGCGGGGCGGGCGGTAGTTGGGTAGGAAGAGCGGCTCCTGCAAATTTTGCGCAAATATGCGCAGTTAGCTTTTATGTTGCCCTGGTGTAAATCTAAATCCTACTTCATCTCACAAAAAATCAGAGTGGAACTAGATGGGACTACCTGTTGTTTCCTTACCTAAACTTTGCAGTTATATTCCAGAATCACTGTAGGAGAGCCTTCATAAAAAAGCTATAGTACATCTTAGTTAGGGAAAAAGTATACCAAAAAATTTGCACTGACCAGTCGGCAACTTCATAACGAACATTTTGATGCATAATATGTGGGATTTCAATTTAGTGTCTATCAGCAATAAGACTCTGAATATCCGGCTCAAGAAACCTCTTGCTCCGCGTCAGTTTCCGAGTTCTGGGATACCCCATCTTCGGGGGCTGATTAAAGCTATTTTTGGTAACCCGGATTAGTTTTTTTGGCCTAAGTATAATAATTTAATCAATTTCAAATCGATCTATATAAAAAATAATCCGGAACTCCGGAATCGCCCGTGGCCTCTCGTGAGGGCGTTTCCGACCAGTGTGCAGCGGCTGGCTTCCAGGGACACCGGCAGTCGCGCCCAACTGACAGGCCCACACGGCCGGCCGGCAGCGCTCCCATTCCCGTCGAGTTTTCGCACGGCCCCGCGTCAGATGTTCACAACACACGCCGGTGGCGGCGGCGGCGGGCGGCCATGCTGGCGGCGGGCGCGGCCGGTCGGGCGCCGCCGCGCCGCTCCCCACGGGCGCCCATCCAAAATGGCCGCCGCCCGCGTGCCGGGTCGTTTGTCATGGACCGGACGCGGCCGTCAGAGACGAGCGACCATGTGCGGCCGGCAGACGGTCGGCGGTACGGTCAGCCGTGACGTGACGCCCCGTGACGCGACGTGACGCGCGTGACGCGAGGAGAGCCGGGCTGTGACGGACGCCGCCGCCGACCGGTGACGTCATCCCAGGGTGAACGGCCCGTGCGACGGATGGACGGACGGACGGCAGCTTTTTGTGAGGCGGTGAGAAAAAAAAACAGTCGGGAAGCGCAGGGTGGGGCGCTGGAGGTGCAAATTCTCTAATATTCAGTGTCAAGCTTACGTCAATCTATACGAGTAGTCCCGAAATTTTAAAAGTTAAATAGGACATTGTTGCTGCTTGATACAAGTTGGCGTGAAAGTGCTAGAATAAAACGATTTACTTCAACTTGGCTAATAGCTTAACAGCATCTTCATGATTAAATGTCTTTTATTTAACACATAAGAGGCGGTTTCAGGCTAAACGGAAACCAACGTTTAAAAGTACTGCACTCAGCTAGCCTTCAGCGAATAAAAAGCGTTATCTGAGAGCTCTGGCGCCACCTTCAATTACCACATTCTGGCCACAAACGCACGGCCTATTAACGACATTCCAAGGGCATTCCTCTCACTGTCAAAGCACTTCTCCTAGCTGGTCGGCCCCCGTCAGCTTCCGAAGATACAAACTCCGATCAGGCCTCTATCTTCGTGTACCGTGCTTAATGGAATCTGGTCCTAATTTGTGAACAAACTGGTGCGCCGTCGAGCGCAGTCCGACTGCGCTTCCCTCCGCACCTACAGTCGACTCCAGATACAGTCGACGCCCGGGAGCCGGCGGCGGGGGAAGCTTGTAGGCCAGGAGTTGACCTTGGAGTTCAGAGGGGCAGTCAGGCGCGGCCTTGTGTGTGCCGAGGCGGGTCGGCGCGGCGGTGGGCTGTACCGGACGCCATAACCAGAGGGCAATTAGCGAGAACCGTTACGGAGGAGCCAGCGACGGACACGAGACTCCAGAGACCTACACCGGGAGTAGGGTCGGGGAATTTTTCAGACGGTGCTAACCATATAATCAGTGTCGCTTGTTTGGGTTGGCTAATTGTGATCATTGTTCAAAGACGCTTGTAGCCTGGGTATACTGTATGGCTCTACAGCAAAGTACGGCGTGGAATAGTGGCATGGATCCCCAGAAAATAGCTTGCATAATGTCAGTGAAACTCGCCATCAGATCTGTTAGAAGATCGGGCTATAAAGGTAACTGAAGAAGCTCTACGTCTAATCTAATCTTTCAACAACACGGCCAACTAAACAGCAGTTTTGTGGTACGCCGCACCTTCGTCGGCTGCGGTCTTCCCCGACTGTCCTTGTAACAACCCCGTCACCTAAGCGGACTTTTTGCGGCCGGGCTCCGTCCGCGAGGGCCGTCTTTCTGAGTGGATCGGTGATCCATCAGCGTTCATTACGGCCGCTCCACTGCCCGACTCGGTCTGACCGAAACCGACACACGGCCGCTGATCCAGGCGTGATGAATGGCCACACCGCAGCCCTGTGCACTGGATGCCTGCCGACTGAGCCTTTCACGTTTTTTTCTGCAATCAAGCTGCCCGAAATGGACGCCGATTCTTGCACGAGCATTCGTAAACAACAAACAAACATTCTCTTCAAGCATGACTATCCTAGGATACTCTCTAGACAGTTGTTTTAGGGCTTTGAGTAATCCCACCAGCAGCCAAGGTGTCTGTCCTTCCTTGGCCCGCCCAGGCCAGAGAAAGCGGCGGACCGGCGCGAGTCTATCCGTCTGTCGCTCCTCACCAATAATATGCGCGTCTCCCGTCGGGCCGCGCGGCGTGCCGGGCAGATGCTCCGGCGATACAGCTCGGCCGACCTGTCGCGTTCCGTCCCGAACCATAAATCAGAGCCCCAGTGGCGTTTGACACCTAAAAAGAAAGGACAAGTTTTGCATGCCTAATGAGAAACGCACAGAGGACGAGACGGGCCAGACGACGGGTGGGTGGTCGGAGGACGGAGACGAGAGATGAGAGGACACAAGGGAAGACGAGAGGAGATGGGAAGAGACGGGAGGGGACGAGAGAAGACGGGAGGAGAGGGCAGAGGGCCAGGCGGAGACACGTGGAGACGAGAGTAGACGGGAGGAAAAGAAGGTGAGGAAGAGGGTGAGCGAGCGGCGGGTAGACACGGAAAGAGACAAGGGAGCGAGTGAAGCTGTGATGGAAATTTCCATTCAGAGGCAAATTATTTAAAAAAAAAAAACGGGACGGAACGAGATCGGCCAGGTCTATCTCTCAGAGTGAAACTTCTCAACTATATGCAGTCCGTCTACCTATCTTGATCATCCTTGACTGTCTTTCGACAAACCATTTCCCTGGTCCTTTGAGCAATTCCACACAAATCCTAATATACCATCACTCTCCTCCCCCTCCCCTCGGCACCCAATCAAAGTTCCTGTTCACACGCGTCGGCACAGCTGCTCGGCGTCGACGGCCAAAAAGCGACGCCCGTCGTCGTCGGCGGCGGTGGCACGCAGCTCATAACCGGGCATCGGACGTCATCGAGCCGACGATTGGCGACGTGACGCGACTCGGCGAGAGTGTCGGCCGCGACGGGCGTCGACGCCGACGGACGATGGACCCCGAGTAGGTCAGACACGTGCAGATACAGCGGGTGGAGGGAGGGGGAGCAGCGGGAAACGGATGCGGGATTGGGGGCAGGAGAGGGAATATGAGGGTAGAGGATATGCCGAGTGAGAGAGAGAGAGAGAGAGAGAGAGAGAGAGAGAGAGAGAGAGAGAGAGAGAGAGAGAGAGAGAGAGAGAGAGAGAGAGAGAGAGAGAGAGGAGAAGGCTGTTTGAAGCTGAAGCAACGGTACAAAGAAAGTGTTTCAAGAATTCAAGGTTATCCGTGGCAAAAGAAAGGTGGGGGATAGGCATAGGCATACCAATACAATAATATGAATATGCATAAAAGACAAAAACTGAACAGAGGCCCGGGAGACGTTGTTCGTGAAACAGACCAGGCCTGTCGGAGGAAGGAGCCGAACAATCGGGCCGTGTGAGGCCGGGCGCAGGCGGGACGCTTTTGTGCGCGACGTCGCTGCCGCCCGGAAAGCGGCGCTTTGTCCGCCGGCCGGCGGCCCATTTTTGGGAGTCGCGCACAACATCTGTCGGCCTCGCCGGCTCGCCATGGGTCGCCCTCGCCCTCGCCCGCTCCTCGCCGAGCTGTTCATGAGCTATGCAGCCCACGCGGCGGCCGATCGGCCGTCCAAAGACCATTGGTCAGAGGCGCGACGGCCGGCCTGAGCGGCTCTGTCGGCCGGATGACAGGCTGCCACAGCGTGTCAATTCGAGCAGCACGCCCAGCCGCCAAGCCGCCGCCATCTTCGACACCATATTTTTCACAGCACGCTGTCGAATCTCCGTTTTCGGATGAAAATTGAACAGTCGCCGCTCGGGGAATGCGCCGTCCGTCAGCAGACCCGGGAGCGTGACAGGTCACCGCGCTGCATATCGGTCAGATTAAAACGTCACCGATCATACAGCGACCGGCGCCTGGTCCGGACGACGGTATGAATTCAAAGCGACGGAAATCGGACGCGTTGACATTAATTGCAGATGTGAGCGATGACAGGCAAAAGGGTGCGCGGTAAAAATTCCGCGTCCGCGGTTTCCATCGATGTCGCCGGCTCTGCACTGACCGTCAGACTGTGTTGGTCGTAAGTTTACAGCACTGAGGCAGACTGGTGTCCAGTTTCGCTGAATAATAACGGCCTAATCAGCCACGAGGCGGCGGTTGTTGCCGGCAAAGGAAAAACGCCGCCGCCCGCCGTCCGTGAAAAATGAGCCGGCCGATGATCGAACAAGAAAAACCGTTGAAATGAGATAGAAAAAGTTTTTCCGTGCCGATGCCACGCCGTGCCGGGAGTGACGTTTCCTTATTCCAAGCTGACGTCGGCCAAGATTGATGATAAAAGTATTTCATGGGTTTAAATTGTCGAAAGACTGCGAGTGATCGGGCCCGAGAGCTGTTCCAATTGCCGAGCATATTATTCAAACGTAGAAAACTTCTTCTCCTGCCTGAATCCCGTCATGTTGGCGTTGTCTAATTTTTAAGCAATTGCCCGGACTTCCAGGGAGCTGAGGGCCTTAGGAAAGCTGCATTGAAATGCCTACCTATATTTAGTTCAAGCATGTTAATCGATGTTACTCAGAAGATGTTAATAATAAAAAGTGAACACAAAAACAATGAGATAAAAATAGCAAATATATATTCGCAATAAGTGCTGACTGTATATCTAAATCCATATTCAATTTATATTTATGAAAAAACGCAAACAAATGACCAAACGTCAGAAACTAATAACGATTAGCGTCCCGTGCCACACACATGACATATTGGCAAACACACCGCCATTTCCCGTCACCTAATTTCTCCATTCCCAGCATTTTCCATCTGTTCCTTCTCCGTGCGTAGCACCAATCTCTCTCCCATTCATAATGCACGGTATTCACATGGACAGCCGTTCCATGTGATTATATATCGACCGAGTAATGGAATGGGGGGGGGGGGGGCGTGCTGCTGCCGACACGACCTCCGTGCCCGCGGCGATGTTTTCCGGTCGCGCCACGCTCGCCGCGTCGTGTTTCCCGGTGCGCCACGATGGTCGCGTCCGGCATTAATGGCGCGCCGGTAATGTCTGTATTTTGCGCGATCGCCGCCGGCCGAGAATACGATTATCGGCAATGACAAATGGCTGCCGCCGGCCCAGGCGCGTGATGTGGGGACTCGCAGGGGCGGATATAGGACATGGGGTGACGGGGACTCCACGGTACCGGCAGAGGCGGATGAAGGACACATGTCAGGGAGTCTCCGAGGAAGGGGGATGTGCGTGATGAAAGAGATGGATACAGGACATAGGGCCTTGGGACACAGGGGGCACGTTCTATAGGCAGAGACGCATAGACGGATACAGGACAGAGGCAGAGGGAGCCGCCACGACAGGGGCGGAGAAGGGGGCGGAGGACGTGGAGGCGCGTGTAATGGGACACACAGGGGCGGATATAGGACACATGATCCGATAGAGACCGATAGAGACATGATAGAGACCGATCACACTGGTGCGTGATCACAGAGGCGGATGTAAGACACGAAAAGAGGGATGTGATGACCAGCCTAACCCCAAATGAATAACACTGAGTTTAACTTCATCTAGAACCACCAAATTACAATAATGATGACAAATTTTAGCTTAAATGAATATCGACATCATGTTCAAACTTAGTAAACAGCATCACATTCTTCCCTATCAGACAACACGAGTGATATTTCACGCCATCGTCACTCGTAATTGGGACAATCATCGATGTGGGTTAACAGCGGATCTATCAAAGACATCCTAATTACCCTCGCCGACCCAAGAGATATGCACACCGCCCATCGGTGACATTCAAACAACGTTAGGCCATTAGCATGTTGTGAGTTTTAATTAGGTGGCTTCAGCTTGTTTATGCTAATTCTGGGCTGGTGGCATGGGACAGGTCATTTAGACTGATTTTGTAGGAATCGAAATTAAAATAACATTGTGTGGAAGTGTTCTGTATTGTGATAACCCAGTTTGTTGGGAAATAATGGTTGAGTAATTAAATCAACACTATCGGGTCAGTATATCGTTCCCAAAGATATTGTTGGAATGCGTAGCAAATTAACGAGCCGAATGCATTCCATGCATAGTTAATCATTTTACACTTTCTGTAACACAACACTTTTTTACGCATCAAGATTCAACCGTATATTTTTCTGCAAACTGAGATCACATTCACAACTTCCATAGCACAATCATTGTTTACATTCACCTGAATAAATGTACACTGTAAAAAATATTGACGAGCTATGTGTCAAAACAAGGGTCTCGAAACAGTCACCAGGTTGTCAATGCTTCCGGTACCTACCACTTGACTAGTTACCGCTTAGTTAGCTTACAGGCTGAGAACTATCCAGCTCGTTGTGATCCGGTATTGTAATGATACCCTAGGTGTACCTTTGTTTTGAAGTGCTGAATTAACTATCAAGGTTGTTTGACGTTTGTTTTCGCCTCAATCCGAAACGAGGAAGACCCTCATCAAATTATTAGGTGAAAGCCAGCCTCAGGATGATCAAAATACTAGGGGTAGTTTTGTCATAGTAATCTGTGAAGGTTGAGGAACAAGCCGTAGCAATGCACTCGTCACTAAACCAGCCTGAGATTATTCGCCAGGTAGCGGCTGCGTTTCCCTACTTGCTGAATCATGTTAGCAACTTTCCATTTCCAGACACTTTTTACGGCAAATAAATTGTTGGGTCATTTGGAAGGTGAATGACAATTTTATTTCTATAAGTCAATACATTTGTATTTCCGATTGCCCTAAAACTTTTTTTTTAATCGTTTGCGGTAGGTTTTTATTGTTCGCAATAAAGTTGCGCACCTGTGAATCCTTCACTTAATGCGTTCCCGGCTTCCCGGCGCCAGCTGTTGCGCTGTGCCGTGCCGCGTTCGGTCGGGGGTGCGCGAGTCTGTGCAGTGCGAGTGTTTATCACTGGGCAAACCTGTATCGTTTCCATTTGTGCAGTGTCTAGTTATGAAGAATTGCTTGCCGATATATGACCTGCAGTGATCGACGTTCTGATTCAATAACTTGCCATAAGCCATTATTCTCAACCAAATCGCGCAGAGACGTTTACAAAGTTGTCGAGGGGGGGGGGGAACAAGAGCGATTTTAAATGAATTGCTCTCCATGCAGTGCAATAGGACTTAGGTTAAATTTTTCGAAAGTTGTGGAGCCGCCCCCGGTGTCCGGCCTGGCCAACTCTCTCAAGAACCGACAGCTAACGGAACACTGAAGTTTCACTACGACGATTTCCGCAAAAGTTATGAAGAAAGGGCAAGTGCAAGAAGTACAAAACTTCTCTTGGTAATCAAAACTTAGGTTTGGCAAATTCCAAACCCTAAGTCACTACAACTGTGGATATAAATAAGCTGGTTATTGACGGCCAAGCTCTGGCCAATCTGAGGTTCAGACCTATCATCAAGTTCATGAGGCAGCTGTGGTTGGGCGGCTCACGGGCTCCACTGCATAGGCTCAGACAGGTACTCTACAAAATGTCTTCTGTGTTCTTAGGTTCAGATCTATCGATAGGTATGTGCATGCTTCTGATTCGATTGATAACTGTAAACGGGCGCTGGAAGTGAAAGATTCGCTTGATATACGAAAGGTGCATTGCAAGAAAGCACATTATTTCAGAAATACACTTTCATTTTATCTTGAGCGTTTTTGGAATGGGCCGGATGAATTCGTCATCAAACTGGTAAGGGATTTCGTTTGAAGACCACCGATATTTAATAATATGATGGTCTTTAAACGAATTCGCTGGCAAATTCGATGACTGGATTGGGCGGCGTAGGATCTGCTGGTCATCTGACTATGGGTTGAGCAATACGTTAGTTTTGACCTAGTTTGAGCTTCATTCGTTAAGTAGGAACAAGACGATGCTTCTTTTGAGCATCGTCACTAAACAAGCCGCCCTCGTTTTGACATTGTTTTTCGTTCTTATTGCTACTAGGTACTTTGTTATCATACACAGCATTAACGAGGACCTGCTTCCAAAACAAGGCAGAAACGCTCCAGCTATTTTTGGGACGTGGTAAAAACTAACCGACACCTGGTAACTGTCATCTGACGAACACAAAACAAGCCAGGGGCTCGCAGCGTGTGTCAAAAGTAGGATGCAAAACTAGTCTGTACCCCCGACATTTAGCGTTGAGAATCATTTGACGAGGGGCTAGTCAATATTTTTTACAGTGTACGCCCATGACTGCAACTGCATTGAAGTTTGACCAAATTTACGGATTCCTCGATGTTATGTTATGGTTATTGGCTTTTCAGGTAAACCACCTTGTTTGCCACCCTTGGCTGAGCGGTGGTCCAACATCTCACTGCAATCCGTGGCGTCTCGGCTGTTGACTTACTTCATACCAGCCGCCATGTTTCTGCCCAATCCGGGTCCGATGAGACACTCAAATCGTGACTGAGACGCGCTATCAGCCCACGGGTGTTTTCAACTCGGCTCTCATTCATATGTATACCAGCGTGGCGACCGAACTGGACGGCGGTCAACATCAAACGAGTGCCGTTTTAATCTGCCGACGCCACGAGGGGGATGTGCCTCTGCGTCAGGATTGTCTCACGGGCAGCGTCCCTGCAGAATCTCCGCGTCACAGTGTTCGGTGAAGTACAGACAGCAGTGGACGGAAAAGAGGGACACGTTGTGTGCCCGACTGTCCAGTGGCCGGCTAGCAGAGGACAGAAATGAAGACCCGTCATGGTGTCCAGTCGGCGGACAGAAAGGATCCGTCATGGTGTCCAGTCGGCAGTGGACAGAAAGGATCCGTCACGGTATCCAGCTAGCAGTGGACAGAAAGGAGGGCCCGTTATGGTGTCCAGTCGGTGGACAGAAAGAAGGACCTGTGATGTGTCCAGCTAGCAGTGGACAGAAAGGAGACCCGTCGTGGTGTCCAGATAACAATGGGCAGGACGGAGGGACCGTCATGACGGCCCGTCAGCGCCTCCGTCATGGGAGTCAGTCAGGTAACGACTGACAGGAGAGACCAGTCAAGGTGAGCCGTCAGAAAGTCCGTCATGTGGCAGCCCGTCACGAGTTGTCTATAAATGCGGAGGCGTAATGACAGTCAACTCATAGAGATGGTTAACTAGGTTAAAAGCTTTAGTGTTGGTGACTTTGCAATCATTGAGCTGTTTAACATGCTGACAAATATGTGTTCAGTCGACTGAAGCTGAATTGAAGCAGATGGATGAAGGATAATGCATAGAAAAATTCACGTCAAAGTCGGTATTGGTCTAGGAGTTCTCGCAAAAAAAAAATGCACAATAGGATAGGTACAATCTGTCATCGTCCACTCAAGACCGACAAAAGGAGAGGGGCTATATCAATAACTGACTGCATGATTGGCCATTGATATTTTGCTATCAGAAAACTTTCTGATAAATCAGTCTGTTAAATCAAAGCTTGGACCTCTGTATAGTGCAAGCAGGACAGCGAGGGACCAATACTTCAGCCACTGAATTGGCAGGGACACTCCAACCCCACATGTGGGTGAGGAGTAACAGCAGATGGCTTCATTACTTCAAAGACATCGAGTGTGGTGCAAAATGAGTACATCAAACATAATGCCGACAATGCATGCCATACATATGCATGGACCTCACAATCCAAAGGAAGACATTACTCCAGACATCACCCGCCTTTAGTGATGAATATGTTTTCATTAACTAATAACCAAGCCGGTCCACCAGCTTCCTCTACAGCCCATTTGCCTCTCATGAGCAGACGATAGGACGGCACGAAATAAGCAATTCATCCCATGATCGGTTCACAGTTTCCCACCGGCTGAATATCCTCTGTGACACGCTGAATCATGCATGGGAGGCCGTAAAAATGTCACCAGTATTTTGGCAGCCATGAATGTCACATGCGGCGATCGGCCGATGCTATCCTGCGGCTCTCCAGTCAGCTGTTTATGCAGCAGGCCGGTGCCGAGCGTTGTGTTTCGTGCCGCTGCCGCCTGTTGTGCGAGGTTATAATGGCTGGTCGCGCCTGTCCCCGGGCCCGGCGCATCCTGTTCGGCGTGCCAGCGTCGAGTGAGACGTTGATAAAATGGTGATGGAGGTGTGTGATGAAATCTGAGCTATCTGCAGACACGTCTGCAGCGTGACCGCCAGCGGTCTAAGTGCGAATTGATGGCGGATTTTCAGTTGCAAGATATTTGGCCTGACTAGGCATAACATGTTTCACAATTGCAAATGAGCGAAAAAGGGAAAAATACAGCACATATTTTCGCTTTGCTTATTTACGATGTTTTGATCAAAGATCAAGGACGAATATAGAAGCGAATGAAAATTCTGAAAGCCCACTCTCATGCTACCAGTCACTATACCAGTACCATCACTACCATACTACCAGCAACTGTGAAAGCTAGCTAAGAAAGTCATTCAACACTCAGTTTCACTGAAAACGTGACAAATGGTTGCAAGCTCAATAATGAGAATCGAGCCACGTTCCGGGCCTACGCTCTCTTTTAGACCAACTCATCTATCTATGTATATGAACGAAAATTAGCAATGTCGTGCACGTATAGCTGTGCGCGCGCGCTGACTCCACTCAACAAGCAGCAGTCGGTCGCATTACTCGGGCCTCATCGTAAATGTCAGTGGCCGGTTAGCGTTTGATGAGCGACCTCTATCAGCGACGTCCTCGGATTCAGTCTGGCCTCTGTGGCGATCAGCTACAGTCGGGACATCTCGGCGGCGTCTTCGTGCACTGTCTCCGTGCCGTCTCTGAGCCGTCCCTGCACACCGTCTCTAGGCCGTCTCTGCACGACGTCTCCCTCCGTCTAACCATCTCCACCCGTCCCGTCTCCGCCCCGTCTCCGTCCGTCCCGTCTCCGTCAGTCTAACCATCTCCGTCCGTCCCGTGTCCGTCTCCCAGTAGCCTCGGCCGTCTCCGGAGCTGTATTTGGTTATTAATGTGCTGTAACCGCCATCAGGCAGTGGTGGTGGCATTGTGCGGCACCACTTCTCGACCGCCCTGGTCATCCATCATGACGGCCGGAGGCGCTGCGCGAGCGCCAGCGCGCGCGAATTTCACAATCAAAAGTGGATTTCGACTAGCGGTAAAAACGCCGACTTGGCTGTGGCGCACAAAAACCGAACAAATGATGGCCGGAGGTGGTCGCTGGCGTCCGGCCGGCTTTCGCGCTGCTGGGGACACCCGCCGAGACGGCTTTCAGCAGCATATGGCTTCATTAGGGGCTTTGGGAGGAGGGGAGGGGGTAATTGTCCCACCTGCAAGGCGACATCTGCCCGATGGTGGTGGAGAGGCGTGCTGGATGCCGCCACAAGCCATCGAAACTTTCCGGCGCCCGAAGTCGGCGGAGGGGTGCCTCGGCTTCCATGACAGGTAAATTGTGATTAACTGCCCAAGTTGGAGAGCTGAAATTAAAAAGCAGTGGGCGGTCATTGGGGCCAAATACGGTGAAGAACCCAGTTCACACCCAGCTGTTTCTGTGTTTTCAAATATAGCTGGATTCACATTGGATGATATCGCCTTGTGGGTAATGTTACGATTGTTCTTTGCCCACACAGGCTAGTATGAAAAAACATTCAACGGAGTGTTGGCTACATTGTGAAATTCGCTCTTGTTTTGATTTACGAGTAGGATCCAATGCATCAACAAACACAAAACGTTTAGGTTTGGATCAGTACCGCCACTGATCCAAGGCCTCACTGATATCGTTAAACGGTGGGTATTGTCATTGCGACTACGCGACTTTCCCATGCAATACACAAATTTTCATTCCCACCCTACGCATTTTTATTTGCATAGAATACGCTGAGATTCAGCATTGTCGTATCTTTCGCACATTGTCCATTTCCATATCCATGTTCAGATTAATTCATATAAATTTGAGCAAAAGGACATGTGCAATGCAGCATGCAACATGCATACTTCAACTAGAGGGCTAAACTTCGCCTAAAACTACTCATATGACACGTATATATGCATAGACCTCTGTATACATGGACTGGACACAGAAAATCCGGCCATGACCACAACGGCCCTAAAAGTAAATGCTTATAACTCGAGAGTCAGTTCACCTACGACATTCATTTTTTCACCGCCGCATAGCCCCATTCATTGAAAATGAAGGGGATCATCCGCCGAACCGATGCGGTGTAACGGGGGAGCACCAGCACGTGGCGCGTGAGAGATGTTTATGAAAATGGCGTGACAGTATCTCGGGAACGGCTGGACCGAATGAGTTCAGATTTGGCACACAGCTAGGTATAACACACCTGCCAATAACGCATGTCCCAATTTTGAGGTGCCGATGCACGTGCGCACGTGCACACCCCTTTTTTGTATCTCAGAAACTACTCGTCCGATTTCGCTCAAATTTTGTATACAGGCAACAGCCTAACAACCATTGCTGGTTCACACCTCAAGCAAGGGGTGCGGCTGCACGTGTGCACGTGCACACCCCTTGTTCTTATCTTGGAAACTAGCCACCCGATTTAGCTGAAACTTTGTATCTGCCTCCCTAAGAGCCAAGCTAAACGTTCCTGATACTCATCGCAAGCTTGAATTGCCGCTGCACGTGCGCACGCGCCACGCGCGCACCCCAATTCGTGGCTCGGAAACTAGCGGTTCCGTTTTGTTTTGCTGAGATCTTCTACGCAGCAATGTACTCCATAACCACTGGCGACTTATACATTTGCGTATCTTAGAAACTTATTTCCCAACGGGACTGAACTTCTGCATTATCAGGTGCGGCTGCACGTGCGCACGTGCACACCCCTTGTTTATATCCTGGAAAGTATCCGCCCGATTAAGCTGGAATTTTGTCTATATCTCCCCAAGAGCAAAGCTAACTGTTTCTGATTCTCGTCACAAGCTCGAAGTGCCGCTGCACGTGCGCACGCGCCACGCGCGCACCCCTAATTGATAGCTCGGAAACTAGCAGTTCCGTTTTGCTGAGATCTTCTACGCAGCAATGTACTCCATAGCTTAACCACTAGCGACTCATACACCTGGTATCCTAGAAATTTGCTTTCGAACGGGACTGAACTTCTGTATAAAGATGAAGTTAATTGGCAGTAAAAGCACATGCATTGTTAAACATATGTATGGCAGATCAGACTGAGCACACTTATACATAGCTGATAGTTCTTCAGCATCGAAAAAACATCCAGCTCATAAACCAGTGGGTACCCACTCATCGGTCAGCTGCACGATGTAGCATTTTTACATGACAAACAGCAAAGCAAACAGAACTAACAACAATGCAGGATTCACTTGCGGACGCTTTATCAGTTAGCTGTGATTTTTTTTTTTGAGAAAACTGGCTCACTGTTGAACCGCCCAATCCCGGGAAGAGCTGTTGGGTACTTGTTCGGGTGGAAGAGGTGCCGTTTTCCCCCAATCAGTCACCCATGAAGACAGGGCACTCGAAAAAGATGTGCTAGAGAGTATATGCTTTCCCGCGTCACACGCCTCACCGACCCGCCAATGGTCGAGCACTTATTGCACTTCTCGAAAAGGTTCCTTGAAATCCGCTGTAATAATATAGCAAGAGCCCAACAGTGGCTATGCACAACAATGTAATGGCTTACACAGAGCTGTTGGATGTCCGCGGATAAGTGCTGGTGCATGTCATAGTCTTCCACCACCGGTGGCGGTAGGATGAAAATGGGAAGAAGGATGGAGTGGGATGGCATTCCATTCATATGGCGCTGACGGCTACTGAGCTCTTGGTTGCTAAACTGGATCATCATGCAGTGACCCTTGTGCGGTCTGGGTGTTCGTCAAAATGATGACAGAAAAGTACACGCGGTAGCGTTTAGCCGATACACGGCCCTTGTGGGCCATGTATAGCCGGTGGCCAAGGCCGCCACCACATCGTCGCATTGGATGTCGTGGGTCGCGCCGATTATGTTTCCCAGCGTACGGAGCCGGGGACGTATGTACAAGCACGGACACTCCAGCAGCACGTGCGCCGGGGTGTCCGCTGGTTCACCGCAGACCAGGCAGCGGCCCGCTGGACACTCTTTGTCTTCGCATTGGGCGCACTCGGTCGTTGATCTTCGTCCAATCCGTTGGAGTTACTGTTCTGATCGTCTCCAGTGACCCGAACGGAGCTGGCGGATATCAACAGCCTCCTACCTGGTGGCGGCTCGTCTCGGGGCGGGGGCGCGGTCCCCCATGATGACGGTGCGATGCCAGCCAGCTGGCCAGTCAAGATCGGCACTGCGGCCGATCTTGTCGCTCCTTTTCTATCAGTCTCCCAAATGGGCCACTCTTTTAGAGAGCGTGCGCCGTACAACTCGGTGAGGACCTTGGCCGGCAGGATAGTTTGCTGGGCGGCGGCCGGAGCCGGCTCGATCCCTGCTACTACGGCCTGTGCGGGGCTATGCAGCGGTCAGCTGACAGTCGCACACAGCTGCCGCTGGAGCAGCCAGATGGCGGAGAGCGGGATCGTTAGGACAGCGGCTGCGTGCTCCAGTGTTCCGTCCACGCATCCCGATGAACGACGCTGTAGGCAATGATTCTCCACATCCGGTCAGCCTGTGGAGCTGCATCGTGGGCTACACCCGGGAGCAAAGGCTGTATCAGCCTCACTGTGCCAAATAGTGCTTAAGGTCACTGTACTCTTCAGCAAGCACCGAACACTGCTGATCAATTTTCCCTCCTACATCATGTCGGCGACTGCTGCTGCTCCTGGAGTTGGCATTTCGATGATGTGCTATCCCTGGGGCATTGTTCGTTGGCGGCTCGTTGACTATCTCTGTAAGTGGCGTCACTGAAAGAAATAGAGAAAAAAGTATGTCGGTCACACTTTATAGGTCGGATAATGTGTGCTTGACGGTAATCTTTTACTTTTAAGAACAAGCGGCCCTCGCCAAGCATGGTCCACAAAGTCATTACTATAGCATGACAAGAACAAGTAAATGTGTTTGTCAAAGTAAGGTTTCTGATAGATTTATGTATTGCAAAACTGCCTTTACACAGTGATACTTGATATTAACCTACGTCCTACAAGCACACCTGCATTGAGAGGCAAACGACTTAAAAGTAATAATGAATGTAAATGCGTCAAGATTGCTATTTTACAGTTTGATCAATGACACTCACAAATAGATTGATTCGAATTCGATGACATTAATTATCTTGTCTGCGAGCATGCCTTCCAACCATGGCAGGCAGTGCAGTAACTAATCTGGTTTATTGAACACCGACTTTGGCGAGCAAACATACCAAAGAAAAAGCAGCAAAGACAAATAACAATGAAGCAAGTTATAAAGCATTACTCACGCTTGGAGGGATCTGGCTAAGGGTGGATGAAACCACAGTGTATAGATGGTAACGATGCGTCAATCAGAAACGTTTGCTTGCTCTTCCCGTGGGATCTTGTGAGTTGTAGGTAAATGGTCTTCTTCGAAATGCAGCTAAAAAACGAACAATTGTTCAACAAATAACCTTCTACTTGTGACATCTCATAACGTATCAGTTTGTATGCACACCGACACCAATTATTCAACCGAAACTAATGATAAGTCCTCAATATGAAACACTTAAAAGTGAAACTTAAATATACAATTCCAGTTGTATGCCTATTTTATGACAAAACACGTAGGTCTGGGAATAATGCTAATGATAGGTACTTTACAGAAAGTCACGTGCTCTTTTCCGTCGCCGTCATTAAGACGAATTCATTTAAGACGGTCCGTCATGAGCGTTGCACTTTTATCCCCTTTCAGAGCAATAAAACCGATTTAACGTTTCTTCTCTTAATACTGTTTTTAGAACAAGTATCCTAGAATACAACAGTATAGGAAATTAGCTCAAATGCTCACCAACTACCGGATATTTATCCGCATACAATTACAACGATCAGAATCTGCTGGATTACACGATCAACAGTTTTAAGTTGTTTGTTGTTATTTTTAGTTATGATATCAACTATTCAGGTGTGAATAAGCGGTAGTTGTGGGGACCATGATTGTATTCAAAGTTTCAACGAAATGGGACTGTTTATTTCCGAGATATAATGGAGGGGTGCGCACGTGCGCACGTGCAGCGGCACCTCAACATTGAGACGAACACCAGCAATGGTTATAAGACACTTGGGTATATGCAAAATTTCAGCTAAATCGGGCGGCTAGTTTCCAAGATAAGAACAAGGGGTGTGCACGTGCGCACGTGCAGCCGCACCCCTTGCTTGAGGTGTGAACCAGCAATGGTTGTTAGGCTGTTGCCTGTATACAAAATTTGAGCGAGATCGGACGAGTAGTTTCTGAGATACAAAAAAGGGGTGTGCACGTGCGCACGTGCATCGGCACCTCAAAATTGGGACATGCGTTATTGGCAGGTGTGTTATACCTAGCTGTGTGCCAAATCTGAACTCATTCGGTCCAGCCGTTCCCGAGATACTGTCACGCCATTTTCATAAACATCTCTCACGCGCCACGTGCTGGTGCTCCCCCGTTACACCGCATCGGTTCGGCGGATGATCCCCTTCATTTTCAATGAATGGGGCTATGCGGCGGTGAAAAAATGAATGTCGTAGGTGAACTGACTCTCGAGTTATAAGCATTTACTTTTAGGGCCGTTGTGGTCATGGCCGGATTTTCTGTGTCCAGTCCATGTATACAGAGGTCTATGATATATGTCATACCACCGAAACGGAGCTAAGAGTTAATTCCGTTGCCAGGAGAAAAATTCTTAGCCCGCTTCCCGTCAGATCGTCATTCGTTTTTATTGATATGCGCAGAAAGTAATAAATGGCCATGCCTGTCAATAATGCTAGGTAGCTTGAAAAATGGCGACGGGACGAAATGAACGATGGGTTCCGCGCGAGAAATAGTCCCCGAATGATGGATTAAGAGGAAAATGTGGGGAAAAGGCGGACGATCGTGACCGTTCCCGGCCTCACCGCCACCGCCACCGCGGCGGCGGCAGTGGCGGCCCGCCGGGGCGCAGCTGGCGGCGAGAAAAAGAAGAAAAATGGAGGTGTGAAATATTCAGCGCTGGAGTGGCTCTGGTGTCACGGAGTTTGGTTATAGTTTTACTTGTATTGATAAGCCGGTTAGCTACATGTTGGCTTGATGGTTACTGATAATTTAACAACTAATTGTGCAAGACAATCTACATCGCATTTTAATTGGCACCTCTAAGATAAGTCGAAGTTACAATGTCAGCAACTTGAACTGTTCTGTAATTGAGTTAAGCAGAACAGAAAAGGAGACGGAACGTGGAAAGACACACGACCAGCGATAAATACTGCGACGCTGGCAATGATGATATTAACTTTGAAACTCAACATCTTCTTATAAACTCTTGCAATAACTAATTGTAAGGCATTTGGTGCTCTATCCACGTTTTTCTGGCATAAAACCAAGCCATGAATACCACTTTCTAAAAGAGACTTAGTGCCTCAATGCCCTTGACATTACTATGCTGCCCCAAGAGACAGCCTTCATCATCAAAGCCCGGCGATAGGCACATCAGTCTGTTTTCATTTCGAAGGCCCACACTTATGAATCAATCTGCAGGGGAACATGATTTAACGACCGGCGGCTGATGCTGCGATACCCCGCACAGTCCCGACATTGAATCGTGCGGGAAGACGGGTCGCTCATAATCGTGGAATACATTGACGTTCGGGCGTTGGGATGGGACTGATATGAGCACTGTAGGCGCCTTAAACTTCGATCATTGGGCATGCATTATGCCGGGGACCAGGTGCCGCTTACTGAGGGCGAGGTGCGAATATCTATCTCAATCCGCACACTAATTTGCCAAGACAGCCCGGACGTGTAAGCGTTATGGCTACAGGTGAGCGGCCGGCGCTGTGCGTTGGCCGCTCCACGAGGCGTGACCGTTTTTTTCGCCGGAGCCCTACACTGCCCGCCATCTATGAGCGCTGGCGTGAACTACGGCCGCCGACGGCCGGAGAATCGCCCCGGGCGGTGGACGAGAGACGCCGAGCTAAATTACTGCTAACGGGAGCGGTAAAATAGACCGCACACACAATTCCGCCGGCACCAAAGGTCTTTGTTGGGGTTTGTCGTCGTTGAGCATGCACTGCAGGAAAGTGATCGGATCGGATTTGCAACGGGACAATCGTCATAAATCAATCGATAGATTGGATAAGCGGTTTGCATTTCAAATTTCAACTGGACAAGTCTGGCTGCTACCGTGTCGTGTTTATAGCAGCGAAATTATGTAAATCAGATTGTGATTAGGGTTCGAACTATACGATACAGATCTGGCCGTGCGTAGCAGCAGTTTGGACCTAACCACGGCTTGTCCGAGGTTCTCTATACACCGGCATAGAATAGATGCATTGTCATTGGTCCTAAAGTGACGAGGCAAAAGCTTGAGTTACTGTAAGCCGTCGCGGATGGGTAATTGCCCTGGTTAATTGTAGATCCCTTGGTCACTCTAGCTCCCGAAGACCGCATGCCTATTTCCATATAATGTCTCGTTTATGCATGATAAAACGAAGTAGTAGGGGAGACCCGGGAGGTATGGGCCGGTTTTGTGAAAAGGTAATTTTCTTCCAGTGGGAAGTGGCTAGACCCGGGTTTTCACTCTGAGTATACGTGAAATTGCCTTTCGCCTGCAAAGTGTGCCTGATATTAGGCATTCGGGATCAACCATTTTGCCTCGAGATAACTTTCAATAAATCATGCGCTTTTTCGATCCATCAAAATACACCGGGAGGTATGGGCCATGGCCCGGGAGGTATGGGCCGGTGCCATGTTTCATATTCTTTTCTCGATAATGAGAACAATACTCGTAGCTGGAATCTACCTTGATCTTTCTTAGAGCCCAGGAACCGCATAAGCGGCCAACAGCTTACTTCATGGGGGGTCACGTGGGCACACATGTCTTTTGGTAAACTCAATCATGCTCCATTAAATAAGATAAATAATATTTTTTTTTCTGTTCGAATGAAATTTGTAGTTAAATTTTCGACCTTGCGCGACAAAAATAAAAGTTATTGAAGAGGACACTCAATGAAAGCATCATTTTATTGATTTAGGATCAGTGGGGGTGGGTGGCCCGAACCTCCCGGTTAGGACGCCAGAATGTGCGTAGCATCTCAGCTCATAAACTTGCAAGAAAGCTTCAAATTTTTTATCCAGTCTTAATTGGTATGTTTTAAACTTTATATTACCGATGGTGTGACTTTATAAAACGAGCCTGGTTCAAATTTATCACGAATTTTCTGTATGTACCGTATCTTACTCGAAGAGGGCAAAAAACGTTTTATTACCGCTGATTGCCAAAGAAGACCGAGGAAAATTTTGGAAATCACATGGGTTGTATAACGGAATAGCTGCTACCAGTTTACGCGGTCAAATGTGTAAAAATACGCAACACTTCTTCAAAGCTGCGATGGCCCATACCTCCAGGGGGCCCATACCTCCCGGGTCTCCCCTACCAAATGCATTACAGCAAAACTCTTGGTCAAGATAATTAGGTAATAGGTACCACTCAGCTTGCCTCTGTCATAGGTATAACAACAAGGGAGAAAGTTAAGTGAGCATCAAGCATTCATATCAAAACACGAATATTGTGGTTCACCGTTCATGAATATCCATACACAAAGAGGCAAGCGATTTCAGCCGTCATCTTCACGAGTTTAGTTCAATACATGGTGAATAAATTTGTGTTCCAAAAAAGCATTGATTGCTCCTGGGAATACGAACGAAAAGCTGCTATTCATTAAGTTGGAACTAAGTTAAGAACATACTGGTAAATTAAGAAACAATGCAAATGCTGATCAACTCTAAATGCTTGCTTATAGTGAAAAGAGAAGATTGCGACAAAAAAAAAATCGATTCACAAGTGTCCATATGATTTCGTTCAATGACTTCGTTGGCTTTAAAATACTTTGTGAATGACCTCTCCTTGAAATTGTATGTAGGATATATTTTACAAAAAGTCAAATACAGAAATGATAAATTTTCGAAAAATATATCCTACATACAATTTCAAGGAGAGGTCATTCACAAAGTATTTTAAAGTACAAATGCTCCTTGCACAAGCACTAAGAAGACTTCGTTGGCTTGGCTATCTGATGTAGGTATGCAAAACGGGGCTGTTACATTGTCCTTCAGCACTAAAAAGTCCGGTAATTTTATTGTCGTTACGAGCTCTTCCCTGCACACTCTGCACATCTCACCATTACGCATCCACTTACGACACATGATAAAGAATGATCGCCATAACTATAAGCATTCCGACCGGGCGAACACGACAAAGTTGATTTACTGCCCATGCATTTAACGAGTAAGATTCGTCGACACTTGCGCCTTGTAATAAGGCTCCAGCGAGGCCAGAGCGGCCTCTGGCCAGCCGACAGCCACGATCACTCCTAACTAAGCCGTTCAATCCGTGATATAACTGTCCGCCGTCAATTCACACGGCGGGTATTTATTTTTTCCCGTGAAAAGCTGCACACCGGGCTTTTTGCACACACCGGGTGATGGTAACGGGCTGATACCATCACCGCGATGGCCGCGTTTGTCGGGTCTGAGGGGCCGGCGGTGCCGATTGAACTTGTGCACGTGATCAGAACAGCTGGACACCTCTGATAGAGGGCACTCTGTAATCAGCGGCTCGCTCAGGTGCAAAGCTGCGAACAGTAGACTTCATTAGGGGCGGGCCGACCGCACTGTGTCACCGCACGCTGGTGTTTGTCGCTGCCGCCGCCAGCCCCGGCGTTCCTGTGGCGGTAATGGCCTGCAGAAGCTGAACGATTGATGAGAACGTGTTCATTGGCGCGCGCACCTTTCCTGTGGATTTCTGGAAGGCCATGCTGATTGATCTTAATAAATAATTGATATCAGCACCAGATATGTGCATTGTGCATTGAGCAATGTGCATGGATCCGAGAAAGTGGATCTGGGACCTGATCCCACGGGTCCTGATCTTCAATCTGATGTGATCACAGATCCAGAACTTAGTTATCGAGGGTTACATTGGAATCGTAGGTCCGAGTGTTATTTTTACTTAGGATCTAGCCAGATCATAGATCACCAAACTTTTTTTTGTCAATACAGAAATCCTAAAGATTCACTATAGTTCGTCTTTTTTTCTCAAACGGACTCTGGCTCCAAGCAAAGCCCTAAAACATAAGGTTAGACGAAGTTTTCTACCAAAAATGTACTAGAATAGCGCACGAGTCAAGCTATTTTTGTTGTTTCTTTATAAATAAGTCGCAAACAAGCTGTTTCTGTAATTAATTGATGTTTCGAAGTTAAACAACCAGTTGCTATAAATTAAATAAACACTTATTTTTCATGTAAAAGCCTAGCTTATATCGTCCACGTCTAGTTGAATAATCAAGTAGCTACTAAATTTTCCAGATGTGACACATATTGCGCACTTAAAGGGACCCTCCCACCTTCAAAAAAGTTAATGAATTGGCATAAAAGTGATGTAGCGTGAATCACAAACAGCGGAAATGAACATCTACCAAATTTTACCGGAAAATATTCACCCGTTTTCGAGACATAAGACTTTTATTTTTGTTTACTTTTTGGGAACTCCGCTGCTTCTATGACGTCACATAAAGGTTTTCTTTACGTCGGCATTTGGAAGCAATAGTTTGGTATCAAAGTGCGACAAATATGTATTGCGCGAATGATACGTTTATCTTATCAAGGTCAATATATGATGGCCAGTAAAGGATTCCAGTATAATTCTTCTTATGGCATTTCTTCGTATCGCAATTCTTCGTCTGCAAATCTTCGTCAGGGCATTTATTCGTATCGCATTACTCTGTCTCGCATCAGGGTATATGAAAATCGGCTCGCATTTCTTCTTCAACGCAAATATATGCAAGAGTAAGAGGGACAAATAATTGCACCGACGAAGATTTGTAGACGAAGAAATGCGGACGAAAAATTGTGCTACGAAGAAATGTCATGCGAGGATTCGTTCGGGTACCATGACATTTATGTGATTTCAAAGTCAAGGTTCACAGCTGATCTGCTAAATCAAGCCAAGAATCCAAACTATCAAAAAACTATAAATATTTGTTTGTCACAGAGGTCTCGAGCAATATAAGGTTGACATTGTTGAATCAAAGATCTACTGCCACAACTCACATCTCCTGCCTTAGTTTATCATTGTTGTTTTAACTTGCTTTCAAGAGAAACAGAAGCCAGTATCTGATATCACTTCAGATGATTGTTTCAAGATCTGAGTTCAAATGGAAATAAAAGCAAGATCAAGATGAAACAAGGATTATTGCTGTTAAAGTAGTTTGGCCATGATACAACAAGCACGTAAATCATTAGCCAAATCAAATACTGGTTGGTTTGTCAAGATGTTTGTTGTCTGTCGTCTGTCGAGCTGCTATGAACACTGAACGCTCTCACTCTTACTTTAAAGAGAGTAGTTTAAGTTGAATGGTAGTGAGCTGTAATTAGACGAAGCAGCTATTCAGTGCTCACATCAAGGCAGGCTAGGAAATGGCATCAACTGTGGTGGGAGGAAGCAGGTTCGGCAGCCCTATGTTGTAAACTTCTGTTGTGTCTTGTGTTGGATCAACTGATGTTTTCTGCTCTGTTTTGTGCAGTGATAGTAGCAGGTAACTGCATGTCACTTGTCAAATTATGTGAATAAACGAATTCATAGCATTGCATTTTTCTCTCCATGCAAGGAACAAGTAAGATGTAGAAAATGTAATAGAGGGCTGAATTGCTGATTTTGCACCTTATCAGAGCTTTATTTAGAATTGCTTTCCTGAAAGCTACACACAGGCCACAGCACTGAAATTCACAATGTCATAGCTTTTGGCAGAAAAAAAGAAAAGACTTACCTAGGTAAAATTGGCTGAAAGTATGGCAGAGCAGGTCTTGATGCGTATGCCCATCCATGTGCTTGCTGAAGCCGAACTGACTGCAACACATTAACTCTGACCCACCATGGTGGCTGGCATATCCTGAACTTTCACCACTCTAAACAAGACAACTTTCAGCCCTCAGCATTGTATTAAAACACTGTACATGACACTCAAAATTTGTTTCAGTGCCATCCACAGACATCAGTCGCCATTCACCAGGCCCGTAAAAACAGAATAGGTAATAGCTTCAAACCCATGTAGTCAGAGTTACTAGGTCTGCACCTCAAAACAAAATCCAGGTGACATTCACCACGCCAGTAAAAAACAGGTACTTAGGTAACTAACAGCTTCAAATCTGGTAACATGTTGGTCGGACTTTACACTACCATATTTACATGGAATAATATGATACCAAACAATAGTGCAACCATTCTGGACAACAAAAGCGTATGATTAAATTAATTTAGAATACTTTGGCAGCATGATTTACGAGCACGGGCAGGTGTTACCTACCAGCCTTCTCAATGCTCATAAAACCAACATTGTAGTTTTGATTTTACCTTACATGATAACACACTTGGCTGCAATGGCACATTTAATTTAATACTGTGAAAAGACCAGTTATAACCACTTCACAAGCACAATTGCACCTCATGCCGACATTCTTTTCCAAAGACAGCAGCGTCTTTCGTCAAAACCAGAAGATCAATCCCCTTTCAACTGTTAACATCAAAAATATTTCTTCATGGTGTGATCTCCATATGGAAACCTTGCAGGAAAAGAATTAATGTCAATTGTCAGCTCTTCAAATTTCTTTGGACTTTAACTTGCACTACCATATCCAGTTTGCTTTGATATTTTGTTTTTTATTCCATGTTGAAGTTGAACACCAAGCTCCAGATATAGCAGGCAGCTTGATCATCTTCGGCCTTGGTATAATATCAGTCCAAGTTCCAGTGGTGGGTATCTTCTAATATTCAAATTAAAATGAAAATCAATAGGCTTTCTCAGCGCCGACGACGGACACGTTGATAAAAAAGGGAGCTCAAGGTCAGTAAAATTCGGGTTCAAGGAATGGCGGGCGTTGAAATGACTGCTGACGTCATCAAAGAAACCGCTAATGGTTAAGAGATAGGGACTAAGCTGGTCCCACCCTGCAAGTAAAGGGAAGAAATTTCTTGAACACCATAAAGCTGCGGGGGTTGCGACCAGGATAAATGGTGATTTCTGAGCCTGGCCGCAAACTTGGCTATCTCAACTCAAAACTAATGTTAAGGTGGGATGGTCCCTTTAAGACAAATACATTGCTAGGGCGTCGCTAAGGACTCTTTCGCATGTTTTGCTGCTTGGTTTTTGTTATGAAGTGAGGGAAGTAAGATGGACAGGCTTTTTCAATAATTGGTGGATTCTAGAGTGAAAATAAAAGGGCGAACAGGCCACAGGGCTACATGCAAGTCGACTGATGGTGAAATAAAAGGTAGGAGTGACTGTTCCATTAGAAATTTAATTTGATACAATGGAACATGAAGCAACAGAGGATCGTCGATGGGTTTCTTGATGACTCCGACTCTGGCTCAGACTTCCAAAAATCAACTCTGACTTCTATTTCAAATGTCGGCTCTGAACGACTCCGACTCCACAGTCCTAGCAGGTCCGCGGAGGCAATGGATTTTCGGTGACTCCGACTCTAACTCTGGCTTTTAAAATCGACCCTGACTCTGACTGGTCAGAAGTGTCGTCTCCAACCGACTACAGACTACGGAGCCCTGGCAGGTCTGTGGAGGGGATAGAACTTCGGTGAATGACTCAGACTCCAGCTTTCAAAATCGACTCCGACTCCGACTCGACGACTCAGGCCAGAACTGTTCACTCCAACCGACTTCATGACTCCGACTCCGGAGCCCTACTGCCACTTGCCAGCTATCACGCCAAGGAGCTGCAAATCGTATGTTCCGTGGCGGTTTATGGCAGTAAAGTCGACAATGCGGCTGAACCGCACTACGCAACACCCTTATTGGCTGCAAGAACCGCGAAAGTTAGCGCATCACCACTGGAAAGCGAAACAAGTTATCGATTAATTGGCCCTGGATTTGGATAAATAACATGTTGATGATCTTATTAGCACACATTTGCATTATCAATTATCTCAAAGTTGTCCTTCAGGCCGCTCGCCATGGCAACTTTCCCTATCTTCAACATGTAAATGCCCTCGGGCGTCCTCGTGGTGACGTAGGCACTTGAGTGCCAGGTTGGTAGGAAATCGACTTCGACACCCCCTGGCTCCAAGTACGTTTTTTTAATAAGCACGTGTTTTAGCGAGCAAAACGGTCAAAACTGAAGCTGAGAATATCGAACGTCGACTAATTTTAACATGTGATATCTTCCCGACAATTTCCATACGTGCGTTTTATGACTAGATAATAGAACAGCAGTGACGTCATGCTGTCGAACTTGTATTACAATGTAACGTATAACTACCATGGGCGGGACCGCTTACTCGATTATAACCTCGGCAACAGTGAAAAACAAAGTTTCCCCCAAATTCGTCGAAACTTTGTTACATCGTACGGACATTGGGTGCCTGCCGCTACCAGTGACGTCATCATAGTATGTTAATTTTTCAAGACACAATTTTCGGGTACTTACCGTGCACAATTTGAAATCAGATTTTTTTTAAAGAAATTCTTGGCCAGACGCTGAAGCTGTCAAGACTCACGTGAGAGGTTCGATAATACACTTGGAGCCAGCGTCCTCGAAAAAAAAGATCTGTATACACCTTTTTACTCTCAAATTAAAACAAGTCGCACTCAAATTAAAAAAGGTCACATTCAAAATAAAAAGGTCACAATCAAATTAAAAAAGGTCACATACAAATTAAAAAAGGTCACATGCAAATAAAAAAAGTCAATTTCAAAGTAAAATAAGTCAAATTCAAATAAAAATAAGTCACATTCAAAATCACTTTCATAAGTCATCATATCCGTAGGTCATCAATACAGCGGGTGCAAAATTTATTCAGGTAAGACTGGAATTCATTTTTTGCAATCTGCCAACTATTCGTTTTTGATCCATATAAGCCTAATTTATGGCCGGGCCGCTCCCGGCTCGCCTGTAACGCTTTTGAGAGGCCGCCTGTCTTTGAATCGTCGTGACTTTCATCCATTTAAGAATAGGTGATCTTAAATTGTGTACAATATTAATATATTTTCACCTTTTCTACCCCTTATTCGATTATTTATGATGGATCCGGATGGCCATCGCGGCGCGTGGTGATGCCAACCCAGAGGGTGTACGGTGTAGACTGTAGAGGATGCAGACTGCAGATATTCCTCAGCTACAACATTCGAACGACATATTTGTATTTTACAAACATACGCCAGGATGTCATGCCGAATACCTGAAAATAAGCTTTGTACTCACATCATAACGATGATTAAATGATTCACATGCAACTGAACAAACTTTTGAGAATATCCACTGCACGAGAAAATCAGTAGCTCATTTCAGAGTCAGAAACTACGCCTACATGTACAGCATGAAACGCGTCGCTTCCCCTTCACCAACGCATCTTTCAAATACTCTCCTCGGTCTCACAAGGTAAACCCAGATTCAGGCAGTCTGAAGTCTGAACCACCTAGGCCTGGTTGTCGCCCATGGCCAAGTCTCGCATTGCGAGGCAGGCAGCGCAGGTGCAGCGAATTGACGCTGGACGTGGTTGCACATGCGCAGGCACAGCATGGGCGTGATGCGTTGAACGGCAGCATCAATGACGGACTCCAGGTAACGCAGACGGTGCTCGGACTGCGTTAGATCAGGCGCCGTCGAGGAGGTGACTCATGCTGGCAGCCAGCTGCCTCTTCATGTTGGCCTTCATCATGCTCCAGCAGTCTTCTATGGGGTAGTGGAGCGCTGTATGGACCCGCCCTCAGAAGCCTCGCTCCTCGAAACTCTTCCTCGTCAAAGGCAGACTCCTGTAAAACAGCGTGATTTTTGTTTACATCTCTAATATGCACATAAATTTAACAATGGATGTGGCGGGGCAAATGCACAGGAGGACCCACCGCTCTCGCAAAATGGTCTCTGAGTTTACTGTGAGTTTACAAAGCAGTAAACTTAGCGGTGTCCCTCTTGATCATGTTTCCCCATCTTGTCTGCACCCAAAAACATAAAACATATCGAAAATTACGTCCTAAACTCACCAGATCCACATGAACAGGAGCATTGTCGCAGATCACGACAACTTGTTCCATGGACTCGTCAACCCGGCGCAGCATAGACCGGAGCCACTCCTTACAGTCATCTTTTCTGTTTGAGCCTCGACGGCGCTACCAGTATACGAGGCCCGTCTGACTTATCGCCCCGATGATGTGGACGTTCTGTCCTTGGGACGCGAGCGTCTTGACACTGGAACGCGTGCCTTTTCTGTCGACATACATACATGCGTAAGTTGGTCCGTATAAAAAATGACACCTACATCATATTTGTGTATAAATAGAAAAAGGGACATACATAATACATTTCACAAACCTATTTCATTTTAATGCGTTACCGGTCATTTTCGTCTATATTATTGCAAAACAACAACAACAACCACAACAAACCTTGAGCGTGCGTTTGAGCGACGCAAAAAGAGATTGCAGTTGGTCACATCAATGTAAATGAGCTTCTTGCCAGCGCCAGCCGCGTCCATAACAGCGGCCACGTATGCCACCCGTTTCTCCAAGTTCTCCAAGCTTGTTCACCCGCTTTTTCATCACGGCTGGCTGCGGACGCACGCAGAGGACTCAGAATAGACTGCGGTATCAAATTGCTAGGGGAGACCCGGGAGGTATGAGCCGGTTTTGTGAAATGACAATTTTCTTCCTGTGGATAGTGGCTAGACCTGGTTTTGCACTCTTGGTACGGGAAATTGCCTTTTGCCTGTAAGTGTGCCCCATAGGTATCAGGCATCTGGAATCAACTATTTTGTCTGGAGATGCGAACATCATGCGAACATCATGCGAATCCCGCCATGATGTTTACCATGGAGAAGACGCGGGTGAAGGCCTTGTTGACCGGGGCGGCGAGATCGTGGATTGAAATCGTCCGGCCTGGGTTGCGGTGGTGCCAGGCGTTTATTTCCTCAGAGTAGAATGTCTTGAACGGCGCCATCACCGACACATCGAGAGGTTGCATTCGGTGGCTGCAAGGTGCCGGCAGCGTCACAATCACAACCCCGTGCCCCCGGGCGATGTTGATGACCTGGAGGGTGACATAGGAGCAGTGATTGTCGAATACGAGGAGTCGCGGGTTCTGCTCCGTGGCGCCCATGTGACTGATGTTAAATGCTTGAGACCGAGCAATGCTCGTGTTTTCTGGAGTCCGGAGGGAGAGTCCGCTTGTTCTCCGGAAAGCGAAGCACCACTCCTCGCCAGCAGCCTTGTTATCCTCCCAGCCGCTGGGAAACTTCCTTCCCAGCTTCTTAGCGTAGTCGTAGGCGAGCTCGGCCAAGGCCTTACTGCACAATGGGCGGGCGGCCGCATTTAGCGCGACAAAAATACAGTTTCGCCTGTGGGAGCCTCTGGGTGCTTGAGAGCGAATAATGCTAAGGTGAAATGTCTTTGGATGTTGTTTAAGATATTTCTAGGACACATGAAATACATTTATTTTATGCTTACCATAGCAGCCCCGTGGTGCAATATTCAATGAAAATACTATGAGGTCGCCAAAACACATCGTATACATTATCAACCGTGCAGGAATGAGATGCGAACTATTTCAAATGTTATTGCTTTAACCCTCGCCCGTATTGGTTTTGACAGCCGCGAACGTATAGGGGGGGGGGGGGGGGAGACCGTCCGGAACCGTCTACTGTTAACGCCAGACCCCTTGAGACCCTAATTTTTCGCGATTATTTTTAAATGCGTGGAATAATTTCAACCATATTTAGGAAGGAGCTGTTTCAAGACCTGCCGAAACTTTTTCTTCAAATACATTTTGTTGTCACTTAAATATTTGTGGCACTTGTCATTGACTCGTAATGTTAACTGTTTTTCCATCCTGGATAGAGGCTTTCATACGTCATATGACATTAGGCTCCGCCCACGACTGCGGCATTGACCCGTGCCCATCAGCGACCTCTGTACAAACGACACCCCTGCCATCTGTAAAGGACTATGAATTTCGCTGACGCTTCACGTGCTATGAATCAATTGCAGCAGACGGTCAAGCAAATGTCAGGCTCTTGTTGACTTTTGTATAGGCTATAGGACCAAGAGGACCATCACTCCTCAACCTACTACTCACACGTGCTTCGAACAAACGTTAACGATTCCTAACAAATACGATTTTCGATGTAGGATATCTGTTTGAAATACGAGCGAGCCTGATGATGTGAAGCGAAGGCAATTAACTTAATATTGCATTGTTCGATGGTTGCGCGATGTAGAGATCGGCAGCTACTTGGTGACATCCGACATCCCAGTATCGCATTATCTGCAACGCCATAGGCTTTAAATACAGGCGAATATTTAATCTTATGTCAGTTATATGCCATCTGCCCGTCATTTGCAGCTTGTAAAAAATAACACAAATATCAGCGAACATATCAGCATTGTACAAGCAATGCGCATTTAGCATTTATGGCTCCTCAGTCATCATGTCGCTCTTTGGGCACTGTCAGCCAACACGTTACGCACAACACACCGAGCCCAGTATGTGCTTGCGGTTATCACGATGAGAACACAACTCACTTCATACTCTGGTGCCCACTTTACCATACACAAAGAGTAAAACTTATAAATGCAGTTCGAATCATCACTCCAAATTTTGACAATTTCTCAGCAAAATTAAAACTTGATACCCTTCTCTTTGCAAAAGACTTAAACAAGCATCAAGGCACACAAATCACCCATCACCTTCAGACATTTATTGTAGAGACAAATCGGTTTACCAATACAACATAACTGTTTAGTTAGTGCATTTAAGTACCATTGATATTAATGCAACACACTGCTTACATAACACTACACTACATTACAAAACACAAAACATGACACTATGACGCAAGCTGGCCCGATTGGAGTCGTCCGTCGCCTGGGACCGGGTACTGTCTGCTTTTTTGGCTCGGCGGGTTTCGGGCGGGGTCGACGCTTTCTGATACTTTGGTTTGGTCATGTGTTCTTTGTTTAACTTAATTGGAGAGGCGCCTTTGATTTAAGCTTTTTGCTTTTGCGCCAATCCTCTATTGTTTTGTTCGTTGTTCTTGTTTACATATGGAAAAAATACAATGAACTGAACTGAACTGAACTGAACTCCGCCGGCTTTCGGCGCCGCTCGACCGTCCCCGCTCCCCGCCACAGCGAGAGTGACTGCGCGCCGGCCCGAAACCGCCGCAGGCCAAGACCACAGAGGCGGGGCTTAGCTGTGACGTCATAACGTATCACAGACTGACTGGTGATAGCCTCTACACACCGGGTGAAAATCTTGCTCGAAATTTAACATTACGAGTCAATGAGAAGTGCCTGAAATATTGAAATAGCGATAAAATATCTAAATTGTAAAAGTTTCGGCAGGTCTTGAAACGGCCATGTCCTGAGCTTGGTTGAAATTCTTCCACGCATTTAAAAATAATCGCGAAAAATTAGTCTCAAGGGGTCTGGCGTTAACAGTAGGTCGTTGGACGTTGCCCTTGCCGTTTCGCCCCTGATCGAGCTAGAGCCTCGCGGAAAATAACGAGCGTGCTGTCCGTGACGAGAGGAAGTCGATGATACCCAATTTTAACCCGGCCGGGCCCGGGGGGTAATCCCAACCACCGCAGCCCGGGGGGGGGGCGTTTTTCGCCCCCCCCCCTGTCTAACTCCGTAAATAAGGGAGCTACGGAAACAAAAGCGATACCAAACGAAAGGTCCTTACGAGACGATTCTAAAGCACCTAAAATTGTTGACCTCAGGTCAATTATCAAGGTCAGAGGTCAAGGTCAAAGGCAAAAACCGGCACATGTGTCAGGGGCGGATCCAGCATTTTGCCAAGGGAGGGGCTATTCCGAATCGGGGGCCCCCCATCGATGGGGGCCCTACCTACCCCCAAAAGTTTAAGCCTGGATTTCGTCCACTTTATTTTTGGGGGCCCCCTATCATGCTTTTTTTTGCAAAAAAAAAAGAAAATAAGAAAGTCGCCCGGGGGGGCGCTATAGTCCCTATCGCCCCCCTGGATCCGCCCCTGCTAGGAGGCCTTGTATGTGAACTAGGAAGCCCTCTGTGATAGCTAGGAGGCCCTCTGTGCAGATGCGAGCGCAGGCCCTCAGTACAGACTTGGAGACCCTTTGTGTGGATGCGAGTGGAGGCCCTCTGTGGAGATTAAGAGGTCCTGTGTTGGCGAAGAGGATATCTGTGCAGGCTTGGAGTCCCTCTGTGCAGGATAGGAGACCTTCTGTGTGAGTTAGGAGGCCCTCTGTGTTGGCTAGGAGGCCCTTTGTTCGGATGCGAGTGGAGGCCTCTGTGTAGGCTAAGAGATTTTGTGTTTGTTAGGACATCTGTGCAGGCTTGGAGGCCCTCTGTGCAGGTTAGGAGGCCCTGTAAAAGTGGTCATCTCTGTGAGTATAAGAGACCTCCAAGTTATGAAAAGCTTTACCAATCTTCTAACAAAGAAGTCTTCTCAGCTAGTCTTCTAAGAAATAACTAAGTGGGTAGGTTAAAAAAAAACTCATCGGATTTCGGCCACTTTATTTTCAGGAGGCCCCCTTTTCAGCTTTTTAACTTTTTATTTTATTTTTGAAAAAAATCGGCCAAGGGGGGGGGCCATGGCCCCCATGGCCCCCCCCTTGTATCCGCGCCTGACATGTGTAGTGATCTCAAAGTAAGCCTTCTAAAGGACGGCAGGCGGCATCAAACCGGCAAAATTGGGTGTCAAACGAAAGAAGAGAATCTGAGGATTCCGAGGATTCCGAAAATGTGCTCAAAATCAAAGGTCAAGGTCAAGGTCACGCTCAAAATAGTTTGAGCAAACTTGGCACTTTTCGCACATCTTGCGTGCTAACTTTGAAGATGTTTTGAAACGTTTTGAGGCATATCAGTTCCCTATTTGTGGTTCCTCTTACGATACAAGGCTGCTCAAAGGTCAAGGTCACTGAAGAATATCCCTGCTAGAGGCTATTTCACTAATTCAAATTAGTAATAATGAATAAAACAAATTTGCCATCCAGAAGCTCTAAATGAAGGCTTCGAGGAAAATAGATGCCATATTCGTGATCAGCGGGTACAAATCCATCATAAACGACCTTTCATGTGTCAAGGTCAACCAGAGGTCATTCGAGGTCACATGAGGTCAACATAAAACTTGACCTTTTCCGAACAAAATATATATCATTCGACGCGGCTTGACAAGGCGAATGCGATGGTACCACTGCTGTAGCTCTAGGACCATTTTTGTCGAAGTTATTTGCGAAAAACTAAACCCACATTTCGGGGTCGTTGACCTGACCTCTGACATCAGGTCACCAAAACTATTTTTCTATTTTTCTCTAGGTCAAACACTACAAAATCGTGCTCGTAATTTGTATTTATCTCTAAAAATCTATTTTTAGCAGCTATTTGAAGTTTGCGTCTGTGACGCTAAGTAGTAAGTTTGCCGTGCAGGGGTCTAGAAAAATGGACCTTGTGATGACATGAAGGGGGCTAGGTCCAAATTTTTTACTTCAGAAGATGTCAAATTGATGGGAGAAAAGGTACTGAAAGTTTCGCTTTCCTATCCCTAAGCGTTCGGGAGCTATCGCAAATATTCGCCAAAAGGGGGGCGAAAAACGCCTCCCGGGCCCGCGCGGGTTAACCCTCGCCGGCACAGGCCATTTTGCGTCCTTCGACGGCACAAGGGGGGGGGGGTACGACCCCCCTCGCGTTTGGCCCCTGATCGAGCTAGAGCTTCGCGGAAAAAAACGAGCGTGTTGCCCGTCACGAGAGGAAGCCGATGATACCCAATTTTAAGGTCCTAGATCATCGGGTGACCTTCCAGGTCAGGTCAATGACCCGAAAACCGGGAAAATCGGGACCCACCGTGTCCTTCAGGCAGACAGCACTGCCACGCATGTCAAGCTGGGCTGCGGGGAAAGTGTCACACGAAAAACGTAGTGTACGAATTGAAATGTAGTCTGTGCAACAAAACTTACGTAGGAGAAAGCGGTAGGCCAATACGACTGCGATATAACGAACACTTACGAGATGGCACCAACAAGAAACTAGGCACACCAATGGGTGAACATTTCGCGCACGAGCACCCAGACCTGACCCCAACGGACACGACTCTGATAGCACGCATCGTACGCAAATGTAAGGATGAAGCTGACAGGAGGATTGCTGAATCCATCACCATCCGCGATAGGATGCCAGCTATTAACGATAACAGCACCTCCTGGCAGCTACTTCCAAAGTAGGTTAGCATTTTTCAAGAGCTCACCACGTTAAAAAGTGATTGTGTAGATCGTTTTCATAGATGCTGTATGCGCCCTAACTTTGTCCAGGGTATGAGTAGTCATAGTATGATAATACGCTCATGTATGCGCATTTACGTATATAATGTTCATTTATGTATAATATGCTCATTTAATTGTTTCGCACAGTGTAAATGTTATATGTGCCCTAACTTTGTCCAGGGTAAGAGTGTAACTTGCTGCCCATTTAATTGTTCCGCAAGTATTGTTTCATCTTAAATTCGTATATGCTTAGGCACACACACACTTTAATCTTGTGTATAGGTTTTTCCCTGTACATATTATGTTTGACTGCTGCGACTTTTAGAATTACCAACCATAAATCTTTTCCCTGAGGACATATCTACTGTTGTGCATGTGTACTGAACAAAAAGTATTTTGACTTCTACAATTGTGGCGCCTGCTGGTATCGGTTGACAAAGATCTGTGATCGAATATACCCGAATTTTTGCTATTTGTCATTTTATTCAGATTACATTGAGGATTCGGTCAATTAAAAATATGCTCATAATCATCATGATGATTTTCCTCACTACGCTAAACTCTCTTAAAAATCGGGACCTGTTAGAAAGTCGTAAAGTGTGGTTGTCATGTGGTTTTCGGGGATGCTGATCACGAATATCGTGTTAGTTTTGATCAGAGATGATGTCTTTAAGCATTTAGACCAGGTCGGGTCAGGTCAGGTCAGGTCAACCGGTAGGGGTTGTGACGGGTATTTGTAATACGTGTCAACCGCCTCTGACAGCTTCGTAACATGTTACGAAGGCGCCAAAACTACTTCGTAAATGTTCAAATGGTTGCTAAATTCGAATTCAGCTCCAAAAACTAGCCTAGAAACATGTTAAACTCGAAAAAGTGAACCGAGGTCACCCGAGGTCACCAAAGGTCAATGACCTGACCTGACCTTCAGGTGACCTTGACAACCACCCTTATGTATGGAAGCAACATCAAATCACATGTTTGAACGTTTGAAACCACGAAAAGCTTGCAAACGCGCGGCTAATGCGAGCCGACATACGCCGAATCGCGATTCCGGCCAAACATGGTCTCGGAAAAGAGGTCACAGGTCAAAGGTCATTTGGGTCAGGGTCATGAAATTTTGAGGGTAGGTGTAAAATTGATCAATGCTAGGGTACTGAAAGTTTCGTCGCGATCGGCCGCTTTTTACGCGAGTTATTCGCGAAAAACCGAGGCGAGGGGGGTCCGTTTGACCCCGCCTCTATACGGGCGAGGGTTGAGGGACAACTTAAGTCAGTCCGTACCAATCTAGCTGAAGAAAAATCGATTTTATTGTAACCGGTAACAACACTGTCAGCTGTGTCACATGACATGTCAACCAACGAGCCAATCAGCGACCCGGAATAAGCCCACGTGTGGGGTCAGCGACATGCCTCATATGGCCCAGGCGCCCGGCCGCCCTCGTGCCTCGGTGTGCACGGGCATAAACGTGTCGTACAAAAATGGTTATAATTATGAAGATCGCGGCTATTAGCGGCTACATTTTATCGCAACTTGTAGATAAACACTCATTTTAACTAAACCAAAGAATTACGTCGCGGAAATCGGCGGAAATGATAACTTTAAGGTTCTTTGAAAATAAAAATTTGATTTTCTAAAGCCTTGTTCGTAGCGTCTCACAAAAATGCATGTAGATATTGTGCAGGGGAGTTGCGGGAAGTGAAATGCCTGTCTCTGCGTTGACTATGTCCTTGTTCATCGTAAAACTTCAGAAAATAGGCTTACCGCCGGGCAGTTTCTGTTTGATAAAGCAACGAACACAGCGCATTGAGCATAGCATATTGACCACCATGTGATGGATGGTAAACATTGTCGAATGTTTCGCTCATTTTAGCGTTGATGGCATTATGCCAGCAAGCTTATTTGGGTATTTTTGAATGCCCCAGGTATTTCTTAGTTTAAACGCATCGTTGTTGTATGCTGTTGTCGGAGGTCACCAAAATGATTTTTGTCGCGCTAAATGCGGCCGCCCGCCTATCGTGTACTGGTGAGGCCGAAGTGCATGGCCGCACTCTTTTCCGCGTAGTCGAACAGGCTCTTTTCTTCATGTTGGCTGAATACCGTGTTAGAGAAGGTCTTCGACACCTTCTAAGCCTTTTCTCCCTCCGGTGTGGCCTGGAGGTACCGGTCGAGAGTCTGCCATCCGATGTTGTACGTTCGGGAAGCTTCCCGAATGCTGATCTCCTTGCTCCGGATGCGCTCGATCGCCGTCTGGAGATCCGAGTCTGAAAACGACCCCTTCATCGTCGTTCGCTGCCATGTCTGCGGCATGACACTGACAGTCTGACACCCACTGTGAAGGTAAATTATTGGGGAATGCCGATACAATACAATCTCCGCTAAGCTCACATCACCCTTACTCAGAAACTAACGGGAGACTAGCGCAGGTCACCGACAAAACTATCTGTCCATCCCGGCCGGCGCTGCACGGAGCCGGACGGCCCCTCGCAGGTAGGCAACCCGCACAGCATCGGCAGCCGCGGGCGGTCAGCTGACTGACCGGCCGGCTGCAGGCCAGCGGCGGGCCGCGAACGGCCGACCCGCCGGGCGGCGAGGGAGGGGAGAGGTAGGCAGCAGCTCGAACACCCGGCTACACAAACATGTTCTTGTGCATCAATCATGCTGCATCATTGATGCAAAGGTGCAAAATTCCTGCACATTCTGTCTTCACTGAGGAATTCAATCAAATTGTTACACGTTTAGATATTCATTTGATAACCCTTGTCCATGGCAGAGCTGAACCGGGAAGTATGAGCCGGCCCGAACCTTCCGGGGATGGGTGGCCCGAACCTCCCGGTTAGGACGCCAAACTAATGTGCGCAGCATCTCAGCTTATAATCTTGCAAGAAAGTTTCATATCGTCTACCCAGTTTTAATTTGCATGTTTTAAGCTTTATGATAACGATGGTGTGACATTATAAAACAAGCCTGGTTCACATAAATCACGAATTTTCTGTATCTACCGGATTTTACTTGAAGAGGGCAAAAACACATTATCACCGCTCACTGCGAAAGTAGACGCCTGTCAAAATATCAGACTTCTCAGATAAGAACGTTTTGAGTTATGCTGCAGAACATTTTTTCAACATCGGGTTGTAATGGTGAGTTTGACGGGCTATAACTCAAGAACGGGTTAAGCAAGCGACAGACGGTTAACAGTGCTAAACTTGCGATGAACCAGTAATTAATACAACCTTTGAAAACAATAGAAATAAAAATTTTATTTGTTAGAAAAAATTGAAATACTTTTTCATTTGCCTCTAACTGCCCTTGGGACCAAAATTTTTGACATTTTTATTGTTTCAAAATAAATTTCAGGTCTTTGCAAAAATACATGCAAAATATTAGAAAGGTGTTCTTTCTATAAGTACTTTATTTTAACACCAACAAAATAGGTTTCAGCCGCGCGGTGTCGGTACTCTGAGCGTTGCGGGGATGCGGGCGGTCGGGCACTGGCTGAGAACTGCCTCGGGCGGTAAGGTCACGTGCCACCCAATAAGAACGGGGCAACGGAGCTCTGCATCTGCCAATGCGTGAGGATATGTTAGTACCGGTGTGACTGCCATCGGATGTACCAGATTCGGCGCAACGTGTTTTATTGGGTGGTTGTTGTGGTTGTATAACGCACAATGCCGAAACAATTCTGTTGTGATCCGTTTAAGCGGCACAAAAAAACGCATAAGCACCGGGTTAACTCTTGCATCGGAACTTTTAATTGATCGAGTTAATGACTCTCGCGTAGAACGCGGCGACTATCTTTGTATAACGTGCAAGATTAAGTTGACTGATGATCCAAACAGCCTTCCGGCTGAAGAAGTTGCAGTCCCAAGTTCCGGCAGTGGGGTCAGCGAGGATGAAAGCCCGTCAGCAGAGCACACCGTTGCTGTGGTGGACTCCTCTGAGTCTGATCCAGAACACAATCGTCTCGATGCGAACGCCTTGATGCCGATGCTCGGTTTATCGCCTCTGGCAGGAACCAGTGAGTAAATGTGTGTTATCTGTTTGAAATAATAGCATCTTGGGTTCATGAACATGGGTGACAGACACCATCGATGTGGTGACGGCCGTGAACAAACGGTACCTTGTTGGAAAGGGCTGGGAAGAGCTGATGCGGTGCGGCGCGGAGGTGGGCGGGAAGGTTCTTCGACCCAAGCTGTGGTCGGAGACGCGCTTCGCTCCTCACGCTGGAGAGGTTTTCACCGTATTCTGGCGCAACCTGGAGCTGCTCTGCAGCCTGCTGGAGAAGAAGCTGGCCGAGGAAACCCGTCCCACGCAGCTCGCCGAACTGCGAAAGGAGCTCGTCATCCTGAAAGGTTAGTGACAATGACAATTAAAGTCGTAGAAGACGCTTGTTCGCTCATAGCTGGACTTACTATCCAAATCATAAGCGATTTTTGGTTAAGAATTTGAAGAATTTCTGTAGTGCAATGTCATCAAATTCATAATTAACTACAATTCAACACTGTTGCATCGTAATGGCAATTGGTAATTGAAATAGCTGTAGGGATATTTTAACTACGGAAAGAATTTAATATGAATTCAGTTGTTCGCAATGCTACGCGAACTCGTATTTCCTGATATTTTAAGCTCCCTTGCTAATATATCGCCCTTTTGTTCTTCTCACAGATGAAGGATTTCGGGTTCGTCTTCGAGCGCTGGAGGACATGTATAGAGTACTCGGGAGCGCCAGCAAGACGCCAGACCGTGCAGGGCACACAGGCTCTGCCGTGGGAGCGGCAGGCGAGCCAAGAGCTGGTGGTGGAAACCATCAACAACATGAGGACGACGCTCATCGCGTTATACCCAGCACATCCGAGTTGCTTCTCTTGAAAGAAAAGACAAAGCTGTGGCCCGTGCTTCTGAAAGGACAATATCGACCGCCAGCTGCAGAGATCAGTAGTCTTAGTGCTCATTGTTGGCATATTGCACTGTGCTGTGTGCGTGCCTGATTCCAAGAGCAGCACTAAACACCACAGCGTTTTTTGTTGTTTTTAGTGTGGTGCCCCATTAGCTCATCCTTCGAAGAAAGACAAAGCCTCTTGAAAGCTTCTATTCACGTAAAAGAAACTGGTGTGATAAAATCGTTAACGAACGGGTATTGGTGCTCCGTAATTACGAACAATGCCTTTCAATAAATGTAATGGGAAAAACGCCCCAAACGTGTTGCTTGTTCAATTGACAATGCATTAAGCTTTCACATTTTCAGGTCTCATTTTCAGCTTAATCTACAATTCATAGATAACGCCGCGTACACATTGAGACAAACCAATTTCTGGGAAGAAATGAGCGTATACACATTTAAAATAAATCTTTTTGTCAAAGAAAAATTGCGTGACAGGGTCAGCGTGTCATTCGAGGCATGTGACAGCGTACGAGATTTTTGCACCTCTGACCCCAGGTCACGAAATTAGTCGAAGGAGGTCATGACGCATATCATTCGATTCGGCAGGTCTTCCCGAGTCCATAGGTGGCTTTCCCGACTCGCTAGCTCAATTTGATCGGGAGTTATTGACGAAAAACTAATATGACCCTAATGACGTCATAAATGACGACACGCAAGGTCAACATTGCAAAAGTGATGCATCAAACCTTGCAAGGAGTGCATCAAATCACGATTCTGTGTGCTTGAGGTAGTTGGAGATCGTTCCCGGCGCCAGATTAGTCAATGGGGAAAAATGAAAACTGCTAATTGACTTATAATTGTGAGGTCACGAGAATGACCTGACCTCATATGACCTTTAGGAAAAATCCGAGATATACAAGTTGTGAGACTCGTAATGGATACTGGATCCTGCAAGTTCAATTTCCCTGTGAAAGCTCCTCTGGCAGTGAGGGCGTTGCGAAGTTGCGACATTTAAGACCGTGCAGAGGTTTACTTATGACGTCATAGGTCACCTGACCTGACCCGAAAATGCGGTTGGTGTCAAAAGATCCCGCTTGAATCAAAGGTCAGGTATACCAAGTTTCAGCTCTCTATCGCCAGCGTGTTTGGAGCTATCGTGAAAAAAAAAAAACCTATGGGGGGCGGCAACCCCTCCCCCGACGGCGAGGGTTGAGTTTTTTCTGTATCTTAAGGACTAATTGTCAGAATGCAATGTAGCTTACATAGCCGTCATCCTTGCAGCTGCAAGCTCATCTTCTGCCAGCTACCTCTAGATCACTCCGTATTTAAAAATCGTCGGTCAGAGCCAAACTCGCTTCCACACTTTTCACAGCGGTTCTGGCGAAGCTGCATCGATTACGACTCACCTTGCTAGTAGGTTATGGCGTCAAATGATTTATTATTATGACAAAGTGTCTTAGATACAGAGTGTCCCAGAATTACCTAATCATTCATTTTCTGGCTAGAAGAACGATTGCGCTCGATTCTAATGATATACGAGAATCATAGTTTCATAAGACATTCCTTAGCCATCGAACTTGGAAGACTGTGTGCTTTTGGTGACCGGTCACGACTCGAGCCAAGGCCCTAAAACATAAGGTTGGACGAAGTTTTCTACCAAAAATGTACTAGAATAGCGCACGAGTCAAAGCTATTTCCGTTGTTTCTTTACAAATATGTCGCAAACAAGCTTTTTCTGTAATAATTCATTATTTCGAAGTTAAGCAACCAGTTGCTGTAAATTCGATAAGCAAACACTTATTTTTATATAAAAGCCTAGCTAATATAGTCCAACTCTAGTTGAATAATCAAGTAGCTACTAAATTTTCCAGATGTGACACATATTGCGCACTTCAGACACATGCGTTGCTAGGGCGTTGCTAAGGACTCTTTCGCATGTTTTGCTGCCTGGTTTTTGTTATGAAGTGAGGGAAGTGAAGGCTTTTTGATTTTTTTTCTGGTTTTATAGGACCGTCTCAATTATTTAACTTGACATACTTTTCTTGCTTTTTTATCCGAGGCTTTTTCAATAATTGATAGATTCCAGCGTGGAAATAAAAGGGCGAGCAGGCCACAGAGGTAAAAGCAAGTCAACTGATAGTGAAATAAAAGGTAGAAGTGTATGTTCCATTAGAAATTTTATGTGATGTGATGGAACATGAAGCAACAGGTTCAGACGCAAAACCACCAATTAAGCAGAACCAGCAAGCGCCATGCAATAAAAAAGCAGTCATGGTTACGTTTGATTAGCTTTCAGAAAACCTTGGAACTTGGAAGACGCCAGACGGTGAGCAATCAAGAGATCTTACAAGACCAGTAGTTACTTGAAAACGAGAGCCGCTAGGAAAATCAGTAGATTCTTCAATGGCAACACATCTCAACATCTATCTAGCAATTATTTGCACCAGCGAGGTGCTATCATTGTGTTTTGTGTCAATAAATAAACAAACAAAATAATGCGTCTTTTTCTACTGAAAGTAATTCCTCCAAGTGGCAGGGGATGAATGAGAGAAGGTGAAAATGAGGTTTTGAGGCGTCCCTGTCCATTGGACATTCGGCCGCCTGTAAAGAATCTGTTTGCTAGAAAAATATCGAATTGCTAGAATTTTGATATTGCAAGTGCTCATTTACTTTAATTAAGTGTGTGAGTTCTAAAATTTTGACCTTTAAAGTGCTCGGTAACGCGTTGTGGCTTTCTTGGGAGGTGAGTGGGATCCTGGGACCTACTTTACCTACTGTTAGAATAAGTTTTACGTTATAGTTACTTTAAAGGGTTGTTAAGATACCACTTTGTCCTCCATCAAGACAATAAATTCGATTTGGGATTAATTTTGCCATGGTGCCGGCACATGGCCTACTCTTCACGAACTACACCATGGGTTCTTTATCGTGCGGGTTAGGAGGCAATCCCCACACCCCCTCTCACGCCGGGTGTCGCGTTCACCCTACAAAGCCGGGTGGTGCATGGGCCTAAATAATTATTGTCTGAAGGACAAGACTGCATGGCCATTTAACAACTTTGAAGAGGTGAAGACCAGTTGGCCTCTCTTAATTTTGAATCTCTCCTGTCTGCGCGTGACTGGCACCAAGCTTGGACCAGCGCACGGCTGAGTGGTGTGGTGAATGTCGGCCGGCGTAACTGGCACCAAGCTTGGACTAGCGCCCGGCTGAATGGTGTAGTGAATATCAGCCGGCGTATCTAGCACATGAGGGATGAATGATAGAAGGTGCCTACCTAATTAATTGTCATCATATTCATTCAATAGGGTTGGTACCTATCTGCATGCTCTGTATGTTTTGGTAAAATAAAAAAGCTCAGAATTTTTAATGATTTAATTTAAAATCACTTTGTTAAAAAAATGCCCAGTTAGTTCAGAAATTAATTATTTGTGGCTGAAAACAACTTGCTTCTGATTGGTCGGGCTAATCATGACGTCACATGTAGGTATATAACTGTCTGTATATTTGGCGCAGTTGAGACATACATTTTCTATGTATTTTCCTATGGTAAATCGGAGTGATTGGTCGTGTTTTCAGTGTCTCTTTATTTTGCGCTGGTATTGCGTAGCTAAGAAGTTTTATCAAGAATGGCATATACTAAAATGTTCCTTTAATAATGGAGCTTCAATATCTGTGAGTTTTATTGGCAAGCGAAAACTGATTTCGCTGTTATTTTATCTGGAAATTACTCATTTTTTTAGGTCAATATTCAAAATATTTTACGGGAACAAGTTGGCACTTTTCTTGATTTTTGCACTTAAATCGCGTGCGATTCAACTGTATTGGAACTTGCAAAGAAGCTTGGTGATTAATTAACTGTGTTGTTATGGCACTGTTTGCAAAGCATGGATAATGAAACTCTGTGCCAAAGACTTAGCTACATAGCAATGCCTCAAGTAATACGCAGGAGGGTCGAGGGACAGAATTCAGAGTCCGATCGAGAAGAATCGGTGCAAATGCTACGAAGACCAGGTAGCTCTGATACAATAGCTAGTCGTCTCACTACTCTCACTCCATTAGACCAGCTGATTCCTGACAGCACCGACTCGGATGCAAAGATGGCGCTCATCTTCCAAGCCAGAAACCAGTTCTTTGATGGAAGATGTGATGCTGCCTCTGTCTCTGCTTTGTTGGCCACTTTGGACGGGGCGGAGCTCCGCTCCTTGCGTGAGCGGTTATTCGCCTGTCATCCAGAAATAGTTCCTTCGTTTGCTGGCCGTTCCCTGATTAGGTGCAATACGGGGAGCTGTAATCAGGGAAGTAACTTTCCATATGAAAGGGGTGCAGGTGCACCCTCGTCCCCCATCCACTAGAAGTGCACCCCCATAGGCTAAGCGGCGCCCCACACGCCGCCCCACACGATTAGCTCTAGAGCAGATGGCGAGGGTGATTTCTCGGCTACATTCCATCTCGGCGTCGTGATGCTTGTGGGCTTGGAAAGCGTCCAGTCGTGTGTAGGGTAGTGTAGGGGTAGAGTTGAGTTCAATAAGGTCCTTACATTTGAAAGGTTTGAACAACCCGCAATCAGCACAACATACCACAAGTTAAATAAAAAACTACCAAACTCCGCCCAACTAATATTAATAAACATTACAGCCAAACTAATGGCCTAAATAAAAATATATCTCAAATCCTAACAGTTATCGCGGGTGATGGCGCCATGAGTCGCTATTATCCAAAACAGATGCAAATAAACATGTTTGCATGTCCTATGTATGTTTGTTTTAAAAACGTTGCAGCGGCACTGGGAACTGCAGTCTTAGATCTGGGTATGTTTGGCATCTGCAACTCTTCATATACACATTAACCCTATTTCGGACGGGGAGACCTTTCAGGATTTTCTTGTACAATTGCCAAACGCCGCGAGACATTCAGCTCATATTTGGTGACTTTTCCTAAATGCTCATTGCGCACATCTCAGTAAAAAAAAAAAAATGCCGGGTCAGGTCAGGTGAGGTAACCAGAGCGGGTTTGTTGACCCCACCTCAGAAAAAGTTTGCAAACACGTCAGAGCTTGAGTTTTTCACAAAGTTATTTCCTCTCATCAAGTCTTCAAAACAGTACCTGCAGTATGTGTCGTTTGTATATCTCAGAATTTTTGATCTGTGACCTGAGGTTAGGTCAGAGTCGTGACCTTTACATTGCAAGCCTATGGAAAAGTATTGAAATGCGACCTGCACCTCGAGTAAACGAGTCAAAACCACCCAATTCTTTAAGAATTATGACAAATTATATTATCTGTAATGATCCAGGTGCCGTTTACTGACAGGGACACCGGCAGGGGTTATCTGAGCCGAGATCATGTGAGGTGATATCTACCATACATCAATGCTCACAATACTTACAATATTGACAATGCTTTTGCTTACAACACTTACAATACTTACGATGAGACCAGCAAGCACTCTGCCGTTACAGTTCTAACTTCTGTTTCGAAAAACGACGTTACACACATTCGCTGCCAGCATAACATGTATTGTTTGACAGTAACAAAATACAGTTGACATCTGAACCCCAAACGGACCGCCATGCACTCAAATTTTATAACCCTGACCGGTCAGGGGGCGAATGGAGGTCATTTCCTGGGCATTACACTCAGCCCTTGCACAAAATATCTCACCTCACAGTGATCATTACAACAATAGCACCGACTTGATAGTGGATTTCAAAGTACTTGCATCAGCTCTTCCTGCTATTGCAGACGATCATCTCCTCAGGGTAATGTTGTTCGGGACAAGATCGAAGATCGTTTTCGGAGTTTCATAAGTGCTACTGCAACAGCCTGGCACAAAACAGGACTTGTACGCTCTTCTCTGCACTTTGCCCTTCAGTATATCACAAAAGAATTGTTTAGAATCCATCTCACGCTTCTTTCACAGTCTCCCTTGCCACCGTAGGGAGTAGATAGATTGCTGTTGCTGGTAAGTTAAGGCACGGTAGATAGAAATTACCTCGGTTCTCAACGCCTTAAGTTATTTTCATAAAAAAGAACAAATAAATGATCAATAAGATGACAGGAATGTAAACATTTTAATCGTAAAGTAGTCCAAATATTGGAATGAGCTTTTGCTTTTCAGCATCCTCCCATTCATCATCTTTATCATTTGAAAATTCGAGGTACATAAAATGTTTATCACGCGCTCATGTTAAGTGGGAATATAGTACACGGCAGACACATCAATTTTTGACACTGAACATTTCATCCGTAAATGTTTTAGCATAATTTAAAGTTAAAAACGGCGCGAATGGCAGAGTGAAGCAAACAACATCTTTCACCCATTGATATAACATGTAATCTGTGGTGCGCCAGATGCGCCATTATTTGTCAACCGCAGAAGGTGACATGTGACGTAACAGCATCAAGAGCATATTTTTCAAGAACTTTTCAAAACAAGTTTCCTATCTTTCTTCCCCCATTTCTCTCAGCTTATTGATTTTATGAGGCAATGGTATGCACCATAAATTCTGTGAAAATAGTTTGATCATTTTCATGCATTCTTAAAAAATCGAGTTCCCAACCCCATTGATAGGCAATTCAGGGGCATCGATCGGCAGCGCCCTTACTGCATGGTACTGCGGATCGTCGATGGGTTTCTTGATGACTCCGACTCTGACTCAGACTTTCAAAAATCAACTCTGACTTTGATTTCAAATGTCTGCTCTGACTGACTCCGACTCCACAGCCCTACACTGTAAAAAATATTGACTAGCCCCTCGTCAAATGATTCTCAACGCTAAATGTCGGGGGTACAGACTAGTTTTGCATCCTACTTTTGACACACGCTGCGAGCCCCTGGCTTGTTTTGTGTTCGTCAGATGACAGTTACCAGGTGTCGGTTAGTTTTTACCACGTCCCAAAAATAGCTGGAGCGTTTCTGCCTTGTTTTGGAAGCAGGTCCTCGTTAATGCTGTGTATGATAACAAAGTACCTAGTAACAATAATAACGAAAAACAATGTCAAAACGAGGGCGGCTTGTTTAGTGACGATGCTCAAAAGAAGCATCGTCTTGTTCCTACTTAACGAATGAAGCTCAAACTAGGTCAAAACTAACGTATTGCTCAACTCATAGTCAGATGACCAGCAGATCCTTCGCCGCCCAATCCAGTCATCGAATTTGCCAGCGAATTCGTTTGAAGACCATCATATTATTAAATATCGGTGGTCTTCAAACGAAATCCCTTACCAGTTTGATGACGAATTCATCCGGCCCATTCCAAAAACGCTCAAGATAAAATGAAAGTGTATTTCTGAAATAATGTGCTTTCTTGCAATGCACCTTTCGTATATCAAGCGAACCTTTCACTTCCAGCGCCCGTTTACAGTTATCAATCGAATCAGAAGCATGCACATACCTATCGATAGATCTGAACCTAAGAACACAGAAGACATTTTGTAGAGTAGGTACCTGTCTGAGCCTATGCAGTGGAGCCCGTGAGCCGCCCAACCGCAGCTGCCTCATGAACTTGATGATAGGTCTGAACCTCAGATTGGCCAGAGCTTGGCCGTCAATAACCAGCTTATTTATATCCACAGTTGTAGTGACTTAGGGTTTGGAATTTGCCAAACCTAAGTTTTGATTACCAAGAGAAGTTTTGTACTTCTTGCACTTGCCTTTTCTTCATAACTTTGGCGGAAATCGTCGTAGTGAAACTTCAGTGTTCCGTTAGCTGTCGGTTCTTGAGAGAGTTGGCCAGGCCGGACACCGGGGGCGGCTCCACAATTTTCGAAAAATTAAACCTAAGTCCTATTGCACTGCATGGAGAGCAATTCATTTAAAATCGCTCTTGTTCCCCCCCCCCCCTCGACAACTTTGCAAACGTCTCTGCGCGATTTGGTTGAGAATAATGGCTTATGGCAAGTTATTGAATCAGAACGTCGATCACTGCAGGTCATATATCGGCAAGCAATTCTTCATAACTAGACACTGCACAAATGGAAACGATACAGGTTTGCCCAGTGATAAACACTCGCACTTCACAGACGCGTGCACCCCCGACCGTTAACGCGGCACGGCACAGCGCAACTGGCGCCGGGAAGCCGGGAACGCATTAAGTGAAGGATTCACAAGTGCGCAACTTTATTGCGAACAATAAAAACCTACCGCAAACGATTAAAAAAAAAAGTTTTAGGGCAATCGGAAATACAAATGTATTGACTTATAGAAATAAAATTGTCATTCACCTTCCAAATAACCCAACAATTTATTTGCCGTAAAAAGTGTCTGGAAATGGAAAGTTGCAAACATGATTCAGCAAGTAGGGAAACGCAGCAGCTACCTGGCGAATAATCTCAGGCTGGTTTGGTGACGAGTGCATTGCTACGGCTTGTTCCTCACCCTTCACAGATTACTATGACAAAACTACCCCTAGTATTTTGATCATCCTGAGGCTGGCTTTCACCTAATAATTTGATGAGGGTCTTCCTCGTTTCGGATTAAGGCGAAAACAAACGTCAAACAACCTTGATAGTTAATTCAGCACTTCAAAACAAAGGTACACCTAGGGTATCATTACAATACCGGATCATAACGATCTGGATAGTTCTCAGCCTGTAAGCTAACTAAGCGGTAACTAGTCAAGTGGTAGGTACCAAAAGCATTGACAACCTGGTGACTGTTTCGAGACCCTTGTTTTGACACATAGCTCGTCAATATTTTTTACAGTGTAGCAGGTCTGCGGAGGCAATGGTTTTTGGTGACTCCGATTCCGACTCTGGCTTTCAAAATCGACTCTGACACTGACTCTGGTCAGAACTGTCGACTCCGACCGACTGCAACTCCGACTACGGAACCCTGAAAGGTCTGCGGAGGGGATCGAATTTCGGTGACTGACTCAGACTCCAGGCTTTTAAAAATTACTCTGACTCCGACTCGACGACTCAGGTCAGAACTGTCAACTCCGACCGACTTCATGACTCCGACTCCGGAGCCCTACTGGCAGCTATCACGCCAGGGAGCTGCAAATCGTATGTTCCGTGGCGGTTTATGGCATTAAAGTCGATAATGCGGCTGAATCGCACTATGAAACACACTTATTGGCTGCAAGAACCACGAACGTTAGCGCATCACCACTGGAAAACGTGACAGGTTATCGATTAATTGGCCCTGGATTTGGATAAATAACATGTTGATGATCATATTACTGTTACAGTTAGTATGCGAAATCCGTTAGTTTGCAACGCAACTAGTTTCGTTGCAAACTACCTGACCGGCCAGGTAGTTTGCAACGAAACTAGTTCCGTTGCAAACTAACTGACCGTCCAGTTAGTTTGCAAACTAACTAGTTAGGATGCAAACTACCTAGGTACGTTGCAAACTACCTAGTTACTTTGCAACGGAACTAGGTGTGTTGCAACGAAACTAGTTGTAATGCGAAATCTACGAGGCAGTGGCTCTATTTGTCGGTTATATTCAACTTCTATGTAAATCTTAACAACGGTTGTTAAAACAAAGCTGTGTTTTTCTAACGGGTGACACTAGACATAAGACGGGTGGTCACATTTAGGATAGAAACAGTGAATTAATCGGATTCGACTACATAACGTTACGATCACTGGCGGATCCAGAGGTGGGGGGCGCCCGAAATCGCTCCGCCATCCACGCAGCGCCCGAAAGCGACCAATATTTACTTATTATAAGAATGAAACGAAAACTGAACAACTTTTATAATCAAATACTTGTTTTAGACTGCACAGCCGTGTGTAAGGATTGGAATCAAAATCCGAAAGGTTTTTGGAATTAGGTGAAACTTTTTTAGGATTATGTCTCCCGCAACGTTTAAGACCATCTTTCTGGAACCGCTAGTGATCATCATAAATGCGTAGACATGTAAGCGGAAAGAAAGGTTCTGCTGCCGATTTCGGAATAGAGGAGACCCGGGAGGTATGGGCCCCCCGAAGGTATGGACTAGTGATGTCAATTACGGAAAATCGTGATACCGATACCAAACCAAATACCAACAATACCCATGGAAAAATACCGAAACCGAACCGACTTGGTAATTATGAGGGAAATGCCAACTTTTTACCAAATTCTCAGCCTCTTTTACATTAGAGAGGATTCATAAAACCAATAAAATACCAAATGCGTTCGCCTTGAAATACCAAATACCAAGTTGGTATCGGTTTGGTATTGGTATTCCAAAAAGTTGGTATCCGATTGACATCTCTGGTATGGACCATCGCAGTTTTGAAGAAGTGTTGCGTATTTTTACACCTTTGACCGCGTAAACTGGTAGCAGCCATTCCGTTATTCAACCCACTTACCCACGTGATTTCCGAAATCTTCCTCATAGTCATAGTCATAGTCATAGTCATAGTCATAGTCAGGTTTATTAAGAGCTCCATAAAACATGGCTTTTCTGCCCTCCCGTCAATACAAGTTGTAAAAAAGACGAACACATAAACTATCTAAAAATATGTCCTAAAATAGCGCTCATCAAACGTGTACACGAGTCACAGACGATTCATGCACCCAGCATTCCAAACAGACACGGCTCTGTACGGAAAAGTACGTTTTCCACGCTCGGTCCTTACTCTAGGGAGCTCCAATTGACCAGCGCACACACCGCGAGCGGACCTGACTGACACCTCAGAGCGACTGCGCACTAGATCGGCCAACGCCGGAGGCGCCCCGGACGACATCAGCCTGCGCAGCATGGCCGCGTCCCTCTCCTCTAACATACCGTCAAAACGCCGCCACCCCAACGACTCCAGGGCGGGAGTGACGTGCTCACGCCGGGACAAGCCAGTAACTATACGGGCTCCAAAATTTATAGCCTTTTGCACTCGCTGGCGGAGAGTAACAGAACAGTCTTCCTTGGCAATGAGCGGTGATAAAGCGTTTTTGCCCTCTTCGAGTAAAATACGGTACATACAAAAACAAATCGTGATAAATTTGAACCAGGCTCGTTTTGTGATGTCAGACCAGCTCTAACATAAAGTTTAAAGCATGCAAATTAGGACTGGATAGACAATTTGAAGCGCAAGATTATGAGCTGAGATGCTACGCACATTCTGGCGTCCTAACCGAGAGGTTCGGTGTTCGGGCCACCCACCCCCGTTGATCCTAAATCAATGAAATGATGCTTTCATTGAATGTCCTCTTCAATAAATTTTATTTTTGCCGCGCAAGGTCGAACATTTAACTAAAGATTTCATTCGAACAGAAAAAAATATTATTGATCTTATTTCGTGGAGCATGATTGAGTTTACCAAAATAATTATGTGCCCAAGTGATATCCATGAAGTAAGCTGTTGGCCGCTTATGCGGTGGCTCTAAGAGAGATCTAGGTAGATACCAGCTAGCTACGAGTATTGTTCTCATTGTCGAGAAAAGAATATGAAACATAGCACCGGCCCATACCTCCCGGTGTATTTTGATGGATCGAAAAAGCGCGTGATTTATTGAAAGTTATCTCGAGACAAAATAATTGGTCCCAGATGCCTAATATCAGGCACACTGCAGGCGAAAAGCAATTTCACGTACACAGAGTGAAAAACCGGGTCTAGCCACTGCCCACTGGAAGAAAATTGTCTTTACACAAAACCGGCCCATACCTCCCCTATTCCAGAACCGCGCCGCTGACGAGCTCCTCCTCCACAACCAATCAGTCTGTGACGCAGTCGCAGCCTGCCCTTTGATCATTGGCTGTTACCGAATGGCCCGGCACCGCTAGGTCACCTGGCATAGGCAAGTCGCAGTAGGAGTCGGCCGTTGAGACAGATTCTTGATCGCACGCACAACGGGCCATGGGACAATACAGTTCAGTTCTGTTCTGAAAAAAAAAATCAAAATCGCAAAATTCCCCCCGGAACTGCCCCTCCTCTGGATCCGCTAGTGATCGTCACATTATGTAGTCGAATCTGGTTAATTCACTGTTTCATCCATGAATGTGACCACCCGTCCTATACTCTTATGTCTAGTGTCACCCGTTAGAAAAGCACAGCTTTGTTTTAACCACCGTTGTTAAAATTTACATAAAAGTTGAATATATCTAACCGACAAATAGAGCCACTGCCTCGTCGATTTCGCATTACAACTAGTTCCGATGCAGCACACCTAGTTCCGTTGCAAAGTAACTAGGTAGTTTGCAACGTACCTAGGTAGTTTGCATCCTAACTAGTTAGTTTGCAAACTAACTGGACGGTCAGTTAGTTTGCAACGGAACTAGTTTCGTTGCAAACTACCTGGCCGGTCAGGTAGTTTGCAACGAAACTAGTTGCGTTACAAACTAACGGATTTCGCATACTAACTGTAACATTACCACACATTTACATTACCATTTATCTCAAGGTTGCCCTTCAGGCGGCTCTAAACTACGGCAATTTCCCTATCTTCAACATGTAAATGCCCTCGGGCGTCCTCGTGGTGACGTAGGCATGGGAGTGCCAGGTTGGTAGGAACTAGACTTCGACGCCCCCTGACTCGAGCCAATTATTATCCAGAGTCAGCAAAGAGTAGTTAGCCTAGGCCACCAGAAGGCAATTATGGTGAATCAAGTGCCGTTTAACTTCATAAACGGACTTTCGGAGATTTGGGGTATCTGACCTAAAACATATGGCAAATTAAACGGAAAAGCAGCGCAAGTCACTGCAATTCAGCAAAAAAAAAAAGTAAATTGAAACACACTTTGCGGTCTAAAGAAGGTATTCTCTCCTGTGAACCGCCCGAAAAAAGGTCCACGCATAGTCGTGTTTCAGCGTTCTTTTTTCTTTTATTTCAATGAGTCTCAGTGAACGGTGAAAAAAATGTTATGCTGCTCTTCCACAGCCATTTGATTTCAGGAACCTAACTGGATGCCAAATCCCCCCCCCCCCCGTCGACTGGTAACGTCTTGTCCAGAAGGGCTCTTCTCCAAGCATGGGGTTATGGCGGTATCGCGCTCCGTTGTGATTTCACACGCGGCACGCACACTGAAACTGGGAGCTGACTGGGATTGGCGCTCACTCAACATGCATGGCAATTGTAGGCTGTGCCCGTAGGACCTACGGGGTAGGTGGCCGCTATAAAGCTCAATGTAATGCCTAGTTTTCCGCTCCTTTTGCTAATTTTTGGTCTGAATTTTCAACTCGACGACCTAGCTCAAAACCAATTGTCGGACCCTGAAAATAAGAGAATAACGACTGAAGAAAGGCAGGATTTAATATATATATATATATATATATATATATATATATATATATATATATATATATATATATATATATATATATATATATATATATATATATATATATATATATATATATATATATTGCATATTTTGATATATATATATGCATATTTTGATTTCGCAGTCTGGGTCATCAACGTTACCAACAGACTTCAACTTATTCAACACCCCGCGCCTCTGTCGGTTTGCCTCAAGCTACCCGCACTGGTAGTCGTGATGGATGTTCTCTCTGGCGCCCTGGGGAATCACCGGCCAAGGAGGAGAAACGGATGAAAAGTGTCAATTGCCGTCATTATCATCAAAAGATGCCTTCTCAACACATAAACCAAGGGCCAGAGACTTACCGATAGCCGTTATCCACGTTCCGTCGGCCACCTTTGCTGGATCCCGCAATTCACAACACCAAAGACGCGCACAATCCACCACCCATCACTCCCTGGCGACAACTGAACAGCTGATCAGCATCAATCAAATGCGTGGCGCGTAGGTGGCGCGCGCTTTTTGACCGTTGCGTTGCCATGACAACCGTCGCTGTCTGCTTGCGACGACGCCTGGCTGACTCGAGTTTCAAGTGGAAGTCGGCTACAGCCGCGGTGCTGTGACGGACCATGCGGTTCGCGTTGGATGTGGGGGGGGGGGGGGCGGGGACGGGGGGATGGATGTGGGCGGATGTGTTGGGACATGACATGTAAGGACCTGTTTAAACCAAGGGCGGATCCAGGAAAACTCCAAGGGGAGGGTCATGAATCGAAGTGCTGAATCGCAGCTGAACGTGCTGAATCGCAGCTTCAGTGGACTGAATGTGTCCGAGAGTGATATAGACAGAGCTCACCGACTGCAAGGGGCGAACAATCGCGTAATAGTGCGTTTTGTCCGTTCGGGCAGAGGGAGTGTTCGCGACCAGGTAATGTGGCGCCGGCTAGAGTTGGCCGGTAAGAATCTGTATGTGAACGAGAGTCTGACTCCTCTTCGCAACAAGATTTATCGCAGTCTGCTAGACGCGAAAAAGGAGAAGAGGATACATACAGTGTTCTCGCGCGGCGGCCATGTTTTCTTTAAGCGGGAGAAGTTCGCAGTGAGTGAGAGGGTCGAGTCTCTGGACAAGGTGCGTCAGCTCGGCTTCTCAGTGCAGGACGACCCGCCACCGCGGAGCGAGTCACGTGACGCTTGGCGCCCTGCACGTGATCGGCGAGGGGCGTCGACCCGCTGAGAACTGATGTAGCGGTAAGCGGCGGCCGGGGCTGGTGGACTTATTTGGCGCGCTGCCAAGACTGTCGATCTGTTGAGTTTTCGAGTGTTTTGCTTTCTTGAAGTGTAGTATCATGATCTAAGCTACTCTGTGGCATGGGAGGCAGAACTTCGTGACCCCCGGACCCCCCCCCCCCACCTCATGTTCTCCCCGCCCCTTCCCGCCGGCCCCACACGCGGAACATTTTTTGCCGTTTGAAGGGAGATTCATTCTAGTGAGTTGAATGTTTTTCCTTTTATTGGCCAGATATCCCGTTAGACTTTGTGTGTTGCGTTGTGTATATCCATCTGGGGATATTGTGTGAGGGGAATGGTGGGGTGTGTGTGTGTGGGGGGGGGGGGCTGCTAAACGGAGCGGCGGACATTTAAAGTATTCGTGTGGTAAGAAGATGTGTTTAGTTGGTATGAGGCCATTTCATTGCTGGCAGTAACTGGCTTTTTCTGGTGGCTTTCTTTTCTGAGCTCGTGAAATGACTCTGAAGCCGAAGCCAGCAGTCGTGCTCATGAGTTGGGATGTTATGATTATGTTGAGGTTTTTGGAACATTATTACTGCTCACGTGAGTTAAGATATAGAGACATTGTGCATGTATTGAGAGTATTGATCTCGTACATTTTAAGATTCGAGGGTCGTTTAGCTTGCGATGAGTAAGATCAACAGAAGGTGCATTAGTATTGGGAGCTTGAACGTCCGGGGCATTCGGCAAACAGAAAAGAGACGGGACGTAATTGACTTTTTAAGAAAAAGTAACTATTCGGTAACGTGCTTAATTGATACTCATGTCACAGAAGATTTAATAGATGTTGTGCGTTCCGAATGGGGTAGCGAACTAGTAGCCAGTTACGGAACAAACAACTCTAGAGGCATCATAATATTAATAAATCGCAATGCTGGGGTAAATATTTGCAGTACTCTAGTAGACCCGGGGGGAAATTACGTGATAATAAGTGCTGACTGTGAAAATTTTGGAAAAATTAACTTGATAGTGTTGTATGGTCCTAATGAAGATAATCCCAATTTTTATAGGGAACTTTTCACAAAAATCGAATGTTTGCCAGAGGATCCCTCCGTCTTTGTTGGCGATTGGAACATGGCATTAGATCCGGCAAACGACACTAAACATTACAGGCGAGTGGGAAATCCAACTGCTAGGAAAGTGGTACTAGATTTCATTGAATCTGAACAAATGTGTGACGTATGGCGCCAGCTGCACCCTACGACGAGGAGGTACACATGGCGTAAGCCAACACCGCTGAGACTAGCTAGGTTAGACTTTTTCCTGGTTTCCCCGGAACTGATGAGCATGGTGGGAACCGCGGATATCGAAGTTGGATACAGAACTGATCATAATTTGGTCTCACTAACACTTTTGTCCCGCGCAGCTAGGCAGAGAGGAGGTTTTTGGAAGTTCAACAATTCTCTCTTGGATGACAACGATTTTGTGGAAATGATTCGCAAAAGTATAAGAGAATTCAGGCGTCAGTATTTGCTGCCAATATATAACCCCGTCACAATGGATAGCGACGAAGACGCAGTCCTTATTGTGAATGATCAATTATTTTTTGAAACTTTGTTGTGCCATTTAAGAGGATTGAGTATTCAGTATAGTGCGAGAAAGAAACGGTTATCAACGGAAAGAGAAAATAAATTAATTAGTGAAATTGTAACACTGGAACATAGAGTACAGAACGAGGGGGACAATGTTAGTTTGAACGAGCTTTATAATGCCTCTGCTGAGTTACAAGAACTTCGTAAGAGCAGGATGAAAGGCGTTCTGCTAAGAGCAAAGGCGCGATGGATCGAGTATGGGGAAACTCCATCTCGTTACTTCTGCAGCCTAGAAAAGCGGCAGTATACGCAAAAATATATATCTTGTTTAGAGGTAGGTGGGACTTTGATTTCAGATCAGGAGGAGATAATGACGGCTCTAGTCAGACACTTCTCGGAAATTTACAAACGTAAAGAGAGGTCGAAAAAATTACAAGATATAGAACATTTGTTGGGAAATAATACGATTCGATTGAGTCACGAAGAGAAGAATAGCATTGAGGGAAAAATATCCATCTCGGAAGCATCGCAGGCGGTGAAAAGTTTACATAATGATAAATCCCCTGGCCCTGATGGGTTTACTGCGAATTTCTTTAAGACCTTTTGGCCGGAAATTGGGTACCTGGTTGTGAGATCCTTTAATTATGCGTTTGAAAACGGCCATTTATCGGTCACTCAAAGGCAAGGACTATTAACTCTCATTCCTAAACCAGGCAAACCAAAGACATGTATGGACAGTTGGAGGCCAATTTCATTACTGAACACGTCTCAGAAGATATTGTCGACAGTTATTGCTGGCAGATTAAAAAAAGTCATGGGAAGATTAATTAACATGGCTCAGCTGAGCCAGCCATCCCAAATGGGGCCCACATGGGCTGGAAGTGGGGCATCTGGGCGAATGTGGGCTGGGCTACATCTGGGTATGTCATGGGCGTCCAACTGGGTCCCAGATGGGCTAGATGTGCTAACTTTACGTGCTGGACTTGGCCAGCGCCTCCACTGTGCCGCTACCCTGCCTGATCTGTGCCGCTACCCTGCCAGACTCCTGATCTGACAGCCGCCTGGGCACACCCCTGCCCGCGTCCCTGCGAGGTCGGTCGCTGATACTGTGTCGCCGGCGTTCGTTGCAGTTGGTGACTATAAATAGACGCAATACGGCGCTGACGGACCGCCAAACTCTTCCCCTTTGTCACAATAGGTACGCATCCACGCTTCCGTTCTCTACCAGCCGCCTGCCGCCTTCCTGCAGTGGTAGCGTAGTGTAGTGGTTAGGGTCCCCGCATCATGTTCCATAGGTCTTAAGTTCGAATCTCTGGGGATCTAGTGAGAGGCAAAGGGTACGCGGTTCTCCCACGTGTAAACACATTGCTTTTTGGGATTCACGCGGAAATAGTGGACGACATAAGCTAGGTACCAAATCCCAATTAAATTCCATGTGCGCTTTTTGCATGTGTCCGTCTGAGTCCCAACTGGGAAAGCCCGTGTGGGACCCATATATATGCATATATCCCAGCTGGGTCCCATATGGGCCCCACTTGGGCTGCCCATGTGGGTCCCAACTGGGAAAGCCCATATGCGGGCTCAATACGGGCCCCAGATGGGTCCCACATGGGCCCCGTCTGGGGTGCCCAGATGGGACCCAGTTGGACGCCCATGACATTCCCATCTGGGTCCAAGGTGGGCAGCCCAGATGGGTCCCAGTTTGGAGCCCACTTGGGGCCCATGTGGGCCCCACTTGAGAAGGCTGGCTGGGAGAAGGGTTTCATGAAAAATAGATATATTGGAGATTGTATCAGAACTGTATATGATATTCTGTGGGAAACAAAGAGAAAGGAAAACAACAAAAACGTTCTCTTTTTATTTGCTGATTATCGAAAGGCTTTTGATTCTCTGAGCCACGAATTTATCATGGAGACTTTGCAGTTCTTTAATTTCGGGGCGGATATGCAGCGGTGGATTGCCACAATGCTCCGGGATGCTTCATCGTGCATATCACAGAATCAGATATCTACCGGCTTCTTTGAAATTGCGAGGGGCTGCAGACAAGGGGACTGCTGCTCGCCCTTGTTATTCATTCTCTGTGCAGAGATTTTGGGTATATTGGTACGAAATAATCGTCTCATAAAAGGATATATCTTTAATCATCAAGAGATTAAACTGGAACAGTATGCTGATGACAGCACATTCATACTTGATGGGAGCCAGAGTAGTTTCAGGGCTTGCTTGAAAACAATTGCTGAATTTGGAGCGGTTTCAGGGCTGTCCCTAAATCCACAGAAGTCGGAGCTTTTATATTCAGGTCCGGGTGAGCCGCCATCCTTTATCACACAGTCAGAGTTCTCATGTGTGCAGGACAGTTTTCGTTACTTGGGAATCATTTTCACCAAGGACATGCATGAAATGGTAGCAGTCAACTTCAAAAGAAAAGTCGAGTCAATAACAAACATGCTCAAGGGCTGGCTCCGACGGCGATTAACTTTATACGGGAAGCGGACGGTTTTAAAGTCACTTGCTTTGTCCAAGCTGACGTACGTCTTGACGGTACTGCCTAATCCTCCAACTGCGATGACTGATGCACTGCAGAAGCAGTTTTTCCGATTTTTGTGGGACAACAAGCCAGACAAAATACGTCGGTCCCATTTGATAACGCATTATGGCATACCCTGCGTGGGAACGTATGGTAAAGCTATGAAACTTGCTTGGGTGCGACGCTTTTTGACCGTAAAAAATATTGTGGGACCGCAAGTGGAATTGGATAGGCTACTAAGTAGCGGTGACCGTTATATGAACAAGTTTGGCTCGAATATGAATCCTTTTTGGAGTGATGTATTTTCTGCATATGATGAATTCAAGCACGAGCTCGTAGTTGAAGCAAGCGATGTTTGGCAGATTCCCATCTTTTTATCTTCCAAAATAGTGATAGGACGGAAGCCCTTTTGGAAACGTAAACTTTTCGACGCTGGATGTAGGTCAATAAATGATATTTACAGTTCTCAAGGAGAACTTATGTCCTTTGAAGAATTTAGGAGAACTTATCCTGGGTGTTTGAACGCTTTGACTTTTGAGACATTGCGATGCTTGGTACAGAGAATTTCCATACCAAGTGAATTCGGAGGCAAAAAGCCAATAGGACCGTTCATCCACCCGGCTCTACTGCAAATATTGAACGGCGATTGCAGACAATATTATGATGCCTTACTGAATGTGAGATATAAGAAAACAGATTCACCATTACCTAGTCAAATTAAATGGAACTCTATTTTGAGTTCTAACATATTTTGGGGGCATATATATTATCGATACAAAAGGTGTTCAAAGAATACAACTTTGATATGGTTCCAGGACAGAATTGTTCACCGAATTTTGACAACAAATACCTTTGCATCGAAATTCATGGACGTCAGCGACTTATGCACCTTTTGTGGTAGGGAAAGAGAGACGATACAACACCTAATGGTAGCTTGCGAAGAAGTGGGTGCGATGTGGCAATCGGTGAAAGATATGATACGTGACCGATTGAAGATTACGCTGGAATTGAACCCTCAGGAAATCATATTGGGATTTGATCCAGCTTTGTACGAATGCCCTAGGGAAACCGCAACAGCGATCCAGCGACTCATTTTGATAGGAAAATGGTACATATATAGTTGTAAGGTTAGAAAAGAAAAGCCAAGGTTTGTGAACTTGTTACAAAAAATGAAAATTCTGACACAAGCTGAATTTATGTACGACCATGACAAGAATGAAAGGGAAATTAGAGTACGAGATATTAATATGGTACTGTGCTGTAACCAAACATGCTAATGTAGTGAGCATCATGTATGAGCGTTGGAAAATGTGGTAGTTGTGTTGTAAAGAAATTGTGTAATAAAGAGTGATGAAAAAAAAAAATAAAAAAATAAAAATAAAAAATGAATCGAAGTGGTGCCCCTACCTATACCCAAAATTAAAAACTCAACGGATTTCGTCCACTTCATTTTGGTGGTGCCCCCATTTTCAGTTTTTTTTTTTTTTTAGTCAGTATCTTAACTCTTAGCCACAACCACATTTACCAATTGTAAGCAAGTATATATGAATGTGCTATGTGTATATATGTTGTGGACGCTGAGTAGAGAGTACTTACCAGTAACGTTATCAGGTAAGCAAATCGTTGTCAGTCCGACGAACTTGACCCTGGCGTCTAAAGGGTCTGTCCTTGACACTTCAGGCTTGTCAGCAGGGGTGGAGAAATATGCCGAGTTGGGGTTGCACGGGCGCAGCAAATCCGCCGCCGCCTTAGCGGTGACCTTGACCTCCACCGCACGGTGCGGCTCCAAAGCCAAGCCGGCGCAGCCGGCATGGAATTGGAAAGGCTCGTGCTACCCCAACTCGGCACAATTGTCCACCGCTGCTTGTCAGGGGCACCAAAGTCCTTCCAGGGACACCACAAACCTGTCAGGGGTACCTACGGCCTTGTAGGGGCGCCACAGGCCCGCCAGGGGCACCACAGGCCTGTCAGGAAGCAGGGGCACCACAGGTCTAGCAAGTATACACGACAGGCCTGTCAGGGGCACAACGGGCCTGTTGGGCCCATGAGTACCCCTAGGGGCAGGGGCACCACAGTCCTTCCAGGGGCACCGCAGGCCTGTGAGGGGCACCAGCGGCCTAGCAGGGGCACCAGTCAACACAGGCCTGCCAGGGGCACCACAGACCTGCCAGGGGCACCAGAGGCCTGCCAGGAGCACCACCGACCTCGCAGGGGTAACTTAGGCCTGTCAGGGCCCAGGGGCACCACGGGCCTGTCGAGAGGCACTTCAGGCTTTTCAGGGGCACCATAGTCCTCTCCGGACGCAGGGGTAGCAGGGGCACCAGAGGCCTGCCAGGGGCACTACAGGCCTAGCAAGGGCACCACTGGTCTATCAGGGGCACCACGAGCCTGTCATAGCCAGGCATCTCAGGCTTGTCAAGGCCCAGGGGCACCACAGGTCTGTGAGGGGCACCAGCGACCTAGCAGGGGCACCAGTCAACACAGGTCTGCCAGGGGCGCCACAGACCTGCCAGGGGCACCACAGACCTGCCAGGGGCACCACAGACCTGCCAGGGGCACCAGAGGTCTGCCAGGGGCACCACCGGCCTCGCAGGGGCACCTTGAGCCTGTCAGGGGCACCACGGGCCTGCCGAGGGGCACTTCAGACTTTTCAGGGGCACCAGTCCTCTCCGGGCGCAGGGGTACCAGCAGCCTAGCAAGGGCACCAGAGGCCTGCCAGGGGCACCAGCGGCCTAGCAAGGGCACCAGAGGCCTGCCAGGGGCACCACAGGCCTAACAAGGGCACCACGGACCTGTCAGGGGCACCTCAGGCTTGTCAGGGCCCAGGGACACCACAGTCCTTCCAAGGGCACCGCAAGCCTGTCAGGGGCACCAGAGGCCTGCCAGGGGCACCACAGGCCTAGCAAGGGCACCACAGTCCTTCCAGGGGCATAACAAGCCTGTCAGGGGCACCAGAGGCCTAGCAAGGGCACCACAGGCCTGCCATGGACACCACAGGCCTGCCAGGGGCACTACCGGCTTTGCAGGGGCGCCTCAGGCCTGTCAGGGGCACCACGTGCCTGCCGGGGACACTTCAGGCTTGTCAGGGGCGTTACAGTCCTGTTAGGGCCCAGGGGCACCAGGCCCGTGGTGTCCCTGCTAGGCCTGTGGTGCCCCTGGCGGTCCTGTGGTGCCCCTGTCAGGACTGTGATACCCCTGATAGGCCGGTGGTGCCCCTGGCAGGTCTTTGGGCCCCCGGGCCTCAAGGGGGGGCCATGACCCATGTGACCCCCCCCTTGGATCCGCATCTGGTTTAAACTCATTTTGGTTTTGCTGCTTGGCTGACCTGCTGTCTGTTGTTGCGCTGTTGATAGAGCATTGAGCATAAAATTATGTTACCCATCCCTCACTAGTTGTTAAATATATAGCGAGCTATCTGCTCTTTGGAGTCATATTAATATATTATTTCCACAAGTAACAACACAATGAATTTTTTTAGGGAAGGGGCCCAAGGGGACGGTCAATCCTCCCGGCTGACTGGGAGTTAATGGCTAATCCCATCGCCACCCCAGGTATTTTCCTCGCGATCGTTCAAAAACCCTGCACGATTGAGGACTGGCGGTTGGTAGGCATACTTGACCGTGAATTTAATCCGCATCTTGTGGCGCCAACCGCATTTTCGTTCGGGTAAGGTCAGGTCACCGACCTACGCTGGCGGATCCAGAGGGCGGCAGGGGCTAAAGCCCCCCCCATTCGAAACCCGACAGAGACGGCAATATGAATTAGCCCCCCCTCCCCAAAATGTGCTGGTATTGGTAATTAAAATGATTGATTGCTCGTAAGTTCCAACCTTCGATAGTGATTGAAGTCTCTTTAGAAATTCCTTTTCGCTATTAAGTTGGTAGTGATTTGGTAGCTATTCAAGGATGGAAAAGTGGCGCCCAGCTCACTTTTAGCGTCGGAGTTTTTGATCACGTGACTTTCATGGTTAACTTTACGTTTTTCAATGTTGTAAATTAAACGGAAGTGTTATACATCAAACTTGTTACATTTACGATGTTTTTAGCAGCAATCGTGTTATTATATTTGAAAATTATATTCTGCAAAAAAGAAGTCACGTGATGTTACCAGATTCTGTGTTAGGACAGCCTACTCGAGCTTCGATTTTGAGTACTTTTTAGCTTCTCTGAAGCAAAGTAATGGACGTTTTCAGATAGGGAAAGAAACACTGAATCTAATGAGGGCAAGATTTAATCATTTTTTGCACTTCTTAAGTGAGATATCCTGGAATGAACTTTGGACACTGATAATTTCGGTCCAGTGATCTTAGTATATTTAGAGAGAATCATTTAACATTTTGTAAATTGTGAAGCACCATTGGCACCTTTTGCAACATAACGGGCGGGGCTATAAAGCTTGCAACAATCCCTATGTAAATGGGGCTGGTGTAACGTGTTCGCTACCATATTCTAGTTTGAACTAAAATATCTAGTTTATTATAAATGAAGAGTTTTAGTAGTAAAAATTAGAATAATTCCACAGGCGATGGCTAATTCTTCCTTACATTAAATGTCCAATATGACCCTCCGGTCGCCTTAACCCTCGCCCGCACATGCCATTTTCCCATCCTAGAACGCACATGGGGGGGGGGGGTGGTTGCCACCCCCCCCCCCCCGCGCCATTTCGTTCCTGTTGGAGATAGAGCTTAGCGGTAAAGACCAAAAAGATTCTTTGGGAAGAGACGAATCCAATGATACCCAGTTTTACCTTCTCAGGTCAGTCATTGACCTTCCAGGTCAGGTCAAACTAAAAAATGTTGCTGTTTTGGGTCACCGTTGGATATCAAGTGCGCTGCTTATCAAATACCGATGACGATGCTGTTTTCTGGTGCCAAGCCAGCTAGAACCTCTTTGTCACACTACCCGACCAGATTTTTGCTGCTGAGGTCATTTCAGGTCAAGGTAGGTCAAGGTCAATTATATGTGTTTGTATGTCTGTGTGTGTCTTTGTGTATACTGATGTGTGCACCGATTGTTTTTGGGTCCATATTACATGAAATCATGATCTGAGAAGCTTTTACCAAAAATGCAGTCAAAAAACTTCACAAAAAGTAAATTCAGCTTGCCTAAAACGCAATTATCTTAGATGACCTAGGTTGACCTTGACCCTGACCTTGACCCCTGTACATCGTCGAACAACATGTTCCATGATAGGTGGGAGGTAAGACTGGCAAAAAAGGCCGAAATCAGGGTGTCAAAAGCTCACAAGGCCCATGGCAAACGCAAGATGTTGAGAACTGGCCATTTGGGTCATGACATGACCTGAAAAACAAGGTCATATCTCCGAAACAAAAAATCACAGAAACTTGAAATTTTCAGTGGACATCCAAAAAAGATAGAGGAGCAGCTATACGAAAAATCAGCCTTCTAGCTTCAAAAATGTTCAGTGCAGAGCAGAAAGACTACCTGGGGGGTGGTGGCAACCACCCCCCCCCCCCATGTGCGGGCGAGGGTTAAACCCCCTGCTGTGGGCTGGGTAGTCACCATCCGACTAGAATAGCTTAGCTTCCATTTAGAGCATATGCCCCTGTGCGTTGGGGTTTACGACTTACGTTTCAGAGCTCGAATAGCTTGTCCCTCGAGACGGGCACATCCAGGGGGTGTCGAAGTCTAGTAGGAAAATCTGGCAAATTCCCTGCGTGACGTCACGTCGGGGATGACCGACGGCACCTTGCACTGAAAGATACGGCAGAACGGCTATTTTTGAAAAATGATTAAAAATACTTTTGTGCTGTTATGACGCATAAAACGCTTATCAGCATGTTCCTCATCATGTGATAAAGGCATATCCGTGGTCGAAAATAGCTGAGCCCCTCCCAATTTCCAACCACCGACCTCATAAGCAAAGGATGTAAGCGTAATCCTTAAGGGCGACTTTCCTATACATATCCGTACATATGCGTCCTTATGGAAATCGGTAGTGTGGCGATTGGCGACGCGCGCGACATCTGTGTGGCGACCAAGTGGCGACTGTGGCGACACCTGGTGGCTGCTTTTCTGCTGTACGAAGGCATTGGGGTTTTGCCAGATGTGGTTCCTACTGCTACACCACTATGTTGACCCAATACTAGAAAAGTTATTTTGCTAGTAAAAGGCAAGCAAATTGAAAGTTGATTTATAAAATTGCTTATAAATGATTACGAGATAATAATAAAGAAATTTTGATTGAATAATTATTTAAATAATCAACCGTGAAACTATATTCTGGTAGGTTTAGTAGAAATAAGTCCGTGCAACCTTGTATTTAGGGCCTTGGGCACATCCTTGTCACTCCACTTTTGATGACATCCTAAGGGGACCTCAAGACAATAATGGCGTGGTGCGCCACAATCGCTCCCAAGCTACTTGCCAACAGCAGCCATTTTTCAAAATATTATTTTGAAATTAAGTTTTAAATAATGAAAATATTGTAATGAAGTTGTAAATTAAATCTAAACCTTATCTAAAATCTTACTGAAAAATGATTTATTCATGGTTAAAATATAAGCTCGATGCGTTTTCACGTTGCTTCCCTGCACTGCTGCAGATGGTTTTTAAATAGTCTATCTTCAAAACTGGCAATTACTTAGCATATTGCTACTCCTAATTGTCGCTAGAAAATTAGTTGGGCTTTCCACTGACATCAACGGTTGAGCAGTGTGTCGAGAGCGCCATAAATAATCTTCAAATGAAGTTAGTCATTTCTACGTTGCAGAGGGATGGAGTATTTATATACACTGTGGGATGGAGTACCCCTTGCGAGCATCAGGGGTGACGTCACTCAGGATCTGTTTCTGATTGGTCGGCGGGCGAGTGACTGTATGCACCTTCCATAGATGGCCTTGGGGGAGGGTGCCCAGACCAATCTGAAGAAGTATAGTCACTCGGCCAACCATTCAGAGGCCGATCCACAAAATAAACTTAGCTAAAATGAAAGCGTATGATCCAAGGCGTATGGTCAGAAAATTAGTTCACATAGAAGCTAGCCATACTTCTATTGCCCTCGTTGTCTTAGAGGCTAGAGCGCAGGTAGCTCTCCAAGTAGTTCAGGGCGTCGAAGGACCGGCGACTACAATCGGTCGTCACTGGGGGGAGGGTTTAGAAAAGATGCGACAGCCCTGCAATCTCTTCGAATGTTTCCTCAGCCCGAGCATCTCGCAGTGTCCACCTGTCATGCACCATAGAGATCATCGCCGGGCATCGCCGGAAGTGGGCCTCATGGCCTCACGTCTTCCATGCCACAGCCGAGGCATGATGATGCATGCTTCTGTAATCTGTATGTATAGCTTTTTGTACTCCATTCGAAAGCACGCAGAGGGCGACATGGAGCTGAAGAGACCTTATGTGACTTGCTGAATACTCGCCCACGAGCTCCGTGGGAATTGAACCGCTGCTTCCGTTGAGAGACCTGCCTGGTTTAATATAAGGCAGGAGCACAGCGAGACCTGTCACGCAGCGTCGCCGCTTTTAGGTTTAATCTGCGTCGCCGTTTTCCAGTCGGACGCAGCGTGGGCACGGAGTAGCCAAGCTTCACTTCCACCCTACCGAAGGGCTCAAGGTGCGACCCAGGTAGAACCTATAGAGCCTTGGGTAGAACGTGCTCAAGCAAACCAGGCAAACGCTGAGCTGCTCCTTTCCGCTCATGTCTGTGGTCTCGTCTGCCAACAGTGCCAACAGTGAGAAAAGATCAGGAGGGAGAACGTCTGTCCCAATAGCATGTCGGAGTACGATGTTATGACTGGAATCCATTGAATGGACTCGCAGGATAAATGTGGTGCATGTAGCCCTCGTAGTAGTATCGATGACATTTCAGCTCATGAACCCCACATTCTGCCATGATCTGCAAGTTGGAAAAACCCTCGTCGTAGCCCACTTTCTCGTTCATATGTTCATTCCGTTGCCTATATGGCCCCTGATAGGCTGTCCGAGCCTCCTCCAATGTTCAATGCCTCGCAGGGCCCGCTCCAGTGCATGTCATGTTTCGAGATCGCTGGTCAGACACAGCTTTGTTCTGCATGTCGAGGACACTGATGCCCCGAATTGCTAACTATGAGCCAGCTGAGCACGGGCACCTTGCTAATCTTGTGATAATGACCACAGTGTATAATGACAATTGATGTGTGTCGTCAGTCAGTGGTCCTGATTTTAAGGTGCGGCTGCTTAAGTAGTGTTTTCGGGAGCAAGGATAGCGAAAGCCCATCCGCTTCCGAGGCCCAGCCCCCAAACAGAACGCAGGCTTACAGAAAAAAACACTAAAATCGCTGGCCTGGTACATCCCCGAAAGTGTCCGAGTTCCAATATACTTGCGCCGCGTTGATTCAGCTTCCCGACGTTCAGTGTGTTACCAAGCAACCAGGTAGCGCCCGTCCCACGGTTTTAAGGGTTCGGGCCAGTTAGCGACATGTTCACGACTCACGAGCCTGCCAATAGCGTTTCTGACATCGTTGATCTAAGCTGACGTGATAAGCAAGAAACCCACCAGCTAAGTCGATCCATTTTCAGAACGATCTTTCTGTTTCAGGCGATTCTGACGAAATGCGAGCAGTTCAGTGACAAGAGGGGATTGAAATAGGCATCAAATTAGTCCCAAAATAGTGGCGAGACAGAAATTATGCACGGTTCCATGGTTAACCCTAAGCAGGGCGGCGGAGTCGGTGGATTTTAGGGTGACTCTGACTCCGACTCCGGCTTAAAAAATCGACTCCGACTCCGACTCCATTTTTCGACTCCGACTCCGAAAATTGCGAAAATTCGCCAGACTCCGACTGGCTGCCCCTGGCAGGGGTAGCCAGTAACAGTTCGTAGCATTAGGCCAAATGGGCGCTCAAAAACTACTACCCCATAGGGTTTCCATGTTAAATCGACCTTTTTCAAGCGAGTCTCACGCGTAAGCTAGAAGATAAAGTGCCAATATTATTGTGGGGAAAGGTAGCGTCAAGCTTCCCCTACAACCTTTTTATCTAGCGTTTTTCGATGCGCAGGCCATAACAGGTCCAAAAAAGCATTGGGCGCTGCCCGAGGTACCAAAAGCCCCTCCATGAGAGCACAAGTTCCTGTGCATGCGCACATTGCCTCAACCCTGTACTGGCGTAAATTAGTGATACTGCTTACGGACTCGATCAGCTAATCAGCGTCCCCGATTACATTGATAGATGTCGCTAGCATCACGTAAATCATGCTTGCGAACACATTTTAAGAATGAAACAGCTGCACCCTTTCTGCCTTCCATTGATTTCTTCCATCTTAGTATCAACTATACGCTTTTCAACTAACTGTTAAGACTAAGTTTTAAACTATGGTTAGTATGTTATTTCTGGTACATATGATTTAAAAATAATTGCTTTATGAATTTGGCTTTACTCGTCAGAATGGAATACTTTTTCCATATTCAAAAATACATCTTCTGCCATGTAACTCATCCAGGTAAAATGGGCGCTTTCCGCGTCGTTGGTGTACCCGTTGTTCTAAATACCCTGGGCGTGACGGTTGCCAGTTGCCACCCTACGATTACAGTTCGCCGCTGAGCATTAAAGCCTAGTTCACTGCAGACGCCCCAAAACTCCTCAATGCGACGGTTAGGACTTTAGCATGAGGTGGAGCTGGGATAAGCCCCTGCTTACGACAAAATACAGTGACATACTCATCTGACCCGCCTATAGCTCCCATAGTCTGAAATAAATAAAAAATAAAAACCGTCTGATGTAAGCGCGCGGCCATCGTGAATCACTAGAAACGCAATGAAAATTTTTTGGCTTTCCCGAAGTTTTGTTTGGTTGAAGCAGAAACATGTGTCGCGTATTTTTTAAAAACCTAGTATGTGCCAGCGAGCTCAAACAGAGAAAAACGCGAAAAACCAAAATCATGCTGACGTAAGGAAACAGTGGCCAACACCGAACAACTAATGTTTTATGGGTATGTTACAGGGAGTTTAAGAAATCCGTGAGTTTGCAAACCCTGACCCATCAGTGAGTTTGCAAATTCACTAGGGAGTTTGCAAACTCACTGACCGGTCAGGGAGTTTGAGAAATTCTAGAGCGATTAGGACAAATAAATAGGAAGTGTGTGGCATATGGGTGGCATACGTGCCGTCCGTGATATTAAAACAAAGGCGGCTAGTTGTATGGCCTATTTAACAGTCACACGCTGACAAAAAGCTTACAGATCATATGCACACCATACTTTTGATTTTAAACTGTTCAGTGATCTAGTCAAAACATGTAGCGCCGCTTTATTCAGTCATACATTTATTTAGTTCACGGCCCAATTGTATCCGCTCCACACAAGAGTGGCTATTCCAGAGTCAGACTCAATATATCAAAGTAAAAACAGCTAAGTTGGTCATTTATGCTAAAACATATAAGGCATAAGTGTGCAACTCTTGTGTGGAACTGATCTATAATTGGGACGTGAACTAAATAAGTGTATGACTAAATGAAGCGGCGGTACATGTTTGGGCCAGATCACTGAACAGTTTAAAATCTTAAGTAGGCATTTATGGTGTGCATATGATCTGCAGGCTTTTTGTCAGCGTGCGACTGTAAAATAGACCGTACAGCTAGCCGCCTTTGTTTTAACATCACGGACGGCACGTATGACACCCACATGCTGCACGCTTGTTTTTATTCGTCCCAATCGCTCTGGAATTTCTCAAAATCCCTGACCGGTCAGTGAGTTTGCAAACTCCCTAGTGAATTTACAAACTCACTGATGGGTCAGGGAGTTTGCAAACTCCCTAGGGAGTTTGCAAACTCACGGATTTCTCAAACTCCCTGTAACAGGTATATAATACTCGGTTTGGAATATGAAACTAGTGTCAACTGCTCACATTTGTGGCTAAATTGTCTAATACGGTCTTTACTATTATTTGTTTATCCCATCTTCGCACAGGAAAACCTAGTAAAATGCTTTACTATATTCTTCCTTGACTTTTCTTTGTTGTTTTTGAAACGATTGTTGTACTATACGGATCTAATTGTGCATTGATATTAGGTACCTGCACATGATCAGGTAGTATTTATTCAGCGATAACCTGCAGTGATGTGCTTTATACACCTCAGGTAGTAACATCCGTGTGTATGTAGCTATGAAATGAATGAGTGCGGTCAAAACTGGAAGGATGAAACAAATACATTTTGTTATACAAAAACACATGTATTGACAATGACAATGCCAGCTGCTATCACTGTTGCGGTCCTGAACTACCTTCATGACACCCTTCAGAGTTACCTAATCGCCTGCAGCTGCACCCATCGCGACTAACTAGTACGTGTCCACCAGGTCGGACGCAGATCTGTTGACCTCCAGGCTGTGCCAGAACCTTGTTTTCACAGGTGTGATTCCAGCAGAGGCAAGCAGACGCAGAATGCCTTCCTTTTTCTCGGGCTGCAGCCCACGTGGCTTGGCCCTGGGGTTCGCTTGAAGATCCAGCAGCTGGAACTTGGGTAGCAGAAAGTCCACTTCTTTCAATTCCGAGTCATAGTCTCCCTCTCGGTGCTCCATCATCCTTGATCCCTTGTTGAAGGTCACCTCACAGATGTTCTGCAGCTTTGGGAGGCTGAAACGACCTGCTGCTGGTGCCCTTCGAGACCGGACGCCGGACGCACACTTCTTGAAATCAGCTGGGCTCATCTTGACTACCTTGATATTGTGGCCAGACTTGTCAATAGCATCGCACAACTCTTCAAATGTTCTCTCCAATCCTTTTCATCTTCCTGCCGATCTGACCATGGGTGCTGTCTGCCTTCATGAAGGTGTGGCCCTTCTCCAGATATCTCATCTTGATGCGGTCTGGTCCCCATGCACTGTTTATGCAGGATGTCAGCACTGTGAAGAGTACCCAGTTCTTGTTCTGCCCACAGCAGTTGTCGGTCCAGGACACAAGTTTGCTGGCACCACTGAGTTCTACGCACTTGAGGTACGATGATGCCACTTATGCAGCTCCTCTGCCTGCCAGTTCCTCGTGCCAGAGAATGCAGAAGTCAGGTTGATTGCCATTCATACAAGCAAACGTCTCGTTGAAAATCACAAGTCTACTTACAAAGAAGTGATTTTTGATAGTCATTTTTGGTAGCAGGAGCACCTTCTGCATGTCCGCCGTGAAGGCCATCTCGCCTGGCTCCAGTTTATCGACCGTCTCCCTGTACGCGTCACGTGCCATTTTAGCTCTTTTTAGGTGTTGTCGCCCAGTTTCACACAGCTCACAGTTCTCACAGTCGCGTTCTGAAGCCAGGTTCCCAGCTGCTGAGGGACGGGAGGATCCCTGACTTGGCTCAGATGGCTCGCCGACGGTAGGACGAGGAGGACCGGTGCCAGGATCAGGGTCGCCGTGGGTATCGTCCGCCGAGCACGTCACCTGGACAAGGCAGAAAAGGTACCATCAGTCATCATACAGTATGGGTGTTGCTGCAATATGCATCGCATGGCAAAAGTAAGAATGTTTGATCTAACCTGTTGTCCGAGGGCTGGGACGGATGGCTCGCCGACGGTAGGACCAAGGCCCTATCGGTAGGACGAGGAGGACCGGTGGCAGGATCACTGCTGTCGCGTGTGAGCGATGACTGGCCAGTTTTAGGGCCCAAGACGTCCAGAGACAAACCAACTTGTTGCAGGTGATTGGTCAGGTATTTGCAGGCATCGCAGTCGTCCTGAGAGGGCTGCCCAAACGTGATTTTTTCACATTCAAACACCTTACGGTACGTCTGGTAGGATATCTTCCGGTGTGATTCGTTATAACCACGCCACATGTCTGTGATGGTCAAGTGTGATTCCATATCTTCGATGTGGAGCGTGCTCCTGCTTGTAATGGCTTAATTGTGGATGGTACGAGTTTATACGTGCACTGATAGGTTCTGTGCAGATCTGGTTCGGCGCAGGAGCTCTCCCACGCCCGTCAGTCAGCAGACACACAGGCTCGTCTGCTGTAGTGGCTGTTGGATGTTTTCTGCTGGATGAAGGTCGTCACCAAACCATCGGTCTTCATTCCTAGCGTGTGCAAGAACATCGTCTTGGAAACTTGGTGGCTGTTCCATCACAACATGGTAGTGAGTACTCCAGTGTTCTCAACTCCTTTACTTTCTTTTCGGTCACTTCCTCTGACTCTTCAGACGTCTCATCGGTCTTTGTTCGGCGCCTCTTCACTGGCTTGATGGTGATATGGGAACTGAAGATTTGAAGAAGCCCCGTCTTTCATGGAACGGAGACTTCCAGAAGCGCTTTCTGATGTGTTCTCTGTCGGCTTCATTGAAGGCATCACCACAAGCCTTCTTGCAAGAACAAGGCGCAAGGAGTGCATGTTTTTTTTTAGCTGGCTGTCGTTGCTGTCCTCCACCTCCGAGTCGGATCCTTCGCGTTCCTCGTAATCTGATGCTGCAGCTGCCGAAGTACCCTGCTCAGGTTCACCTCCTGGGGGCGCGTCACATGGGACAGGTGCCAGACAGAATATGTCGGGGAAAAGATCCCCGGGCACAGCATTTTCGCCTTCGATTATTATTTCCTGGCAGTCCAGTGCGTCTCAAAGGCATGCCTGGTCTTCAATATCTTCCATGATAAAAACGTCTATTTCCAGGTGATTAGGATGCTGTAATAAAAAGATGGGATATTAAAATAATATTTTATTGTTATTATCAACTGATTAAGATGTGTCACAGTTTACGTCAGTGCGCATTGTTAATTGCCCCCCCCCCCAAAGTTATGCGCAGTGTGTGCTGCATCAGAAGTATGTATATATTACGGCCACTTAAAGAAGTTTGTAGGTACAACAAACTCAGTTATCATTAATAAGTTCACTATCAGATAGCTGGGGTGATTATTCAGGTAGGTATTGCAGTTATTCCCCTAAATAATGAAGAACACTTGGTCCAATCACCTTTGCATGGTCATGCTGATGTTAGAGTGAGTTTGCGAAATCGGTGGATCCGCGGATTTCCTAGGGAATCCGCGAAGTCCCTAGTGGCTCCGCGGATAAACGGGCGGGGATCCGCGGATGAACAAGACTCTTCAGGATAACCGCGAACTCCCTGAAGAGTTGACGAGATCCGCGAACCACCCGGGGAATCCGCGGAGTAACGATTCATTCTAGTGAGTTTGCGAAAGTCCTATGCGTTTCATGCAGCTATCTTATGACAAGAATCAAGAATGCAAGGGCATATTGTGACATATAAGTGCATGTATGGCCTAAACTTTTGAATTCATTTTAAAAGAGATCAAACGCAAAAATTACCCAACGTTTCGCATTTATTGCTTAGTCATGGGTGTTAGAGTGCGATTGTGACACTTTGAATGATAATCCTCATTCCTCAAGGGCATATTGGTTAGATCGTCTGCGACTTAACCCTCGCCCGTATTGTTGTTTTCCCAGTTGCTGTTGGAATTCGCGGAGTAGGTACCGATTCATTCTAGTGAGTTCGCGAATCATTCTTTCAGCTCGCTAGACGTCGCTCGCAATATCAATAGGTATGCAATTAAATAATAGACGGTAAGCCATTTTTGGCGTGGTTGAACTTTTGCGACTGCAGTCTGCTCACTTTTCTCCCAACCATGAATGGAAAGCTGGAAAGGCATCTGAGCGATCATGTGAATGTATGCAAGTGTGCATGAATAACAGTAATGCTCACTCTTCCTCAGGGGCGGAGCTTCCTGTACAGTTGGTGGGGCAGTTGCCCCCTCCCCCCAACTTGCCCTTTTGCCACAGCCGACCTGACCCGACCGGTCAGCACCGCGCCTACAGCCGCTCCAGCCCGGTGCCACAGTATATCTATTCTGGGGAACATTTGGACCGGAGGGGCAATGCTGAACTCCGATACGAGAACCCAACACGTACCTATCAACCCGCTCAAAAATATCAACTTTGAAATTTGAGCTGATTTGACCTGACCTTGACCTGACCTTCACCAGAGCATAACCTAAACTGGCCCCAAAGGCTGCCTTACCCACATAATCGCATTTGTCACGTAAAATGGACCATAAAACATGCATCACATGATATTTTCATATTGTTACCCTCTGTGACCTGACCTGGCATCAGTGACCTCAACTAGCAAAATATGTGTTTGAAGAACAATTTCCCATCATTGATTTTCAGTGACATGCATTTTACTCGATTTTACAAGCACAACACATTTCTTGAATGCCTGTAAACGGTGAAAGTTCGACATTTGACCTGACCTGTGACGTTATCGCTTTGACCTAGGTCAATGAAATTGGGTCACAAGGTAGTTCCCCGCTGGGGCTATCCAACACCGTTTGCGGCTTGTCGCTTTGTTACGTGGTTCTCGAGATCTTAGGGGGGAATGCCCCCTCCCCCCAACAGGGCGCGTTGCTCGGCAGACCCCAACGGGGCGCGGGTTAAGTCGCAGATGATCTACCCAATATCCCATGCATTCTAGTCTAGATAGCTGTATGAAACGCTTAGGAACCTCGCAAACTCACTAGAATGAATCGTTACTCCGCGGATTCCCCGGGTGGTTCGCGGATCTCGTCAACTCTTCAGGGAGTTCGCGGTTATCCTGAAGAGTCTTGTTCATCCGCGGATCCCCGCCCGTTTATCCGCGGATATACTAGACTTGATGTTCATCCGCGGAGCCACTAGGGACTTCGCGGATTCCCTAGGAAATCCGCGGATCCACAAATTTCGCAAACTCACTCTAACACTGACACTGTCCACAGGCCACATTAATGTTACGCTGGAAAGAAATAACCTAGTATGTCATAGACACCAAGTGTTAACCCTCGCCCGCACATGGAGGGGGGGGGGGGGTTACCACCCCCTCCCAGGTAGTCTTTCTGCTCTGCACTCAACATTTTTAGAGCTAGAAGGCTGATTTTTCGTATAGCTGCTCCTCTATTCTTTCTTGATGTCCACTGAAAATTTCAAGTTTCTGTGATTTTTGGTTTCGGAGATATGACCTTGTTTTTCAGGTCATGTCATGACCCAAATGGCCAATTATCAACATCTTGCGTTTGCCATGGGCCTTGTGAGCTTTTGACAACTTGATTTCGGCCTTTTTTGCCAGTCTTACCTCCCACCTGTCATGGAACATGTTGTTCGACGATGTACAGGTGCCAAGGTCAGGGTCAAGGTCAACCTAGGTCATCTAAAATAATCGCGTTTTAGGCAAGCTGAATTTACTTTTTGTGAAGTTTTTTAACTGCATTTTTGGTAAAAGCTTCTTAGATCATGATTTCATGTAATATGGACACAAAAACAATCGGCGCGCACACATCAGTATACACACAGACACACACAAACATATATAATTGACCTAACTTGACCTGAAATGACCTCAGCAGCAAAAATCTGGTCGGGTAGTGTGACAAAGAGGTTCTAGCTGGCTTGGCACCAGAAAACAGCTTCGTCATCGGTATATGATAAGCAGCGCACTTGATATCCAACGGTGACCCAAAACAGCAACATTTTTTAGTTTGACCTGACCTGGAAGGTCATTGACTGACCTGAGAAGGTAAAACTGGGTATCATTGGATTTGTCTCTTCCCAAAAAATCTTTTTGGTCTTTACCGCTAAGCTCTATCTCCAACAGGAACGAAATGGTGCGGGGGGAGGTGGCAACCCTCCCCCATGTGCGTTCTAGGATGGAAAAATGGCATGTGCGGGCGAGGGTTAATGTATATAAATGTGTATAATGATGATGGGATTTGGCAAGCTAAAACCTAGTAAGCAGCATATTTTCGCATAGTATGTTCTTCAGTGACAAAAAAATCAAAGTCGATGGAGTTACTAGCTTTTCACTAGCGAATATCTCCGTTTTAAGCCAAGGGACGTCAATTCTGATAGCACCGATCGATGCGGCGTACTAGAAAACCATAGGCTCAATGTCTAACTCAATTTTGTTTATTTTGGCGCTTACTAGGTTTTTGGAAAACACGGGAGACGTTTTTCCAAGACAATAAAGAAATGTTTTATTTAAAGGTAGACTGTCACCTTTTTTTCACTTGCCGGTTTTCGTAAGAGGTGCCCGCCCTCACCACAGATTTCCAGTCCATTTTCCCATATCCTCACCCTGTAACGCGGAATCGCCTCCCAAAGTCCCATTTGATGCCATCTTTTTCGCCGGTGAAAATGCTCATCACTAGGTTAATATCGCTAGCATGTATGACGCTTTTCATTACATTTTTGCATGGTAGAGATTCATTGTTATTTTTCTTGAATGTTGTGACGAATTTCGTAATACCAATATTAATTTCATCAGCAAAGACGTACATTTAGCAAATTAATGTCGAAGGTTTCCTAGTATACTAGCATGAAGGTGGGCCTATCTCTTAACATTGTGAAGGATTTCATGGAAAGGAAAAACTTTGTCGATTTTCATTTTGAGCATTTAATATAATTTTCAAGAAAAAACTCGTTAAAAGGGTTTTATTTACCTTTTCTTATTCAAACATATTCAAATCAAAGGCGATAAATTGTTAATCAGCAAATTTGTGGTACAAGACAATGCTTTTTTTACTTCAAGGGAAGTGGTAAAGGGAAGGCCTGCGGGCCAATCTCTTCCAACACTAGTGAAGGTGGGAAGGTGAAGGAAAATGGTATTTCGTGAGGGGTTTTGATTTTCTACCACATTCTGAATGCTTCCAGTTCTGTGTCAAACACGACGCGATAAAGTAGAAGACTTCTTTTTTTGGGACGCTATTTATCGGCTCACGTAATTTTACTGAAGTCTCACTTTTTTGCTCTTTGGATCACTGTTTGGATGTATTCTAACGAAAATGCTCTAAAGCTCACTGTATGACATTTCTCACCGAATGTTCCTCTCCAGCTCACTGTTTTGTTGAGTTTAGTTACTTCTTTTTACTAGCTTCTCACTTTTTCCTTTTATATTTCACTAAAAATATCCATGTGGTATATTTTTTAGTATACTTCTGGGATAACTGAGCAGCTGTGTAAAATATACTATAATGAGAGCTAAAAATCTGGCAGCAATTCGCGGGTTTTTCATTTTTCGCCGCAATTTGCGGCGGGTTTGTAGCGCGAGATTCTTCTGCACGCCGTGTAATGCGAGCAATGCGAGATGCGAGAGAGGAGAACCGCGGTCAAAGCAAGGTCAAGGTCAAAGTTAGAGTGGAGCAAGTTGAAGTGTACGGGTGCGAAGTTTAGATGAACTGTGGTCAGGAAGAGCTTTGTTGATTCGGTGCCCAGACAGCTGCAACATGAACCAGGACAGTGATTCTGGTGAAGATTTTGCTGACGAGGCCTCCTTTCGTGCGCCTACTCAACATGCGACGCCTTCGACTGTCTCAGCCTCGAGAAAACGCGGGAGGGGTCAAGTTTGGACCCAAGTGTGCTCACATGACAGTCGAGAGCACTTTCTTGACTGGTTCCAGACATATGGTAAGTAAATTGCCTTCCGAGGCCAGTTTTACCAACAGAAAAATAGCCACCTGCCAGAATTTTTTACTTAAAATCGCTTCACATCAGAGCATGAACGGTTAAGCCCTATCCGCTTACATGCACATGATGCACATCACGTTTACGCTCCGTATGTTAAGCGGGCTTAAGTAAAAAAAATTCTGGCAGGCGGCTATTTTTATGTTGTTTAAACTGGCCTCTGAACAATTTGATATCTTTTCAGTTTTTACCATCACTTTTGTGTGCATATTGTGTAAATGTCCGTCTGTCGGCAATAGCTAGAAGGGGGAGGGTATTAGTTGTCACACTAAGGTTTTCCAACCAAGGAAAAACATACCTAACTGAACCCTACCTAACCTTACCTACAACCTACAAACCTACAACTTACCCTACAAACCTACAATTTACCCTACAAAGTACAAAACAACCTTGGCTGGATCCAGCCACTCAGCCCCTGTCAGTTATCACTTTTCCTTGGTCTCCCTCCATTTCTTCAGGTTTGACTGCCAGTTGGAGCCAGCTGGCTCTACTTTTCATAAATTTCAGTGCATGGCTCATTTCAGTCTCTGATTTGTTTCAGGTGACAGTGCTGGAGCAAGGTGGTCAAAGAGAAGAAGTGACAATACTCAGAGTGGGCCAAAAGACTACTACTTCTGCAGCATGGCTGGGTGCAAGGCACAACTGCAAGTCTTGTACATGAACACCTCCTTCGACATCATTGTATCTCACAATGGTGAAGACCATGTGCATCATCAGCAAACACCAGCAAGAGGCCTTTCAAAGGAAGCAAAAAAGGTGAGTTATTGCTTGTTTTATATGAGTGTAAGCATTCACATGACTCACATGCTTCAGCTTGTTTTGCAACCGTGATGGGGAGTGAACTATATGCATGGCTTGCATGATATGTATGAGTGTGGATTTCATTTTCATAGCTATATGGGAGACTTGCTAAGAAAGACCAATTTGTTAATTAACCCATCATAGCAAAGTACACCCAGCAACTATTTCTATTCCTAGGACACCATATTATGTACAATAATTTGAGCTACTTTGCACCATTGCCCATATTGTGTGTGGTTGTTCATATAGGGAGTTGTAGTTAATTAGGTTAATGTTGGGTCAGATAAGTGGTGGTGGTGGGTCAGGTCAGGTGGTTGTGGACCAGCCCAAGCCACATATGTTGGTAGCTCAAGTCAGGTCAGGTGGTGGTTAGTTAGCTCAGCTGTTGGGTCATGTCAGGTGGTGAGTCAGGTCAGTTGGTAGTGGTAGGTCAATTCAAGTAGTGGTGGAGTCAGGCAGTGGTGGGTTAGAGCAGGTGCTCCTTGCTGCGAGCTGATCAGGTGTGGTGGGTCAAGTCAGGCAGTAGTGGTGCGTCGGTGAGATGGGGGTGGGTCGGGTCAGGTGTTGGTGGGTCATGTCAGGTGGTGGTCGGTCAGAACAGTAGGCGGTGTGGTGGGTCAGTTCGGGACTCGGGTGGTGGTGGGCCATGCCAGGTGGTGATAGGTCATGTTAGCTGGTGCTGGTTCAGGTCAGGTGGTGGTGGTAGGTCAAGTAAGGCAGGTAGTGATGTGTCAGCCATCAGGTCAGGTGGTGGTCGATTAGGTCAGGTCAGGTCAAGGCCAGGTTTTGGTGGGTCAGGGCAGGTGATGACTGATGGTGTTACAGATCAGGTGGTGAGGCAGGTCAGGTTGTGGTGGGTCAAGTCGGGCCTTGTCTTGTCCTAGCACCGCTGGCTGGAACAAAAAACGCCCCCCCCCCCCACACACACACACTAAGATCTCGGAAAGTTACCGACCTTTTTAATTCGAACCGCGTTTGTTAGCCCCACCGGCCACCGGGGGATACCCTCAGGCCCAATTTTATCAAGCTAGTTGCAACCGCTGATGCCACAGGTCAGGTCAAAGGTCGCATTTTTCACCGTCCGCGCACCGACGGGGGGGGGATATCCGCCCCCTGAGGTTTTTCGCAGATAGCGGGAAAAGCGCCGCGAAATTTGGTACGACTATTCTCTTATCAATTTTACACATGGTGTGCAAGTTTGAACCTCCTAACTTTTAAGGTCAGGTCACCAGGTCACTTTGAATGACCCAACCTCAAATCACTTTTTTGCAACTTTGTCACCGTGCCAGAGCTACAGTAGATGTCGGAGGCCTTTGAAAGTCGCAGAGTGTTTTAAGGTCATTAGTAGCTACAATTTGTATATCTCGGAATTTTGACAGCGATGACCTAAGGTCAGGTCATTTTCCCGACCTCCCCATTATAAGCCAATGGGGGAAAAATCAACTCCCTGTTTTTACCACTAAAACGGGTCGGAATGGTCCCATAAACCATACATGACTTCATATACGATCAACCTTCACTACCTTGAGGTCTGTTTTGCTGTTGGGCAGCTGTAAGGTCATGTGACGTCATCAAAGGTCACCAAATGTTTTTTACCAATAACTCCGTACAGGAACAAGATACAACCGCGCGGATGGTCTCATTGTGTTCAGCTTGTCAAGGCGCATCGAATGATATACATGATGACCTCGAGGTCACGTGACTTGAGATCAACCTTTGACCTTGACCTTTCGAGGTCAGCATATATATCATTCGATGCGGATTGACGAGAGGATCACGATGATGCCCTTAGTTTGTTCCCATCTTGACTAGTTCGAAAGTTATTCGAGAAAAATTATCTCCATATCTAGCGCCGCCATTTTTACTTTTGACCTCTGTGACGTCATCTTTGACCTAACATGAAAATGACCTAAGTAAAAATTGTAGACCTTTTCCGTGCGTATCCCATGCCGTTTACCGCTTGTCGCTATCTTGCTTCGTTCTCGAGATCTCGGGGGGGGGGGGGGCGGTCATCCCCCGTCGGTACGAAGGTGGCGCAGACCCCCGTCGGTGCGCGGGATAGGCCTTCTAAAGAATGCGCTATAACATCGAATAAAAGGCATGTTATCGAAACCCATGTATGGAGCGTTCTCGTCTAATACATGCGTTGCTAAATGAGGTCATAGATAGCAGGTCAGGTCACTAAGGGTCACAGTATAAACCCAACCATACTAGGGTTGTGTGATGTTTACGGTCAATTTTACAAGTCAAATTCAATGGTGTGGGCTGGGCGACCATTGGGGCCAGTTTGGGTTTGGGTTACGGACTGTGGAGGTCAGGTCATAAAGGTATAATTTCACACCTGCCAGCCACATCTGCCAGTACTTTGGGTTTGTAAAGAAAACGGCGGCGCGCTGTGCGACCTCTTAAAAATACTGAATGGTTCTGTCATTCATACTGTTTCCTGGACGTTCGGAACTCGAGTTATTGCATGAGGGAAACACTACTAAAAAAATTGTATATTTCGGAATTTTGATGTCGGTGACCTAAGGTCAGTTCAATGCTGCGACCTCCCAATGAGGATTATCAAACGGCCATTATATGTATGTCACATTACGACGGCCATTATATGTCACACCTCCCAATAAACCCAAGTCAATAGGAGAAATAACCCCATGACCCCTTGTGTGCCCCTGACGTCATCTCAGGTCATAAAACGTCCCCAACAGTTTTTTGACAATAGCTTTAGGTAGACCCTATCATTGTGATGGGTCGCGGGCCCGGCCGGCGGCCTGGGGCATCGCCCCAGCGAGAACGGGTACATGTGGGTTTCGCGGGGTGATGCGGGGCGGGGCGAGGTTTGTGAACGAACGGCGCTCTAGCTGTATTTGGTTCCCTAGTAATGCGCCGATTTATGAAAAGTTGTCAAAGTCGAAAGTCGGAAACCAAATTCGTCATAATTTTACTTTTGGTGACCTCCAATCTCCAACCAGTGCCCTAAATGATGACCTGATTGAAAAATGACTTGTATGATTCTGAAAGGTATTAGCTATCTATTGTTTTTCCCGCGTCTTTCTAGCCTTTTTACTTTCGGAGATAACCTGGTGTGGCCAAATACCACGCCCGCCTCCACACCCTCCCCATCCCCCCCCCCCCCCAACAAACCACCACCATTGCGAAGTTGGCTGAGAGACCCACCAGGGCACGAGTTAACTGACTGTTAATGTTTCAGGTTGTGGAAGAGCTGTACGAGGCTGGCGTCAAAAAACCACTGCAGCTCAACAGTGCTCTCCTCAACCGAGGCATCAGCGGCCACTCAATGAAACAGCTGAACAACTTCCTCACCAGACTGAAGACAAAAGTCCAAGGCCCAGCCACAATATCTTATTTGGAGCTTGAGGAATGGTGCAGTCAGCACTCTATCCAGCCAGAAGAAGATGATTGTGCCTACGTAGTGCACCATGACGTGTCTCCGACCTCGGGAGTGCATGTCATCATGTCAACGAAACGGCTGCTGGCGAATGCTGCGCAATCGGAGGTCGTGCACCTCGACGCCACCTACAAGTTGACGTGGAATGGGTTTCCCGTCATCATCGCTGGTGTATCGGACCAGGCTCGCCAGTTCTTCCCGGTGGTGTTTGGCGTCATGCAGGCCGAAACGTCGGAGGAGTACGGACTCCTACTGAACAAAATGAAAACTGCAGTGGAGGAAGTGAGCGGAAAGACCTTCGAGCCTCGCATCGTGGTCGCTGATTGCGCAGACGCCATCACGACGGCCATAAGCCAGGTCTTTCCAGAAGCAAAACGTGGCCACTGCTGGTTTCACGTAAAGAAGGCGGCGGAAACCCATCTGAGGAGGGAGTCGAAGGATATGCAGGCTATCTGCAAGGCAGATATAGCAAACTTACAGCTGTGCTGTCAAGACCAGTTTGACATGGCGGCCCAGCTCGCGCTGAACAAGTGGCGCCAGCTGTGGCCGGACTCGGGATTCCCGGCCTACTTCGAGGACCAGTATGTCGCTCGCTATGGCGGCTGGTTCGAGGGCTTCGACCTGAGAGCGCCCAGCACCAACAACGGCTTGGAGTCGTTGAACGGATCAATCAAGACCAACCACACCCTCCGAGAGCGCCTGCCGGTGGGACGCTTCGTCGTGGCCGCCCAGTCAATGATTCGTGACTGGTCCCGCGATCTGACCGGGCGCCGTCAGTTTCAAGACACTCCGATCGCTGATCTGGCAGTGATGACGAAGGCGCATCAGTATCTGCAACAAGAGAAGGTTGTGGTGCAAGTGGGCGAAGATTCATTCTTCGTTCGCTCTGGCGAGGAACTCACCCTGTCCAACGAGCAGGTGGACGCATACGTGCAGATGGTGGAGGGAAATCCCCAGTCATTTGACGAGTTCGTCGACCACCGGTTCAGCATGTGGCGCGTGCAGGACACGGGCAACAGAACAGAGGCAATGGCTATGTGGTGCACGTGCCCTGAAGGGCTAAAGAAGTTTGTGTGCAAGCACAGCCTTGCTATCGGGTCGCTGTTCGGGCTCATCGACTTCTCCGATGTGGCGCGCGCCATGCCAGTTGGCCGGAAGCGCAAACGAGGGCGGCCGACCTTGGCCCGTCCAGCCCTCGAGCATCAGTGACATCATAGCACAGATAGGTCAGTCAGATGCATGTTTTTGTTGGGATTGGAGAAATGTAGTTAGAAATGGGCTTTACGTTTTTGTTTCAAGTCGGGACTAGTAATATTTACATTATTGGCGTCTTAATGCGTCGATAAATGATTGCAGTTCGGTGTGTCTATTTATTCTTTCAGATACAGTGCACTGTTGATAAGCGTACATAATCAAACTCTTTTACTTTGTGGAGTTTCTGGCTGCCTAATTTCTGCCTCACTAGTCACTGGATTTCAGCTACAACTGAAATTGTTGCCGCACGCAGATCCGCAGCTGCTGTCTGGCTCGGCTAACACGCTCTAGAAGCGAAATACTCATTACATTTACGGTTACCTGACTTCGGCTGACATTGCATATGTGTTGTGACAACCGGTTGCGCGTGTTGTTTGCAGGACGAGCCGGAGTTATCTCCTGCCCGGGTCTGGTGCGGCACATGGCCGCCCAGGTGGCGCATGGGCGCTGCATCCCGATGGAGGTCAGAATCACAGCGCCCAACGCGTAGCTAGACCATGCACCGACTGCCTCTACAGGAGGCGGTGTACGAAGCTACAGCGCCGACTGATGGACATGTCGTCAGTCGTGGGATTTATTTTCATCCGTGATGGGTGAAACCTGTCATAGGCAAGTCAACTCATGCAAGGCTGCTGGGAAAGGCGTACGCGCAGTTGGTTGCTCTGCCTGGGGCCAATTTCACTGAATTGTCAGGGATCAAATTGCGGCTGTTGCGCGAGTTGTCTTGAAACCGCTCACAATCGATTACGATTGCATTCAATATGGACGTACCTGGGATTGTATGTATATAGACCTGCTGCTATGCTCTGTACTAGTTAAGAACGCCACGTCCGAGCTGTTTTTTGTTTTTGTTTTCTTAAGCAACGCCATGCCTGACGCTGCGTCGCTGATTGTCGAGCTTTTGTCGAGCTTACTGAACCAATGGGCGCTCTGAACGTGCGGATCTCAGCCACTCGCTTGCCATCTCAGCACTTTATTCCGCGTTGGTTAGATCGCAGTTTGGCTTAGTGAAAGCTGATTGCACTACCACTGTGTGAGTATTTGGTAGGTTATACGCTTTGTGAAAGTTGTGCCATATCTCGACTGTTTTAGCCGCCGTGGCAGGCTCTGCAGCGAGGGAAGCGCCACGCCGTATCGCGCTGTAACCACTGCTGCCGCCCGGCCTGCATCTGGGTTTCGGGGGTCGCCGCCCCTCCCTGCGTCCGATGTCTTGTTTGTGCTAATAAGTGAGTGCGACAGGGAGAGGCGGAAGTGTGCCCCCCCTCCATCCCCTAACTGGATGCGGCGGTCGTCCCGCGTAGGATATCGGGATGATGATCAGGGGATCGGTCCGTTAGATTTGCGACCCAGTCTTATCTCACTCAGGAACGTATGTGCTGTGTTGAAGCCAAGAGGTGTTACAAAACACTGGTGCATTATTATAGCCAAGAGGATACAAACAGTGTTTGAATACATTTGTTTATTGGTTGTACTGTTTGTGCATGATTAGGTACACTTACAGCATGCAGATTGAGCATGCCCTCCGCACTATTTTTCCTTCATTTGAGTCGGGAGTGAGATTGCTTTTGATAAGCATGCAGTAGTGAGACGGCAGACGAATATTTCATACGCTGCGGCTGCATAGTCGATTGATTTTTCGGTGACTCCGATTCAGACTCTGGCTTTCAAAAACCAACTCCGATTCCAACTCCGAACAGAACTATCGACTCCGACGGACTAACTCCGACTCTCGATTCCGCAGTCCGCAGCCCTGCCAGGTCTGCGGAGTCGATGGATTTTTTTCGGTGTCTCCGGCTCGGGTTTCCATAATCGACTCCGACTCCGCTGTCCTGCTTGAAACTACTGAAGAACTCTTCACAGTTTCGGTGATAAGTGAGTAAATTCGCCAGGGAAACGATGTATTCGGTGAGAAATAAGTAAATTCAGTGAACTAGTGAGCAACTAGATCTGGCAGCACTACCAGATTAATATTAGGTGAGGTTGTAGCAAAAACAGTGAGATAGTGAGGAAATCCGGTGAAGCACTTATTCCAGTGAGGTAAAAAGATAAATCAGTGAGGCCGTGAGCAATTTCGGTGAGCTGAAGAAATATACCCCCTTTTTTGTGTATGAAATTGTTGTATCTGACAAGATTCTTATAGATAGTATCTCAATCTGACACGTAAATGTGATGTTACTGGATTGGCGGTACTGAGATTAAACTAGTTCTCATTTGCTCGGTCCGTGTGGACTATTATTTATTGGTTTTCATGGTGGTGAATTGATATTTAACAGTGCTTGAACCTATTAAGTACCAAAGTAAGGGTACTCGCTGGTATTTGGCTTTAAATATTTTATTATATTTATTTATTATAAATATAAAATAATAAATATATTATATTATAAATATAAATATATTTATAAATAAATTATAAATATATTAAATTATATTTATTTATTATATTTTAAGATATAGATAACATAACTCATTAAAACAGGCAATTCCAAAAGCGTAAACACGACATACATTACCAAACATTGTATATTTCAATTGTAACATGCGCGCCGTTTATGGCGACAAAACCCGCTTCCATATCTTATGACCTTGAAGTCTAGTGATGTGTCAACATTGTCGCTAGACATTATCCGATTGAAAATTTATGATAATCGATAATTTTTTACGCGATTCACGTGATGATAGCCTGCCAGGTGAATTCTAAAATTTCGTTTTATCCAGGGAAAAAAATGATGGGCCGATCTGAGAAAACTTTTTGAAGGTGGCAGTCTTCCTTTAATGATCGTAAAAACATCTCTTTGCTTTCTTTTCAAACGGTAATAAAGCATCGAAAAATAATCATTCACGTAAACAATTTAAATATTAACATTGCAATTTAGGGAAATAACAATTATTGATATGAAATAGTACCAAAAACTACGAAGCATCAATCCTTTATGTCATCAGTGACGTCATCATCGTTCCAAGGGCCACCATTGACGTCGTCATTGTTCAGAACTGGGCTGCCATATGCAATATGCATGGTTATATTTCACCAACCTTGATTGTTTACCTCCGCGAGCTGCATATTTACGTCTGGACAGCGAGTTGCGTTGGAGAGGCCGGAAATAGTGGCGATTTTTGGACCGCAAGAATGGACCGTCATTGGAATGATTCTTTTTGAAATTGTGCACTGTTTTTAGCCGGAATTTAATGGTTACTACAAAATATTTTTGTGATTACATTTTGGCCAAGGATGAATGCAATCAGGGAAGTTTTAACTACCATTGCATTTTGTCCAGAAACATATAGTGCTGTTATATTGCAGTTTTTGCGCTTTTGTTACAAAACATGAAGCGAACATGCAGAAACGATAATTGCTCTTGTCCATTCACTAAGAAGTTATTAGATATTATGCTCTGTGTATTCCAAGAGGAGAGGGAACTATTTTCTTTGTGCCTTCATGTCAGAATTGAAGATCGATCATTCAATTTTCAAGGCAGTTAATCAACCAAACCAATCATCTAGTCTTTCTTATATATCAGCAGTGGCTAAGAAGAAAAGGTTGATAAATACTGAAGTTCAGTCATCTTACTTCAACTTGGCAGCAAGATCCCCAAGAACAGAGGATATATAGTATACCTATCCTGTACATTAAAGCATTTTGGTGCCTACAAAGGCTTGAGTTATTTGTTGTGTGCTCGGAGTGAGGCTATGGGTGTTTGTGTTGTGTTTATGCGTAGATTGAATATAACTTTGACCCTGTGTTTGTTTGTGTATTTACTACAGTCAAACAGCACATTCACATAAAATACTCACCTAGCTCACAGCTGTACCCCACAGAATTTGTACTTGTTGATGTCTCGAGCATGAACAAAGCACTGAAGTAGCTTAATTATCATTTCCCACATTTTCTGAGCATCTAACATGGCAGTACAGCAGTGCAGAGCAGCTTCAGAGAACAAACACTTTCAATGCACAGACTCACACCAGCCACCCAATGAGCCAGTTCCTCATTTGGCTGTTTCCCTGGATGCGGCTCGGCCAGGCTCAGCAAAGGTGAGCTAACTTGGCAACGGCTCAAGGTGAGCTAACTGTTATTAAGTTGAAGGTTAGCAGGTAAGATTGGGTTAGGGTGAGTATCTACCTACAACTGGATGCTACTGCTATGCAGTATGCAGGTCTTGGGTAGGTAGGTTGCAAATATGTGTGATGATTGAGGTTAGTCGGGTATGGTCAGGTGACTTTTTTATGGACACTTCGCAAATTAAAAAAAAACTAGCATAACATAATCTAAGCTAACCCAATGTAAACCTACACAACTACTAACTATAGGTACTAAGCAGTAAGCAACTACCTTGACCTACTTGTGCCTTAGTGCCTACATCTCATACCAAGTCAAAATGAAGTTCCTTGCTGGAAGATCACCCTCTGGTACATTTTATCCCAGCCCTGTGAAGAAAACTAATACCTCTAAGTCCTGAGTCACTTCTGGCCATCCACAGAAAGAAGCGCTTAGAGCTTTGCTGTTGTATATTGGACCAAAATTCACCATCACGTATGACTATGAACACATCATATGATCACATCGTTGCATGGCTTGTCACATTGACAATTTTACTTAAATCCTTTTTTTCAAGAAATGCAAGCTTCATTTGCCACACACTGAGTAATGCGCATTACCATCTGCATATTACCATCTGCATAGCAAAGTAAAGCTGCCCGAGTTTGTTCACTCTAGATTTTTTCACTTCATAGTTAGCACTAACTAATCTTGCTGTTACAAGTTATTATTCAATGTTCATCCCAATATATCAATAGACAATATCTATGCAATCATGCAAACATTTTCTGGCAATTGATACTGCCCAGCGTGCTCTTCAGTATATTGAGCTCCTGCAATATTAGGTATAGCTTGTTTTCGGCCAATAAGCTCTTTTAATTTTACTTTTTCTTGCTGATAAGTTGAAGCAAGCCAGATCAACTTGCGTTTAGCAACCAACATTTCCTAACTTCAACTTGATCAATTGCTCAGGACTCAGGAGTCAGGACCTCTCAGCCTCCTAGATAGATACTTGGGATTGTTTTCAGTCAACATGCTTCTTTAATATGATATAAGTCAATCAGAAGAGATTCAAAACATCCAACAAAACGACGTACACGAGTACGAAAACCACCAGATGAACCTGAAAAAAGGCCTTGGAACAGAGCCAAGTCAAAGTGATGTGCTACATTTGTTTGTTTACAATAATTGTAGTGCTGATGTATTGCTTTAGGACTCTAACGGTCGGCTTATAAAAATTGAAACATTTTCACAAAATCTGTAAGGCGAGTAATATTTATCTGAAAGAACTAAAATATTCAAAAGCCAAACACTATGGAATACAGGAATCGGAACGAAAAAGTAACCCAAAAATCCAGCCTAATCACCGGTTCCTAAAACTACGACAAAATCAGCACTTTTCCCCGCAACTCGTTGTCCAGACGTAAATATGCCCGCGAGCTATTGGTGACGCCCGGCCCACCGTTACCGTCTACCGATACTTCTACCTGTTTCGGTGGTAGCTGACAGCGTGTTCTGGGCAGCTGTCTGAAATGTCTGGATGCATCTTCGCTCTTGCGATATCAGATTCAGATGGCAGCCAACTAGGCAGGAGGCGTGTTAATAGATATACCTGTTGTGATGCGCATGTTGTCTATCATCACTCGATGCGTTGTCTGATAATGTTGGAATCTTTCTGATTGACCGATGGTCCGCAAATTAGAGGTGGCAAAAGGTGAAAATTTTGGGAACCAGACTCGAACCAGACCCAACTGGATATTTCTGGAACCAGCCGGACCCGGTCCAAGTTGGAATCGGAACCAGTTGGACCCGTTCCCCAAAAGTCAATTAATACAAACTATTCGTAGGTAGGTAGCATTAACTGCATCATGTAAAACAGCCTTTTTTCCACTGGAAATACTCATAAGGTACAGTGTGCAAAAAAAAACTTACATGAGCAAATGTTTTCTTTCCATTCAATTCATATATTTTGCAATCATTTGTAGTGTGCAATATGCATGATTGGCATGATGTATGGTAGGACCCGTTGGACCCGTCAGAAAAATTGCAGGAACCGGGCTGGACCTGGTTCTTTGGACCGGGTCCTCGGGTCCACATTTTGCCACCTCTACCGCAAATACTCTCCTGGCCTGGCTCTTTTGATTTGACATCAAAAGCTGGGCGGATCGGATCACCATTGTCCATTTTTAGACTAGCAGTAGCAAAAAAGAACCCCTTGCAGCCCTGTATCCATTCGGCCAGCCACTGGCAGGTGTCACTGCAGCGACCTGCTCTACTGGTTCTTCGCTTCACACTTTCGTCTTGCCACGTTTTTTTCGCAAACGGCGCTACCACAATGCCCGTGCTTGCCAGCTCATATTTGTGACGTTTTTGCTTAGATCATGCCTCAATTTCTCAAGGACGTTCGAAACTCCTTTTTTCCGGTACTGCTGGCGCTGCTCCTTTCGGGCGGATGGTGAAATATCAATAGCCGATGATCATTTCCTGCTCGTAAAACTGGCCTCTGACTTAAAAAGTTGGTTAATTACTTTTAATGTTTTTATTTTACACTTTCAAACCACGATTACCGAGTGCCGTTATGTGGCCCATGCCGAGCTAGACGGGCGTTGGTCACTCAGGTCGGGTCACCCAGTAGGGCGTGGAAATTTAGAGCCCATCGATACGTGGGTTAAAGATGGACCTGAAACACCCCTGTCTAGAATTCTAGATATGGCAGCTGTGGTCATCATACTGCCCCAATACGGGCTCAGAAGTCAACTTCAATATGTGAGCAGTGAGGTCAGGGTCATGACCTGACCAAAATAGTTATGATGCATGGATGTGGAGCTGTATTTTTCATTTAAACACATCCAAAATGCCTCGTAGATCTGACATGTCTAGTTGTAAAAATTTGTTGAGAAAACGTTGCTGAACCTCTATGACATAAAATGGTATCAGTGGCCAGAGTCCAGACTCCAGAGTCTGAGTCGGAGCCAGTCGGAGTCGACAGTTCTGGCCGAAGTCGAAGTCGGAGTCGATTTTGGAATAAAAAAGCCGGACTCGGAATCACCGAAAATCCCTAGACTCCGTAGACCTGGCAGTGCTGTGGAGTCGCAGTCGGAGTTGGAGTCGGTCGAAGTCGACAGTTCTGTCCGGAGTCCGAGTCGGAGCTCGTTTTTGAAAGCTGGAGTCGGAGTCACCAAAAATCCATCGACTCCGCAGCACTGCTCAGTGGTACGTGTACATACATGCTTCATAAAGGAGCCTCTGTGCGACTAAATAATGTCACAATTTCGCAACGCTCTCAGTGCTACAAAATTTAGCTCATTTTGCCCCACCAATAAGCGGTTTGCCCCCCCCCCTCCAACGTGTTGCTTTGCAAAGCAATTTTCTTCGCATTGAGGAGCTTTGGCATGCATATGCCTTATATCCGTTATGACAGGACTTGATTCAGAATCGCATTTTACTCAATGGGACATTGTAGGTGTGACCGGTTTGACGACTTTTTGTCCCACCAACTTATCTGGAAAAGCTCCACCCATGTCCCCATTGTAGCAAACTGAAAGGTTCGGCAAGGGTTAACATCATTGGGAGGGCCTATGCTAGTGCGTTATGTCTGGCCCTGCTAGATTGATATTAGTTGTTTTCACGACGGCTGTCTGGTGTACATTTGGTTCACATTTGGTGCAGATTTGGTCATATTAGGTTCGTTGTGCTTCTTAGAAGTTATCGCTTTGGGTTGCACAGCTGCTCATATGCCTGATTTTTCTAACTGTGAGAAATTATTTTCGATTAAAACACTGAAATAAATTCATAATATGAAGATATTTGTTGAAAAAGAGAATTCATGTAGACTTCGTCAAGTATGGTGCATTCGCCAGATAACCCGTGTCCCATCGTGAATACGGCTTTTATTGCTGATCTGAAACGTCTGAAAGGGTTATAACAGGCCCGCAGCGGCCTACAGTGCATTGCAAGATCATTCACCTTCGCCTTGCCTATTGCCTTCGTTGAGATAGGCAAGACCACAGGGTTGATGTCCGGGCTAGGTATTAGGTGTAAATGTTGGTTTTATAGCCTTGTTAATCTTTTCTTCTCATGTAGGCATGATTTACGGGCGTTTCTATTGATATCCATCATGCGTAAAGAGTCAGAAACGTTCCTTGAGTCAAAGACATTTTCAGTTTACCAGATGCCCCATTTGAATTTGATTGTGGTGGTTTGAACAACCTTAAAACACATTGCTGATGTATGTGCGTTTTTAGGCATACCGTAGGTATATCGGATACCCTCATGTCCTTTCTAGGCTGGCCGTCCTACTATTGAGCCACAATGCTTACGAGTAACGAATCTTACCAACATCATGCATCTCCCGTGCCCAAACCATCGCGGCAGCATTCAAGTACCAGGTGTCCGAAGCGTCACCCTTGATCAATCAGCAAAAAGCACTGCAACCAGCGCTATTATCGATAGGTTCGGTTGTTAAGCAGCTGATCGGGCGATATCAGAGGGCCAGCGGAGAAAAATGGCGACTCAGAGCGGCGTGCCATTTCAAGCTCTGTGATTGGTTTGATCTGATTGCAAAATCGTGCACGCCGAATCCGAGCCGGGGCCGGATTTTGTCCGTTGGCGTGCGAGGTGTCTCATTTCACCTACAAACCTCCCGCGGCCGACCAAAAAACGTCCGACATGCCTGTCAGCCTCTGCACAACACTGGCCCGTCCGCGCGCACACACACATGGTGCGTCTGCTTTCCTGTGCTCGCCGCTAATCCAAGGTCTGCCATATTCTCCGGGCCCGATTAAATCATCAGCGCTCGATCGGGCCGCGGATGGTCCTAATCCGCATCGTTGACGGCGGCTCGCTTGAAGTAGGAGCGACGGTCGCCGTCGGGCCGATCGGCGCTCCAGCGGCCGCTTATCCGGGTCGGCATGGCTCGCACCGCTGCTGGCCATTCCTGCAACAGGACCTGTTCGCGGCACGTCCAAAAATCTGTCCAATTAGGCGCTGCTGCAGCGGCGGCGGCTAACAAGCCAGCTCGGCGGCCGGACCGTTTTGGTACCGATCGGCTATCGGTTGGTGAACGACTGAGATACGAACGGAGTGATGTTGAGGCGATATAGATTCATATGCTAAGGATCTATCATCTAGGTAGCTATTTTCTATTCACAATACCTATTCCGAACTAGGCCACGGGAAGTGTCACCGAGTGTCCGCCGCCCGCCCCCCGCAGGTCGCTCTCTCCCAGGAAGCACCCAGATTACGAACAGGGCGAGAGCCGGGCGCACATTATGGGCCTGGCCGTGCATTGAGGCGAGGTCATAACGAGCGCCTCAATAGGCCGTCGCGTCCGTTACGTGTCGCCCTGTGACGGCGCGGGAGCGCAGACCAGCGTAAATCAGCCCCGCCGGCGGCCGACTGGCGACCGACGACGGCCAGCGCACCGCCTGGCGGCCAGTCGGCGAACTAACGCCGAAGCCCGGCCCCCGCGTGCCAGAACGAATGGCCTGAGCTCGCCCGTAACTCGCAGTGGAGAGGGATTGGCCGGGCATTTTCATATACAGATCGTAAATTTAGCTCGTAGGGTTAACATGTCTTATGGCACTTGCCGGTGTCACACTACAGTAATATTGAAAACGGTCCGGTCGAGAACAAGTGCGTGAGCGCGATCGACGGAGAAGCGTGTGCACGAGTGGTGGAAGTGATTTACAGCGAAAACTCGGCTTCGTCCTTTGGATATTTATGGATTTTTGACACAAAAGTGCCGCCGGTAAGAGACAGGTATTCGCCCCGTTCCCCTGGCATTCAGCGTTGAAATTTACGACTTTCCTAAACAATACGGCGCCCGCCGGAAATTTTTGAAGCCCTCTGACGCTCGTGGCCGACGACGTGTGTCGGTCAAATTTATTGGACTATTACGGCGTGTTGAGCACGCTTCTGGTGTCCTCTTCTGCGGCTCATTAGGACACCCGGTCCAAGGGTTACGGCCGAGCTGAGAGTGCGAACAGAGCCATCCGAAGACGATTTACGAGCCCGGCCGTCACTGAACGGCGACCGCTCGCATTCCGCGCTCTCCGATACTGTCGCATCGCGGCGCGACGCGGCAAACGACAACAAACAGCTGCGCGTCGGCAGCGGCCCAGGCCGGTGACGGTGCGCCCGTGCGACGGGCACAGAGAGCCGGCAGGAGCCGGTCGGCCGGTTGGCCGCGTCAGTCGGCAAACCCGCTCCCGACCGCGGCGCGCGCGGCAAGGCGCTGCGCCGCGCGCTAGACGACGCGTCGACCACATCCGAGTGCTCTCTCCCTGTGTGTGACTCGGCCGAGTCTCTGTGACTCGGCAGTGACTCGGGTGAGTTTAGTGAGCCAGTGAGACCGGCGTCGGCCGCAGACGCCACGCCATGAGTTCCTACCAGTTTGTCCAGGACAGTTTGTCCAACTGGGCCGTGCAGCGCGGTCAGGACGGCAGTCAGGTGTCGGGTGGAGACTACTACAACCAGAGTTACGGCGGCTCCGGCTGCTACCTCCAGCAGCAGCAGCAGCAACAACAGCAGCAGCAGCACTCGCAGCTGTACGGCTACGGCGCCACCCAGCAGCCGCAGCCGCAGCCGCAGCCGCCGCAGCCGCCGCCGCAGCAGACTCCCCAACCTCAGCCGCAGCAGCCCACCATGCCCAGTGGCGACTTCCGAATGCTGCACCCGGCCAGCTCGCCCGCCCTGCCGACCAAGACGAAGCCGGTGGCGTCGGCGTCCCAGGCGTCGGCCACCTCCACGTCGGCCGTCTCGGCAACCGCCACCACCTCCTGCAAGTTCGAGCCGGGTGTGGGCTCGCCGCAGGACCTCTCCACATCGTCGACGCCGAACCCGCCGGCGGCGTCTCAGCAGTCACCGCGGTCGACGGCGAGCACGAGCAGCTCGGGCAGCAGCGGCGAACAGGCGGCCTCCAGCACGGCCAGCACGGCCGCCGCCGCCACAGGATCGGCCAACAATAACAACGACAAGGAGACAAAACCGGAGCTAACGCGACAAGTGTACCCGTGGATGAAGCGAGTTCACATCGGTCAAAGTGAGTACTCGAGCCGCGCCGGCCGGCAGGCGCGGCGGCACGCTCGCAGCCTAAACCTTCTCACCCATGTGTATAATAATTCACGGTGAAGAAAAATACACCGAATCCATCTCAGGTCTGGCCTCGAGGCTTGTCACACTTGAGGCGAGCGTAAGGGCCGATCAGAAACAAACATTTATACCTCTGTTCGCACACACGGGCACGCGCTGCGCGGCAGCCGCCTTCGAGCGCGTCCCGAGCGAGACCCGCGCCGCGCCCGGTTTTGCCGATCGTCCCAGCGGCGACCCCGATCGGGCGGCCGGCGGGCCTTTTTACCGAGCTGCAACGTCCGAAATAAGCCATTTATCGCGACCAGCGTGACGCGTGTGTCCGGATGCTGACCTGGCCGCGCGCGGCCCGGCCCCGGCCCGACAGCCACCCATACGTCTTCTTTTTTCGCTGATTCTCTGAGTCGCGGACGTCGCGTCGAGGGGTGCCGCCGCCGCCCGGCGCGGCCGCCCCGCAGGGTGTCTCTGAACTCTGAGCAGAGTCGTCTGCAGGCTGAAAATCCACCCCGAAACAGCCCGGTAGCCGTGCTGATAAAATAGAGCGTATCAAACAGTCAGTGTGGCATCTGGGAAAAATAGAGCACGACGAATTAGCTAACTACAGGATGAAGTAGAATAAAGCATAAAAGAATAATTCAAGTTTCCAAATTACTGACTCCAACTCGATTACAAGACAAAAAGTGTTCGTTCCAATTATCCACTCATCACAGCCGTTAACTGTTTCCTTTCCCTTTCGCGATACCCAAATTACACCTGAGATCACACCAGGCCCGTGTAAATCACCGCGGCGCGGGCCGACGGGACCGAAACACGTCTCCGTACAGGCCGCCGTGGTTGTCTCACACGGCCTCTCAGAGGCAGTAACAATCATCACAGGGGCCGCGAGAGCGCGAGCCGACGCCGCGGGCCGGTGGCAATCGGCCCAGATTGCTTTATTGCCGGTCGGCCCGGCCGCGGCGGGAGAGGTTAGCCGGCTGTTTACCTAATGCAGCCGCCGGGGAGGGTGGTCGGGGCCGCGGGACGCACGGGGGACCCGGGCCCGAGAGCTGACTCTCATCGGTAGTCAGCGCCGCCACCGCCGCGAGCGGAATGAAAACCGCGAGAATTAGCAAGAAACTGCGATTGGACAGACATTTGATCTCAGACAGACGTGCCGGGGGCGGCCGAGGCGCCAGGTCTAAATAAAAACCACCCCATGCTGGCAGGATGGGGGACAGACCAGGGAATGCATCAGGTCTCCCTCGGCGGGATATTAGACACTCATGCTCTCCCTAAAACAGTGTCTCTGAGAGCACATTTTGTTGTCTCCGTTGCTGGGGAGGAGACAGAGCACTGTGACGGCAGAAAACTGAGCACCCGTCGCGGAGTGTCGCAACAGAGACAGTCGCGGCGTGCGCCACTTAGTTTTCATCAGCGCTACAAATGCCGCCTAGACTCGCAGTACTGTATTCGGAACTATCGGCCCGTATCGCCGGCTAATACATTTGTCAGGGTTACTGTAGCCACTTCATTGGTGCTTATCGCCTGCAAAACCCAGAGAAATGCGGCTTGGGTGGACGCAGCGCTCTTGAAACGGCCGCAGCGGTGCATCTTTTGTCTAGTCGACGTCTAACGCTGGTCGCAGAAACATGCTGTATGTAGTGGAGGAAGTTCAAATATGGTTCCTTATTATACTCTCTGTTACTCCCGAGGCTAATGGTTGTAATGCACACAAACTCTGGGAGTAGCGAGATGCACAATGCACATCATAAGGTAGTGTTGTACCAGTTAGCTTTATATGCTGTTTAATTAAGACATGATTTCCTTCTCGCCCGCACATCTGCCGACAGTCAGTTAAACACATACATATACACAGAACACACACCTAAGCAACCGATTACATGAGAGTTTTCACAAAATATCTCAAAATAGTAAAAATTTATGCCAAACATATGTTATAAACCTTTTGTAGCTGATTGCTCTGTGTATATTCAATGGAAGTTAAAGTGTCTTCAAATGCTGATGGTTATCGCGACTTATCTATTTTGCAATCCATTTATTATTTACATATTTGGTTCTAAATTTTTACATGATTAAGTTGAAAGATAGCTAAACGTTACCCACAATAAACAAAGTTAGTTGAAATGGCTAACCTACCTGCAACAAGTTACAAGTTTTGCAGCTTTTAGGCACAACACATTCTGGTCGAGTTCGCTTAACATGCAATTAGTTAACTTATTTTTGAACTAAGGTTAAAATGTGCAGTTGGTTCTAAAAAAAACATTTCGCGGAGTCGCATATTGGTAGATCTTATTTACAGTTATGCAATTATAATACCTTTTTTCTCGATCGTGCCTACTGAGCTACAATCATGAAAAAATAAATCCACAACATGCATAATTTAAGGAATGAAAATCGTAAAAGTATATCTACAAAGCACATATTTATTTGGATTTGTCTTCGTTTGCTCTCATTTAATTTTGTGGCTACCATGCATAAAATCAAGTCGTTGTGCAGTGGTGATGCAAAATCCACAATGTCATAGTCTACACTGCACTGGTGCAAACTGATGGTAAAAGAACTAATGTGTCCCAACCTTCGCTTGCTTGGCTTATCCGTAGCTAAAGGAACAATCCAATGCGCCTCGAGAATGACATTTTTTCAATAGCGTACACATCTCTCACATCCGTAAATATGGTCACAGCCAAGGAGCTGTTGCCTGTTATCAGATGTCGGTCAAGCCGCTCCATACTGCTTTGTTGATCATGATTTTGCGTAGATGTGTAGACACCTGTGCAAGTGCATACCTGGCGTTCCATGCATTAGATGTATTCTTATCAAACATTATTATTGGTCAATGTGTGAAGGACGAACCACGTGCAAAAGAAAACGTTCTATGACTTATGTAGTTGTGATGGCATAGTTATTTATTGAAGTGCAAACGATAATGCAAAGGATCTTGGCTGAAGCATCCGACTTCTTAGCTCGAAGTGAATACATTTTCTTCACATTGTTAGAGCCATGGTGACAAAGTTATCCGCTGACACCTTTTAACTTATCATAATTTGTCAAAAAGTTAATGATCTCATTTTGATACATTACTTGAGAGATACTACATTTTATGTTGATTGTACACTCGGGGGCAGATTGATGTTCCACCACTCCCTACCTATCGGGCTCCCATGGCTCAGCACTGGCTACTGCCAGTGGCAGCACTGGTAGCACTGGCACTGGCAGGCAGTGCTGACCAGTGCTGAGGGCAGGCAACACTGGCAGTAGCCAGTGCTGAGCCATGGGAGCCCGATAGGTGGGGATTAGTGGAACATCAATCTGCCCCCGAGTGTACATTTGATTCCAAACACGCTGCGATTGTGCATTGTTTATCGCTGTCTTCAATTATTCATTCTAAGCAGCAAAATACTCACCCATTAGCCTTCAGCTGGTCGCCCCTGCCTGAGTCCCCGTCGGCCATGGCTCTGCGTGCTCTCTCCCTCCCCTCTCTCTCCTCTCCCCGATCCTCCCCTTCCTGGCGGCGCCATTATCTGTCCCGCGGCTAATGCAGTTTTCTATTTTCAAATTTTACCGGCGACCCTAGTGCGTGATCCCCAACTTTTGAAATCATTGTTCTTTGAGAGGTGAATAAAGCGCACATGAAAAATGAATTGACACTGACATGCAGGGGAATCGAACTCGCGAGATTGGTCCGGCCTTTTGCGAGTTCAGGCGAAAGGGCGGATAGGAAATTGCCAATTGCAAGCGACCAGCTACGGTTCAGCGGAATATTAAGGCTGACTTCCGGAGGTGACAACAGCCTATTTAAATATGAACTGAATGAGGCTGAGCAAAAGACAAATCATCCGCGAAAGGAAGAATGTGTGACAAAGTGGCAAAATATGCTTGAAGAGAGTTTCAGCAACATATTTGCTTCAAATACTCAGCATTGTGTTTTCGCTGCGGCATATTTGCATGATTATTAAATTACTGAGGCACATAATTAAGGTTGCATCCTAGCGTCACTACAATTGCCAAAGTAACAGACTAATGACAAACCGTATGTCGTTCGGAAGCTCTTACAATAGCGCATCTGTTTGAATTCATGAAATCACATCCGTAGCTACCTTATCGCTCACTCCTTGTCACACCATCCTACAGCACCTTAACTCGTCTGAGCGGCATCCGGAAGACATTGCCAATCACCTCTGGCTGCACTGTGTTCGAGTCCAACTCACCATGTTCGGTTCGATCGATCCTCGGCCGCGATAAAATGATAAAATGATAAATATACCGCGCCCGGTGATAAATGATTTCTCACGGAAAGCTCGGCGATGTATGGACAATTAGAGGGTGAAAACGTCGCTCCCGGGGCTGCCGATAGCTGCGCGCGGGGGCCAGTAAGAACGGGACGGGGTGTCGAAAGGCCGCGAGCGCGCACTGATGGGCCTAACATAGGGGAAAGGCAGTGGGGAGATGGCCGAAAAAATGGAAAACGTGGAGTTTTTATTGTTGTCTTATTTGCTTTATAAATGCATGGATTATCCATGCTTGCGATTTTTTTTTTATTCCACCGAAGAAGAACCAAGTTCGAAAATATATTCTGGACCTTTTTTAATTAATTTATCCGAAAAATGATAATTTTCACATGGCTATCAAATTTTCAAATCAATTAATGATGTTAGAATCAACAAATGGAAGTTAGGCGAAGTTTGATAATTCGCCACCACGATTGAGCTTTTTATCAAGTAAGGAACCTTTTCCAAAAAAAGGCATAACTTCTACCAAACACAAATAATCATGACAAAAGCACGATAGTCGTCTTTGCCTGTTTTGTAGGGTCTCAACGTTTTGTAGGCCAGCCCATGGTCGAATGATGACTTAAGAAAATCGTACATGTTTCACAGTACCTTCTAGCGTACCATTTCAACCATACTCGTACATTTATTGGCGACTGTAGGGAAATTCGATTCTTCATATTACAGGGAAGCTCGTTATTGTCCAAAGTTTGGCAAAGACTCCTTTTTGAGCCTTTGCTTTCTTCAACTATCGTAAATGAAGAGATCTGACCAATGACCATCAAACGACGTTGCGAAAATTGCTACTTCAAATTGAGCACGCCATAACCAAGGACTGAACATTGAAATGGAGCTGGCTTCATGGAAAATAATTACATATGTTATATATATTTAGGTAAGGCATAAATAAGCGACGCTTTGCTATGCATGCCAAACAATTTTATATGTTGTTCATTTCAAATGCGAGTGTTTGATAGATGTACACAACTTTAAGGAATCTTTAGAATAACTGAAACGCTAAAAAATTGAGTAATAAGTCGTTTTTGTCTTGTCTGTCTTTTTTGTGTCTTTTTTTTTCGTTCGCGAATGCTCCATATATTGCAATTTCAAAGAGCAGTAGAAAGACAGAGCAAGTACATCCCTCAGTTTGTTTGTTGTGTTCATTGCTGTGCGAAAACGTTAGTATGCAATGCTCCAGCATCTCGAAATCAGTTGACTGTTAACCCTTTTATGTTCCGGTACTGAATGACGCCATAAACCACTTTTTATGCAATTATATTGTTTCTTTCAGTCCATATTGCCAATGGCCGCAACATCTAATGCATTGCTAGCCGCCTAATTATGACGACAATTGAATGATGAGAGCGTGTTGGGTGATCCGATAACTTGTATCGGTAACAAACGAAATATCATTAGGCTAAAAGTTTACACGCTGCATGCATGACAAAAGACTAATAATGGCGGAATGCATTACAAACAGCATTAGGGGCAATAACGCTCATATGCTATCAAGCGTGAGTGAGTGACCATGGCGTGCTCATTGCTCTGCCTTCTAATTAGTAAATGCGGTTTGTATCAACCAGCATGCAAACAAAGCGGAATGAATCCAATTTATTGTTATCAGCCCAATGCAATGCGTTATGTAACCAGGACGTCCTGTTTTATAGTGCTGAACTGAAATCACTTACCCAAGAACTCTTCCGATAACTATTTACCTATAAAGTCTTAAAATCTACCGAACAGCCGTAAGAAAATTAACCACCGTAGGTTAGCTAACTAAGAACAAAGTTTGCCAATTCTTCCTAGCTAGGTACAAGAGACTCTCTGTGCCTGCCTAATTTTCAGCGTTTTATGGGAGGCTTATTTCATTATACCGATGGCAATCATGATAATTTGATACAGTTGAAAAGGTTGTTACATAATCTCACATATCGTTACCTTTTTAAACACCATTGGCTTCAAATTTCAATGTTGCACGATGTACAGTGAAATTATCTAAGCTTTCCCCTCGAGATTACTCTGCATTGTGCAGACCAGTAGCCTACTTTGATCTCCTTAATTGCTGCTATTTCTAGCAGTCAAAACCGGGCCGCGTTTTCGCATAAATCGCAGACAAACTCGCCCTTGCTAGAAGTAAAACTGGATCCAGCAGGCGTGCTAAACATTCACTGTTGTCACAACAGTGTTGTGTCCCTTATCTGAACGTAATATGCCGTCTCACAAACAATGGATTACAAAATGTTCACATTTCCTGTTACACTGTGCTTTGCTATCTTTGAATATCAGCCCCGTTTAGTAGCTAGTGTCTCAAAATACCACATTCCGGAATAAAGATACCGTAGTGTTAAGAAGTTGATGTTTGTGTTGTTTGTGTAGAGTTTAGACGTTGACGACGAAGTCGAAGCTGAAAGCTCATGACAGTTAATTGTAATTCCTTCTTTCGGTTGGATGCATGTAATCGAATTCTGCTATTTTAATTAATTATTTTCATTGTACGAAATACTAAACTTTTTTTGCCAGCTTGACAAAATCCACCATTAGTGTCATCATGTTGACGCACAACAAAAGCGCCTCATCAACAGAATGTAGCTTATTATCAAAGGCACTTCCATAGCTGTAAATATTGACCACTTGGCCACAAACCGAGTAGCATTCATGATGTTTATGCGCAATAATTATCCTTAATTCCGGGGTCCTCCGCACCGGGCTGTCATATTTATCGGGCATCAGCTCGTGGCCACTGATGTAGAGCATGATGCAGTACCTTTCTGGCTAATCCCCGGCGTGTCTGCCGATCAGCAGCTGTTGACAGATGTCGGCAGGGGATTTTCCGGGGTTTAATTAGCGTTATGCCCCAACGGTGGCACTGAGGAGACTTGAAGCGATTCCCCAAGGACCAGTTGGAACATGCGATCATTTTTGGTGGTTTTGCCTGCAGTGCGCATGAGGCACTGCAGCTGTTCATTGTTGTTTTAGACATGCAGAGCCTTTTTTATCAATGACTTGAATTCGGGAATAACTTGTTCATGTAACTGCTGGGTAAAATGCGATAGGCTGGACCAGGGGGTGGAAGTCTTAGGAACTAACCTGCAAACGTCATAAGAAGCCAGTGTAGAAGGAAGCTGTTGGTAATGTCAAATCTAAATCGCTTTAGAACTTGCCCATGTAGATGAGATCTACCTATCACTGTAGAAGTCAGTTACACTTATCGTTGTGTTTGTCCCGTTGCCGTTTTGCATATTTGTATCCAAACCCAGGCGTATGAAATATAAACAGTCACACCATGTTCATGATGTTATCCTCCCTGAACATCTGAACAACAAATAAAGCTGTCTCGCCACGCAGTACCTACCTACATCACGCAGACACCACGCCACTTATACAGCAGTGCGTCGATGCGTGGCACCATCACTGGCAGAGGTGTCGGCGTTCGAACCGCTCCCCATACCATTCACCCACGCCAGCCAGGCTCCTGTGGACCCTCTGGTGTACCCGATACCCTCCTGAGCTGAGGCGCGCAACTGGCAACCTCCCTCCTCGCGCTGTGCAGTGCTGTTTCATCTGCGGGCGAGCGTCGGCCAAATCCGCCGCCGCCTCGGCCTCTCCCCATTTATCACACCGATACAATGTAAATATGTTAATTCTGGGGCGGTGCCGGTGTCGGGACCACCGGGTCAGAGCACGCCCGGCTACGGCGCGAGCACGGCCGGAGCGCGGCCGTTCTCTGGCGCGAGGTGCTCTTCCGCTCACACCAGCCGCTGGCACAATATTTTCGCTGCGCAATGAAAAATCACTTTCAAACAGGATGGCGACGCCGGTATTTTGGCGGTCGCTGTTATTCTGCTCATTAATCGCCGCCGACGGCTCGGCACGGCGCCGGAAAGGCCACCGCCGCCGCCGCGGCGTTTTCAGTTTCTGGGATGACGCCGCGCCCTGTCTGCCGGCCGGCCGTCAGTCCGGTGACGGTGACGACGACTGACGGATGGAGCGACTTCAGGCCGACTCACTGGGCCAACTCACACAGCCGGAGACAGATGCGGCGCGGCGCGGCACCTGGCTGCCGCGCTTCGGGCGTGGTTTGTCGCCGTCGAGCTCCGTTTGTCCCGCGGGCGGTCTCAGAAGTCCGATTTTGCTGCAGATAAGACGGGCCTGTGTGGGTCAGTTGGCTTGGTTGCAGGAAGGTCGGCTGAGGTTTATGATAAATTTGGTCCATTTTCTAGGTCTATTTTGGTCCATGAGTTAGCGCTCAGCTACGAGGGAAGCTGGAGGCAAGTCAAGAGTGGCATTCATGAGTGGCTCTTCGACGTTCAGTTTGATAACTTGAAAAAAAGATGTTGCGAGCTACAACACTTTTACTTGGTCTGCTTAAACATTTGTTGCAAATTTGTGTATAGGAGCAAAATACGCAATAAACCTACTGTTTATTGCGTATACTGTTCACTGTTTATCGTTTATCGCGTATTTTGTCCCATGCACAAATTTGCGACACAAACCAGCACAAACTAAAACACAAGCCAACATTAAAAGAGCTCGGACCTTCATTAACCCCTCATTATTACTTAATTAGCGCATAGTGTTCTTTGCTAATTGCGCTATTATCAGATTATCTCCAGATTGCAGACTTTGTCATAAACGTAACATCACTTAGAATACATTGCACATGTTATTACTGATATCATTTTAAACACATTTAGCTTTTCAGTGAACACAAACTTATGAAATATGCCTTTTAATGAGCTAGGCTTGAAATTGAATATCATCTAAAATGCATAAGCGAATGAACTGAACGACCAGCATAGGCGAAGCAACCACGAAATATGATTGTTACTGTTCAGTGTTCACTACCCACACCGTTTTCACTGACGACCAGGCTCTCACCCCACGCCGACGCGGAAGCACCCACCGACCGGGTCGTTTTTGAAGCCTTCTCCCACACTCTCCCTCGGATCTCCTGCGCTCTCTCCAGCCTCCCACGGCCCACGGCGGCCGGCGGCGGCGAATTTCGCCCGTCACGTTGGCAGCCATTGCGGCGCGTCTGAGGCAAAAACGCCGCGTCACCGCCGCCGGCGCCGCGCGCGCACAAAATGTCCGAAATCAAAGGCGGCCGAGGGAGGGCGATTTCACGCACGTCATCGGCGCCGTGCCGTCGTCACGGCCGACCGCGTCACGGCCTGCCGCCGGTGGCGTCATCAGCCCGCCGCCGCCGCCCACGGCAGGCCGACGGTCGGCGCCGGCACGGCTGACGTCGGACGTGACAGAAGACTGTCCGACTGGGCGTCTCAAGTGTCAGGGGGACTGTCAGAACTGTCAGGTGGCACTGTCACAGCTGTCAGAAGGCTGTCCAGTGGCTGTCAGAGACTTTCTGATGGACTGTATTGCAATGTGTCCGAGCTGTGAGGCAAGGCTGTCAGAATTGTCCGAAAATTGTGCGGTGGCTGTCCGGTGGCTGTCAGGTGGCTGTCCGACGGAACGGACCCACCTAGAGTACCTACCCATCAGGACCAGCCGCTGTCCATTGGAATGCCAGAGTTGCCAGGCTTGGCTTGGCCTGTCAGCTGGGTTTCGTAGACCTGACAGTTTGGCCAGGGACCGCTGGCTTTTCTTGTGACAGGATGAGCCGCCTCGAGTTGACGTGTGGCTTTGCACTGGCGGATCCAGGGGGGGGGCATTAGGGGCATATGCCCCCCCCCGACAGGAGCCTGGGGAGGGCATTCAGTACAAGTATGCCCCCCCCGTTCAGACTTACACTTCTTACGCCTATAACGAGGAACTAAATAAAAATGGATTAGAAATCCTTCCTAGTAACTACTTTTGTGATCAGAGTCGTTTTAGTAGCCTCAATTTAGTTGTCATTGCTTTATTTTGTAAGTATGTTGCTTCTTAGTTCTTACCACAGGGGAGTCATGCCGCTTCAACACTTTTGACCGTATTGTCTAACGATGGCACTCATATTGCGCAAACCAGGTATCGGCCGCCGCCTATGCTTGAGAATAGGGACGGTTAGAATATGATTTACCTTTATCAGTATGGCCGCAGCCAGTGCAGCGTAACCGGGGGGGGGGGGGGGGCACAAGGGGCGCGTGCCGCCTCATTAGATGCATGGTGCCCTATGGGCCCGAGAGGCCCTGCAGTGCCAATTGGCCGCTCAGGGTCCAAGCATGCCTTATTTCGACTGAGATAAGACCCGCAGGACTCGTGAGAGCACCTCACGGAGTCACGGCCTCCTGAGTCGCCACACATCACACATCTCCATAAGGGCCCCACTCCGGCTTCTGAGGGCCCTGTGCTGACCTCTGAGTGACCTTGCTGACCCATTAAGCGTCAGCTCAGCTTTAATTAGGGTCCTGACCCATACCCGCATGGAACGGCTCCACACCAGTGCCTCTGAGGGCCCATAACGGCGCCTGTGAGGGTCTCACACTGGCGCCTTTGAGGGCCCAACACCGCCAATCTGAGGGACTAACACCAATATTTCTTAAGGCCCTACATCGGCGGCCGCTCTGAGGGCCCCACACTGGCGCCTCTGAAGGTCTTACACAGGCGCATCTGACGGCTACCTACCTGCAACTCTGTGGGCCCCACACTGGTGACTCTGAGGGCTCCCACGCCTGAGAGTACCACGCCGGTCTCCTGGATCCCACAGGGCTCCTGAAGGCCTCTGCTGGCCCTTGCTGGTCTCTTGAAGACCCCTTGCCCCCATGCATGTGTCTCTGAGGAGTGAGGACTCCCACAACGATGCCTTTGAAAGTCTTCACCGGCGACTGAGAGGGCACCACACAGACACGTCTGAGGGCCCTACACCGCCACCTCTGACACACCAGTGTCTCCTGAGGTCCCACATAGGCGACTCTGAGGGTCCCACACTGGCGCCTCTGGGGCCCCACACCAATGCCTCTGGCAGTCAGCCACCGGTAACACCGGTGACTCTGAGGGCCCCACCGGCGTCTGAGAGTACCATGCCGATCTCTAAGGACTCCACAGGGCTCCTGAAGATACTGCCGGCCCTCACTTGCCGGCCTGTGAAGGCCCATTGTTGGCATCATACGGCCCGTTACCGGCCTCTGAGGGCCCTTTGTCGGTCTCTGAGAGGTCCTACTGGGTTATTAAGCATTCGCATTTCGCACCAACCACTCCAAGGGCCCCACACACAGCCATCTGTGAATGGTGTGGGCTTAGCGCCACACCAGTGTCTGAGGCACCACAACGGCGTCCATGTGAGGGCCTCACACCAGCACCTTAGAGGGCCCACACCGGCTCCTTTGTGGTTCCTGCACCAGTGCCTCTGAGGGCTCCACACCACTGCCTCTGGGGAACCCACACCGATACCTTTGATGGTCCCACGCCAGTACCTCTTAAGGTTCCACACCGGCGACCCTGGGTCGGCTCTTTACCTACACCAGTCATTCTGAGGGCCCCACCGGCCCCACCAATTTTCGTCGATTTCTGGCGCTGCCCGGGTGTTTGTCCCAAAAGCCTCCTCCTCCTGGATCTGCCAATGGGGGTCAGGTGTCCTACCATTTTTTTTTTTTAGAAAAAAAAACTCGTGTCAGGGCTATGACGAAAAATAAGTGGCCTAAATCCGATGAGAAAACAGGATTTGGGGGTACCCTAGGTTTGGCTCCGTGACCTGGTATGCCCCCCCCGCGCTGACACCCTGGATCCGCCAGTGTGGCTTTGGGGTAGACTACCAAACTGATCTGTGAGGCTAGGGCTATCCAGAGCTCAGAGATTTGTCGGTTCAGCTATCAGGCGATAATGGCGTCCTGCAATGCCAGAGGAAGTCTAACTAGCTGAAGATAATCTGGTGCCACGTCAGTGCACTTGTACATATATTGATGATAAAGAACATCGAGACTGCATTGAGTGCATAATGCATATATTCCTTCCTATGTGAAACCCTGGGCCCTCGCCATTTCGAAAACAGAATCCATGGCGCCATTCCCACCCCTTAGCTCTGCTCTGAGCCAGTTCTGAATCAGCCCGAATCTCTACAGCGCCGACCCTGAGCCGGTTTGAAAGAGCGAGGGCGGTCGAACACAGGCTCTGACAAAACCCAGCCGCCTGCCACCCCGCGGCGCGTCAGCCATCACAGTTTCGCGGTGCCGGCGGCGGTTCCATGGCGAGCTGGCAGCCGCGCCCGACGGCCGGCCAGTGTGCGTCACGCCGCGCCGTCACGTGACGCGCCTCGGGCCGCGCTCGTGACGTCGGAAGTCACACGTGACCGAGCCGTGTCTAACACGGCCTCCGCGGCGTCACGGGCGGCGTCACGGGCGGCGCGGCACGGCGCGGCACGGCGCCATCAAAGCGCGTGACTTGCAGTCTGGTGGCGCGGCGCGGCCGACATGACGCGTTCGACACGAGCGGCTAGCGGAGGAGGGATGATGGCGGACGCCGCCCTCGTCTCGAACAGACCCGGCCGAAAACGGTCACCTTCGGCACTGGACAGACAGACAGTGTGGGGAGCTGTGGATGGAAGGGCTGCGGCTGCATATGGAAGCAGGGGAGCAGAGAGCTATAGTCTGTTAGAGCAGGCACTGAATGATATGGTCGTGAGAGATGATTCGATGAAAATAAGGACAACTACATTGGACCCTTTGAGAGCTATTTGAAAACAACTACAAGGAATATGAAAGTGACACCAAAATACGTGGTTGTGAGAAACGAAATGTATTATTCAGTAACACGAAAGGTAATGTACCTTACATAATCTTCATAAATGCACAGAAACAAGCATCGATCTATTTTGACTCTTGAGTCACGATGCGAACGAACGCTTGTGCTTGCACCACTACTGCATTATGTTATGATGCACAGGCGATCGTGGACGCTTACTCGGCGATCATGCATGACCAATGACCATGACCTTGTCGATGTGTCGCAGAAAAATACACAGGAAGAAGAGACCATCTTCTATTCGGTTAGATGTCTGTATCGCTATTGGCTACAGTTCTTGGCTTCTAAAATAAGAGCATTTATTTGCTTTCGTCATATGAATAGGATTGTCTAAAATGTTTATAGATGCAAGCATAGCTAAATGTATGGATTGATCAAGTGCCCATCAGAAATAGTAACGTGTGACCTGCGTGCTATAAATTAACTGGCAGCACAAAATGAAGCTGAGGTACTGCGCTCAGGCCTCAGTTCGATCTGCGCCTTATGATCCGGCACTCGACCCCGTGACCTGTTTTCGTTCCAAGTGTTTTCACTCTGATCGCAAGAACACATCATGCAGCCACAAGAGAAACATGTTCATTGTTGACTGTCGTCGCCTAGTTTATTGTTCTGTTTGGCTTGATGAGGCTAACCGCTAAGAACACACATCAATTCTCACCCCTTGCTGCACGAGCGAGCGCTTTACTCGCGCCTAATAAAGCATGGTCAATGTGCCCATTTGACTCGACAGTCAAGACAGTGGACAACGGGCGTCTATATGGGCTGATGATATCCAGCTCCTGGCTGCTCCTCTTACCTCGCCCAAACAGTAACCACTTACCGATGTTGTAACTGCGTGAGTCACCCGACGGGGTCAGGTCGAAGTGCACTGCGCTGGTTTACAGACCGGCCCAGGCGCGGTCCGACGAACGATCGACCTTGTGTTGCCGACCGTCGCACACCCCGGACGGTCTGAACAGACCCTCAGCGACTGGACGATGGTCTGACCCGGGTGCGGCCGGCGCGGGTGTGGCCTGAGAAACTAACTCCCTTCCATCCACCGCTGAGCAAGGGTCAGCGTGGCCTGAAAAGGGACCAGGACATGCACAATGTCGAGTCATGCTTCAATATGATCGCGGCGGGGGACTGGCAGACAAAGTCCCTACCTTGCGGAACCCCGCAGTGAGGTCAATCTTAGAGCTGGTGAACGGGGCTTGACCAAGTAGTTTGCAATGGCTTGGGCTGGTCCGCAGGTCCACACGCCCGCTAAAACGTTACACAACCGTGTCCATCGGTGATTGTTTGTCGTCTCTCATCGAGGTGCACTCTGCCTCATCCAAGCATACAAGGGTGTTTAATAAGGTTGGCAAAGATACAAATGACATCACCCCAGCCAGTGTGAATCTCTTCGTACCTTCAGCCAAAGACAGCAGCGCCGGCAGACGGGTCACAGAGGGGCGTGACCTGGCGGTGTCCCCGGTCGTGTTTCGTCAGTGGCTGTCAGGTGACGGCTGGAGAGCGTGTGCACCATGTCAGCAGGGACACTGGCAGCGCGGTGAGAGATGGATCGAGTTGGCCGAGACTCCGACGGTGACGGTCGGCGCGGTAGAGCGCAGTGCAGAGCACGGTGCAACACGGAATCTCTGGGCAAGGTACAGAGCCAAAGGACACGCCACGTCGAAGAGCCACGGCACGGCAAAGCGTTCAATGACAGGACAAAGGTCAACTCGCCAATCCTTTGACATGCATCAGTTAAGACCACAATTCTGATAGGCTGCGCTGCAACTTATTGGTTCACCTCAAATCACTGCACCTCGTTAAAGATTTCAGATCGGGTAGCATAGTTACAAAAGGTGATAAAACATTTTGTCACATTTGATTACCTCGTCGCCCCAGGCTCTTCTTGGTTAGCGCCAAAAGGTCAGTTATTTTTTATCAGCTGACCTAAATGTCACGCTCCCAGTCATGGCGTTATATCAAACACTGCTGTGTGGCGATGTCAGCGTTAGAATGTTACAGCACAGCTCACCAAGCGACGCTCCAACCAAAGCCGCCTTCGCGTCACGCAGTACTTTCAAAGTTGCTCTGACGTGTGCAAAATCCGATCAATACATCATGAGCTGGCTAGGTGATCAACGATTCCCGTGACTGGTCTGAGACGGTTAAACGGACCTGGCCTGCACCCACTGCGCCAACAAGGGAAGGAGTTTCAAGGCACCCTGCTGTTTGTGACCGGGTTCCTCCCATTCATCAACGTTACTTTTTGCACGGCTGGCGGGGAAGGGATCGAAAGAACCTTTAGTGAGTCTTTTCACTTCAGTTTCCTATAGACTGTAAGACTGAATCCATGGCTGACACTCAAAGCATGTGGTGCCACTGATTAGTCATGTGGGAGAGCTGTCGCACTGGCGTACGTTTTCAGATATCATAAAAGATCGAACACCTCACCACTATTTGCAGCGTCCCTAAGGGACATATGTAAGTCGAAACACATTTAGTTGGCGATTGATAGCAATTTATCAAGGATGAGCCTCATGCTATGCCTTTTGAACGTAGTGCTAAATTGCTAACATACAGCCAAAAATCTTGTGCAATATTTGCACAGCCTCCCTAAGCCTCCTGATCTTGGTCGGCCATCATGCACACCGCCCGACTGCACGCTGTCTGCATTGTCTGCTCCTTCCAGACATCCCGTCGGCAGCACTGTCTCCCTCTGCAGACACCCAGTCGACGGTGCTACCTCCCTCTGCAGACACTCAGTCGGCGGTGCTGTCAGCGGCGGAGCCTCCATCGCCAGCACCCGCTCGGACGTGGCTGACGACCTCTGTCAGCGCGAGCGTCGACTGCGCGCCTCCGAACCGTTTGTCCACGTCTGGCCACGGCGTCATCACCGCCTAATCCGCGACATGAAGACGCGTCGACACTCCCCTGCGGCCTCCAGGCGCTGCTCGATCTCCGCCATCCTGCAGCGCCGTGGTTAAACGCGGCATCTGCAGCCAGCGAGGTAGTTAGCTGCCAGGAGCTGGCGTCTATCCCCCTTTATTGAGGATATGAGAGAAGATAGCTATGAGCGGTAGTTACTGTAAGCGAAATGCTACGCTAAAGTGCAGGAGATGTGACTCACCACACATCCTGCCTAGCCTGTTGCACTGATTATCCTCCAAATTACGGCACTCTCAGCAGCAAATCATGTTCTCAATCTCCGGCTCTCTGCTGACAAAGTGCGACCCATTGCAACCCTCTTTCGTCCCGTCACTAGCCTTCGACGACCGACTCAGACTGTCAGACCTCCAAGTCACCATCAACCCACTTCTGACCTTCTGCAACCCACTGCCGTCCCTCTGAAACCCACTGCCGACCTTCTGCGACCGACTTCCGACCTTCCACGGTGCGTGCTGACCAATGCTGTAATTTGCGACTCACCAGCGACCTTCAGCGACCCACTGTCGACCTTCTGCGACCCACCGTCGACCCGGTACGAATCCCCACGGCTCTCTCCCGACCCTGGTGTCTCCGCGGGAGGCTCGCGAAGCCGCTGCCATGGTCTCTCGGGACGGCCGCCGATGGCGTTATTAATGCGTTCCATTTGTTTGCGCTGCGGCGGCCGTTTACCAAGGGCCTCCACCTGGATAAATACTTCAACTGCAGGCGGTGGCCGTAATCCTAGCTGCGGGTGATGGCGGGGTCGTCCACTGCACGATGGTTCGCTCTCGCTGTCGCCGCTTTGTTTACCCCGTGATACGCGCTGAGAGGTGATAAGCGGTAACATCTCACCGTAGGTGAAGATTGGTGGGAGTGATGAGCGGACGGACGTGGAAACAACTGGCGTCATGGCTCAACATCACAGACCAACTGCTGACGAGATACGGAAACAGCGCAGTGCGCTCGCAGATGTGCTTCTTTGTCTTACACTTATCGCCGAGTTGTGGATGGCCGCAACTGCTTCATCCACTCTTGATTCGCGCCTGGAACGAGCTATTTCTCGCCGAGTCGAGCCGACCTCGCCCGCTGAGCCTCTCGCTGAGCTCACTGAGTCGAACTTGCGGTGTCGAGTCAAGCCGATCTCACCGAGTCTCTCACGAGCCGCCCTCGCTGAGTCAAGTCGAGTCCGTCTTGCCCCAGCCAGCGGCGAGTCGTGCGCAAGCCGCCGCGTCGGCCGGCGATCGCAAATGGCGAACACGACCGGCGCGGTGTGGCACTTCATTGCAGCGTGTCGCGCCGGCCGCGGCGGCCATTAATTCGCTGTCGATGCCGAGGCGGCGCGACAGGTGCCGCCTGTCCCGAGACGCTGTTTGTCGCGCCACCAAACAGCTGTTTGTCGGGCGTCGCGCATCGCGCCTGATGGTGGTCGTTAGCCGCGCCAGGATCGCCGCTGTCGACGAGGCATGGCGCGGCGGCGGCAGTGGTGGCGCGGCTGTGGGTGTATGGTGGGTGTCAGGTGGGTGTCAGTGCCGGCCGGAAGTGTGACGGGTCGCGTGTAGATGTCATTCCGCTGCTGGCTGCGGGTCATGATCATATATTGCCCGAGGCACTCAAGATAATAACCCTTGCAGTGTAGGTTTTGCCATTTGTCCGACTCTGGCATCCGTTGGGGAGGTGGCAGGAACTAGCCGACAGTATTTGAGGTCTAATGGCTATGTATCTTTCAAAATGAAAAAAAAACGACTGAATTTATAATCAATATGTATACTTGTCCTTACCGGATATAATTAAGTGGATCTCGGTTCAACCCATTCTCTCAGTGATACCTAATTATCCAGTGACATCCCTTGAGCCAGCACAGCTGACTCTCGCCTCCCCAGCATCTGGAGGCCTCCGGACAGTCTGACGAACATGTCCAGCTAAATCAAACCTCTGATCGGCCCATCTCTGAGGGGCGGTAGTCATGGTGATGGTGGCTCGGGCCCGGTCGGTCGGAGGGCGATCTCCTCCGGTCCGGACGGGTTAAAATGGCCGACCTTTCTCCGGGCTGCGCGGCCCACCCTGACAGCCTGTCATGTGGGGCGCTGAGCCGGCCTGACAGCCGCGCAGCCGACCGGCGCGGCGGGCGGGCGCGGCGGGGAGGGCCACCTCGCTCGGCGGGGCGCCCCGCCGCGCAGGCCGGAAGGCGATGGGCGATGACTGATGACGATAGACGCCGGATAAAGTTACCAGCCGGCATGGCGCTGAAAGGAGACTCGCACGGCAAGGCTGCACTCGCGACGGCCGACAATAGAAATCGGCGCCCGGTTATGCAGAGCAGAGCAGGGGACTTTACGCAGGGGCGTCGTTTTGTATAGGCCTGGTAGGGCCCGAGCCCTACCAATGTTTATTTGGGCCCTACCAGTGTTCGCTGAGCTCTACCAATCTTTTGTCACTTGGTAAAAAATTCAAAATAAACAGATAAGCAAATAAGCATATATGTACATTTGTCACAGATGTGTGTGGCCTGTGGGCCGTAGGAGCTGCTGTCGTGAACCCTTCGCAAGCCGGCTGGGGATTCTTAGGGAACGGCAAGGTGTCCTCACTCCTCAGGCCGGCAAAGGGTCTTCAGAGGCCGGCAGCACCTTCAGAAGTTCAGTGGGGTCCTTAGAGAACGGCACGGTACTCTCAGACTCCGGTGGGATCCTCAGAATTGCCGGTGTGGGCCACGCAAAAGTCACTGGTGGGCGTCCGTCAGATGCATATGTGTGGGGCTTTCAGAGGCGCCGGAGTGGGACCTGCACAGTCGCCGGTGAGGGCCCTCTTAAGCGCCGTTTCGGGGCCCTCAGATACACTGGTTTATGGCCATCACAGATATGCGTGGGACCCTTAGAGCTGCTGAGCTGAGTGCTGGTGTGGGCCCTTCATAGGACGACAAGGGGACCTCAGAGGTCGGTGGTGCCTTCAGGAGCGCCGAGGGGGGTCCCTTTAGACCGGAATATTATTCTCAGACGCCACTGGGACCCTCAGAGTCACCAGTGTGGACTCAGTGGAGCCGTCAGAGTCGCTGGTGTAGGGCCTTAGGAGCCTCTGATGAAGACCCTCAGAACTGGGGGAGAAGGGGCCTCAGAAACGCCGGTGTGGGCTATCAGAGGCACTCCTCACAGTTATTGGGGCCCTAAGAGAATTGGTGTTGGAACTTGGACCATCACAGGCGGGCATGCAGCTCGTAGAGCCGGCTCCTAATAGGCCGGTAAGGGCCCTCAGAGGCCACCAATAGGCCCTCAGAGCCGAGGCCACCAATGCGCCCTCAGAGCCAAGGCCACCAATGGGCCCTCAGAGGCCAGCAAGAGATTCTCAGAGACCGTGAGGGGCAGGCTGGTAAGGGGCCCTTGGCGGCCTCTTAGGGCCTTAACTGGTGACAAGGGCTCTAAGAAGCCGGCGTGGGACACTTACGAAGATCTTAATACGCCACTTAGGGGCCCATGAGATGCTCTGACGAGCCCTGTGGGGTCCCTTTGAGACGAAATATGGCCAGCGTGGACCCTCAGCGGCCGATTGGCGCCGCAGGGACCCGAAGGGCCCCCTGGACCCGATGGGAGGGGCACGCGCCCCCTGTGCCCCCCCCCCTCACTTGGCTACGCCACTCGAATCTATCATGCTATGTTTAAGATCTCTGCAAGATGTATCCCCCGTTTGCTGACACTGCAGAGAAAAGGCAAGCTCGAAAGGAGGCTTAGCGGGGTGTTTGGCCCCTTATCGAATATCTAGAAGATATCATTGACTTGTCACCGTAAAGGAATTGTGGGCGTCACACGTTGACACTAAGGGACACCGTGCCGAGTTGCGCAAGTGGAAGCACAGTGCACACCGAGTAACGGCCACCAAATGAGTGGTACGAGTTGAAGTTAGTCGGCAAAGTGATAGTGGTTACATTTTGGTATGCCGACGGGGCTCTGCTTGTCAACTTTCTAAAACAGGGGCGCACAATTGATGATGTGCGTCCATTCGATAGACATCGAGGAGAGGCTATAGGGAAGCTGACATAAAGTGTGCAACTGATCCACGGCCACGCACCTGCGTACTTGCGCGGGGTGACGATAAGTTAAGTGATGAAATGTGGCTTCGAGTTGTTGTCGCATCCACTTTTTTTCCGAACTCTGCACCCTCTGGTTGCCACCTCTTCCCCAACATAAGGAAATTAGCAGTGGCAGCTTCGCTGACTGCAGGGAGACTAAAGCAGCCGTCTTGGACGTGGGATGGGTCCAAAACCCAATTGATTATGGAGACTTTGAGGGCTCTCCCGAAGGCCGAAGCGCTGCGCGAAATGTGTTTGTCTTAGCGGTGGTTATTTGAATAAATGAACTTTTTTGTCTAATAAGTCGATGACGTATCTCTCTGCTTCTTCATGGTCGGGCATGTAACTTTCTGAATGCCGGCTTGTACCGTCATCCTTTTATTTTGGCAAGCAGGTCTTTCTAACTATCGTGGTGTTTCGAGACCTCGTTAGTTGTCGAACCCTGCGATTGGCGTGGGCCTTCAAAGCCGTTCCTGGCCCCGTAGCCGTCTTTTTCATTCGGCTTGGGCCATCAAAACCGTCCCTGGCCCCTTTCAGCACAGCCGTGCTTTTAAGTCGGCGTGGGCTTCTTTCAGAATGGCGTGCATTCCTCCGACACTATTATAACTGCCTATTTAACTGCACGTTTTGTGCATGGAGCTCGTTGAGGACCTAGACTTCCAAAATGTTTTTTTTTTAGATTTTGGTTTGTTTTGTCAATGACCAGGGCGAAAAAATAAGTGGCCGAAATCCGATGAGAAAGGCAGATTTGGGGGTACCCTACCTTTTAAAGGAAGGGTGCCACCTTTTGGACACAACGCAGTTTTTACAAGATTAGCCTCACATGAACCTAAAAACCGGCTTCACTTACCTATGCTCGAGACGGTCAGCATTGAATCCGCACGTGAAGTTATCATTTGCCAGTTTTGCTGCCAGCATTTGGGCAGGCAAAAATCTTCAGCACTATTTCCTCGTCGTGTTAAGGGTATTTTATAAAACATGAAATCAGCAAAGGTATGTATAAAAGTTATACTTTTGAGGCATGTTTTATCATTTTGAAAGGGTATATTTTTTCTTTATGGTATACACTTAAGTTTTAAAATTTTAATTGGGAAGTTTTTCTAGTAAGTTGCATGAAGGGTGAAGGGTTCCATAGATCTCTTAAGCATTGTAAAGGAAAAACCTTTACTCGACTTATTTGATGTTCTTTTCTGATGTTCTTTCTGATGTTCTTTTGATGAAACCTTTAGTTCAAATCATGTTATCTTCTTTCTTTTTATTTGTTCATCTTTTTGTCTCAGTTGCGCCATCAATGCAAATGGCAGAATGATATGTTGCCATGACAACAGGATATGCCAGCCGTCCTAGCTGCCACATCAAACGACCTTGAGTTGTAGTGGTGATATAAACAACGATCTTTTTTTTTTTGGCCAATGTATTAAATGCAATGTTTCGGTTTTTTGTATATTGTGGACGCGCTAACCACGTCTAAAAATTCAAATAAGTAAAATAGATTCATAGAACAAAAATTTCGGAAGGTGGCACCCTTCCTTTAAGCCCCGCCACATGTGGCCGGCCGCCGCCTTTGGGCCCTACCAATCATTTTCGGAAAACGACACCCCTGACTTTACGCCCTGGTGCCGGGGAGCCTGGTTTTTGTTGCTGGTGCTTGATGAATTCAAAGACTTTTTAAGTACCTTTAGATGACGTCTATGTCTTCTTTTTCAGTTATTCTTTTTTATTCGCTTATCTTTTTATGCGAAATCATTTATTCATTCAGGATAAGACAATTTTGTACTTGTTTTTTATTTCTGTTCCTCTTTTCCCTTTTATCCATCAAGCTGCACTTCACGTTGCATCGCAGAGGAACCATTAACTATAACCAAATGGCTTTCCTCCCCCCATATCCGCTCACTCTAGCCAGCCCCAGTCCCAGCCGAGCTCCTGTGCTCTTTCATCATACATGCACGCACATTTCCAATCCTCTTCACGCCCCGCCCAGCTGCACGCCCCTCCCCCTCCCCTCCCTGACCACTCACGCAAACCTCCACTGCACGCGCGCGTCCCTTCCCCTCCCTCACGCCCCCCGCGCCCGGGCAACGCACGGCCCTCACGCACGGCGCCCGCCCGCGCGGACGTGCTCCGGCGTGGCTAATTCACGGCGGAGGTAATGGTCGCCTGTGATGGCGGCGGGCGCAGGACAATATTGATGGTGCTGTCCCCGACGGCGGCCCCTCCCACGCCCGCTCAGCCTCACCACGCTGTGCCGCCGCTGTGCCGTTGCTGTGCCGTTGCTGTGCCGTGCCGCCGCTGTGCCGTGCCGTGCCGTGCAGCTGGACTGCACGGTGTCCTGCGCGCTCTGCCGCGGGATTGATACTGTAAAATGAAGCAATGCTTACATATATCGGAAAATGATGTTAGTTCACTATTTTTTAATGTTAGTGAGGGCGTGAACTAACGACTAGAAATCAATGCATGATTAATAACAAGTCCTAGTCCCCATTGACTCTCTCTATCAGAAGTGCTATCGGACGGGTTTTCCATTCGGCGCAGCCCTCGACGACTGACCAGTCAGCGCCACTCCTCAGCATTTATTCAAATGTAATTTCGCCCAAGGCCCTAAATACAAGGTTGCACGGACTAATTTCTACTAAACCTACCAGAATATAGTTTCACGGTTGAATATTTTAATAAATATTCAATCAAAACTTCTTTATTATTTTCTCGTTATCATGAATAAGCAATTTTATAAATTGACTTTCAATTTGCTTGCCTTTTACTGGCAAAATAACTTTCTAGTATTGGGTCAACATAGTTGTGTAGCAGTAGGAACCATAACTGGCAAAACCCCTATGCCTACATACAGCAGAAAAGCAGCCACCAGGTGTCGCCACAGTCGCCACTTGGTCGCCACACAGATGTCGCGCGCGTCGCCAATCGCCACACTTCCGATTTCCATAAGGACGCATATGTACGATTATGTATTGGAAAGTCACCCTTAAGGATTACGCTTACATCCTTTGCTTATGAGGTCGGTGGTTGGAAATTGGGAGGGGCTCAGCTATTTTCGACCACGGATATGGCTTTATCACATGATGAGGAACATGCTGATAAGCGTTTTATGTGTCAAAACAGCACAAAAGTATTTTTAATCATTTTTCAAAAATAGCCGTTCTGCCGTATCTTTCAGTGCAAGGTGCCGTCGGTCAGTCCCGACGTGACGTCACGCAGGGAATTTGCCAGATTTTCCTACTAGACTTCGACACCCCCTGATTTCGCCATTCTTCCGCAGTTTGCATTTTCATTTTCCTGATTTTACGGTCAAATGCGGCCATCCATCTCAGGCTTGGCTTGAAAGCACTGCTGACCAACACACTCCCCTGAGCAATGCCGGCCGCGGCGCTTCAGTCCCGCACCAATGGACAAAATGGATCCGGAATCATTCGTCAATCAGACCATGTATGCGCTATCGGAGACTGTTGGCCAGGCTGTACATACGGGGCGCTATTTAAATGCGATTTCATAATGCATTAACGCATTATGCGTGCATATCTGAGAGGGATGTTAAAGGGACTATCCCACCTTCTAAAATGTTGTTAAAACCAGTTAAATTGTGCCCGACTTTATAGATTGGATGACCAGGAACACGGTTCTGGCATTTATTTTTCATTAACTATCTTAGGCTTCCCATTTTCCAAACACAAACTTTCAAATATGTGACGTCACAGCCCAAAATTACCTCCTTCCCCAGGCCACATTACTGTCATAAAGCTGATTCTTTTTACTCTGTAGGCACCACAACAAAGTTCAGACCAAGTTTTAAGCGATTTTTCAACGAACAAACCCATTTAAATCAGAATGACTAAACGAGGTGACGTCACACTAACGGTCGCTCCATGTTGAAGATAGGGCCTTGTACAAGGCCCATTTTCAAATGAAGGGAACGGATTTCTTCAACACCAAGAGGCCGCGGGGGTTGCAACCTAGATAGATAGTGGTTTCTGAACCTCGCCGCAAACTTGGCTATCTCAACTCAAACCCCATGTTAAAGGTGGGATAGTCCCTTTAACTGAAAACGAGTTTAAGAATTCATTATCATTTTGATGACACTATGAAACATTTTATGCAGGTCATACTGCTTGTACGTATTTTATGAGATGTTTTACTGATGCTCTGGGCCTTGCTCTAGCCTTAATATTCCACATGGGTTTAGTCGTCAAAACGGCCGAAGGTATAGCTCCTCTAGTTGTGACGTTTATCAAATCGTAATGTTAGTTCCTTTATCAGAGCGCTTTGCAGTTAACCTTTATTTCGTGTCGTCAGCCAAATTTATGGAAAAAAGAAAATACCTAATATCAAGTTTTTATCAGTTGGCTAGGATTGGTTTATGTGGTAACAACTTTTTAGATCTATTTTAAGTAACTGCATGGAGCATTTTCTCACATCTGTTCTGTGATCAGTTTTTTTTTTATTTGATTGACCAAACCATACAATACGAAAAAACAGCAGTCGCCTAGAAAGCTCAAATATCTACTGTGAAAAAAAACTTCAAATTTTTCGCTTATCACATGCACGAGTGCTTGACATTTCATGAATTCTGCAAATACATTTTTTTATATAAGTTTCCTCTCGCCCAGTAACGCTCGGTTACCACTCGTTATCATTTTCATAAGATATGTTTTGGAGCCTGGAAGAGACATTTCAACGCCTTGTTGCGCCTCTCAGGTGGGCGAAATGCTGAATGCGACTGAATTATTGGTCATTTTTTCCGATACAATATTCTGAAACTTGCTTCAGAAGTAGGTACGAACTCAAACACATCTGAACTGAAGCCAGACTGAAAGTCACTCAGTTTCACTTACAGGGGTGAGGGGAAAGCGCTCCACAGCGGAGCGGCGCATCCCTCTCCCCAACAAGGCGTGTCCAATTTTCTGTTTCCAGCTCTCTTCGCGTGGCGTTTTCGGCTCAGTGTGGAACAAGCGTCCGAATTGTTTTTCCGCTTAGTATCTCGTTAGCGCTGCAGTTGCCATGGCAACCCATATTTCATCTGGACGTGGTTATTGCGCCTCGTTGTCAATGATGGGTAATTAGGCGCAATTGGTGGACAAAGACCGCGCTCTCTCGCGCAGCGGCGGTGGCGTCGGCAGCGCGACAGACGAGGTCGGCCCACCATCAGAGCTCCCTGGCCTGTCACTCAGACCAGAGGGGCGCGAGGGTGGATCTCGAATCATGGGGCTGTGTCATGAAACACGATCGATAAGACTACGGCTTCCATGGATAGATTTGGAGGCATTTATTGACTTTTCGGTGGCTCTGCGATGCTGGAGCTCAGTAAGCAATTTGTTACCCCTAGTCAGCACTGGAATGTTTCCTTTGACTAATAGATCTGAACTCGATCGTAGTTTCCATGACGCAGTTTTATGACAGTGGCCTCGAACAGTTTCCCGGCTGGACGTGGCCCGAATCGGCTGCGGCGGCCGGGGCGCGGCGAGTCTGGCGCACGGTGACGATCTCGGCGCCATCTGGTGACGACCGGCTCGATTAGTGTCCATTACGAGTGACACGCTTCGGTCGCGATAGCCGGCCATAAACAGATTACGAGCGCAGCCCCGAGCCGGTCGGCGTCGCTCTATTTCGCCCGGTTCTCACGAGACAGACGCTCTCTCTCGGGTCATTGGCGAGTCGAGTCGCCGAGTCGCTGTGAGTCAGTCGAGTCGGCCGGGCCGGCGGTGTGTCACCAACAAAAACGGTCGGATTAGCCGTTTACAACTGGCCGATGACAGTTTTATGACGTCCTTCGTCGGACGAATCGCTTCATTGAATCGGTGCGCGCCGATTACCCGGCGAACGGAAGCCGTCCTTCGGCAAAAATGCCGCGCGGCAACTTCGCTGAGCCGCGATAAGAACACAGCACCACCACCGCCCCTATTGCAGCAGCAGCAGCTGCTGCTGCTGTCTCCGCGATAGGGGAACCCACCGAACCTGTTGCACGCAGCGTTTTGTTACTCGGTGTCGCTAATTGCATCTGCGGTCCAATTATCTGCCGTGCGGGGAGGAGCGGCGCGGCGCGGCGGCCGACCAACACTGGCCTGTTGACAGCCGGCGACGTGTAATGGCGTATTAATTGTACAATTTCGACCCGATCCGGTTTGGGACAAGTCTGTGGGTGTCCAATTTCCAGAGCGGCGGACGTGCTCGTTAATCATCCATTAAAACTGGACCGGTATGAGGCCGACAATCCGGTGCATCTCTCTGGGTGGAGTGAGACCGCCAGCCACCGGCCGCTGGTTCGGTTACCAGTAGCAGCCTGCCGGACCGCCGGTGCATCAATCATAATTAGAGCCAGTGCACCTATCAGCTGTATCATAATCGCCAACGCTTCGTATAAGCTTTCGCCCTGATGGTCAGACGCTATGATAGCTTCGGTCTGTTTTGTCCAGCGCTGTGTCTGCATTCGTCATAGGCAGGGTGCAGGTGACAGTCACAGCAATGAAACTCAACCAGGTCCAACGGATATGCCAGACTCAAAAACGGGTATCGCCACTCGTTTACCATATCATCACTCCATAACAATAATTTATTGCCAATAAATCTGCATCAATCAGCAATTATTTTGTGTGTCTCTTTATCAGCAATACCAACACGTACGAGGATTTGTTCTCAATCGTTTACGGACGGGCTTTGCTGATCTGGGTGGAAAATAACTCAAAAATAAAAGTAAATTGTTATGTTTACTATGAAAAAAGCCTAACAATTTCGTATTATGGTATTTACAGCAAACATCGTGGACACAGGCTCAATCATAATGACGGATCGAGAAAGGTCAGGGTTCGAAAATCGGAAAGGAGAAAAGATAATTATTGATGGAGCTCAATCGAGGTCAAGGTAAGGCTGAGGCAAGGTATCATATTTTACCATGAAATAGACATTGAGTCTCTGAGACAGATTGAAGAACATACTCAAGACTCGGACTGCGACAGCACCTGAGATGTGATATTGAGACTTCACCCATATCCCCGAGACTGGGTCTGAGGCTGTCAGCAGGGTCCCACGGCAGTGCGTGACGCCTCATCAGGCACCAAATGGCTCGATAATGAGGTGCGTAATGGCCTCCGCACGTGGACCGCCTATCGGCCTCCGGAACCTCAATTACGTAAGCCGACTCCGCGCCCCAGACAGCTGATACAATTTACGATAGGGACTAAGTGGTCTGTTTTAGTCGTACCTTCAGAGGTATGTCGAGACTGCAGTTCGTGGCGGTGTAGGCTTTCCTTTAGAGATAGACCACAAGTGAAGACATACCTACATTATTGTGGAATTTGAGTCGATAATTGATACTGGGATGGTTGGATGGCATTCGATCAGAAACACGGTCTGAGTGTCTTATATCGGTCTGTCGGTCGGTCGGTCGGTCGGTCGGTCGGACGGTCGGAGTGCGGTCAGACGGTCGGCTAGACTTTCAAACGGTTGGACTGTCGGGTCAGTTGGTCGGTCGGTCGGACTCGCTGTCGGTCGGTTGATTTGATCGGTCCGTCGAACGGTCCCCGTTTCATGCGCCCGTCTCGGTGGCGGCCAGGCTCTCCGACGAGACAATGGCCGTGTCGGCTGGCGATTTTCTGGTCAGGCCAGACAATGGCTGCTGACGCGCCGACGTCGGCCGAGGACCGAGTGGTTGGTGCCGGGGTAGACCGGCCACGGGTGTCGGGTGCCCAAGTGAACCGAGTTATGTTGTTGGAGTGAGCCGGGGTGTGGTGCTGTGGTGAACCGACCTCTGGTGACGAAGTGAACTGGCCTCTGAGGCTGTGGGAATCGGCCTCTGGTGCTGTGAAAGTCAGCCCTCAACGCTGCGTGAACTAGCCTTTCCGTCCTGAGTGGAGATGAGTTGAGTTCTTACCCACCTTTACGTCTTACAACATCTCTGTCCTCTGAAGGATGTGACAGAAAACAATTCATTTATATTTTTGCGATCTACGTGTATTTTCATATGTAGCGCCTGTTCCTCTCAGCTGCCTCATCCCATATTTCCCTGCCCTCTAATGACCAATGTCCAGTCGATGTACCCACCACTAGACCACTGCCGGACCATCCCCGGACCACTGCCGGACCTCTCCCGGACCACTGCCGGACGACCACCGGACCGCCGACCGTTCGCCGCGGCGGGGCCACCGTGTAATCGGCCGGGCGTTTTGGCAATAGGCCCCTAATCGGCGGGCATGATACACTGCCGGCCGGGTGGCCGTAAATTCGGCCCGTGTAAAAACACCGCCACCACGTCTCACCGAGCGAGTTATGAGTTTGCACTCGGTGATTGAGTGTGTCTAACACGTACCTGGACGCGGCGTCCGATGAACGGCCAGCCGAGAGCAGCCAGAAGTTATTTAGAAAACACCGTCGCCGTAAATTCGCCGCGATGAGCCGACCCGTCGTCGCCCGTCGTCGACAGGACTCCGAGATGTTGCTCGGACGTCGTTGGCGTCCCGGCCCGTCGTTACCTGAGTCGGGGATTTAGCGACGAGGGGTGACATAGACGGCGGAAAGTTGGTGTGGTGAGCGTCGCGAGCGACCCTCCGTCGTGTTCGCGGCGGGGGATCTGACGGTGCGTCGGTTCCGGCGGAAGCCTCAGGGCCCGTCGACGGGCACGTGGCGGGTCGTCGAGCCCCGCAGCGTCGGCCACGACACGCCGACAGCGCGGCGGCGGCGGCGGCGGCCACCGGCGCTCCCCGGCCCGGCCATTGCTCATTTCGGCATCTCGCCATCCATCGTCGGCGCCGGCCGACAGGCGGCGCAGTAATGACCGCACGCGGCGGACGTGGCGCGGTGGCGGCGAGCGTGGCTCTGCCCGCGCCGGGAACGCCGCACAGAGCAGCTCCCCGCCGCGCCGACTGACGGCACGCCCCAGCCCACCAGACACAGCACCACACGGACTGCAGCGCCGGGCGACCTGACAGCCGCAGACAGTGGCAGACCTGCGGAACTGACCTTCCCCCTGTCGTCCTTGTCAATCTCGCTTCAAACGCCCAGTATCTCTCACACTATCCGCTCTGATCAAACCATTCCCAAGACGCACTCAGATAACTACCGCGGTGCGTCGGAAATGCCTCGTTTCGCTGCAGAGAAGGGCCGCTCGGCCTGCGCCGCACCATGGTTCGACAGGTCGTCCTCGGCGGCGGCTATCGCGCCTGTATCGGTCCACGCTGCGGTCGGCCGGTCAGGCGTGTTGGCCGCCTGTCGACACCATGCAAACGCGATCTCCCGGATAGGGGGGACGTGGGAGCCGCGGCGCCGAGTGTGTCCCGCGCGCTGCACAAGTACACAGCTCGTCGTCCCTAACCGGACCACACGTCCGACTAGAGGTGCGCATGCCGGCAGGGCTGGTGCAGGCGATGCATGACGAGATTTGTGGTGTCGACCACATTAGCAGTCATATCACCATGTTATCGCATTACGAACCGGCCAACGTTCACACTTTTAAATGTCACCGTTTGCAGATAGCAGCCGCCATTAATTCCTCGCCACGGAAACACTATTGTTTCATAAAAATACCTATGTTAGTTCCTCTTTCCGCCGCCTTCCCGTCTTCCCTCAGAGACACGGGCTCCCAGCGCGACCCGCCTGCACTTCACAGGACTCGTGGGCGCCTCTGGCCCGGCTGGACGCTGGTGATGGCCGGGTCGCTCTCTTTATCGGTACATCGCTGTCACACAGGTATGCCCGATGGCCGTCTCAATGGGCGTGCGGTGTCAGGATGGCGGTAATTTGATAACGCTGAGCGGCAGGCCGCGCGACGGGCGGCGGTGGACGGCGAGGGCGGTGGGAGGGTGGAGAGCAGGGAGGAGGTCGGTCAGTGTTGGGCTGACCGAGGGCAAAGGCGGAAACATGTTCTTGTTCTCAAGCAACTAGCAAATATTCGTGAATTCCCTAGTTTTGTTGCCTTTTTCTTGCTCAGTCTGACTGGTTTTACAAGTTGATCAAACATCTCCATCGCAGTCATAACCTCCACCATCATTGCCGTCCTCGCTGCTTGCATTATCTACTTTCGTCTCCGTCTCTCATCCCTCGCTGTCACATTGCTGTGCCGCCCTCCGCCTCTTGTCCGTCTATTACAACATCGCATCGACCGCCTTCTGCCCGCCTCACACAGCATCTTATCACCCTTCCGTCCGTCTATTACGACCTCTTATCGCCCGCCCACTGCCGCCCTCTGCGCCGCCTTCGCCCTCCCTCTGCGCCGCCTTCGCCTCTTCGCCACCGCCCAGCGTCATCGTCGATCAAGGGTGAGACGCCAAGAGGCCAGCAGTCATCGCCTAAGGTCAACGCAGCTCTCCAAAGCCCAGTTGCTTTAGTCGAAACCCAGTGCCAAACACCAGGGCTCAGTGCATCAACGTCCAATGCCATGCTCCCAACACCCACAGTGCCCAGGACCCGAAACTCACAGCGCCGAGCACCCGACGCGCACACTTCCAGTGCCCGACTTCTACAGCTCCCAGCGCCTTAACTTCAGTGCCCAGCGCTCCAGCATACAAATTCTCACAAGACCCAAAGGCCAGCACCCTAAAGCGCCAAAGAATGAGGGCCCAGAGCTTCTATCTGATTTCCACCAAACGAGGTCAACCACTACACCTTGCAGTCGCCGCTGTTCCTGACGAGCCCGTTACGTGTCATTGAGGTCAGCTTTTCAGCTGGGCTGGAGCGTCTCCTCTGGACAGGTCGGCATCTCCAACGCCTCCGCTACGACGCCCACATGCCATCTACAATGCCTGCGAGAGAGAGAAAGAGAGAGAGGGAGAGAGAGAGAGAGAGAGAGAGAGAGAGAGAGAGAGAGAGAGAGAGAGAGAGAGAGAGAGAGAAAGAGAGAGAGAGAGGGAGAGAGAGAGAGAGAGAGAGAGAGAGAGAGAGAGAGAGAGAGAGAGAGAGAGAGAGAGAGAGAGAGAGAGAGAGAGAGAGAGAGAGAGAGAGAGAGAGAGAGAGAGAGGAGAGAGAGACCGGTGTGCACCGGCCGGTCCACAGGTGGAATTTGGCCCGGTCGCCGCCGTTGCCGCCAACACCCCGGCCCCTGTGATGTCCACCGGCGTCCAAATTTGGCGACGGGCCGATGCGGCGGCGGGCCCGGCTGCCGCCCGGACAGTACTGGGAATCGGTAACGGCTGCGGCTGTATGTCATCAGGCCGTGCTGCCAGCAGGCCAACACTGCTGTCCACTACAGCTGGGAGGGTGGGCCAGGTAATGATAAAACTGCCGGGGTGTGGAATAGCGATAATTTGCGGCCAAGGAAGGTTTGATGAGCTAGTGGTATGGTGTTCGTGAGAGAAATTACGACTGTCGCGAGCATTGGATGTCCCTCGGGACGGCAAGCAACGAGTTACCTCACGATGAATATTGAGATGTTCTCGCACGAATGCTGAATGGTGTTAGACGATCTGGGCTGAGAATACAATATTCATGATGGACTGGGCATTTTTCCTTGCGTCACAAAGCCACAGTTCTTGTCCTCAGCTTCCGACTTAATTATATCCCTGTTCATATTTATACAAAAATGACAGCCATACGAGGGAAAATACTCGTATGCGATATCCAGACCTTACAATACAAGCTTCAAATGCATCCATCAATTGATTGTAAATGTTTTATTGCATGTTTTATGGCTAATGCCTTCATAGAGCATGCATTAAAATGTGACAGGAGAGAAGATAATGGTTATTTTACACAGGTTTCGGTGAGCCCTGACGACGTGACTCAAACAATTGAAACCGACAGCTCCTTCTACCTGTATTTGCCGGCTTATAGGACTCGGACGTTGCCACGACTGACAGCATTCCTAATTACATCAACAACATATTCATAGATTTATTTGACATTCATTCTTATCACTGTGATCGAAGGCATGATTACAGATTATGACAGCCATTTCAGGATCATCGTTGTGACATGCGACAAGACCAACAACTGCTAATAATACCATATTACGCCAACAGTCATTTTTATGCAAATTTTGTTGCTGACTCACCGCCTTATTTCTAAGCTTGCCTTACATGGACCATTAAATAAGAAAAATACCCTTAACCTTTGGAAACCTATCGATTCTGGGAAATATGGCTTAGCCACACTCGATAGAAAGAGAAAGTGCATACCTAATTGTTATATGCATCCTGCCGTTTGAAAACGCAAATTGGTACACAAATCATCCTGCAAAAACAATGCTCATTTTTATAGAGCACAAGTTGTACAATCGACAACCAGCATTGCTACCTATCACAAACCGTCACCAACTCGCATTCCTCCCATCCCGGTCTCCCTTTCTCCCCGGGCCGGACGCACCACTGGCCTGCATTCTCGGGTGTTCCTGGGACCAGGTCTCCTCAGTCGGCTCACGATCCGCCCCCCGCGGCGTCCCGACCTCCGTCGGCAGCTCCGTGCCGGCCCGGCCAACGAGCGCTGAATACCGTGTGTACACGCAAACACGCACGCACGGACACACACGAACACGGTCGGACCGGGGGCCGGCCATAACTCACTGGGTCGCGCCCGGCCGCGCTGTGCGCCGGACTGGACTGGCTGTGGGGCGGACTGGGCAGGGCGTTGGGAGCGGACTGGGCGAGAGAGGATCCGTTGTGGGCTGACCTGGACACTGGGGTCAGGACTCTGTAGAACTGGGCGAAAGCTGGATCAGATTTTCTTAGCTGAGCTGGTCATTGCGGGCTGGCCCAAGAGCAGTTTATCCTGAACTCAGCTAAGCCCTCGCTCACTGCGTTGCCAATCGGGTCTGTTTCTGTTCTGACTGCAATGAACAGAAGGAAAGCCTATAGTAGCTAAACCGTGATTCAAGTTATTTCTTATCTACGTCATCAGCGACTTCCTGCAAGTCCTTTCCCAGGAGTGAAGATGAGTCTTGCACAAGGATCCATGCTTGGACCCACACTACTGTAAATATTCTGATCACCTGCAAAAACTTGGACTTATGCCAAATCATGAATGCACCGGTGCTACGGAGAATCGCACTCGGTCAGTCTTGCAAGCGGTCTCCACGAGCGCCCCAGTTGACTGGAGGAGAAGCGAGGTCACACGCCACATACCTGCTGAAATTCCTTAGCCTCCGAGTGACCACAACTGCAGGTTGTCATTGTATGCAACATTTCTGGAGCATGGTATTAATGCAGCCTGATGTTAACATGCCAGATGAAGAAGACCCTCAGGGCTCAGATGCACATGCAGGAGTTATTGGGAACTCCCCACCAATCACCGCCTGCAGGAGTGAAGGCTAATCGATTGAAGTCGACATGGGATGGGGTGTGACCAAGGCACAGTATCACGTGGCAGTCCTACGTCACTCGATGATGTTACAGAGGAAAAGCTCCACTTTACACTGAAGCCAGGCCAGATTACCGTATCGTGATGCAATTTAACGGTGTGCGATATACTTGGCGGCAAGGCATGGTAAACTTGACCTTCTCTACCTTCGTACCTACATGAAAAGTGTAAGTTCCCCCCAAAAGTTACCCGGCTCACAGCTGCAAGCTTTCTGTGCTTCAACATTGCTTTCTTGAGATGAACGGAAAGAATGCATAACTGTTAGCCATTGTACATCCCATAAAAACTGAAACGGTCGTCGTTCTTTCCCAGAAGCATTCATATGTGATGTGGAGGTATGTCCGATGCTTCACTAGAATAACTATGCCTTTTTGAGCATCATTCATTCCCCTTAAACGCACACGCCAGGTGAGACGCCTCGCACTTGCACTTTACGGTGTGCTCATTTATTTTTCATTCACTTAACTGCGTCCGTTTCACACTTACCCCAACCGTTCCACTCTACCTAACCCCTTGCTTCGTACCCCCGGCCCCCTGTACCCCTGGTCCCCCTGTCACCTGAGCGGCTGTAACCTGAAGTCGGTGACCATGTACGGTGACTCGGTGACAGGGCGGTCCGTCTGTGATCCTGGCTGACCGGCCGTCAACGACACGCGGCGTGAGGTCGTTTGCAACGCTAATGACCATCGCAGTTAAATGGATCGTAAAACAGCCGAATCGTTTCAATTAAACATACTGCCGTTCAACTACCAGTGCCCCCTTCATCGTTGGTGGTGGTGGCTATAGCGTTACGTCGCACGGCCAAATTCAAAGCACATAAGATCACCCCTCGAAGGTGCCGCGATTCTATCAGAGCTCACTTCTGACACGACAAAATATCGCTCATCTGCATATTAACATACATCTCAAACAGGCGCCGAGGAGGGGACGGGCGACTGGCGCGGCCTCCGCCGTCCGGGGGTGCAGTTCATTGTAACGCCGACACCGGTTCGGCCTGTCGCCCAAACGCTATCGACCGCGCCAATTATACCAACAGTATGCTGAGTGTGCTTGGTGCACGGCCGCCTCGTGCACGCCGGTCGTGCACGCCCGGTGCATGACGATCCGCCTGCACTGACGGGTGCAATGTTGGGATGTTTGTTCGTTCCGGGCGGCACGGCTGTCCGACACGGCGCCGGGCAGGGAGGCCGGGCCGATACGGCCGAGGTATGGCGACGTCTCTGCCACGCGCTCATTTTGAGGAACTCGTGGGGGGATAGGGTGACGGAGTCCACCCTGCCCAACTCGGCAGTGTGGCGTGGCGGATGCGGTCTGGCCGCAGACAGTTGCGTGATGGGTGAGTCGTTTACGAGACGGCGGCAGCGGGGCGCATTAAGACTTAATCGGGGTTCGATCGGCCGCTAAGCCGCATATAGGGACCTCGGTTTATTCAGCTGACGGCAGGGGATTATTTTGAGATGGTGACCTGGTTAAAGTTCAGCGTTCAAACGTCCAGGAAAGACGTCTCGGTCAGTCCACCCGACCGCCCCGAGCCGGACAGATGACGATAGTCTGCTCTGAGTGACACTCTGCTAATAAATGATGCCTCCGCTGTCACCTCATTAGAGAACCGCTGAGCTAGCTTGTATCTCGTTAGTACCAAGTGCACATAACAACTGTTTGCTTTTCGCAACGGTACCGGCCATTCGTTTATTCCCACCAATCTTTACGATATCACATCACTGCAGCGCACAAGACAGGCTAGGTCGAGTTGAATACATCATTACATCATTATTTGGCTATTTCGTTCTTTCCATGCTTTTTCAGTGTCATGTGATGCTGTTAAAAGGACAAGTTGCAAACAATTGATATTCGTTATAAATGTCAGCAATGCACTTATGAGACCAAACATGTGCGCATGTGATTAATCGCTTAAAAAATGACGGGAACGTACAAAGCGTAACAGGCATGTACTTACTAGTAAACAACAAATGCTATCAAAGCCTCCGCCCCCTGATCTAGCTTCTACATATACACGGCCTGTTTTCCCGTGTTCTTGGCAAGTATTTCATGTTCACTCTCCAGTCAGTGTCGTGTTTGTAGCGTGTATCGTTGTGCTATGGATGCAGCCAATTTGTTGACAGGTGAAATCACACATTCGTGCTCAATCACTGAATGCTTTATTGACTAGCAGGTCCAATGTATTATTCGGCTCTATTCCCTACATGATGTGTATTAGGATAGCTTCGTGAAGCGCTGAGCTCACGAACAGCATTTGGCATGCGGTGAGGGGTCCGGGTAAGAGAGTTCAAAGTCCAGGGTTGTGGAGAGGGCAGCGAAACTTTGCTTAAGATTTGGTGCGATAAATCGTCAAAAAAAGAGGAAATTTACTCTGCTTAAGCGTAAATGGTGAATACCTGTTGCTTAAAAGCAACAATGCAGCCAAGGAAAAAGTTATTGGTGAAATAGCAATGACCAAACACGGAGATCACTCAATTTACTCCATTTTCTATTTATCAGTCCCTTCACATGCTTAGTTTCTTGTAAAGGCCGGTGTAAAAACACATCACCATTTAGCTAAAGAATATTCTGCATGTCACTCGCTCCTTTCCACAGTCATAAGCTCATTGAAAGGCAAATTTGTTGCACAACGCTGCAGCATTCAGCTGCTTCTAAAGAAACCATGATTGAAGCGTCGTGACGAAGCGATGCTGAGCCCAACTTCACTCAGCCATGGGTGGAAACTATTCGTTGGGGCTCGGTAATATGGTTCATGTGCTGCAGCAATAATACCATTATATTTATTTTTCACTATATGTTTTAAGCAGCTTGTGTTTGAAATCAACGTCTTTATTATTTATTCAAAGTGCCCGAAGGTTGAATAGGTGAATGCTGAGACTGAATGGATAAAAATGATTGTTGGGTCTTATCACAAGTCTCCTGATTTACCAATCGGTCGATGCTCATTCCATCTCTGTAATAATACTAAGCAAAGTAACATATCGCTACCATAATACCAAACAAAATCAAGGGAGCTCTCTGAAAACAAAAATAATCAGCAGCGTTGGCAACACAGACTCCGGCGGCTGTATCTGGTAACACAGTGCCTGGCTCCGGTGGACCCAGACGCTGCAACAACACTGCCAAGGCCGTGCCGGCGCGACCGCCGCGCCCGGCCGCTCTATTTATACGCCATCGTCGTGACTCTGTATGGATGAGATCGTTAACGACCGCAATCAATAGTGCCATGGGCCCGGCGGACGACGACGCTCGTCCGCCGGCCGCGACGGCGACGACAGCGGCCTCGCGGCTCTCCGTCATAGAGTGACTGGGGAGGTCGATTAATTCAAGTCGTATGGTCATGGGGCACGGCCGGGCTGGTGTCGCACCCCGAGGGGAATGGTGACGTCACGTGACGTCACAGTGTCACAGCGACCTTGCACCAGTGATCGGAGCCGGTCACGTGACCGCCCGGGTCCAGCCGAGCGCTGTCTGTGGAGGGAGTTGAACATGGTCTGTTTGTTTTCTCGATAGGGGTGCCGAAACAGGCGCTCTGTCTCGGCTCGTTTATAAACAGCTATTGCGCTCAAACGGCGCCGGCGGCGGCGAAACAGGCGCCCCGCGGCGCTCCTGGCGCTCCTGCGGCGCTTCTGACGTGCGCCGACGACGGCCGCGAACACGGCACGAGCGCAGCAGCTCTCATCGCACCGTCGTCTTCCGCTCGCGCCGGGCGCCGTTTGTGTGGACAGCTCGGCAGCGCGGGGCAGCCGTCAGGGCCGGAGCGCCGCCGCCCGCCGCACCTGGGTCCGCTCGCCAGCCGGAGAAACGAACGAGCTCCTACTTCTCATAAAGCTCTGGCGACACGCTGCCTGTTGCCACGCTCTGTTGGGTCGAGACTTACGAGCGGCCACCGCGCGCCGCCGAGGAGCGTCCAGCGCGCCGCCGGCCGGGCCGCGACGACCCAGTAGTGCATTCTAATGAGCGCTAATTGATTTTACATAAGAACTGGTCTAAAAAAGGCCCATAACTCAGCGGCGCCGGCGGAAAGTGGCGTACAAAGGGTGGCGCTCGGCGCCGGCCGGTCGCCGGTCCCTCCCCTGCCGACCTACCTGTACCGCCGCCGCCGCCGCCGCCGCCGCCGCCGGACGGCGGGGCCGTATCGGGCGTCGGATCGTCGCCGACGATGAGAGACGCGCCGACACCGGTGACGGCCGCTGACAGATCCCGTCCGATAGGGGACACCCGTCACCCAGCCGCACTGTCATGCATATTCAGCGCGGTTGAGACCGGGCGGCCGCCGCTGTGAGCGAGATGTGCTCGGTGAGGGGAGGCTGCTTGGTAAACGGTGATTTGGCGAGGGTTGTGGGATCGGTTGCTGGGCCGGGGGTGTTCTGATTTGCTATGACGCGCAATACTACTCCAAGCAAAGAGGAACCAGCGACGGCAATGTTGAGAGAGGTGTTCGGCATCGCTTTCAAATTTCTTGCTCAGCTCGGCTCGTTTGTATCGTCATGCTATTGACATTTGTGGCATAAACGGGATTAGGTATTGCAAGCTGAGATTATGCAATGGATGATGCGGTTGTTGTGGCTTCGCTACCGGAAATAGCTCTTTTTTCCATCCCAGTGTCAGTCGACCTTAGCGCCGGCTTACGTCGGCATTTTCAACCGACAGATGCAGCGTCACGGCTTAACTTTTCCCGCTACATAAATTATTCCAGCTATTAGTTAACGTCGCAACAATTCACTTAGAGTCAATCATCTCACACAGCACACAAATGGCTCCTGCTAAAAGTTTGACACATAACATGGAATCACTAATACTTGCTCATCTTCTGACATTGCGGCGCTGTGTGCAACCATTAACCACCAGCGGTCACTGCATGATAGCGATGCATATTAAACACGACAGTAAATTATACCGCGAAAATGGCGCACGCATATTTCCATCACCACTGATACACGGGTGGATAGCAGCGCCAGGTTCGGGGTCGTGCGCTTATTGTAGGGTCGGGGTACCGGACCAGACCGTACGCTTATTGTTGCATCAATCGAGCGACAGGCGGCGTCCAAACAAACCCGGCTGCGACGCTGACGGCATACCGGTGACAGTCACAATAGGCACCGAGCCGGGCTGGCTGAGCGCACCGGTCGGCGCCGGGCATGCCGGCAATGTTGATGAGCCCTAAACTTCGATGTTATCTGGTCGCGAACGGTCGTGGGCGCGCATCAGAAGGGTTGGCCGCCGCCCGACCGGCCTGACGGGCTGCGGAGACCGGAGACAGCGTGGAGACAGCGCGCGGAGGGCCAGACTGAGTGGCGTGGCGGCGACCTCCGGCCGGCCGGCGCTCCGTGCGCTGACCGGCCGTCATCAGCCGTCATCCGTCATCGGCGGGCCGCTGTCATGCGCGGCCGGTTTTTCTCGGCGCCTCGGCGAGTCCAGGTGGAACACGTCCGGAGCTGTGCGCGGCTCCGCCGGACAAGTCGGACAATCATACGATTTATGACAGTCGCTGACCACCTATACGGCCTCGTAAAGCGTGTGGCGGCGCGGATTCCGGCCTGGCTGCCGGCCAGGTGCGTCGCTGCCGGTGCCGGCCGACCGGCATGCCGCCCCGATAAAAACTGGACCTGCGTCGGCGGCCCGCCAGACGCTCTGTCTGGTCCGGCTCTGTGTGACGCAACGGCGACGAGCGCGGCGATCGCGACGCTTTCCAGCGCGCCGTCTGCCGCGCCGCGAGCGCTGGCGGCCCGACCGCGGCGGCTTCCACCAATCAGCTCGCGGGACCAAGATGGCCGCACTCGGATCGGCACGTAATCCTGTCCGAAATCGGCCGCCCATTTGTATCCCGCCACTGGGCCGGCTTTACGATTCGATTATCACGAAATGATCATAATTTTATGGTTTCCCGTTGTAGTCGAAACCACGCCGCCGCCGGCCGCTACACGCGGCGGGACGTCTCTGTTACTCGGCGGCGGGTCAGCTCGAGAGAGCCGCTGCGGCAGCGGTGGGGTGGCGTAGTGAACTTGCGGCCAGTCCGGTCTGCTTGCTGTGGTATCTACTCCATCTACGGCTTCTGTGCAGCGCGAAATGGTACACTGCGACGAAAATGTCACCGCTATCTCTACACATGTCGACACAATTGAGCAGACTGGCTCGGCGGGGCACGATGAGGTGCAGCGGGGAGCTGGCCGCGCCGCGTCTTCGAGAAGGCAACCTTCGCGAAGCCGTCGACCGCGCCGCGGCTGACCGTCTCCCCACGGCTTCGCGTGCTGCCCGCGCCCCGCCACCGCCACCCACTCGCTTTGTTTGCCGTGCATCCTCGCGATGCAAATCAACATTCCGCGCGACTGCAAACGGGCAGCGCAACTTAGCGTCCGGGTTGGTGCCACCGCCGGTAAATAATTCATAACCGGCGGCATCATTATCGCTCGCACAATCGGGCGAAGCGCGCTTCACACCACGTCCGTCTCTCTCGGAATAAATCACAGTTCACGGCGCGCCCATCACAGTTCGCATCTGGTGACGACGCGGCTGCGGGACCCGAGGGCCAGTGTTCGCCACGGGCCCCAAAATCCCCAGCCCAGCCCGGCCCGGGCCCATGGGTTCAGAGCCCGGCCCAGCCCGTAGCCCGCTCTTGGCAAATATTCCAAGCCCAGCCCGGCCCGGCCCGTCAAAAATAGCAATCTAGTTATTGTCTTAGTCTATGGCTATAATAAGCATGATTGATTACACTATTTTGAGAACAATTCAAATTGCATGAATATTAACATGGCAATCATGACTCCCTTCTTTTCAATGAATATAATCATTTCAAGCACCTATGGCACAAATTTTAACAGTAACAGCAAGCACCTCAGTCAATTAGGTCATGATTACACACCTATAAAAAGTTTACATGATTATATTAACTACATTCTATGAGTAAAGTTATCTTGCAAGCTGATGTGTGTGAACATTATCATTAATAATTGGTGACTCTAATGCATACTTGAAGGAAGTATTTGCAACATACTCTATACTTCCCAGCACTTACCAGCAGAAAAAAAGCTTGACTTATGGGAATTGATGAATCTGTCTGGGATTGACCTTGCTGTTAAATTCACTCCATAGATGCTGCAATATCAAAAGCCTGAGAAAGCATACAAAATAGGTGACACTAACTTTAGCACTGTCTTCCAAAAAAAGAGAAAATCCATCCATTTATCAGCAAAACTGATTTAATCTATTTTCAATTCATGCCCACGTGTCAACCGAATCTCTGTGGACAACTATCTGCTACTTTCCTTGCTATTTTATGTTAGGCTCTTTTCAAGATATGGATATCGCTAGCAGCGTAAGCAGAAAACATGGTAAGCTTGAAATGTCATTGGGTACTTTTGCGACTTGTACGCATCATCATCATCAATCGAAAATGAGCGAACACTTCTTGATTGTCGCAGCTGCGGCAGGTAGCGATTCTGACGAATTGTATAATAAAACATATATGATCAAGTTTTTGTTTTGTTTTTCGTTCGAGTTTTCAGACTTCGTGATTTTGGTTTTATTTTTCATTGGTTTAATTTTGTTTTCACCTTGATACTCACTTAAAAAACGTATTTATTTGATATACTGTTGTGTATACTACCTAGATGCCGCCACATAAACATAGCGCCGCCGCCAGCCGCCGCCATGATTGCACATTTTGTTGAGAAGGGGCTGGTTTGTTGTGATTTATTTTGACAAATTTATGGACATTTAAAGAAGCTTTCATCGCGAAATACTCTGTAGAGTTCCTCGTTACTTACAGTGTGTTTTGTGAGTATCCTTTTAAGGTTCTGTTCGTTAAAAAGCCGTCGGTGAAGGAAAAAAGACTGTGTTGGAATTGTCTCACTATCGCCATATATAAGTGTTAACTTAATGTAGCCCTGTAGCCCATCATTGTTGAGTGGCTTCTTAGTTTTTGGAGTTGTAGTGCTAAGTAAGTTGTTCTGATGACTACATTTTAACTTTTATTAACAAACTAATGATGCTAGAGATTCTCTGATCTTTTTGGTTGCGGAATTTTTATGAAAACCCTCCTATGTGTGACATGATGTGATATTGGATAATTCTCAAGATTCCCAAAATTCAATATCAAGTAGGTTTTCTTTCACATTGCTTAAATTTGGTTTAGTTTTTGTATTTTCCCAGTGGGTTTTGTTTGCATCAGTTTCCAAATTTTCTTAAATTGACATTAGTCGCAAAACCCATAGTGCACAAAGTTCTTGGCCCGGCCCATCCATAGCCCGTTAACTAATGATATTTGGGGGCCCGGCCCAGCCCGTAGCCCAGCCCGGCCCGTGGCCCGTTGGGCTGGCCCGGCCCGTGGCGAACACTGCCGAGGGCTACCGGTTCTGTTTGTGATTTATTTCGTGTGTCGGCCGACGGGCCGGCTGGCGGCGCGAGAGGTGCCCAGAGACAGGTGCCAGAGGTGGCTCATTTAGGTGTCAGTTGGAGGCGTCTCTCGAGTCGGCGGCGTCGGCGGAGAGGCGCGGCGGGAAGCGAACCGCCGGAGAGTCGGGCCGAGCGCTGGGTGAGGTCAGGCGGATCCCGGATAAAGAGCTGCTGGAGAGGGTTGGAAGGGTTGGATGAGGTCAGGTGGTTCCCGGATGAAGTCAGGATGAGAGCTGACTAATGCCTGAGACAGTGTCCATTGGAGATAAGCGGATAGTCTGCTGGTGTGCCTGGGGCCTCAGTGGCTAGTCTAGCTGAATGCTGGCTTGGTTCTGGAAGAACCTGTTGGCTGTGGCCATCAGAGTGACAACCCGAACTTATACCACACGTCTGCCGACCTGCCCCATCGCGCGTGAGCCTCACGATGCCTGCAGGCAATGAACGTTTCTGGGCACATTCTGGTATCGAGCGCTCCCGGCGAGGCACCGAACTTTTTACCAATGAGTCCGCTGCCAGATTCAGAAGGGTCACCACCGACCCAAGACAGTTTGCGTTGGCCATGGGCATTTTATCGCTTGGTAACATGCATCACAATGCGTTCACTGCTTGAACTGCATGGTGCAACTTATTCAGAGAGAAATTGCAAATATTCAGGACTATTGCATGCATGCATATGCTTTTGAGCTTCTGGTCCCTTGTCATCAAATCAGTGACGCACGGAACGAGGATGCATCACCATCTTCTTATGCATCCTATATAGCGACACTGTAGCCTCCAATGCTTTCACGGTACCCAGTTAAGGCGTTTTTAAGCGCACCCAGAGGCGTAACTCAGTGTAATCCAACCTCGCCCACCCAGCAGCTGTTTACTTACGCTCAGTGGAACAATGAAGTTACTCAGGCGGACAGCAGAGATGTGTTTGTGAAGTTAACAAACTCCACAACTTTTTACCGGGCCGAGCGCTGTGGAGCGAAAGAAATAATTCAACATGCAGGATTTAGTTCGTACACCCTTCGTTCGGGGGTTTGAAGCCATTTCGTAATAAATGTGTCACTCTGACTCTTATAAGAGAATTTCGGGCAACTGACATGCTTCGTTTTTATGGCAATCATTTGCCAGTAGGTAGGCACAAAGATGACTGGATTTGCATTATTTAATCAATGTTCCATTTAAAAAGATATACACGGGGATGTTCAAGGAGCAATTAATGCATAAGACATAAATAATTTCTGCCTGGAAACGTTTGTCTGAAAATCGCTTTTTAACATGAGAGTAACTAATATTTTGAGTAGGTACCCTCAAAATCAGGGATCAAAATGACAAGGTCTGATTTTTTTAGACGTTCTTGCAACTTAAAGGTGCAGAAAACACAGACGAAATTTCACTCTGCCGGCAAATCATTCCACATACCTGACCGACCAGAACTTATCATCAAACTGGCATCAGACCAAATCTGCATGCAAACAATATGACGTAACACTTTGATTTGAATTCTGATAAAACTAAGAATGCAACACTCCCTACAAACAATGCTTGTTGCGTCAAATATTGACCGTCTGCGTTCACAACTGACAGTATCCACTTTTCATCTTACCGACTATGAATGTGAACTTGAAGGGCTTGAATGATTCATGTTCATGCTCATTCCTTATTTTCCCAATAAGGTCTTTTGACGACTTTAGTAGCTCACATGGAGACTCGTGTGGGCTCATCACCAGTTTTTGTTTACGTGCCAGCTGCAATTAGCCCCACAATGGATACAATCATGACGATTAGGCGTGCTAGGTGTGCACCCGTTTATGTTATAAGGTCACGTTTCCCAATTATATCAGTTATTAATGGTGTAGCTCGATAAAAGTATAATTTCTTATATCACTCAGCAAACTATTTAAAAGAACCGTAACTAAAGCCAAACGCGTATAGCTTTTTATTTCTTTATCAATTTTCAGAGGAGCCATTATCATCATTTATACGCCTAGTCGGGCCTTCCTAGGACAATCGACATTCAGAAGACTGAGTCAGTCGTTAGGTCTTGACACTCAGCTGAAATTGCGATTAACTGGTGCCAGTATTTACACTCGGTAATGGACTTCGGTAGTCTCGGACAGAGCTGACGTCATGAGAGGTGCGGTGGCCAATGGTCACTCGCTAAAGCGGCCCTTGCTAAACCAATCGAGCAATACAGGGAGCAGCCGAGTGATGCTTTCTCATGGCGCCTGCTTCGCCGTTCGCGTATAAGCAGTGACGGCTTGTTGCAGTTTAAACCACACAAGATTGCAGTAGCGTTTCCCCACTCCAGCTACATCAATGAAGAGACTCGAATACATATTGCACAATATACTAAAAAAACGATTGGATTTTTGGATCCACCTACAGACTCTCGGCTAATTTCTCTGTCCACATACCAGTTCAAGAGTCATATCCGGTCTCTCAGCTAACGCCTGACAGAGCAGGTGACGGGCGCGCCTTGTCTCGCCTGGACATCTATATAACCCTCGCTGGTGTGTCGACATTCTCAATGGCTTTCTGATTACCCTTGATGAGTCTTGTAAACGCTGATACTCATCTTCCGATCTAACCCTAACGACGTGCTTCCGCCAGCGCCGAAACCGTTGATTGATTCCGAGCTGCTCCTTTTCTTCTTGGTAATAACACGGTCTCATGTCCTTCTCAGTTGGAAAACCTGTCTTTTTCTGTCACACCACTCCATCTTGGCAGGGCTTCGCCGCCCCACACGCCAGGTTGCTGGCTCTTTTTCTGCGCGATCAAAGCATGATTACCTGTCTTCCCACACCTCTTCTCTTCGGGATGTCCTCTACCTCTTCTGGTTCGTTCACCTTATCCAAGAACGTCAATGCTGCGACAGCTGTCGGATAAATCAGCCCTCGCCTCACCGCGGGAGTCCTGGAGCCGCTCCTCCGGGATGGGCCAGGCCGGCCGACACCTCTGAGCTCTGCTCGTGCGCGTCCGAGCGCCTCCAAATGCGTCCGCCCTGGTGTATGTCGGCGCCGCTGCCGCACGGCCCCATTGTTCGCCGCGCCGTACCGGAACGGCCAGCCGAGCCGAGGGTGGCGTGCATATGTAACCAGCGCGGAGGTCCGTGTCGGCGCGACACTCGCAGTCAGCAGCGGGACCCATTATGTCGCGCGCCGCGCGGCCCACATTGATCCCACACTGAGCGCTGATGCAAGCGCGTATGTTTTCATTTGCGACACGGTGCGTCTAAGTGGGCCGGCAGACGCCGCCTCGCTCGGACCACACACTCTCGCAGACAATGTATCGCCTCCCCGGCAGTGTCCGCTTGCAGGGTTCATACATAATTGTCCGCGCGGCGGTGAGTCATTCGACGCTCAAGGGCGCCGCTCGGCTGAGGTCGCAGGAGGTCGGCAGGGTCAGTGAGGCGGTGGGCGGTCGCGGGATGTCGGGTGTCAGGGGCTCGTGAAGACGGCCGAGCGGCGGCCGCCGGAGTCGAGGCCTCTGTAGCAGGCGTGTTCGCAGTCTGGTGGGGCGGAGACGCTGTCGGCTGATGTCCGTCAGCTTGGCGGAGGGGTGACAGGGTTTCCCAAGACTGCTGAGCGCTCAGCCACGCCTATCTTTTCAGCTGCAAGGTTCGCCTACCTTCAGCATGACTTCACATGATCGCCCACTGACCTTCCCGCCTTCAATTGACTTCATTTGGTTCCTGACTACGTCACCCACTCCGCACCCCATCGTCCCCAATCTCCACATGATCACAGACCTCTCCAATCGCCTCGCCCTTCCGGGTCTCCCACCAGGATTAAAACAGGCTACCAAATGAAATGATTGATGGCGATCAGCGTTTCGATGGATGGCTTGCATGAAACCTCACTCAGACGCCTGTGTACCTCGTATGTTTTCGTGGAGCGTCAGCCATCAGAAGCCGAGGGCTCACGATGTTTACCAAGTTAATACCGCTAAACCGTTTCTGGGTGTGGCAAGACTCGCGATGCCCGGCGATCGTGGTGATCCTGTGGCTTGTGCACGGTGCAGCACCCACGGCGGTGCACTGTCTGTGCATACCTAACCGGCGCTGACTATGGTATCACATGACGCCGAGAAAGTGCATGTAAATCCTCCGTGGGACGCTCACACCTCGCTGGTGGCCGGCAGACTCTGCATACGGGAGCGCTCCGCGACAGTGGTGTGATTGAGTAACGCTCTCACGGCGCCGGGAACTTCTCACACGCTTACTACCACTCTCATGTCTCCGCCTTTGGTCACTGCCACGTACCAACATAACTGTTGAAAGTTTTGTATCAATACTAACGACATTTTTTTCGTTATAAACGCCCTCGCGAAAATATCGTCCACGCCGCCCTGTCGCTCGTGACGCACCGTAGTCCGCGTCGCCGCCGTCGGTGCCCCAGGTAGACGCCTTCAGCCGAGACCTGAATACCACTGAAAGGGTTGCATTCAACTTTTCGCCATTTCCGCTGGCGCCGACCGGCGTGTTCGGCGAAAGGTAATTTATTAGCGCGGCCCGATCCATCAGTGTAGTGGCCAGAATGGCGCTGATGGATGTCTGTGTATCTAAGTGGACCGGCCGGCCCGCCGGATGGCTCGATACGTCCCTCCCCAGTGGACGGCGACGCCGCTGCCCGCCTCCCGCCTCCCGCCTCTGCCTCCCACCGCCCGCCTTCCGCCTCCCGCCTCCCGCCTCCCACCGCCCGCCACCGCCGCCGTATTCGTCGTGGGGTGACATGAGAGACGGACGCTGGTCGACGCAGGGCGTGCGTCGATTCCGACGCAGGCGATAGGTGACCGCTGGCCACTGCAGCGGGCTTGATGAGGTGTGGCGGCGTGTGAAAACAATCCCATCAGAGGCCATTGACTGCAGACGCTGGTCGGAACTGAGACCCTTTCACGGGAGTTACTAGTGGAAAGAGCTTACTGCTCCTGCAATTTGATTGCTGAAGTCCACTAGCTGAACGTCTTTTGAAGAGAGTGCTATTCACTCAACCTAAGCGCATTCCACATTTATCAGAAATCGATATATGGAAGAAATGATAACTCTTTTGATGCGTCAAACACATTGAAACGCCCCCTTCCTCACCATCAAAGCAAGCCGCCTGCCAGCCCCTCAGTGCCCAGCCGGCAGTGCTGCCACACCACCGTTGGCCATGGTGGTCTACCTGGCGGCCAAGGCGGCGCGCTGGCGACACAGGTGGACGGTCACGCGCCGTAGAAACATTAGCCCGTCGGCCGACCCGGCGCCGCCGCCGACACTGTCGCTAATTTATGGTGCCGCTTTGTTGGGATCGTTTAGCAGCGTTAATTACCTCTGTGTAATCCCATCAGGTCCTAAATCAGTCGCAGTCGTAAATAATCGGCCCGCTGGCGTGACCTCCTCCACCGGCCACGCGCGGGTAGAGACTCCGGACAGCGCAGGTTACTTGCACAACGCAGTGCATGATGATGTGCAGGAAACGCACAGAAGGGTAGTAAGTGTGACTGCAGAAACGACTGGAGAGGCGGAATGGTGACGGGCATAATAAACCTGTTTACGCTTGTGATTTGTGATAAAGGAGTCGAATATGATTGCGAATTCGCTGACCTTAAATTGCGAATTTGAATATAATCACACGTCATTAATGATGCCTCACATTTATCAATAAATGAGACAAAACAGGGAACAGAAAGTCAAGCATGATCAGTGATCATTTTTATCCTCTTTTCGCCTCCAGTATCCGCTTTTTAACCCCTGGAACAATTATTGGAAAACGATTTTCATTTTATTGACTTCCCCATAAGCTCGACATCTCACCGAGTTCTCTCCCTGACGTCCCGACCTTTCCCTCTTCTGTCCGGTGTCTGTCACATGCAACGTCGCCGTCACGCCCAAATGACGTCACCGGGTCATTGTGCGTGCAGCTGACGACGTCCATCAGTTGGTGACGCTGACTGATGGTGTTTATCATGTGATGCTGTTCATCATGTCGGCGTGGTGCCGCCCGGCGGTCGAGCGTTGGGACCGGGCACGTCACTGGAGTCTATCTAACGTCACTGGGGAATATCACATGTCATTGCTGGATATAACAGTAATAACTGACGTTAAATTTGTGTCTTTCCAGGTCAAGTGAACGCCAACGGTGAAACGAAGAGACAGCGGACATCCTACACGCGCTATCAGACCCTCGAACTCGAGAAGGAGTTCCACTTCAACCGCTACCTGACGCGCCGGCGGCGGATAGAGATCGCGCACGCGCTCTGCCTCACCGAGCGGCAGATCAAGATCTGGTTCCAGAACCGGCGCATGAAGTGGAAGAAGGAGCACAAGATGGCGAGCATGAACGCGCTGCCGCAGATGCCGCCTCACCTGGCCGGCATGGGGATGCCGCACCCGCACCACGCGGCCGCCTTCCACCCGGGCATGTCGGAGCAGTTCTTCACAGGTCAGTCCGGTCAGGTCAGGTCAGCGGTGGTCCCGTATCGCTCGTCGCTCGCGATGATCTAGCGTCGCCGGTCCGCCGTGGGCTCGTGTGATCTGAAACTCTCAGACTCTCTTCTCTGTCTTTTCACTGACGCGTCTCAGTCTGAGGCGATAGCTAGTCACTGTAGTTGCGTAGCCTAGGTTTTCACTAGGTTCTGAGTGACGGGGCCGGCCGCGGAGTGGCGGTACTTGCCCGAAATGACGCCCGAGGCCGGCCCGCATGCCTCTACTGTCGTTCTAATCCGACTCTGTTCTTTTGTTCAAGGCTTCTGGGGCTCCGGCTTCCAGGAGAGTATGTACTATCCAAAGGACGCCCAGGCTCTGCAGCTTGCCTATAGCTTAGCGAATAAGTAGTGACGCAAGTACGTATGACATCTTTCTGTCTTTCATCTGTATGTGTTCTGGAGTAGTTCGCAGTTTGTATCAGCATGTGTTTTTATCTTTTCTCCCTCTTGTCCTGGTAGATTGTGTGATGTGTGTGAGTGTACCGATATGTTGATAAATTGTGTAGTTGCCAAGTTTTCGTAGTTTTGTTGTTCAATATCGAACGTCAAATACTTTTTTATAGTCCCAAAGTATGTGTCCACATGTCGATATATGTGTGCCCATGCCAAAATCGTGGAGCTGCGCCGCAGTACCTAAAAACGCTGCAGAACAGTTTACTTTTGTCCCATATTGTCCTGTACTAAATGTGAAATCCCGTGGGGTCTGTCTGGCCGTCCTGCTATCAGTGGTGCTTTTTGCAACATGTATTTTGTGACTAGTTTCTATGCAAAAAACCTGCAGTGTCCAAACCTTAACCGTGATCGGATCACTGTGTCTTCAGAGCAGCACATTTTACGGGAGCTAATGATTTTGGGACCGGTGTTTATAACCTTCATCAACGCCGTCATTTATAGGAGTATTGTGCTTGTTTCCAAAGCCATCGTAACTTAGTTGCAGTTAAAATATTCGATTAATTGTGTCTTACCATTTAATGTAGTTAATAAATTTGTTGCTTGAATTCCCTGTATTCTGTCCCGTACTTTGCATGCTCAATGTCAATTTAGATCGCAAGAGTGTACATAATTTTCGTAGAAGCATTTGAGAGATATGTTCACGGTTTCCCTTGATATAACCAACATTCCTCACAAATGTCGATGCAGTTGACGGCAATTTTTATGTTCATTACTATTATGGAACTTCAGTTGCACGAATTTTTATGGTTACCTTTATTGCTCGGTTGACATATTTTCTGGTCGCGAAGAATTTTAAAAGCAGAAATAAAAGAGAGATTGAAAAGGATTAAGGTGAGGGATAAATGGGTAGATAAATAACAAATCAAAACAGCTTTATTGGCAATGTGTTTCCCTACCATTTATGTTGTCAACTTAAGCATTGCAGTGAAAAAGGATTCCTGTGTAAGCACTTCATACTGAAAGTAATTTTGGACGAAAGCAAATATAGGCGACACTAAGGCAAATTTAATGTAGGCCTACATTATACATGGAATTGATCATGTCTTTCGGCACCGAAAACATACAATACCATCCAAACATTTCACCAGTCAGGAGCTCTCGTTTCATTGCAAAAAAGCTATGCTGTTTCTAAATTTTGGTTCTGCTTCTCTTGTAGTTGCCGCCATTAGAAATATTCGTATGTTTTTTTTTTAATACAGCTACCCTGAAGTTTACTTTTTGCCGTTCGAGGTAAACACTCAAAACGTTTAAAAATCGACGCTGCCCAAAACAGAAGTATTACCTATAAGGTATGTTTTTGGCATCACAGGTTCACATTGTTGCAGATACACACCTATGCAGTTACCTGATCAATATTAAAAATGTTGATGGCTATTGACCAGCCTCGCACACCTTGCTCGCCGGTACCGGAAAGTTATCAGCTGCGCTGGCCGGATGGCTGTCAGCCCTTCCTTCCAGCTGTCGAGAGCCGGTCGAACGCGGCACGCAGCGCAGCCATTTCTCACGCCCGGCGCGGCCGCAAAGTTTACGCCCGGTTCAGGTCAGCGCTCGTTTATATCCCACACTGGAAGAGATGTAATTCGGCTACAGGGAAATTAGACAGGCTCGGGCCTTTGGAGTGCGCCGGCCGTTCATCCCACCGGCCAACTTCCAGTGTGATTATATAAACTGTCAAAAAGACAAATTAGACCAGGCCGCTTTCGAATAAGACATGAGCGATTCGGGGTCGATAAAAAGATTGGTACATGCGCGCTCGTTTATCAGCGTGGGCTGTGAACGGCCGGTCGGCAGAGGGCGGCGCTCCGACGGCGGGTGCTGCGCTCTGAGGAATCTGGAGCTGTCGCTCGGCGCCGGCTCTCCCACGCCAGGACTCTGAATAGAGAGTCCGGGAGTCATTCAGAGTCGGCAGCGATAGAGCCGAGTCAGCCGCTCCCCACCCTCAGTCGGGCCGATGAATCGGATAGCTGTAACTACCCCCAGTCAGTCCTACCGGCATGGTGGAAAATAAATTAGAAAATTAGGTAGAGGAAATCATGCTGCCATAAAAAATCCGGCGGTTCAATGCTAAAATATAACGCAAAACTATGAGTAGATAATGGCTCTCTGAATCCTCGCGGCCAAAGATCAAAGGTTCCGCCGCGGTTACCTGACGCACGAGCCGCCCAGCCGCCGGCCGGCTCGGCCCGCCTCTCGCTCTGTTGCAATGTTGCAATGGCGTCGTGCACAGGGGCCGGCGGTGCAGCGGCGGCGGTCGGGCGGTGGCCGGCGGCCCTGGACCGGCCGCCGCGTGCACCGCGCCATCTTACACCTGACCGCCGGCGGGCAGACGTCATAACGCCGACGAATCATCAATCATCGGTGGGCGCGGGGAGGCCGGTGATTGGTCGCGCCGACAGCGCGCGCGGCCGGGTGGTCGGCGGGGGGCGGGCGGTCGGCTGGCCGGCGGCCCCGCCCGCCGGGCTGACCGGCCCGGCCGCCGCCGCCGCCGCCCCGCCGACACGGCAGGTTAATTGAAACCACTCGGTGGCTAGACGGCCGGGCGAGTATGAAAACATTCACCCACCGAGACCATTATGAAAAATGTGTAGTCTAATTCACGGCGCCGGCGATACATATCAAATGGAGGTGACGACTCGATTGGATAGTCGTGTTCGATCGGACGGGGTTTTTCCGATACGGGGAGGCGATCGGCCCAGATGCCGCGAACGATTGGATGATTGAAACAGATCGGCCCCGGCTGGAATCCTACCAACTCGCGGCGGTCGCCGGCGACTGCCGTGTTATCGCCAGAGTTTAGGACCGGGACGGGAGACGGATTTAATCTCAGGTGTTTGCCAGAACAGGAATCCGGCTCGGTTTTGTTTGTCCCACGCATTCCGAGAGGCTGATGAATACCATGAATACTTTTTTGAATATGTGGTGCTTTGAACGTGTCCTGCATGTAATATCGTGTCTCAATTGCTGTTTCCCAACGTGTGCTTATTTGTAGTATGTAGTGAGGAATTAGGGGTTGTCCATGGTGAAAACGTGTCTCTATGTCGTTGTGTAATGGCTTCATATATTTGTAAGCTATTATCTCCAATAATCCCCACAAAGTAGAATTATGTTTTTATTAACATGATAAAATCGTCCGTTATATTTTATGCATATCTTGCAGACATAATGCATGTCTCTGCGGTAATGTCTAGACCTCATAAAGTTTTACGACCCTATAAGTTTAATGCCTATCAGTTAGCTGATCCCTGCCTAGCACTAACGGTCCCGAATATTCGCAGATTTCGGCTACGGCTACGGAAAGCCGTTCTGAGACAACGCTGTCTGGTGGGCGGATCTGGAAACTCCGTGGTTCGCCACCAGCGGGCTCTCCTTCCTGCCCCCGCGGTAGAGCGCCGGCGGGCACCGGGCCAGGGGTCACAACGAGGTCACGGCGGGGTCACGGCGGGGTCACGGCGGGGTAACGGCGGGGTCAGACTCGCTCATCGCCCAGCACGGACAGCAGACGCTGCCACGGCCGGGGCTCCGCGTCGATTTTTGATGAATGACTCGCACAAGTTTGTGAGGAAGAGGAAAAAAGTCCGTCTGAACCAATCATCGACGCGTGAGCGTTGCCGGCGCGGTCGTGATGGACGATTTGGCGGCCGCGGCGGCCGTCAATTTGGTCCTTATTGGTGTGTGACGGCACGGCCGATTAAGGACATTCACATCATGACGGAGAGGATAAAAGGGCGCCCGGAGGGCAGCTCGCCGACGCCGAAGTGAAATACGTCTTAATTGATCGACTGACACCGGGATTAATGGTTACGCAGCAGTCGGGCCGGCGAGCCGAACTGGGACCGACCTGGGGCCAACGATCTCCGCTCGGCACGGGCGTCCTCCGCCGCTCTCTCCGCGTCCTCCGGCACTCTGCCGGCCGGCCGGCCGGCCGACCCAGACGCTGAATGTGTGCGTATATGTGTGTGGAGATATGGCAGTGGTTCGGTCTGAATACCCTGAGGCGGTGTGCCCTGAGGGTAGCTTAGGTCGCCAGCCCTAGGTGTGATTGTTGTCGTGTGTGTGAAGTTCCTGTTGGTTTGTGTGATTTGTGTGGGCGGCGGGACCCTGTGACCCCTCGTGGTCCCCTGGGCCCCTCGCTGGTCATCAGTAGACCCACAGGGTCGGCTAGGGCCGGAAGGAGCGGCTTTGGACGTTATAGAGCGCGGATCTGTGAGCGTGTTCGCCGGTGTTCGTGAAGACTAGCGCGTGTTTTGTACATACCTACCTAGTAATTTAATATCTCGCGGGGCCCAGCGGCGCAGCGGATATTTGTGTCAGTATTAATTTGGTCTTTCTGCGGCGCGCGATGCGACAGAAGCCAACCCGTTCAGTGTTTGTGACCCCGGCCGTGCGCCCTCGCCGCTGCGGCCCTAACACCTCACCGGACACACCGCCCCCGCCTGGGTGACCGTGCAATGCTGCTGTCTCTGTTGAGTAGTCTGTCGTGCGAGTGTGCGAGCGTCTGTGTCCGCGGTGCCCGCCCCGCCCCGCCCCGACCCGTCCCTGAATCACCGTGAGAGAAATACTCAGACCCCAAGCGGCTCAGCAGCCCAGAAACGAATCACGTACACTGTAAATGTGGATTCCAAAACACCTAGCGAATAACGTGCGCGCGGCCGCAGGCGTAGGAGTAGGCTCTCGTGGCAGAATATTTTAACGTATCCGTTTTATAGAGCTGCAATAGGCCTAGTTGTGGTGTCTGCTGCTGCCGTAGTTCGGTGAGGTGAGCTGCCGCGTTAGCTGGATGGCGGCTGCGCAGGCGCAGCTCGAAGCTCGACTGCTGTGCGTATTTCGGCAAGTTGTTTTGTTTTGACAATCACTATTCTAGATGACGGATCAGTGTTTTTGATTGCTCTTGATGTGATTGCTAAACTGCTTGTTTGTGACATTATTCTTGAGTGTACAACACACGATGTATAATGTATGTGTAAATATATCTTCATGTTCAAAACATCTTTATCATTTTTTTTTGTTGTTCACATTGTCACGTGAACGAGGATTTTGCTCCAGCTAGAGAAACGTTTTTTTTTTTTACTTGTAAAGCTGACGTCATTCCAAAACTGTACAATGCACATACACACGCAAAACAGGCTCGTGCGCTCTGATGTTTGAAGTACCTAACGTTGAGATGAGTAGCTCTGCAGCTATGGACATGATTCAAATAATTCACATGATTCTACGGACGTGATTCACGTGATTCTAGTGACTTTGTAGCAAACATGCAGTCGTAAAACTTGGATATCATGTTGACTTGTGTTATAAAACTGTTTTATTGTCAATTGAACCGTCAGACTTTTTTATGATAGCGATAACTAACAAATGTCAGACTGCTTTCAACAGGAAGATATAGAAAACTGACAGTTATGTCGCGACTATTGAGAAACAGCTATTCCATATTGAATCCATTCACGTATATGTTGAATGTGTAAAAAAAAAAGACAGGAAGGAAATTGAAGACCACAAAAAATGTGCAAAAATGTGCATTTCCTGATAGATTGATCTCAGTGGAATTCCCAAACTGGGGCTGTTCATAGTTCGAACGGCTTCACGAATTCAGCAGCATCTCGAACGAATAGCTCTGGACTAAGGGTCTGTTCCCGTCGCTCCTCCCAAAAAATCTCGGATGAGGTTGGATGAGCTTGGAGGAGAGCCGTTTCAGAGGAGCCACGGGAACATTTTCGCGAGGAAATCAGCTGTTTGCGGGCTGTAACGGTCGGCGATTTATGGCGCGCAAACATAAATCAAGAGATAATTATCGCTTTCTAATAAAATAACCTTAGATTAATATCAAACATTACTATTTAAAGATATCCAATCGTCATCAATCACTAAAATCATTTCCACTTCCCTCAAATCTCATTTACAAACAATTCACATTTGTACTACGTGCGCCAAATATGTCTACTCAAGAGCCTCCTCCAAAAAACCAACTTCCGTTTGGGATGAGGGAGGAGGCAAATAGTGGTGGTGAGATGTGAAATCAAGATGAGCTTGGAGGAGCTTGGAGGAGCGACGGGAACGATTTTTTGAAACGAGAGGAGGTTAGAGGAGCTTGGAGGAGGTTAGAGGAGCGACGGGAACAAACCCTAAGTCAGGAGACTGGTGAACTTCACTCTATCTGAAGGGCACGACCGGCAGTCAGATTTACGAGTCACAAACAAACAGCGATAAGACGAACGTTCATCACAAGCATGTGTCAGCGCAAGTGACAGCTTCTCTTCATGATATCAAGTATGTACGTTGTTTGCATTGTTTGCAATTGTTTGCATCGTAGTTAGCTATACGTTCACAGGACAGTTATCAGATGTGTGTCTAGCAAACGAAGAAGCGGGATATCTAAGCACTTAAAACGTTGCATGCGTTGAATACGACGAGTTGGAAGCACACTCCGGTCTTGACGAACGATGGAAGCAATCTGCTAGGCGCACTTCAATGATGACAACAATTTAAAGACGCTTGATACATTTCGCAATGCTTCTAAATAGCTACCTCGCCTTTAACCCGGCAGTTGCTGGGGTATTTCGCCACCCACCGTTTGCTGGGGGGGGGGGGGGGCGTTAAACGCCCCCAGCCGATAACTCGAGAACCCATAGGCGCAGCGAAACGCACGAGGCGGCAAACGAAAGAACGCGCCGAGACGCTTCAGATGAGTACTTTAAAGTTGAATTTTGAGGTCACAGGTCGGGTCAAGGTCAGGTCAAACACTTGAAATCGGGCTTTCATTAGCATGGACTTCAGGACTTCGCAATGGGCGCCTCTCGTCATAAATTCTGTCAAAACGATGCACAATCCATCATATAAGGCCTACAAGAGAGTCAGCTCCATGTAGGGGTCAGTCAAGCATAGGTCAGGGTCAAGGTCAGGTCAACCGGGTAGGCATGTATCCCAAAAATCAAAACTGATATTCGCAGCCTGTGACACATGTTTTATGGGTAATTTGGGGCGTGGAACACGATGATGACACTCATTTTATCATATGTGTAAGTGGTTGGCTCAAAAAGTTCAATTTAAGAAATGAATGTATCATGGTCGTGAAGAAGTCACGAGAAATTGCCAAGATTTAGTTCAAGATTTTGGAAAATGCGGAGCGATAATCAATAATCGAAGATAGCCATTTGATTGTTCATGGTATTGGCAGTCTAATGGCGTTTATGGCATATGCATGTCTATTCTGTGATTTTATATGATTTTTTGAACATATGCCATTTTTGGTCGAAAACTCAGAAATCATGACGTCACTAAAATCTCGATATCTCAAAAATTTTCCGACCGTTTTTTTTTTAAACTTCGTCACAATAAACTTCAATCAGTTCCCTACAGGTACCCTAAATTTGGCGCGCCTGCGGCGCGCCGTTCTTATGCTATGGTGGCTATGGCCCGGCGAAAAAAGTGGGGGCGTTTAACGCCCCCCCCCCAGCAACTCGCGGGTTAATAAGAAGATGTAGAGAATAGAGATCGAGGTAACAGGACGTCATTTTATTTATCAAAATCAGCAGGTAGGCATCATGCTGTAGTGCAGTTCTAAGGTGTAGAAAAACGTGCAACGATATTGGCTAAAAAGGAAAAAAGTTGTAAATTATCTAGCCCTGTTCTTGCATGAACGTTATCTTTCAAGCCACATCATGGTGGTTCGCCCGATAACCACGAGCATTGGATTTTGATAAATGTTGTCTCGTTCCACATCACAGGTCACTTGAAAGCAGCGTTTTGTTATGTTGCCCTATACACTAGTCACGAACATCCCCAATTATTGACAGATGCAACAGCTGACCCAAAATGACCCGTTTGGCGTCTCCACCACATTCCACCCAGTTTGAGCGAGCAGCACATCAGCGGCGGATCACAAAGCGTCAAATTTCAGATGGCCACCACTCGGTACAGATGAACGTCGCATTCGTCTCCCATGATCCACCGTCGAATGACTTCGGAGACAGCTCCAGGCGTGGATAAACTCGGGACGGCCGCAGTTTCAGATATATTTGTCTTACAGGAATCTCCATCTAACTTAGATTTTGTCATGTTCATGAAATTATTTTCTGTGTAACCAAATCATGAAGCATTTTTAGATGATTGTATAACATGGGCAAGCAATTTCTTCAGTTCTCAGCTTATGAGGATTGCATAGGAGATGCGTTTTTTTTTTTGCTCACAATGAAAAAAGGTTTTTAATGTTTGTTGTATTACACACAAGTAATTTTACTCGTAGATAGAGATGAATGTACAAAACCTGAAAAACAAAAGAACAGCTTTCTTTAGTGCTTGCCTAAAACATGCAAGCAGCCAACAAGTAACAGCTCAAATGCAAGATGCCATGCCTGCAATTCAGAATAAGCCCTTCACGTCATGTAGCAGCATAAAGTTGAAACCAACCGACAATTATCATTCGCCAAAAATGCTAAAGCTCACTCGACAGTCGACATATAGGCGAAATTTTTCGCCTAGGGTTGAGTCTTCCGCTCCGTCTGGTTGAACCCATGGTCATGCTATAGGCGCCCGTCTAAGCCGTGCTACAGACGTCCGTCTAAGCCATGATACACTGTAAACCAAATCTACAAGTTGGCTCCTTGTTACAAGTTTGGTTCCAATTCGCATAGGCGTCACCTTGTCGATACCTTGTCGATTCACCAACCCCAGGCTTGTTGGCCAACAAACTAACAATTTGTCTACAAGTTTGGTTCCAATTCGCATAGGCGTCACCTTGTCGATACCTTGTCGATTCACCAACCCCAGGCTTGTTGGCCAACAAACTAACAGTTTGTCTACAAGTTTGGTTCCAATTCGCATAGGCGTCACCTTGTTGAGTACTAGTCTGGGCCTTGTGGACCTACCAACTTCTGGATAGGCATATTCGTTTCCTTGTCGGTTCACCAACCCCTGGTTTGTTGATGAACTAGCCTTTGACTGGGCATTGCTAGCTTACAAATTGTCAACAAGTAAGTGTACTAACGCTCTGTTCGAACTTGTCAACAATCGCTTTGTTTGCGTTGATAACCTTAAGGACTTACGATTCGCGTTCGTTTTCAATTGCCACGATACTGATTCAGGAAATATTTTCTATACGGACAGGTTATTTTTTGGCTGGAAGTGGTGCACAAAACCATGACTGGCGTCAGTTATTGCTCAAAGGCTTGCGCTGACAAGAAACGAAATACTGATATATAATCAATGAATGCATACACCACATCCATTCGGAAGTTTCTGGAATCATTAGTATTTATTACGGTCACGTAATTAATACTATTGACTGGAGACAATTCTGAGTGCATATTTTCGAATAGATGTGGTAAATGCATGAGGTAGGTATGCCCAGTAGGTATACCTATCGTGCACCGTCAGCATATAAGTCTTTGAAGCAAGAACTGCTGCGTATGTGGAAGAACATGGTTTTGTGCACCGCATCAAGCCAAAAGTATAACATGCCCGTATGACGAATATTTCCTGAACATTGACCATAACAATCATGGCAGTTGCACGATCACGCAGATAATTCGAATAAATCATGATCGCCAACCAGATTAGCTTTTATAGCCCATCTATGTCCATCAGTTAAGTTAAAAATACAAAAAGTTGAATTAAAGGCAAATGAATGTATTTATATATAAAAAACACCGACCGCAAAACATCTGCTCACATGTGCATGCACAGGTCTGGCCCACTTACATTGCGCGCGCAGGGGAAGGGAGGCGTCTCGAACGCGGGTATAGGCACGATTAGTGCGTCCCGCAGGCCAGAGGGGGCCTCACTCACAGCACGAACACCACAGTTCACATATTTCACTTTTTACTGCACAAATGCTGGAACAGCCCTCGTCGCTGCTCCAGGCTGCACGGCGGCCGCGCGAAAACTGCTGGTTCGAAACCGCCGCGCCGCACGCTGGGCCGGCGGACCGGAAAAGCGCTAGAAATACCCCCAAGAGGGACTTTCCACAATATGAACAAAATATGTATCATTCGATCCCAAATTGTTCAAAGCATACGATTCTGATGCCATTTTTGCCCTAAGGTCGAAATTGAGGTGGTCAGTTGTCACCAAACACAAGACTATTTAGACCCGCTAGTGGCCACCACATTTGCCGATTTTAATGCTCATCTTTAGTTGATATTTATTATTTGACCAGTTGTCGTTTTGAACGCAATTTTCTGTCAGACTAGTTCAGGGCACTGTTGTTCACTGTACCAACAACATTCTTACATATTGCATCGCTTTTCTGCAAGATAAGCTAGCTTTTTGCAAGCAGCTGCAAGACCATAATAAAAATCATATCTAAATTTTTTAATAGACTTTTATAAAAACGTTATTTCGAGCGGCTAAAAATGAACATCTTATACTAGCCTCTGATTACTCATCTTTCGTTCCATATAGGTGCTTTGCTGCTTTTCCCTGCTACTTTTCGAGGTATGCGCCAGTCAACCACATGATGTAGGGGCAATTGTCACCTCGCCGCTCTACTGACGCTCTTTAAAGCGCTGAAATTTATGAAAAACGAATGCTTATAATCTGAATAAAATATATGTCCCTGAGCTCCGAATTGATCAACGCACACAATGCTGTCAAAATTTTTGGGCCAAAGTCAATAATTAAGTCATTATGAACCCCCAAACACAAGTCAGAGATAATCAACAACAACTTGCTCTTTAGTTAGACTTTTTGAGAAATGTTATTTCGAGCCGCTAAAGATGAGCATGTCATGCAAACAACTAGTCAATTGTCTTCCATGCCTTATTGACGATTATTGCCTATTACTGCTACTTTTCGAGATATCGTCTGCTAAGCCACCTGATATAGCTGCTATGCCACCCTACATGCTCATTTGGCGCCCGTATGAACCGTGCTAGGCACCCGTTTGGGCTATGCTATAAGCGCCCATCAGAGCAGTGCTATGTATGTACAGGTCTCGCGGGTTTAAGCGGTAGGTTTTGCACCTAGAAAATTTAGTGTACTTCAGGCTATATCTTCGTCGTCAGCTTTTAAGTTTTGAAGATGCGATCGACTTGTTGGGTAACAAGCCGGCCATGATCGTGTAAACTGGCTTCATCGTAGATCGATTAGTTTCTGAGATATAACCAGAAATGTAAAAGTGCAAAACCTACCGCTTAATCTCGCGAGAGCCGTACTTACATTCGCCAGACTAAACGATGCTACATTCGCCCGACTGAGCCGTGCAATAGACACCAACCGAACCGTGCCGTACGGCGTTCATACCAGTTGCACAAGCTGGCCGCGCGGTATGAAGGTGCATTGACGAATGCGCTTGGTGTTATCGCTATCGCCAGGACTTGCTTAACCCGCGCACCGACGGGGGTCTGCGCCAACTTCGCACCGACGGGGGCGGGGGGGCGGATGACCGCCCCCCCCCTGAGATCTCGAGAACGAAGCAAGATAGCGACAAGCGGTAAACGGCATCGGATACGCACGGCCAAGATCTACAATTTTTACTAAGGTCATTTTCAGGTCAGGTCAAAGATGACGTCACAGGGGTCGAAAAAGTCAAAATGGCGGCGCTAGATATGGAGAGAGTTTTTCTCGAATAACTTTCGAATTAGTCAAGATAGGAACAAACTAAGGGCATCATCGTGATCCTCTCGTCAATCCGCATCGAATGATATATATGTTGACCTCGAAAGGTCAAGGTCAAAGGTTGACCTCAGGTCACGTGACCTCGAGGTCATCATGTATATCATTCGATGCGTCTTGACGAGCTGAACACAATGAGACCATCCACGCGTCTGTATCTTGTTCCTGTACGGAGTTATTGGCCAAAAACCGCTGGTGACCTTTGATGACGTCACATGACCTCACAGCTGCCCAACAGCAAAACAGACCTCAAGGTAGTGAAGGTTGATCGTATATGAAGTCATGTATGGTATATGGGGCCATTCCGACACGTTTTAAAGGTAAAAACAGGGAGTTGATTTTTCCCCCATTGACTTATAATGGGGAGGTCGTGAAATTGACCTGACCTTAGGTCACCGATATCAAAATTCCGAGATATACAAATTGTAGCTACTAATGACCTAATAATATCCTGCGACTTTCAAAGGCCTCCGACATCTACTGTAGCTCTGGCACGGTGACAAAGTTGCAAAAAAAGTGACTTGAGGTTGGGTCATTCAAAGTGACCTGGTGACCTGACCTTAAAAGGTAGGAGGTTCAAACTTGCACACCATGTGTAAAATTGATGAGGTTATAGTCATACCAAATTTCGCAGGGGGGGCGGATATCCGCCCCCCCCGTCGGTGCGCGGGTTAACATTTGAGCAGCATACTCCTATAGTGAAGTCATCGTGCAGAGCTTTGCCGCCTGAACGGTTTTGATTCGCCTGAACGAGAAAAGCCAGTTGCTTGGCTATAGTAAGTTGAAGAGTATAAGAGTGACCTAGAGGTTCGTCGTTGAGGTTTTGCTTCAAGTTTCTGAAACCAATTGCAGGATTTTTACTACATTTTATTGTTTTAACCCTCGCCGGCACAGGCCATTTTGAGTCCTTCGACGGCACAAGGGGGGGGGGGGGGTTGGTACGACCCCCCCCCTCGCGTTTGGCTCCTGATCGAGCTAGAGCAGTGGTCGGCAGGTCCTCCGGGGCCGTGCCCCCTTTTTTGGCGCCAGGCAGGGCCATTACCCCCACCTACCAGACCCCATTGGGGATACAACCAAGGTTACTGAAATTCCATACTTTTCTGTGACTCTTTGGGTACCATATCTGCGAGAAACCGCAGGCCCCCTCCCCTGCGGTTTCTCGCAAATATCTCAAAAACGTTGGCACGGAGCGCCACCATTTTCGAACATGTTATCATACATCGTTTCTGCACATGTTGTGAATATTTCAGACCAGGGTTACACAAGGTCAGGTCACCAGATCACGTCAAGTGACCTCACCTCAGTAAAGACTGCAACGCCTGCTTTAGCTGCATTGAGTGACAGATCTCTTTCAAACTTTCAGGAATTGATAAAGGCAATAACATGTACAAAATTTGTATCTCGGAGATTTGATGTCGGTGACCAAAGTTCAGGTCAATTTCACGCCCATTATCAATGGGAGAGGGCGCAAAGTCAATTGTAGAAGATTGAAAGGCGCCTCTTTTGGACCAGTGTCATTCCTAACACTGTGACACTCTTATTTACAAGTAAACATGACCGCTGAACCGGAAAGTTGCACCCGTAACCCCACTGTATGTCCCTGAGGTCATTTCAGGTCATGAATGGTATCTAACAGCTATTCGCTAATAACTTTTGATAAAGGCATCCCAGAGCAATGAAAATGCCTTAGATGTGTTCAGCTCGACGATACGGATCGACTGATGTGCAACAAAACCTTCGATGCTTCTCGACGGGAGGATCACGATGCTGATAAAAGTGAGCTCTTGCAAGCTTTGAGTGAAAAGTTATTTAAGAAAAACTATCAGCAAGCAACGTACATTTTAGCACTTTTTGTCTCCTGCAGGCTAAACCATCTTCGGTTGAATCTGAGGGCAGGCATCAGAAAACAACGTTAAGAGAGCTATCGAATGCGTTTTTCCGCAGCGCTGTAGCTCAATCCTTTCCTGAGCTATAGGCCAGTTTGTCGAAAATTGTCAAAGGTTGACCTGGAAATTGACGAAATTTTACGTTCGATGACCTCTGGTGACCTGACCTTTGATTTGACCTAAAAGGTGACCATAGTTTTTTCTTCATCATTTCTACGCTCTTTCGATCGCCGACTACGGCGTTTCGCTAGTGACCCAGGAGCCAAGTTAATAGGGGGTGTTCAACCTCCATCTCCAGCAGGGCGTGGAAATCCTGGAGCCCCAGCGGGGCGCGGGTTAACCCCCATACGTATAGGGGTAGCGGGTATTTTTCGAGAACAGATCACGTTAAAAGGGTCGGATCACGAAAAAAACTGTACCATCGAGCCGATCATTTTTATCTGTCATGAAAATGACATGACCTTAACCCGAATAACCGTTGATTTGTGAGATCTTTCTTGAGATCATGGCAGGCCACAAAATCTCACTTCAAGAAGTTACAGCAGGACCCGATTAACTCGGCAGTTGTTATTGACCTATGGAAGGTCACCCAATGACCAACGACCTTTAAATTGGGTAGCACCGGCTGCTTATCTTCACGGGCAACACGCTCAATTTTTCTGCAAAGCTCCAGCTCAGAGACCGAGATGCTCAGGTCAGGGTGCAATGGACGACTCCTCTCCCTTGTGTTAGTGACTGTGCAAACGCCAATAGACGAGCGCCGGCTAGTACAAGACAGTTACTTTCCACGACTGTACGGAAAGGTGAGCAGCTACATGAAAATTGGCATGCGCCAGCTAATCAGTTCATGCTTTGTACGTTTGAACTCGACTAACTAATCATTATCCTGGGGCACAACAGTTGCGATGTTTGTCCCATCAAGGGAGCCATTAATTCTAAAAAAGATGAGGCTTTCTCAGAGGCCCTCATTACCCCCCGCCGAAGGGCGCCATTACCCCCAAAGGGGGCATGCCCCACCATTTGCCGACCCCTGAGCTAGAGCTTCGCGGAAAAAACGAGCGTGTTGCCCGTCACGAGAGGAAGCCGATGATACCCAATTTTAAGGTCCTAGGTCATCGGGTGACCTTCCAGGTCAGGTCAATGACCCGAAAACCGGGAAAATCGGGACCTGTTAGAAAGTCGTAAAGTGTGGCTGCTATGTGGTTTTCCGGGGTGCTGATCACGAATATCGTGTTAGTTTTGATCAGAGATGATGTCTTTAAGCATTTAGACCAGGTCGGGTCAGGTCAGGTCAGGTCAACCGGTAGGGGTTGTGACGGGTATTCGTAATACGTGTCAACCGCCTCGGACAGCTTCGTAACATGTTACGAAGGCACCAAAACTACTTAGTAAATGTTCAAATGGTTGCTAAATTCGAATTCAGCTCGAAAAACTAGCCTAGAAACATGTAAAACTCGAAAAAGTGAACCGAGGTCACCCGAGGTCACCAGAGGTCAATGACCTGACCTGACCTTCAGGTGACCTTGACACCCACCCTAATGCATGGGAGCAACATCAAATCACATGTCTGAACGTTTGAAACCACGAAAAGCTTGCAAAAGCGCGGCTAATGCGAGCCGACATGCTCCGAACCGCGATTTTGGCCAAACATGGTCACAGAAAAGAGGTCACAGGTCAAAGGTCATTGGGGTCAGGGTCATGAAATTTTCAGGGTAGGTGTGAAATTGATCAATGCGAGGGTACTGAAAGTTTCGTCGCGATCGGCCGCTTTTTACGCGAGTTATTCGCGAAAAACCTTAGGGGGGGGGGTGCATCAACCCCCCCCCCCCCCTGTGCCGGCGAGGGTTAAAATGAGCTCGGTTCATATGAAATGCTCTTCCTATGTATTGACTTACTCAATCACTCTGTAATATGCAATAAAGAGTGGAACTCGGAATAACTCCGCATTTTTTGTACTCGTCACATTTCATTTGCTACCATCAAATCGTCATTTATTCAGTTCCGCAAAGATGTGAAATCGAAAACAGTGATAATGTTTCTGCAAGGTAAGAATTACGCTAATCAGACATACCTAGCACAAAACATTCCCACATACTTTCAATATTTCTAAGCTGCCTTTAATCGAACAATGGTGGTATCTTCACCTGCCCAGCACAGAAGTGGTTGTCAGTTAGCGAGCGTCAAACACAAGGTGCTTATCTTTTCCGGAAAGTGAGCGCGGCTATTTCTCCGGCACTTTGAACTCACCGTTTAGATCACAGAAACGATACCTTACACCATGTTCGGCAAGGGTTTGTGGTGACAAATTCGGCGCCCTTATACATATGTCAGGCGCGGTGTGACCGGCCTTTAATTGATGACGCGCCGCCGTGATTTACATGGAATGTTCGGCAGGTTGTCACATCACTCATTTCTGGTTTACTAATAAGCGCTGTCTTTTATGGGGTAATTGATCAACTATGAACTCAAGAGCAATGTTCATTGCCTTTCGCTTCGTTTGATCCTGATAAAAACAAGAGACTTGCAGGTTCTGTTCATCAAATGAGCACCAAACAGAATCGAAAAGATGACCGCTAAATCACGCTTCCTTGCTCTTATCTGCGATATGTTTTGGGTGGAAAGAAGCAAGCATCAGGCCCAACCATAATTATTTGGACACGGCTATAAGCTAAGCAGTATGCAGTGAGTTTTACTAATGCTGATGTGTTTTAACTTAATAATGTTTACAAACTTATCGCCATAGTAGTATCCATGCCATCGAACAACACTGTTATGAGCGGTGTCGACCAGCGTCAATTTTCATTTATTACTTGTTTGTAATGCTTTCATTGAAAAATTGTTTTAAAAGAAAATTTTAACTGCTACCCCACAGTCCACTCATTCCTTTCAATACATTTCTACTGGCGTATCAAGTAGCTTAAACTTTTATTTCTTCAGTCAGCGAGTTTTCTCCGAATCTCCTGGGCTAGCACCTGGGTTTCCGCCATTGATATCTGTGCAGGGGCGGCCATCACACCCATCAATAACTTGTCAAAGTACTCAGTGCGAGCTAGGTTCTGCAGGCCGAGGATACACTGAAAGATAGGCCGGCCCGGCCTTGAAGTGCAGACTCGGTCCGGCGGCTGCACTTCGATCGTGCCGAACGTATAAAGCTGGATCCCAGCGGCTGCTCAAAATACTTCAGACCGGGTAAAAATGTATGTGACATGTAATGAATCAGGACGGCCGCCGTTTATTGTGTGCTCGACTCGTCTGGGGCCGCAGCCGTTTTATGAATGCGTTATGAACTGCGTTTTTTCTTTACAAAACTTCATAATTCACAAGTGCCAACCAGACTCAATGTCTAACTTTGCTCGAAAGGACAGATAATAAGCACACGAAAAGGCTCGTGCAGGCTGAGTGATCCATCACCAAGTCTGCTCCTCTGACTAGCATTTGCCAACACACCAAAATTTTTCCTTCGCTCACTCTTCCCTTTAGCAGGTGATTGCGTGAATATTTGTCAGGACTTTCCTTCGCTCGATGACCTTTGACCGCAAATTTGACCGGTCACCGTCCTGCTGCTGTATTCTGCGGTCATCATTTCGGGGCCGTCGACACCGCCATGGTTCCAATGCCGCCGCCGCCTCAGCCCCCGCCGCCGCCGCTCCGCTTCAGCCCATTACGGCCGTCTTGGCTGCGTCATGCAGGAACAACGCCGAACAGTAATTACAAGTTTCCATGCCGTTCCCATCTTATTGGTCGGCCGGAACAAATGCCGGCCAATCCATCAGCAGGCGCGGCGCTATCATTTACCCGGGCTAATTCATAAATAATTGCATAAATTTGGGTGGGCCGGCGGCGGCGGAGCGCGGGCGCGGTCGCCGCCTCGCGAGGTGATAGATACCAGTCGGCCGCTAATACCACACCGCTGGACGGGGCGGCCTTTTTGTCGCCGCTGCGCCGCGGACGTGTCGCCGCCGCCGCGCCGCCGTCGCCGCCGGCGCGCCGCGATCGAGCCGGCGGCGATGATCGCGGCGCACTTACCGCGCAGTGTGCAGCGATCCATCGCGCCGCGAATGGCCGCCGCCGCGCCGACATCGTCGTAAATAGCGCCGCGCCGATCGGCAGCGCGTCAGGTGTCTGTGGGGATGCGGCGGCGTCACAAGGGGTGCGATGACGTCACTAGGGGTGTGAGGGTCGCTCTGCAGCGCCGATCGGCTGATGGATGAGCGGGTACGGGTGCGATCGGCGGCATCAGGCCCTCAGCGGGAGCAGGTGGTTGGCCAGAGCCGCCGCAGACGCCGCCAGAGAGGAATGTGTGGGTGCCGGGCTTTATGTGCCACGATTTATCAGTGGATGGCGCGAAAGAAATACGACTCTATCGAAAGGTTAAGCTGTCATGACATTGTTTCGTGCGGAAACCAGGGAAGACGTGTAATGTGTTGTATAGCGGATCATGTAGGTACTGTATGCGTCGTTTAGAAAAAAATTGAGCGTTTTTATAACGAATGTTATCAAAACTTTTCTCAAGATGGCAAATGGTTATCAGCTTTCCTTCAATTTCCAATTTTCGTCATTTGAGACAGGTCTACCAAAAATATTTTACCTCAACGCGTGTTTTTGGGACAACTATGCAACGCTTATGCCAAAGTTTTTGAACTTCAGCGTGTAGCAAGAGAGCACAAAAGTCAATGCAATATGATGAGAGATAGGGGAGAGTGGGGAAAGATGCCCAGGGTTTTGCTATGTCATACATTATTCGAAAATGACTATGGGAAAGCAAAAACTTGGAGTTTCAACGGAAGCCGACATCATTTTTCTCCAAAAATATCACACTTTCGTGCCTGAAATATTATAACTTTTTTTTTTGCTATTAAGCATTTTCCTGAAGAAGTGAAAGGGGGCATCTTACCCCACAGGGTGGGAAAGACGCCCCCTGACGTTGGGAAAGATGCCCCCTGCACTATAAGTGACATAAATGGGCACGTGAATCGCCTGAACGAATCAGTAATCCCTTCGAGCCTGCAGTAGACACCAAACGTCATCATATAAGGGCCCTCAAAAGTAGTCGTAAGGGGCTTCAGAGGTCATCGTTAGGGCCATCATAGTCCAGCGCGGCCAAACAAGCCTCCGTGGTGGCGTTCGGAGACCACTGTGGGGCTCTTATAGGTCTTCATGATGCTTGAGGGCCCTCGAGCCCATCGTGGGGACCTCCGATGCCAGCGCGGCCCGTGGGGCCAACGTGGGAGCCCTTAAAGGATGTCGTGAGGGGCCCTGGAGCCAATAATGGGGCCCACAGAGGCCGTCGTGAGGGCTCTCAGAGTCAGATGCCGCCCAAAAAGTCGCTATGTGGGCCGAGAGACCGGCATGGGGAGCACCCGACCGTACTGGACTCTCAATAGTCCCAGATCGGCTTTTGTCTACATCACAAGTAGAGGTGGCAAAATGTGGACCCGGGGACCCGGTCTATGGAACCGGTCTGGACCCGGATGGGTCCAGACCGGGTCCCCCAAAATATTTGGCCGGGTCCAACCGGGTCCTATCATTTCCCTGTGCTTTATGGTAAATATTAAATTAATGATTTAATATCTTTTATGTGAGATGATGTTTTTCGTACTCCAGCGTAGATGGGTAGCCATTCGGCTTCCGCGGTTGACAGTGATGACATCAGTCATCTTTTGCAAGCTCGTTAAAGATTTGGGCTGTACGGGGACTAATAAACAAGTTCTAAGTGCTAGCAATCCAGAAAACATTTCACCAAATGTTTGTACAGATCACTTCCATTCAGTTTGCTGTACAAAACCTAGCAATATTTTGAGCTGTAGAAATCAAATACCAATAACATATGTATAGGTAAGTAGGTATGACTGAAATCCATTTATAAATGGACACAAATCCAATTGAAGCAAGGCTGACCAGTGGCACTCTCACCTGCCTTTTCAAAGACATTGACATACCAAAGTCACTATGCCCACCGGAAATCAGAGTTCATGTTTGATATTCAAATGCATTTCATAACTCAAACAGCTTTGAAATTATTTCTATCACGGCCAGAAGACAACTCATAAAACCAACATGCCCTTTCATAAATCCATAAATCTAAAAATGAATCCAAGGCATTCTCCAGAAACCGTAGCATTGATCAGATTTTTAGCCAACTGGCGCCGCATGGTGGCGCTAGCAGAGCGTGTTATACATATAGCGCTCTACTAGCGCCATCATACGGCAGCAGCTGGCAAAAAACTTAGTCAATACCAATGCCCTTCTCCAACCCCGCGTTCGATGTCTCTCGGACGGCGAAGATTCTACGCCGTCCGGCCAATCACGTTCCATAACCGCAGCCGAGCCCCCGCTAACCTTGAACGGGATTGGTCGGACGACGTAGAATCTTCGTCGTCCGAGAGACATCGAACGCGGGGCAAGGCCAATGATTCCGTGTTGATGTGAAAATGGCGCATTTGAGCGTCATATATGCCATACCTTACGAACGCTAATCTACTACTGCATAAAGGTTACAATTTTGGAACACGTTTGGGAAGAAATCAAGTAAGTCTCAGAACCCTTGGTATTTATTCTATATCTAAGTACTAACAAAAAATGTGGTTTGTTTTCTACGTTAATAAATTGGCACTTAAGTCATGATCGCAACCTTGCAGTACTTAAAAGTTTATTGCCATTTGCCATTACGATTTTGCAGTACTTTAACCCCAACAAAATTTTGCAGTGATTTAACGCCTGTTTTGTCCTTGCATTGCTATCGTGTCGACATTTCTGGCGGACCTCACAAAGTTTTGATGTTTCTATTTTTTTATTTTGAATGTTTTCTCGTTTGGGGCCTTGGATAGTTGATAATATTTATAAGGACTAATGAATTAATTCTAAAAACGAATATATTTTACCAAGAATATTAGAAAAGGTATGTATCAGTATGTCATCTTGTTCCATGTTGATGTTAGGTTCTGACTCTGGTGAAGGCACTGCTCCATGGATCCCCAGTTCACATCATTTTTAGCAGCTGTAGTAAAAGTGGCTTAGGTTAGCATGAAATTCATTGGTCTACTTACTTCTTATATTCTTAAATATGACCTGCATCTGGTTCTAAAATACAAACTGTGAAGCGAAGTGAAATGACCATGGCATGAGTTTTTTACTTTGCAACACAAGTATGCCCAATTGGAAAGAAACTATTTTCTTCTTGCTATACCTACAACTGTACACAATTTTCATAATGAATTTCGGGAACGGGTCCATCTGGTTCCAACGCTGACTTAGACCGGGTCTGACCGGTTCCAGAAATGTGCCAGTCAGACCGGGTCCGGGTCCGGGTCCCAAAATTTTCCAGTTTTGCCACCTCTAATCACAAGTATGTAATAAATGATTTGACGGGCTGTTTGAAGGACAGCCTACGGATTTAGGGGGGCGTCTTTCCCCATCAGGACAGGGGGCATCTTACCCCAAGGTACCGAAGTAACATTAAATCAGTACAATTTGTTAGCCATAAAACTACACCCTGAAACAAACTGTTTGGGACACAGTACACGCATGGTAATGTATCACGACTATAGCAAGGGACGCAAAAATTATTTACCTTCTTTCTTGCCTTCTTTGATATTTACAATGTTTTGACACCAAAATGTTTTTTGAAAGCAGCAAATAAAAAACATGCAATCGTCAGCCAGCCGTTGCCCAACTGAGCTTCGCAATTTTTTTGTGCAGTTAAAGGGACTGTCCCACCTTAACATTAGAATTGAGTTGAGATAGCCATCTTGATGGGCGTTCTTTGAAAATCAGAGTCGTGAAAACCGTTCCTCCAGCAATTACTTCATCGCAAATAAATTCGTGTTTGATTTTGACATCTGTGCAAATAAGTGCCACAATGTATTGGTATTGGCACTTAAAACCTGTGACGTTTCCGCCTTTTCCGAAGTTTCTGTATCTGTCGACTTGTTTTTATTGAAACCTTGAAAAATAACAACGCCTCTTGGAACAGCGCCCGGCGCCACGAGGTGGAGAATTAAATTGATATGCCAAACTAATTCTAATAGTCTTCTAATTCTAGCAGTATTTTTATTTTTGTATTTAAATATTTAAGAGGCCGTCCTACATGTGACTGAAGAATGCAAGAGCCATGAACTTATCAATGGCAGGTGTCAAGTTCAAGTGTGCAACTCACTGAAATTAATCATAGTATCAAAATCATAAATGATTTGCTCACTGCTGTTTCAACTCCATAATCAAGACATGCTCTGAGGAGTCCACAATCTATTGATGGTGACAAATAAGGAAGAGACAATGAATGTTCACCTTTTTATTTCTGAACATCCAAGACGACTAACCTTGAGCCGTTAAACATTGATAATACCCTGTTTGCTGAAGTGTGGGTGGCCTGAGGTCGACCATGTCTAGTAAAGAACTGTTGTTTGTGTAAACACCATGCAGAGGTATTTTGAAATAAATTTTAGTGATGTAATGCATCATTCTTTGAACTGAGTTGCTGATGGCGGATGAAAGCGGAAGTGCTGCACGTTGAATCAGAAATGCTCTGTTGCGCTTTTAAGCTTATGTTAGATTTTATAGATGGCTTAGTTTTCCTGCAGATTTCATCTTAAAGCTGTCAATAGTGTTTTGCCTTTGTTTCCTGGGAGCAGATCCAGCTACTAACATGAACATGGGACCAGGACTGGGCCTTTGTACCACAGTCGCTGCGCTGCTTGTCAAAACCTAGGTAATGTGCTTTGTTAGGCCATGCTGTGCATTTTTTAAACCTTTAGAGTACTTTGTGATCATTGACACACATATTGAACCTGACAAACAGCAGCAAAATCACACCCCATCCTTACCTCTGTGCAGTGTCACCCAACAGACAACAGGGCTTCAAAACAGGCAGGTTCCGCATTCAAGTCGCTTCTTGCAACTATTCTTACCTCGTAAGAATAGTTTCTATTTCTTAGTATTCTTACCTAGTAAGAATACTATGTGACTAATGTTAGGACAATAGACGTGCTGCACAGGGAAGGTGTGTTCTTTGTAGCTCTTGAAAAATGAAGTCATGCCTAAAATTCAGTTTAGAATATTACAATTACAAATAACTTGGATAAAAGTTGCAAAGCATGAACTCTGACTGGTCAGTTGAAATATCTTGAGTCAGTGAACCACGCCTGGGCTGGAGGTGGTCAGTTCCCTGACTTGCGCAACCTCGGGCACCTCGGGCAGGAGCTGTGGGACTTGTACATGGACAAATTGAATAGACGCTAGCCTAGATTATGTCGTGGCTGCAGTCCAAGACGTGTTCACCAGTTGCCGTTGCTGCCGCTGCCTGCTGCTGCCCTGCGTGCCGGCTGGCAGCTCACTGCTGGACTGTTTGCACGCCAGGCATCCTACTGGACGAGTGGGGTAGGTCGCAGATCTTTGAGAGTGAAATGTTTGGTCTAAATATAGCTTGAAACTCTTACAAATAATTTAATTAAAAGGCAAAATTTCAGAGGACTCCATTGGTGTCTCAGTGGTGATAATCAGAACTTGATCAGAACTGTTATCATGCTGAATGCTGAAACTGAGGATAGGGCTGAGCTGGTAGGCTAGAATTTAATATGCAGGCTTACAAGGTCCCCAGTTAATCCACAAATTTGTCAGACTTGCCTGTAGATAAATTCATGCAGATGAAATGTTTCTGGCAGATAGCCCTGAGGCAAAATGCTATTCAAGCTTGTTCCGCAGCTCGTTGCGTTCCACATGAGCCACTACATCAGAGTCACACAACTCTGCCAAATGTGCTGAAAGGCCACGATTTTTCCAATAAGTAGGTATATTTATTATTTTTCACAGACACAACAAAAATACAAATGCAGGTCACTACAATTCATTCTGCTTCAATTACAATTGCTGGAATGTGTTTTGCAGACGTATTATATTGAATCTTGAACAGACTATATTATATTACTTTGCTCATGGGCCCAGGCCAGTACTGCAGAGTATGGCTCGCAGGTCGCCAAGGAGCACTGGCCTAAGTTCAAAATTTACACAAACCCTGCAAACTGAGCCAGAAAATTCACACCAAAGGGGGCTGAGAGAACACTTCGCACTCCGCTACACTAAATCTGCACCACACCAAACCAAATCCACACCGCACCACACTTAAATCCGCACCAGACGAAGGAGTCTGCACTGACAACATCTGGACAAAATTGCCATACTTTGCAGTCTGGCTCATGGCTATATCCATTGTGATTCTTAGGTCTAATTATTGAAGTTGAGCTCACTTCCATCATCCATGTGCCCAAGACATTGTGGGCAGCATCAATAATCAAACATCAATATCTTGCTTTTGCTTATTAGGGAGCATTCTATAATCTTTTAAAAATGATAAATAAGGCCTTGTTGATATTCTTTGCAGTTTGCGACCTTCTTCTTGACAAAGTTCAAGCTTCAATTTTCCAATTTCCACTTCAATCCTTTCCATGAACATTGAACATGTTACTAAAATACCAATTTCCTGAGTTTTGATTTCATGCGCAATGTTTGTACTATTCGCGGCAGAAGCGTAACAAAACTTTGTGCCACCTATTTGGCAGCTAGGAAAAAAACTTTGCCCGATAAAAAAACAATCATATGACGTAATCGATCCAAAAGCTTTAAATTGGAATTTTTAAACAATTAGCCAACTATAGGCCGAATGTTTGCCAATTTCGTGTACAGGGGCCCCTAATCTATGTCTTGCAACACAAGAACAGTAGGTATATCAAAACAATTTTTTGAAGGTGGGACAGTCCCTTTAACAAGGCAGGCTTCCGCTTTACGCTAAGAACATGAATTTCCAGGTCCGATTCTTTGTTTCGCCGCTAGAGGGGGTGGGGCGTCTTTCCCACCCTGGGCATCTTACCCCACTCTCCCCTATGTGAATTTTGTATAAAAAATGATGCTTGACATAGCATGTCTTTTTACGTAAGCAAGAGCAATTCCCGTGTAACGACATAGAGAAAGCAATGCTTTTGGGCATTCTTTCCAGCGTTTTTTTTTTTTAGACAATTCACTGATTGTACATTTTTTTTGCGTTGGCTTGGTGATATGCATACGAATATTCTGCGCGTAAGTTTTTTTGTAGTTATCTGATGAAATCATAGCACGTATACGAGGAAGCATGCAAGATCGATCAACGCATATTTTTTACATCTGCCACCATCCTAAGAGATCATCCCTCAAAATGATACCGACAAGTCGTGTAATTTGAGGGTCCCAATTCTCCCAAACACCAGATTGTTTGGATTGGAAAAGACATGAGCTGTTTTGACTACGGAGTTGATTTGCGCAGTGTTTTGTGGGTCTGTATTGTGTTAATGCCGTCTCACTAGAGTGGCCTGCTTTTTTATTGATTGTACACATGTGTCTCAGATAAATGATCGAAGGCACTTAGACAGTGCTTCAAGGATATATAACATGTTGACATGGAACTTTTCGTAGCGGATGCTGAATAGGAATGCCTGGCCAGTCATTCAAACTAAGCGTGATTTCACATTCAACGTGAGCATGCGTTAGCCTTTTCATACACGGACCCATTGTCTATTGTTTTTACCATAAGTGTCATGACCAGGAAATGAGCTAAACAGCAGATCGTCTTATCACACATTTCATTTATAACTTATTTGCTACAAAAGCTGCCTCATGCATGGAACGGCGAAGACAAAAATGAAGAATTATTTTTATGCAATATGTTATTCTTAGTTGTTACCCAGCACACCTAGCTAAGGCACTTCTACAGCATACACCCCAGAAAGGAATAGTAACCCCTCTCTTATGCCTGATTCACCTCCTGACGGTACCGCCAACCCTTCCCACCCTTCCCCTCCCTCCCTTCCCTCCGGCGGTCGCCCCACGCCGTGATCGCGTCCCGAGCATTGTCCACTGTACAACACTTTATTGTATTACTTCACGTGGCTTACGATTAATCATCAACTGCCCTCTATGCTAATGGCCAAACATCATTAGAGTACTGACAAATGGCCAGCGGAACTAATGTACGTGCGCCCAGATTTGAGAAATTGCCGCAGGCCATTGCAGCGAGGTACCATCGCGGGCCGCCCACGCAGGCGCGTGTGTGCGTGCGCTCGAGTGGGTCGGCGGGCGTGTGTGTTTCTCTGGTAAAGATAGCTAGGGTGTTAATGTGTTCGGGCTAGGGGGTCTGTTTTTGGTCCTCCTGGCTTGACAGGTGATCACGGGGAAGAGTTACAGTGCAGGGACACACACGATATGCCAATGACGTGATACCAATGATATTTGGCGTTAGCTTGGCCAAATTTATGGAAAGGGAAAAATAAAAATGGTACGAAATATGAATTTATTTTGGGCTAGTTCAATTAAGTTATGCTATGGTGAATCTATTGAGAAGTGCATTTCTTTATATTTTGTGGCTACAATAAGCTGTCGAAGCTCAATGAGAAAAAAATCAGTTGAAGGTGTGGAGGAATCCATGAACCTGAAATGATGAACTTCTTCCACCTGCCTCTGGCAAAACATCCAGTTGCTACTAACTGCTCTTCGGTGGCATGCAATAACATATGATTAATTCTGTTAAAAGGCGTCATGCATCATCGTAAACCAACGAAACGTTAAATAATCGTTGCAGACGTCGCGGGCAGCACTGACAAATTTCCGACAATATTGTGTGACAGCTAGTTCAATTAAGTTCATGCATTTCGCATATTTTTCGTTTCCCATGTCACGCGTCGTTCTACCTATATCGCATACTTTATAAATTCCTCGCACAGTAGGTGCTCGTCTTGTTGCCAACTCATGGGGCGAACTTAACCGGTCAGCCATTCGTAAGTAGGATTTCGAATTCCAAAGTGTGACGAACTTGTATACCTACGGAACTGGAGCATTGAAGCAGATGGCAGTTCATGTTGTTTTTCGCTGTTCTCTTTTCCTACATTTGCTTTAATTAACCTTTCAATACGTATCCTTTCAGTTGAGCCTTTCAGTTCAGAACCACATCAAGTAAAAACATATGCAATACTTTTTAAGCTTCAATGAATGCTCTTGCTCTGTGCGTACCCTTTGTAACGTACCAAATTGTCTTTTACTGTGTATATTCCTGTTCATTCCAACTTTTCAGTTTCATGCCTTTATGCTCACAGACATGCGTCTGCAGAGCGAAGACAATTACGCAGTTACGCAGTTACCGCGTAACTGTGCTGCGAACCCACACGATGGACTGCAGAGCGCGCAGAGCTGTGCGCCGCGGAACTGCACTTTGCGGCGTGGTCCGACGCAGGCCGCCGACGAGCCGCTGAATAATGCGCGCGGCACGCTGACCATTCGCCATCGTCGCTGGCGACGCACACGACCTGAGCCCGCGCGTCGACACCGACAGGTCTAATGGCGCGGAAGGAGGGGGACCGGTCCCCCTCCCTCCCCTCTAGTTCTGTCGTGGTTCGACCCCTTCCGCTGAGAAATCTGGCTGCCACATGGACATGAAATGCGTTATGTTTTGTGCCTTGGAGTGCAGGGCTTTAGGAGTGATCAGAAGGAGATTATTGTAATTGGTCAATGGTACTCATGGTTACAATATTTCAGCAAACCTGAAAATTTCATGTGTTTTCAAAAAAGTATCCAAACATAACTTTATGTAAGCGTTGAAGCAAGGAATTGCATTGAAACAATGCGTTTTGTATTGAAACAATACAAAACGCATTTATCTGCAATGTTTGGTTAGTTTTCGGATGACTGTGCGGACTCTTGTAATGTAGTGCAGTGTCGGTCAGTCATAAACCAGCATTCAACATCACACTTATACAAAGAGCGGCCTACCTGCGCGGCCACGCTGACAGGATACACGTGATTCTAGCTTTTCTTCCGTGATGTTCCAGTTGCAGCCTTGTTGTAGCATCACTGAAGAAAAACTGGACTGGAGCACAGGGCAACAGATGACACAAGCGAAAGCCCTGCGCTCAGTTGCACAGCACGACGAGGTCCGAGAACGACTGACTTCTGCGACATCCACCGCTCCTCTGAGGCTGGCTACTGTTGTTGAATGTGACTACTGACTACACTATTGGAAGGCACGATCGTTTGCAGATTCTAGAAATGTCCCCATTTATTCACTCATTTTCAGCTGACGTGAGCCGTACTGAAATTTGCATGGCATTTGTGCTCACACATTTGGTCTGGCTTTTATCGCAACAATGTGTGCCCCTTGCTCGGGACAAGAACCGAAGAACTGCTATAGCTAGCACAACGCATCCTCTAGCTAAGCTGCTTTAGATGTATTGAATGCTCGGCACAACGCAATGCCATTCTTAAACACGCATCCTCCAAGACTATCCCCGCATCCCGCCCTGCACCGTAGCAATTTTGGGTAAAAGCACATACACCTCTCTTGTCATTGACCAATGACCGCTACTTTTATCCATTAAAAATTGAAGCCTCAATTATCTGCGTTCGATAGCATGGTCGCCATAGATTCTGGAGCTCATCAGCCAATGGGCGCCGGCGTTGTTCGAGGTGACAATGACTGGCGCAGTGGGCGTCACCCTCGTCACGCGAGGGCTTCACTTTAGACCGTGCTTCCTGCACCCTGCACCTCGCCCCTGGCCAGCAGCAGAGAGACAATTTCGAGCGCTGACTCAGCTTTTATTAACACCGCGGCGGCGCCCGGCGCGGCGGGCTCTCTTAGACAGCTGCTTCCGCCTCCACCTCCGCCTCCGCCTCCACCTCCGCCTTCACTCCCGTCTTAGCTACCGCCTCCACCCTTGCTTCCGCCTCCGCAAACGGTGCAGTGTTGCATGTGCATTCTATTCGTCGCTACATGCAGAGTGCAATGATGTGTGGCTTGGCTTGCTGCCAATTCACTACACTCCTCTTCCTCATCTCTGACGCTGTCTTCCCTCCCTTCCTTTCTCTCTCTCTCTCTCTCTCTCTCTCTCTCTCTCTCTCTCTCTCTCTCTCTCTCTCTCTCTCTCTCTCTCTCTCTCTCTCTCTCTCTCTCTCTCTCTCTCTCTCTCTCTCTCTCTCTCTCTCTCTTTCTCTCTCTCTATCTTTCTCTCTCTCTTCCTTTCTCTCTCTCTCTCTCTCTCTCACTCTCTCTCTCTCTCTCTCTCTCTCTCTCTCTCTCTCTCTCTCTCTCTCTCTCTTTTTCTTTCTCTCTCTCATTCTCTCACACAAATCTCCTCTCCTGCTGAACAAAGGACAGGATTCACACCTAGCCCACCTTCGCAAGATTCCTTTACTAGGGTAGGGTGGGGTAATTTGAACATGTGGGGCAATTTGAACATAGTGTGAAAAACACAAAATTACGGAAAATCCATAAGTAGCATGACAATAAGACCAATGAGGGAAATTATCGTAACTAAAAGGGCTATCACATGAACCGGGTTTAAAGTTTCAGGGAATGCAGATGTTGACGCACACTGTAAAAAATCAATTTCGCAAATAAAAACGCCTAAAAACACGTCATTGCAATTTCATTGCAGCACAAAATCTTGCATTGCTAGCGCCTAATACGCAACGGCTTTTGTTGTACAATGACCTTATCAGTGCCGTCAATCCAAGAAATTTGCTATTGAAACCTGTTTTTAAATATGGCAAAATAGCTTTTAGCGTGGGGTAATTTGAACATAGTGTGAGAATTTCAATGAAGACAGGGATAGCTCCGAAGAAAACAACGCTCCCAGTTTTTTTTTTTTTGTTAATGTTTTCGACCCAAAGCAGTAGCAGATTAGTGATGCCAGTTTTATAAAATTTACGTCTAATATCCGTCTAATGTCCGGCATTTTCGTTGATTTCCGTTCAAAAATGTTAAAGTCAGCCATTTCTCCAAATATGTCCGAAAATTACGCATTAATCAACACTCAAACTGTCATTTAAATTGCTTATAATGTAGTTTTACCAGCCGAAAAGTGTTTATCATATTGAGAGCTTAACAAGCTTCCCATTCGCTAATCAATGCTATGCACGATTACTTTATAAAAAGCGCTGAAGTGTAGCAAGCCATCGTCCAATGCTGTCCAGTCTGCTACCTTTGTCCAACCAATTCCGAATTGGACATTGGACAAAATCAGACTCCAAATGTCCAGGTTTCGATTGGCACCACTATAACAGATGCAGTAAGGTTGGGAGAGTTTTTATCGAACAAAAATGATAGACGTTCTGTTAGTTGAAGAGAGGCGAATTCTGTCAACTGACCGGTGTGCAGCGTGCAGATATTGATACTCTGCAACTGTTATTTTTGTTGTTGTGTTGATTTTTTCAAGTGAAGGTATGTTTAAGAATTGTTCTGCCTATTTGTTTATGGGTCAAACAACATCGGTGCTGGCGAGACTATCGTTTTTATGACAGGTAAAGGCAGTATGTTCAAATTACCCCACAGTGGGTCAGTTTGAATACACCGTGACTTGGTGGAGAAGTGAGGCTATGCTATTCAAGGCATGCTCGGCTCGTCCAAAAATGAGGCTTGCATGGTGAAAGCAAGTGACATTCACGCTACTGAAGCAGTTTTTCTTCATCCAGGGTTGAGCTGGAATTTGGTACAACGGAGAAGACGTAAAAATATGTTCAAATTACCCCACACTTCCCTACTCAGGTTGGTTCACTAGGGAAATAAGGGCGCCGTGGTGACGTCATCAGAGGAAATCCTTCACGTTCAAATAAATGGCTGATTTGAGCTGCTGATTTTGGCTCGATGTAGTCCTATCTTTTTTTTTTAGTTTCAGCCCCATTTATCGTAATGAGGCGAACTCATTGTTACATTGGTACAACGTATGATGACACATAATCCTTGTTTTTTTTTTTCTCTCCAGCTCGCTCAAAAGATGATGAAATTAGCTTGCATGCCTATGGGTGAAGGGAGATTCTACCGCCGTGGTGACGTCACGGTAAAGGGATTCTGGAGCTCGTGAACGGGGGCTGCACCTTCGTGCGTTCGCTTCCCACTGACATCCACGAAAGCCCGGAAATTGGCAGGATGTTCCGCCCTAGGCAGTGAACTGAGTGCGGGTGACGCCGGGAGTTGGAGGGGGGGGGGGGTTGGAGAGGGGGGGGGGGGCGTGCACAGCAGAACATGGACACATATGTCGCTGCCCGCCGCTGACCGGGTGGTCGTCCGGTGCATTGTGTCGAAATGCACGACACGGAAAATGGAGCCACCCGGGGGTAGACACCCACTGGCCGCCCTATTAGTTGACAGGCGGGAGGCTGGGAAACGGAAGCGCCCTGAGTATTGCTCAGTTGTGGGCCGTTAATATGATGCATTCGTGCATTTTATTGAGGACTACATATAGCCTGGATAAGAGTTGGAATTTACCGCAGTGTTAGTAGCGGGATGCTGGCTCAACCTAGCTAGGTCTAATTAAATATGTTATATTCAGTAGCGAGAAACATGCTTCCGAAGCATTTTAGAGAAATTCGTGGCATTCAGGTGTGATTTCAGTGACCTATGTCTCGTATCTATAGAAAAGTTGGGACACTTTAAAAGATATCTATCTTTTAATTTTGCTACGACACATGACAATGTTTCATCGTGTTCTATGTATGCGTTGTTGATGTCTGACCATTAAACCCCGCCAACCTGCGTCACAGGCAGAAGTCGCGTATGAATAACAGCAATAACTTCGAAGACCAGCCAGTAGCGGGATGCTGGCTCAACCTAGCTAGGTCTAATTAAATATGTTATATTCAGTAGCGAGAAACATGCTTCCGAAGCATTTTAGAGAAATTCGTGGCATTCAGGTGTGATTTCAGTGACCTATGTCTCGTATCTATAGAAAAGTTGGGACACTTTAAAAGATATCTATCTTTTAATTTTGCTACGACACATGACAATGTTTCATCGTGTTCTATGTATGCGTTGTTGATGTCTGACCATTAAACCCCGCCAACCTGCGTCACAGGCAGAAGTCGCGCATGAATAACAGTAATAACTTCGAAGACCAGCCAGGTGAAGCCACGCTGCCAGCGGACATCGTACAGCAGTCTCTTCTTCACGTCACGCTCACTTGACAGTGACACGAAAAAGGCAACGAAACAAAATGTCGAGATATGATTCCACCTTGACTTACACGTACACGATTGAAATCACAATATTCTATCACCCAAGGGCTTTGTGAGTCTTCGTTGATTTTTTTGTTTGCTTTGCCAGTACTCATTCCGGACAAAGAATATAACGTGTTATTGTACTGCCAATTGATTTCACTGTATCTAATTATCCTTAACATTATTTTTCGCCTGCATCATCTTTATTTATTCTGTCACAAGTTCCGTTCACAAGTAGGTATGTTTATCGCTTATAAGCGTATTGTTTTGTTGATGTATAAATTGGTGGTTGTTCCATGCCCCTGCATGTTTTTTTTTTGCTCCAGGCTGTACCTTAAAAAGACAACAGAACAGTAAATGATCAGTGGAGGTATAAGGAGGATACGCTACCTCCTGCATAAAGAGGAAGCATGTTTTCGTTTCAAAACTTCCTTTCATTTAACTGGAAAATCATATTTATAAGTGGAAGCAGCATGGATGCAAGCCGAGAAAACGTGCATTTTGCTTGCAGGTATGGGTGGGCGAATCAACACTTTTCGTGCTTATCAGCAATATGTAATTCTCAAACTCACTACCATTTATTGTGCACCACAGCGCATGAGCTATGAGCCTCATCACACTTTATAACGCATTAGCAGAATTGACATCGGCATTAAAATGGCCACAGTACTTTCGTGTGAATAAGAACCTTGATGTGTTTCAAATTGGCAAACGCGGAAGTAGCATTGAAGAAATACTCTTGGCAATCAACTTTCAGTTAAAATGTGTTGAAAAATTTACGTTCATAACAAATTACGCCTAATCACTATGTTGTTGTAGGCTCGTGAGGCATAATTGACGCAAATGTATGCTTGTTTGGTATTGAAACAGTTCAAGATGCTCCGACATCAGTAATCGGACCAAACATGCAGGAGTGCGGGCTACAAATTATATTTGATATGCTCAAAAGCTGAAATTTAAATGCAATCAATGCCAACGTTACAAGCTATTTTTCGTAACCACATCTACTGCACGTTGGGAATTCGCATTTATTAAAAAAAGATGAATTAAGAAGACTAACCGGAAAGCATTGTGAACCACTACATGGTGCGGAAATGCACGTACCATATATTCAAATAAACATTTGGTGTGTTTGCTGAAATGGGCTGGAAACAATCTCAACGTTTTTTGGAGGATCAAGTCACAAATATGGGAATGAAATTCGTCTGGTAGCTGTTATAAGTTAAGTGATTTAACATGAATACAGTGTCAGAAGCACGACACTCAAACAAATTCCGTCTCTGTTGCGCGCAAAAACTTCATAAGTCCAGCCAGTTCCCCTTTCGACCATCGATAGTCGATACAAACCAAGGAGTACGTCATCCAATCACCAACAGCAATCACAAAGCTCACCATTCGATCATCAGCACCAGTCGGGGTCGGCAAGGAGCCAACCCAAACAAACGCTGGTGTCGCCCGGCTCCGTATCGCCTGTTGTCGTTACTAATGAGTCTGATTTGTCAGAGGAGGTCACCGATTTATGAGTGCATGAACAGTGAGCTTGTTCAGGGAATGAGTCGCCGTTATAGCTGCATTGCTAGTGGAATGTGCACCGTCGGCTGCCAAGAAAGACCGGCCGGGATCGGAATGCAAGGGCGCAACGGGAATGGAAGGGGTGGAACAGCAGGGGGGGGGGGGTCTGCAATAGGTAATAGGCATAATGTGCTAGTACACATTTACGCCGAGTGCTGACGTCAAACCGATTACCGGACTGACCTTGTTAAAGCGATAGGCGTTACTCCTTCATACCTTCGAAATGCAGACAAAGAAAAAGAAATTGCACAACATAACATATTTGAATCTTACCTTTTAATAGACATTCTTTCCTTCAATGTGCGGTCAAAGGTCATTATATTTTAAAGCAAGTTGTACAGTCCACTCCACCGCAGAAGTAACATGCGGATTCAGTCGTAGTTATGCTTTGCTTCTGTATCTTAGGAACGATTTGCCAGACTACGATGAAACTTGGAATGTAGCTTACATGTGTTGTCAATATCCTTGCAGCTGCAAGTTTAGCTTTTGCTGTCTACTCCTGGATTACTCCGTGTTTAAAAATCATCAGTCAAAGCCATCTGTTGAGATTGGTAAAACCACACATTGCTTTACCGGTGGGCCGTACCTACGCCATAATTTCGTGTTTGTCATTGAATCCTTAAAAAGAAAAGCGTTGGCTGGACAAATTATCTTATTTCGGAGTGCAACATGAATTTTCCCTCTTATTCAGCTGTACAAAATTCCATATTTAAAATAGCCTGAAGTACATACACTATATTTCAAGGTGCAAAACCTACCGCTAAAATCCGCGAGACCTGTACCTACACATAAAATACTGATGATGTACTGAGCGGGGAAAAAAGCTTATGAAAGCGGAAAATGTCTGAGATCAGGCTAGCTCAGTTATAAGGACGTGGGGTTTCCAGTGAGCCCTGCCGTGCAGGACACCTCGAAGCACTCCATCTGAAATATCCCTCGCCGGCCGAGGGGGGGGGGTGCCCCCCATAGGGTTTTTTCGCGATAGCTCCAAACACGCTGGGATAGAGAGCTAAAACCTGGCATATCCTGACCTTTGATTCAAGCGGGTCTTTTGACACCAACCGCATTTTCGGGTCAGGTCAGGTCCCTGACCTA